>NC_090439.1:1151906339-1153220920 GCF_031143425.1 Pleurodeles waltl | reverse complement strand
TGTTTGACATCCAATTGCAACCTTTCCTATTACTTCTTGGAAATACTCATCTTAATTTGGCCATTTCAAACTTTCAAATGTGTACACCGTTATTCTGAGGTTTTGTGCAAAGTGCTCAGCTGGTCACTTGAGGAAAAAATCACTTGCAACTTTTGATGTCCCTCCAGCCATACAAGAGGTCAGACATCTGAGAAATGCAATCTACTTCTTTGTCTTGGGTGTAAGGGAAAACAAGTAGAGTCATTCAGTGGTCCTGGCAGGTCACAAATACGAGGTGCAGTCTGATTTTCTACTTGCACAGGTCTAAAAAAATTCTCATTTGCAGTCAGTCAAGAGCCACCTTGTTGAAACTAAGAGACAGTGGGTAGGTTGACTCATCAATAGTCCCTGACCAGTGGGTAATAAGTTCCAAGGGCAAACATTCTCTATTTTTCAGCACATTTTGTTTGCGCTATCCCACAGTGTACTATTCTTAGTTAATTCCAGCGTGACAGAATTAATCTGTCACAGGAATAGCGTCCTGAGCCAGGAGAGTGTATAGGAAAATGGGAGGTTGGCTCTTTCTCAACCAAACAAAATTGGATCTGGGACCATCTCTTCATCTCATTGGATTGGAACCAGGTTGGCAATATTGGTTTCGGGATCCAAGGACACATTTTCCTCCGATGCCAGTGGACATGTTACTTTCAACTTGTAAGCTTCACCCTGATCCTTTACAAGTTAATGAAGATCCTGAGCCCTCCCCAGCTCTCCTTTCTTTAAGAACATGAGTAACATACCTTATGACAGGCTTTTCTACCAAAATGCTCAAACCATTCTTTCTGTTCTAAGAGCAGTTTCACTTCTCATCAAGAATACAGCGCTGAATGGAAAGGAAACAACAGGCCGGCTAATGATAATTAGCGTATTTAAGCTTCAAGCAGACACATTGTCAGTTAATAAATGGTACTTTCCTGTGTATTTATATAAAATCCAACTACTGAAATTAATTGGAAATGTTTAAATCTCTGTTGTTTGAATTATAGCAACCTAAAATATAGACTAAAAACGCACATGTAGGGTGACTGAATATATCAAAGCAGACCTCTTTCTGTCAAAAAAGTTTATTTTGACAGATATACCAGCAGGTTTAAATGCAGCACCAGTCAACCTACCCATTTAGGCCTGAACCCATATTCTGCTTATCAGCCTAGTGAATGACAATGGGTGTGCTTTCGTTCACCAGTCATTAATAACTTCGATATCACTGGTATATCTCCTGCACCATATAATAAGACCTTACTGGTAATTCAAATGGGCAAGTTGGTTATTAGCCAGTTTTGTCATATTTAAGTGTCAAAGCACATACATTGAGACATGACCAGCAGTGCCTGCGTGTGCAGAGATGAAGAATCAGAAATACCAGTCAGCAGCTGAACAGGTGACCACACAAAAAATGGATTTTCAAACAGTGTTGGAAAAGTGGCATAATGTTACAAATTTCTTAGTAGCACAGGATTCATACTGAGTACTTTAGACAAAAGGAACTGCAGGAAAGTATAACTCCTTTCCTATGTTCCACTTTTAAGTAGTATTTGGTATTGCCATTAGGACATCCATGCAGTACCCGTTTTTTTTGCAAGATTGGATCCAATGTTAAGACACACACAGCCACCTGCTGTGCTTGCTCACATAATGCTGTTTTGTTATCCTCAAAACTTGTTCTATAATCACTGTTTTTACCAAGTACAGGAAAACAACTTCAGGCCACAGTGCTGTGGGCAATTACCATCATGTTCTCTCATTACAGAGGTCAAATCCCAAAATGTTAGTAGGCTCTTTGTGGCATAGAGAACTACATGCATATGAAAGCTGGTACACTTTCATAAAACACTTGCTATGTTTTCCAAGAATGTACCCATGCAATTTCACGTGTGAATTCTTCCCGTTCCCATGCCTAACATCCCACGTCAAAGTTTACACTTTCACCATGTAGAACATACTACAAATTTACCAGTTTCAAAGTAGTAATTTTAAATACAGTTCAGCAGATAATTTGTGCAAATTGGCCAATTGAGGTAAAAGTTTATGAAATTTCAAGTTTAGCTTTCCTATGAAGTGTTGTGCCCACCTTAATACAGAGAGACAGAAGCTCTATTTGTAATACGTCTATATAGTAGTATTCATGTGTATATACAAATAGATATATAAATGTATGGCCATAACAACATGTACATATTTCATGCTTTCCCGCTCTCTTTATTAGTAGGGTGCATTTTTGATGATTTTTATGCATTGTAAACATTACAAAGATTGTCTCCAACAAAATTAAACAGTGTCCAAAGGTTGTCCAAAAACTTTGTAAAGTTCCACATTCTCTGTTGCTCTATGATCTTTACCACATTCCTTTCAAAGTAATAACAGCATTAATCATTGTATCGTCATCAGTTCTGATTATAGACAGAGCATTGTAGAACCATCCATGTTTTTCTACAAAACCCAAAATCCATTCTAGACGGGCCTGGAAATAGTTTAAAAAAATAAATATTTTCATCTAAATACATTGCTTGGAATCTCAACATCTGGCATTAATTTTCTGTTTTCCTCTTTGCGGGTGATCTAGTTGTTCCAACTACCAGAAAAGTGGCAACAGTGCAGAAAGCAGGTAACTACTGCATCTCAGTGTAAATAAAGGGATGAATGTTTTATGTTATACAGCGACATAGAATCATATGGCATGTCATGTCTCTGATTGTCCTGAAGAATTTTACAGCTAGCCTTTTCCAGATGTCCTTTGCAAAATTGTGCATCTAGTCCCCTCTATTGTTTGCTTACCGATATCCTGATGGGACCGCTCAGAAGGTATCTAGAGTAAATTAGAAATAACTACTCAACAGTATTCATATAAAATATTGTGTTCATTAAATATGTATCACCAGTTGCTACTTTGTAAGTTTTTTTATATCAAACACTTCAACATTCAGAAAACACTTGCTATGTTTTCCAAGAATGTACCCATGCAATTTCACGTGTGAATTCTACCCGTTCCCATGCCTAACATCCCATGTCAAAGTTTACACTTTCACCATGTAGAACATACTACAAATTTACCAGTTTTTAAGTAGTAATTTTAAATGCAGTTCAGCAGATAATTTGTGCAAATTGGTCAATTGAGGTAAAAGTTTATGAAATTTCAAGTTTAGCTTTCCTATGAAGTGTTGTTCCCACCTTAATACAGAGAGACAGTAGCTCTATTTGTATAAAGTCTACATAGTAGTATGCATATGTATATACAATTAGATATATAAATATATGCCCATAACTACATGTACATATTTCATGCTTTCCCGCTCTCTTTATCAGTAGAGTGCATTTTTGATGATTTTTATGCATTGTAAACATTACAAAGATTGTCTCCAACAAAATTAAACAGTGTCCAAAGGTTGTCCAAAAACTTTGTAAAGTTCCACATTCTCTGTTGCTCTATGATCTTTGCCGCATTCGTTTCAAAGTAATAACAGCATTAATCATTTTATTATCTTCAGTTCTGATTGTAGACGGAGCCTTTTAGAACCATCTATGTTTTTCTACAAAACCCAAAATCCATTCTAGACGGGCCTGGAAATAGTTGAAAAAAATAAAATAGTTCCATCTAAATACATTGCTTCAAATCTCAAAATCTGGCATTAATTTTCTGTTTTCCTCTTTGCGGGCTATCTAGTTGTTCCAACTACCAGAAAAGTGGCAACAGTGCAGAAAGCAGGTAACTACTGCATCTCAGTGTAAATAAAGGGATGAATGTTTTATGTTATACAGCAACATAGAATCATATGATTTGTAATGTATCTGATTGTCCTGAAGAATTTTACAGCTAGCCTTTTCCAGATGTCCTTTGCACAATTGTGCATCTAGTTCCCTCTATTGTTTGCTTACCGATATCCTGATGGGACCGCTCAGAAGGTATCTAGAGTAAATTAGAAATAACTACTTAACAGTATTCACATAAAATATTGTGTTTATTGTATATGTATCACCAGTTGCTACTTTGTAAGTTTTTTTATATCAAACATTACAACATTCAGACTTAGAGTATGTACTTTTTAGAAAAAAAACACATCCTTGCTCTGCCCTTAGTGTGTTTCTTTCTCAGGCAAAGAATTAAAGTACCTGAGCAAATACTGCAAAGTCTTCCAGAGACCAGAATATCATACTGGATTGCTGCGGTAGTTTTAGGTGTTGGGGGGACCGCTATTTTTTATATCTCCCTGATAGGACACAAACATGCAGGGATTTTCTTGAATTTTGACTCTCTATGTATATAAAAATCTTAATGTGATGACTCCAAGAAAATACAACCTGTCTGATGTTAGGGATCCTCTTTGATTCAGTTTTTTCCTTGTATGGGATATGGTTGAATGCCAGCAAACTAATAACTTATACTCTAAGATGACCTTCAATATGAAAAGCAATGGTCCAGTTTTGTCTAAAGTGCACGACTGCTGAACCCCACCTTGGAAGAAAGGAACTTTAGATCAACTAACATCCTATCTATTTTTTTTGTCTTCAAGAGGTCCTTGAAATTATCTTTCTATCATAAGTGTATCTATATTGTTTAGTGCAAATCAGTGTCTCTGTCCCTATGCACTCCACAGACTGCTGTCTAAACTCTAATGATGTTGTATCATGTCCCTCGAAGGCTTCTTGATAACATGTGTTGTCACCAAATGTAGGACTTGAACTAAAAGTCACTACAGTCTTGAGGTCATTGGACTTCCTTTCCTTTTCATTCATATTTTAAATGTCTTTAAACTTGAGGTATCAGTGGGCAGTATGTGGCAGTGCAAAGTGCATGCAAATGACATTGGGTGCTTTTTTATTTGCAGTAGATTAGCTCATGCCATTAAAGGCCTATTAAGATACATTTTAAGTTTAATAACTACTTGTTTGACATCCAATTGCAACCTTTCCTATTACTTCTTGGAAATACTCAGCCCAATTTGGCCATTTCAAACTTTCAAATGTGTACGCCTTTATTCTGTGGTTTTGTGCAAAGTGCTCAGCTGGTCACTTGAGGAAAAGATCACTTGCAACTTTTGATGTCCCTCCAGCCATACAAGAGGCTAGACATCTGAGAAATGCAATCTACTTCTTAGTCTTGCATGTAGGGGAAAACAAGTAGAGTCATTCGGTGGTCCTGGCAGGTCACAAATATGAGGTGCAGTCTGATTTTCTATTTGCACAGGTCTAAATAAATTCTCATTTGCAGTCAGTCAAGAGCCACCTTGTTGAAACTAAGAGACAGTGGGTAGGTTGACTCATCAATAGTCCATGACCAGTGGGTAATAAGTTCCAAGGGCAAACATTCCATATTTTTCAGCACATCTTGTTTGTGCTATCCCATAGTGTACTAATCTAAGTTAATTCCAGCATGGCAGAATTACTCTGTCACAGGAATGGGTTCCTGAGCCAGGAGTGTGTATAGGAAAATGGGTGGTTGGCTCTTTCTCAACCAAACAAAATTACATATGGGACCATCTCTTCACCTCACTGGATTGGAACCAGGTTGGCTATATTGGTTTCAGGATCCAAGGACACCTTTTCCTCCGGTGCCAGGGGACATGTTACTTTCAACTTGTAAGCTTCACCCTGATCCTTTACAAGTTATTGAAGATCCTGAGCCCTCCCCAGCTCTCCTTTCTTTAATAGCATGAGTAACATACCTTATAACAGGTTTTTCTACCAAAATGCTCAAACCTTTCTTTCTGTTCTAAGAGCAGTTTCACTTCTCATCAAGAATACAGCGCTGAATGGAAAGGAAACAACAGGCCTGCTAATGATAATTAGAGTATTTAAGCTTCAAGCAGACGAATTGTCAGTTAATAAATGGTACTTACCTGTGTATTTATATAAAATCCAACTACTGAAATTAATTGGAAATGTTTACATCTCCGTCGTTTGAATTATAGCAACCTGAAATATAGTCTAAAACGCACATGTAGCGTGACTGAATATATCAAAGCAGACCTCTTTCTGTCAAAAAAGTTTATTATGACAGATTCACTAGCAGGTTTAAATGCACCACCAGTCAACCTACCCATGTAGGCCTGAACCCATATTCTGCTTATCAGTCTAGTTAATGACAATGTGTGTGCTTTCGTTCACCACTCATTAATAACTTCCATGACACTGGTATATCTCCTGCACCATATAATAAGACCTTACTGGTAAGTCAAATGGGCAAATTGGTTATTAGCCAGTTTTGTCATATTTAAGGGTCAAAGCAAAAAGATTGAGACATGACCAGCAGTGCCTGCATGTGCAGAGTAGAAGAATCAGAAATACCAATCAGCAGATGAACAGGTGACCACACAAAAAATGGATTTTCAAACATTGTTGGAAAAGTGGCATGATGTTACAAATTTCTTAGTAACACAGGATTCATACTGAGTACTTTAGAAAAAAAGAACTGCAGGAAAGGATAACTCCTTTCCTATGTTCCACTTTTCAGTAGTATTTGGCATTGCCATTAGGACATCCATGCAGTACCATTGTTTTCTGCAAGGTTGGATCCCATGTTAAGATACACACAGCCACCTGCTGTGCTTGCTCACATATTGCTGTTTTTTCATCCTCAAAACTTGTTCTATAATCACTGTTTTGACCAAGTACAGGAAAACAACTTCAGGCCACAGTGCTGTGGGCAATCACCATCATGTTCTCTAATTACAGAGGTCAACTCCAAAAATGTCAGTAGGCCCTTTGTGGCATAGACAACTACATGCATATGAAAGCTGGTACACTTTCTTAAAAAACTTGCTATGTTTTCCAAGAATGTACCCATGCAATTTCACGTGTGAATTCTACCCGTTCCTATGCCTAACATCCCACGTAAAAGTTTACACTTTCACCATGTAGAACATGCTACAAATTTACCAGTTTCAAATTAGTAATTTTAAATACAGTTCAGCAGATAATTTGTGCAAATTGGTCAATTGAGGTAAAAGTTTATGAAATTTCAAGTTAAGCTTCCCTATGAAGTGTTGTGCCCACCTTAATACAGAGAGACAGAAGCTCTAGTTGTAATACGTCTATATAGTAGTATGCATGTGTATATGCAAATACATATATAAATGTACGCCCTTAACTACATGTACATATTTCATGCTTTCCCGCTCTCTTTATTAGTAGAGTGCATTTTTTATGATTTTTATGCATTGTAAACATTACAAAGATTGTCTCCAACAAAATTAAACCGTGTCCAAAGGTTGTCCAAAAACTCTGTAAAGTTCCACATTCTCTGTTGCTCAATGATCTTTACCACATTCGTTTCAAAGTAATAACAGCATTAATCATTGTATTGTCATCAGTTCTGATTATAGATGGAGCATTTTAGAACCATCTATGTTTTTCTACAAAACCCAAAATCCATTCTAGACGGGCCTAGAAATAGTTGAAAAAAATAAATATTTTAATCTAAATACATTGCTTGGAATCTCAAAATCTGGCATTAATTTTCTGTTTTCCTCTTTGCGGGTGATCTAGTTGTTCCAACTACCAGAAAAGTGGCAACAGTGCAGAAAGCAGGTAACTACTGCATCTCAGTGTAAATAAAGGGATGAATGTTTTATGTTATACAGCGACATAAAATCATATGGCACGTGATGTCTCTGATTGTCCTGAAGAATTTTACAGCTAGCCTTTTCCAGATGTCCTTTGCAAAATTGTGCATCTAGTCCCCTCTATTGTTTGTTTACCGATATCCTGATGGGACCGCTCAGAAGGTATCTAGAGTAAATTAGAAATAACTACTTAACAGTATTCATATAAAATATTGTGTTTATTGTATATGTATCACGAGTTGCTACTTTGTAAGTTTTTTGATATCAATCACTACAACATTCAGACCTAGAGTATGGACTTTTAGAAAAAAAACAAATTCTTGCTCTGCCCTTAGTGTGTTTCTTTGTCAGGCAAAGAATTAAAGTACCTGAGCAAATACTGCAAAGTCTGCCAGAGACTAGAATATAATACTGGATTGCTGCGGTAGTTTTAGGTGTGGAGGGACAGCTATTTTTGATATCTTCCTGCTAGGACACAAACATGCAGGGATTGTCTTGAATTTTGACACTCTACGTATATAAAAATCTTAATATGATGACTCCAAGAAAATACAACCTGTCTGATGTTAGAGATCCTCTTTGATTCTGTTTTTTCCTTGTATGGGATATGGTTGAATGCCAGCAAACTATCAATTTAGCCTCTAAGATGACCTTCAATATGAAAAGCAATGTTCCAGTTTTGTCTACAGTGCACAACTGCTGAACCCCACCTTGGAAGAAAGGAACTTTAGGTCCACTAACATCCTATCCATTTTTTTTTTTTTCAAGAGGTCCTTAAAATGATCTTTATATCATAAGTGTATCTATATTGTTTAGTGCAAATCAGTGTCTCTGTCCCTGTGCACTGCACAGTTTGCTGCCTAAGCTCTAATGATGTTGTACCATGTTCCTCGAAGGCTTATTAATAACATGTGTTGTCACCAAATGTAGGACTTGAACTAAAAGTCACTACAATCGTGAGGTCCTCGGACTTCCTTTCCTTTCCATTCATATTTTAAATGTCTTTAAACTTGAGGTATCAGTGGGCAGTATGTGGCAGTGCAAACTGCATGCAAATGACATTGGGTGCTTTTTTATTTGCAGTAGATTAGCTCATGCCATCAAAAGCCTATTAAGATACATTTTAAGTTAAATAACTACTTGTTTGACATCCAATTGCAACCTTTCCTATTACTTCTTGGAAGCACTCAACCCAATTTGGCCGTTTCAAACTTTCAATTGTGTACGCCTTTATTCTGAGGTTTTGTGCAAAATGCTCAGCTGGTCACTTGAGGAAAAGATCACTTGCAACTTTTGATGTCCCTCCAGCCATACAAGAGGTCAGACATTTGAGAAATGCAATCTACTTCTTAGTCTTGCATGTAGGGGAAAACAAGTAGAGTCATTCGGTGCTCCTGGCAGGTCACAAATATGAGGTGCAGTCTGATTTTCTATTTGCACAGGTCTTAATAAATTCTCATTTGCAGTTAGTCAAGAGCCACCTTGTTGAAACTAAGTGACAGTGGGTAGGTTACTCATCAATAGTCCCTGACCAGTAGGTAATAAGTTCCAAGGGCAAACATTCCCTATTTTTCAGCACATCTTGTTTGCGCTATCCCACAGTGTACTATTCTTAGTTAATTCCAGCATGGCAGAATTACTCTGTTACAGGAATAGGCTCCTGAGCCAGGAGTGTGTATAGAAAAATGGGCGGTTGGCTCTTTCTCAACCAAACAAAATTGGATCTGGGACCATCTCTTCACCTCACTGGATTGGAAACAGGTTGGCTACATTGGTTTCGGGATCCAAGTACACCTTTTCCTCCGGTGCCAGTAGACATGTTACTTTCAACCTGTAAGCTTCACCCTGATCCTTTACAAGTTATTGAAGATCCTGAACCCTCCCCAGCTCTCCTTTCTGGAAGAGCATGAGTAACATACCTTATAACAGGTTTTCCTTCCAAAAGGCTCAAGCCATTCTTTCTGCTCTGAGAGCAGTTTCATTTCTCATCAAGAATACAGCGCTGAGTCGAAAGGAAACAACAGGCCGGCTAATGATAATTATCGTATTTAAGCTTCAAGCAGACAAATTGTCAGTTAATAAATGTTACTTTCCTGTGTATTCATATAAAATCCAACTACTGCAAATTAATTGGAAATGTTTACATCTCCGTCGCTTGAATTATAGCAACCTAAAATATAGGCTAAAATGCACATGTAGCGTGACTGAAAAGATCAAAGCAGACCTCTTTCTGTCCAAAAAGTTTATTTTGACAGATTCACCAGCAGGTTTAAATGCAGCACCAGTCAACCTACCCATGTAGGCCTGAACCCATATTCTGCTTATCAGCCTAGTGAATGACAATGTGTGTGCTTTCGTTCACCAGTCATTAATAACTTCCATGTCACTGGTATATCTCCTGCACCATATAATAAGACCTTACTGGTAAGTCAAATGGACAAATTGGTTATTAGCCGGTTTTGTCATATTTAAGGTCTTAAAGCACATACATTGAGACATGACCAGCAGTGCCTGCGTGTGCAGAGAAGAAGAATCAGAAATACCAGTCAGCAGATGAACAGGTGACCACACAAATAATTGATTTTCGGTGTTGGAAAAGTGGCATAATGTTACAAATTTCTTAGGAGCACAGGATTCATACTGAGTACTTTAGATAAATGGAACTGCAGGAAAGGATAACTCCTTTCCTATGCTCCACTTTTAAGTAGTATTTGGTATTGCCATTAGGACATCCATGCAGTACCATTGTTTTGTGCAAGGTTGGATCCAATGTTAAGATACACACAGCCACCTGCTGTGACTGCTCACATAATGCTGTTTTGTTATCCTCAAAACTTGTTCTATAATCACTGTTTTAACCAAGTACAGTAAAACAACTTCAGTCCACAGTGCTGTGGGCAGTTACCATCATGTTCTGTAATTGCAGAGGTCAAATCCAAAAATGTCAGTAGGCTCTTTGTGGCATAGAGAACTACATGCATGTGAAAGCTTGTACAATTTTATAAAACACTTGCTATGTTTTCCAAGAATGTACCCATGCAATTTCACGTGTGAATTCTACCCGCTCCCTTGCCTAACATCCCACGTCAAAGTTTACACTTTAACCATGTAGAACATACTACAAATTTACCAATTTCAAAGTAGTAATTTTAAATACAGTTCAGCAGATAATTTGTGCAAATTGTTCAATTGAGGTAAAAGTTTATGAAATTTCAAGTTTAGCTTTCCTATGAAGTGTTGTGCCCACCTTAATACAGAGAGACAGAGGCTATATTTGTAATAAGTCTATATAGTAGTATGCATGTGTATATACAAATAGATATATAAATGTATGCCCATAACTCCATGTACATATTTCATGCTTTCCCGCTCTCTTAATTAGTAGATTGCATTTTTGATGATTGATATGCATTGTAAAGATTACAAAGTTTGTCTCCAACAAAATTAAACAGTGTCTAAAAGTTGTCCAAAAACTTTGTAAAGTCCCACGTTCTCTGTTGCTCTATAATCTTTGCCACATTCGTTTCAAAGTAATAACAGAATTAATCATTGTGTTATCATCAGTTCTGATTATAGACGGAGCATTTTAGAACCATCTATGTTTTTCTACAAAACCCAAAATCCATTCTAGACGGGCCTGGAAATAGTGGAAAAAATAAAGTATTTTCATCTAAATATATTGCTTGGAATCTCAACATCTGGCATAAATTTTCTGTTTTCCTCTTTGCGGGCGATCTAGTTGTTCCAACTACCAGAAAAGTGGCATCAGTGCAGAAAGCAGGTAACTACTGCATCTCAGTGTAAATAAAGGGATGAATGTTTTATGTTATACAGCGACATAGAATCATATGGCATGTAATGTCTCTGATTGTCGTGAAGAATTTTACAGCTAGCCTTTTCCAGATGTCCTTTGCACAATTGTGCATCTAGTCCCCTCTATTGTTTGCTTACCAATATCCTGATGGGACCGCTCAGAAGGTATCTAGAGTAAATTAGAAATAACTACTTAACAGTATTCATATAAAATATTGTGTTTATTGTATATGTATCACCAGTTGCTACTTTGTAAGTTTTTTGATATCAAACACTACAACATTCAGACGTAGAGTATGTACTTTTTAGAAAAAAAACAAATTCTTGCTCTGCCCTTAGTGTGTTTCTTTCTCAGGCAAAGAATTAAAGTACCTGAGCAAATACTGCAAAGTCTGCCAGAGACCAGAATATCATACTGGATTGCTGCAGTAGTTTACGTGTGGAGGGACAGTTATTTTTGATATCTCCCTGCAAGGACACAAACATTCAGGGATTTTCTTGAATTTTGACACTCTACGTATATAAAAATCTTAATATGATGACTCCAAGAAAACACAACCTGTCTGATGTTAGGGATCCTCTTTGATTCTGTGTTTTCCTTGTATGGGATATGGTTGAATGCCAGCAAACTATCAACTTAGCCTCTAAAATGACCTTCAATATGAAAAGCAATGGTCCAGTTTGGTCTACAGTGCACGACTGCTGAACCCCACCATAGAAGGAAGGAACTTTAGGTCAACTAACATCCTATCCATTTTTTTTGTTTTCAAGAGGTCCTTGAAATTATCTTTATATCATAAGTGTATGTATATTGTTTAGTGCAAATCAGTGTCTCTGTCCCCATGCACTCCACAGTCTGCTGTCTAAGCTCTAATGATGTTGTATCATGTTCCTCGAAGGCTTCTTAATGACATGTGTTGTCACCAAATGCAGGACTTTAACTAAAAGTCACTACAGTCTTGAGGTCATCGGACTTCCATTCCTTTCCATTCATATTTTAAATGTCTTTAAACTTGAGGTATCAGTGGGCAGTATGTGGCAGTGCAAACTGCATGCAAATGACATCGGGTGCTTTTTTATTTGCAGAAGATTAGCTCATGCCATTAAAAGCCTATTAAGATACATTTTAAGTTTAATAAATACTTGTTTGACATCCAATTGCAACCTTTCCTATTACTTCTTGGAAATACTCAACCCAATTTGGCCATTTCAAACTTTCAAATGTGTACTCCGTTATTCTGAGGTTTTGTGCAAAGTGCTCAGCTGGTCACTAGAGGAAAAGATCACTTGCAACTTTTGATGTCCCTCCAGACATAGAAGAGGTCAGACATCTGAGAAATGCAATCTACTTCTTAGTGTTGCGTGTAAGGGAAAACAAGCAGAGTCATTCAGTGGTCCTCGCGGGTCACAAATAAGAGGTGCAGTCTGATTTTCTACTTGCACAGGTCTAAATAAATTCTCATTTGCAGTCAGTCAAGAGCCACCTTGTTGAAACTAAGAGACAGTGGGTAGATTGACTCATCAATAGTCCCTGACCAGTGGGTAATAAGTTCCAAGGGCCAACATTCCCTATTTTTCAGCACATCTTGTTTGCGCTATCCCACAGTGTACTATTCATAGTTAATTCCAGCATGGCAGAATTACTGTTTCACAGGAACAGGCTCCTGATCCAGGAGTGTGCATAGTAAAATGGGCGGTTGGCTCTTTCTCAACCAAACAAAATTGGATCTGGGACCATCTCTTCACTTCACTGGATTGGAACCAGGTTGGCTATATTGGTTTTGGGATCCTAGGACAACTTTTCCTCCGGTGCCAGTGGACATGTTACTTCCAACTTGTAAGCTTCACCCTGATCCTTTACAAGTTATTGAAGATCCTGATCCCTCCCCAGCTCTCCTTTCTGGAAGAGCATAAGTAACATACATTATAACAGGTTTTTCTACCAAAATGCTCAAAGCATTCTTTCTGTTCTAAGAGAAGTTTCAATTCTCATCAAGAATACAGCGCTGAATGGAAAGGAAACAACAGGCCGGCTAATGATAATTAGCATATTTAAGCTTCAAGCACACAAATTGTCAGTTAATAAATGGTACTTTCCTGTGTATTTATATAAAATCCAACTACTGCAATTAATTGGAAATGTTTACATCTCCGTCGTTTGAATTATAGCAACCTAAAATATAGTCTAAAACGTACATGTAGCGTGACTGAATATATCAAAGCAGACCTCTTTCTGTCAAAAAAGTTTATTTTGACAGATTGACCAGCAGGTTTAAATGCAGCACCAGTCAACCTACCCATGTAGGCCTGAACCCATATTCTGCTTATCAGCCTAGTTAATGACAATGTGTGTGCTTTCGTTCACCAGTCATTAATAACTTTCATATCACTGGTATATCTCCTGCACCATATAATAAGACCTTACTGGTAAGTCAAATGGGCAAATTGGTTATTAACCAGTTTTGTCATATTTAAGGTCTTAAAGCACATACATTGAGACATGACCAGCAGTGCCTGCGTGTGCAGAGAAGAATAATCAGAAATACCAGTCAGCAAATGAACAGGTGACCACACAAAAAATGGTTTTTCAAACAGTGTTGGAAAAGTGGCAAAATGTTAAAAATTTCTTAGAAGCACAGGATTCATACTGAGTACTTTTGAAAAAATGAACTGCAGGAAAGGATAACTCCTTTCCTATGTTCCACTTTTAAGTAGTATGTGGTATTGCCATTAGAACATCCATGCAGTACCATTGTTTTGTGCAAGGTTGGATCCAATGTTAACATACACACAGCCACCTGCTGTGCCCGCTCACATAATGCTGTTTTGTTATCCTCAAAACTTGTTCTATAATCACTGTTTTTACCAAGTACAGGAAAACAACTTCAGGCCACAGTGCTGTGGGCAGTTACCATCATGTTCTCTCACTGCAGAGGTCAAATCCAAAAATGTCAGTAGGCTCTTTGTGGCATAGAGAACTACATGCATATGAAAGCTGGTACACTTTTATAAAACACTTGCTATGTTTTCCAAGAATGTACCCATGCAATTTCACATGTGAATCCTACCAGCTCCCTTGCCTAACATCCCACGTCAAAGTTTACACTTTCACCATGTAGAACATACTACAAATTTACTGGTTTCAAAGTAGTAATTTTAAATACAGTTCAGCATATAATTTGTGCAAATTGGTCAATTGAGGTAAACGTTTATGAAATTTCAAGTTTAGCTTTCCTATGAAGTGTTGTGCCCACCTTAATACAGAGAGGCAGAGGCTCTATTTGTAATACGTCCATATAGTAGTATGCATGTGTATATACAAATAGATAAATAAATGTATGCCCATAACTACATGTACATATTTCATGCTTTCCCGCTCTCTTTATTAGTAGATTGCATTTTTGATGATTGATATGCATTGTAAACATTACAAAGTTTGTCTCCAACAAAATTAAACAGTCTCTAAAAGTTGTCCAAAAACTTTGTAAAGTCCCACATTCTCTGTTGCTCTATAATCTTTGCCACATTCGTTTCAAAGTAATAACAGCATTAATCATTGTATTATCATCAGTTCTGATTATAGACGTATCATTTTAGAACCATCTATGTTTTTCTACAAAACCCAAAATCCATTCTGGACGGGCCTGCAAATAGTGGAAAAAATAAAGTATTTTCATCTAAATATATTGCTTGGAATCTCAACATCTGGAATAAATTTTCTGTTTTCCTCTTTGCGGGCGATCTAGTTGTTCCAACTACCAGAAAAGTGGCAACAGTGCAGAAAGCAGGTAACTACTGCATCTCAGTGTAAATAAAGGGATGAATGTTTTATGTTATACAGCGACATAGAATCATATGGCATGTAATGTCTCTGATTGTCGTAAAGAATTTTACAGCTAGCCTTTTCCAGATGTCCTTTGCACAATTGTGCATCTAGTCCCCTCTATTGTTTGCTTACCGATATCCTGATGGGACCGCTCAGAAGGTATCTAGAGTAAATTAGAAATAACTACTTAACAGTTTTCATATAAAATATTGTGTTTATTGTATATGTATCACCAGTTGCTAATTTGTAAGTTTTTTGATATCAAACACTACAACATTCAGACGTAGAGTATGTACTTTTTAGAAAAAAAACAAATTCTTGCTCTGCCCTTAGTGTGTTTCTTTCTCAGGCAAAGAATTAAAGTACCTGAGCAAATACTGCAAAGCCTGCCAGAGACCAGAATATCATACTGGATTGCTGCAGTAGTTTACGTGTGGAGGGACAGTTATTTTTGATATCTCCCTGCAAGGACACAAACATTCAGGGATTTTCTTGAATTTTGACACTCTACGTATATAAAAATCTTAATATGATGACTCCAAGAAAATACAACCTGTCTGATGTTAGGGATCCTCTTTGATTCTGTGTTTTCCTTGTATGGGATATGGTTGAATGCCAGCAAACTATCAACTTAGCCTCTAAAATGACCTTCAATATGAAAAGCAATGGTCCAGTTTGGTCTACAGTGCACGACTGCTGAACCCCACCATAGAAGGAAGGAACTTTAGGTCAACTAACATCCTATCCATTTTTTTTGTTTTCAAGAGGTCCTTGAAATTATCTTTATATCATAAGTGTATCTATATTGTTTAGTGCAAATCAGTGTCTCTGTCCCCATGCACTCCACAGTCTGCTGTCTAAGCTCTAATGATGTTGTATCATGTTCCTCGAAGGCTTCTTAATGACATGTGTTGTCACCAAATGCAGGACTTTAACTAAAAGTCACTACAGTCTTGAGGTCATCGGACTTCCATTCCTTTCCATTCATATTTTAAATGTCTTTAAACTTGAGGTATCAGTGGGCAGTATGTGGCAGTGCAAACTGCATGCAAATGACATCGGGTGCTTTTTTATTTGCAGAAGATTAGCTCATGCCATTAAAAGCCTATTAAGATACATTTTAAGTTTAATAAATACTTGTTTGACATCCAATTGCAACCTTTCCTATTACTTCTTGGAAATACTCAACCCAATTTGGCCATTTCAAACTTTCAAATGTGTACTCCGTTATTCTGAGGTTTTGTGCAAAGTGCTCAGCTGGTCACTTGAGGAAAAGATCACTTGCAACTTTTGATGTCCCTCCAGACATAGAAGAGGTCAGACATCTGAGAAATGCAATCTACTTCTTAGTGTTGCGTGTAAGGGAAAACAAGCAGAGTCATTCAGTGGTCCTCGCAGGTCACAAATAAGAGGTGCAGTCTGATTTTCTACTTGCACAGGTCTAAATAAATTCTCATTTGCAGTCAGTCAAGAGCCACCTTGTTGAAACTAAGAGACAGTGGGTAGATTGACTCATCAATAGTCCCTGACCAGTGGGTAATAAGTTCCAAGGGCAAACATTCCCTATTTTTCAGCACATCTTGTTTGCGCTATCCCACAGTGTACTATTCTTAGTTAATTCCAGCACAGCAGAATTACTCTGTCACAGGAATAGGCTCCTGAGCCAGGAGTGTGTATAGGAAAATGGGCGGTTGGCTCTTTCTCAACCAAACAAAATTGGATCTGGGACCATCTCTTCACCTCACTGGATTGGAACCAGGTTGGCTATATTGGTTTCGGGATCCAAGGACACCTTTTCCTCCGGTGCCAGTTGACATGTTACTTTCAACTTGTAATCTTCACCCTGATCCTTTACAAGTTATTGAAGATCCTGATCTCTCCCCAGCTCTCCTTTCTGGAAGAGTATAAGTAACATACATTATAACAGGTTTTTCTACCAAAATGCTCAAATCATTCTTTCTGTTCTAAGAGAAGTTTCAATTCTCATCAAGAATACAGCGCTGAATGGAAAGGAAACAACAGGCTGGCTAATGATAATTAGCGTATTTAAGCTTCAAGCAGACAAATTGTCAGTTAATAAATGGTACTTTCCTGTGTATTTATATAAAATCCAACTACTGCAATTAATTGGAAATGTTTACATCTCCGCCGTTTGAATTATAGCAACCTAAAATATAGTCTAAAACGCACATGTAGCGTGACTGAATATATCAAAGCAGACCTCTTTCTGTCAAAAAAGTTTATTTTGACAGATTGACCAGCAGGTTTAAATGCAGCACCAGTCAACCTACCCATGTAGTCCTGAACCCATATTCTGCTTATCAGCCTAGTTAATGACAATGTGTGTGCTTTCGTTCACCAGTCATTAATAACTTCCATGTCACCACCTGCTGTGCCCGCTCACATAATGCTGTTTTGTTATCCTCAAAACTTGTTCTATAGTCACTGTTTTTACCAAGTACAGGAAAGCAACTTCAGGCCACAGTGCTGTGGGCAGTTACCATCATGTTCTCTCATTACAGAGGTCCAATCCAAAAATGTCAGTAGACTCTTTGTGGCATAGAGAACTACATGCATGTGAAAGCTGGTACACTTTCATAAAACACTTGCTATGTTTTCCAAGAATGTACCAATGCAATTTCACGTGTGAATTCTATCCGCTCCCTTGTCTAACATCCCATGTCAAAGTTTACTCTTTAACCATGTAGAACATACAACAAATTTACCAGTTTCAAAGTAGTAATTTTAAATACAGTTCAGCAGATAATTTGTGCAAATTGGTCAATTGTGGTAAAAGTTTAAGAAATTTCAAGTTTAGCTTTCCTATGAAGTGTTGTGCCCACCTTAATACAGAGAGACAGAGGCTCTATTTGTAATAAGTCTATATAGTAGTATGCATGTGTATATACAAATACATACCTAAATGTATGCCCATAACTACATGTACATATTTCATGCTTTCCCGCTCTCTTTGTTAGTAGATTGCATTTTTGATTATTTATATGCATTGTAAACATTACAAAGATTGTCTCCAACAAAATTAAACAGTATCCAAAGGTTGTTCAAAAACTTTGTAAAGTTCCACATTCTCTGTTGGTCTATGATCTTTGCCACATTCGTTTCAAAGTAATAACAGCATTACTCATTGTATTATCATCAGTTCTGATTATAGACGGAGCATTTTAGAACCATCTATGTTTTTCTACAAAACCCCAATTCCATTCTAGACGGGCCTGGAAATAGTTAAAAAAAAAAAAATATTTTCATCTAAATACATTGCTTGGAATCTCAACATCTGGCATTAATTTTCTGTTTTCCTCTTTGCGGGCGATCTAGTTGTTCCAACTACCAGAAAAGTGGCAACAGTGCAGAAAGCAGGTAACTACTGCATCTCAGTGTAAATATTTTATGTTATACAGCGACATAGTATCATATGGCATGTAATGTCTCTGATTGTCCTGAAGAATTTTACAGCTAGCCTTTTCCAGATGTCTTTTGCACAATTGTGTATCTAGTCCCCTCTATTGTCTGCTTACCGATATCCTGATGGGACCGCTCAGAAGGTATCTAGAGTAAATTAGAAATAACTACTTAACAGTATTTATATAAAATATTGTGTTTATTGTATATGTATCACCAGTTGCTACTTTGTAAGTTTTTTTATATCAAACCCTACAACATTCAGACTTAGAGTATGTACTTTTTAGAAACAAAACAGATTCTTGCTTTGCCCTTAGTGTGTTTCTTTCTCAGGCAAAGAATTAAAGTACCTGAGCAAATACTGCAAAGTCTGCCAGAGACCAGAATATCATACTGGATTGCTGCGGTAGTTTTAGGTGTGGAGGGACATCGATTTTTTATATCTCCCTGCTAGGACACAAACATGCAGGGATTTTCTTGAATTTTGACACTCTACGTATATAAAAATCTTAATATGATGACTCCAAGAAAATACAACCTGTCTGATGCTAGGGAACCTCTTTGATTCTGTTTTTTCCTTGTATGGGATATGGTTGAATTACAGCAAACTATCAACTTAGCCTCTAAAATGACCTTCAATATGAAAAGCAATGGTCCAGTTTTGTCAACAGAGCACAACTGCTGAACCCCACCTTGGAAGAAAGGAACTTTAGGTCAACTAACATCCTATCCATTTTTTTTGTTTTTAAAAGGTCCTTGAAATTATCTTTATATCATAAGTGTATCTATATTGTTTAGTGCAAATCAGTGTCTCTGTCATTATGCACTCCACAGTCTGCTGTCTAAGCTCTAATGATGTTGTATCATGTTCCTCGAAGGCTTATTAATAACATGTGTTGTCACCAAATGCAGGACTTTGACTAAAAGTCAATACAGTCTTGAGGTCATCGGACTTCCGTTCCTTTCCATTCATATTTTAAATGTCTTTAAACTTGAGGTGTCAGTGGGCAGTATGTGGCAGTGCAAACTGCATGCAAATGACATCGGGTTCTTTTTTATTTGCAGTAGATTAGCTCATGCCATTAAAAGCCTATTAAGATACATTTTAAGTTTAATAACTACTTGTTTGACATCCAATTGCAACCTTTCCTATTACTTCTTCGAAATACTCAACCAAATTTGGCCATTTCAAACTTTCAAATGTGTACGCCGTTATTCTGAGGTTTTGTGCAAAGTGCTCAGCTGGTCACTTGAGGAAAAGATCACTTGCAACTTTTGATGTCCCTCCAGCCATACAAGAGGTCAGACGTCTGAGAAATGCAATCTACTTCTTAGTTTTGCGTGTAAGGGAAAACAAGTAGAGTCATTCAGTGGTCCTGGCAGTCTGATTTTCTACTTGCAGAGGTCTAAATAAATTCTCATTTGCAGTCAGTCAAGAGCCACCTTGTTGAAACTAAGAGACAGTGGGTAGGTTGACTCATCAATAGTCCCTGACCAGTGTGTAATAAGTTCCAAGGGCAAACATTCCTTTTTTTTCAGCACATCTTGTTTGCGCTATCCCACATTGTACTATTCTTAGTTAATTCCAGCATGGCAGAATTACTCTGTCACAGAAATGGGCTCCTGAGGCAGGAGTGTGTATAGGAAAATGGGCGGTTGGCTCTTTCTCAACCAAACAAAATTGGATCTGAGACCATCAATCCACCTCACTGGATTGGAACCAGGTTGGCTATATTGTTTTTTGGGATCCAAGGACACCTTTTACTTCGGTACCGGTAGACATGTGTGAGAAAACAGGGCTGATTGCAGAGGCCCCCTAACTTTTTGCCCCCATTTTCCACTTTTTGCTGGTGTTTTCCTGACGCTGATGGTGCCCTGGGTACTGCTAACCAGTCCCAGGGGCTGTGCTCTGTGTAAAATCAATATGTAAATTAGGCTAATTATAATTGGCTAAGTTAACCTACCTATAAGTCCCTAGTATATGGTAGGGCATGTAGGTTTAGGGACCACAGCATAGGTAGTGCACCCATAAGTGCACTGCTGAGGTGCCCAGTGTCATTTTAAAGGCAGGCCTGCCTTGCTGGCTGCTTTTAAATTAAAGTTATATGCAAATTCAACCTTGGAATTAAAAGTAGTTCCAAAGTCTTAAACTACCTTATTTTTACATATAAGTCACCCCTAAGGTGTGCCCTATGTGCCCCTAGGGCTGGGTGCCATGTAACTATAAGCAGGGACGTTATAAAAATAGTTTTATAAGCCCTGGTGAGGTAAAAACAGCCAAATTCGTTTTTCCCTCATTGTAGTAAATGACCTGCATAGGCTAGAATGGGGAGACTTTATTTTAAATTTTAAAGTCTCCTTAAATGTTGCATACCAATAATTTGGTATCAAATTAATTGTTGTAATAAATCCCACAACTTCCAGTTGTTGGATTTAATATAACTTGTTCAGGTAAAAAGTTTTAGACTTTACCTAAAAAGTTGCCAATTTCAGCCCTGCATTGTTTTTGCTGCTGTGCTCTGATTGGCCAGCCTGCAGCAGCTTAGCCAAGCTGCCTTGATGAGGTGTGAAGTGGCCTGGCTTCACACAAAGGAATGTGCCTGTGGGAGAGAATCTCCCCTCAGCAGATGGTGAGGCAGGAAGGGGGAGGGCTGCCAAACTGGTCTTCAAAGGCAGAGAAGGACATTTGGAGCAACCAGCAACACCCCCACATCCTGCAACCCCAGACAACTAGATGCCCCCTTGATTAGATTAGGAGAGGGCAGGAGAGGGGTGTGTTTATGATTTTTAGCCACACCAGTGGGTGGGCTCAGCCAGATGTAACCTCCAAAAATTAGATTCAGCCATGTTGGATTTTTAGAGAATGTTTCCTTCTGGGCTGGATTTTTGCCACACTTCCCAGGAAGTGGTCATCACAGGGGGACGACCCTGTACCTGATTGGAGAACCAGGACCCCCCTGCTTATCACCCAGGAGCAAGGATAAAACTGGCAGACCTGCACCCACACCTCCGATCCCCATCAGATTTCAACAAGAAAAGAACTAAAGGAGAAGAAGGACTGCCCTGCTGGACCCCTGGCCTGCACCTGTAACCTGCACTCAGAAGGACTGCACCAGCTGCACACTTGGGCTTCAACACAAGAAGGACTTTGCCTGGCTTCAACTGGTTCAAGGAGGTACTCCCTGTTTGCTACAGGTGAAAAATTGCTAACCAGAGTCCCCTGCACCAACTCCTGAAGAAAGCGACCAGCTGACCACTGCCCAGTGGCCAAAAAGGAGTTTGCGCCAGGTGCATTCTGGGAGTTGTAGTCCGCACCCCCCAAGGACCATCTCAGAAGTTCTGGACCCTTGGGGTGAGCTGTGGACCCCAAAAGAACCTTAAAAGAACATCTGGGTGAAACCCCAGAAGTTTGGAGAAGATTTGAGAATTTTTGTAAAAAAGCTCCATAGAGGGACCGAACCACCGCGGAAATTCTAGCCGGCTTGCCTCAACCGCGACCCGGCCTGACTTGGTGGTTCTTCCCGGTAAAGAAAAATCTCCGAAAAAGAGACTAAGGCCCTCATTCTGATTCTGGCGGGCGGCGGAGGCGGGTAGGGCGTGAGAAGGTAAAAATCTCCACCGAGGAATCCAGCATTGCGTATCCGGAGAAGGGCTCCAGGAGGTCGGATAGGACTGGCAGGTTCGTCCCGCTGAAGAAAATCTTCAAAATAAAGACTAAGTCAGAAGGTCACTTTTTAACCGAGGCCTCCCGCGACTTGTAGCCGAGCAGGGCTCCATCGCGGTCGGCCTGAAACTTTGACTTTGCCCCGGTAGAGGTGCAACCAGATGACCCGATTGGCGCTTTTTGTTTCTAAGCGCTAGAAAAATAATAATTCTTTAAAAATTCATATCTCCGGTTCCCCTTATCCGATTTTATTCGTTTGTGTGTCATTTTAAAGATACAAATATAAACTATTTTTATAAATTGGTTTTTGATTTTTAAACTGTTTCCTGTGTTTTATTTAATTACTGTTTTGTGATGTTTGAATGCTTTACACACTGTCTCCTAAGTTAAGCCTTGACACTCGTTGCCAAGCTACCCAGGGTTGAGCTGGGATTAATTTACTGAGACCTAACTGGACCTACGTTGAGGTTAGTGGCTTTTTGCTAGGTGTAGGTACCTACCTGCCCTTATCAATAACCCATTTTCCAACAACATGTTACTTTCAAATTGTAAGCTTCACCCTGATCCTTTACAAGTTATTGAAGATCCTGAGCCCTCCCCAGCTCTCCTTTCTGGAAGAGCATGAGTAACATACCTTATAACAGGTTTTTCTACCAAAGTGCTCAAACCATTCTTTCAGTTCCAAGAGCAGTTTCACTTCTCATCAAGAATACAGCGCAGAGTGGAAAGGAAACAGCAGGCCGGCTAATGATAATTAGCGTATTTAAACTTCAAGCAGACAAATTGTCAGTTAATAAATGGTACATTCCTGTGTATTTATATAAAATCCAACTACTGCAATTAATTGGAAATGTTTACATCTCCGTCCTTTGAATTATAGCAACCTAAAATATAGTCTAAAACGTACATGTAGCGTGACTGAATATATCAAAGCAGACCTCTTTCTGTCAAAAAAGTTTATTTTGACAGATTCACCAGCAGGTTTAAATGCAGCACCAGTCAACCTACCCATGTAGGGCTGAACCCATATTCTGCTTATCAGCCTAGTGAATGACAATGTCTGTGTTTTCGTTCACCAGTCATTAATAACTTCCATGTCACTGGTATATCTCCTGCACCATATAATAAGACCTTACTGGTAAGTCAAATGGGCAAATTGGTTATTAGCCAGTTTTGTCATATTTAAGGGTCAAAGCACATACATTGAGAAATGACCAGCAGTGCCTGCGTGTGCAGAGAAGAAGAATCAGAAATACCAGGCAGCAGATGAACAGGTGACCACACAAAAAATGGATTTTCAAACAGTGTTGGAAAAGTGGCATAATGTTACAAATTTCTTAGTAGCACAGGATTCATACTGAGTACTTTAGAAAAAGAAACTGCAGGAAAGGATAACTCCTTTCCTATGTTCCACTTTTAAGTAGTATTTGGTATTGCCATTAGGACATCCATGCAGTACCATTGTTTTGTGCAAGGTTGGATCCAATGTTAAGATACACGCAGCCACCTGCTGTGCTTGCTCACATAATGCTGTTTTGTTATCCTCAAAACTTGTTCTATGATCACTGTTTTTACCAAGTACAGGAAAACAACTTCAGGCCACAGTGCTGTGGACAATTACAATCATGTTCTCTCAATACAGAGGTCAAATCCAAAAATGTCAGTAGGCTCTTTGTGGCATAGAGAATTACATGGATATGAAAGCTGGTACACTTTCATAAAACACTTGCTATGTTTTCCAAGAATGTACCCATGCAATTTCACGTGTGAATTCTACCCGTTCCCTTGCCTAACATCCCACGTCAAAGTTTACACGTTCACCATGTAGAACATACTACAAATTTACCAGTTTCAAAGTAGTAATTTTAAATACAGTTCAGCAGATAATTTGTGCAAATTGGTCAATTGAGGTAAAAGTTTATGAAATGTCAAGTTTAGCTTTCCTATGAAGTGTTGTGCCCACCTTAATACAGAGAGACAGATGCTCTATTTGTAATAAGTCTATATAGTAGTATGCATGTGTATATACAAATAGATATATAAATGTATGCCCATTACTACATGTAAATATTTCATGCTTTCCCGCTCTCTTTATTAGTAGATTGCATTATTTATGATTTATATGCATTGTAAACATTACAAAGATTGTCTCCAACAAAATTAAACAGTGTCCAAAGGTTGTCCAAAAACTTTGTAAAGTTCCACATTCTCTGTTGCTCTATGATCTTTGCCACATTAGTTTCAAAGTAATAACAGCATTAATAATTTTATTATCATCAGTTCTGATTATAGACGGAGCATTTTAGAACCATCTATGTCTTTCTGCAAAACCCCAAATCCATTCTAGACGGGCCTGGAAATAGTTAAAAAAAATATATATATTTTCATCTAAATACATTGCTTGGAATCTCAACATCTGGCATTAATTTTCTGTTTTCCTCTTTGCGGGCGATCTAGTTGTTCCAACTACCAGAAAAGTGGCAACAGTGCAGAAAGCAGGTAACTACTGCATCTCAGTGTAAATAAAGGGATGAATGTTTTATGTTATACAGCGACGTGGAATTATATGGCATGTAATGTCTCTGATTGTCGTGAAGAATTTTACAGCTAGCCTTTTCCAAATGTCCTTTGCACAATTGTGCATCTAGTCCCCTCTATTGTTTGCTTGCCGATATCCTGATGGGACTGCTCAGAAGGTATCTAGAGTAAATTAGAAATAACTACTTAACAGTATTCATATAAAATATTGTGTTTATTGTATATGTATCACCAGTTGCTACTTTGTAAGTTTTTTTTATATCAAACACTACAACATTCAGACTTAGAGTATGTACTTTTTAGGAAAAAAATTGATTCTTGCTCTGCCCTTAGTGTGTTTCTTTCTCAGGCAAAGAATTAAAGTACCTGAGCAAATACTGCAAAGTCTGCCAGAGACCAGAATATCATACTGGATTGCTGCGGTAGTTTTAGGTGTGGAGGGACAGCTATTTTTGATATCTCCCTGCTAGGACACAAACATGCAGGGATATTCTTGAATTTTGACACTCTACGTATATAAAAATCTTAATATGATGACCCCAAGAAAATACAACCTGTCTGATGTTAGGGATCCTCTTTGATTCTGTTTTTTCCTTGTATGGGATATGGTTGAATGCTAGCAAATTATCAACTTAGCCTCTAAGATGACCTTCAATATGAAAAGCAATGGTCCAGTTTTGTCTACAGTGCACGACTGCTGAACCCCACCTTTGAAGAAAGGAACATTAGGTCAACTAACATCCTATCCATTTTTTTTGCTTTCAAGAGGTCCTTGAAATTATCTTTCTATCATAAGTGTATCTATATTGTGTTGGAAAATGGGTTATTGGTAAGGGCTGGTAGGTACCTTCACCTAGCAACAAGCCACTAACCTCAACCTAGGTACAGTTAGGTCTCAGTAAATTAGTCCCAGCTCAACCCTTGGTAGCTTGGCAACGAGCGTCAAGGCTTAACTTAGGAGACAGTGTGTAAAGCATTCAAATATCACAAAACAGTAATCAAATAAAACACAGGAAACAGTTTAAAAATCCAAAACCAATTTATAAAAATAGTTTATATTTTTATCTTTAAAATGACACAAAAACGATTAAAATCGGTTCAGGGGAACCGGAGATATGAATTTTTAAAGAATTATTATTTTTCTAGCGCTTAGAAACAAAAAGCGCCAATCGGGTCATCTGGTTGCACCAGGACCGGGGCAAAGTCAAAGTTTCAGGCCGACCGCGATGGAGCCCTGCTCGGCTACAAGTCGCGGGAGGCCTCGGTTAAAAAGTTACCTTCTGACTTAGTCTTTATTTTGAAGTTTTTCTTCACCGGGACGAACCTGCCAGTTGAATCCGACCTCCTGGAGCCCTTGTCCGGATACGCAATGTGGGTTTCCTCGGTGGTGATTTTTACCTTCGGACTTAGTTGTTTTTTCGAGATGAAAATCCTTCGACCGGGGTAAACCTGGATCTTGATCCGACGTCCGTGGAGCCCTTCTCGGATACGATGGCTGGGAGGTCCCGGTCAACTTTTTACCTTCGGACTTAGTCTCTTTTTCGGATGTTTTTCTTTACCGGGACGAACCACGAAGTCAGGCCGGGTCGCGGTTGAGGCAAGCCGGCTAGAATTTCCGTGGCGGGTCGGTCCCTCTCTGGAGCTTTTTTACAAAATTTGTCAAATCTTCTCCAAACTTCTGGGGCTTCACCCAGATGTTCTTTTAAGTTTCTTTTGGGGTCCACAGCTCACCCCAAGGGTCCAGAAGTTCTGTGATGGTCCTTGGGGGGTGCGGACTTCAACTCCCAGAATGCACCTGGCACAAACTCCTTTTTGGCCACTGGACAGTGGTCAGCTGGTCACTTTTTCAGGAGTTGGTGCAGGGGACTCTGGATAGCAATTTTTCACCTGTAGCAAACAGGGAGTCCCTCCTTGAACCATTTGAAGCCAGGCAAAGACCTTCTTGTGATGAAGCCCAAGTGTGCAGCTGATGCAGTCCTTCTGAGTGCAGGTTCCAGGTGCAGGCCAGGGGTCCAGCAGGGCAGTCCTTCTTCTCCTTTAGTTCCTTCTTCTTGAAATTTGGTGGGGATCTGAGGTGTGGGGGCAGGTCTGCCAGTTTTATCCTTGCTCCTGGGTGAAAAGCAGGGGGGCCCTGGTTCTCCAATCAGGGACAGGGTCGTCCCCCTGTGATGACCACTTCCTGGGAAGTGTGGCAAAAATCCATCCCAGAAGGCAACAGTCTCTTAAAATCCAACATGGATGAATCTGATTTTTGGAGGTTACATCTGGCTGAGCCCACCCACTGGTGTGGCTAAAAATCATAAACACACCCCTCTCCTGCCCTCTCCTAATCTAATCAAGGGGGCACCTAATTGTCTGGGGTTGCAGGATGTGGGGGTGTTGCTGGGTGCTCCAGATGTCCTTCTCTGCCTTTGAAGACCAGTTTGGCAGCCCTCCCCCTTCCTGCCTCACCATCTGCTGAGGGGAGATTCTCTTCCCCAAGCACATTCCTTTGTGTGAAGCCAGGCCACTTCACACCTCATCAAGGCAGCCTGGCAGAAGCTGCTGCAGGCTGGCCAATCAGAGCACAGCAGCAAAAACAATGCAGAGCTGAAATTGGCAACTTTTTAGGTAAAGTCTAAACTTTTTACCTGGACAAGTTATATTAAATCCAACAACTGGAAGTTGTGGGATTTATTACAACAATCAATTTGATACCAAATTCTTGGTATGTAACATTTAAGGAGACTTTAAAATTTAAAATAAAGTCTGCCCATTCTAGCCTATGAAGGCCATTTACTTCAATGAGGGAAAAACAAATTTGGCTGTTTTTACCTCACCAGGGCTTATAAATCTATTTTTATAAAGTCCCTGCTTATAGTTACATGGCACCCAGCCCTAGGGGCACATAGGGCACACCTTAGGGGTGACTTATATGTAAAAATAAGGTAGTTTAAGACTTTGGAAGTACCTTTAATTCCAAAGTCGAATTTGCATATAACTTTAATTTAAAAGCAGCCAGCAAGGCAGGCTTGCTTTTAAAATGACACTGGGCACCTCAGCAGTGCACCTAGGTGTGCACCACCTATGCTGTGGTCCCTAAACCTACATGCCCTACCATATACTAGGGACTTATAGGTAGGTTAACTTAGCCAATTATAATTAGCCTAATTTGCATATCCATTTTACACAGAGCACAGGCCCTGGGACTGGTTAGCAGTACCCAGGGCACAGCCAAGAGTCAGTAACCACCAGTACCTATCCAAAAAGAGTGGGGGTGATCAGGCAAAGAAAAGAGGACTTTTCTACACTGCCCCCCCCAGATGAAAGGTGATGGGTACTAACCTACACCCTGGTAGTCCTCATCAGCTAAGTGGAAAAACCTGGAAAGGCCATCTGCATTAGCATGGGCAGTCCCAGGTCTGTGCTCCACTGTGAAGTCCATCCCCTGTAGTGAAATGGACCACCTTAACAGTTTTGGGTTTTCCCCCCTCATCTGCATCAACCATCTGAGAGGTCTGTGGTCAGTTTGTACACGGAAGTGAGTGCCAAACAAGTAAGGCCTCAACTTCTTCAGGGACCAGACCACAGCAAAGGCCTCCCTCTCAATGGCACTCCATTTTTTCTCTCTAGGGAGTAGTCGCCTGCTGATGAAGGCAACTGGGTGATCATGGCCCTCTTCATTAACTTGTGCTAACACTGCCCCAATCCCTTCCTCTGAAGCATCTGTTTGTACTACAAACTCCTTGCTATAGTCAGGGGCCAGTAACACTGGTGCTGAACACATAGCCTGCTTTAGGGTGTCAAAAGCTTTCTGACACTCTGGGGTCCAAATGACCTTCTTGGGCTGTTTCTTGGAGGTAAGCTCAGTCAGAGGGGCCACTATGGTCCCAAAATTCTGAACAAACCTCCTGTAGTACCCAGTCAGGCCAAGAAAGGCCCTGACCTGAGTCTGGGTTTTTGGAGCCTCCCAATCCAGGATAGTCTGGATTTTGGGCTGGAGAGGTTGTACATGGCCTCCACCAACAAGGTGGCCCAGGTACACAACAGAGCTTTGCCCTATCTGGCACTTACTTGCCTTGATAGTCAGGCCTGCTTGAAGCAGGGCCTAAAGCACTTCCTTCAGGTGGACCAGGTGGTCCTTCCAGGTGGAACTAAATACAGCTATATCATCCAGATAAGCTGCACTGAAAGATTCCAACCCCAATAGGACTCTGTTCACCAACCGTTGGAAGGTGGTAGGAGCATTTTTCATGCCAAAGGGCATCACCTTGAACTGAAAGTGGCCCTCTGGTGTGGAAAATGCTGACCTCTCCTTAGCTCTTGGACTTAAGGCAATCTGCCAATATCCTGAGGTCAGATCAAATGTGCTCAGGAATTTGGCAGCCCCCAACCTGTCAATGAGCTCATCAGCTCTAGGTATGGGGTGAGCATCAGTCCTAGTGACTGCGTTTAGACCTCTGTAGTCCACACAGAATCTCAATTCTTTCTTCCCACCTTGGGGATTAGCTTTGGGCACCAGTACCACTGGACTGGACCAAGGACTATCAGAGGGCTCAATTACCTTGAGGTCCAACATCTTAGCCACTTCAGCTTTGATGTTGGCCTTGACCTGGTCAGACAGCCTGTACAGCTTGTTCTTGACAGGCAAGCTGTCACCAGTGTCAACATCATGGACACACCAATTGGTGAGTCCTGGGGTCAGGGAGAACAGACTAGCAAACTGTCCCAAAACTTGCTTACAGTCTTTTTGTTGCTGATCTGTCAATTTGGGAGAGAGTACCACTCCCTCCACTGACCCATCTTTTGCTTTTGAGGACAGGAGGTCTGGCAGAGGTTCACCCTCCTCCTCCTTGCCTTCATCAGTGACCATTAGCATGGTCATGTCTGCCCTGTCCTGGTGGGGTTTCATCCTGTTTACATGCAGGATCCTGTGAGGATTCCTGGGGGTGCCAAGGTCCACCAAGTAGGTGACCTTACCTTTTTTCTCCAGAATTGGATAGGGCCCAGTCCATTTGGCCTGAAGTGCCCTAGGAGCCATAGGCTCCAAAACCCACACCAGCTGTCCTGGGTGATACTCAGGCAGGGTAGCCTTTTGATCATGCCAGAGCTTCATGAGCTCCTGGCTGGCTTCCAGGTTTCTGCTTGCCTTCTTCATATACTCGGCCATGCGTGACCGCAGGCCCAGTACATAATCTAGCACATTCTCCTTGGATTCTTTGAGAGGCTTTTCCCAAGACTCTCTCACCAAGCACAATGGGCCTCTTACAGGGTGCCCAAACAGTAACTCAAAGGGGCTGAATCCAACCCCCTTCTGTGGCACCTCCCTGTAGGCAAACAGCAGGCATGGGAGGAGGACATCCCATCTCCTCCTGAGTTTGTCAGACAAACCCATGATCATGCCCTTCAGGGTCTTATTAAATCTTTCCACAAGACCATTGGTCTGTGGGTGGTAGGGGGTGGTGAACTTATAAGTAACACCACACTCATCCCACATGGCTTTCAGATAGGCTGACATAAAGTTTGTTCCCCTATCTGAGACCACCTCCTTTGGGAATCCCACTCTGGTGAACACACCAAGTAGGGCCCTAGCCACTGTGGGAGCAGTGACTGTCCGGAGGGGTATTGCCTCAGGGTACCTGGTGGCATGGTTCACTACCACCACAATGTACCTGTTACCTGAAGCAGTTGGTGGGTCTAGGGGACCAACAATGTCAATCCCCACCCGCTCAAAGGGAGTCCCAACCACTGGCAGTGGTATCAGGGGAGCCTTTGGTTTGCCTCCTGTCTTGCCACTGGCTTGACAGGTGACACAGGAGCTGCAAAACTCCCTGACTTTTTCTGACATTTGGGGCCAATAAAAATGGTTGACCAGCCTGTTCCAGGTCTTGGTCTGTCCCAAATGACCAGCTAAGGGGATATCATGGCTTAAGGTAAGGAGAAATTCTCTATACTTCTGGGGGACCACTACTCTCCTAGTAGCCCCTGGTTTGAGGGCCCTTGCCTCAGTGTAGAGAACTCCATCCTCCCAGTAAACCTTGTGGGTCCCACTGGTATCCCCTTGTTCTTGCCTGGCAGCAGTCTGCCTCAGGCCCTCAAGAGTGGGACACTCTCTTTGTCCCTGGCACAAATCTTCTCTGGTGGGCCCACCTGACCCTTGCAGTTCTGCCAAGTCAAGCATAGTTTGCAGGGAAAGTGTCCCTCCCTCAGAGTTCAGATCCTCCCCCTCAGGGTTTGATTCTTCCTGACCCTCTGTACTTGTTGGGGCTGGCAATCCAGACCCAGCGCCCTTTCTCTTTTTCTTGGAGGCTTGGCCCATTGTTCCAGGGTCCAAGTGTCCAGCATTTCCCTGTTGTGCTGCCTGTGACCTGGTCACAGCACATACCCATTCAGGGAGGTCCAGCATCTATGCATGGACCCTTCTCTCCACTTCTGACCATTCAGATGCTTCAAGATCATTTCCCAGCAGACACTCTACTGGGAGGGCAGGAGCTACAGCTACTTTTTTAGGGCCAGTCACACCTCCCCATTCCAGACTCACCATAGCCATGGGATGGAGTTTGGTTCTGCTATCTGCATAAGTCACCTGGTGGAAGACACCAGGTAAGACCTGCTCTGGAGAAACCAGCTTTTCTGTGACCATTGTCACTCTGGCTCCTGTATCTCTCAGAGCTTCCACTTCAGTCCCATTGACTTTAGGCCTCTGCCTATACCTCTCCATGATGGGAGGTAAGGTGGCCATAGTTGCAATGTCCACCCCACCCACGGATACTAAGGTGACCTCAGTGTACCCTGATTCCACCCCTGGGCCAACTTCCACCCCCAACCCTACACTAGCAATCCCCTGGGATTGCCCACCAGTGGGGGGCTTCTTGGAGCAGATAGCATCTCCTCTTTTATGTCCAGGTTGATGACAATCAAAACACTTGCCGGCCTTAGCAAGCTCCTGAAACCTTCCTGCTTTAGCAGGATCATAATTCTTTCCCTGATACCCTTTCCCTTTAAAAGTGAATTGGCTCGGGGCTCCCCCTCCCTGAGAAGTTTTTGGGGACTCTTGTGAGGACTCTTTGGGTTTTTTTTCATCTTTCCCCTGGTTCTTCCCCTGAGAAGAACCATGTCCTCCCTTTTTCTGATCACCCCCTGGGCGTTTCTGGTTAACCCTAGTTCTTAACCAGTCATCTGCTGCCTCCCCCAGCTCTCTGGGGTTGGTCAACCTAGAGTCTACTAGATACTGGCGGAGCCTCTCTTGGACACAATTAGTTAGAAGGTGCTCCCTCATAATCAAATTGTACAGCCCCTCAAAGGTACTTACCCTGTTGCCCTGTATCCAGCCCTCCAGTGCCTTTACTGAAATGTCCACAAAGTCCACCCAGGACTGGGTGCTTGTCTTTTGGGTGTCCCTAAACTTGAGCCTATACTGCTCTGGGGTCAGACCAAACTTTTTAGTCAAGCAACTCTTCATACTGGGGTATGAGTCTGCATCCTCCCCACTCATGGTTAGGAGCCTATCCCTCCCAGAGTTGGGAACTAACTCCCAAAGAAGAGAACCCCAGTACTGAGGCTTGACTTTCCTCATCTGGAGGGCCCTCTCAAAGGCCCCCAGCCACTTATCTATGTCATCTCCTTCTACATAGGCAGGAACCACCCCTTTGGGTAATATGGGGGCAAAACCCCCACCCAGGGACACCTCAGCCTCTTTATCGCTGCCACCATCTCTTTTCTCTTTGCTTGCCCACTTTTTCTTTTCTAGGGCCAGCTTCTCTGCTTCCAAAGCTATGTATGCTAGCTGGGCCTCCAGCTCTCTTTCTCTGATGGATGGGTTCTCTCCTCCTGAAGGGATCCCCTTCCTACCACTAGCTTTGGGTCTGCCCCTAGTGACTGTATCTACTGAGGACCGTTCTTCCTCTTCCTCACTTAGGCTCAGATGCCTTCCCTCCCCTGAGTGGTTAGAGTTAGCATCTTCCCCTTTTTCTTCCTCCTCTGGAGCTTCCTCTGTCTCTACCTCTTGGGCCTCAGCCCATGCTGTCAGGGATTTAATCAGGATTTGCTTCCTGAGATCTGTTGTTGCAGGCAACCCTCTTTCAATACACAACCCCCTAAGCTGGACTACTGTCAGTGTGGGTAGGCTAGCCAGATCAAGCTCCATGGTTCCCTAGTTTTGTGTCAACAAAAACTTTTTGCAAAAATTGGAAACAAGAATTTAGAAAAATTACAAAAATTCAATAATTGAAATTAATCCAAATTAATAATTAATAAAAAAAAAATTGCACTAAGACAATTTAAAGGATTTTTAATTTGTTTTACTTAAAACTGTAACGTGATACTGAACACAAGTACAGCATCCCACCGCTGCCACCAAAAATGTTGGAAAATGGGTTATTGGTAAGGGCAGGTAGGTACCTACACCTAGCAACAAGCCACTAACCTCCACCTAGGTACAGTTAGGTCTCAGTAAATTAGTCCCAGCTCAACCCTTGGTAGCTTGGCAACGAGCGTCAAGGCTTAACTTAGGAGACAGTGTGTAAAGCATTCAAATATCACAAAACAGTAATCAAATAAAACACAGGAAACAGTTTAAAAATCCAAAACCAATTTATAAAAATAGTTTATATTTTTATCTTTAAAATGACACAAAAACGATTAAAATCGGTTCAGGGGAACCGGAGATATGAATTTTTAAAGAATTATTATTTTTCTAGCGCTTAGAAACAAAAAGCGCCAATCGGGTCATCTGGTTGCACCAGGACCGGGGCAAAGTCAAAGTTTCAGGCCGACCGCGATGGAGCCCTGCTCGGCTACAAGTCGCGGGAGGCCTCGGTTAAAAAGTTACCTTCTGACTTAGTCTTTATTTTGAAGTTTTTCTTCACCGGGACGAACCTGCCAGTTGAATCCGACCTCCTGGAGCCCTTGTCCGGATACGCGATGTGGGATTCCTCGGTGGTGATTTTTACCTTCGGACTTAGTCGTTTTTTCGAGATGAAAATCCTTCGACCGGGGTAAACCTGGATCTTGATCCGACGTCCGTGGAGCCCTTCTCGGATACGATGGCTGGGAGGTCCCGGTCAACTTTTTACCTTCGGACTTAGTCTCTTTTTCGGATGTTTTTCTTTACCGGGACGAACCACGAAGTCAGGCCGGGTCGCGGTTGAGGCAAGCCGGCTAGAATTTCCGCGGCGGGTCGGTCCCTCTCTGGAGCTTTTTTACAAAATTTGTCAAATCTTCTCCAAACTTCTGGGGCTTCACCCAGATGTTCTTTTAAGGTTCTTTTGGGGTCCACAGCTCACCCCAAGGGTCCAGAAGTTCTGTGATGGACTTCAACTCCCAGAATGCACCTGGCGCAAACTCCTTTTTGGCCACTGGACAGTGGTCAGCTGGTCACTTTTTCAGGAGTTGGTGCAGGGGACTCTGGATAGCAATTTTTCACCTGTAGCAAACAGGGAGTCCCTCCTTGAACCATTTGAAGCCAGGCAAAGCCCTTCTTGTGGTGAAGCCCAAGTGTGCAGCTGGTGCAGTCCTTCTGAGTGCAGGTTCCAGGTGCAGGCCAGGGGTCCAGCAGGGCAGTCCTTCTTCTCCTTTAGTTCCTTCTTCTTGAAATTTGGTGGGGATCTGAGGTGTGGGGGCAGGTCTGCCAGTTTTATCCTTGCTCCTGGGTGAAAAGCAGGGGGGCCCTGGTTCTCCAATCAGGGACAGGGTAGTCCCCCTGTGATGACCACTTCCTGGGAAGTGTGGCAAAAATCCATCCCAGAAGGCAACAGTCTCTAAAAATCCAACATGGATGAATCTGATTTTTGGAGGTTACATCTGGCTGAGCCCACCCACTGGTGTGGCTAAAAATCATAAACACACACCTCTCCTGCCCTCTCCTAATCTAATCAAGGGGGCACCTAATTGTCTGGGGTTGCAGGATGTGGGGGTGTTGCTGGGTGCTCCAGATGTCCTTCTCTGCCTTTGAAGACCAGTTTGGCAGCCCTCCCCCTTCCTGCCTCACCATCTGCTGAGGGGAGATTCTCTCCCCAAGCACATTCCTTTGTGTGAAGCCAGGCCACTTCACACCTCATCAATGCAGCCTGGCAGAAGCTGCTGCAGGCTGGCCAATCAGAGCACAGCAGCAAAAACAATGCAGAGCTGAAATTGGCAACTTTTTAGGTAAAGTCTAAACTTTTTACCTGGACAAGTTATATTAAATTCAACAACTGGAAGTTGTGGGATTTATTACAACAATCAATTTGATACCAAATTCTTGGTATGTAACATTTAAGGAGACTTTAACATTTAAAATAAAGTCTGCCCATTCTAGCCTATGAAGGCTATTTACTTCAATGAGGGAAAAACGAATTTGGCTGTTTTTACCTCACCAGGGCTTATAAATCTATTTTTATAAAGTCCCTGCTTATAGTTACATGGCACCCAGCCCTAGGGGCACATAGGGCACACCTTAGGGGTGACTTATATGTAAAAATAAGGTAGTTTAAGACTTTGGAAGTACCTTTAATTCCAAAGTCGAATTTGCATATAACTTTAATTTACAAGCAGCCAGCAAGGCAGGCTTGCTTTTAAAATGACACTGGGCACCTCAGCAGTGCACCTAGGTGTGCACCACCTATGCTGTTGTCCCTAAACCTACATGCCCTACCATATACTAGGGACTTATAGGTAGGTTAACTTAGCCAATTATAATTAGCCTAATTTGCATATCCATTTTACACAGAGCACAGGCCCTGGGACTGGTTAGCAGTACCCAGGGCACAGCCAAGAGTCAGTAACCACCAGTACCTATCCAAAAAGAGTGGGGGTGATCAGGCAAAAAAAAGAGGCCTTTCCTACATATTGTTTAGTGCAAATCAGTGTTTCTGCCCCTATGCACTCCAAAGTCTGCTGTCTAAGCTCTAATGATGTTGTATCATGTTCCTCGAAAGCTTATTAATAACATGTTTTGTCACCAAATGTAGGACTTGAACTAAAAGTCACTAAAAGTCATCGGACTTCCGTTGCTTTCCATTCATATTTTAAATGTCTTTAAACTTAAGGTATCAGTGGGCAGTATGTGGCAGTGCAAACTGCAGGCAAATGACATTGGGTGCTTTTTTATTTGCAGTAGATTAGCTCATGCCATTAAAAGCCTATTAAGATACATTTTAAGTTTAATAACTACTTGTTTGACATCCAATTGCAACCTTTCCTATTACTTCTTGGAAATACTCAACCCAATTTGGCCATTTCAAACTTTCAAATGTGTACGCCGTTATTCTGAGGTTTTGTGCAAAGGGCTCAGCTGGTCACTTGAGGAAAAGTTCACTTGCAACTTTTGATGTCCCTCCAGCCACACAAGAGGTCAGACATCTGAGAAATGCAATCTACTTCTTAGTCTTGCGTGTAAGAGAAAACAAGTAGAGTCATTCAGTGGTCCTGGCAGGTCACAAATACGAGGTCCAGTCTGATTTTCTACTTGCACAGGTCTAAATAAATTCTCATTTGCAGTCAGTCAAGAGCCACCTTGTTGAAACTAAGAGACAGTGGGTAGGTTGACTCATCAATAGTCCCTGACCAGTGGGTAATAAGTTCCAAGGGCAAACATTCCCTATTTTTCAGCACATCTTGTTTGCTCTATCCCACAGTGTACTATTCTTAGTTAATTCCAGCATGGCAGAATTACTCTGTCACAGGAATAGGCTCCTGAGCCAGGAGTGTGTATAGGAAAATGGGCGGTTGGCTCTTCCTCAACCAAACAAAATTGGATCTGGGACCATCTCTTCACCTCACCGGATTGGAACCAGGTTGGCTATATTGGTTTCGGGATCCAAGGACACCTTTTTCTCCGGTACCAGGGGACATGTTACTTTCAACTTGTAACCTTCACCCTGATCCTTTACAAGTTATTGAAGATCCTGAGCCCTCCCCAGCTCTCCTTTCTGGAAGAGCATGAGTAACATACCTTATAACAGGTTTTCCTACCAAAAGGCTCAAACCATTCTTTCTGTTCTAAGAGCAGTTTCACTTCTCATCAAGAATACAGCGCTGAGTGGAAAGGAAACAACAGGCCGGCTAATGATAATTAGCACATTTAAACTTTAAGCACACAAATTGTCAGTTAATAAATGGCACTTTCCTGTGTATTTATATAAAATCCAACTACTGCAATTAATTGGAAATGTTTACATCTCCGTCGTTTGAATTATAGCAACCTAAAATATAGTCTAAAACGCACATGTAGCGTGACTGAATATATCAAAGCAGACCTCTTTCTGTCAAAAAAGTTTATTTTGACAGATTTACCAGCAGGTTTAAATGCAGCACCTGTCAACCTACCCATGTAGGCCTGAACCCATATTCTGCTTATCAGCCTATTGAATGACAATGTGTGTGCTTTCGTTCACCAGTCATTAATAACGTCCATGTCACTGGTATATCTCCTGCACCATATAATAAGACCTTACTGCTAAGTCAAATGGGCAAATTGGTTATTAGCCAATTTTGTCATATTTAAGGGTCAAAGCACATACATTGAGACATGACCAGCAGTGCCTGCGTGTGCAGAGAAGAAGAATCAGAAATACCAGTCAGCAGATGAACAGGTGACCACACAAAAAATGGATTTTCAAACAGTGTTGGAAAAGTGGTATATGTTACAAATTTCTTAGTAGCACAGGATTCATACTGAGTACTTTAGAAAAAAGGAACTGCAGGAAAGGAGAACTCCTTTCCTATTTTCCACTTTTAAGTAGTATTTGGTATTGCAATTAGGACATCCATGTAGTGCCATTGTTTTGTGCAAGGTTGGATCCAATGTTAAGATACACACAGCCACCTGCTGTGCTTGCTCACATAATGCTGTTTTGTTATCCTCAAAACCTGTTCTATAATCACTGTTTTTACCAAGTACAGGAAAACAACTTCAGGCCCCAGTGCTGTGGGCAACTACCATCATGTTCTCTCATTACAGAGGTCAAATCCAAAAATGTTAGCAGGATCTTTGTGGAATAGAGAACTACATGCATGTGAAAGCTGGTACACTTTCATAAAAAACTTGCTATGTTTTCCAAGAATGTACCCTTGCAATTTCCCGTGTGAATTCTACGCGCTCCCTTGCCTAACATCCCACGTTAAAAATTACACTTTCACCATGTAGAACATAGTACAAATATACCAGTTTCAAAGTAGTAATTTTAAATACATTTCAGCAGATAATTTGTGCAAATTGGTCAATTGAGGTAAAAGTTTATGAAATTTCAAGTTTAGCTTTCCTATGAAGTGTTGTGCCCACCTTAATACAGAGAGACAGAGGCTCTATTTGTAATAAGTCTATATAGTAGTATGCATGTGTATATACAAATAGATATATAAATGTATGCCCATAACTACATGTACTTATTTCATGCTTTCCCGCTCTCTTTATTAGTAGATTGCATTTTTGATGATTTATATGCATTGTAGACATTACAAAGATTGTCTCCAACAAAATTAAACAGTGTCCAAAAGTTGTCCAAAAACTTTGTAAAGTTCCACATTCTCTGTTGCTCTATGATCTTTGCCACATTAGTTTCAAAGTAATAACAGCATTAATCATTGTAATATCATCAGTTCTGATTATAGACGGAGCATCTTAGAACCATCTATGTTTTTCTACAAAACCCAAAATCCATTCTAGACTGGCCTGGAAATAGTTTAAAAAAATAAAATATTTTCATCTAAATACATTGGTTGGTGTTGGAAAATGGGTTATTGGTAAGGGCAGGTAGGTACCTACACTTAGCAATAGGCCACTAACCTCCACTAAGGTCCAGTTAGGTCTCAGTAAATTAACCCCAGCTCAACCCTTGGTAGCTTGGCAACGAGCGTCAAGGCTTAACTTAGGAGACAGAGTGTAAAGCATTCAAATATCACAAAACAGTAATTAAATAAAACACAGGAAACAGTTTAAAAATCCAAAACCAATTTATAAAAATGGAATATATTTTTATCTTTGAAATGACACCAAAACGAATAAAATCGGATAAGGGGAACCGGAGATATGAATTTTTAAAGATTTTTTATTTTTTTAGCGCCTAGAAACAAAAAGCGCCAATCGGGTCATCTGGTTGCACCTCGAACGGGGCAAAGTCAAAGTTTAAGGCCGACCGCGATGGAGCCCTGCTCGGCTACAGGCTGCGGGAGGCCTCGGTTAAAAGTTTACCTTCATACTTAGTCTTTTTTTCGAAGATTTTCTTCAGCGGGACGAACCTGCCAGTCCAATCCGACCTCCTGGAGCCCTTCTCCGGATACGCGATGCTGGAATCCTCGGTGGAGATTTTTACTTTCGGACTTAGTCGTTTTTTCGAGGTGAAAATCCTTCGACCGGGGTAAACCTGGATCTTGATCCGACGTCCATGGAGCCCTCCTTCGATACGCTGGCTGGGAGGTCCCAGTCAACTTTTTACCTTCGGACTTAGTCTCTTTTTCAGAGATTTTTCTTTACCGGGACGAACCAGCAAATCAGGCCGGGTCGCGGTTGAGGCAAGCCGGCTAGAGTAGCCGCGGCGGGTCGGTCCCTCTATGGAGCTTTTTTACAAAAATTCTCCAAACTTCTCCAAACTTCTGGGGCTTCTCCCAGATGTCCTTTTAAGGTTCTTTTGGGGTCCACAGCTCACCCCAAGAGTCCAGAAGTTCTGAGATGGTCCTTGGGGGGTGCGGACTACAACTCCCAGAATGCACCTGGCGCAAACTCCTTTTTGGCCACTGGACAGTGGTCAGCTGGTCGCTTTCTTCAGGAGTTGGTGCAGGGGACTCTGGCTAGCAATTTTTCACCTGTAGCAAACAGGGAGTCCCTCCTTGAACCAGTTGAAGCCAGGCAAAGTCCTTCTTGTGGTGAAGCCCAAGTGTGCAGCTGGTGCAGTCCTTCTGAGTGCAGGTTCCAGGTGCAGGCCAGGGGTCCAGCAGGGCAGTCCTTCTTCTTCTGTTGTTCTTCCTTGTTGGATGTGGTAGTGAACTGAGGTGTGGGTGCAGGTCTGCCAGTTTTATCCTTGCTCCTGGGTGAAAAGCAGGGGGGTCCTGGTTCTCCAATCAGGTGCAGGGTCATTCCCCCTGTGATGACCACTTCCTGGGAAGTGTGGCAAAAATCAATCCCAGGAGGCAACATTCTCTAAAAAGCCATCATGGCTGAATCTGATTTTTGGAGGTTACATCTGGCTGAGCCCACCCACTGGTGTGGCTAAAAATCATGAACACACCCCTCTCCTGCCCTCTCCTAATCTAATCAGGGGGCACCTAGTTGCTGGGGTTGCAGGATGTGGGGGTGTTGCTGGTTGCTCCAAATGTCCTTCTCTGCCTTTGAAGACCAGTTTGGAAGCCCTCCCCCTTCCTGCCTCACCATCTGCTGAGGGGAGATTCCTTCCCACAGGCACATTCCTTTGTGTGAAGCCAGGCCACTTCACACCTCATCAAGGCAGCTTGGCCAAGCTGCTCAGGCTGGCCAATCAGAGCACAGCAGCAAAAACAATGCAGGGCTGAAATTGGCAACTTTTCAGGTAAAGTTTAAAACTCTTTACCTGAAAAAGTTATATTAAATCCAACAACTGGAAGTTGTAGGATTTATTACAACAATTAATTTGATACCAAACTCTTGGTATGCATCATTTAAGGAGACTTTAAAAATTCAAATAAAGTCTCCCCATTTTAGCCTATGACGGCCATTTACTACAATGAGGGAAAAACTAATTTGGCTGTTTTTACCTCACAAGGGTTTATAAAACTATTTTTATAAAGTCCCTGCTTATAGTTACATGGCACCCAACCCTAGGGGCACATAGGGCACACCTTAGGGGTGACTTATATGTAAAAATAAGTTAGTTTAAGACTTTGGAACTACTTTTAATTCCAAAGTCGAATTTGCATATAACTTTAATTTAAAAGCAGCCAACAAGGCAGGCCTGCCTTTAAAATGACACTGGGCACCTCAGCAGTGCACCTATGGGTGCACTACCTATGCTGTGGTCCCTAAACCTACATGCCATACCATATACTAGGGACTTATAGGTAGGTTAACTTAGCCAATTATAATTAGCCTAATTTGCATATCCATTTTACACAGAGCACAGGCCCTGGGACTGGTTAGCAGTACCCAGGGCACAACCAGAGTCAGGAAAACACCAGCAAAAAGTGGAAAATGGGGGCAAAAAGTTAGGGGGCCTCTGCAATCGGCCCTGTTTTCTCACACAAGCCCCCCCCCCCCGGCCCACAAGCCCAGGAGACTCAGCCCAACCCTGGGAGAGTCTTCCTGGCTTGTTAGTCGAGGAAGACAGTGAAGAAACCTGGCTGTCCCTTTGCAGGGCCTACTCTGCCTTACATCCTCCTGTCAGGGTCACTCCTTATGGGTAGTGAACCCACCCCAACAGTGAAAGGACCCATCTCAAACTGAAACTTCCTTCTAGGGGGGTCTTCCTCCTCTCTCTCTGCCAACTTGGGTAGTGAGGTGCCCACCTCCCCTACTCCTAACTTTGCTAGGGCAACACCTAGCTTACCCAAAGAGGTCACCCAACACTTGAGCAACCCCACCATGACCAACAGGGTCAGGGGGCCTACTTTACTATTGGCTCTGGGGTCTGCCTCCCAGGCCAAGTACAGTGCTGACAGGAAGGCTAGCACCCAGCAGAGGCTACTGACAGCTGTCAGTACCCAGAACCACACCCTAAGCTCTCCACTGACAGGTGGCTGGGCTGCTTTAGGGGCAACTGTGGGGTCCAGGCACCTCTCTTGCTGTCTAGAGTGGGAGGCTACCACCTCCTGTGGTAGACACCCTCCTTCCACTCTCCCTTCTGACAGTGCAGGGGCAACACCCTGCATCTGGACAGCTGCCTGACTACTCAGGACTTCCTTGGGGTCAGGGAAGGTCTCACCAGTGCCAACTCTGGGCTCCCCCCCTACTGGGGCAGAAGGCCTATGGCTCCCTGGAACTCTCTTTAAGAGTGGCCTACCCTTACTTTTTTTCTTTCCTTTTCTTGGGGACCCCTGTCTCCTAACTGTAGGAACTGACTTCCCAGGACTTTGGGTTGGGGGGGCGCCCTGGGCGACCACCCCATCTGGGACCAGACTCACCTCTGGGAGGTCATTGCCCAGGATACAATCTAGGGGGAGGTCAGCACTGACTATCACCCTAAACCAGTCAAGGATACCCTCCCTCTCTAGGGGCACTATGGCTACAGGTTTGGAGGTGACCTCCCCTGTGGCTATCCTGACTTTCCTAGTCTCTCCTGGCATATGCATGTCTGGGGTCACTAACCGGTCACTCACTATAGTGTGACTGGCAGAGGTGTCTCTGAGGCCATTGATAGGGATCCCATTCACCTGAATGGGGTGGAAGTGCCTACTTCTACCCTCAGGGATCACCAGCTTACCATCTGGTCCTGTCTCCCAGCTCAATGTAGGAGGACTTCATCATCTGAGGAGTCCTCCTCCATGGCTACACTGGACAGCCCAGTGCTAACCACCTTCTTTGGATAGGCTGCATCTCCTCTGAAGTGACCTGTCTGCTGACAGTCAAAGCAAGCCCTACTGTCCAAGAGCTTTTTTAACCCTGGGTCTCCCTGTCTCTGCTTGTCAGAGTGGGAGTGGGATTTACTCTCCTCCTTCTTAGGGTTCTGGGGTACAGAGGGAGTTTCTGTGGTGGGCTTACCACCTCCCTCCTTAGGTGTTTGGGGACCTGACCCCCCCTTCTTGGAGTCTCCCCCCTGGGACTTGACAACCACCCTGGTTCTCAACCACTCATCAGCTGCCTCCCCTAGCTCTCTAGGGTTGGTCAGCTTAGAGTCCACTAGATGCTGGCGTAACCTTTCTTGGGTACAATTGGTCAAGATGTGCTCTCTCATGATCAGATTGTATAACAACTCATACGTATTTACTTTGTTACCAAAAATCCAGCCCTCTAGTTCCTTAAGTGAGGTGTCTACAAAGTCAACCCAAGACTGGGTACTGACCTTCTGGGTGTCCCTGAACTTCATTCTATTCTGCTCTGGGGTCAGACCAAACTTCTTGGTTAAGCACCTTTTCATACTAGGGTACGAATCTGCCTCTTCCCCCCTTAAGGTCAGAAGCCTATCCCTCCCTGAGTTGGGGACCAACTCCCATAAAAGTGAACCCCAGTATTGAGGCCTAACCCTTCTCATTTGGAGTGCCCTCTCAAAGGCCTCCAACCACTTGTCTATATCATCCCCCTCTACATAAGCAGGAACCACCCCCTTGGGTAATCTGGGGCAAAAAACCCCACCCATGGACACCTCAACTTCTCTGTCGCTGCCACCATCTCTTTTCTCTCTCTTTGCCCACTTTTTCTTTTCTAGGGCCAGCTTCTCTGCCTCCAAAGCTATGAATGCTAGCTGGGCCTCCAGCTCTCTTTCTCTGAGGGACAGGTTCTCTCCTCCTGAAGGGACCCCCTTCCCCCAACTAGCTTTGGGACTGCCCCTAGTGACTGTATGTAATGAGGACCGGTCTTCCTCATCCTCACTTAGGCTCAGAAGCCCTCCCTCCCCTGAGTGGTGAGAGCTAGCATCCTCCCCTACTTCTCCCTCCTCGGGAGCTTCCTCTGGGTCTACCTCTTGGGCCTCAGCCCATGCTGTCAGGGATCTGATCAGGACATGCTTCCTGAGGTCAGTGGTTGCAGGCAACCCTCTTTCAGTACACAACCCCCTAAGCTGGACTACTGTCAGTGTGGGTAGGCTAGCCAGATCAAGCTCCATGGTTCCCTAGTTTTGTGTCAACAAAAACGTTTTGCAAAAATTGGAAACAAGAATTTAGAAAAATCACAAAAATTAAATAATTGAAATTAATTCAAATGAAAAATTAAAAACAATTTTTGCACTAGGACAATTTAAAGGATTTTTAATTTGTTTTACTTAAAACTGTAACGTGATACTGAACACAAGTACAGGATCCCACCACTGCTCACCAAAAATGTTGGAAAATGGGTTATTGGTAAGGGCAGGTAGGTACCTACACTTAGCAATAGGCCACTAACCTCCACTAAGGTCCAGTTAGGTCTCAGTAAATTAACCCCAGCTCAACCCTTGGTAGCTTGGCAACGAGCGTCAAAGCTTAACTTAGGAGACAGAGTGTAAAGCAATCAAATATCACAAAACAGTAATTAAATAAAACACAGGAAACAGTTTAAAAATCCAAAACCAATTTATAAAAATGGAATATATTTTTATCTTTAAAATGACATCAAAACGAATAAAATCGGATAAGGGGAACCGGAGATATGAATTTTTAAAGAATTATTATTTTTTTAGCGCCTAGAAACAAAAAGCGCCAATCGGGTCATCTGGTTGCACCTCGACCGGCGCAAAGTCAAAGTTTAAGGCCGACCGCGATGGAGCCCTGCTCAGCTACAGGCTGCGGGAGGCCTCGGTTAAAAGTTTACCTTCATACTTAGCCTTTTTTTCGAAGATTTTCTTCAGCGGGACGAACCTGCCAGTCCAATCCGACCTCCTGGAGCCCTTCTCCGGATACGCGATGCTGGAATCCTCGGTGGAGATTTTTACCTTCGGACTTAGTTGTTTTTTCGAGGTGAAAATCCTTCGACCGGGCTAAACCTGGATCTTGATCCGACGTCCATGGAGCCCTCCTCGGATACGCTGGCTGGGAGGTCCCGGTCAACTTTTTACCTTCGGACTTAGTCTCTTTTTCGGAGATTTTTCTTTACCGGGACGAACCAGCAAATCAGGCTGGGTCGCGGTTGAGGCAAGCCGCCTAGAGTTGCCGCGGCGGGTCGGTCCCTCTATGGAGCTTTTTTACAAAAATTCTCCAAACTTCTCCAAACTTCTGGGGCTTCTCCCAGATGTCCTTTTAAGGTTCTTTTGGGGTCCACAGCTCACCCCAAGAGTCCAGAAGTTCTGAGATGGTCCTTGGGGTGTGCGGACTACAACTCCCAGAATGCACCTGGCGCAAACTCCTTTTTGGCCACTGGACAGTGGTCAGCTGGTCGCTTTCTTCAGGAGTTGGTGCAGGGGACTCTGGTTAGCAATTTTTCACCTGTAGCAAACAGGGAGTCCCTCCTTGAACCAGTTGAAGCCAGGCAAAGTCCTTCTTGTGGTGAAGCCCAAGTGTGCAGCTGGTGCAGTCCTTCTGAGTGCAGGTTCCAGGTGCAGGCCAGGGGTCCAGCAGGGCAGTCCTTCTTCTTCTGTTGTTCTTCCTTGTTGGATCTGGTAGGGAACTGAGGTGTGGGTGCAGGTCTGCCAGTTTTATCCTTGCTCCTGGGTGAAAAGCAGGGGGGTCCTGGTTCTCTAATCAGGTGCAGGGTCACTCCCCCTGTGATGACCACTTCCTGGGAAGTGTGGCAAAAATCAATCCCAGGAGGCAACATTCTCTAAAAATCCATCATGGCTGAATCTGATTTTTGGAGGTTACATCTGGCTGAGCCCACCCACTGGTGTGGCTAAATATCATAAACACACCCCTCTCCTGCCCTCTCCTAATCTATTCAAGGGGGCACCTAGTTGCTGGGGTTGCAGGATGTGGGGGTGTTGCTGGTTGCTCCAAATGTCCTTCTCTGCCTTTGAAGACCAGTTTGGCAGCCCTCCCCCTTCCTGCCTCACCATCTGCTGAGGGGAGATTCCTTCCCACAGGCACATTCCTTTGTATGAAGCCAGGCCACTTCACACCTCATCAAGGCAGCTTGGCCAAGCTGCTCAGGCTGGCCAATCAGAGCACAGCAGCAAAAACAATGCAGGGCTGAAATTGGCAACTTTTCAGGTAAAGTTTAAAACTCTTTACCTGAAAAAGTTACATTAAATCCAACAACTGGAAGTTGTAGGATTTATTACAACAATTAATTTGATACCAAACTTGCATCATTTAAGGAGACTTTAAAAATTAAAATAAAGTCTCCCCATTTTAGCCTATGAAGGCCATTTACTACAATGAGGGAAAAACGAATTTGGCTGTTTTTACCTCACCAGGGTTTATAAAACTATTTTTATAAAGTCCCTGCTTATAGTTACATGGCACCCAGCCCTAGGGGCACATAGGGCACACCTTAGGGGTGACTTATATGTAAAAATAAGGTCGTTTAAGACTTTGGAACTACTTTTCATTCCAAAGTCGAATTTGCATATAACTTTAATTTAAAAGCAGCCAACAAGGCAGGCCTGCCTTTAAAATGACACTGGGCACCTCAGCAGTGCACCTATGGGTGCACTACCTATGCTGTGGTCCCCAAACCTACATGCCCTACCATATACTAGGGACTTATAGGTAGGTCAACTTAGCCCATTATAATTAGCCTAATTTGCATATCCATTTTACACAGAGCACAGGCCCTGGGACTGGTTAGCAGTACCCAGGGCACCACCAGAGTCAGGAAAACACCAGCAAAAAGTGGAAAATGGGGGCAAAAAGTTAGGGGGCCTCTGCAATCAGCCCTGTTTTCTCACACTTAGAATCTCAACATCTGGCATTAATTTTCTGTTTTCCTCTTTGCGGGTGATCTAGTTGTTCCAACTACCAGAAAAGTGTCAACAGTGCAGAAAGCAGGTAACTACTGCATCTCAGTGTAAATAAAGGGATGAATGTTTTATATTATACAGCGATATAGAATCATATGGCATGTAATGTCTCTGATTGTCCTGAAGAAGTTTACAGGTAGCCTTTTCCAGATGTCTTTTGCACAATTGTGCATCTAGTCCCCTCTATTGTTTGCTTACCGATATCCTGATGGGACCGCTCAGAAGGTATCTAGAGTAAATTAGAAATAACTACTTAACAGTATTCACTTAAAATATTGTGTTTATTGTATATGTATCACCAGTTGCTACTTTGTACGTTTTTTGATATCAAACACTACAATATTCAGATTTAGAGTATGTACTTTTTAGAAAAAAAACAAATTCTTGTTCTGCCCTTAGTGTGTTTCTTTCTCAGGCAAAGAATTAAAGTACCTGAGCAAATACTGCAAAGTCTGTCAGAGACCAGAATACCATACTGGATTGCTGCGGTAGTTTTAGGTGTGGAGGGGCAGCTATTTTTTATATCTCCCTGCTAGGACACAAATATGCAGGGATTTTCTTGAATTTTGACTCTCTACGTATTTAAAAATCTTAATATGATGACTCCAAGAAAAAACAACCTGTCTGATGTTAGGGATCCTCTTTGATTCTGTTTTTTCCTTGTATGGGATATGGTTGAATGCCAGCAAACTATCAACTTAGCCTCTAAGATGACCTTCAATATGAAAAGCAATGGTCCAGTTTTGTCTACAGTGCACGACTGCTGAACTCCACCTTGGAAGAAAGGAACTTTAGGTCAACTAACATCCTATCCATTTTTTTTGTTTTCAAGAGGTCCTTGAAATTATCTTTATATCATAAGTGTATCTATATTGTTTAGTGCAAACCAGTGTCTCTATCCCTATGCACTCCACAGTCTGCTGTCTAAGCTCTAATGATGTTGTATCATGTTCCTCGAAGGCTTATTAATAACATGTGTTGCCACCAAATGTAGGACTTTAACTAAAAGTCACTACAGTCTTGAGGTCATCGGACTTCCGTTCCTTTCCATTCATATTTCAAATGTCTTTAAACTTGAGGTATCAGTGGGCAGTATGTGGCCGTGCAAATTGCATGCAAATGACATTGGGTGCTTTTTTATTTGCAGTAGATTTGCTCATGCCATTAAATGCCTATTAAGATACATTTTAAGTTTAATAACTACTTGTTTGACATCCAATTGCAACCTTTCCTATTACTTCTTGGAAATACTCAACCCAATTTGGCCACTTCAAACTTTCAAATGTGTACGCTGTTATTCTGAGGTTTTGTGCAAAGTGCTCAGCTGGTCAATTGAGGAAAAGATCACTTGCAACTTTTGATGTCCCTCCAGCCATACAAGAGGTCAGACATCTGAGAAATGCAATCTACTTCTTAGTCTTGCGTGTAAAGGAAAACAAGTAGAGTCATTCAGTGGTCCTGGCAGGTAACAAATACGAGGTGCAGTCTGATTTTCTACTTGCACAGGTCTAAACAAATTCTCATTTGCTGTCAATCAAGAGCCACCTTGTTGAAACTAAGGGACAGTGGGTAGGTTGACTCATCAATAGTCCCTGACCAGTGGGTAATAAGTTCCAAGGGCAAACATTCCCTATTTTTCAGCACATCTTGTTTGCGCTATCCCACAGTGTACTATTCTTAGTTAATTCCACATGGCAGAATTACTGTGTCACAGGAATATGCTCCTGAGCCAGGAGTGTGTATAGGAAAATGGGCGGTTGGCTCTTTCTCAACCAAACAAAATTGGATCTGGGACCATCTCTTCACCTCACCGGATTGGAACCAGGTTGGCTATATTGGTTTCGGGATCCAAGGACACCTTTTCCTCTGGTACCAGTTGACATGTTACTTTCAACTTGTAAGCTTCACCCTGATCCTTTACAAGTTATTGAAGATCCTGAGCCCTCCCCAGCTCTCCTTTCTTTAAGAGCATGAGTAACATACCTTATGACAGGTTTTTCTACCAAAATGCTCAAACCATTCTTTCTGTTCTAAGATCAGTTTCACTTCTCATCAAGAATACAGCGCTGAATGGAAAGGAATAATGATAAGGCTAATGATAATTAGCACATTTAAACTTTAAGCCCACAAATTGTCAGTTAATAAATGGCACTTTCCTGTGTATTTATATAAAATCCAACTACTGCAATTAATTGGAAATGTTTACATCTCCGTCGTTTGAATTATAGCAACCTAAAATATAGTCTAAAACGCACATGTAGCTTGACCAAATATATCAAAGCAGACCTCTTTCTGTCAAAAAAGTTTATTTTGACAGATTCACCAGCAGGTTTAAATGCAGCACCAGTCAACCTACCCATGTAGGCCTGAACCCATATTCTGCTTATCAGCCTAGTGAATGACAGTGTGTGTGCTTTCGTTCACTAGTCATTAATAACTTCCATGTCACTGGTATATCTCCTGCACCATATAATAAGACCTTACTGGTAAGTCAAATGGGCAAATTGGTTATTAGCCAAGTTTGTCATATTTAAGAGTCAAAGCACATACATTGAGACATGACCAGCAGTGTCTGCGTGTGCAGAGAAGAACAATCAGAAATACCAGTCAGCAGATGAACAGGTGACCAAACAAAAAATGGATTTTCAAACAGTGTTGGAAATGTGGCATAATGTTACAAATTTCTTAGAAGAACAGGATTCATACTGAGTACTTTAGAAAAAAGTAACTGCAGGAAAGGATAACTCCGTTCCTATGTTCCACTTTTAAGTAGTATTTGGTATTGCCATTAGGACATCCATGCAGTACCATTGTTTTGTGCAAGGTTGGATCCAATGTTAAGATACACACAGCCACCTACTGTGGTTGCTCACATAATGCTGTTTTGTTATCCTCAAAACTTGTTCTATAATCACTGTTTTTATCAAGTACAGGAAAACAACTTCAGGCCACAGTGCTGTGGGCAATTACCATCATGTTCTCTCATTACAGAGGTCAAATCCAAAAATGTCAGCAGGCTCTTTGTGGCATGGAGAACTATATGCATATGAAAGCTGATACACTTTCATAAAACACTTGCTATGTTTTCCAAAAAATGTACCCATGCAATTTCACGTGTGAATCCTACCCGCTCCCTTGCCTAACATCCCACATCAAAGTTTACACTTTCACCATTTAGAATATACTACAAATTTACCAATTTCAAAGTAGTAATTTTAAATACAGTTCAGCAGATAATTTGTGCAAATTGGTCAATTGAGGTAAAAGTTTATGAAATTTCAAGTTTAGCTTTCCTACGAAGTGTTTGCCTCCCTTAATACAGAGAGACAGAGGCTCTATTTGTAATAAGTCTATATAGTAGTATGCATGTGTATATACAAATACATATATAAATGTATGCCCATAACTACATGTACATATTTCATGCTTTCCTGCTATCTATATTAGTAGATTGCATTTTTGATGATTCATATGCATTATAAACATTACAAAGATTGTCTCCAACAAAATTAAACAGTGTCGAAAGGTTGTCCAAAAACTTTGTAAAGTTCCACATTCTCTGTTGCTCTATGATCTTTGCCACATTTGTTTCAAAGTAATAACAGCATTAATCATTGTATTATCATCAGTTCTGATTATAGACGGAGCATTTTAGAACCATCTATGTTTTTTCTACAAAACCCAAAATCCATTCTAGACGGGCCTGGAAATAGTTGAAAAAAATAAAATATTTTCATCTAAATACATTGCTTGGAATCTCAACATCTGGCATTAATTTTCTGTTTTGCTCTTTGTGGGCGATCTAGTTGTTCCAACTACCAGAAAAGTGGCAACAGTGCAGAAAGCAGGTAACTACTGGATCTCAGTGTAAATAAAGGGATGAATGTTTTATGTTATACAGCGACATAGAGTCATATGGCGTGTAATGCTCTCTGATTGTCCTGAAGAATTTTACAGCTAGCTTTTTCTAGATGTCCTTTGCACAATTGTGCATCTAGTCCCGTCTATTGTTTGCTTACCGATATCCTGATGAGACAGCTCAGAAGGTATCTAGAGTAAATTAGAAATAACTACTTAACAGTATTCATATAAAATAATGTGTTTATTGTATATGTATCACCAGTTGCTACTTTGTAAGTTTTTGGATATCAAACACTACAACATTCAGACTTAGAGTATGTACTTTTTAGAAAAAAAACGAATTCTTGCTCTGCCCTTAGTGTGTTTCTTTCTCAGGTAAATAATTAAAGTACCTGAGCAATTACTGCAAAGTCTGCCAGAGACCAGAATATCATACTGGATTGTTGCGGTAGTTTTAGGCGTGGAGGGACAGCTATTTTTGATATCTCCAAGCTAGGACACAAAAATGCAGGGATTTTCTTGAATTTTGACACTCTACGTATATAAAAATCTTAATATGATGACTCCAAGAAAATACAACCTGTCTGATGTTAGGGATCCTCTTTGATTCTGTTTTTTCCTTGTATGGGATATGGATGAATGCCAGAAAATTATCAACTTAGCCTCTAAGATGACCTTCAATATGAAAAGCAATGGTCCAGTTTTGTCTACAGTGCACGACTGCTGAACCCCACCTTGGAAAAAAGGAGCTTTAGGCCAACTAACATCCTATCAATTTTTTTTGTTTTCAAGAGGTCCTTGAAATTATCTTTATATCATAAGTGTATCTATATTGTTTAGTGCAAATCAGTGTGTCTGCCCCTATGCACTCCAAAGTCTGCTGTCTAAGCTCTAATGATGTTGTATCATGTTCCTCGAAGGCTTATTAATGACATATATTGTCACCAAATGCAGGACTTTAACTAAAAGTCACTACAGTCTTGAGGTCATCGGACTTCCGTTGCTTTCCATTCATATTTTAAATGTCTTCAAACTTAAGGTATCAGTGGGCAGTATGTGGCAGTGCAAATTGCATGCAAATGACATTGGGTGCTTTTTTATTTGCAATAGATTAGCTCATGCCATTAAAAGCCTGTTAAGATACATTTTAAGTTTAATAACTACTTGTTTGACATCCAATTTCAATCTTTCCTATTACTTCTTGGAAATACTCAACCCAATTTGGCCATTTCAAACTTTCAAATGTGTACGCCGTTATTCTGAGGTTTTATGCAAGGTGCTCAGCTGGTCACTTGAGGAAAAGATCACTTGCAACTTTTGATGTCCCTCCAGGCATACAAGAGGTCAGACATCTGAGAAATGCAATCTACTTCTTAGTCTTGCGTGTAAAGGAAAACAAGTAGAGTCATTCAGTGGTCCTGGCAGGTCACAAATACGAGGTGCAGTCTGATTTTCTACTTTCACAGGTCTAAATAAATTCTCATCTGCAGTCATTCAAGAGCCACCTTGTTGAAACTAAGAGACAGTGGGTAGTTTGTCTCATCAATAGTCCCTGACCAGTGGATAATAAGTTCCAAGGGCAAACATTCCCTATTTTTCAGCACATCTTGTTTGCGCTATCCCACAGAGTACTATTCTTAGTTAATTCCAGCATGGCAGAATTACTGTGTCACAGGAATATGCTCCTGAGCCAGGAGTGTGTATAGGAAAATGGGCAGTTGGCTCTTTCTCAACCAAACAAAATTGGATCTGGGACCATCTCTTCACCTCACCGGATTGGAACCAGGTTGGCTATATTGGTTTTGGGATCCAAGGACACCTTTTCCTCCGGTGCCAGTTGGCATGTTACTTTCAACTTGTAAGCTTCACCCTGATCCTTTACAAGTTATTGAAGATCCTGAGCCCTCCCCAGCTCTCCTTTCTGGAAGAGCATGAGTAACATACCTTATAACAGGTTTTTCTACCAAAATGCTCAAACCATTCTTTCTGTTCTAGAGCAGTTTCACTTCTCATCAAGAATACAGCGCTGAATGGAAAGGAAACAATAGGCCGGCTAATGATAATTAGCGCATATAAGCTACAAGCAGACAAATTGTCAGTTAACAAATGGTACTTTCCTGTGTATTTATATAAAATCCAACTACTGCAATTAATTGGAAATGTTTACATCTCCGTCGTTTGAATTATAGCAACCTAAAATATAGTCTAAAACGCACATGTAGCGTGACTGAATATATCAAAGCAGACCTCTTTCTGTCAAAAAGGTTTATTTTGACAGATTCACCAGCAGGTTTAAATGCAGCACCAGTCAACCTACCCATGTAGGCCTGAACCCATATTCTGCTTATCAGCCTAGTGAATGACAATGTGTGTGCTTTCGTTCACCAGTCATTAATAACGTCCATGTCACTGGTGTATCTCCTGCACCATATAATAAGACCTTACTGGTAAGTCAAATGGGCAAATTGGTTATTAGCCAATTTTGTCATATTTAAGGGTCAAAGCACATACATTGAGACATGACCAGCAGTGCCTGCGTGTGCAGTGAAGAAGAATAAGAAATACCAGTCAGCAAATGAACTGGTGACCACACAAAAAATGGATTTTCAAACAGTGTTGGAAAAGTGGCATAATGTTCCAAATTTCTTAGTAGCACAGGATTCATACTGAGTACTTTAGAAAAAAGAAACTGCAGGAATGGCTAACTCCTTTCCTATGTTCCACTTTTAAGTAGTATTTGGCATTGCCATTAGGACATCCATGCAGTATCATTGGTTTGTGCAAGGTTGGATCCAATGTTAAGATACACACAGCCACCTGCTGTGCTTGCTCACATAATGCTGTTTTGTTATCCTCAAAACTTGTTCTATAATCACTGTTTTGACCAAGTACAGGAAAACAACTTCAGGCCACAGTGTTGTGGGCAATTACAATCATGTTCTCTCATTACAGAGGTCAAATCCAAAAATGTCAATAGGCTCTTTGTGGCATAGAGAACTACATGCATATGAAAGCTGGTTCACTTTCATAAAACACTTGCTATGTTTTGCAAGAATGTACCCATGCAATTTCACGTGTGAATTCTACCAGCTCCCTTGCCTAACATCCCATGTCAAAGTTTACACTTTCACCATGTAGAACATACTACAAATTTACCAGTTTCAAAGTAGTAATTTTAATTACAGTTCAGCAGATAATTTGTGCGAATTGGTCAATTGAGGTAAAAGTTAAAGAAATTTCAAGTTTAGCTTTCCTATGAAGTGTTGTGCCCACCTTAATACAGAGAGACAGAGGCTCTCTTTGTAATAAGTCTATATAGTAGTATGCATGTGTATATACAAATAGATATATAAATGTATGGCCATAACTACATGTACATATTTCATGCTTTCCCGCTCTCTTTATTAGTAGATTGCATTTTTGATGATTTATATGCATTGTAAATATTACAAAGATTGTCTCCAACAAAATTAAACAGTGTCCAAAGGTTGTCCAAAAACTTTGTAAAGTTCCACATTCTCTGTTGCTCTATGATCTTTGCCACATTCGTTTCAAAGTAATAACAGCATTAACCATTGTAGTATCATCAGTTCTGATTATAGACGGAGCATTTTAGAACCATCTATGTTTTTCTACAAAACCCAAAATCCATTCTAGACGGGCCTTGAAATACCTGAAAAAAATTAAATATTTTCATCTAAATACATTGCTTGGAATCTCATCATCTGGAATTTATTTTCTGTTTTCTTCTTTGCGGGTGATCTAGTTGTTCCAACTACCAGAAAAGTGGCAACAGTGCAGAAAGCAGGTAACTACTGCTTCTCAGTGTAAATAAACGGATGAATGATTTATATTATACAATGGCATAGGATCATATGGCATGTAATGTCTCTGATTGTCCTGAAGAATTTTACAGCTAGCCTTTTCCAGATGTCCTTTGCACAATTGTGCATTTAGTCCCCTCTATTGTTTGCTTGCAGATAACCTGATGGGACCACTCAATAGGTATCTAGAGTAAATTAGAAATAACTACTTAACAGTATTCCATATAAAATATTGTGTTTATTGTATATGTATCACTAGTTGCTATGTGTGCATTTTTTTGATATAAAAAACTGCAACATTCAGACTTAGAGTATGAACTTTTAAGAAAAAAAACAAATTCCTGCTCTGCCCCTTAGTGTGTTTCTTTCTCAGGCAAAGAATGAAAGTACCAGAGCAAATACTGCAAAGTCTGCCAGAGGCCAGAATGTCATACTGGATTGCTGAGGTAGTTTTAGGTGTGGAGGGACAGCTATTTTTGATATCTCACTGCTAGGACACAAACATGCAGGGTTATTCTGGAATTTTGACACACTACATATACCAAAATCTTACTATGATGACTCCAAGAAAATACAACCTGTCTGATGTTAGGGAACCTCCTTCGTTCTGTTTTTTCCTTGTATGGGATATGGTTCAATGCCAGCAAACTATCAACTTAGCCTCTAAGTTCACCTTCAATATGAAAAGCAATGTTATAGTTTTCTTTACAGTGCACAACTGCTGAACCCCACCTTGAAAGAAAGGAACTTTAGGTCAACTAACATCCTATCCATTTTTTTTTGTTTTCAAGAGGTCCTTGAAATGATCTTTATATCATACGTGTAACTATATTGTTTAGTGTAAATCACTGTCTCTGTCCATATGCACTCCACAGTCTGCTGTCTAAGCTCTAACAATGTTTTATCATGTTCCTCACTGGCTTATTAATAATAAGTGTTGTCACCAAATGTAGGACTTTAACTAAAAGCCACTACAGTCTTGAGGTCATCGGACTTCCGTTCATTTCCATTCATATTTTAAATGTCTTTAAACTTCAGGTATCAGTGGGCAGTATATGGCAGTGCACACTGCATGCAAATGACATTGGGTGCTTTTTTATTTGCAGTAGATTTGCTCACGCCATTAAAAGCCTATTACGATGCATTTTAAGTTTGATAACTACTTCTTTGATATCCAATTGCAACCTTTCCTATTACTTCTTGGAAATTCTCAACCCAATTTGGCAATTTCAAACTTTCAAATATGTACGCCTTTATTCTGAGGTTTTGTGCAAAGTGCTCAGCTGGTCAATTGAGGAAAAGATCACTTGCAACTTTTGATGTCCGTACAGCCATACAAGAGGTCAGACATCTGAGCAATGCAATCTACTTCTTAGTCTTGCGTGTAAGAGACAAGTACAGTCCTCCAGTGGTCCTGGCAGGTCACAAACACCAGGTGCAGTCTTATTTTCTACATGCACAGGTCTAACAAAATTCTCATTTGCAGTCAGTCAAGAGCCACCTACTTGAAACTAAGAGACAGTGGGTAGGTTGACTCATCAATAGTCCCTGACTAGTGGGTAATAAGTTCCAAGGGCAAACATTCCCTCTTTTTCAGCGCATCTTGTTAGCGCTATCCCACAGTGTACTATTCTTACTTAATTACAGCATGGCAGAATTACTCTGTCACAGGAATAGGCTCCTGAGCCAGGAGTGTGTATAGGAAAATGGGCGGTTGGCTCTTTCTCAACCAAACAAAATTGGATCTGGGACCATCTCTTCACCTCACTGGATTGGAACCAGGTTGGATAAATTGGTTTCGGGATCCAAGGACACCTTATCCTCCGGTCCCAGTTGACATGTTACTTTCAACTTGTAAGTTTCACCCTGATCCTTTACAAGTCAGTGAAGATCCTGAGCCCTCCCCAGATCTCCTTTCTGGAAGAAAATGAGTAACATACCTTATAACAGGTTTTCCTTCCAAAAAGCTCAAACCATTCTTTCTGTTCTGAGAGCAGTTTCTCTTCTCATCAAGAATACAGCGCTGAACAGAAAGGAAACAACAGGCCGGCTAATGATAATTAGAGTATTTGAGCTTCAAGCAGACAAATTGTCAGATTGTAAATGTTACTTTTCTTAGCGCGTCGGAATCTTAATAAGTAAACTTACAAGGAGACGCGTCTAGGTCGACAAACCTTTTGACCACGTTTGGAGACTTTCCAGTACGAAGTAATTTCCTTACGATACATCAACCAAATAATATCAATAGATAATCAATAATGACAATCACTAATCAATGAACAATCAATAAGAATCAAATTTGAACACACCATGATCTTTCAGTCGTGAATAACAACACCAGTTTAATTTAGTGTTAGGTCATTTATTTCCCTATTGGTTACAATCTAATACCATGTCTATTAATCTCAATAGCAATAAACTCATCAGAAAACACTATCAATTAGCAATCAGAGCACAACTTAATCAATGCATAGGCTATATTCATTCAATATTTAGGCTCATCATTAATCTGAATCAATTTAGCAGCGTCTCATTAGTACATGAATCAACAAAGCAAGATCTCAATCATTTGGCTATTTGCACAACATATTAGTAAACACTTCATCTAATCCCGAATTAGCATTAGCATGTTGGGCTTCATGCAAAACATTTAGGGGGTCATTCTGACTTTGGCGGGCGGCAGAGGCCGCCCGCCAAAGTCCCGCCGTCAGAATACCGCTGCGCGGTCAAAAGACCGCCGCAGTAATTCTGAGTTTCCCGATGGGCGGGCGGGCGACCGCCAGAAGGCCGCCCGCCCAGCGGGAAACTCCCTTCCACGAGGATGCCGGCTCCGAATGGAGCTGGCGGAGTGGAAAGGGTGCGACGGGTGCAGTTGCACCCGTCGCGATTTTCAGTGTCTGCTATGCAGACACTGAAAATCTTGGTGGGCCCCCAGGGGCCCCACGACACCCGTTACTGACAGCCATGTCCGCCAGAACCAGGCTGACGGTAAGGGGGTCGGAATCCCCTTGGCGGCGCTGCCTGCAGAGCCACCATGGAGGATTCCTCAGGCCAGGGGAAAACCAGCGGGAAACCGCCGGTTTCCCTTTTCTGACCGCGGCTTTACCGCCGCGGTCAGAATTGGCCTGGATGCACCGCCAGCCTGTTGGCGGTGCATCCGCGGTCCCCGTCGGAATGACCCCCTTAGTGAACATGAATTTGGAAAACATCTAAACTAAGGCCTCTATCAAAATAGCAGTTGGTACCTAGAAAGAAAAGGCAAATAGACAATCACAATTTGCATCAGATAGTTACCAATCTAACATATCAGCAAGCAGCGTCAGACTTCGTCCTCAGGACATCAGTCGATTCACCATCAGCAGACATAGGACTGGACAAAGTCTCAAGATAGCGTAGCTAAGGAAATGGATTACTTCGCTCAGAAGGAGGAGAAGTTAGTATCAGGCAAGAATGGGGTAGAGGATGGTTTGAAGTGACAGGACAACTAAACTATAATATGGCAACTAGCAAAAGTCACTCATAGCAAAAGGAATGGCAAATGGCAGAAGTAAAAGTTCCAGTTTTTCCTCAGGTCACGCCATTAAATCAAAACTGTCTAACTATTCCCTAATTCCTCATTGGATAAAGTTTGGTGCATCATTATCTTGACCAATAATTTGATAAGCACCTTGCTAGAATTTTCCACAGTTCAGAGTTCCCACATCACGGATTGGTCCACGTTATTGACACCTTCAACGGTTGGAATGTCAGGTAGAAAATGTTACACTTTGCGCTCCAGTCAGTGTCTTCATTGTCTTCTAGGAGAGTAACCTTGCACCTGTTCCAAATTACACTGTTGCATCTAGCAAGAAAATCGCCTTGAGCAAGCCGGTTCTCATGAGAAAGAATTTACTACGGCTACACACATAAAGCTCCTGGAAAAGTACAACTTTGTGTCCTTCAGAAAAAACAGCACACTACATGTTAGAAAATGCAATTTAATATGAGGCCAGGCAGCCAGGCCAAAGCCCTTGCTAAGTTAATGAAGCAAATTCTTAACACATAACCCTAATTATGATATACAAATTCAACCATTATTGCATAATATTTCAGAATTAACAAGCCTTTTCATTAGTCTTCGTATACATTGGTGACCACTCCCCGTGGGCACATTTCAAACGTGTGCATTATTTTCTATGTTAACACATTTTCTATGCAGCTTCATCACACAATATATTGCACGCTATCATATTAATATTGCTTTAAAGGTCTTACTCCAACAATCCCTCCTCTGATGACTCTTGTCATCACTCAAAACTTTTCCCCACAATTGTACATCAGTTAAAATTCTGTCATTTCAATCTCTTCCCTTATTGGCTTCCCCTTGAATTTTTCCCTAAACAATTTTTCCCTTTCCTTTTCTCCCCTCCTCTTATTATTTTTTGCCTTATTCAATTTTATCATTTTGCTAATTTTACATGCTACCCACAATCCAAATAAACAAGCTATAACAATCAATATCCCCTGTATTATTTTAGACAATATCCGATGCCAAATGTTGCTAAGCCAATTCCCCACTGAAGCAAAAGCCCTTTCATCCTTTTACCCAAACACCGGGTTCTTTCAATTCCTTCAAGTCTGTACTATCCTTAGTCAAGTTAGTAAGCATACTTCTAATCTCATTACTATTATCTGGTATGTATGCCCAACAATGATTCTCATTAAGCATCCTACAAACTCCGCCATTTTTTGCTAAAGGAATGTCTAAAGCAAGCCTGTTTTGAAGAGTCATAGCCCTATCCGCAGCAAGTTCAGTATCCATTAGGAGTATGGCTCCTGAAAAATTTGTCAGCATGTTATCCACAAAAGTAGACAACTTTTGAATCTTTATTGAGTTCAAAATAATTCCCACTGAAGGAATTATCGTTCCAAATATGTGTCCCACTACACCAGCAGCGGTCTCTCTCTTCTGTCTAGTACGATATAATTCACATTATCTCAGAAACTTCTTTAAGTCATAAAGGGCCAGATGTATCATCACAGCCCTTTGCGATTCGGAAATTAAAATCTTTAAGAAATCGCTATTTCCGACTCACAAAGTGCCATGTATCACATTTGCGAATCGGTAACAGCGATTTCTTAAAAATCACAAATGCTATTACCGAATCGCAAATTGCAATACCGGCCCCATTCGCAGCTATGGGCCAACACTGCAAATTTTTTGTATTTCCAAAATTGTGATTTCTGAACCAGAATTCGCAATTTTGGAAATGCAAACCCCAGGGTGCTGGGGGGCTAAGGCCCCCTCTGCTACACCCCAAAATATTTTTGGGAGACATGTAAGGTGCCCACATGCCAAAGGGGCATGTGTGCTTTACATGTACAATTTAAAAATGCATTTTAAATGCATTTTCTAATTTTGCACATGGTTACCACCAAGTTCAACTTGGTTGTAATTGCCAGTTCCTAAATGCCAAGATCGCATTTAGGAATTGCTTCATACATGTGCTAAGAAATCACAAATAAGGAATCCTTATTTGCGATTTCTAATTTAGAGAGTCGCAATTTGTGACTCTCTAAACAGGGTCGCAATTTTAAGGAATCGCTATTTTAGCGATTCCTTAAAATTGCATTCAGAATGTATTTCATACATTCTGAAATGGCATTTTGCATTTGCAAACGGGCATTCACACTGCTTTCATACATCTGGCCCCTAGTTGGTATATCTTTGGGAAAACTATCCCCAAATAACATGTCCCTTACCATCCCTTTGGAAGACGGTAAAAAGCATTAAGCCCACATATATAGTAGATCCCTGGTATCGCCAGGTCCTGTCCAATTAACATGAAGGCCCATTTACTCTAAACACATGCTTGCATTCACTCATTCCCACAACCACATTGTCATAATATGATTTCGGCCTAGATATACAAAGCTTCCCTATGTGCAATGCATCTAAAGCTAACTTCCCTTGCTCTCTAATTGCACCATAACCTTCATTACTAGCAAAAGCTCACTGCTGTAATCCTTTTCTAATTTATCCTCTAAAGCTCTCTGTCTATCATCCGTGCGATCTAAAAAGCTTTTCTCTACAGGTGTGAGCAAGCATGTCAAGTTATTGCGGTGAGCATAAGATGTACTAATTTCCAATGTTGGCTCAAAGAATCCTTTAACTAACCTTATACTATAGTATCTAGCCACATCACTCAAATCCTCTATTATATGCACATAAGAAAACACAAAGTCATGATTAGAAAAAAAGTACCTGAGCTCCTCCTGGTTATAAAATATTGTCAGTAACAAACTACAACTTATCCAATATGTTCGTGGCAAGCTATGGTAGGGAAACCCCTTCTTGTACCGAGATAGGAATTTGTGTACACACAAAGCAATCCTTCGCATCCATTGTCTCAACATATTCACTCAGCAGGAGATAGAAAACGTTAGTAGAAAGTTCCCCTTTTGCATTATTTCCCTCATGTAAGTATCTCTCATCCAGCTCAAACCTCTCCAAAGCTGTTAGTGCAGTAGTAGTTTCAGAAACTGAAGCATTGTTAGTCCCACTCTTATCTATTAGCGTCATACCCACAATCACAACCACAATGATAATCACACACACAATACGTAGACCAACACCCAAGTATTTACAATGCCTACTCCCTCTATTCTCCTGCCTAGTATTAGCCATGATCTGTAAAGAATCAGAAAGTGAAGGATGGTTATTTAAAACAAAAACAGAGGATGGTTAATAATTCTCTCCCGCATCAAAGTCAAAACAAGCAAAATCTTCTTTCAGCAATTATTTACAGCTTTCAATCTCACTCCCAGCATCCCTTGTCAATTCAGGTTAGCAGCTTGTCAAAATCGGTTTCCAAAAGTCAATTTAAGTTCTCAAAGTCTCATCCAGTAAATTCCAAGTCTCTTTTCTCAATTTAATGTTATCTCAAATCTTTACACCGATTTCTGTTTCCTTCAGCCAGACTCAGGTGCCAAAGTATTGACCTGGGACTTCTCAATCAAAACAAAATGCCAAGAATTTCTGTTGCCATTCGGCTGTAGTTGGATACGCCCATTCAGGATCTGCGTACCTTCTATTTGCTACTCTCTTCCTTTTCAAATTGCGATCACCTTGCAACTCTCCTTCACTCAGATCTTCTCTTCTTGTTGTGTCTACTTCTTACTCTATGGCACCTTCGACAACCACTTCTCTCCTCTTTACTTGTAACTCTGGCCACTTGTCTCCTTTCAGTGTCTCTTTAGTCTTTGGTCTTTCCTGTGGCACCCCTTCTTTCTCTCTTTGCTCTATGCTGTTTTCGCTTGCTGGACCTGCAATCTGCTCAGGAGCAGGCTGGCCCATATTTATCCTTTTTGACACACAACTGCGGCAACGCAGTTGTGCGTACATTTTTTTACCGCCGGCTAACGCATTCCAAAGCGCCGTGCGGGCGCCTTATTTATTGAATGACGTTAGCCGGCGCTGCGGACTGGTGTGCGTCAAAAAAAATGACTCACACCAGGCAGCGCCGGCGTAGGGGAAAATGGAGGTTAGGTGGTAAAAAATGGGGCAAGTCAGGTCTGAGGCAAAATTCAGGCCACAACCTGATTTGCGCCATTTTTTTTGACGCCCAACCTCCATTGACATGACTCCTGTCTTAGCAAAGACAGGAGTCATGCCCCCTTGCCCAATGGCCATGCCCAGGGGACTTATGTCCCCTGGGCATGGTCATTGGGCATAGTGGCATGTAGGGGGGCCCAAATCAGCCCCCCCTATGCCACAAAAAAAACGAAAAAAAAACTTACCCCAACTTACCTCAACTTCCCTGGGATGGGTCCCTCCATCCTTGGGTGTCCTCCTGGGGTGGGCAAGGGTGGCAGGGGGTGTCCCTGGGGGCATGGGAGGGCACCTCTGGGCTCCTTCTGAGCCCACAGGTCCCTTAACGCCTGCCCTGACCCAGGAGTTAAAAAAACTGCGCCCATCAGGCTGGGCGCCGTTTTTTAAGGCCTGCCCCCTCCTGTGCGTCAAAATGACATCAGAGTATAAATATGGGGCACAGGCCTAAAAGTCATTTTTTGGAAGGGAACGCCTACCTTGCATATAATTAACGCAAGGCTGGTTCCCCCTTCCAAAAAATTACGCACATGGTGGAACTTTGACACCCGTGGGGTCGGACGTCAAAGTATAAATATGGGGCAGGGTTTGCGCCGATTGTGCGTCAAAAATGTTGACGCACATTCGTAAATAAATATGCCCCTCTGACTCTCCTCTGCCTCTACTCCTTCGCCTTATGGGTCTGTCAAGTGCTCTGGCTCATTCTCATAATCGTCTACTTCTCTGACTAGGCTCCCCTGCTGCCTCAGTTGAGATAGGCTCACCGTCAACCCTTTGGATCTCTTCTCCCTCGTCTCTTACTGGATTGACCAAGCCGTCCTCAACGGGCTCTTCCTCCATCTCAGTTCCTCTTCGATCACTCTCCGGCCCTGAGACTTCCCTGTCAGTTGTTGGTACTTTCAACAACTCAACTTCCTCATCAGTTGGACATGTTACCTTTTTCGTATGACTGGCATGGATCCAGTTCGGAACTCCTGCACACTTCACAGCAGTGGTAGTCATTAGTATCACTTGGTAAGGTCTCTTCCAACGTGGCTCCAAGCAAGTCTTCCTTACGTGTTTCTTGATGACAACCCAGTCACCAGCTTTCAGGTTGTGTCCGTGATCATAAATCGGTGGTAGGGTGGTAGCCTCCACCTGGTGAGAAAAAGAGTGGACCACATCAGCCAGACCCTTACAGTAGTCCAAGACCATATCATCCGTGATATTCACAAGAGCATTCACAGGCACTGCGGCCAGTCTCATAGCTCGACCCATGAGAATCTCATGTGGTGACAGTCCTGTCTTCTTGTTAGGTATATTTTTCATTGACATTAACACTAGAAGTAATGCGTCAGGCTATTTCAAATACATGGCAGCACACACTTTCGCTATTCTCGACTTCAGGGTACCATTCATCTGTTCCACTAGTCCTGATGCTTCAGGGCGGTAGCCACAATGCAGATTCTGCTCAATATTCAATGCTGCACATAGTAACTTAACCACCTCATTGATGAAGTGACTTCCCCTATCTGATTCTAAAGTGTTGGAAAATGGGTTATTGGTAAGGGCAGGTAGGTACCTACACTTAGCAATAGGCCACTAACCATCACTAAGGTCCAATTAGGTCTCAGTAAATTAACCCCAGCTCAACCCTTGGTAGCTTGGCAACGAGCGTCAAGGCTTAGCTTAGGAGACAGAGTGTAAAGCATTCAAATATCACAAAACAGTAATTAAATAAAACACAGGAAACAGTTGAAAAATCCGGAACCAATTTATGAAAATAGATTATATTTTTATCTTTAAAATGACACCAAAACAAATAAAATCGGATAAGGGGAACCGGAGATATGAATTTTTAAAGAATTATTATTTTTTTAGCGCCTAGAAACAAAAAGCGCCAATCGGGTCATCTGGTTGCACCTCGACTGGGGCAAAGTCAAAGTTTCAGGCCGACCGCGATGGAGCCCTGCTCGGCTACAGGCCACGGGAGGCCTCGGTTAAAATGTTACCTTCACACTTAGGGGGTCATTCTGACCCCGGCCAGCGGCGGAAGCCGCCGGCCTGGCTGGAACCTCCAGAATACCGCTGCGCAGTCAAAAGACCGCCGCGGGTATTCTGGGTTTCCCACTGGGCGGGCGGGCGACCGCCAGAAGGTCGCCCGCCCGGCCAGCGGGAAACACCCTTCCATGAGGATGCCGGCTCCGAATGGAGCCGGCGGAGTGGAAGGGGTGTGACGGGTGCAGTTGCACCCGTCGCGATTTTCAGTGTCTGCATGGGCCCCACGACACCCCTTACTGCCATACTGTTCCTGGCAGCCACAACCGCCAGGAACAGGATGGCGGTAATGGGAGTGGGAATCCCCATGGCAGCGGGAAACCGGCGGTACACCACCGGTTTTCCGTTTCTGACCGCGGCGGTCAGAATGCCCATGGGAGCACCGCCAGCCTGTTGGCGGTGCTCCTGCGGTCCTTGGCCCTGGCGGATTTTACCGCCAGGGTCAGAATGACCACCTTAGTCTTTTTTTCAAAGATTTTCTTCAGCGGGACGAACCTGCCAGTCCAATCCAACCTCCTGGAGCCCTTCTCCGGATACGCGATGCTGGAATCCTGGGTGGAGATTTTTACCTTCGGACTTTTTTCGAGGTGAAAATCCTTCGACCGGGGTAAGCCTGGATCTTGATCCGACGTCCATGGAGCCCTTCTCGGATACGCTGGCTGGGAGGTCCCGGTCAACTTTTTACCTTCGGACTTAGTCTCTTTTTCGGACATTTTTCTTTACCGGGACGAACCAGCAAATCAGGCCGGGTCGCGGTTGAGGCAAGACGGCTAGAGTTGCTGCGGCGGGTCGGTCCCTCTATGGAGATTTTTTTCAAAAGTTGTCCAAACTTCTCCAAACTTCTGGGGCTTCTCCTAGATGTCCTTTTAAGGTTCTTTTGAGGTCCACAGCTCACCCCAAGGGTCCAGAAGTTCTGAGATGGTCCTTGGGGGGTGTGGACTACAACTCCCAGAATGCACCTGGCGCAAACTCCTTTTTTGCCACTGGACAGTGGTCAGCTGGTCGCTTTCTTCAGGAGTTGGTGCAGGGGACTCTGGATAGCAATTTTTCACCTGTAGCAAACAGGGAGTCCCTCCTTGAACCAGTTGAAGCCAGGCAAAGTCCTTCTTGTGGTGAAGCCGAAGTGTGCAGCTGGTGCAGTCCTTCTGAATACAGGTTCCAGGTGCAGGCCAGGGGTCCAGCAGGGCAGTCCTTCTTCTTCTGTTGTTCTTCCTTGTTGGATGTGGTAGGGATCTGAGGTGTGGGTGCAGGTCTGCCAGTTTTATCCTTGCTCCTGGGTGAAAAGCAGGGGGGTCCTGGTTCTCCAATCAGGTGCAGGGTCCTTCCCCCTGTGATGACCACTTCCTGGGAAGTGTGGCAAAAATCAATCCCAGGAGGCAACATTCTCTAAAAATCCATCATGGCTGAATCTGATTTTTGGAGGTTACATCTGGCTGAGCCCACCCACTGGTGTGGCTAAAAATCATAAACACACCCCTCTCCTGCCCTCTCCTAATCTAATCAAGGGGGCACCTAGTTGTCTGGGGTTGCAGGATGTGGGGGTGTTGCTGGTTGCTCCAAATGTCCTTCTCTGCCTTTGAAGACCAGTTTGGCAGCCCTCCCCCTTCCTGCCTCACCATCTGCTGAGGGTAGATTCCTTCCCACAGGCACATTCCTTTGTGTGAAGCCAGGCCACTTCACACCTCATCAAGGCAGCTTGCCCAAGCTGCTACAGGCTGGCCAATCAGAGCACAGCAGCAAAAACAATGCAGGGCTGAAATTGGCAACTTTTTAGATAAAGTTTAAAACTCTTTACCTGAACAAGTTATATTAAATCCCACAACTGGAAGTTGTGGGATTTAATACAACAATTAATTTGATACCAAAATCTTGGTATGCATCATTTAAGGAGACTTTAAAAATTCAAATAAAGTCTCCCCATTTTAGCCTATGAAGGCCATTTACTACAATGAGGGAAAAACGAATTTGGCTGTTTTTATCTCACCAGGGCTTATAAAACTATTTTTAAAAGGTCCCTGCTTATAGTTACATGGCACCCAGCCCTAGGGGCACATAGGGCACACCTTAGGGGTGACTTATATGTAAAAATAAGGTAGTTTAAAACTTTGGAACTACTTTTAATTCTAAAATCGAATTTGCATATAACTTTAATTTAAAAGCAGCCAACAAGGCAGGCCTGCCTTTAAAATGACACTGGGCACCTCAGCAGTGCACCTATGGGTGCACTAACTATGCTGTGGTCCCTAAACCTACATCCCCTACCATATACTAGGGACTTATAGGTAGGTTAACTTAGCCAATTATAATTAGCCTAATTTGCATATCCATTTTACACAGAGCACATGCCCTGGGACTGGTTAGCAGTACCCAGGGCACCATCAGAGTCAGGAAAACACCAGCAAAAAGTGGAAAATGGGGGCAAAAAGTTAGGGGGCCTCTGCAATCAGCCCTGTTTTCTCACATAAAGAGATCGGGAAACCGAAACGCGGTATCAGTTCCCTAAGCAACAATTTCGTTACTGTGAGGCTGTCAGTTCTACATGTAAGCTTCAATCCAATGGCTAAAGACAAATACAATCAGCAACACATACCTCAAACCTTCACCCACAGGCATTTCAATGAAATCCAATTGCATTCTGCTAAATGGACCTCCCGCTCTTCCAATGTGGCTCAAGTTCACCACTATCCCTTTCCCTGCGTTCATCTGTTGGCAGATGACACAACAATGGCAAATCACTTCTGCAGCTTGTCTAAACTTTGGGTTAAACCAGTCAATCTTGAACAACCTGATCATGGCATCTTTGTATGCATTGCATCCTAACCCAAGAACGTTTCTCATCCTGCAACAATTTCAACTCTTCTAACTTGTCAATCACCCTCAATGCATAACCTGCGCACGTCTCATTTTCTTTTTCAGGTAACAATTCCCATTGATCCTTGAACGATATACAATTCAATACGTAAAACCTTGCGACTTGATCCCCATATCCATTTCCCATTGAAACAAAGTCTTGTGACTTCAGGTGTGCACTGCATTTCACCAGGGCAATTTTATGAGGTAACTGAATTGCATGCAGCAACTCTATAATTATTTCACCATTTTTCACTGGCGAACCAGAAGAGGTGAAATAACCCCTCTGTGACCACAGTTGGCCAAAATCATGAACAATTCCAAATCCATATTGACTATCCGTATAGATAGTGACTCTCATCTGAGCAGAGACAAGGCAAGTCCTGGTAACAGCTACCAACTTAGCTACTTGAGCGGAATACACTCCTTGAAGCCAGGAAGCTTCCAGGATACCGGAAATCGTGCATACGGCATATCTGGCTCTCAGCACTCCTACTGACTGAGTCTCTCAAACATGAGCCATCAACAAAGATCATTTGGTCATTTTCTTCCAAATGGGTATCTTTAATATCAGGTCTTGGTTTGGTGCACATTTCTGTTACATCAAGACAATCATGATCTACATCTTCCAGATTTTCAACCTCTGTATTTTCACTTGGAAGTAAAGTTGGCAGGTTCAACACTGTACATCTCTTTAATGTTACATTTGGTGACTGCAATATAATTGTTTCATATTTGGTCTATCTTGCATTAGTCATATGCTGTGTCTTCGTTCGGGTTAGAAGGATCTCAACTGAGTGAGGGACCATGACAGTTAAAGTATGTCCCATCACTATGTCTTCACACTGTGTGAGGCTTTGTCCAACTGCTGCTACGGCACGCAGACAACCCGGTAAGGCTGCTGCAACTGCGTCCAAAGTAGCTGAAAAATATGTTATTGGTAGGTTTACACCTCCATTGACCTGTGTCAAGACAGCAAAGAACATGAATTGCGTTCATGACAAAACAGAACAAAATACTTTGCGTAATCAGGCATACCTAAAGCTGGAGTCCTACACATGCTCTCCATAAACTCAGTAAATGCTCTCATTTCTTTCTCTCCCAAAACGATAGCATCCTGGCCCTCTTTGACCATCAGCCTCTGCAATGGCTCGGAAATAACTGAGAAATTCGGTATCCACTGGCGACAATAACCCACCATTCCTAGAAACATCCTAACACATCTCCGTGTCGTCGGGGGATTCATCTGTAACAGTGCTGTTATTCTTTCTCTGGATAACTTCCTTGACCCTTTCTCAATTTGATGACCCAAATACTTCACTTCTTTCTGACAATATTGCAGTTTATTTGGGGATACCTTGTGTCCATTTTTCCCCAAGTGATTCAGTAAGGCAATCGAATCATATTTGAACTTGTCCCTTGTTTTGGATGCAACCAAAAAATCATCAATGTACTGTACTAGAGTCGATTGGAAAGGCAGCTCCAATGACTCCAAATGCTTCTTCAGTATCTGATTGAATATAGAAGGTGATTCCGAAAACCCTTGAGGAATTCAACACCAACTGTAAACCTTGTCCAAGAATTTAAAACAGAAGAGAAATTGGCTGTCCTAATGAAGAGGCACGGAAAAGAATGCTTGGGACAGATCAATTACTGTGAACCATTCTGTATCACATGGAATCTGAAACATAATCACAGCCGGATTTGTCACCACTGGACAGCATTTCACGACTAGGTCATTGATCTTCCTCAAATCCGAACCTTCCCACAAGGCTTTCTCAGTCCCATTATTTGTGAGTTACATGGACTGCTCAACACCTCTTTCAAGACTCCCTGTTTCACAAATTCTGCAATGATTTGCGCAACCTTTATATGGACATCTTGCGCCATACTGTATGATACTGCAGTATTTGGAGAAATACAGCGTTTGGCTTCACACTGACTTTGACTGGCTCTACTCCTTTTATCAGCCCTACTTCTTTCCCTGTTAAATCCCACACTTTTTCTTGAACTGTTCCCTGTAAGTCTGCTGGGAGATCAGCCACTGAGAACATCGGAAAGAAATTAATCAGAGGATATTCCTCATCTGTGGCCTCAATTTCAGGCTCTGAAACCTGTTCCTCCCCTTCATCGTCACTGTTTGTCTGGACCTCAATTCCCTCGTTGGAAAAGGTGATTAAACACCTCGTCTTGCACAATAAGTCTCTTGCCAATAGGGATATGGGACTTGAATCGCAAACCACAAATCTGTGTAATCCTTGGAAAGTGCCAAGCTCAACCTGAACCGGATCTGTGATTGGGTTAGTCAGGAGTTGGTTTGCTACTCCTACTACCTTAACTGTCCGTCCCGAAAGGAGCAGTTTCGGAACCTCTGCACTTCTGACTGTGTCAACCAAGAATGAAACCTTATGACCCATAACCTTCCCCTGAACATAGGGTCCTCTCTGATCTACCTCTAAGGATTCTGCAAGCCTGCACTCTTCTCCGTCTGAACTCTCATCTGACCATTCATTGTTTATTCCATTCTCACCACGCAATGGGTATTGTTGCACTGTGTGATTTTGACTCATTCTTTGACCCATGACCTGTTGAGGAAGCATTATCTGTTGTTGTTCTATTGTGGCTAAAGGAACTTGCATTTGCATTCTAGGTACCATGGGGACCTGCTGTTGCATTTGTTGTAACTGCATTGGCTGTATACGTGGCATCTGCAACTGCTGCATGGATTGAAAAACTTGCATTTGATTCACATTATTCTGAAAATTCGGATTTGGACCTCTCATATTTTGGAATGAACTGACATCATTGCTTTGTTGAATAACACCATCCTGCACCATCATTGGGCACTCCCGCTTCCAGTGTCCAATGACCCCGCAAGCATGACAAGGTAACAGCTTCTTCATTCCCTGTGCATCATTTTGAACTATAACAGTGTTCACGTCTGGACCACGGTTCACAATACCTCCTCGACCTCTACCTCTCACCTGTGCGTGAAACATCCCGTTCCCCTGCGGCTGCTGTACCATCTGCTGTAGAAAACCTCCCTGCATCCCTGTCTGTGCTGCCTTAATTTGCATCACCATCGCTTTCTCCTTCAACTTTCTCTGCTTCAACTCAATCTCATTGCTGCAGTACTTCGCATACTGCAACACCTCATCAATCGGCTTTGCTTGCCAGCAAATCAAATGATTCTTAATCATCTGGCCAATCTCAGGTCTTAACCCTTCCACGAATCTGCACACAAGGTGGTTCATGTCCTTCGCCTCAATAACCTCTGTGCCGCTGTAATGTTTACACGCCTTCAACAACCTCTCATAATAGGTATCTATCGACTCCTTGACTTCCTGAGCCGTTCGATCAATCCTTTGCTAATCAATATTCTTAGGCGAAACTCTTGTTTTCAGAAACTCAATCACCTTATAATAATACTTCATCACATCAGGAGACGGTGCACCTGTGCTTCTATCACTTGCTGGTTCCTCAGTCTGCCAATCTACGCTCCTTTTGCCCTCAATCCACAAATCAGCAGGAACTATGATCTCAAAGAGAGTATTCAGGCCTTCCCAAAGACACTTCCCAAGCTTCACAAACCTGTCTGTCTGCTGGTACCACTCTATTGGTTTCTCCCTCAGCCTGGGGAAATCATTTATAAATGACAGAATATGACCTCTAGTCCACGGTACATGGACATGAACCCCTCCGGCAGTCTCTCTCATTCGTAACATCTTTACTGTACTTGTATCCGGTAATGTTTTAGCTGGCTGTTCTATGCAATCACTCTTCCTCTTATCTCTTTTCTTCGCCCATCTGCCTTCCCACTTCTCTAAGGCTCCCCAAACCTTTACACTTTGCAGTAGCTCCTTGAGGTGCACTTTCTTTCCAGTAGACCTCATGTGTTCAAAATCCTTTGCCTTAAAATCTATTCTGTAACTTCTCTTCAAATTTTTGGTATTCTCTAAATCTATACCGTACTTGTCTGCCAAATTTGCCAACCTCTGGTGCACCTTACTCACTTCTCTAGTTATCTTTGGGCACAAGTACCTCAATTCTGCTTCCGTGTATGACTCTAGCCTGTTCACACCCATGCTCTCTTCATCAAGTTTATTGGCTTCCATACCCAACCTCACATGGTTCAGGTACTCCTCTCCTTCCGCTCTCCCTGCTGCTACAGGTGCAGTCTGTGAAGTATTAAGCTTGTCTATCCAGTCGGTCAGCTGTTGTGCTATTAAACCTTGCAATGAGATATTTCCAGCATGCACTAAAGGTGTCTGTGGTACATTCGCATTCGAGATCTGCGGTGTCAGCAGTCTTGAGCCTGACTGTCTCATGGCATTTGTAGGAGCCCCAATTGGACTGAAATCTAACAAGGATCTAGATCCTTCAAATGTCGGTTCCACTGGAATCGTCCCTTGGGAGCTTCCTATGAACCCTCCTCTAGTCACATCTTGTGTCATTAGCCCTTGATCGCATACTCTAGGCTTCGCATGCGCATACAATGGTACTGGTGGACCAACTGTAATAGGCAAAGATATGGCATCTGGTGTCTGTCTGTTTCCTAAAACCTGTGGAAGACTAACTCCCAAATTCTGGCTCATCACTAGTGTCATGTCTGACCGCGGTCCTGTGACCGAAGTATATCTCGGGATCATTTGCGGCTGCACCTGGGGCATTAAAAGTGGAGTCAGTTCAGTCTGAATCAACTTTGGTTTTGTATATACCAGCTCTGTCGGCACCATCAGATTAGTGGCAGTATCTAAAATGGGTACATCAGGGTAAAGCCTCTGAACCTGTGGCGGTTGCAACTGAGGTTGCATAACATGGGGGGTGGGTATGCCAAAACTACTGTGCATCAGAACTTGTGTCGAGACAGGACTAACCTGTGTCGGATTCATTGTCGCCTTCTCTTGTATTGAACCCGTAGGACATGCGCTGGTACTCGGGCCATTTTCGTCTGCCACATATGGTGGTGGACGATCACTCAGTAACTGATTAAGGAATTCATCATCGTCTGAGTCCTCTGTCCCTATCAAGGACTTTCTAGCTTCTTTGTCTCTGGAAGGATTTTTGTCAGTCTTACGAGTAGCTTTCCTCCCTTTGCCTTCACCCTCTTAGGCTATCGCTGGAAACAACTTAACCCGATATAATGTCTCTCTTTTCCAAACCCTCTGTAGTCAATCCCATCTAGCTTCCGCTAGTGTCTTTTCTGCTCTCCTCATTCTCCTATCAAATTTCTGTTGCTGTTGCTGTCTTGCCATTAGCTCAAAGATTGCTAATGCTTCAAACTGTGCTGGTCTCGGAGGTGGCTTCAGATCATATAGCACCATCAGCAAATTTTAAAAAATCCGCAAATTGAACGTCCCATTTGCAGGAAACGCTAGGCTCCCACTTTTCTCCATTGCTTTGCACCACTGCTTTAGTCAAGGACATGGAGCAACACCCTTTTCCTCCATTACAATGTAAACTGCTGTACCCTCGGGCAGTGTAACCTCCCCTACGCTCGCGGTAATATATACGTCTCCCCTCAAAGCGATATTTAAAGCCTTGAAAATTTCATCTTTACGTCTTTTATTTTGTTCACAATCAGATCAGGAAGTGACTTTAATTCCCAGAATTCTCTTCGCCTATCTTCTCAACCAATTGCTTCTCATGGACTTCAGCCAATCCGTGCGCAACCCTTCTCACTAACCAACCTATCCCAGCGCGGCTCCAATGATGTCACACTCACACGCACTGCAGCTGACAAAGTCTTGTGGCTTCTCTTCCTACTCTTGATTCAAACAAAACTAATGCAATATATTTAGAGCACCAACTAAAATAAAACTCAAATTTGCCGGTTTACTACAGGAAGAATAACACAATCACTTCAGAACTTTACAGAGATTTCGCTTAGCCTCGGCCGCTACTCCCTCCTTCTCAGATCCTGCACTCACAAGCAAAATTTGACCCTCAAATTCTACTCTTGACTCGTCAATGGATTATTGTTCTAATGCACTTTAGAACTCACCAAATCTCCATTGAAGTTTTCATTCACTCACTTTGACTCAAACTCGACTCGTCGACTTCACTATCAACCTATTAAACCACGCAAATTACAACATAAACCAAGTGTCTCATACACTTATCAATGTACTCCAGAGTCTTAGACCACGCAGGCTCCGTCCATCATTAGCAACCACGTGGACAATCTTTTAGCACAAAGCCCTACACTCACATGAAGTTTGCTGACTTCCCTACTCTCATACTGCGGAGTACGCCCCTACTAAAACATCATCATCTGGCCTAAAATCCTCACAAACATCACAATTCACCTGCGATATGCATAGGCTGTGCAAGCGCAAAACCTACTTCATTCACACTATCACTAGAACGCCAACAACAAACTCAAACTCCTTTCAGCAAGCTCCGAGATTCCGGGAAAGTCATTTAGGACTTATTGACACATCATCCCTCCAATTTGCATCATTGAAAAAGAAAAAAAAAACACAAAACCCAATTTATTCGGTACAACTTGCCTACCACCAAACCCTCCGTACCAGGACCTCAAAGGACCAACCAAATCAAATCTCTACCAAACTGTTAATCTTTCGTACCGGGGCCATACTGCTACAAAAACTGTTAATTCTCTCACCCTGTGATCCTTCGTACTGGGACCCCAAAGGGCCAAACCACCACCTTTGCTACCAAAACTGTTAGCGCGTCGGAGCCTTAATAAGCAAATTTACAAGGAGACGCGTCTAGGTCAACAAACCTTTTGACCGCGTTTGGAGACTTCCCAGTACGAAGTATTTTCCTCACGATACCGCAACCAAATAATATCAATAAATAATCAATAATGACACTCACTAATCAATGAACAATCAATAAGAATCAAAATTTGAACACACCATGACCTTTCAGTCATGAATAACCACACCAGTTTACTTCAGTGTTTGGATATTTATTTCCCTTTTTGTTACAATCTAATACCATGTCTATTAATCTCATTAGCAATAAACTCATCAGAAAACACTATCAATTAGCAATCAGAGCAAAACTTAATCAATGCATAGGCTCATCATTAATCTGAATCAACGTTGCAGCATCTCATTAGTACATGAATCAACCAAGCAATATCTTAATCATTTGGCTATTTGCACAAGATATTAGTGAACACCTCATCTAACCTCGAATTAGCATTAGCATGTTGGGCTTCATGCAAAACATTTAGTGAACACAAATTTGGAAAACATCTAAACTAAGGCCTCTTTCAAAATAGCAGTTGGTACCTAGAATGAAAAGGCAAACAAACAATCACAATTTGCATCAGATAGTTACCAGTCCAACAGATCAGCAAGCAGCGTCAGTCTTCGTCCTCAGGACATCAGTCGATTCACCATCAGCAGAGATAGGACAGGACAACGTCTCAAGATAGCATAGCTATGGAAACGGATTACTTCCCTCAGATGGAGGAGAAATTAGTATCAGGCAAGAATGGGAGAGAGGATGGTTTGAAGTGACAGGACAACTAAACTATAATATGGCAACTAGCAAAAGTCACTCTAGCAAAAGTCTCTTAGCAAAAGGAATGGAAAATGGCAAATGGCAGAAGTAAAAGTTCCAGTTTTTACTCGGGTCACGCCGTTAAATCAAAACTGCCTAACTATTCCCTAATTCCTCATTGGATAAAGTTTGGTGCATCATTATCTCTGACCAATAATTTGGTAAGCACCTTGCTAGAATTTTCCACAGTTCACAGTTCCCACATCACGGATTGGTGCACGTTATTGATGTCTTCAATGGTTGGAATGTCAGGTAGAAAATGTTCCACTTTGCGCTCCAGTCAGTGTCTTCATTGTCTTCTCCTGGGAGAGTAACCTTGCACCTGTTCCAAATTACACTGTTGCATCAAGCAAGAACATCGCCTTGAGCAAGCCGGTTCTCATGAAAAAGAATTTACCACGGCTACAAACATATGGCTCCTGGAAAAGTACAACTTCGTGTCCTTCAAAAAAAACAGCACACTACACATTAGAAAATGCAATTCAATATGAGGCCAGGCAGCTAGGCCCATGCCCTTCCTAAGTTAATGAAGCAAATTCTTAACGCATAACCCTAATTATGATATACTAATACAAATTCAAACATTATTGCATGATAATAAAGAATTAAGAAGCCTTTTCATTAGTCTTCGTATACATTGGTAACCACTCCCCATGGGCGCATTTCAAACGTGTGCATTATTTTCTATGTTAACACATTTTCTATGCAGCTTCATCACACAGTGTATTGCAAGCTTTCTTATTAATATTGCTTTAAAGGTCTCACTCCAACACTTTCCTGTGTATTTATATAAAATTCAAATGCTGCAATTAATTTGAAATGTTTACATCTTCGTTGTTTGAATTATAGCAACCTAAAATATAGTCTAAAACGCACATGTAGCGTGACTGAATATATCAAAGCAGAGCTCTTTCTGTCAATAAAGTTTTTTTTGACTGATTCACCAGCAGGTTTAAATGCAGCACCAGTCAATTTACCTATGTAGTCCTGAACCCATATTCGGCTTATCAGCCTAGTGAATGACAATGTGTGTGCTTTCGTTCACCAGTCATTAATAACTTCCATGTCACTGGTATATCTCCTGCACCATATAATAAGACCTTAATGGTAAGTCAAATGGGCAAATTGCTTATTAGCCAGTTTTGTCATATTTAAGGGTCAAAGCACATACATTGAGACATGAAAAGCAGTGCCTGCGTGTGCAGAGAAGAAGAATCAGAAATACCAGTCAGCAGATGAACAGGTAACCACACAAAAAATGGATTTTCAAACAGTGTTGGAAAAGTTGCATAATGTTACAAATGTCTTACTAGCACAGGATTCATACTGAGTACTTTGGAAAAAAGGAACTGCAGGAAAGGATAACTCCTTTCCTATGTTCCACTTTTAAGTAGTATTTGGTATTGCCATTAGGACATCCATGCAGTGCCATTGTTTTGTGCAAGGTTGTATCCAATGTTAAGATGCACACAGCCACCTGCTGTGCTAGCTCACATATTGCTGATTTGTTATCCTCAAAACTTGTTCTATAATCACTGTTTTTACCAAGTACAGGAAAACAACTTCAAGCCACAGTGCTGTGGGCAATTACCATCATGTTCTCTCATTGCAGAGGTCAAATCCAAAAATGTCAGTATGCACTTTGTGACGTATAGAACTACATGCATATGAAAGTTGGTACACTTTCATAAAACACTTGCTATGTTTTCCAAGAATGTACCCATGCAATTTCACATGCGAATCCTACCAGCTCCCTTGCCTAACATCCCACGTCAAAGTTTACACATTCACCATGTAGAACATACGACAAATTTACCAGTTTCAAAGTAGTAATTTTAAATACAGTTCAGCAGATAATTTGTGCAAATTGGTCAATTGAGGTAAAAGTTTATGAAATTTCAAGTTTAGCTTTCCTATGAAGTGTTGTGCCCACCTTAATACAGAGAGACAGAGGCTCTATTTGTAATAAGTCTATATAGTAGTATGCATGTGTATACAGTATACAAATAGATATATAAATGTATGCCCATAACTACATATACATATTTCATGCTTTCCCGCTCTCTTTATTAGTAGATTGCAGTTTTGATGATTTATATGCATTGTAGACATTACAAAGATTGTCAGCAACAAAATTAAACAGTGTCCAAAGGTCGTCCAAAAACTTTGTAAAGTCCCACATTCTCTGTTGCTCTATGATCTTTGCCACATTCTTTTCAAAGTAATAATAGCATTAATCATTGTATTATCATCAGTCCTGATTGTAGACGGAGCCTTTTACAAGCATGTATGCTTTTCTAGAAATCCAAAATCCATTCTAGACGGGCCTGGAAATAGTTGAAAAAAATAAAATATTTTCATCTAAATACATTGCTTGGAATCTCAACATCTGGCATTAATTTTCTATTTTCCTCTTTGCGGGCGATCTAGCTGTTCCAACTACCAGAAAAGTGTCAACAGTGCAGAAAGCAGGTAACTACTGCATCTCAGTGTAAATAAAGGGATGAATGTTTTATATGATACAGCGACATAGAATCATATGGCATGTAATGTCTCTGATTGTCCTGAAGAATTTTACAGCTAGGCTTTTCCAGATGTCCTTTGCACAATTGTGCATCTAGTCACCTCTATTCTTTGCTACAGATATCCTGATGGAACTACTCAGAAGGTATCTAGAATAAATTAGAAATAACTACTTAAAAGTATTCCACATAAAATGTTGTGTTTAATGTATAGGTATCACCAGTTGATACTTTGTGCGTTTTTTGATATCATACACTGGAACATTCAGACTCAGGGTATGTACTTTTTAGAAAAAAAACAAATTCCTGCTCTGCCCTTAGTGTGTTTCTTTCTCAGGCAAAGAATGAAAGTACCAGAGCAAATACTGCAAAGTCTGTCAGAGGCCAGAATGTCATACTGGATTGCTGTGGTAGTTTTAGGTGTGGAGGGGCAGCTATTTTTGATATCTCCCTACTAGGACACAAACATGCAGGGTTTTTTCTTGAATTTTGACACACTACATACCAAAATCTTAATATGATGACTCCCAAAAAATACAACCTGTCTGATGTTAGGGAACCTCCTTCGTTCTGTTTTTTCCTTGTATGGGATATGGTTGAATGCCAGCAAACTATCAACTTAGCCTCTAAGATGACCTTCAATATGAAAAGCAATGTTCCAGTTTTGTCTACAGTGCACGACTGCTGAACCCCACCTTGGAAGAAAGGAACTTTAGGTCAACTAAGATCCTATCCATTTCTTTTGTTTTCAAGAGGTCCTTGAAATAATCTTTATATCATAGGTGTGACTGTATTGTTTAGTGCAAACCACAGTCTCTGTCCATATGCACTCCACAGTCTGCTGTCTAACCTCTAATGATGTTGTATCATGTTCCTCCAAGGCTTATTAATAATAAGTGTTCTCACCAAATGCAGGACTTTAACTAATTGTCACTACAGTCTTGAGGTCATCGGACTTCCATTCATTTCCATTCATATTTTGAATGACTTTAAACTTCAGGTATCAGTATGTGGCAGTGCAAACTGCATGCAAATGACATTGGGTGCTTTTCAATTTGCAGTAGATTTGCTCATGCCATTAAAAGCCTATTAAGGTACATTCTAAGTTTAATAACTACTTGTTTGATATCCAATTGCAACCTTTCCTATTACTACTTGGAAATTCTCAAACCACTTTGACCATTTCAATTTTTCAAATTTGTATGCCTTTATTCTGAGGTTTTGTGCAAAGTGCTCGGCTGGTCACTTGAGGAGAAGATCACTTGCAACTTTGATGTCCCTACAGCCATACAAGAGGTCAGACATCTGAGCAATGCAATCTACATCTTAGTGTTGCATGTAAGGCACAACAAGTACAGTCCTTCGGTGGTCCTGGCAGGTCACAAATACCAGGTGCAGTCTTATTTTTTACATGCACAGGTCTAAATAAATTCTCATTTGTAATCAGTCAAGAGCCACCTTGTTGAATCTAAGAGACAGTGGGTAGGTTGACTCATCAATAGTCCCTGACCAGTGGTTAAGAAGTTCCAAGGGCAAACATTCCCTATTTTTCAGCACTTCTTGATTGCTCTATCCCACAGTGTGCTATTCTTAGTTAATAACAGCATGGCAGAATTACTCTGTCACAGGGTTAGGATCTCAGCCAGGAGTGTGTATAGGAAAATGGGCGGTTGGCTCTTTCTCAACCAAACAAAATTGGATCTGGGACCATCTCTTCACCTCACTGGATTGGAACCAGGTTGGCTACATTGGTCCTTTACAAGTTAGTGAAGATCCTGAACCCTCCCCAGCTTGTCTTCCTGGAAGAGAATGAGTAACATACCTTAGAATAGGTTTTCCTACCAAAAGGCTCAAACCATTCTTTCTGCTGTGAGAGCAGTTTCTCTTCTCATCAAGAATACAGCGCTGAACAGAAAGGAAACAACAGGCCGGCTAATGATAATTAGAGTATTTGAGTTTCAAGCAGACAAATTGACAGTTATTAAATGGTAATTTCCTGTGTATTTATATAAAATCCAACTACTGCAATTAATTGGAAATGTTTACATCTCCGTCGTTTGAATTATAGCAACCTAAAATAGAGTCTAAAACGCACATGTAGCGTGACTGAATATATCAAAGCAGACCTCTTTCTGTCAAAAAAGTTTATTTTGACAGATTCACCAGCAGGTTTAAATGCAGCACCAGTCAACCTACCCATGTAGGCCTGAACCCATATTCTGCTTATCAGCCTAGTGAATGACAATGTGTGTGCTGTCGTTCACCAGTCATTAATAACTTCCATGTCACTGGTACATCTCCTGCACCATATAATAAGACCATACTGGTAAGTCAAATGGGCAAATTGGTTATTAGCCAATTTTGTCATATTTAAGGGTCAAAGCACATACATTGAGACATGGCCAGCAGTGCCTGTGTGTGCAGAGAAGAAGAGTTTCATAATGTTACAAATGTCTTACTAGCACAGGATTCATACTGAGTACTTTAGAAAAAAGGAACTGCAGGAAAGGATAACTCCTTTCCTATGTTCCACTTCTAAGTAGTATTTGGTATTGCCATGAGGACATCCATGCAGTACCATTGTTTTGTGCACGGTTGGATCCAATGTTAAGATGCACACACCCACCTGCTGTGCTTGCTCACATAATGCTGTTTTGTTATCCGCAAAACTTGTTCAATAATCACTGATTTTACCAAGTACAGGAAAACAACTTCAAGCCACAGAGCTGTAGGCAATTACCATCATGTTCTCTCATTAGAAAGGTCAAATCCAAAAATGTCAGTAGGTACTTTGTGGCACATAGAACTACATGCATATGAAAGCTGGTACACTTTCATAAAACACTTGCTATGTTTTCCAAGAATGTACCCATGCAATTTCACGTGTGAATTCTAACAGCTGCCTTGCCTAACATCCCACGTCAAAGTTTACACATTCACCATGTAGAACATACTACAAATTTACCAGTTTCAAAGTAGTAATTTTAAATACAGTTCAGCAGATCATTTGTGCAAATTGGTCAATTGAGGTAAAAGTTTATGAAATTTCAAGTTTAGCTTTCTTATAAAGTGTTGTGCCCACCTTAATACAGAGAGACAAAGGCTCAATTTGTAATCAGTCTATGTAGTAGTATGCATGTGTATACACAAATAGATATATAAATGTATTCCCATAAATACATGTACATATTTCATGCATTTCCGCTCTCTTTATTAGTAAATTATATTTTTGATGATTTATATGCATTGTAGACATCACAAAGATTGTTACCAACAAAATTAAACAGTGTCCAAAGGTTGTCCAAAAACTTTGTAAAGTTCCTCATTCTCTATTGCTCTATGATCTTTGCCAGATTCTTTTCAAAGTAATAATAGCACTAGGCGTGAGGGTGGAAGTGCAAACAGGTAGATCGTAGAGGCTGCGTTGGCCGCTAGCCGGATCCAGCCGCCGCAAACTGGTGGGGGGCTATTTAAGAGCCCCCCCAAGAAGGCTCATCCTTCTTTTCCGTTTGCGGCGGCTGGTTGCATCCAGGGCCCACAGTTTTGTCGGTCACCTGCACCCTTGGGTCCTCTGTCGGAGTGTGGACTCCATCGACCCGGGTCAATCCTTTTGTTGGAGTTCGAGAGGTGTTTGCCGGCGCACGTATGTATTGTAGAGGGCACTTTCGCTGCACAGTGCATAGGTTATTGAGGCTGGCGCTTTTGCTGCCTAGTATTGAGGATGCCTTTTTTGGCTACATACCCAGTTTGTTTCAACTGCGCCGCGCTCTTCATGCAGGCCTTGGGACCTGGCATTTTCGTGTTTGCCACATTCCATGCTTGGTGTTCTGCTGCGATTGTTTGTGGGTTGCGCCGCGCGCCTCTGGGCCTCCTGAGCTTCAGAGGGGTAGTGCGGGGCAGGGGTCTGATAGATTTGCCGCTCATTTTGTTTTTTTTATGGCTACGTAGTCAGCAGGGCTTTGTAGCTCAGTGGCAGATCATTGGTTTTGTAAACCGGGGGACCCAAGTTCAATCCTCATAAGCTTCTGGTGTAAATGGTTTCCATCTTAACTCTTTCTTTTCTGGCTATCTAATTGGGCAGTGTGCACAGCGTTTTTTGGGGGCAGCATTGAGGGGTGCTCGCTTGGCATGATATTTTTGCACGCTCGTTTTGACCATGTTATGTTGGGATTTGGTTTCCACTGTGCTGTTTTAGTGTTGTTTTATACTTGTTGTTGCCCTTAGTTGAAGCGCTTGTATTTTGCTTGGTGCTCTGCGCTTAATGGGAAGTGGTGAATGGTTGGCATTTACTACAATTTGGTGTTAAATTTCGGGGATTGTGTGTTACCTGATTTTGGTGTAACTGTTTATTTGTCGCTTCTTTGATTACACTCAATATTTTTTGCCTCTGCTGGTCTTCCAATGTTTTAACAAGTGTGTGCAGGGCATCTGCTGCAGGGGGTCCCAAGTGCTTCTTTTAGCACCAAGTTTGGTGGCCAACTCTGGTGTGAAGCCTGTGCGTGGGATTTTTAGCGGCCTGTTTATTGTCCATCTAATGGTAGGACTGATTGGGTTTTATGGCCTCTTTTGAATAACTGTGTAGTGTCATTTTGTTTGCAGGGTCATCTCTAATGCCTTTCATTCCAATTATAAAAAAAACAACAACAAAAAACCCTAATTTCAGCTGCACCACAGGGTAGCCACTGTTATTGCTTTTCATCATGCCACCTAGCAAGGCAAGTGCTGGGAAGAGAAAGGGGAGAGACCGAGAGTTATCTTAGTTATTGAAGTTGGTTCTGGAAAAATTTGGGAATGATGACACTGACAGTAGTGACATCAGACAACGAGGTTAATGGGGGAAAAAGCAGCCGTCCAAGACGGTCCCATGTAGCCCCTCCCACTGCGTCCCCCCGGATAAGCGCAGGAAGAATAGGAAGCCGCCGGCTTCCGCCCATCCTAGACAGGCTTCTACCTCAGTGGTCAGACCCCCGGAGCAGGTCGCCCTGACTGAAATTCCAGTTCCCGCTTTAGTCCCCAACCCGAGCTGCAGGGATCAAATGAAGGTACACCCATGACACCGGCTCTAGGCGCGGAGTAAGTATTAGCTAGTATCCGGAAATCATTGGCTTCCTTGCACCCACTACTTTGCCAGGGGTCCCTCCAGCCCCCTTACGTGGGGTGCCAATGCCAGCCGCACTGCCCTTGTCACCAACTACACCCCTGGCACCCAAGAAGCAGGCGCAGGTACAAGATTCATCCAGGCAAGCCTTACTAGAAGTGTCTAGGCTATTAGCCAGTATTAATGGCCCAGCCAGTAACCCGCCCCCACCCACAACTCCGTGGAATTCAAATGATTTCTTGCAAAATTCATTAACGGAACCGAAACGCCAGGTAGACGCGCCGGCGGCAGCACATACCTCAGTTCCATCTCAGGCGTCATCAAACAGCCCGTGTGTCACCCAGACACCGAGCTCTGTAATTACTGCACCCCCTTTAGTTCCAAATGTGTTGTACAATATCATCAAAGTTCCAGGCAGGGATAATTCTGCAAAGGAAGGGACAACCAATGCATTACTATCAAGACCAGGTAAGATGGCAGCACACGTTAGTGCAGAGGTGAAGGAAAACATTTTGAAGGGGGAATTTGTGGACATATTTTAGTTAATTAGGGCAAAAAGAAGGGAAGTGGATACTATAGATAAAGAGGCTAAGTCATCCTCCTCTAGGGACAGGAAACCAAAAGTGGAGGAGAACTTTACAAACTGGTTGTTTGGTTTTAATGTATTCATGTCTGTGTTGTTAGAAAAGAAACCAGATTTGGGCACTTCATTGATTTACTATGCAAACAAGATATTCAAGGCTCAGCACACTTATGGGGGGTCTGCCTGGTTGGAATATGATAGGGATTTCCGCTGGGCTAAAGTGGAAGATCCATCTATTGGTTGGGACCAAACGGAGGTTAACGTTTGGTTGGAATGCGTTAATAACAAAGTACCATGGAGGCACCCCTTTCAGACGCAATTCTCAGGTGAGAAGAAGGGATCCTGTTGGGCGTTCAATAGGAAGTTATGTTCGCGCCCCGCTGGGTCCTGCAAGTTCAGGCACAACTGTTCCTTTTGTGGGCATCCTTCCCACCCAGAATTTAAATGCATCAAAAAATCAAAAGAAAAAGGTAGAGATGCAAGCAAGCCCTCTAACTGACCCCCGTTGCCGTACCCTATTAACTTAGACGCCTTGCTCCCGTGGTTACAGGCTTACCCTGCGTCAGGTTCTGCAAAGATACTTCTTCAAGGTTTTTCCTCTGGTTTTAGGATTCCTGCCATTAATGTCTCACCAGTGAATCATTGTAAAATCTTAATCTCCGCTTTGTGGAACCCGTCGGTGGTGGCCAAGAAGTTAGCAAAAGAATGTACGCTGGGCAGGCTAGCGGGCCCCTTCCTGGGCCCACCTCTTTAAGGCTTTGTTTGTTCTCCTTTGGGGGTGGTTCCTAAGAGGGAACCAGGGCAGTTCAGGCTGATTCATAATTTGTCTGCCCCTCGGGGGTCATCAGTAAATGATGCCATTGATCCTCAGCTATGCTCGGTCCGCTATGCGTCTGTTGACAATGCATTAGAAAAGGTCAGGGCCTTAGGCCATGGAGCTTTGTTAGCAAAAACCATCATTGAATCAGCCTTCAGACTTCTTCCTGTCGACCCCGAGGATTACCACCTGCTGGGTTTTCAATTCCAGGGGGAGCTCTTCTATGATAAATGCATGCCCATTGGTTGTAGTATATCATGCAGCTGTTTTGAGCAGTTCAGCACATTCCTACAGTGGGCTTTTTCACTTCGCACTGGTCACCTCAACGTCATTCAGTACTTAGATGATTTCTTAGTTTTAGGCCCTCCTAGGTCATCAAAATGCGAGTGGGCGCTACAAGCATTGATCACAATGTTTGAGGAATTTGGGGTCCCTCTGGCTCCAGACAAGACTGCGGGACCCTCTACCTGCATCATCTTCCTTGGGATAGAGATTGATTCTGTTGCAGGGGAGTGTCGCCTGCCTCAGGATAAGTTACAGGTATTCAAGGAGTCCATTCAAACAATTTTATCGCAGAAAAAAGTTACCCTCCACCAGCTCCAGGTGCTGGTGTGTCAGCTGAACTTTGCGTTTAGGATTATTCTCATGGCCCACCCCTTTTCTAGATCCATTGCTCGTTTTTCCTGCAAGATGTTACTGGGGCGGTTATTTGGCCTCACTGGGCGATTTACAGCCCTACGCTGGGCCTGTACACTGATGCAGCCGGTAGCATAGGTTTTGGCGCAATCTTGGGCCCTCTGTGGTGCAGGGCAGACTGGCCATCAGAATGGGTAAGCTGGGGATGGACGAAGAATATAGCTTTTCTAGAGCTCTTCCCCATCGTTGTTGCAGTCATTATCTGGGCAGAGGAATTTAAGAATAGAGTTGTAATCTTTTGGTCTGACAACATGGCGGTAGTTAAAGTCATTAATCGCCAAGGAGCTAAATGCCCATAGGTCCAACGCCTATTGAAACATTTAATTTTGTCATGTCTACAATACAACATTACTTTCAGGGCTAAACATGTACCAGGGATTCATAACAACACAGCTGCCGCCCTGTCTCGCTCATTAATGTAGGATTTTCTGCTGTACAACCCCCAGGTGAAGGAGATGATGATGGAGTTCCCGGAATCTCTGTGGAAAATTGGTGCCCGCCCTCCCAGATTTAGTAGCAACATCTCTAGCGGCGCATACTAGCAGGGCATATGATAACGAGTTGTTCTCTGAGTCGGTGATATACGCATTTCTACAGCATTTAAAAGACAAGGGGCGCCCAGTTTCTTGTGCAAAAGCTTATGTGGCTGCGATACGTTTTTTCGCTAAAATTAAAAACATGGAGGCACCTTTGAACACTTTTATTAGTAAACGGGCTCTAGCGGGTTGGGCCAGGGTGGTCCAGGTTAGCTCAGACTCTAGGTGCACTGTAACGGCTCCCCTGCTGGAGAATCTTCTGCGCGCACTCCCAACAGTCTGGTCCTCGCAGGCTGAGTCAACCCTATTTTCGGCAGCAATTTTGTTAGCCTTTTATGGGGCCTTCCGCATCAGCGAATTGGTGGGCTCCTCCAGGGGCGACCACGCAGGTGGGTTGCAGTGGGGAGACGTGACTGTCAGTACGGGGTTTTTATCAATAGTCCTGTGCACGTCAAAAACTGATCACCTTAAAAGAGGTGTGCGCATTACACTCAGTGCTGCGTTTGGCTCCCTGCTTTGTCCTGTGAAACTGACGAGTTCTTACCCCTCGGTCCGCCCTACATCGGGCTCTTCTGCCTTGTTCATCCACGCTAACGGGGACTGCCTCCCACGCTACCAATTCTTGGAGGTTTTCAAGTTAGGGCTGAGAGCGGTACTCCTCCCATTCCTTTTGAAACGGTGCAGCTATACTGGCAGCAGCCGCAGGCCTGTCGGCGAACACGCTGAAGGGTAGTGGTCGTTGGTCATCAGATTGCTATAGGCGATACATTAGGCCTGAATTAGGCCTGAATTCGTGTAGTGACGGCAATGATTTCTAGTATGTGATCTCCTCACGTTTTTTCTTTTCATTTCAGTGCAATGTCTCAGCATGTAGTTTGGGTCTTGGAGCATTCATTTGTTCGAAGGGCAGCGTACTGGGTGCAACAGCTCCGTGGGTCGAATCCGGCGATGGTGCAAGGTGTGGCTTTCCGTTGGTGTGGAATTGGCAGAGTGGGAATCACCCAAATCCAGCAATTGGTCAATTTAGCAAAGAGCTTTGGGGGGCTCCAGTCCCCGGATCTCATCGTCATTCATTTAGGTGGCAACAACTTGGTGCGGTTAGGTCGCAAGGCACTAAGAGAAACAATATTTTTGGAGATCACAAAGTTGACAAACCAATTCCCAAATGCTGCAATTGCCTGGTCCCACATGGTGCCTCTTCGCAAATGGGGCGCAGGAATCAAATCAAGGACAGTCAATGTCTCAGTACGCCGACTTAACGCCGAGATGGCCAAACTTTGCCCGGGCCCAGGGAGGTTATGGAACATTCCCCACAAGCCTTTAAAGGGTTCCCACATGTTTCACAAGGACTTGGTGCATCTATTGGATGCAGGTATGGATCAATTCATTCAGGACATATGGGTTTTTGCTTGCAGTCATTTCGCGGGTGGGGAGGGCGAAGGACCTTTGGGGCCCTGGTCGCCCTCGTGGCTGAAATTGAGATATAAAAGTGACTAGAAACAACATGGGGGTCCCCAAGGTTGGGGCCCCGGGAGGACACCAGGGATAGGATCCTGAAGTTCTGAGCCAACCTGCAGATGTACACACCAGATCAAGGGGTAAGGGAGCACAGATCGCAGGGGGGGCCATGGAGCTCCAGCTCTTGGTCAACCCGTTACACCCCGAGTCTGATTGGTGTTTGGAGGGGGGGTGGAACCCTGAGAGCGAGGACAAGGATCGGTGTAGTCAGGGTAACCACCCCTCTTAAGGATACAGGTGAGATATGGGTCACTTGTATGGTCCAAAGTGGTTCAGGAAGGGATCCTGTCAAAAAGATTTATGGTCACTAATTCTCATGACTTGTAAATATTTGTGGTATGTTCTTGTTAAATGTTCTTTAAGAATGATTTATGACTTTATGCTATTAAGATAAAAAGATGTTAATAAAAAACTCTTCCAACAAATAAGATTGTCGGTCTGCGTATAGCTGGTGGAGGATGTATGGGCTGTCTGGGGGCTTCAGGATCCTAGGGTAAAGCGCCGCCCCAACATGGGTGGCGCGGCCTGTTAGGGGATGGGGCCTTCGAGACCCAGCGCCCCCTTTTCGCACCAGAGGTGCGCAATGCAAACAAGTGGATCGTAGCGGCTGCATTGCCCGCTAGCCGGATCCAGCTGCCGCGAACCTGTAGGGGGCTATATAAGAGCCCCCCCAAGAAGGCTTGTCCTTCTTTACCATTTGCGGCATCTGGTTGCGTGCGGGCCCGCAGTTGTCCCACCCACCCTCTCCTTAGTTTAAGTTGTGAAGTGTGGTTTTATGTGGAAATTGAGATATAAAAGTGACTAGAAACAACAGGGGGGTCCCCAAGGTTGGGGCCCGGGAGGACACCAGGGATAGGATCCTGAAGTTTTGAGCCAACCTGCGGATGTACACACCAGATCAAGGGGTAAGGGAGCACAGATTGCAGGGGGGGCCATGGGGCTACAGCTCTTGCCCGCCCCGTTACACCCCGAGTCTGATTGGTGTTTGGAGGTGGGGTGGAACCCTGAGCGTGAGGACAAGGATCGGTGTAGTCAGGGTAACCGCCACTCCTAAGGATACAGGTGAGATATGGGTCACATGCGTGGTCCAATGGTGGTTCAGGACAGGAAGGGATCCTGTCAAAAAGATTTATGTTCACCAATTCTAATGACTTTTAAATACTTGTGGTATGTATTTGTTAAATGTTCTTTAAAAATGATTTATGACTTCATGCTATAAAGATAAAAAGGTGTTAACAAAAAACTCTACCAACAAATAAGATTGCCGGTCTGCGTATAGCTGGTTGGGGAGGTGTGGGCTGTTTGGGGGCATCTGGATCCTAATCATTGTAGTATCATCAGTTCTGATTATAGACAGAGCATTTTACAACCATCGATGTTTTTCTACAAAATCCATTCTAGAAGGGCCTGGAAATAGCTGAAAAAAAATAAAATATGTTCATCTAAATACATTGCTTGGAATCTCAACATCTGGCATTAATTTTCTGTTTTCCTCTTTGCGGGTGATCTAGTTGTTCCAACTACCAGAAAAGTGACAACAGTGCTCAAAGCAGGTAACTAATGCATCTCAGGGTAAATAAAGGGATGAATGTTTTATATTATACAGCGGCATAGAATCATATGGCAATTGATGTCTCTGATTGTCCTGAAGAATTTTACAGCTAGCCTTTTCCAGATGTCCTTTGCACAATTGTGCATCTAGTCTCCTCTACTGTTTGCTTACCGATATCCTGATGGGACTGCTCAGAAGGTATCTAGAGTAAATTAGAAATAACTACTTAACAGTATTCCATATAAAATATTCTGTTTATTGTATATGTATCACCAGTTGCTGCTTTTTACATTTTTGGATATCAAACACTGCAACATTCAGACTTAGAGTATGTACTTTTATGATAAAAAAACAAATTCCTGTTCTGCCCTTAGTGTGTTTCTTTTTCAGGCAAAGAATGAAAGTACCTGAGCAAATACTACAAAGTCTGCCAGAGGCCAGAATGTCATACTGGATTGCTGTGCTAGTTTTAGGTGTGCAGGGACAGCTATTTTTTATATCTCCCTGCTAGAACACAAACATGCAGGGTTTTTCTTGAATTTTGACACACTACATATACGAAAATGTTAATAGGATGACTCCAAGAAAATACAACCTGTCTGAAGTTAGGGATCCTCTTTGATTCTGTTTTTTCCTTGTATGGGATATGGTTGAACGCCAGCAAATTATCAACTTAGCCTCTTAGATGACCTTCAATATGAAAAGCAATGTTCCAGTTTTCTCTACAGTGCACAACTGCTGAACCACCACCTTGGAAGAAAGGAACTTTAGGTCAACTAACATCCTATCCATTTTTTTTGTTTTAAAGAGGTCCTTGAAATTATCTTTATATCATAAGTGTAACTATATTGTTTAGTGCAAATCAGTGTCTCTGTCCATATGCACTCCATAGTCTGCTGTCTAAGCTCTAATGATGTTGTATCATGTTCCTCCAGAGCTTATTAATACTAAGTGTTGTCACCAAATGTAGGACTTTAACTAAAAGTCACTTCAGTCTTGAGGTCATCGGACTTCCATTCATTTCCATTCATATTTTAAATGTCTTTAAACTTCAGGTATCAGTGGGCAGTATGTGGCAGTGCAAACTGCATGCAAATGACATTGGGTGCTTTTCAATTTGCAGTAGATTTGCTCATAGCCTATTAAGGTACATTTTAAGTTTGATAACTACTTCTTTGATATCCAATTGCAACTTTTCCTATTACTTCTTGGACATTCTCAACCCAATTTGGCCATTTCAAACTTTCAAATGTGTACGCCATTATTCTGAGGTTTTGTGCAAAGTGCTCAGCTGGTCTCTTGAGGAAAAGATCACTTGCAACATTTCATGTCCCTCCAGCCACACAAGAGGTCAGACATCTGAGAAATGCAATCTACTTCTTAGTCTTGCGTGTAAGGGACAACAAGTACAGTCCTTCAATGGTCCTGGCCGGTCACAAAGACCAGCTGCAGACTTATTTTCTATATGCAGAGGTCTAAAAAAAAATCTCATTTGCGGTCAGTCAAGAGCCACCTTGTTGAAACTAAGAGACAGTGGGTAGGTTGACTCATAAATATTCCCTGACCAGTGGGTTATAAGTTCCAAGGGCAAACATTCTCTCTTTTTCAGCACATCTTGTTTGCGCTATCCCACAGTGTACTATTCTTAGTTAATTCCAGCATGGCAGAATTACTCTGTCACAGCAAAAGGCTCCTGAGCAAGGAGTGTGTATAGGGAAATGGGCTGTTGGCTCTTTGTCAACCAAACTAAATTGAAAAACTCTTCACCTCACTGGATTGGAACCAGGTTAGCTATATTGGTTTTGGGATCCAAGGACACCTTTTCCTCCGGTCCCTGTTGACTTGTTACTTTCAACTTGTAAGTTTCACCCAGATCCTTTACAAGTTAGTGAAGATCCTGAACCCTCCCCAGCTCTCCTTTCTGGAAGAGCATGAGTAACATACCTTGTAACAGGTTTTCCTACCAAAAGGCTCAAACCATTCTTTCTGTTCTGAGAGAAGTTTCACTTCTCATCAAGAAAACAACACTGACCAGAAAGGAATTGACAGACCGGCTAATGATAATTAGCCTATTTGAGCTTGAAGCAGGCAAATTGTCAGTTTTTTAATGGTACTTTCCTGTGTATTTATATAAAATCCAGTTACTGCAGTGAATTGGAAATGTTTACATCTCCGTCGTTTGAATTCAATCAACCTAAAATGTAGTCTAAAACGCACATGTAGGTTGACTGAATATATAAAAGCAGAGCTCATTCTGTCAATGAACTTTCTTTTGACAGGTTCACCAGCAGGTTTACATGCAGCACCAGTCAGTCTACCCATGTAGGCCTGAACCCATATTCTGCTTATCAGCCTAGTGAATGACAATGTGTGTGCTTTTGTTCACCAATCATAACTAACTTCCATGTCACTGGTATATCACCTGCACCATATAATAAGACCTTACTGGTAAGTCAAATGGGCAAATTGGTTATTAGCCGATTTTGCCATATTTAAGGGTCAAAGTGATAACTTGTCTGAACCTTGATAAGTAAACTTACAAGGAGACACGTCTAGGTCAATGAATCTTTTGACCACGTTTGGAGACTTCCCAGAAGGAGATATCCCTTTTTATCACAATCAATAGATAAATAACCTCATCAATATTCACAATCACTAATCAATTAAGCTAATCAATAACATTTAACATGTATCAATACAACAAATGCACCATGACCTTTCAGCCATGGAGAACCGCACAAATCTAGTATGAGTTAGGATATTTATTCCCTATTAGTTACAATCTAATATCATGTTTATTAGTTTGACTATCAATAAGCACACCAAAACCACTTTGACAAGGCAATTAGAGCAAAACTTTATCAAAGCATAGATCATGAACATTTAGAATAAACACAACAGTATTATGAGTCAACTTCAGCAGATTAACATTAGTACATTATTCAACAAAGCAAGATCTTAGTCATTTGTCTATTTGCACCTGGTATTAGTGAACTCCTTAACTGACCTCAAATTAGCATCAGCATGTTGGGCTTCATGCAAAACAATTTAGCAACACAAATTTGGAAAACAACTAACTATGGCCTCTATCACAAGAGCAGTTGGTACCGAGCAAAAAAAAGGCAAACAGACTATTACAATTATCATCAGATAGTTACCTATCCGAATGAGCCAGCAAACAGCTTCAGTCTTCGTCCTCAGGACATCAGTCAATTCATCATCAGCAAAGATAGGACAGGGCAAAGTCTCAGTATGGCATAGCTAAGGAAGAAAAGTCAGTATCAGGTAAGGATTCAAAGAGGATAGTTAAGACATCAGAACAGCAAAGTCTCAAAGTACAATAGCAAAAGTATAGCTCTGTGGAATATTCAGCAATGACCCACTTCTCCTTGAGTCCTGTGATTATATTAAAACAGTCGAACTAGCCCATAATTCCTCATTGGATCAATTTTGGTGCATCATTATCTCTGTCCAATAATTCTCCACGCACCTTGCTAGAATTTTCACCTAACACAGTTTTTATGCAGTTTATTGGTTCCTGTGATTGACGTCTGTATCCGGTGGAATGTCAGGTAAGAAAAGTTACACTTTACGCTCCAGTCAGTAGTTCCATTGTCTTGTCCTAGTCCAGACGACCTTGCACCTGTTGTGAATTACACTGTTGCATTCCGCAAGAATGTCTCCTTGAGCGTGTCGGTTTCCATGAGAAAGAATTTACTACGGCTACACACACATCTCTAGCTTCTGGAAAAGTACAGCTTCGTGTCCTTCAGGAAAGCAGCACATTGCACGTTAGAAAAACAGAGTTAATATGAGACCAGGCAGCTAGGCACAGATCTTTGCTAACTAAGGCCTAGTGATTAATTTTATAAAACCTCACACATGATTCTTAATGCTAATACAAAGTCATACATTAGTATATTGTTAATTCATCATTAATCAATTTCATTAACCCTTTCGCTGCCAGGCCTTTTCCCCCTCAGGTGGCAAGCCTTTTGTTGGCTATTTGGGGCAGTTCGCGATTAGGCCCTCATAACTTTTTGTCCACATAAGCTACCCACGCCAAATTTGCGTCCTTTTTTTCCAACATCCTAGGGATTCTAGAGATACCCAGACTTTGTGGGTTCCCCAGAAGGAGGCCAAGAAATTAGCCAAAATACAGTGCAAATTTAGTTTTTTTCAAAAAAATGGGAAAAAGGGGCTGCAGAAGAAGGCTTGTGGCTTTTTCCCTGAAAAGGGAATCAATAAAGGGTTTGTGGTGCTAAAATCACCAGCCTCCCAGCTTTCAGCAACAGGCAGACTTGAATCAGAAAACCCAATTTTTCAACACATTTTTGGCATTTTACTGGGACATACTCCATTTTTACGTTTTTTTCAGTCAGTGACAGAAATGGGCATGAAACCAATGCTGGATCCCAGAAACCATAACATTTCTGAAAAGTAGACATAATTTTGATTTCAGCAAGGGGTAACCTGTGTAGATCCTACAAGGGTTTCCTACAGAAAACAACAACTGAAAAAGAAATTGAGGTGAAAAAAACATCAATTTTTCTCTACGTTTTACTCTGTAACTTTTCCCTGCAATGTCAGATTTTCGAAAGCTATATACCGTTACGTCTGCTGTACTCTTCTGGTTGTGGGGATATATAGGGCTTGTAGGTTCATCAAGAGCTCTAGGTACCCAGAGCCAATAAATGACCTGCACCCTGCAGTGGGTTTTCATTCTATACCGGGTATACAGCAATTCCTTTGCTGAAATATAAAGAGTAAAAAATAGCTATCAAGAAAACCTTTGTATTTCCAAAATGGGCACAAGATAAGGTGTTGAGAAGCAGTGGTTATTTGCACATCTCTGAATTCCGGGGTGCCCATACTAGCATGTGAATTACGGGGCATTTCTCAAATAGATGTCTTTTTTACACACTGTCTTATATTTGGAAGGGAAAAATGTAGAGAAAGACAAGGGGCAATAACACTTGTTTTGCTATTCTATGTTCCCCCAAGTCTCCCGATAAAAATGATACCTCACTTGTGTGGGTAGATCTAGCGCCCGGGACAGGATATGCCCCAAAACACAACGTGGACTCATCACAGAAAACAGAGGTGTTTTTTTGCGAAGTGCCTACCTGTAGATTTTGGCCTCTAGCTCAGCCGGCACCTAGGGAAACCTACCAAACCTGTTCATTTCTGAAAACTAGAGACCTAGGGGAATCTAAGATGGGGTGACTTGTGGGGCTCGGACCAGGTTCTGTTACCCAGAATCCTTTGCAAACCTCAAAATTTGGCTAAAAAAAACATGTTCCTCACATTTCTGTGGCAGAAAGTTCTGGAATCTGAGAGGAGCCACAAATTTCCTTTCACCCAGCGTTCCCCCAAGCCTCCCGATAAAAATGGTACCTCACTTGTGTGGGTAGGCCCAGCGCCCGCAACAGGAAATGGCCCAAAACACAACGTGGACACATCACATTTTTTCATAGAAAACAGTGCCTACCTGTGGATTTTGGCCTCTAGCTCAGCCGGCACCTAGGGAAACCTACCAATCCTGTGCATTTTTTAAAACTAGAGACCTAGGGGAATCCAAGATGGGGTGACTTGTGGGGCTCTGACCAGGTTCTGTTACCCGGAATCCTTTGCACACCTCAAAATGTGGCTAAATAAACACGTTTTCCTCACATTTCAGGGACAGAAAGTACTGGAATCTGAGAGGAGCCACAAATTTCCTTCCACCCAGCATTCCCCCAAGTCTCCCGGTAAAAATGATACCTTACTTGTGTGGGTGGGCCAGGTGCCTGCAACAGAATAAGGCCCAGAACTTGTAGAGATAGAGGGGATAGCACAGCGAGTTTATAAGGACATATGCTTTTATACATCTTCAGACTGACTCTGCTTTGGGGACCCACATAAGTGAGGTGTCATTTTACTTGGGAGACTGAGGGGAACACTGGGGAGTAGGAATTTTGTGCTGGAACGGTGATCGTACAAACAAAACTCAGGAAAATATGCTTTTTTAAGCAAATTTAGCAGTTTGCAGAGGCGTCTGGGTAAGAAAATGTTGGGGAATCCACGCAAGCCACATCTTCCTGCACTCCTTGGGGTGTCTAGTTTTAAAAAATGTCTGGGTTTGGTAGGTTTCCCTAGATGAAGGCCGCACCCAGGACCAAAAACACAGGTGGCCCCTCCCCCCCAAACACAGGTAATTTTGTATATATCATTTTGATGTGTCCACATACGTCTGTGATGAGCCAAACACTAAAATTGTGAAAAGAAACGCACTTAGGTTATGTGAAAAAGACCCCTCACCCACCAACCAAGTTGGTGGCATGCTTCATCATCGGGGTCCCACCTGAGACACCTAGCGTGTCTCAAGTATGCTGCGACGCCTGATTACAGCAGAGCAGGTTTTGTCATTTGTACCATACTTACTGGTTGGATTTGGCACGAGGGTGAGTGATGGTTCAGTAGATCAAATTTTATTAACAAGAGAGTTCACAAAATTGAAATGCACTGGTAATAACTGAAAGACCAAAAAACGGAACCAACAACTCACAGCTCGTGAGCTGTAAAGCCATGACAAGGCACCAACCGCTTTACAGTCCACTCACACACCTTTCATACATGACATGCACAAGACCATTCACGCCGCCAGCCACGGGCCCAGCACATTACAAGACTCGCATCCACAGACAGCGCAAGTCAAGGGCCCATCACTTTCATACGCCCACATGCCTGATACAGCAATCACACCAGCTGATGAATGTGTGGACTGGCGTTTGGCTGGCACCACCAGCCAAGCGCCACCCCACCCACACCACCAGCCAAGCGCCTCCCGACCCACACTGCCACCCCAGCGCCACCCCACCCAGACCGCCAGCCAAGCGCCACTCCACCCACATCGCCAGCCCAGCGCCACCCCACCCACACCACCAGCCAAGCGGCACCCCACCCACACCGCCAGCCAAGCGCCACCCCACACACACCACCAGCCAAGCGCCACCCCACCCACTGCCAGGCAAGCGCCACCCCACACACACCGCCAGCCAAGCGTCACCCCACCCACACCGCCAGCCAAGCGCCACCCCACCCACACTGCCAGGCAAGCGCCACCCCACCCACACCACCAGCCCAGCGCCACCCCACCCACAGCGCCAGCCAAGCACCACCCCACCCACACCGCCAGCCAAGCGGCACCCCACCCACACCGCCAGCCAAGCGCCACACCACACACACCGCCAGCCAAGCGCCACCCTACCCACACTGCCAGGCAAGCGCCACCCCACACACACCGCCAGCCAAGCGTCACCTAACCCACACCGCCAGCAAAGCACCACCCCGCGCCACCCCACCCACACCGCCAGCCAAGCGCCACCCCACCCCACACCGTCAGCCAAGCGCCACCCCACCCACACTGCCAGCCAAGCGCCACCCCATACACACCGCCAGCCAAGTGCCACCCCACCCACACACCCACACTGCCAGCCAAGCGCCACCCCACCCAAACCGCCAGCCAAGCGCCACCCCACGCACACCGCCAGCCAAGTGCCACCCTAAACATACCATCCCTTTTTTTTTGTTTTTAAACAACAAAGAAACCACTATTCATAAATTAGTACAAAACTACAAACACAAAAGCTCTAACTGAATACATGACTAATGCCAACCGTGAAACCGAACATATAAAAATATAAAACAGCAGTTTACGCTCACGGAATTTCCCAATAATTCTTCTGTGTGTGGTAGCTCCTGAAACAGCCACCCACACACAGCCCAGGCTTTGAAGGACAATCAGGGCAGTACATCCTAGTCTCCTTCCTGATACCTCTTCGAGCACAGACTCTACATCTCTTAGCAGGAAAGTTTTTTTTGGCCATGGGAGGAATGTGCTCAGCAAAGTGACGATCTTTCAATCTAGCCACATCCTCCACCACTGCTTCTCTAGGAACTCTTACCTGTTCCAGCACAACAAGGCTAGCTATGATAGACTCCTGAAATTTCACAAATGTCATCCTTGACTCTGGAGAACTATCCTTGAACACAACAAAAGCATTAAAAGTTGCCAAGAGGAACAAGTGAACCGCTAATTTCTTATACCACACATAAGACTTACGAGCAGCAGTGTAAGGTTCTAACCTCTGATCTACTCTATCAACACCACCCATGTGCTTATTATAGTCTAAGATGCACATAGGTTTGCGCACTTCGGCAACCTGACCCCAAACAGCCACAGGTGAAGTACTCTCATCATGGATGGTGCTTAGCATGTATACATCCCTCTTGTCTACAAATTTCAGAGCTAGCAGCTCATCATTCCGCAAGGCACTGCACTGTCCCTTCTCAAGTTTTTTACAGACAAGCTCTTTTGGATAGCCTTTCCGATTAGAGCGAATTGTGCCACAAGCAACAGTGTCCACTCTGAACAACTCCGTGAACAACCGAACTCCAGTGTAGAAGTTATCTACATATAAATGGTGACCTTTGTTGAACAGTTGTCTACCAAGTTCCCACACAATTTTCTCACTAACTCCAAAAGTGGGTGGACAACCAGGGGGGTCAATATTGGAATCCCTACCAGTGTAGACCTGGAAATTATAAACATATCCTGTACTACTTTCTGACAGCATATACAATTTAATTCCATACCGTGCCCTCTTGCTAGGAATGTACTGTCTAAAAACCAAATGATCCTTGAACAGGACCAAAGACTCATCTACAGATATTTCTTTCCCTGAACACAGATCTCTGAAAACCGATCTACCAAATGATCAAGGACAGGTCTAATCTTAAAAAGACGGTCAGAATCAGGATGATCTCGTGGCAAGGCTAAAGCATTATCTACAAAATGCAACACCTGAAGAAGAAGCTCATACCGGTTACGACTCAAGATGGCAGGAAATATAGCAGTTGACATCAAGGGACTAGTAGACCAATATGAAGACAGCGATGGCTTCCTTATCAGCCCCATCAAAAAAGTCAAACCCAAGAACTTTTTCAACTCTTCCAGATTTGAGGGAATCCACCGGCTAGCTCTAGAGTGTGGCCTAAGTCTGGCAGCGTTGTCCCTCAAAAACTGCTCTGCATACAAATTAGACTGCTCAACAATCTCTTCCAAAAATATATCGTCCATAAACAACTCAAAAAAGTTGACGGGCAAAAAGTTTTCCGTATTAACTGGACACCCTGGAAAACCAGTAAACGCAGGCAACTGTGGCTGCTCCATGTTTGGTGCAACCCATGTGTCAGGTCTTCCAATGTGAAGCATTTCAGCTGCTGGCTCCTCCACCATTGGCACATCACTGTCCTCCTCTAAAACAGGCCCTTCATCAGCACTGAGAGTGGCTTCATCATCAGATGATTCATCTCTGACAGAAAATTCACTTCCAGAATCCTGCACTTCCTCCTCTGCCTCAGATGCAGAGTCAGTCTCATATTCTTGGTCAGAAGATGACTCAAAAAGCACACTAACAACCTGCTGAGCGGTCATCCTAGGGCTACCCATGATCCTTCCTACAAAAATTAACTGGACAAATACACCACCAACAACCAGCACTGTGTAAGATAAGTAACAAAGTATAGCTTTATCACTAAGAGTTATAAACTCAAAAACTATACTGCTCACTTGCCTGAAAAAGCTTGACTCACCAGCAACTACTCTGTACAGCCACAGCAATCACCAACGATATCCCACTAAAAAGAGAAAAAAAATAAGCAAATTAGACATAAGACAACACAATAATCATTGTGCATAAATCTAAGGACAATTTTACACACAATCGTGCATTCAGTACACCACCTACAAACATGTCATTCATGCATGGCAACAATACTCACTTGGAGTAAATGTATTTACTTACCTAAAACATGCAACTACGCAAACCGCAGGACAACTACTGCCAAAACTGCAACAAGCCACAGCAAAGTCAGCAAAAGCTTTGAACTAGAACAAAAAGGAGAAAAACTGTTATTATCATAAAAGCAAATAATTCGCCAGTTGACAAACACTCCGCCACTAACCATTTTTAAATTTTCCCTTGTGTCTAGTGTTCTCTGCTTGGGGAAAGATGGGCCTAAAAAAAATTAGGCCAATCTACCCCTGCGGGGGGCAGAAATCACCCAGATTACATTGCACCCTTTGGGGGTGTGCCCAAGGGGCCACACCCCCACACAAAGCACACACACACACACACATATAGGCCCGTATTTATACTTTTTTTAGCGCCGCATTTGCGCCACTTTTTGACGCAAAACGGCGCAAACCTACAAAATACAATGGTATTTTGCAAGTTTGCGCCGTTTTTGCGTCAAAAAACAACGCAAATGCGGCGCAAAAAAAGTATAAATACGGGCCATAGTATCCCTGGCGCTATGGGGATTCTGCCCCCCTTGGGGACAGAAAGGCCTATAAAATAGGCATATCTGCCCCCAAGGGGGGCAGAACTGCCCAATAATACATATGGGCCCCTGGGGCGACCCTTGCCCAAGGGACCGTCCCCCAACACAAATAAAAAAAAACAACAATAAAATCCCTGGTGTCTTGTGGCTTTCTGCCCCCCTTGGGGGCAGATTGGCCTAAAAATAAGGCCAATCTGCCCCCAAGGGGGACAGAAACAGCAATAAATACATTGGCCCCCCAGGGGGAGCGACCCTTGCCCAAGGGGCCACCACCCCCACACAAAGCACACATACACACATATAATATCGCTGGCGCTCTTGGGATTCTGCCTCCCTTGGGGGCAGAAAGGCCTAAAAAAATAGGCATATCTGCCCCCAAGGGGAGCAGAACTGCCCAATAATACATATGGCCCCCTGGGGGTGACCCTTGCCCAAGGGGCCGCCCCCCAACACAAATTAAAAAAAAAACAACAATAAAATCCCTGGTGTCTAGTTGCTTTCTGCCCCTCTTGGGGGCAGATTGGCCTGAAAATAAGGCCAATCTGCCCCCAAGGGGGGCAGAAACGACGATAAATACATTGCCCCCCAGGGGGAGCAACCCTAGCCCAAGGGGCCACCCCCAACACAAAGCACAGATACAAAACATAATATTTCTGGTGCTATTGGGATTCTGCCCCCATAGGCCTATCTGCCCCCAAGGGGGGCAAAACTGCCCAAAAATACATGTGGGACCCTGGGGGCGACCCTTGCCCAAGGGGCCGCCACCCAACATAAAAAATAAAAACCAACAATAAAATCCCTGGTGTCTAGTGGCTTTCTGCCCCTCTTGGGGGCAGATCGGCCTAAAAATAGGGCCAATCTGCCCCCAAGGGGGGCAGAAACGATGATAAATACATTGCGCCCCCAGGGGGAGCGACCCTTGCCCAAGGGGCCACTCCCCAACACAAAGTACACATACAAACATACTATTTCTGGCGCTATTGGGATTCTGCCCCCAAGCCTAAAAAAAATAGGCCTCTCTGCCCCCAAGGGGGGCAGAACTGCCCAAAAATACATGTGGGCCCCTGGGGGCGACCCTTGCCCAAGTGGCCGCACACCCCAAAACAAAAAATCAAAACCAACAATAAAATCCCTGGTGTCTAGTGGCTTTCTGCCCCCCTTGGGGGCAGATCGGCCTAAAAATAGGGCCAATCTGCCCCCGGGGGGGCAGAAACGACGAAAAATACATTTGCCCCCAAAGGGGAGCGACCCTTGCCCAAGGGGTCGCTCCCCCACACAATAAAAAATCACACATACACAAATCCCTGGTCTAGTGGGCATTCCTGCTGCCCGATCGCATCGCGATCGGGCAGCAGGAATGCTCAAAGAGACATCGAGGGAAAGGAAAACCCTTTCCTTTTCCTCGATGCCTCTTTCAGGGCATCCCCCCCCCGCACGAAGGTGAAAAACTCACCTTCTCCCTTAGACGCGCTGGAAGCAAATGGCTTCCAGCGCGTCTTTCCCCTTTTCCATGAAATCAGCACACGATTGCGCACTGATGTCATGGGGGGGTGGGGGGTGGGGGGAAAGGGGAAGGGATTCCCCTTTCAGCCCTGGCCTGGGGGGGTGGGGAGGCGGCCCTCGGGGGAAGCGCTAGCGCTTCCCCCGACTGCCAGTCCCAGGACGTAATGGTTACGTCCATGGCGCCACACGCGCGCTGCCATGGACGTAACCATTACGTCCGTGGCGGGGAAGGGGTTAATCATTGTATACATTAGTGGTCACTCCCCGTGGACACATTTCAAACGCGAACATTATTTCTAGGTTAACATATTTTCTATGCAGCTTCATTACACATTATATTGCAAGCTTCTCATGTTAATATTAATTTTAAAAGTCACACTTCAACAATCCCTCCTCTAATGACTCTTGTCATCACACAAACCTTTTCCCTTACAATTTTCATCCTAAAATTCCCTCATTTGAATTTCTTCTCTCAATAGTTCCCTTCTAATTTTGCCCTGCACAATTTTTCCCTTTTCTTTTCTTCCCTCCTCTTATTACTTTTCGCCATTTTCAATTTAATTCTGTAACTAATTTTGCATGACAGCCATAATCCAAATAAGCAAGCTATAACAATCAATATTCGCTGTATTATTTTCGCCAATATCCCATGCCAAATACTACTAAACCAACCTCCAACTTTAGCAAGTCCCTTGTCCAACCTTTTCCCAAACTCCTGGCTCTTTCAGTTCCTTCAAATCTGTACTATCTCTTATGAAGTTAGTAAGCATACTTCTAATTTTATTACTATTGTCAGGTATGTAGGCACAACAATGACGCTCATTAAGCAATTTACAGACTCTGCCATTTTTCGCTAAAAGAATGTCTAGAACAAGCCTGTTTTAAAGAGTCATAGACCTCTCCACTGCAGGTTCAGTATCCATCAGGAGTATAGCCCCTATGAAATTTGTCAGCATGTTATCCATAATTTTAGACAACTTTCAAATCTTTATGGAATTTAAGATAACTCCCACTGTAGGAATTATCACCCCAAATATGTGTCCTACTACACCAGCAGCAGTCTCTCTCCTTCGTCTAGTACGATGGAATTCAGACAATTTTGGAAACCTTTTCAAGTCCTTTAATTGATATATCTTTGGGAAAACTATCCCCAAATAACATGTCCCATACCATCCCTTTGGAAGAAGGTAATAAGCATTAAGTCCACATATATAATAGATCCCAGGGATCCTGTCCATTTAGCATGAACGTCCACTTACTCTGAAACATGCCTACATTCACTCGTTCCCACAAACCCATTGTCATAATATGACTTTGGTCGCGTTATGCAAAGCTTACCTACGTGTAATGCATCTAAAGCTAACTTACCCTGTTCCCTAACCGCACTGTAACTCTCACTACTAGTAAAGGCTTGCTGCTGCAATCCTTTCTCTAACTTCCGTTTCAAAGCCCTTCTTCTATCTTCGTTGTGATCTAAAAAGCTTTTCTCTACGGGAGTAAGCAAACATGTCAAATTATTGCGATGTGCATAAGATGTGCTAATTGTTAATGTTGCCTCAAAGAACCCCTTAACTAACTTTATGCTATAGTATTTAGCCACACTATTCAAATCCTCTATGATAGGCACATAAGAAAACATAAGGTCATTATTTGAATAAAAATATTGAATCTCTTCCTGGTTATAGAATCTTGTCAGTAACACACTACAGCTTATCCCATATGTTCGAGGCAAACTATTATAGGTAACTCCCTCTTGCACCAAAACAGGAATCTTTGTACACACATAACAATCTTTTGCATCCATTGTGTCAACATACTCACTCGCAAGTGATAGAAAACATTAGTTGATAGTTCCCCTTTAGCATTAGTTCCCTCATGCAAATACTTTGTATCTTGCTCAAACCTATTTTGCTGTTAGTGCAGCGGCGGTCTCAGGAATTGTGGCATTATTAGTTCCACTCTTATCCACAAATGGCATTCCTACAATCACAAATATGATGAATATCACACACACAACACCCAAACCAACACCCAAACATTTACAACGCCTACTTCCCCTATTATCCTCCCTAGTGTTAGCCATGATCTGTAAAGAATCAGAAAGTGAAATATTATTAGTGCAAACAACAACCAACAGAGGACGGTTGAAACTTGTTATTGATATTTTCTTTCTTCAGCAACTTTAAGCAAGCAAAGTCTTTCTTCCACAATTATTTACAGCATTCACATTCACTCCCAGGATCCTTGTCAATTCAGGTTAGCAGCTTGTCAAAATAGTTTTTTCAAAAGTCAATTCAGGTTAACAGTGTCACATCCGGTAAGTTATCAGTCTCTTTTCTCAATTCTTCTCCCTTTAAGTACATTTTCACGTCAATGCAGTCTCTTTGGCCGAACTCAAGTGCCAAAGTACTGACCTGGGACTTCTCGATCAAAACAGAACGCCATTAAGCTGATGTTGCGTATGCCCACTCAGGACCTGCGTATCTTCTATTTGCCACTCTTTCTTTTCAACTTGGGATTACCTTGCAACTCTCCTTCACTCAGATCTTCTCTCCTTATTGTATTGGCCTCTTCCTCTATTGTATCTTCGACAACCACCTTTCCCTTTGTCACTTGCAATTCTGGCCACTTATCTCCTTTCAGTATCTCTTGATCTTTGACTTTTCTTGTGGCAACTCGTCGCCCTCCTCTGACTCGATGGTGTTTTCTCTTGATGGACCTGCAATCCGCTCAGGAGGAGCCTGGACACTCTGACTCTCTTCCACCTCAACTCCTTCACCATCTGGGTCTGTCAGGGGCTCTATTTCATTTCCCTACTCGTCTGCTTCTGGGAGAACCTCCTTCTGACTCGGTCATCCTGGCGCCTCAGTTGAGATAGTCTCACCTTCACCCCTGTGGGTCTTGTATCCTTCGTCTCTTACTGGAGTGACCAAGCCGTCTTCATCGGGCTCTCCTTCCGTCTCAGTTCCCCTTTGATTACCCTCCGGCCCTGAGACTTCCTTCTCTGTTGTTGGTACTTTCAACAACTCAACTTCCTCATCAGTTGACACGTCACCTTTTTCGTGAGACTGGCATGGATCCAGTTTGGAATTCTCGCACACTTCACAGCAGTAGTAGTCGTTAGTATTACTTGATATGGCCCCTCCAACGTGGCTCCAAACATGACTTCCTTACATGTTTCTTGATGGCAACCCAGTCACCAGCTTTTAGGTTGTGACCTGGATCATTTATCGGTGGCAGTGTGGTAGCTTCCACCTGGTGAGAGAAAGAGGGGACCACGTCAGCCAGACCCTTGCAGTAGTCCAACACCATATCATCCGTGATATTCACAAGAGCATTCACAGGCACTGCGGGCAGTCTCATGGCTTGACCATGAGTATTTCATGAGGAGACAGTCCTGTTTTCTTGTTGGGCGTATTTCTCATTCACATTAGCACCAAAGGCAATGCATCAGGCCATTTCAAGTTTGTGGCTGCACACATCTTTGCCATTCTCGACTTCAGGGTACCATTCATCTGCTCCACTAGTCCTGATGCTTCAGGGTGGTAACTACAATGCATCTTCTGTTCAATGTTCAATGCTGCACACAATAGCTTAACCACCTCTTTGTTGAAGTGACTTCCTCTGTCTGATTCTAAAGAGATCGGAAACCCAATACGTGGACCTCCTGCTCTCTCAGTGTGGCTCAAATTCACCACTGTTCCTTCCCCGCATCCATCTGTTGACAGATGATACACCTGTGACAGATCACCTCTGCAGCTTGCCTCAATTTTGGATTAAACCAGTAAATTTTGAACAACCTGATCATGGCATCTCTCCCAATATATGCTTGACCATGGTAAAACCTTGCAAACTGTGACAGGAGACTGTTCAGCAAAACCATTTTACCCTCATCTGAAACCCACAATTCATCTGGTCTTTGTACACATTGCATCGAAACCCAAGAATGCTTCTCATCTTTGCTGGCATGTCCTTGCAACAATCTCAACTCCTCCAATGTGTCAAACACCCTTAAAGCGTAACCTGTGCATGTCTCATTTTCTTTTTCAGGTAACAATTCCCACTGATCCTTAAATGATATACAGTTCAATGCGCAAAACCTTGTGACTTGATCCGCATATCCATTTCCCATTGAAACAAAGTCTTGTGATTTCAAATGAGTGCTGCATTTCACCACGGCAATTTCAGGAGGTAACTGAATTGCGTGCAACAACTCTTTAATCCTTTCACCATTTTTCACTGGGGAACCAGAAGGAGTCAGGAAACTCCTCTGTGACCATAGTTGGTCAAAATCATGGACAATTCCAAATCCGTATCCGCTATCAGTATAGATAGTCACCCTCAATTGGGCAGCAGCATGGGAAGCTCTAGTAAGAGCAACCAATTCAGCCACTTGAGCAGAATATACTCTCTCAAGCCAAGACGCTTCAAGGATACCAGAGATCGTACATACACCGTATCCAGCTCTCAGCACTCTTACTGATTCTCTCAAACATGAGCCATTAACAAAGATAATTTTGTCATTTTCTTCCAATTCGGTATCTTTAATATCAGGCCTCGGTTTGGTGCACATTTCTGTTACCTCAAGACAATCATGTTCTACATCTTCAGCATCCTCAACTTCTGTGTTTTCATTTGGAACCAAAGTTGCCGGGTTCAGCACTGTACATCTTTTCAACGTTACACTTGGTGACCCCAATATAATAGTTTCGTATTTTGTCAGTCTCGCCTTTGGCATGTGCTTCGTTTTTGTTCGTGTTAGCAAGATCTCAACTGAGTGTGGGACCATGACTGTTAAAGGATGTCCCATCACTATGCCCTCACATTGTGAGAGGCTTTGACCAACTGCTGCTACTGCACGCAAACAACCTGGTAAAGCTGCTGCAACTGGGTCCAAAGTAGATGAAAAATATGCTACTGGTCGGTTTACACCTCCATGGACCTTTGTCAGGACAGACAAAGAACATGCATCACGTTCATGACAAAACAGATCAAAAGGCTTCATGTAATCAGGCATTCCTAATGCTGGAGCCCTACACATACACTCCCTTAGCTCAGTAAACACCTTCATGTCTTTCTCTGACAAAGTTATGACATCTGGCCCATCCTTAACTGTCAGTCTCACCAATGGCTACAGACGACTGAGAAATTCGGGATCCACTGATGACAGTAGCCCACCATTCCCAGAAACATCCTCACATCTCTCTGTGTCTTTGGGGGATTCATCTGCAACAGGGCAGTCACTCGTTCCCTGGACAACTTCCTCTACTCTTTCTCAAATTTATGATCCAATTATTTCACCTCCTTCTGGAAATATTGCAGCTTCTTTGGGGACACCTTATGCCCATTCTTTCCCAAGTGGTTCAGTTAGGAAATTTAATCGTACTTGCACTTATCCCTCATTTTGGATACAATCAATATTGGGAAAAAGTTAATCAGAGGATACTCCTCATCTGTCGTCTCCGTTTCAGGCTCTGAAACCTGCCTTTCATCTCCTTCATCGTCACTGTTTGTCTGCACCTCAATCCCCTCATTCGGACAGGTGATCGAACATCTTGTCTTGCACAGTAAGTCTCTCCCCAGTAAGGACACTGGACTCAAATCGCAGACCACAAACCTTTGCAACCCCTGAAAAGTGCCAGGCTCAGCCTCGACCGGATCTGTGATCTGGTTAGTCAGGAGCTGATTCGCCACTCCTACTACCTTGACTGTACGTCCCGAAAGGGCAATTTCGGAACCTCTGCACTTCTAACTGTAGAGCGTGTAGCTCCTGTGTCAACCAAGAATGAGACCTTGTGACCCATTATGGACCCTCTCTGATCTACTTCTAAGGACGCTGCAAGTCTACACTCCTCACTATCTGAGCTTTCATCCGACCATTCATTGTCTATTCCATTCTCATCCACGCAATGGTAACTGTTGTACTGTGTTATTTTGACTCATTCTTTGACCTGTGACCTGTTGAGGAAGCATCACCTGTTGCTGTTCCATTGGTGCTAAGGGCAACTGCATTTGCTGTCTAGGTACCATAGGAACCTGCTATTGCATTTGCTGCATCTGCACCAGTTGTAGAGGTGGCATCTGCATTTGTTGCATGGGTTGGAGACCCTGCATCTGAACCATGTTATTCTGGAAGTTCGGATTTGGACCTCTCATCCATGGTCCTTTAACATTTTGGAATGCATTACCTTCATTGCTTTGTTGAAAAACGTCCTCCTGCATCATCATCGGACATTCCCGCTTCCAGTGTCCGAAGCCCCCGCAAGCATGACAAACTAACACCTTTTTCATTCCCTGCACATCATTTTGGACTGGTTCACAAAACCTCCTCGACCTCTCTTACTTGTTCCTGAAACATCCCATTTCCTTGTAGCTGTTGCACCATCTGCTGAAGACTACTTCCCTGCAATACTGAATCTGCTGCCTTAATCTGCATCACCATCACCTTCTCCTTCAATTTTCTCTGCTTCAACTCAATCTCGTCACTACAGTACTTCACATACTGCATCACCTCATCAATCGGCTTCCTTGCCAACAGATCAAAGGATTCTTAATCATTTGACTAATCTCAGGTATCAATCCTTCAACAAATCTGAACACAAGGTGATTCATGTCCTTTGCCTCTATAACCTCTGTACCACTGTAATGTTTGAACGCCTTCAAAAACCACTCATAGTAAGCATGTATTGACTCCTTGGCCTCCTGTGCTGTCCGATCAATCTTTTGCCAATCAATATTCTGTGGTGATGCCCTTTGCTTCAAGAACTCAATCACCTTAAAGTAGTACTTCATCACCTCAGGCGACGGTGCTCTCGTGACTATATCTCTTGCCAGTTCCGCAGCAGGCCAATCCACAATCCTCTTACACTCGAGCCACAAATCAGCTGGAACTATAATCTCAAAAACCTGTCTGTCTGCTGATCCCACTCTATTGGCTTCTCCTTCAGCCTGGGAAAATCATTTGTGAAAGACAGAATATCTCCTCTGGACCAAGGTACATGGACAAGAACCCCTCCAGCCGTTTCTCTCATTGGTAACATCTTTATTTTACCGGTATCTGGCACAGCTTTTGCCTGATGTTCTATTCCGTCACTCTTTCTTTTGTCTCTTTTCTTCGCTCATCTGCCTTCCCACTTCTCTAATGCTCCTCAAACTTGTGCACTTTGCTGTATTTCTTTCAGGTGTGCCCTCATCCCAGTATATCTCATGTGTTCAAAATCTTTGGGCTCAAAATCTAACCTATAACTTCTCTTCAGATGTTTGGTATTTTCTAAATCTATTCCATATTTATCTGCCAAGTTCGCTAATCTCTGGTGCACCCTGCCCACTTCTTTGGTTATTTTTGGACACAGATACCTCAATTCTGCTTGCCTGTATGACTCTAGTCTGTTCACTCCTACGCTCCCCTCAACTAGTTCATTTGCCTCCATGCCCAACCTCACAAAATTCAGGTATTCTTCTCTTTCTGACCCCTCTGCTGTCGCAGGGGTGGTCTGTGATGAATTTCACTTGTCTAACCATTCATTCAGTTGTTGCGCAGTTAAACCTTGTAAAGAGATATTTCCAGCCTGCATCATTGGAATTTGAGATACATTCGCACTTGGGATCTGCAGAGTCAGCAGTCCCAAACCTGAGTGTCTCATGGTATCTGGAGGAACCCCAATCGAACTGAAGTCTAACAGAGATCTAGATCTTTCGAATGTCGGTTCCACTGGACTCATCCCTTGAGAGCTCCCTAGGAACCCTCTTCTTGTCATCTCTTGGGTCATTGCTCCCTGATCACACACGCTAGGCTTTGTCTGTGTATACAATGGTACTGGTGGACCAACCGTAATAGGCAAGGATATGGCGCCTGGCATCTGCCTGCTTCCCAAAACTTGTGGAGCATTAACTCCCACATTCTGATTCATTATCGGTGCAGTGGCCAGCTGTAGTCCTGTGACCGAAGTATAATTTGGAACCATCTGTTGCGGTGTCTGGGGCAGTAAAAGTGGAGTTGGCTCAGCCTGTATCAGTTTTGGTCTTGTATATGCCGGATCTGACAGCACCATCAAATTCGTGGTGGTCTATAGTACTGAGACCTCAGGGTAGAGTCTCTGAACCTGTGGTGGCTGCAGCTGTGTTTGCATCTCTGGAGCAGTGGACACACTAACACTGTTCTGCACCGGAACTGGTGTCGCAACAGTATTAACCTTTACTGTATTTGTTGTTCCCTGGCCTTGGGTCGAATTTATACGACTTGCTCTAGTTCTTGGTCTATTGTCATCTAGGGCATATGGCGGTGGTCAGTCATTTAGTAACTGATTAAGGAACTCATCATCGTCTGAGTTATCTGCCTCTGCCCAGGACTTCTTAGTCTCCTTCTCTTTGCTAGAACCCTTATCCGTCTTACAAGTGGCTTTCCCTCCTTGGGTTTCGCCTTCTTGAGCTATTGCTGGAAACCTCCTAACTCTGTCTATTGTTTCTCTTCTCCAAGCCCTCTGTGCGCTATCCCAACTAGCCTCTGCTAGTGTCTTTTCTGCTTTAATCATTCTCATCTCAAACTTCTGTTGCTGTTGTCGTATTGCCATCAGTTCCCAGATTGCTAGTGCCTCAGCTCGTTTAACACCCTCCGACAAATTTTCCAAAATCCTTATATTGAACATTCCGTGTTCCGCAAACGCCAAACACACTTCTTTCTCTGTCACTTTGCACAATTGCTTTAGCCAAAGACATGGCGCAACTTCCCTCTCCTCCATTATGGCATAAGCCGGTGTATCCTCTGGCGGGGTAGGCTCCCCTACACTCGTGGTAATGTACTCGCCTCCACTCAAAGCACTCTTTAAAGCCTTGAAAAACAAAATTTTTGCATCTTCTATTTTGTTTATGATCGAATAAGGAAGTGACTTTAATTCCCAGAACTCTCTTTGCCTACCTTCTCAGTCAATTGCCTCTCACGGAGAGCTGCCAATCCGTTGCGCGACCCTTCTCACTAACCGATCTATCCCAGCGCGGCTCCAATTACATCACACTCACACAAACTGCGGCTGACAAAGTCTTGCGGCTTGTCTTCCTCACTCTCTATTCACACAAAAACGAATGCAATATATTGCGAGCAATAATAAAACTCAAATTTGCCGGTTTACCACAGGAAAGGGTAACACAATCGCTTCAGAACTTTACAGAGATTTTTCTTAGCCTCGGCTGCTACTCTCAACCTTCTCAGATCCCGCACTCGCAAGCAAAATTTGACCTGCAAATTCTACTCTCAACTTGTCAATGGGTTGTTCTAGTGTACTTTAGAACTCACCAAATCTCCATCAAAGTTTTCATTCACTCACTTTGACTCAAACTCGACTCTTCAGCCACACCCGATTGACCTATTAAACCTCACACATTACAACATAAACCAAGTGTCTCATACACTTATCAATATACTCAGGAGTCTTAGACCACGCAGGGTACGTACATCACCAACAAGCACGTGGACAATTTTGTAGCACAAAGCGCCACACTCACATGAAGTTTGCCGACTTCCCTACTCTCATACTGCAGAGTACGTACACTCCTACTAAAACATTGCCTGGCCTAAAATTCTCACAAACTTCACAATGCATAAGCTGTGCAAGCGCGATCCCTATTTCATTCACACTATCACTAGAACGCCAAGAACATACCCAACTCACTTCAGCAAGCTCCGTGATTCCGGGAAAGTCATTCGGGATTTAGGGGCACATAATTTCTCCAATTCGCATCATTGAAAAATAACTATTTTCCCAAAACCCAATTTTCTGATACACCTTGCTTACTTCAAAACTATGCTCATCAATTTCTACCAGACCTTTTGAACTAACAATTTCATCAAACTGTGGTCCCTCGTCCTGGGGCCCCAAAGGGCCGAACCATTACCTCTACTACCAAAACTGATAACGTGTCCGAACCTTGATAAGTAAACTTACAAGGAGAAACGTCTAGGTCAATGAACCTTTTGACCACGTTTGGAGACTTCCCAGAATGAGATATCCCTTTTTCTCACAATCAATAGATCAATAACCTCATCAATATTCACAATCACTAATCAATTAAGCTAATCAATAACATTTAACATAGATCAATACAACGAACGCACCATGACCTTTCAGCCATGAATAACCACACAAGTCTAGTATGAGTTAGGATATTTATTCCCTAATAGTTAAAATCTAATATCATATTTATTAGTTTCAATATCAATAAGCACACCAAAACCACTATGACTTGGAAATTAGAGCAAAACTTTATCCAAGCATAGATCATGAACATTTAGAATAAACACAACAGTATTATGAGTCAACTTCAGCAGAGTAACATTAGTACATTATTCAACAAAGCAAGATCTTAGTCATTTGTCTATTTGCACCCGGTATTAGTGAACTCCTTAAGTAACCTCAAATTAGCATCAGCATGTTGGGCTTCATGCAAAACAATTTAGCAACACAAATTTGGAAAACATCTAACTATGGCCTCTATCAAAAGAGCAGTTTGTACCTAGCAAGAAAAGGCAAACAAACTATTACAATTATCATCAGATAGTTACCCATCTGAATAAGCCAGCAAACAGCTTCAGTCTTCATCCTCAGGACATCGGTTGATTCATCATCAGCAAAGATAGGACAGTGCAAAGTCTCAGTATGGCATAGCTAAGAATAGGCTCTTCCCTCATAAGGAAGAGAAGTCAGTATCAGGTAAGGATTCAAAGAGGATAGTTAAGACATCAGAACAGCAAAGTCTCAAAGTAAAATAGCAAAAGTATAGCTCGGTGGAATATTCAGTAATGACCCCCTTCTCCTTGAGTCCTGTGATTATATTAAAACAGTCGAACTAGCCCATAATTCCTCATTGGATCAATTTTGGTGCATCATTATCTCTGTCCAATAATTCTCCACGCACCTTGCTAGAATTTTCACCTAACACAGTTTTCATGCTGTTTATTGGTTCCTGTGATTGACATCTTCATCGGGTGGAATGTCAGGTAAGAAAAGTGACACTTTACGCTCCAGTCAGTAGTTCCATTGTCTTCCCCTAGTCCAGGCGACCTTGCACCTGTTGCGAATTACACTGTTGCGTTCCGCAAAAATGTCTCCTTGAGCAAGTCGGGCCCAATGAGAAAGAATTTACTACGGCTACACACACATCTCCAGCTTCTGGAAAAGTACAGCTTCGTGTCCTTCAGGAAAGCAGCACATTGCACATTAGAAAAGCACAGTTAATATGAGACCAGGCAGCTAGGCCCAGACCTTTGCTAACTAAGGCCTAGTGATTAATTTTACAAAACCTCATACATGATTCTTAATGCTAACACAAAATCATACATTAGTATAACGTTAATTCATCATTAATCAATTTCATTAATCATCGTATACATTGGTGGCCACTCCCCATGGGGACATTTCAAACGCGTACATTATTTCTAGGTTAACATATTTTCTATGCAGCTTCATTACACATTATATTGCAAGCTTCTCATGTTAATATTCATTTTAAATGTCACACTCCAACAATAGCATGCACATTGAGACACGATCAGCAGTGCCTGAGTGTGCAGAGAAGAAGAATCAGAAATACCAGTCAGCAGAAGAACAGGTGACCACACAAAAAATGGGTTTTCAAACAGTGTTGGAAAAGTTGCATAATGTTACAAATTTCTTACTAGCACAGGATTCATACTGAGTACTTTAGAAAAAAGGAACTGCAGGAAAGGATAACTCCTTTCCTATGTTACACTTCTAAGTAGTATTTGGTATTGCCATTAGGACGTCCATGAGGTACCATTGTTTTGTACAGGGTTGTATCCAATGTTAACATACACACAGCCACCTGCTGTGCTTGCTCACATAATGCTGTTTTGTTATCCTCAAAACCTGTTCTATAATCACTGATTTTACCAAGTACAGGAAAACAACGTCAAGCTACAGTGCTTTGGGCAGTTACCATCATGTTCTCTCATTACAGAGGCCAAATCCAAAAATGGATCCATGCATATGAAAGCTGGCACACTTTCATAAAACACTTGCTATGTTTTCCAAGAATGTACCCATGCAATTTCACGTGTGAATCCTACCCTCTCCCTTGCCTAACATCCCACAAAAAAATTGACACTTCCATCATGTAGAACATACTACAAATTTACCAGTTTCAAACTAGCAATTTTGAATACAGTCCAGCAGATCATTTGTACAAATTGGTCAATTGAGGTAAAAGTTTATGAAATTTCAAGTTTAGCTTTCCTATGAAGTGTTGTGCCCACCTTAATACAGAGAGACAGAGGCTCTATTTGTAACAAGTCTATATAGTAGTATTCATGTGTATATACAAATAGATATATAAATGTACGCTCATAACTACATGTACATATTTCATGCTTTCCCGCTCTCTTTATTAGTAAATTACATTTTTTATGATGTATATGCATTGTAGACATCCCAAAGATTGTCACCAACAAAATTAAACAGTGTCCATAGGTTGTCCCAAAATTTAGTAAAGTCCCACATTCTCTTTTACTCTATGATCTTTGCCACATTCTTTTTAAAGTAATAATAGCATTAATCATTGTATTATCATCAGTTCTGATTATAGACAGAGCATTTTAGAACCATCTATGTTTTTCTACAAAACCCAAAATCCCTTCTAGACTGGCCTGGAAATAGTTGAAAAAAATAAAATATTTTCATCTAAATTCATTGCTTGGAATCTCAACATCTGGCATTAATTTTCTGTTTTCCTCTTTCCGGGTGATCTAGTTGTTCCAACTACCAGAAAAGTGGCAACAGTACAGAAAGCAGGTAACTACTGCATCTCAGTGTAAATAAAGGGAGGAATGTTTTATATTATACAGCGACATAGAATCAAATGGCATGTAATGTCTCTGATTGTCCTGAAGAAGTTTACAGCTAGCCTTTTCTAGATGTCCTTTGCACAATTGTGCATGTAGTCCCCTCTATTGTTTGCTTACCGATATCCTGATGGGACCGATCTGAAGGTATCTAGAGTAAATTAGAAAGAACTACTTAACAGTATTCCATATAAAATATTGAGTTTATTGTATATGTATCACCTGTTGCTACTTTGTACATTTTTGATATCAAACACTGCAACATTCAGACTTAGAGTATGTACTTTTAAGAAAAAAAACAAATTCCTGTTCTGCCCTTAGTGTGTTTCTTTCCCAGGAAAAGAATGAAAGAACCAGAGCAAATACTGCAAAGTCTGCCAAAGGCCAGAATGTCATACTGGATTGCTGAGGTAGTTTTAGGTGTGGAGGGATAGCTATTTTTGATATCTCCCTGCTAGTACATAAACATGCAGGGTTTGTCTTGAATTTTGACACACTACATATACCAAAATATTACTATGATGAATCCAAGAAAATACAACCTGTCTGATGTTAGGGAACCTGCTTCATTCTGTTTTTTCCTTGTATGGGATATGGTTGAATGCCAGCAAACTATCAACTTAGCCTCTAAGATGACCTTCAATATGAAAAGCAATGGTCCAGTTTTGTCTACAGTGCACGACTGCTGAACCCCACCTTGGAAGAAAGGAACTTTAGGTCAACTAACATGCTATCCATTTTTTTTTGTTTTCAAGAGGTCCTTGAAATTATCTTTATATCATAAGTGTATCTATATTGTTTAGTGCAAATCAGTGTCTCTGTCCATATGCACTCCACAGTCTGCTGTCTAAGCTCTAATGATGTTGTATCATGTTCCTCGAAGGCTTATTAATAATAAGTGTTGTCACCAAATGCAGGACTTTAACTAAAAGTCACTACAGTCTTGAGGTCATCGGACTTCCGTTGCTTTCCATTCATATTTTAAATGTCTTTAAACTTAAGGTATCAGTGGGCAGTATGTGGCAGTGCAAACTGCATGCAAATGACATTGGGTGCTTTTTTATTTGCAGTAGATTAGCTCATGCCATTAAAAGCCTATTAAGATACACTTTAAGTTTAATAATTACTTGTTTGACATCCAATTGCAACCTTTCCTATTACTTCTTGGAAATACTCAACCCAATTTGGCCATTTCAAACTTTCAAATGTGTACGCCGTTATTCTGAGGTTTTGTGCAAAGTGCTCAGCTGGGCACTTGAGGAAAAGATCACTTGCAACTTTTGATGTCCCTGCAGGCATACAAGAGGTCAGACATCTGAGAAATGCAATCTACTTCTTAGTCTTGCGTGTAAAGGAAAACAAGTAGAGTCATTCAGTGGTCCTGGCAGGTCACAAATACGAGGTGCAGTCTGATTTTCTACTTGCACAGGTCTAAATAAATTCTCATTTGCAGTCAGTCAAGAGCCACCTTGTTGAAACTAAGAGACAGTGGGTAGGTTGACTCATCAATAGTCCCTGACCAGTGTGTAATAAGTTCCAAGGGCAAACATTCCCTATTTTTCAGCACATCTTGTTTGCACTATCCCACAGTGTTCTATTCTTAGTTAATTCCAGCATGGCAGAATTACTGTGTCACAGGAATATGCTCCTGAGCCAGTAGTGTGTATAGGAAAATGAGCATTTGGCTCTTTCTCAACCAAACAAAATTGGATCTGGGACCATCTCTTCACCTCACCGGATTGGAACCAGGTTGGCTATATTGGTTTCGGGATCCAAGGACACCTTTTCCTCCGGTGCCAGTTGACATGTTACTTTCAACTTGTAAGCTTCACCCTGATCCTTTACAAGTTATTGAAGATCCTGAGCCCTCCCCAGCTCTCCTTTCTTTAAAAACATGAGTAACATACCTTATAACAGGTTTTTCTACCTAAATGCTCAAACCATTCCTTCTGTTCTAAGAGCAGTTTCACTTCTCATCAAGATTACAGCGCTGAATGGAAAGGAAACAACAGGCCGGCTAATGATAATTAGCGTATTTAAGCTTCAAGCAGACAAATTGTCAGTTAATAAATGGTGCTTTCCTGTGTATTTATATAAAATCCAACTACTGCAATTAATTGGAAATGTTTACATCTCCGTCGTTTGAATTATAGCAACCTAAAATATACTCTAAAACGTACATGTAGCGTGACTGAATATATCAAAGCAGACCTCTTTCTGTCAAAAAAGTTTATTTTGACAGATTCACCAGCAGGTTTAAATGCAGCACCAGCCAACCTACCCATGTAGGCCTGAACCCATAGTCTGCTTATCAGCCTAGTGAATGACAATGTGTGTTCGTTCGTTCACCAGTCATTAATAACTTCCATGTCACTAGTATATCTCCTGCACCATATAATAAGACCTTACTGGTAAGTCAAGTGGGCAAATTGGTTATTAGCCAGTTTTGTCATATTTAAGGGTCAAAGCACATACATTGAGACATGACCAGCAGTGCCTGCGCGTGCAGAGAAGAAGAATCAGAAATACCAGTCAGCAGATGAACAGGTGACCACACAAAAAATTGATTTTCAAACAGTGTTGGAAAAGTGGCATAATGTTCAAAATTTCTTAGTAGCACAGGATTCATACTGAGTACTTTAAAAAAAAGGAACTACAGGAAAGGATAACTCCTTTCCTATGTTCCACTTTTAAGTAGTATTTGGTATTGCCATTAGGATATCCATGCAGTACCATTGTTTTGTGCAAGGTTGGATCCAATGTTAAGATACACACAGCCACCTGCTGTGCTTGCTCAGATAATGATGTTTTGTTATCCTCAAAACTTGTTCTATAATCACTGTTTTGACAAAGTCCAGGAAAACAACTTCAGCCCACAGTGCTGTGGGCAATTACCATCATGTTCTCTCATTACAGAGGTCAAATCCAAAACTGTCAGTGGGCTCTTTGTGGCATAGAGAATTACATGCTTATGAAAGCTGGTACACTTTCATAAAACAATTGCTATGTTTTCCAAGAATGTACCCATGCAATATCACGTGTGAATCCTACCCTCTCCCTTGCCTAACATCCCACGTCAAAGTTTACACTTTCACCATGTAGAATATACTACAAATTTTCCGGTTTCAAAGTAGTAATTTTAAATACAGTTCAGCAGATAATTTGTGTAAATTGGTCAATTGAGGTAAAAGTTTATGAAATTTCAAGTTTAGCTTTCCTATGAAGTGTTGTGCCCACCTTAATACAGAGAGACAGAGGCTCTATTTGTAATAAGTCTATATAGTAGTATGCATGTGTATATACAAATTGATATATAAATGTATGCCCATAACTACATGTACATATTTCATGCTTTCCTGCTCTCTTTATTAGTAGATTGCATTTTTGATGATTCATATGCATTGTAAACATTACAAAGATTGCCTCCAACAAAATTAAACAGTGTCCAAAGGTTGTCCAAAAACTTTGTAAAGTTCCACATTCTCTGTTGCTCTATGATCTTTGCCACATTTGTTTCAAAGTAATAACAGCATTAATCATTGTATTATCATCAGTTCTGATCATAGACTGAGAATTTTAGAACAATCTATGTTTTTCTACAAAACCCAAAATCCATTCTAGACGGGCCTGGAAATAGTTGAAAAAAATAAAATATTTTCCTCTAAATACATTGCTTGGAATCTCAACATCTGGCATTAATTTTCTGTTTTCCTCTTTGCGGGCGATCTAGTTGTTCCAACTACCAGAAAAGTGGCAACAGTGCAGAAAGCAGGTAACTACTGCATCTCAGTGTAAATAAAGGGATGAATGTTTTATGTTATACAGCGACATAGAATCATATGGCAAGTAATGCTCTCTGATTGTCCTGAAGAATTTTACAGCTAGCTTTTTCTAGATGTCCTTTGCACAATTGTGCATCTAGTCCCATCTATTGTTTGCTTACCGATATCCTGATGGGACCGCTCAGACGGTATCTAGAGTAAATTAGAAATAACTACTTAACAGTATTCATATAAAAAAATTGTGTTTATTGTATATGTATGACCAGTTGCTACTTTGTAAGTTTTTTCATATCAAACACTACAACATTCAGACTTAGAGTATGTACTTTTTAGAAAAAAAAAAAAAATCTGGCTCTGCCCTTAGTGTGTTTCTTTCTCAGGCAAAGAATTAAAGTACCTGAGCAAATACTGCAAAGTCTGCCAGAGACCAGAATATCATACTGGATTGCTGTGGTAGTTTTAGGTGTGGAGGGACAGCAATTTTTGATATCTCCCTGCTAGGACACAAACATGCAGGGATTTTCTTGAATTTTGACACTCTACGTATATAAAAATCTTAATATGATGACTCCAAGAAAATACAACCTGTCTGATATTAGGGATCCTCTTTGATTCTGTTTTTTCCTTGTATGGGATATGGTTGAATGCCAGCAAATTATCAACTTATCCTCTAAGATGACCTTCAATATGAAAAGCAATGTTCCAGTTTTGTCTACAGTGCACAACTGCTGAACCCCACCTTGGAAGAAAGGAACTTTAGGTCAACTAACATCCTATCCATTTTTTTTGTTTTCAAGAGGTCCTTGAAATTATCTTTATATCATAAGTGTATCTATATTGTTTAGTGCAAATCAGTGTCTCTGTCCCTATGCACTCCACAGTCTGCTGTCTAAGCTGTAATGATATTGCATTATGTTCCTCGAAGGCTTATTAATGACATATGTTGTCACCGAAAGCAGGACTTTAACTAGAAGTCACTACAGTCTGGAGGTCATCGGACTTCCGTTCCTTTCCATTCATATTTTAAATGTCTTTAAACTTAAGGTATCAGTGGGCAGTATGTGGCCGTGCAAACTGCATGCAAATGACATTGGGTGCTTTTTTATTTGCAGTAGATTAGCTCATGCCATTAAAAGCCTATTAAGATACATTTTAAGTTTAATAACTACTTGTTTGACATCCAATTGCAACCTTTCCTAGTACTTCTTGGAAATACTCAATCCAATTTGGCCATTTCAAACTTTCAAATGTATACGCCGTTATTCTGAGGTTTTATGCAAAGTGCTCAGCTGGTCACTTGAGGAAAAGTTCACTTGCAACTTTTGATGTCCCTCCAGGCATACAATAGGTCAGACATCTGAGAAATGCAATCTACTTCTTAGTCTTGCGTATAAGGGAAACAAGTAGAGTCATTCAGTGGTCCTGGCAGGTCACAAATACGAGGTGCAGTCTGATTTTCTTCTTCCACAGGTCTAAATAAATTCTCATTTGCAGTCAGTCAAGAGCCACCTTGTTGAAACTAAGAGACAGTGGGTAGGTTGACTCATCAATAGTCCCTGACCAGTGGGTAATAAGTTCCAAGGGCAAACATTCCCTATTTTTCAACACATCTTGTTTGCGCTATCCCACAGTGTACTATTCTTAGTTAATTCCAGCATGGCAGAATTACTGTGTCACAGGAATATGCTCCTGAGCCAGGAATGTGTATAGGAAAATGGGCGGTTGGCTCTTTCTCAACCAAACAAAATTGGATCTGGGACCATCTCTTCACCTCACCGGATTGGAACCAGGTTGGCTATAATGGTTTCGGGATCCAAGGACACCTTTTCCTCCGGTGCCAGTTGACATGTTACTTACAACTTGTAAGCTTCACCCTGATCATTTACAAATTATTGAAGATCCTGTGCCCTCCCCAGCTCTCCTTTCTTTAAAAACATGAGTAACATACCTTATAACAGGTTTTTCTACCAAAATGCTCAAACCATTCTTTCTGTTCGAAGAGCAATTTCACTTCTCATCAAGACTACAGCGCTGAATGGAAAGGAAACAACAGGCCGGCTAATGATAATTAGCGTATTTAAGCTTCAAGCAGACAAATTGTCAGTTAATAAATGGTACTTTCCTGTGTATTTATATAAAATCCAACTACTGCAATTAATTGGAAATGTTTACATCTCCGTCGTTTGAATTATAGCAACCTAAAATATAGTCTAAAACGCACATGTAGCGTGACTGAATATATCAAAGCATAGATCTTTCTGTCAAAAAAGTTTATTTTGACAGATTCACCAGCAGGTTTAAATGCAGCACCAGCCAACCTACCCATGTAGGCCTGAACCCATATTCTGCTTATCAGCCTAGTGAATGACAATGTGTGTACGTTCGTTCACCAATCATTAATAACTTCCATGTCACTGGTATATCTCCTGCACCATAATAAGACCTTACTGGTAAGTCAAGTGGGCAAATTGGTTATTAGCCAGTTTTGTCACATTTAAGGGTCAAAGCACATACATTGAGACATGACCAGCAGTGCCTGCATGTGCAGAGAAGAAGAATCAGAAATACCAGTCAGCAGATGAACAGGTGACCACACAAAAAATGGATTTTCAAACAGTGTTGGAAAAGTGGCATAATGTTACAAATTTCTTAGTAGCACAGGATTCATACTGAGTACTTTAGAAAAAAGGAACTACAGGAAAGGATAACTCCTTTCCTATGTTCCACTTTTAAGTGGTATTTGGTATTGCCATTAGGACATCCATGCAGTACCATTGTTTTGTGCAAGGTTGGATCCAATGTTAAGATACACACAGCCACCTGCTGTGCTTGCTCACATAATGCTGTTTTGTTATCCTCAAAACTTGTTCTATAATCACTGTTTTGACCAAGTACAGGAAAACAACTTCAGGCCACAGTGCTGTGGGCAATTACCATCATGTTCTCTCATTACAGAGGTCAAATCCAAAAATGTCAGTAGGCTCTTTGTGGCATGGAGAATTACATGGATATGAAAGCTGGTACACTTTCATAAAACACTTGCTATGTTTTCCAAAAATGTACCCGTGCAATTTCACGTGTGAATCCTACCCACTCTCTTGCCTAACATCCCACGTCAAAGTTTACACTTTCACAATGTAGAACATACTACAAATTTACCGGTTTCAAAGTAGTAATTTTAAATACAGTTCAGCAGATAATTTGTGCAAATTGGTCAATTGAGGAAAAAGTTTATGAAATTTCAAGTTTAGCTTTCCTATGAAGTGTTGTGCCCCCCTTAATACAGAGAGACAGAGGCTCTATTTTTAATAAGCCTATATTGTAGTATGCATGTGTATATACAAATAGACATAAATGTATGCCCATAACTACATGTACATATTTCCTGCTTTCCTGCTCTCTTTATTAGTAGATTGCATTTTTGAGGATTCATATGCATTGTAAACATTACAAAGATTGTCTCCAACAAAATTAAAAAGTATCCAAAGGTTGTCCAAAAACTTTGTAAAGTTCCACATTCTCTGTTGCTCTATGATCTTTGCCACATTTGTTTCAAAGTAATAACAGCATTAATCATTGTATTATCATCAGTTCTGATTACAGACGGAGAATTTTAGACCCATCTATGTTTTTCTACGAAACCTAAAATCCATTCTAGACAGGCCTGGAAATAGTTGAAAAAGATAAAATATTTTCATCTAAATACATTGCTTTGAATCTCAACATCTGGCATTAGTTTTCTGTTTTCCTCTTTGTGGACGATCTAGTTGTTCCAACTACCAGAAAAGTGGCAACAGTGCAGAAAGCAGGTAACTACTGCATCTCAGTGTAAATAAAGGGATGAATGTTTTATGTTATACAGCGACATAGAATCATATGGCATGTAATGCTCTCTGATTGTCCTGAAGAATTTTACAGCTAGCTTTTTCTAGATGTCCTTTGCACAATTGTGCATCTAGTCCCATCTATTGTTTGCTTACTGATATCCTGATGGGACCGCTCAGAAGGTATCTAGAGTAAATTCGAAATAACTTCTTAACAGTATTCATATAAATTATTCTATTTATTGTATATGTATCACCAGTTGCTACTTTGTAAGTTTTTTGATATCAAACACTACAACATTCAGACTTAGAGTATGTACTTTTTAAGAAAAAAAAACAAATTCTGGCTCTGCCCTTAGTGTGTTTCTTTCTCAGGCAAAGAATTAAAGTACCTGAGCAAATAATGCAAAGTCTGCCAGAGACCAGAATATCATACTGGATTGCTGTGGTAGTTTTAGGTGTGGAGGGACAGCTATTTTTGATATCTCCCTGCTAGGACACAAACATGCAGGGATTTTCTTGAATTTTGACACTACGTATATAAAAATCTTAATATGATGACTCCAAGAAAATACAAATTGTCTGATGTTAGGGATCCTCTTTGATTCTGTTTTTTCCTTGTATGGGATATGGTTGAATGCCAGCAAATTATCAATTTAGCCTCTTAGATGACCTTCAATTTGAAAAGCGATGGTCCAGTTTTGTCTACAGTGCACGACTGCTGAACCCCTCCTTGGAAGAAAGGAACTTTAGGTCAACCAACATCCTATCCATTTTGTTTGTTTTCAAGAGGTCCTTAAAATTATCTTTATATCTTAAGTGTGTCTCTGTCCCTATGCACTCCACAGTCTGCTGTCTAAGCTCTAATGATGTTGCATTATGTTCCTCGAAGGCTTATTAATGACATATGTTGTCACCGAATGCAGGACTTTAAATAGAAGTCACTACAGTCTGGAGGTCATCGGACTTCCGTTCCTTTCCATTCATATTTCAAATGTCTTTAAACTTAAGGTATCAGTGGGCAGTATGTGGCAGTGCAAACTGCATGCAAATGACATTGGGTGCTTTTTTATTTGCAGTAGATTAGCTCATGCCATTATAAGCCTATTAAGATACATTTTAAGTTTAATAACTACTTGTTTGACATCCAATTGCAACCTTTCCTATTACTTCTTGGAAATACTCAACCCAATTCGGCCATTTCAAACTTTCAAATGTGCACGCCGTTATTCTGAGTTTTTGTGCAAAGTGCTCATCTGGTCACTTGAGGAAAAGATCACTTGCAACTTTTGATGTCCCGCCAGGCATACAAGAGGTCAGACATCTGAGAAATGCAATTTACTTCTTAGTCTTGCGTGTAAGGGAAAACAAGTAGAGTCATTCAGTGGTCCTGGCAGGTCACAAATACGAGGTGCAGTCTGATTTTCTACTTGCACAGGTCTAAATAAATTCTCATTTGCAGTCAGTCAAGAGCCACCTTGTTGAAACTAAGAGACAGTGGGTATGTTGACTCATCAATAGTCCCTGACCAGTGGGTAATAAGTTCCAAGGGCAAACATTCCCTATTTTTCAGCACATCTTGTTTGCGCTATCCCACAGTGTACTATTCTTAGTTAATTCCGGCATGGCAGAATTACTGTGTCACAGGAATATGCTCCTGAGCCAGGAGTGTGTATAGGAAAATGGGCTTTTGGCTCTTTCTCAACCAAACAAAATTGGATCTGGGACCATCTCTTCACCTCACCGGATTGGAACCAGGTTGGCTATATTGGTTTCGGGATCCAAGGACACCTTTTCCTCCGGTGCCAGTTGACATGTTACTTTCAACTTGTAACCTTCACCCTGATCCTTTACAAGTTATTGAAGATCCTGTGCCCTCCCCAGCTCTCCTTTCTTTAAAAACATGAGTAACATACCTTATAAAAGGTTTTTCTACCAAAATGCTCAAACCATTCTTTCTGTTCTAAGAGCAGTTTTACTTCTCATCAAGAATACAGCGCTGAATGGAAAGGAAACAACAGGCCGGCTAATGATAATTACCATATTTAAGCTTCAAGCAGACAAATTGTCAATTAATAAATGGTACTTTCCTGTGTATTTATATAAAATCCAACTACTGCAATTAATTGGAAATGTTTACATCTCCGTCCTTTGAATTATAGCAACCTAAAATATAGTCTAAAACGCACATGTAGCGTGACTGAATATATCAAAGCAGACCTCTTTCTGTCCAAAAAGTTTATTTTGACAGATTCACCAGCAGGTTTAAATGCAGCACCAGCCAACCTACCCATGTAGGCCTGAACCCATATTCTGCTTATCAGCCTAGTGAATGACAATGTGTGTGCGTTCGTTTACCAGTCATTAATAACTTCCATGTTACTGGTATATCTCCTGCACCATATAATAAGACCTTACTGGTAAGTCAAGTGTGCAAATTGGTTATTAGCCAGTTTTGTCATATTTAAGGGTCAAAGCACATACATTGAGACATGACCAGCAGTGCCTGCATGTGCAGAGAAGAAGAATCAGAAATACCAGTCAGCAGATGAACAGGTGACCACACAAAAAATGGATTTTCAAACAGTGTTGGAAAAGTGGTTTAATGTTACAAATTTCTTAGTAGCACAGGATTCATACTGAGTACTTTAGAAAAAAGGAACTACAGGAAAGGATAACTCCTTTCCTATGTTCCACTTTTAAGTAGTATTTGATATTGCCATTAGGACATCCATGCAGTACCATTGTTTTGTGTAAGGTTGGATCCAATGTTAAGATACACACAGCCACCTGCTGTGCTTGCTCACATAATGCTGTTTCGTTATCCTCAAAAGTTGTTCTATAATCACTGTTTTGACCAAGTACAGGAAAAACAACTTCAGGCCACAATGCTGTGGGCAATTACCATCATGTTCTCTCATTACAGAGGTCAAATCCAAAACTGTCAGTAGGCTCTTTGTGGCATACAGAATTACATGGATATGAAAGCTGGTACACTTTCATAAAACACTTGCTATGTTTTCCAAGAATGTCCCCATGCAATTTCACGTGTGAATCCTACCCGCTCCCTTGCCTAACATCCCACGTCAAAGTTGACACTTTCACCATGTAGAACAAACTACAAATTTACCGGTTTCAAAGTAGTAATTTTAAATACAGTTCAGCAGATAATTTGTGCAAATTGGTCACTTGAGGTAAAAGTTTATGAAATTTCAAGTTTAGCTTTCCTATGAAGTGTTTGCCTCCCTTAATACAGAGAGACAGAGGCTCTATTTGTAATAAGTCTATATAGTAGTATGCATGTGTATATACAAATTGATATATAAATGTATGCCCATAACTACATGTACATATTTCATGCTTTCCTGCTCTCTTTATTAGTAGATTGCATTTTTGATGATTCATATGCATTGTAAACATTACAAAGATTGTCTCCAACAAAATTAAACAGTGTCCAAAGGTTGTCCAAAAACTTTATAAAGTTCCACATTCTCTGTTGCTCTATGATCTTTGCCACATTTGTTTCAAAGTAATAACAGTATTAATTATTGTATTATCATCAGTTCTGATCATAGACTGAGAATTTTAGAACAATCTATGTTTTTCTACAAAACCCAAATTCCATTCTAGACGGGCCTGGAAATAGTTGAAAAAAATAAAATATTTTCCTCTAAATACATTGCTTGGAATCTCAACATCTGGCATTAATTTTCTGTTTTCCTCTTTGCGGGCGATCTAGTTGTTCCAACTACCAGAAAAGTGGCAACAGTGCAGAAAGCAGGTAACTACTGCATCTCAGTGTAAATAAAGGGATGAATGTTTTATGTTATACAGCGACATAGAATCATATGGCATGTAATGCTCTCTGATTGTCCTGAAGAATTTTACAGCTAGCTTTTTCTAGATGTCCTTTGCACAATTGTGCATCTAGTCCCATCTATTGTTTGCTTACCGATATCCTGATGGGACCGCTCAGACGGTATCTAGAGTAAATTAGAAATAACTACTTAACAGTATTCATATAAAAAATTGTGTTTATTGTATATGTATCACCAGTTGCTACTTTGTAAGTTTTTTGATATCAAACACTACAACATTCAGACTTAGAGTATGTACTTTTTAGAAAAAAAAAAAAAATTCTGGCTCTGCCCTTAGTGTGTTTGTTTCTCAGGCAAAGAATTAAAGTACCTGAGCAAATACTGCAAAGTCTGCCAGAGACCAGAATATCATACTGGATTGCTGTGGTAGTTTTAGGTGTGGAGGGACAGCAATTTTTGATATCTCCCTGCTAGGACACAAACATGCAGGGATTTTCTTGAATTTTGACACTCTACGTATATAAAAATCTTAATATGATGACTCCAAGAAAATACAACATGTCTGATATTAGGGATCCTCTTTGATTCTGTTGTTTCGTGGTATGGGATTATGTTGAATGACTGCAAATTATCAACTTAGCCTCTAAGATGACCTTCAATATGAAAAGCAATGTTCCAGTTTTGTCTACAGTGCACGACTGCTGAACCCCACCTTGGAAGAAAGGAACTTTAGGTCAACTAACATTCTATCCATTTTTTTTGTTTTCAAGAGGTCCTTGAAATTATCTTTATATCATAAGTGTATCTATATTGTTTAGTGCAAATCAGTGTCTCTGTCCCTATGCACTCCACAGTCTGCTGTCTAAGCTGTAATGATATTGCATTATGTTCCTCGAAGGCTTATTAATGACATATGTTGTCACCGAAAGCAGGACTTTAACTAGAAGTCACTACAGTCTGGAGGTCATCGGACTTCCGTTCCTTTCCATTCATATTTTAAATGTCTTTAAACTTAAGGTATCAGTGGGCAGTATGTGGCCGTGCAAACTGCATGCAAATGGCATTGGGTGCTTTTTTATTTGCAGTAGATTAGCTCATGCCATTAAAAGCCTATTAAGATACATTTTAAGTTTAATAACTACTTGTTTGACATCCAATTGCAACCTTTCCTAGTACTTCTTGGAAATACTCAATCCAATTTGGCCATTTCAAACTTTCAAATGTATACACCGTTATTCTGAGGTTTTATGCAAAGTGCTCAGCTGGTCACTTGAGGAAAAGTTCACTTGCAACTTTTGATGTCCCTCCAGGCATACAATAGGTCAGACATCTGAGAAATGCAATCTACTTCTTAGTCTTGCTTATAAGGGAAACAAGTAGAGTCATTCAGTGGTCCTGGCAGGTCACAAATATGAGGTGCAGTCTGATTTTCTTCTTGCACAGGTCTAAATAAATTCTCATTTGCAGTCAGTCAAGAGCCACCTTGTTGAAACTAAGAGACAGTGGGTAGGTTGACTCATCAATAGTCCCTGAACAGTGGGTGATAAGTTCCATGGGCAAACATTCCCTATTTTTCAGCACATCTTGTTTGCGCTATCCCACAGTGTACTATTCTTAGTTAATTCCAGCATGGCAGAATTACTGTGTCACAGGAATATGCTCCTGAGCCAGGAGTGTGTATAGGAAAATGGGCTTTTGGCTGTTTCTCAACCAAACAAAATTGGATCTGGGACCATCTCTTCACCTCACCGGATTGGAACCAGGTTGGCTATATTGGTTTCGGGATCCAAGGACACCTTTTCCTCCGGTGCCAGGGGACATGTTACTTTCAACTTGTAAGCTTCACCCTGATCCTTTACAAGTTATTGAAGAGCCTTTGCCCTCCCCAGCTCTCCTTTCTTTAAAAACATGAGTAACATACCTTATAAAAGGTTTTTCTACCAAAATGCTCAAACCATTCTTTCTGTTCGAAGAGCAGTTTCACTTCTCATCAAGAATACAGCGCTGAATGGAAAGGAAACAACAGGCCGGCTAATGATAATTAGCGTATTTAAGCTTCAAGCAGACAAATTGTCAGTTAATAAATGGTACTTTCCTGTGTATGTATATAAAATCCAACTACTGCAATTAATTGGAAATGTTTACATCTCCGTCGTTTGAATTATAGCAACCTAAAATATAGTCTAAAACGTACATCTAGCGTGACTGAATATATCAAAGCAGACCTCTTTCTGTCCAAAAAGTTTATTTTGACAGATTCACCAGCAGGTTTAAATGCAGCACCAGCCAACCTACCCATGTAGGCCTGAACCCATAGTCTGCTTATCAGCCTAGTGAATGACAATGTGTGTACGTTCGTTCACCAGTCATTAATAACTTCCATGTCACTGGTATATCTCCTGCACCATATAATAAGACCTTACTGTAAGTCAAGTGGGCAAATTGGTTATTAGCCAGTTTTGTCATATTTAAGGGTCAAAGCACATACATTGAGACATGACCAGCAGTGCCTGCGTGTGCAGAGAAGAAGAATCAGAAATACCAGTCAGCAGATGAACAGGTGACCACACAAAAAATGGATTTTCAAACAGTGTTGGAAAAGTGGCATAATGTTACAAATTTCTTAGTAGCACAGGATTCATACTGAGTACTTTAGAAAAAAGGAACTACAGGAAAGGATAACTCCTTTCCTATGTTCCACTTTTAAGTGGTATTTGGTATTGCCATTAGGACATCCATGCAGTACCATTGTTTTGTGCAAGGTTGGATCCAATGTTAAGATACACACAGCCACCTGCTGTGCTTGCTCACATAATGCTGTTTTGTTATCCTCAAAACTTGTTCTATAATCACTGTTTTGACCAAGTACAGGAAAACAACTTCAGGCCACAGTGCTGTGGGCAATTACCATCATGTTCTCTCATTACAGAGGTCAAATCCAAAACTGTCAGTAGGCTCTTTGTGGCATAGAGAATTACATGCATATGAAAGCTGGTACACTTTCATAAAACACTTGCTATGTTTTCCAAGAATGTACCAATGCAATATCACGTGTGAATCCTACCCTCTCCCTTGCCTAACATCCCACGTCAAAGTTTACACTTTCACCATGTAGAATATACTACAAATTTTCCGGTTTCAAAGTAGTAATTTTAAATACAGTTCAGCAGATAATTTGTGTAAATTGGTCAATTGAGGTAAAAGTTTATGAAATTTCAAGTTTAGCTTTCCTATGAAGTGTTGTGCCCACCTTAATACAGAGAGACAGAGGCTCTATTTGTAATAAGTCTATATAGTAGTATGCATGTGTATATACAAATTGATATATAAATGTATGCCCATAACTACATGTACATATTTCATGCTTTCCTGCTCTCTTTATTAGTAGATTGCATTTTTGATGATTCATATGCATTGTAAACATTACAAAGATTGCCTCCAACAAAATTAAACAGTGTCCAAAGGTTGTCCAAAAACTTTGTAAAGTTCCACATTCTCTGTTGCTCTATGATCTTTGCCACATTTGTTTCAAAGTAATAACAGCATTAATCATTGTATTATCATCAGTTCTGATCATAGACTGAGAATTTTAGAACAATCTATGTTTTTCTACAAAACCCAAAATCCATTCTAGACGGGCCTGGAAATAGTTGAAAAAAATAAAATATTTTCCTCTAAATACATCACCTGGAATCTCAACATCTGGCATTAATTTTCTGTTTTCCTCTTTGCGGGCGATCTAGTTGTTCCAACTACCAGAAAAGTGGCAACAGTGCAGAGAGCAGGTAACTACTACATCTCAGTGTAAATAAAGGGATGAATGTTTTATGTTATACAGCAACATAGAATCATATGGCATGTAATGCTCTCTGATTGTCCTGAAGAATTTTACAGCTAGCTTTTTCTAGATGTCCTTTGCACAATTGTGCATCTAGTCCCATCTATTGTTTGCTTACCGATATCCTGATGGGACCGCTCAGACGGTATCTAGAGTAAATTAGAAATAACTACTTAACAGTATTCATATAAAAAATTGTGTTTATTGTATATGTATCACCAGTTGCTACTTTGTAAGTTTTTTGATATCAAACACTACAACATTCAGACTTAGAGTATGTACTTTTTAGAAAAAAAAAAAAATTCTGGCTCTGCCCTTAGTGTGTTTCTTTCTCAGGCAAAGAATGAAAGTACCTGAGCAAATAATGCAAAGTTTGCCAGAGACCAGAATATCATACTGGATTGCTGTGGTAGTTTTAGGTGTGGAGGGACAGCTATTTTTGATATCTCCCTGCTAGGACACAAACATGCAGGGATTTTATTGAATTTTGACACTCTATGTATATAAAAATCTTAATATGATGACTCCAAGAAAATACAACCTGTCTGATGTTAGGGATCCTCTTTGATTCTGTTTTTTCCTTGTTTGGGATATGGTTGAATGCCAGCAAATTATCAACTTAGCCTCTTAGATGACCTTCAATATGAAAAGCAATGTTCCAGTTTTGTCTACAGTGCACGACTGCTGAACCCCTCCTTGGAAGAAAGGAACTTTAGGTCAACTAACATCCTATCCATTTTGTTTGTTTTCAAGAGGTCCTTAAAATTATCTTTATATCTTAAGTGTGTCTATATTGTTTAGTGCAAATCAGTGTCTCTGTCCCTATGCACTCCACAGTCTGCTGTCTAAGCTCTAATGATGTTGCATTATGTTCCTCGAAGGCTTATTAATGACATATGTTGTCACTGAATGCAGGACTTTAACTAGAAGTCACTACAGTCTTGAGGTCATCGGACTTCCGTTCCTTTCCATTCATATTTCAAATGTCTTTAAACTTAAGGTATCAGTGGGCAGTATGTGGCAGTGCAAACTGCATGCAAATGACATTGGGTGCTTTTTTATTTGCAGTAGATTAGCTCATGCCATTATAAGCCTATTAAGATACATTTTAAGTTTAATAACTACTTGTTTGACATCCAATTGCAACCTTTCCTATTACTTCTTGGAAATACTCAACCCAATTCGGCCATTTCAAACTTTCAAATGTGCACGCCGTTATTCTGAGTTTTTGTGCAAAGTGCTCATCTGGTCACTTGAGGAAAAGATCACTTGCAACTTTTGATGTCCCGCCAGGCATACAAGAGGTCAGACATCTGAGAAATGCAATCTACTTCTTAGTCTTGCGTGTAAGGGAAAACAAGTAGAGTCATTCAGTGGTCCTGGCAGGTCACAAATACGAGGTGCAGTTTGATTTTCTACTTGCACAGGTCTAAATAAATTCTCATTTGCAGTCAGTCAAGAGCCACCTTGTTGAAACTTAGAGACAGTGGGTATGTTGACTCATCAATAGTCCCTGACCAGTGGGTAATAAGTTCCAAGGGCAAACATTCCCTATTTTTCAGCACATCTTGTTTGCGCTATCCCACAGTGTACTATTCTTAGTTAATTCCAGCATGGCAGAATTACTGTGTCACAGGAATATGCTCCTGAGCCAGGAGTGTGTATAGGAAAATGGGCTTTTGGCTCTTTCTCAACCAAACAAAATTGGATCTGGGACCATCTCTTCACCTCACCGGATTGGAACCAGGTTAGCTATATTGGTTTCGGGATCCAAGGACACCTTTTCCTCCGGTGCCAGTTGACATGTTACTTTCAACTTGTAACCTTCACCCTGATCCTTTACAAGTTATTGAAGATCCTGTGCCCTCCCCAGCTCTCCTTTCTTTAAAAACATGAGTAACATACCTTATAAAAGGTTTTTCTACCAAAATGCTCAAACCATTCTTTCTGTTCTAAGAGCAGTTTTACTTCTCATCAAGAATACAGCGCTGAATGGAAAGGAAACAACAGGCCGGCTAATGATAATTACCGTATTTAAGCTTCAAGCAGACAAATTGTCAGTTAATAAATGGTACTTTCCTGTGTATTTATATAAAATCCAACTACTGCAATTAATTGGAAATGTTTACTTCTCCGTCCTTTGAATTATAGCAACCTAAAATATAGTCTAAAACGCACATGTAGCGTGACTGAATATATCAAAGCAGACCTCTTTCTGTCCAAAAAGTGTAATTTGACAGATTCACCAGCAGGTTTAAATGCAGCACCAGCCAACCTACCCATGTAGGCCTGAACCCATATTCTGCTTATCAGCCTAGTGAATGACAATGTGTGTGCGTTCGTTTACCAGTCATTAATAACTTCCATGTTACTGGTATATCTCCTGCACCATATAATAAGACCTTACTGGTAAGTCAAGTGGGCAAATTGGTTATTTGCCAGTTTTGTCATATTTAAGGGTCAAAGCACATACATTGAGACATGACCAGCAGTGCCTGCATGTGCATAGAAGAAGAATCAGAAATACCAGTCAGCAGATGAACAGGTGACCACACAAAAAATGGATTTTCAAACAGTGTTGGAAAAGTGGTATAATGTTACTAATTTCTTAGTAGCACAGGATTCATACTGAGTACTTTAGAAAAAAGGAACTACAGGAAAGGATAACTCCTTTCCTATGTTCCACTTTTAAGTAGTATTTGATATTGCCATTAGGACATCCATGCAGTACCATTGTTTTGTGCAAGGTTGGATCCAATGTTAAGATACACACAGCCACCTGCTGTGCTTGCTCACATAATGCTGTTTCGTTATCCTCAAAAGTTGTTCTATAATCACTGTTTTGACCAAGTACAGGAAAACAACTTCAGGCCACAATGCTGTGGGCAATTACCATCATGTTCTCTCATTACAGAGGTCAAATCCAAAACTGTCAGTAGGCTCTTTGTGGCATACAGAATTACATGGATATGAAAGCTGGTACACTTTCATAAAACACTTGCTATGTTTTCCAAGAATGTCCCCATGCAATTTCACGTGTGAATCCTACCCGCTCCCTTGCCTAACATCCCACGTCAAAGTTGACACTTTCACCATGTAGAACAAACTACAAATTTACCGGTTTCAAAGTAGTAATTTTAAATACAGTTCAGCAGATAATTTGTGCAAATTGGTCAATTGAGGTAAAAGTTTATGAAATTTCAAGTTTGGCTTTCCTATGAAGTGTTTCCCTCCCTTAATACAGAGAGACAGAGGCTCTATTTGTAATAAGCCTATATAGTAGTATGCATGTGTATATATAAATAGATATATAAATGTATGCCTATAACTACATGTACATATTTCATGCTTTCCTGCTATCTTTATTAGTAGATTGCATTTTTGATGATTCATATGCATTATAAACATTACAAAGATTGTCTCCAACAAAATTAAACAGTGTCCAAAGGTTGTCCAAAAACTTTGTAAAGTTCCACATTCTCTGTTGCTCTTTGATCTTTGCCACATTCGTTTTAAAGTAATAACAGCATTAATCATTGTATTATCATCAGTTCTGATTATAGACGGAATATTTTAGAACTTTCTATGTTTTTCTACAAAACCCAAAATCCATTCTTGATGGGCCTGGAAATAGTTGAAAAAAATAAAATATTTTCATCTAAATAGATTGCTTAGAATATCAACATCTGACATTAATTTTCTGTTTTCCTCTTTGCGGGCGATCTAGTTGTTCCAACTACCAGAAAAGTGGCAACAGTGCAGAAAGCAGGTAACTACTGCATCTCAGTGTAAATAAATTGATGAATGTTTTATGTTATACAGCGACATAGAATTATATGGCATGTAATGTCTCTGATTGTCCTGAAGAATTTTACAGCTAGACTTTTCCAGATGTCCTTTGCACAATTGTGCATCTAGTCCCCTCTATTGTTTGCTTACCGATATCCTGTTGGGACCGCTCAGAAGGTATCTCGAGAAAATTAGGAATAACTACTTAACAGTATTCATATAAAATATTGTGTTTAATGTATATGTATCACCAGTTGCTACTTTGTAAGTTTTTTTATATCAAACACTACAACATTCAGACTTGGAGTATGTACTTTTTAGAAAAAAAACTAATTCTTGCTCTGCCCTTAGTGTGTTTCTTTCTCAGGCAAAGAATTAAAGTACCTGAGCAAATACTGCAAAGTCTGCCAGAGACCAGAATATAATACTGGATTTCTGCGGTAGTTTTAGGTGTGGAGGGACAGCTATTTTTGATATCTCCCTGCTAGGACACAAACATGCAGGGATTTTCTTAAATTTTGTCACACTACATATATAAAAATCTTAATATGATGACTCCAAGAAAATACAACCTGTCTGATGTTAGGGATCCTCTTTGATTCTGTTTTTTCCTTGTATGGGATATGGTTGAATGCCAGCAAACTATCAACGTAGCCTCTAAGATGACCTTCAATATGAAAAGCAATGGTCCAGTTTTGTCTACAGTGCACAACTGCTGAACCCCACCTTGGAAGAAAGGAACTTTAGGTCAACTAACATCCTATCCATTTTTTTTTGTTTTCAAGAGGTCATTGAAATTATCTTTATATCATAAGTGTATCTATATTGTTTAGTGCAAATCAGTGTCTCTGTCCCTATGCACTCCACAGTCTGCTGTCTAAGCTTTAATGATGTTGTATCATGTTCCTTAAAGGCTTATTAATAACATGTGTTGTCATCAAATGTAGGACTTTAACTAAAAAGTCACTACAGTCTTGAGGTCATCGGACTTCCGTTCCTTTCCATTCATATTTCAAAAGTCTTTAAACTTGAGGTATCACTGGGCAGTATGTGGCAGTGCAAACTGCATGCAAATGACATCGGGTGCTTTTTTATTTGCAGTAGTTTAGCTCATGCCATTAAAAGCCTATTTAGATACATTTTAGCTTTAATAACTACTTGTTTCCAATTGCAACCTTTCCTATTACTTCTTGGAAATACTCAACCCAATTTGGCCATTTCAAACTTTCAAATGTGTACGCCGTTATTCTGAGGTTTTGTGCAAAGTGCTCAGCTGGTCACTTGAGGAAAAGATCACTTGCAACTTTTGATGTCCCTCCAGCCATACGAGAGGTCAGACATCTGAGAAATGCAATCTACTTCTTAGTCTTGCGTGTAAGGGAAAACAAGTAGAGTCATTCAGTGGTCATGGCAGGTCACAAATACGATGTGCAGTCTGATTTTGTACTTGCACAGGTCTTAAAAAAATCTAATTTGCAGTCAGTCAAGAGCCACCTTGTTGAAACTAAAAGACAGTGGGTAATAAGTTCTAAGGTCAAACATTCCCCATTTTTCAGCGCATCTTGTTTGCGCTATCCCACAGTGTACTATTCTCAGTTAATTCCAGCATGGCAGTATTACTCTGTCAAAGGAATAGGCTCCTGAGCCAAGAGTGTGTATAGGAAAATGGGCGGTTGGCTCTTTCTCAACCAAACAAAATTGGATCTGGGACCATCGCTTCACCTCACTGGATTGGAACCAGGTTGGCTATATTGGTTTCGGGATCCAAGGACACCTTTTCCTCCGGTGCCAGTGGACATGTTACTTTCAACTTGAAAGCTTCACCCTGATCATTTACAAGTTATTGAAGATCCTGAATCTTCCCCAGCTCTCCTTTCTTGAAGAGCATGAGTAACATACCTTATAACAGGTTTTCCTACCAAAAGGCTCAAACCATTCTTTCTGTTCTAAGAGCAGTTTCACTTCTCATCAAGAATACAGCGCTGAATGGAAAGGAAACAACAGGTCGGCTAATGATAATTAGCGTATTTAAGCTTCAAGCAGACAAATTGTCAGTTAATAGTAGTAGTACAAACTTTATTAGACTTTCAACCAGTCATAAAAGTATCAAATAATATACATTTCAGTATGCAATAAATAAGATAAAATTTAAATTAAAATAATAAAAGGATACATACAATCGGCGAAATTAAGATATCTTTAAAAAAAAATCATAGTTGCAGTCCAATAATAAACTAGATATAAAATTACAACGCTACCTCCACACGCTTTCTTGTATTGAATACGGAGCATAAAAATTTAGCCAAGGTTCCACACATCTCAATAGAGGATAGCACCTGGAGGCTGGCATACGCGGCGTGACACTGAGGCGTGTTGATTATCCTTAAGAGGGGGACTACTAGGCGTTTTCTCTGCTTAGCATAAAATTTACAAAATAGGACCACGTGAATTGTAGTTTGAGGTGACTTTGCATCACATGGACAGGGTTTCAGCGTGGTACTCCAATCGTTCATAGTAGGGAAGGTTCCTAGGCGATGAAATATATCTAACCTCAGTCTGGTGAGAACAAAACGGTAGGGGGGGTTTACCACATTCGACAAATAAGGCTGTATGCCCTCCGTCGACAAAATTATTTGATTGTGAATGACGGTGGGCTTTTTTGATTCAGCCTACCATCGTGAATCTTCTAGATATCTTAGTACCAGAGCACTCAGGTCCTTCCTAGAGATTTTCCCCAGCGAAGCTAGGTTTGTATAAAAAACTTTGTTTCCCATATTTTCGAAGAATGTCATAATATATCTTAACCAAGGCACCCTTGCTGCGTATGTGGACTTCATGCAGTGAGTCAGGATGGCCTTATTTAGTTCAGTATATTCTGAGGTCCAAACTTTATGCCATAACAGTAATGGTTGAATCTTTATCAAGTCTGTGATGAAGGGGAGCCCCAGTTCAGAGTGGACAATGTATGATGAAGAACCGTTTGGTACCATAAATAGCTGTCTTATCAAATCATTTTCCACCGTCTGCACTTGAGTACAATTAGTATATCCCCAAATTCCAGACCCGTACATAACGGCGGGGGTGCACTTGGCTTTGTAAATTTTTATCATATTCGTCGAGTGTAACCCCCTATCCTTTTAGAAAAAAGCCTTAAGGCCACCGTTGTTTTGATAAGCTGGGCTTGTTTCATTTTCCTACAGTTAGCCCAGGAGCCCTGTTTGTCAAACATTATGCCAAGATATGAGAAGGTTCGCGCTGTTTCTACCCTCCCATCCGCGGTAGTAATATTATAAGACTTGCCGCGTTTCCCGCCACAGTTCATAATAAACGTTTTTGAGCGATTGACGGTGAGTCCCAATTGTGACATAAATGTGATGCAAGTAGTTAAAAGTTTTTGAAGAGCTAGCGGGGTTCTGACCATTAAAACTGCGTCATCTGCGTAGAGTAGTACCGAGACAGCGCGATTACCTATTGGGGGGAGATCTTTGCAGTCACTAGCTAATACTTTTTCCAAATTATTTATATACATTGAGAACAAGAACGGGGCAAGAACACAACCTTGGCGCACGCCTCTATGTATGCCAAAAGGGTGAGTACATTCCCCTTTTACCTCACTCTTGCTCGACACCCTGTGTACATTTCACGTATAAACTGAATTATGGCTGGTTCTACCCCCATGTTGCTTAAGATATCCCATAACTTATCATGTAGTACACAGTCAAATGCCGATGTTAGGTCAATAAAAGCCAGATGCAGGTTGCTTTCTCTAATCCTTGTATACTTTCCAATAATAATACTTAAGTTCAGGCTTTGCTCCACTGTCCCAATTCCTTTCCGGAAACCATACTGGACAGAAGATAAAGCATTCTTTTCTTCCGCCCATATTTGCAACCTGTTCAAGATAATTCTCCCTACTAGTATAGCCGTTGTGTCGAACAAGGAGATTGGCCTGTAACAGGCTGGGTTAAGACGATCACCTTTGTTATATTGGAATGATATTGGAGTCTCGCCAGGATGGTAAGGGACCTCGTATGCAGATAGCCCTCAATGTCTGCATCAATACGGGCCCCCATAGCTGGATATTTGCCTTGTATAAATCAATCGGAAGGCCGTAGCTTTTCCTGATTTACTTAGAGTTATGGCTTCCTCTACCTCCTCAAGGCTAAATTGCGGGATTATGGTCAGACGTGTACCTTCCTGGAGACCTTGATTGTGTACAGGAACTGTAGGCCTCAAATCGCTATCCAGCGAATATATTTTAGAAAAATATGCAATCCAATCCTCTTTGGAAATTGCTATTTCCATCCTGGGTGAATCTCTGTCCCCAAACACGGGAGAATTGATTGTTTTCCAAAAGAGGATGTTATCTTTTGTACGGCTAGCTGTGTGTAGAGTCTCCCACAGAGATTTTTTTAGGGTCAATTTCCTTTCCTTCATTGCTGTTTTGTATTCTTGTCTGCACCGGTGTATGTCTGTTGTAGATTTATTTGGGGCTGTTAGAGCCTTTTTCAGATTCCTATGTGCTTGTCCCGGCTTACCACCTCTGATACTAAGGGCTTCTTTTATGGTTTGCATGATCAATGTAAAAGCACTTAAGCATCGCCCTGGATCTAGATTCTCACTTAAACAGTCTTCAAAAGGGAGCTTGCAGTTACATAATAACTGTTTCAACAGAGACTTGGAGTCTGTCTGAGACCATTTCAGGGTATATCCATTGCGCAGTGCTAATTCAATGTCATCTACCAGAGTGGCCCTGTCATCCCTATCTGGTTTGAGGGGAGTTAATGAGAGGTTCAGAGTCTGGGGATAATGGTCACTAATTGCTATGTCGTGCATAGCATAATTCATGAGGTAGTATGCAAAGTGAGTTGACATTAAAACATAATCAATCACAGTATTCGCACCCCTTCCATTGTAAGTTGGTTTAAACTGTGTTTCATCAGAATATAGTTTGTTTACAAAGGATAGGTTATGGATTTGAGCCAGTGAATTCATTGCATCTCCTTGGGTGTTATGAGCAAAATGAAGTCTTAAACCAACACCTTCAGGATCCCAGCCACATACCTTATCTGAGGTTTCTTTACAGGGGTGGACGTTAAAATCGCCGCCCCAGATCATGAAGATCTCACGGTTATTATTTGCACTTATTTTTTTAAGATTATCTCCCATCTCCGTTAGAATATTGAAGAGATCACCAGGGGCTGCGTTATTATAAAAGTTAATAATGACTAGATGGGTCTTATGATCCAAGTTACCCTCTATCATTTGATAGAACGAGCTCGTAAATTTAATCTCTAGATTCTGTACTCGTAACTTGTTAGAAATATATATACATAGACCCCCTTTTGGTCTACCGTATCTGGACTGAGCGGCTGGCAAGTGAAATGTTTTATAGCCATTAATATGGAGAGGACTTAATAACCATGTCTCTTGGAGACAGATGCATGAATATTCTTCAATGAAGTTCACCTAGGTCTCATTGCCTATCTTGTTTGTTAGACCTGCAATGTTCCAGAACAGTAAAGCTAACTCCGCTTTCTGTTTAGGAATACCATACTGGTTCCTTGATAAACAGGGAGATAGAACACAGTTGGGTGGATGGATTATGTTTCTAGGGGGGCTCCTCTGATTTAAGTAGGATTGAATCCTATTTCTTATAGGGTCCGTTGTGTGAGATGTGTGTTCTTTATTTAAAACCCACCCTGATTTATATGCTACCTGGGCTAGCTCATCTAAGGAAACTGTCTGATTCTTGTCAAGTCAATCTATATCTTCTAGAGTCGTAAGAGGGTGGAATCTGTTACACCCTGTAAGGGGGTCTGGTGTATTTAGAGATGCTCTTACATGTTGTGGATTTATAAGGTTATACCCCACTGGTCTTTGATAAAAAGAGACCTAAGGGTAGTAGCGAGATACCTTGGGAAGTGACTTGTCTGGCTCCTAGCTCATAGATAATTCTGTCTACTAAGTTTGGTGAGCTGAATGAGAGGACCACACAATCTCCTTCCAGCACTTTCTTACTGCTTCCTATCCACTTAATTCTTCTAACCATTTTTATGTCTTTGAAAAGGGGCCCGACCATTCCCGAATTCAGACGAACTCCTGTCCAGTTTAGGGCCTTATTTCTCAGGGCCGTCCATGATTCTTGCTGCTGATCGTTTAGGGGTGGGACATTAGCCAAGACCACTACGTAAGGTGTAGCCTCTGGGGGGAGATGTAGTTAGTCACTTGGCAGATGTAGTAAATTCGAGGATTTGGTCCTACTAAAGGTGTTCCTCCCAGAGTTTACATGGGACTGAGTGGTCATTGTCCTAGATGGACTGATGCCTACTCTCTTGAATAGTCTAGGGTTTGAGGTTATTTGTTCGGGAGGAAAATAATAAGCTGTAGTAACGGAGGGTGAAGGCCGGGAAGTTTGATTCAAGTTGGATATTGATGGTTGTATTAATGTTTTTCTCAGGGGGTTTAGATTCGAGTATGTACCGTTTCTCCTATTTTGCAGGGGAAGTTGAGTGTTATTTTCTTGCTCTGGGATCAGTGATGATGTATTAAGATCCTTTAGTACTGGGTATGAATCTTCCCGGTGTAAAGCCTTTATTAATCCTAGGCCTGCCTCAAGATTATTCTCCACCCCCTTTAAACGCTCCAGCATGGAGTCGAGGGTGGCCCTAATGGATGATTTCAGGGTATTTACTAACTCGTGGAGATTTATAAGGAGTGATCTAGTCATATCTCCTACACTATTTGACGATTTCTTCCGGAATGGTTTCTTGGGATGTTTTATAACCGGAGTGGTTGTTATATCTATCACTGTTTTTTTTTTTTATTCCTGTCTTCCAGGCCTACCTCCGGTTTTCTTGGTCGTTTAGCAACAGGAGAGAATTCATCCAGGGAGTAAATTATATTAGAGGTGTCTCTGATACATCCGTTAGTGTATTTTGCTTCTGTATACGCGTCCCCATGTTCATTAGATAGGGGCTTATTAAGTAGTTCTGGAGTTTCTGGTGGTTCATGGGATTGATCTTTAGACCGCAACAGTTTCTCTTCGATATTGGCAATTTGTTTATCTATCAAGCCCATCGACACTGAAATATATTTTAATATAGAAGTACCTTCTTATAGGTTTGCTGAATTATTTGATTTAAAATGCTTCCTTTTACCCATATTATATCTGGTGACAGGATTTATGTCCAGGTAATAACGGAGGGGGAAATCAGATAGATTAGCCAGCCTCAAGTCACTGCGCTGCGCTGCCCTAGTTCAGCAGATATTCACAAGAGTCATAGCTTGCTCAAAAGGACTATTTGTCGTATATAATGGTATGACCTGTCTTGCTCAAGTCACTTAGGATACCCCAGGGCCTTGCGCACCCTATCAAGTTGGGCAGGCTAGGCAGGGGGGGAGGGGTCCTAGGCAGCCCTGAAAGAGTGAGGCTTCTTACAGTCCTTTTGCCCTTTAGCCTTAGACCGCAGGGTTAAGAGGTATTGGTCCCAAATACCAAAGATTAAAGAGGGGTGGCCCAGTCCAGTCTCCTCCTGGCGATGACGGGCACATGACGGGCCCGCCCTTGGCCAGGGCGCTGCCCGCGCGCGTCCCGCGATAGCGCGAGCACGAAGTTTTGATTAAAGGGCTCCTGCCCCCGACAACCAGTGACGCCTTCCTCCTCGCGGCCAATGCGCTTTCCGCGACAACAGGAGTGCGAAGTTTTGTTTAAAGAGCTCCTGCACCCGGCAACCAGTGATACCTTCCTCCTCGTCCGTTAATAAATGGTTCTTTTCTGTGTATTTATATAAAATCCAACTACTGCAATTAATTGGAAATGTTTACATCTCCGTCGTTTGAATTATAGCAACCTAAAATATAGTCTAAAACGTACATGTAGCATGACTGAATATATCAAAGCAGACCTCTTTCTGTCAAAAAAGTTTATTTTGACAGATTCACCAGCAGGTTTAAATGCAGCACCAGTCAACCTACCCATGTAAGCCTGAACCCATATTCTGCTTATCAGCCTAGCGAATGACAATGTGTGTGCTATCGTTCACCAGTCATGAATAACGTCCATGTCACTGGTATATCTTCTGCACCATATAATAGGACCTTACTGGTATGTCAAATGGGCAAATTGGTTATTAGCCAATTTTGTCATATTTAAGGGTCAAAGCACATACATTGAGACATGACCAGCAGTTCCTGCGTGTGCAGAGAAGAAAAACCAGAAATACCAGTCAGCAGATGAACAGGTGACCACACAAAAAATGGATTTTCAAACAGTGTTGGAAAAGTGTCATAATGTTACAAATTTCTTAGGAGCACAGGATTCATACTGAGTACTTTAGAAAAATGGAACTACAAGAAAGGATAACTGCTTTCCTATATTCCACTTTTAAGGAGTATTTGGTATTGCCATTAGGACATCCATGCAGTACCATTGTTTTGTGCAAGGTTGGATCCAATGTTAAGATGCACACAGCCACCTGCTGTGCTTGCTCACATAATGCTGTTTTGTTATCCTCAAAACTTGTTCTATAATCACTGTTTTTACCAAGTACAGGAAAACAACTTCAGGCCATAGTGTTGTGGGCAATTACCATCATGTTCTCTCATTACAGAGGTCAAATCCAAAAATGTCAGCAGGCTCTTTGTGGCATAGAGAACTACATGCATATGAAAGCTGGTACACTTCCATAAAACACTTGCTATGTTTTCCAAGAATGTACCCATGCAATTTCACGTGTGAATTCTACCCGCTCCCTTGCCTAACATCCCAGGTCAAAGTTTACACTTTCACCGTTTAGAACATACTACAACTTTACCAGTTTGAAAGTAGTAATTTTAAATACAGTTCAGCAGATAATTTGAGCAAATTGGTCAATTGAGGTAAAAGTTTATGAAATTTCAAGTTTAGCTTTCCTATGAAGTGTTGTGCCCACCTTAATGCAGAGAGACAGAGGCTCTATTTGTAATAAGCCTATATAGTAGTATGCATGTGTATATACAAATAGATATAGAAATGTATGCCCATAACTACATCTACATATTTCATGCTTTCCCGCTCTCTTTATTAGTAGATTGCATTTTTGATGATTTATATGCATTGTAGACGTTACAAAGATTGTCTCCAACAAAATTAAATAGTGTCCAAAGGTTGTCCAAAAACTTTGTAAAGTTCTACATTCTCTGTTGCTCTATGATCTTTGCCGCATTCATTTCAAAGTAATAACAGCATTAATCATTTTATTATCATCAGTTCTGATTGTAGATGGAGACTTTTAGAACCATCTATGTTTTTCTACAAAACCCAAAATCCATTCTAGACGGGCCTGGAAATAGTTGAAAAAAATAAAATAGTTCCATCTAAATACATTACTTCAAATCTCAACATCTGGCATTAATTTTCTGTTTTCCTCTTTGCGGGCGATCTAGTTGTTCCAACTACCAGAAAAGTGGCAACAGTGCAGAAAGCAGGTAACTACTGCATCTCAGTGTAAATAAAGGGATGAACGTTTTATGTTATACAGCGACATAGAATCATATGACTTGTAATGTATCTGATTGTCCTGAAGAATTTTACAGCTAGCCTTTTCCAGATGACCTTTGCACAATTGTGCATCTAGTTCCCTCTATTGTTTGCTTACCGATATCCTGATGGGACCGCTCAGAAGGTATCTAGAGTAAATTAGAAATAACTACTTAACAGTATTCATATAACATATTGTGGTTATTGAATATGTATCACCAGTTGCTACTTTGTAAGTTTTTTGATATCAAACACTACAACATTCAGAAAACACTTGCTATGTTTTCCAAGAATGTACCCATGCAATTTCACGTGTGAATTCTACCCGTTCCCATGCCTAACATCCCATGTCAAAGTTTACACTTTCACCATGTAGAACATACTACAAATTTACCAGTTTTTACGTAGTAATTTTAAATACAGTTCAGCAGATAATTTGTGCAAATTGGTCAATTGAGGTAAACGTTTATGAAATTTCAAGTTTAGCTTTCCTATGAAGTGTTGTTCCCACCTTAATACAGAGAGACAGAGGCTCTAGTTGCAACAAGTCTATATAGTAGTATGCATGTGTATATACAAATAGATATATAAATGTATGCCCATAACTACATGTACATATTTCATGCTTTCCCGCTCTCTTTATTAGTAGATTGCATTTTTGATTATTTATATGCATTGTAAACATTACAAAGATTGTCTCCAACAAAATTAAACAGTGTCCAAAGGTTGTCCAAAAACTTTGTAAAGTTCCACATTCTCTGTTGCTCTATGATCTTTGCCGCATTCATTTCAAAGTAATAACAGCATTAATCATTTTATTATCATCAGTTCTGATTGTAGACGGAGCCTTTTAGAACCATCTATGTTTTTCCACAAAACCCAAAATCCATTCTAGACGGGCCTGGAAATAGTTGAAAAAAATAAAATAGTTCCATCAAAATACATTACTTCAAATCTCAACATCTGGCATTCATTTTCTGTTTTCCTCTTTGCGGGCTATCTAGTTGTTCCAACTACCAGAAAAGTGGCAACAGTGCAGAAAGCAGGTAACTACTGCATCTCAGTGTAAATAAAGGGATGAACGTTTTATGTTATACAGCGACATAGAATCATATGACTTGTAATGTATCTGATTGTCCTGAAGAATTTTACAGCTAGCCTTTTCCAGATGTCCTTTGCACAATTGTGCATCTAGTTCCCTCTATTGTTTGCTTACCGATATCCTGATGGGACCGCTCAGAAGGTATCTAGAGGAAATTAGAAATAACTACTTAACAGTATTCATATAAAATATTGTGTTTATTGTATATGTATCACCAGTTGCTACTTTGTAAGTTTTTTGATATCAAACACTGCAACATTCAGACTTAGAGTATGTACTTTTTAGAAAAAAAACACATTCTTGCTCTGCCCTTAGTGTGTTTCTTTCTCAGGCAAAGAATTAAAGTACCTGAGCAAATACTGCAAAGTCTGCCAGAGACCAGAATATCATACTGGATTGCTGCGGTAGTTTTAGGTGTTGGGGGGACCGCTATTTTTGATATCTCCCTGGTAGGACACAAACATGCAGGGATTTTCTTGAATTTTGACTCTCTACGTATATAAAAATCTTAATGTGATGACTCCAAGAAAATACAACCTGTCTGATGTTAGGGATCCTCTTTGATTCAGTTTTTTCCTTGTATGGGATATGGTTGAATGCCAGCAATCTATCAACTTATACTCTAAGATGACCTTCAATATGAAAAGCAATGGTCCAGTTTTGTCTAAAGTGCACGACTGCTTAACCCCACCTTGGAAGAAAGGAACTTTAGATCAACTAACATCCTATCTATTTTTTTTTGTCTTCAAGAGGTCCTTGAAATTATCTTTCTATCATAAGTGTATCTATATTGTTTAGTGCAAATCAGTGTCTCTGTCCCTATGCACTCCACAGTCTGCTGTCTAAGCTCTAATGATGTTGTATCATGTCCCTCGAAGGCTTATTGATAACATGTGTTGTCACCAAATGTAGGACTTGAACTAAAAGTCACTACAGTCTTGAGGTCATCGGACTTCCTTTCCTTTTCATTCATATTTTAAATGTCTTTAAACTTGAGGTATCAGTGGGCAGTATGTGGTAGTGCAAAGTGCATGCAAATGACATTGGGTGCTTTTTTATTTGCAGTAGATTAGCTCATGCTATTATGATATATTTTAAGTTTAATAACTACTTGTTTGAGATCCAATTGCAACCTTTCCTATTACTTCTTGGAAATACTCAACCCAATTTGGCCATTTCAAACTTTCAAATGTGTACGCCGTTATTCTGAGGTTTTGTGCTAAGTACTCTGCTGGTCACTTCAGGAAAAGATCACTTCCAACTTTTGATGTCCCTCCACCCATACAAGAGGTCAGACATCTGAGAAATGCAATCTACGTCTTAGTCTTGCGTGTAAGGGAAAACAAGTAGAGTCATTCAGTGGTCCTGGTAGGTCACAAATACGAGGTGCAGTCTGATTTTCTATTTGCACAGGTCTAAATAAATTCTCATTTGTAGTCAGTCAAGAGCCACCTTGTTGAAACTAAGAGACAGTGGGTAGGTTGACTCATCAATAGTCACTGACCAGTGGGTAATAATTTCCAAGAGCAAACATTCCCTATTTTTCAGCACATCTTGTTTGCGCTATCCCACAGTGTACTATTCTTAGTTAATTCCAGCATGGCAGAAGTACTCTGTCACAGGAATAGGCTCCTGAGTCAGGAGTGTGTATAGGAAAATGGGCGGTTAGCTCTTTCTCAACCAAACAAAATGGGATCTGGGACCATCTCTTCACCTCACTGGATTGGAACCAGGTTGGCTATATTGGTTTCGGGATCCAAGGACACCTTTTCCTCCGGTGCCAGGGGACATGTTACTTTCAACTTGTAAGCTTCACCCTGATCCTTTACAAGTTATTGAAGATCCTGAGCCCTCCCCAGCTCTCCTCTCTTGAAGAGCATGAGTAACATCCCTTATAACAGGTTTTCCTACCAAAATGCTCAAACCATTCTTTCTGTTCTAAGAGCAGTTTCACTTCTCATCAAGAATACAGCGCTGAATAGAAAGGAAACAACAGGCCGGCTAATGATAATTAGCGTATTTAAGCTTCAAGCAGACAAATTGTCAGTTAATAAATGGTACTTTCCTGTGTATTTATATAAAATCCAACTACTGAAATTAATTGGAAATGTTTACATCTCCGTCGTTTGAATTATAGCAACCTAAAATATTGTCCAAAACGCACATGTAGAGTATCTGAATATATCAAATCAGACCTCTTTCTGTCAAAAAAGTTTATTTTGACAGATTCACCAGCAGGTTTAAATGCAGCACCAGTCAACCTACCCATGTAGGCCTGAACCCATATTCTACTTATCAGCCTAGTGAATGACTATTTTTGTGATTTCGTTCACCAGTCATTAATAACTTCCATGTCACTGGTATATCTCCTGCACCATATAATAAGACCTTGCTGGTAAGTTAAATGGGCAAATTGGTTATTATCCAGTTTTGTCATATTTAAGGGTCAAAGCACAGACATTGAGACATGACCAGCAGTGCCTGCGTGTGCAGAGAAGAAGAATCAGAAATACCAGTCAGCAAATGAACAGGTGACCACACAAAAAATGGATTTTCAAACAGTGTTGGAAAACTGGCATAATGTTACAAATTTCTTAGTAGCACAGGATTCATACTGAGTACTTTAGAAAAAAGGAACTGCGGGAAAGTATAACTCCTTTCCTATGTTCCACTTTTCAGTAGTATTTGGCATTGTCATTAGGACATCCATGCAGTACCATTGTTTTCTGCAAGGTTGGATCCAATGTTAAGATACACACAGCCACCTGCTGTGCTTGCTCACATAATGCTGTTTAGTTATCCTCAAAACTTGTTCTATAATCACTGTTTTGACCAAGTATAGGAAAACAACTTCAGGCCACAGTGCTGTGGGCAATTACCATCATGTTCTCTCATTACAAAGGTCAATTCCAAAAATGTCAGTAGGCTCTTTGTGGCATAGAGAACTACATGCATATGAAAGCTGGTACACTTTCATAAAACACTTGCTATGTTTTCCAGGAATGTACCCATGCAATTTCACGTGTGAATTCTACCCGTTCCCTTGCCTAACATCCCACGTCAAAGTTTACACTTTCACCATGTAGAACATACTACAAATTTACCAGTTTCAAAGTAGTAATTTTAAATACAGTTCAGCAGATAATTTGTGCAAATTGGTCAATTGAGGTAAAAGTTTATGAAATTTCAAGTTTACCTTTCCTATGAAGTGTTGTGCCCACCTCAATACAGAGAGACAGAAGCTCTATTTGTAATACGTCTATATAGTAGTATGCATGTGAATATACAAATAGATATATAAATGTATGCCCATAACTACATGTGCTTATTTCATGCTTTCCCGCTCTCTTTATTAGTAGAGTGCATTTTTGATGATTTTTATGCATTGTAAACATTACAAAGATTGTCTCCAACAAAATTAAACAGTGTCCAAAGGTTGTCCAAAAACTTTGTAAAGTTCCACATTCTCTGTTGCTCTATGATCTTTACCACATTCGTTTCAAAGTAATAACAGCATTAATCATTGTATTGTCATCAGTTCTGATTATAGACAGAGCATTTTAGAACCATCTATGTTTTTCTACAAAACCCAAAATCCATTCTAGACGGGCCTGGAAATAGTTGAAAAAAAAAAAAAATTTCATCTAAATACATTGCTTGGAATCTCAACACCTGGCATTAATTTTCTGTTCTCCTCTTTGCGGGTGATCAAGTTGTTCCAACTACCAGAAAAGTGGCAACAGAGCAGAAAGCAGGTAACTACTGCATCTCAGTGTAAATAAAGGGATGAATGTTTTATGTTATACAGCGACATAGAATCATATGGCATGTGATGTCTCTGATTGTCCTGAAGAATTTTACAGCTAGCCTTTTCCAGATGTCCTTTGCACAATTGTGCATCTAGTCCCCTCTATTGTTTGCTTACCGATATCCTGATGGGACCGCTCAGAAGGTATCTAGAGTAAATTAGAAATAACTACTTAACAGTATTCATAGAAAATATTGTGTTTATTGTATATGTATCACCAGTTGCTACTTTGTAAGTTTTTTTATATCAAACACTACAACATTCAGACCTAGAGTATGTACTTTTTAGAAAAAAAACAAATTCTTGCTCTGCCCTTAGTGTGTTTCTTTCTCAGGCAAAGAATTAAAGTACTTGAGCAAATACTGCAAAGTCTGCCAGAGACCAGAATATCACACTGGATTGTTGCAGTAGTTTTAGGTGTGGAGGGATAGCTATTTTTGATATCTCCCTGCTAGGACACAAACATGCAGGGATTTTCTTGAATTTTGACACTCTACGTATATAAAAATCTTAATATGAACACTCCAAGAAAATACAACCTGTCTGATGTTAGGGATCCTCTTTGATTCTGTTTTTTCCTTGTATGGGATTTGGTTGAATGCCAGCAAACTATCAACTTAACCTCTAAGATGACCTTCAATATGAAAAGCAATGTTCCAGTTTTGTCTACAGTGCACGACTGCTGAACCCCACCTTGGAAGAAAGGAACTTTATGTCAACTAACATCCTATATTTTTTTTTTTTCAAGAGGTCCTTGAAATTATCTTTATATCATAAGTCTATCTATATTGTTTAGTGCAAATCAGTGTGCTGTCCCTATGCACTCCACAGTCTGCTTTCTAAGCTCTAATGATGTTGTATCATGTTCCTCGAAGGCTTATTAATAACATGTGTTGTCACCAAATGTAGGACTTGAACTAAAAGTCACTACAATCTTGAGGTCATCGGACTTCCTTTCCTTTCCATTCATATTTTAAATGTCTTTAAACTTGAGGTATCAGTGGGCAGTATGTGGCAGTGCAAAGTGCATGCAAATAACATTGGGTGCTTTTTTACTTGCAGTAGATTAGCTCATGCCATTAAAAGCCTATTAAGATACATTTTAAGTTTAATAACTACTTGTTTGACATCCAATTGCAACCTTTCCTATTACTTTTTGGAAATACTCAACCCAATTTGGCCATTTTAAACTTTCAAATGTGTACGCCTTTATTCTGAGGTTTTGTGCAAAGTGCTCAGCTGGTCACTTGAGGAAAAGATCACTTGCAACTTTTGATGTCCCTCCAGGCATACAAGAGGTCAGACATCTGAGAAATGCAATCTACTTCTTAGTATTGCGTGTAGGGGAAAACAAGTAGAGTCATTCAGTGGTCCTGGCAGGTCACAAATATGAGGTGCAGTCTGATTTTCTATTTGCACAGGTCTAAATAAATTCTCATTTGCAGTCAGTCAAGAGCCACCTTGTTGAAACTAAGAGACAGTGGGTCGGTTGACTCATCAATATTCCCTGACTAGTGGGTAATAAGTTCTAAGGGCAAACATTTCCTATTTTTCAGCACATCTTGTTTGCGCTATCCCACAGTGTACTATTCTTAGTTAATTCCAGTATGGCAGAATTACTGTGTCACAGGAATATGCTCCTGAGCCAGGAGTGTGTATAGGAAAATGGGTGGTTGGCTCTTTCTCAACCAAACAAAATTAGATCTGGGACCATCTCTTCACCTCACTGGATTGGAACCAGGTTGGCTATATTGGTTTCAGGATCCAAGGATACCTTTTCCTCCGGTGCCAGGGGACATGTTACTTTCAACTTGTAACCTTCACCCTGATCCTTTACAAGTTATTGAAGATCCTGAACCCTCCCCAGCTCTCCTTTCTGGAAGAGCATGAGTAACATACCTTATAACAGGGTTTCCTACCAAAATGCTCAAGCCATTTTTTCTGTTCTAAGAGCAGTTTCACTTCTCATCAAGAATACAGCGCTGAATGGAAATGAAACAACAGGCCTGCTAATGATAATTAGCGTATTTAAGCTTCAAGAAGACAAATTGTCAGTTAATAAATTGTACTTTCCTGTGTATTTATATAAAATCCAACTACTGAAATTAATTGGAAATGTTTACATCTCCGTCGTTTGAATTATAGCAACCTAAAATATAGTCTAAAACGCACATGTAGCGTGACTGAATTTATCAAAGCAGACCTCTTTCTGTCAAAAAAGTTTATTATGACAGATTCACTAGCAGGTTTAAATGCACCACCAGTCAACCTACCCATGTAGGCCTGAACCCATATTCTGCTTATCAGTCTAGTGAATGACAATGTGTGTGCTTTCGTTCACCACTCATTAATAACTTCCATGTCACTGGTATATCTCCTGCACCATATAATATGACCTTACTGGTAAGTCAAATGGGCAAATTGATTATTAGCCAGTTTTGTCATATTTAAGGGTCAAAGCACAAACATTGAGACATTACCAGCAGTGCCTGCGTGTGCAGAGTAGAAGAATCAGAAATACCAATCAGCAGATGAACAGGTGACCACACAAAAAATGGATTTTCAAACAGTGTTGGAAAAGTGGCATAATGTTACAAATTTCTTATTAACACAGGATTCATACTGAGTACTTTAGAAAAAAGGAACTGCAGGAAAGGATAACTCCTTTCCTATGTTCCACTTTTCAGTAGTATTTGGCATTGCCATTAGGACATCCATGCAGTACCATTGTTTTCTGCAAGGTTGGATCCCATGTTAAGATACACACAGCCACCTGCTGTGCTTGTTCACATATTGCTGTTTTGTTATCCTCAAAACTTGTTCTATAATCACTGTTTTGACCAAGTACAGGAAAACGACTTCAGGCCACAGTGCTGTGGGCAATTACCATCATGTTCTCTAATTACAGAGGTCAACTCCAAAAATGTCAGTAGGCCCTTTGTGGCATAGAGAACTACATGCATATGAAAGCTGGTACACTTTCTTAAAAAACTTGCTATGTTTTCCAAGAATGTACCCATGCAATTTCACGTGTGAATTCTACCCGTTCCTATGCCTAACATCTCTCGTAAAAGTTTACACTTTCACCATGTAGAACATAGTACAAATTTACCAGTTTCAAATTAGTAATTTTAAATACAGTTCAGCAGATAATTTGTGCAAATTGGTCGATTGAGGTAAAAGTTTATGAAATTTCAAGTTAAGCTTTCCTATGAAGTGTTGTGCCCACCTTAATACAGAGAGACAGAAGCTCTATTTGTAATACGTCTATATAGTAGTATGCATGTGTATATGCAAATACATATATAAATGTACGCCCTTAACTACATGTACATATTTCATGCTTTCCCGCTCTCTTTATTAGTAGAGTGCATTTTTTATGATTTTTATGCATTGTAAACATTACAAAGATTGTCTCCAACAAAATTAAACAGTGTCCAAAGGTTGTCCAAAAACTCTGTAAAGTTCCAAATTCTCTGTTGCTCAATGATCTTTACCACATTCGTTTCAAAGTAAAAATAGCATTAATCATTGTATTGTCATCAGTTCTGATTATAGATGGAGCATTTTAGAACCATCTATGTTTTTCTACAAAACCCAAAATCCATTCTAGACGGGCCTAGAAATAGTTGAAAAAAATAAATATTTTCATCTAAATACATTGCTTGGAATCTCAAAATCTGGCATTAATTTTCTGTTTTCCTCTTTGCGGGTAATCTAGTTGTTCCAACTACCAGAAAAGTGGCAACAGTGCAGAAAGCAGGTAACTACTGCATCTCAGTGTAAATAAAGGGATGAATGTTTTATGTTATACAGCGACATAAAATCATATGGCACGTGATGTCTCTGGTTGTCCTGAAGAATTTTACAGCTAGCCTTTTCCAGATGTCCTTTGCACAATTGTGCATCTAGTCCCCTCTATTGCTTGCTTACCGATATCCTGATGGGACCGCTCAGAAGGTATCTAGAGTAAATTAGAAATAACTACTTAACAGTATTCATATAAAATATTGTGTTTATTGTATATGTATCACCAGTTGCTACTTTGTAAGTTTTTTGATATCAAACACTACAACATTCAGACCTAGAGTATGGACTTTTAGAAAAAAAACAAATTCTTGCTCTGCCCTTAGTGTGTTTCTTTCTCAGGCAAAGAATTAAAGTACCTGAGCAAATACTGCAAAGTCTGCCAGAGACTAGAATATAATACTGGATTGCTGCGGTAGTTTTAGGTGTGGAGGGACAGCTATTTTTGATATCTTCCTGCTAGGACACAAACATGCAGGGATTGTCTTGAATTTTGACACTCTACGTATATAAAAATCTTAATATGATGACTCCAAGAAAATACAACCTGTCTGATGTTAGAGATCCTCTTTGATTCTGTTTTTTCCTTGTATGGGATATGGTTGAATGCCAGCAAACTATCAACTTAGCCTCTAAGATGACCTTCAATATGAAAAGCAATGTTCCAGTTTTGTCTACAGTGCACGACTGCTGAACCCCACCTTGGAAGAAAGGAACTTTAGGTCCACTAACATCCTATCCATTTTTTTTTTTCAAGAGGTCCTTAAAATGATCTTTATATCATAAGTGTATCTATATTGTTTAGTGCAAATCAGTGTCTCTGTCCCTATGCACTCCACAGTTTGCTGTCTAAGCTCTAATGATGTTGTATCATGTTCCTCGAAGGCTTATTAATAACATGTGTTGTCACCAAATGTAGGACTTGAACCAAAAGTCACTACAATCGTGAGGTCATCGGACTTCCTTTCCTTTCCATTCATATTTTAAATGTCTTTAAACTTGAGGTATCAGTGGACAGTATGTGGCAGTGCAAACTGCATGCAAATGACATCGGGTGTTTTTTTATTTGCAGTAGATTAGCTCATGCCATTAAAAGCCTATTAAGATACATTTTAAGTTTAATAACTACTTGTTTGACATCCAATTGCAACCTTTCCTATTACTTCTTGGAAAAACTCAACCCAATTTGGCCATTTCAAACTTTCAAATGTGTACACCTTTATTCTGAGGTTTTGTGCAAAATGCTCAGCTGGTCACTTAAGGAAAAGATCACTTGCAACTTTTGATGTCCCTCCAGCCATACAAGAGGTCAGACATCTGAGAAATGCAATCTACTTCTTAGTCTTGCATGTAGGGGAAAACAAGTAGAGTCATTCGGTGCTCCTGGCAGGTCACAAATATGAGGTGCAGTCTGATTTTCTATTTGCACAGGTCTAAATAAATTCTCATTTGCAGTTAGTCAAGAGCCACCTTGTTGAAACTAAGAGACAGTGGGTAGGTTACTCATCAATAGTCCCTGACCAGTAGGTAATAAGTTCCAAGGGCAAACATTCCCTATTTTTCAGCACATCTTGTTTGAGTGTCCCACAGTGTACTATACTTAGTTAATTCCAGCATGGCAGAATTACTCTGTTACAGGAATAGGCTCCTGAGCCAGGAGTGTGTATAGAAAAATGGGCGGTTGGCACTTTCTCAACCAAACAAAATTGGATCTGGGACCATCTCTTCACCTCACTGAATTGGAACCAGGTTGGCTACATTGGTTTCGGGATCCAAGTACACCTTTTCCTCCGGTGCCAGTAGACATGTTACTTTCAACCTGTAAGCTTCACCCTGATCCTTTACAAGTTATTAAAGATCCTGAACCCTCCCCAGCTCTCCTTTCTGGAAGAGCATGAGTAACATACCTTATAACAGGTTTTCCTACCAAAAGGCTCAAGCCATTCTTTCTGCTCTGAGAGCAGTTTCACTTCTCATCAAGAATACAGCGCTGAGTGGAAAGGAAATAACAGGCCGGCTAATGATAATTAGCGTATTTAAGCTTCAAGCAGACAAATTGTCAGTTAATAAATGGTACTTTCCTGTGTATGTATATAAAATCCAACTACTGCAAATTAATTGGAAATGTTTACATCTCCGTCGCTTGAATTATAGCAACCTAAAATATAGTCTAAAATGCACATGTAGCGTGACTGAAAAGATCAAAGCAGACCTCTTTCTGTCAAAAAAGTTTATTTTGACAGATTCACCAGCAGGTTTAAATGCAGCACCAGTCAACCTACCCATGTAGGCATGAACCCATATTCTGCTTATCAGCCTAGTGAATGACAATGTGTGTGCTTTCGTTCACCAGTCATTAATAACTTCCATGTCACTGGTATATCTCCTGCACCATATAATGAGACCTTAGTGGTAAGTCCAATGGACAAATTGGTTATTAGCCAGTTTTGTCATATTTAAGGTCTTAAAGCACATACATTAAGACATGACCAGCAGTGCCTGCGTGTGCAGAGAAGAAGAATCAGAAATACCAGTCAGCAGATGAACAGGTGACCACACAAAAAATCGATTTTCAGTGTTGGAAAAGTGGCATAATGTTACAAATTTCATAGGAGCACAGGATTCATACTGAGTACTTTAGATAAATGGAACTGCAGGAAAGGATAACTCCTTTCCTATGTTCCACTTTTAAGTAGTATTTGGTATTGCCATTAGGACATCCATGCAGTACCATTGTTTTGTGCAAGGTTGGATCCAATGTTAAGATGCACACAGCCACCTGCTGTGACCGCTCACATAATGCTGTTTTGTTATCCTCAAAACTTGTTCTATAATCACTGTTTTTACCAAGTACAGGAAAACAACTTCAGTCCACAGTGCAGTGGGCAGTTACCATCATGTTCTCTAATTGCAGAGGTCAAATCCAAAAATGTCAGTAGGCTCTCTGTGGCATAGAGAACTACATGCATGTGAAAGCTGGTACACTTTTATAAAACACTTGCTATGTTTTCCAAGAATGTACCCATGCAATTTCACGTGTGAATTCTACCCGCTCCCTTGCCTAACATCCCACGTCAAAGTTTACACTTTAACCATGTAGAACATACTACAAATTTACCAGTTTCAAAGTAGTAATTTTAAATACAGTTCAGCAGATAATTTGTGCAAATTGGTCAATTGTGGTAAAAGTTTATGACATTTCAAGTTTAGCTTTCCTATGAAGTGTTGTTCCCACCTTAATACAGAGAGACAGAGGCTATATTTGTAATAAGTCTATATAGTAGTATGCATGTGTATATACAAATAGATATATAAATGTATGCCCATAACTACATGTACATATTTCATGCTTTCGCGCTCTCTTTATTAGTAGATTGCATTTTTGATGATTGATACGCATTGTAAACATTACAAAGATTGCCTCCAACAAAATTAAACAGTGTCTAAAAATTGTCCAAAAACTTTGTAAAGTCCCACATTCTCTGTTGCTCTATAATCTTTGCCACATTCGTTTCAAAGTAATAACAGCATTAATCATTGTATTATCATCAGTTCTGATTATAGACGGAGCATTTTAGAACCATCTATGTTTTTCTACAAAACCCAAAATCCATTCTAGACGGGCTGGAAATACTTGAAAAAAATTAAATATTTTTATCTAAATATATTGCTTGGAATCTCAACATCTGGCATACATTTTCTGTTTTCCTCTTTGTGGGCGATCTAGTTGTTCCAACTACCAGAAAAGTGGCAACAGTGCAGAAAGCAGGTAACTACTGCATCTCAGTGTAAATGTTTTATGTTATACAGCGACATAGAATCATATGGCATGTAATGTCTCTGATTGTCCTGAAGAATTTTACAGCTAGCCTTTTCCAGATGTCCTTTGCACAATTGTGCATCTAGTCCCCTCTATTGTTTGCTTACCGATATCCTGATGGGATCGCTCAGAAGGTATCTAGAGTAAATTAGAAATAACTACTTAACAGTATTCATATAAAATATTGTGTTTATTGTATATGTATCACCAGTTGCTACTTTGTAAGTTTTTTTAAATCAAACCCTACAACATTCAGACTTAGAGTATGTACTTTTTAGAAAAAAAGCAGATTCTTGCTCTGCCCTTAGTGTGTTTCTTTCTCAGGCAAAGTATTAAAGTACCTGAGCAAATACTGCAAAGTCTGACAGAGACCAGAATATCATACTGGATTGCTGTGTAGTTTTAGGTGTGGAGGGACAGCTATTTTTGATATCTCCCTGCTAGGACACAAACATGCAGGGATTTTCTTGAATTTTGACACACTACATATATAAAAATCTTAATATGATGACTCCAAGAAATTACAACCTGTCTGATGTTAGGGATCCTCTTTGATTCTGTTTTTTCCTTGTATGGGATATGGTTGAATGCCAGCAAACTATCAACTTAGCCTCTAAAATGACCTTCAATATGAAAAGCAATGGTCCAGTTTTGTCTACAGTGCACGACTGCTGAACCCCACCTTGGAAGAAAGGAACTTTAGGTCAACTAACATCCTATCCATTTTTTTTGTTTTCAAGAGGTCCTTGAAATTATCTTTATATCATAAGTGTATCTATATTGTTTAGTGCAAATCAATGTCTCTGTCCCTATGCACTCCACAGTCTGCTGTCTAAGCTCTAATTATGTTGTATCATGTTCCTCGAAGGCTTATTAATAACATGTGTTGTCACCAAATGCAGGACTTTGATTAAAAGCCACTACAGTCTTGAGGTCATCGGACTTCCGTTTCTTTCCATTCATATGTTAAATGTCTTTAAACTGAGGTGTCAGTGGGCAGAATGTGGCAGTGCAAAGTGCATGCAAATGACATTGGGTGCTTTTTTATTTGCAGTAGATTAGCTCATGCCATTAAAAGTCTATTAAGATATATTTTAAGTTTAATAACTGCTTGTTTGACATCCAATTGCAACCTTTCCTATTACTTCTTGGAAATACTCAACCCAATTTGGCCATTTCAAACTTTCAAATGTGTACGCCATTATTCTGAGGTTTTGTGCAAAGTGCTCAGCTGGTCACTTGAGGAAAAGATCACTTGCAACTTTTGATGTCCCTCCAGCCATACAAGAGGCCAGACATCTGAGAAATGCAATCTACTTATTAGTCTTGCGTGTAAGGGAAAACAAGTAGTGTCATTCAGTGGTCCTGGCAGGTCACAAATACGAGGTGCAGTCCGATTTTCTACTTGCACTAGTCTAAATAAATTCTCATTTGCAGTCAGTCAAGAGCCACCTTGTTGAAACTAAAAGACAGTGAGTAGGTTGACTCATCAATAGTCCCTTACCAGTGGGTAATATGTTCCAAGGGCAAACATTCCCTATTTTTTAGCACATCTTGTTTGCGCTATCCCACAGTGTACTATTCTTAGTTAATTCCAGCATGGCAGAATTACTGTGTCACAGGAATAGGCTCCTGAGCCAGGAGTGTGCATAGGAAAATGGGCGGTTGGCTCTTTCTCAACCAAACAAAATTGGATCTGGGACCATGTCTCCACCTCACTGGATTGGAACCAGGTTGGCTATATTGGTTTCGGGATCCAAGGACACCTTTTCCTCCGGTGCCAGTTGACATGTTACTTTCAACTTGTAAGCTTCACCCTGATCCTTTACAAGTTATTGAAGATCCTGAGCCCTCCCCAGCTCTCCTTTCTTTAAAAACATGAGTAACATACCTTATAACAGGTTTTTCTACCAAAATGCTCAAACCATTCTTTCTGTTATAAGAGCAGTTTCACTTCTCATCAAGAATACAGCACTGAATGGAAAGGAAACAACAGGCTGGCTAATGATAATTAGCGTATTTAAGCTTCAAGCAGACAAATTGTCAGTTAATAAATGGTACTTTCCTGTGTATTTATATAAAATCCAACTACTGCAATTAATTGGAAATGTTTACATCTACGTCGTTAGAATTATAGCAACCTAAAATATAGTCTAAAACGCACATGTAGTGTGACTGAATAGATCAAAGCAGACCTCTTTCTGTCAAAAAAGTTTATTTTGACAGATTGACCAGCAGGTTTAAATGCAGCACCAGTCAACCTACCCATGTAGGCATGAACCCATATTCTGCTTATCAGCCTAGTGAATGACAATGTGTGTGCTTTCGTTCACCAGTCATTAATAACTTCCATGTCACTGGTATATCTCCTGCACCATATAATAAGACCTTACTGGTAAGTCAAATGGGCAAATTGGTTATTAGCCAGTTTTGTCATATTTAAGGTCTTAAAGCACATACATTGAGACATGACCAGCAGTGCCTGCGTGTGCAGAGAAGAAGAATCAGAAATACCAGTACGCAGATGAACAGGTGACCACACAAAAAATGGATTTTCAAACAGTGTTGGAAAAGTGGCATAATGTTACAAATTTCTTAGAAGCACAGGATTCATACTGAGTCCTTTAGAAAAAAGGAACTGCAGGAAAGGATAACTCCTTTCCTATGTTCCACTTTTAAGTAGTATTTGGTGTTGCCATTAAGACATCCATTCAGTACCATTGTTTTGTGCAAGGTTGGATCCAATGTTAAGATACACACAGCCACCTGCTGTGCCTGCTCAAATAATGCTGTTTTGTTATCCTCAAAACTTGTTCTATAATCACTGTTTTTACCAAGTACAGGAAAACAACTTCAGGCCACAGTGCTGTGGGCAGTTACCATCATGTTCTCCCATTGCAGAGGTCAAATCCAAAAATGTCAGTAGGCTCTTTGTGGCATAGAGAACTACATGCATATGAAAGCTGGTACACTTTCATAAAACACTTGCTATGTTTTCCAAGAATGTACCCATGCAATTTCACGTGTGAATTCTACCCGCTCCCTTGCCTAACATCCCACGTCAAAGTTTACACTTTAACCATGTAGAACATACTACAAATTTACCAGTTTCAAAGTAGTAATTTTAAATACAGTTCAGCATATAATTTGTGCAAATTGGTCAATTGAGGTAAAAGTTTATGAAATTTCAAGTTTAGCTTTCCTATGAAGTGCTGTGCCCACCTTAATACAGAGAGGCAGAGGCTATATTTGTAATAAGTCTATATAGTAGTATGCATGTGTATATACAAATAGATAAATAAATGTATGCCCATAACTACATGTACATATTTCATGCTTTCCCGCTCTCTTAATTAGTAGATTGCATTTTTGCTGATTGATATGCATTGTAAACATTACAAAGTTTGACTCCAACAGTGTCTAAAAGTTGTCCAAAAACTTTGTAAAGTCCCACGTTCTCTGTTGCTCTATAATCTTTGCCACATTAGTTTCAAAGTAATAACAGCATTAATCATTGTGTTATCATCAGTTCTGATTATAGACGGTGCATTTTAGAACCATCTATGTTTTTCTACAAAACCCAAAATCGATTCTAGACGGGTCTGGAAATAGTGGAAAAAATAAAGTATTTTCATGTAAATATATTTCTTGGAATCTCAACATCTGGCATACTTTTTCTGTTTTCCTCTTTGCGGGCGATCTAGTTGTTCCAACTACCAGAAAAGTGGCAACAGTGCAGAAAGCAGGTAACTACTGCATCTCAGTGTTGGGGGCATATTTATACTCCGTTTGCGGCGAATGTGCGTAAAAAAAATTGACGCACAGTCAGCGCAAACGTTGCCCCATATTTAAACCCTGACGCCGGAGGCCGCGCGCAAGCAAAATCTGCAGTGTGCGCCGTTTTCTGGAAGCGGCACCCCGCCCTGCGTTAATGATATGCAGGGTAGGCATTCCCGTCCAAAAAATGACGCACACTGGCGCGCGTCGTATTTATGCTTCTGGGAAAAAAGGACTCCCGGCCGGTAGGCGGAGCAAAAAAATTACGCAAAACCCGATGTGCGTCAAAATGTAACGCCTGGGTCAGGGCAGGCGTTAAAATGGGGAAAACACACCTGTATTTAATCAGAACACACAGAACAAACAACAGAGCAGCAGAGCAGCAGAGCAGCAACAGGGAGACATGGAGGTGATTTTTATTCAGCGTGCACGTAGACGCAGAGCCCTGCAGCAACAACAGCAGCCACAACAACAACAGCAGGGACCCCAAAGACAGCGCAGAAGGCAGGAGAGGATATTCCGCCCAAGAACAACCCTGCATGGCCTCAGGGAACATGACATCATCCAGAGGTACCGGTTGAACTGGCAGGCCATTCAGCAGCTGCTCAGAAATATCGAACAGCAGTTGGCCCCCACTTTGGTGACACCCCGCACCATACCAACAGAAACAAAGCTGCTTGCCGTACTTCACCTGCTGGCAAGTGGCTCGTTTCAGACAACTGGTGCCCTAGTTGGTGGAATATCACAAACATCATTCTCCGCATTCCTGCCAAAAGTACTGGATGCCATCATTCGCCTGACACCCCGCCACATCTGCTTCCCTAACACACTGCAGAAGCAGCAGGAAACTAAACAGGGGTTCTACGCCATCAGTGGCTTCCCACACATCCTTGGTGCAATCGACTGCACACACGTACGCCTTGTGCCACCTGCTGCTACAGAACACCTCTACCGCAACAGGAAGCTCACACATTCAATCAACGTGCAGGCCATAGTCGATCACCAAGGACTGATCAGCAACATCGTTGCTAAATATCCTGGGAGTGTTGATGACGCATTCATCTTCCGTCACAGCACCATCAACCAACACTTCCAGGATGGACGGTATGGCAATGGACTACTTGTTGGTAAGGACAAAAATCTAACTCATATACACACTGCACAGCAACCCTCTAGGACAAACAACACATACACCACAATAGCAACACCTAGCCTGGAATACACTGAGGTACTCACATCACTAGCCATGTGTCAGAAGTCACCATTGAACCTGTCGCACATTGGAATGTACTCCACAGGTTAATGTGAAGACATGAATGAGTGTGGTTGCCTAAATGTCACCTTGCAAATTGGAAGTGTCACAATAACCTGTACATTAACACATTGCATAAGTCTTAAGGTATGGGGTGTCCAGGGTACTTTCATATGAACGTTTCAACTACACTTCCATGTTTTACCTCTGCATGGAACTATCATCTCACCCCCAGTGAAGACACACGGGCACCTGTATCACAAGTCACAATGCAAGGGAGGGCACAGTTTTATAAAAAAAAAAATACAGACTGCTGACAAAAGGCAAGCTAACAAACACTTGCTCAGCCAAGGAAAAAACCCAATGCTAAACTTTTACCCTACAAGTATAGGTTGTCACATTAGAACACAAAAGAGTCACAGACAACACAAGACAACTACTGCAATCAAAGGTCTGTACAAGAGTGCTTACTACATCTAATTGATCCCATTCTGTGTTTCTATTTCAGCTGATCAGGGGTATGGCATCCAGCCTTGGCTAATGACACCATATGGGAACCCCACTACTGCTGCAGAGCGGGCATACAATGACGCCCATAAGAGGACACGCAGCATTGTTGAGCGGACCTTTGGGATCCTAAAGTCAAGGTTCTGCTGCCATGACATCACTGGTGGTAGCCTACTCTATTCCCCAGAGATGGTCTGTAAGATCATACTCACTTGTGCCATATTGCACAACATTTGTGTAAACAGGAACATTCCCCTCCTTGAAGCAAACCCAGACATGCCTGAAGATGACGAAGAGGAGGATGCTGGCCTGCAACAGGAGGGGGAACAACAAAACACGGCAGCAGGAGTGCGTAGGCGCCAACAGCTTGTCAATAATTTTTTTTCTTAATTTCTTATATCAAAACTTATAGCACAATTGTAAATAAACACCGATAACAAACACCACATCATGCTTTGGCCTATTCATTTCTGACCACCTTTAGTTCTAAATTGCTGAAAAAGGATGTCGTCTCATTGAGCAATAATGATAAAATACTCATCACACAAAAAATAAACATCACAAATGTCTGCACAGAGGGTAGGATGTTACATGATACATTACCATCCACCGAGGCCAACAGGAGTACCAAAGTGCCAATTACACATGCCTGATCCAGACACCTGAGAAAGTCTCTCACTCAGACCAAAAATGTAGATCATTTGAAAGTCTCATTACATGTGTTCAGTGACAGGGTGGGACCATCCATGTGTACATGACCATGTCCTCAATGGCTTTTCTCAAGTTTTTGATATAAACAATACCCAATCAGAACAACATTAGCTGCCACTAACTCATGAGGAGACCTTGAAGTTACAGTGACAACATACACCCAGACAGGTGATAGTGGATCCACATTCCCACACACATATAACCATATGTCATCCAATCAACCAAATGTTTGCAAGCTGCCCATCACAGTAGTGTCCCAGTTCAAACCTAGCAGGCAAAATTTAACATGCCACTAAACCAGGTAATGCATAAAGGGCCACATACATCAACAACCTATTTGTCATCAGCACATGAGGAACGCTGAGAGTTTGCAAACATAGTCATTGGAAAATGGTATGTCAGATTGCTCCAAATCAACAATAGTGCAAACGTCAAATGGGCAAATGAGATGAATGGCCAACAGTGATTCATACCCTATGGCCTTACATTAGCCTGCTGCTGCAGGTTTTGCATAACCGAATAAATGAAAGCCATGGATAAATCAGCAAATCTGGAAGGGCAATGCGTAGGGTGCTGGGGGCCTAAGTCCACCTCTACCGCCCCCCAAATATACAAGAATCATGTACTTGTGAAGTAAACACATGCATAAGGCGCCTGTGTGGCCTACATGTCAAAAGTCAAACACAAATCAGATACACAAAATCATAATAGGACATGGTTAGCCCCATAAAAAATGTAAGTGACTATTGCACTCCCTGTTTGGAATATAGATATATGCATTACCATGAAAATTGTGGGCACATTTTAGAGAAGGAATACATCATGGTATACCATTCATCATTTCAAAATAGCCATCAGCAATTACCCCAAATATGTGTACAAATATGGTTAATACATTTTCTGAAGGTATCGTAATTATTACAGTGTGAATGCCATCTATACATCCAATAAGGGACATGTGTCATAGCTAACCACAAATGTGTATCACATAGCACCGTTTGGCCATGACAAATTTCCTTCCCCAACTGTAAAAAATGAAGACATCATTTAATAATGCAGCAAAATTCCACGCAGACAGCATGGGCGTCATAATTTTTTCACATACAGGAGTGCACAGAATGCAGAGTCAAAAAATAGGAGATGAAAATTTATAAATGAATAAGCTACAGTACATGTCCACCATATTGTGTATGAAGCGTCAAATTTCCACGCAGACAGCATGGGCGTCATAATTTTCCCACGTACAGGAGTGCACAGAATGCAGAGTCAAAAAATAGGAGATGAAAATTAATAAATTAATAAGCTACAGTACATGTCCACCATATTGTGTATGAAGCGTCAAATTTCCACACAGACAGCATGGGCGTCATAATTTTTCCACGTACAGGAGTGCACAGAATGCAGAGTCAAAAAATAGGAGATGAAAATTAATAAATTAATAAGCTACAGTACATGTCCACCATATTGTGTATGAAGCGTCAAATTTCTACGCAGACAGCATGGGTGTCATAATATTTTCACGTACAGGAGTGCACAGAATGCAGAGTCAAATATAAATGGTCATATATGTTTCACATATTTGCCAGAAAATTATAATTCTACACTAAAACTGTAAACTCAGCCTCACACAGAAATGTAAGGGAACAATGAAGAAATTACTTTTGACTCTGCATTATGTGCAATGTTATGCGTCAAAAAATATGACGCACAGTGTGTGTGCGTGAAAATATGACGCATAACGGAAAAATAAAAACGGCGGCCATTTTATGCAGGAAGTGATGTAATAGGATATCCTGTTTACAAAATCTCTACTGTGAGTTAACTTTCACTTTCACTTTGCAGTCTCAGATCTTTTCTAGACTGTGTGGTTGTGTTGAAAGTGCAGTCCTGTGTTTAACTGCTTTTGTGTCCTGTGTACCTTGTATTTTGTCTTTTTGTGTTCCTAGTCTTGTTGTGTAATATTGTCTTAGTCTGTTTAGTGTACTTTTGTCCAATCCTGTTTTTGTTTGTATTGTCTGTGGGAGTCTGTTCTGGGTAGTTTAACTTTGGGGTTAGTTGGGCTATTTTTATTAAGTTTCATTTTTCCTTCATTACTCTACCTTTCCCCATTTCCCACTTTTACTTGTCTATCTCATTTTTCTCCTTTAAATTACTAAATATGTCAGGTAGGCCTCGGCTTGCCAGGATGGGTGAGGAGGAATTGGGGGGATTTATTTGGCTTGTTTGCCATTTCCTCCCACTCATGCTGGAGTCTGGGGGCCGTGTGATACAGGGGTATCACACGGAGGCACGGAAAGTCCGGTGGGGGAAGGTGCGCCATCACCTGGTCCGGGTCTACGGGAGCATGAGGAATGAGCATCAACTGAAGCACCGCTGGGCTGATCTCATATCCAGGGAGCAGGACCTGCTGGACCACCTGGGAATCAGGATTGGTGGCCATGTTGGTGAGTACAAATAAATTACATGTGAATAAATGAAATCTGTGTGGGGACATGTGATGATTGTTACCCAATCTGCTAGATAAGTAGCTGACTGTGTATAATGCTAGGGAAACCTAATGTGTATTTGTTGCAGAATGTGTCGGAAGACCAATGCTAGCAGTCAGATGGCTCATGTTTTCAACACATACCGGATGCCTGTAGCTGTATGTAATGTAGTGTTGCCTTTGTGTCAGACAAGCGACACGTTAATGCTCTATCTTAAACCTAAAGGTCATATTGGCCAGTGAGAAAGTCATGTAGAAACAACATACCTACATATGTTGACGCCATAGCTAGACAGAAAATTGTATACCCATGATGATGCTATAAATGTGTGCTGGCTTCACGTCACATGAAGTCAGCTATGTTGTCCACACATATGTCACATTTGTGTCTGGATGCTGTGTGTTGAAAATGTCCACCTAGCCTGTTTGATTGTGAGGGGTCATGCAGTCCTCAAGTAACCAGCTTTTGGATGTCTCTCTGGGATGCACATGATGAGATGTATACAAGCCATTATTGTTGGGGCTTACTAATGGAGGGGTATCTTTGACAACACCTGACTGTCCTGGCCACTGCATGTGTGTAGTAGGGTCTGTAACTGTAGTAGGAGACTCATCCAATGTTAATGTTTATAAAAAATCATCCATGCAGTATGAGCATGTGGGAAAGTGTATTATTACCATGTCATATTCACACAGTGTCATAGTAACTGCAATCATTTGTCAGAGCACCGAGTCTGAGTATATTCTTCCTTTCATGCTTTACAGGTGGACCAGCACCGTACACCGTGGGAGAGGTGGCACATTTTGAGGACCCCGATACCTACAGTGAGTGTGGCCTGAGTGCTATGTTTAATTTTTTGCTAGTGATGCATGATGGACTAGTGTGTGTTCAACAAAATTCATGATTTGATGCGCTGCCCGTTGGCATTGTTGCTTTAGTGGGATTTCAAATATCACTTCTATTTCTGTAGACCAATACTTAGCCATCTCTCAGATTTAGGGGCTGTAGGTCATTCCAGTTGGGCCGCAATGGGGAATGGGATGAGTCATGTGGAATACACTGGTTAATGTAAGACTTGCTCTGGGACTTGGCTTGAACTGAGTCTGCATATCAGACTGACATTCTCCCAGATAGCCTTGGCAAATGGCTTTGATTAAATGTGCATCTTCCTAGTTGAGGATGCACTGTGTACACTGTAGGTTGGATCTTCCGGGGGCATGTACTTCCACTAGTTGAACTAGAAGTGTGTGTGACTAGAGTGCAATGGCCTAGGTGTTCTGTCGACTCATGATCATGTGTGTTCTAGCTCCTCTGTGTGTGTTGTAAAACATGCCTCACTGATAGTATGTGATGTTGGCCTAAGTCAGAGCATTTTTACATGGTTGGACCTTGGATGTGACAATGTTTGGCTGACTCCAACGTGTTGCTAGCCCTTCATAGGTGTTGTGTGTGAAGGCACATACTTGTTGACCTTTCTATACACTCCTGGGTGTGCATTGAACATGGGATTGTTGGTTGTTCTTCCCACCCCACCCTCAAAGACTGCCATGTTAATGGGAAACAGGGTACCTAGGACTGTAGCAACCAGTATGTTACACGTACTTGTGACCTTTAGCAACTTTGTTTAGAACCTAGGGCCAGATGTAGCAAACAGTGTTCAAGTTGCCAATGGCATAAATTGCTCTTTGTGAGTCGCAAACGTCTGTTTGCTATGCAGAAATGTATTTTGTGATTCTGAACATACTTGCAAAATGCATTTCCGACTCGCAAATAGGAAGGGGTGTTCCCGTCCTATTTGCGACTCGCAGTGGTATGCAATTCCATTTGCGACTGAGTACGTGGTCGCAAAGGGAGTCGCAGTTACCATCCACTTGAAGTGGATGGTAACCCACTCGCTAACTGGAAGGGGTCCCCATAGGAACCCTTCCCCTTTGTGAGTGGACCCACATTTTTTTTTCAAAACAGCCAGTGGTCCAAGGGACCACTACCTGCCCTGAAATAATCCAAAACCAAAGATTTCGGTTTTTTTTTTCTAAGTGCAGCTCGTTTTCCTTTCAGGTAAACGGGCTACACTTGGGAAAAAATAACCGGCTTTATTTAAAAGCAGTCACGGCCATGGAGGTCTGCTGTTCCCAGCAGGCCTCCATCCCCGTGAGGGCCCATAGTCGCTAAGGGGGCGCAAATTGGACCCACCTCATTGATGTTAATGAGGTGGGTCTTAGCGACCCCATAGCGACTCGCAGACGGTGTCGGAGACACCGTTCTGCATAGCAAATTGCAAGTCGCAATTTTCCATCTTCCTACATCTGGCCCCTAGTGTACACATTCGGTTATGGCCCATGGGTTCAATATTAGCACACAACAAATTACAAATGGCATTGAGTGAAGACTGTGATAGTTATCACATAGAGTGACATATGTAGTGAAGTCAGTATGCGGAAGAGGTGCAGCCATAATGTCAGATGCCTTAGGCATAATTTGGATGAGTAGTTTAGGGTGATGTCATCCATCATGTAGAGACATGGATATGCTAGGTGTGAGATGCCCTTATGTATGCAGGCTTCACATGTACTTCCTATGAGCCTTTGAGTGAACTATGTTGTGACAATTGCTGCAACAAATACATTACTAGTAATGTAGAAATAACCCATTGTGCTATTCCACCCAATGCAATTCCAAAGGAAAATATTTGCCTTTTCTCTTCACAGCTGCAAACATGAGTGCCGCAGATAGACACCAATTTGAGAGGCGTGCCATGCGATACAGGCACATCCTGCAGGTGCAGTCTGGGTACCGGAGGATGGCCCGCAAATATCACTCGGATCGGGCCTCCGGGGCATGGTGGGCCTCACCACAGGGTCGGCCTACATTGCCCACAACAGCCACCAACACCACATCCACCAGGTCTCCCCAAGTGGCCCAGCAACGTCGGGAACAGTAGACCCTGGCTCATCCTCAAGACTTGGACCCACCCATGTTCTACAACCAGGACAGTCCAGTGGGCAGTCAACTCCTGGCACAAGCTTAACCTCGGCCGGCACACAAACTACATCAGCCCCTCCTGTGGACCTAGCTGCATTCCTGGCATTGAGTAGAAAATTGGACAAGCTGTTCAATAAGGTGGACAACCTGACCCAGGATGTGGCCTATATAAAAAAAAGGGTCAGCTCCATCAGGGGACCCTACGGAGGGCGAACCTCTAGGACTTTTGCCCTGTTGAACTTTTACCCCTCCCCTCTCTCCTCTTTCCTATTTTCTACTGATAGTTGGGTTTTGGGGATTAGTATTAGGTTAGTATAGGTAATTAGCTTAGTTAGTGTTAGGGAAGAGGGTGGGGGTCCTTATTCTTTCTATCTTTATTTTTTGTGTGGGTGGGGGGCAATGTTGGGATTCCTGTTATTTAAAAAATATATATATAAAAAATATACAAAAATTTACAAATAAATATATGTTTGTTTAGGATAGTGTAGTATGTGTGTAGGTTAGTAAGTGTTGTCCTGCATGTGTCCTGTCTCATAATGGTGGGTGGGGGGTTGATGGTTAGATCGTTTCGTTACATCTGCAGAGTAAGTTTAGCTTAGGTTAGTTAGGGACAGTTGTGGGTTAGTAGTAGTCAGGTTAGATTAGTGTAGGTATTACCTTTCCCTTAGTTGCCTCTTGTGTTAATAAATAGTAATAAATATATAGTTAACCCTTTACATGATGCGTTAGGTGCTACTTTATCATGGCCTTGACATCAGTGTAGCTGAATGTTTTTGTATGACATTTGTGTCCTATGCTCGCCATCCCCAGGAAATTGAGGTTTAACATGAAGCTACCCATGTGCTAACTTGGTAAGTATCCTCCATTTGGGAGACCCACCATTGGTAGTTTGCATTGATCACCAAGGTTTTGTGTTGGTGAGTATGTATTCTACTTCACAAAGTGTGCTTCCAGACTTGTTATTGTGGGTAATTTAATAGGTCGGACTGCAGTGTGAAGTTCAGGGAGATCTTTGTAGATGGGGAGTTGTTAACACTCTTGTCTTGTTGCCTTCATTGCTGACCTACATTATGTGTGTACTAATTCAGCATGACTTTCCTTCATGGAAGTATACTCAGAAAGGGTGATTGATGCAGTGTAATTTGTTAATGTTTCCTTACTTTTTGCAGCATAATTTCATGTTTTAGAATTGCATGGTGCCTACATTTCTCAGCCACCATTAGTTGACTAGAATAGCTATAGATGGTGCATCATTCTGTCCAACACAGCATGATTGTGTGTGGTTAGTCCCTTCATCAGTTATTCTCCTCAGTATGGTAAGGCTATGATGCAATCCTGGCCACTGCACAGATGTTTCAGACTACATGATATCAGGACAGTTGTATTGACAATCTACATGGTTGCCACACAGGCACTTTGGAGTTATGTACTGCACAGTTGAAGTGTGAAATAACACAGAGACATGATAGGTGTGCAAGTGCTATTTATTTATAGGTGCTGTATTGCAAAATGTCCATTGTCCATGTTTGCTGGCTCCGTTCTGGTGCATTCTTACATGGTGATCCTACAGAAGGGGTGTGGATGATGCTCCTGACATGCTGGGGTGATGTCACAGACAGTGCAGAGGGACAGGAATTGGCAAATAGTAGGAGAGAGACATTCACTGGCAATGGTGACAAGTCATACAGTGGATTGCAGAACAGTCATTGAGTGTAGTTGTAGTGAGACTGGCATTTGACAAAACGTAGGACCTTGGTGAAAGTAGGCCATGGTGCAGGGACTAGTGCTTCCGGGTACTCTTCCGTGAGAATGTTATCTGTTCCATGTCTTCTTCTTCTGATGTGTGTGTTGCCTGGTTTGTCCTTGTTGTTGTTGTTTGTGAAGGGGCAACACACACCTCAGTGTTAGAAGACGTGGAGGCAGACATCCCGGGGTTGCTCCCTGTGGAGTTATTAAGGGCAGTACTGCAGCAAGGAGGGCCTGCTGGTTTTTGAGAATGGCAGCCACATCACGATGGTAGGCAGCCAGGTCGGCCCTGAGGGGTTCAATGTTGCATTCGTGCACACGTTGAATGGATTGCAGTTGTAGATGTTGTGTCAACTGGATGACAGCTGTGCTGATTTCCTTCTGTGTTTTGGCAAGTTCCTGCAAGAGAGATGTTAGGGCTTGCATAGCAGCAGAAGACATCCTGCACGAACGCACCCCCTCAAGGCTGGCTGCCATAGTTTGCATCCCCACCCGCACCTCCTTGGCCAGCTCCTGCTGTACCCCAACAACAGTTCTTTCGAAGCTGGTGCCAGTGTCGTCAGAGTCCTCAGCTGTGTTGGAGCTGGCAGGTATTACAATTGGGGTGGCGGGTGGTTCTACTGTGGTGGCTGCTTCTTCTGTGCTCCTCCTTGTGACTGAAGGTGGGGTTTGGAGGCTTTCAAGGACCATTTGGATGGTCTCCTGTGGAAAGTTTATGGGCTCGTCATCCATGTCATCAGGGAAATCAGGGACAGGCATATCGGCAGGAGATCCATGTTCCTCTGCAATGAAACAGGGTACAATTAGTGTGTCTGTGTTGTGACAATTTTGCAATAAGATACAAGCCTTTGGATGCCTTAACTTTGTGCTCTGTTTTTGTCTTTGTATCTGCTGTCCTTCATATGGGCATTGTTGTAGGCCTATGGCCCACCTGTGTGTCACATGTATGATATAGAGCTATCAGACTTGTCTGCCTAATTGCCTCTAGGTGTTGCTTTGTAACAATTTAGGAATAGCCATCTTTTTGTCCTACTCGTCCCTCCGTGTTTAACTATTCTTATGGAGAGACATTTTGTTGGGTGGGCTCTCATTATCCTACATGAGATTACTGGCTTTCTAGGCAGCAGGATAGCTAATGGTGTGGGGGACCTAGTCTGACCCACTTGTAAATAACTCTGTCACCCTGATTCTTTCTTTTTGCTCTGGCTAACTAGCAGTGCCTCATGTCTCCCACGGCAAAGGAATGATTAGACATCCGAGCGCATGACATCTTTGGAACTTCTCAGGGAAGTCGTGGTCACTCAGATCCAAACCAATTCTCTCTTTTCCAGTATGATCTCATACACAAATGACAAAGACAGTATTTGTTTATATGATGATTTCATTGAACAACTGACTTGTAGATATTTAGGTGTGAGCCACAATAACCCAAACAATACAACATGGTAGAATTGAAATAGTCAGCAGGAGAGTAAAACATTAGTACAAAGCTATCATGGTGCCTAACTGTTTCTACTATCCCTCTGCTTGTTCTATTTAGAGCACAGCATGTTAAGCTTCGAGCTTGCCTGTCTGAATCACTGGGGAGACATCATCCCTCATATCTGAGCAATGGCCTGTGATCTGGTTCTGCATCTGCAGCAAGGCAGGCAGCGTCTAATTGTGGTTCTCTGTTTGGAAACTCCCTCTTGCGTGTCTTGGGACAAGGAAGTGATTTTATAAGTAATATGTCATCGTGATGACAAAGTGTCCCTACTCAGGAATGCCAAATCTTAACCCCTACCACGTCTATCGGCAATGTACCAGACTGTATCCTTGACTGGGGCACAGAGTGAATATGTTCTGGCGAACTCCAGTGCTGAAGTAGGCAAAACAGTGTGATTTGACTAACAAACAACACCGTAGGACTGGCTATTTGCAAAATTAACTGATAAGGAAGCCTAATACATTTAGTGCAAAGTGCCCAGAGGCTCTTAGATGTGAGCAAATGCGTAAAAGTACATTCAGGGCAAGGTGCACAAAGGCCTAAAGCCTGAAGCTAATGCGCAAAGTATACGTAACACTTACCACACTACACTTTGACTGGCTGTGGATGTTGTGAATGTCCTGGCAGCACACTTGCCTCTCAGGACCTGCCCCAAACACTTTTAATTCACATTACCCGAAATGTACATGTAATGTGGCATATCCTATGCATGTCAATGTTAGGATGTGGTATGGATGTAAACATTGTTGATGTTTGGAGATGATGTTGGGTCATGTGTGTTTAATTGGATTGGCCTGTTTATCGTATGAAGGTTCTATTTGGTTGTCAGACTGTGCAGGTGTGTTTCAGTGACCAGTTGCCTGTGTCGCCTCCTCATTGTTGTTGTCTGAGCAGTATGACATTAGTGATGTTGCCTTGTTAGCCAGGCACGTGAGGGACCCTGACGTATGCAGCATGTGTGTGTCCTTAGTGCTGTGTGGCTCCTATTGCTGTTTACTTTGGCTGATGTATGTGTCAACTATGGGCATTGGCATTTGAGTGTACTGGTGCCTTTGTCTTATTTCTATAAATAGTTGCAGATGTCATCCTCACCCCCTAATTTAGGTATGTATGTTCCATGGAGAGATTCCTGCCATTTGCTACTATAGCTGCACAGAGATGAGAGGTGTTATTGTCAACTGTTGTCGCAGTTACATTGCAATTGTTGTGTTGGCTACTGGATTACTGATAGGGACCTAGTTGATGTAGGATAGATTTTGACAGACAAGTGCCTGGATGTGAGTTTGACGTAGTGGCCTTCCCACCTGCCGCTGCTTTCCCTTGGCTCTAGTGTTGTTATTACAGGATGGCCCCATGAGACTGTTGTTGGTGCTGTATTTTGTCGTGTCCCAGATTCAGTCTGTGCAGGGCATGCCCCCCTGCCGTACCCCTTCACCCATGCCACTCCATGTATATGCTGACTTACATGCAATGTGTAGTAGGTATTTCCCCCCTGCTTACAGTCAACATTATTGTATTTTAAATCCCCATGCAACTTACCCTGCATGTGCGTTGTGTCGTGATAGTTTGCGCTGTCCTGTCCTTGAATCCCTGTGACGATCTCCTCAGGGATGACGGCTGCGACCATCTCCTCCATGTGGTCCAGGGCCTCCTGGTGTGCTGGACTCCCCCCTCCAGTCTGCAGTGCTGCCTTCCTGTTCCTGGCAATTTTTTCTTTTGTCCTACGTTTGCAGTCATGCCAGCGTTTCTTACACTCAGTGACTGTCCTGCGTTCTTCAGCAACACTGTTGATCTTGTCCACAATTTTTTGCCATATGGCCTCTCTCCTACTGATTGGCAATTTAGAGGTGATGAACAATTGGTGCTGGTGTTCCGTCACCTCTCTAACCAGTATTTCCTGCTCCTCTGCACTGAAGCGACACTTTTATTTTTCTTCTGAAAATGTCCTGGTTCCGGTATGGGTCCTCCTGGCTGGTTCCTGGTCTGCTGTCATCTTCCTGGGGTCTGTAGTGGCATCTGGGATCCATTTTGGCTCTCCTCTGCTGAAAGGGCAGTGTTCGCGGGTAAATTTGACGCTATTGCGTAAAAAAAAACAGCGCTTTCCGGGTTGCGCTGTCGTAAATCGACCCACAGTGATGTGCGTTGCGTAAACGTTGGTTTTCTTTACGACTTGACGCCGCTGTGTGCGTCACGAAATAATGACTCCCACCTGTTGGTTGCGCCGCCGTGCGTCAAAGTATAAATTTGATGCTCGCACGCTGCATCGAAATGGCGTTAGCCGGCGTTAATATTTTTGACGCAAAGCTGCGCCGGCGCAGCTTTGCGTCAAAAAGTATAAATATGGCCCTAAATGTTTTATGTTATACAGCAACATAGAATCATATGGCATGTAATGTCTCTGATTGTCCTGAAGAATTTTACAGCTGGCCTTTTCCAGATGTCCTTTGCACAATTGTGAATCTAGTCCCCTCTATTGTTTGCTTACCGATATCCTGATGGGACCGCTCAGAAAAGTATCTAGAGTAAATTAGAAATAACTACTTAACAGTATTCATATTAAATATTGTGTTTATTGTATATGTATCACCAGTTGCTACTTTGTGAGTTTTTTTATATTAAACCCTACAACATTCAGACTTATAGTATGTACTTTTTAGAAAAAAAACAGATTCTTGCTCTGCCCTTAGTGTGTTTCTTTCTCAGGCAAAGAATTAAAGTACCTGAGCAAATACTGCAAAGTCTGCCAGAGACCAGAATATCATACTGGATTGCTGTGTAGTTTTAGGTGTGCAGGGACAGCTATTTTTGATATCTCCCTGCTAGGACACAAACATGCAGGGATTTTCTTGAATTTTGACACTCTACGTATATAAAAATCTTAATATGATGACTCCAAGAAATTACAACCTGTCTGATGTTCGGGATCCTCTTTGATTCATTTTTTTCCTTGTATGGGATATGGTTGAATGCCAGCAAACTATCAACTTAGCCTCTAAAATGACCTTCAATATGAAAAGCAATGGTCCAGTTTTGTCTACAGTGCACGACTGCTGAACCCCACCTTGGAAGAAAAGAACTTTAGGTCAACTAACATCCTATCAATTTTTTTTGTTTTCAAGAGGTCCTTGAAATTATCTTTATATCATAAGTGTATCTATATTGTTTAGTGCAAATCAGTGTCTCTGTCCCCATGCACTCCACAGTCTGCTGTCTAAGCTCTAATGATGTTGGATCATGTTCCTCGAAGGCTTATTAATGACATGTGTTGTCACCAAATGCAGGACTTTAACTAAAAGTCACTACAGTCTTGAGGTCATCGGACTTCCATTCCTTTCCATTCATATTTTAAATGTCTTTAAACTTGAGGTATCAGTGGGCAGTATGTGGCAGTGCAAACTGCATGCAAATGACATTGGGTGCTTTTTTATTTGCAGTAGATTAGCTCATGCCATTAAAAGCCTATTAAGATACATTTTAAGTTTAATAACTACTTGTTTGACATCCAATTGCAAACTTTCCTATTACTTCTTGGAAATACTCAACCCAATTTGGCCATTTCAAACTTTCAAATGTGTACGCCGTTATTCTGAGGTTTTGTGCAAAGTGCTCAGCTGGTCACTTGAGGAAAAGATCACTTGCAACTTTTGATGTCCCTCCAACCATACAAGAGGTCAGACGTCTGAGAAATGCAATCTACTTCTCAGTCTTGCGTGTAAGGGAAAACAAGTAGAGTCATTCAGTGGTCCTGGCAGGTCACAAATATGAGGTGCAGTCTGATTTTCTACTTGCACAGGTCTAAATAAATTCTAATTTGCAGTCAATCAAGAGTCACCTTGTTGAAACTAAGAGACAGTGGGTAGGTTGACTCATCAATAGTCCCTGACCAGTGGGTAATAAGTTCCAAGGGCAAACATTCCCTATTTTTCAGCACATCTTGTTTGCGCTATCGCACAGTGTACTATTCTTAGTTAATTCCAGCATGGCAGAATTACTGTGTCACAGGAATAGGCTCCTGATCCAGGAGTGTGCCTAGGAAAATGGGCGGTTGGCTCTTTCTCAACCAAACAAAATTGGATCTGGGACGATCTCTTCACTTCACTGGATTGGAACCAGGTTGGCTATATTGGTTTTGGGATCCAAGGACAACTTTTCCTCAGGTGCCAGTGGACATGTTACTTTCAACTTGTAAGCTTCATCGTGATCCTTTACAAGTTATTGAAGATCCTGATCCCTCCCCAGCTCTCCTTTCTGGAAGAGCATAAGTAACATACATTATAACAGGTTTTTCTACCAAAATGCTGAAACCATTCTTTCTGTTCTAAGAGAAGTTTCACTTCTCATCAAGAATACAGCGCTGAATGGAAAGGAAACAACAGGCCGGCTAATGATAATTAGCGTATTTAAGCTTCAAGCAGACAAATTGTCAGTTAATAAATGGTACTTTCCTGTGTATTTATATAAAATCCAACTACTGAAATTAATTGGAAATGTTTACATCTCCGTCGTTTGAATTATAGCAACCTAAAATATAGTCTAAAACTCACATGTAGCTTGACTGACTATATCAAAGCAGACCTCTTTCTGTCAAAAAAGTTTATTTTGACAGATTGACCAGCAGGTTTAAATGCAGCATCAGCCAACCTACCCATGTAGGCCTGAACCCATATTCTGCTTATCAGCCTAGTGAATGATAATGTGTGTGCTTTCGTTCACCAGTCATTAATAACTTCCATGTCACTGGTATATCTCCTGCACCGTATAATAAGACCTTACTGGTAAGTCAAATGGGCAAATTGGTTATTAACCAGTTTTGTCATATTTAAGGTCTTAAAGCACATACATTTAGACATGACCAGCAGTGCCTGCGTGTGCAGAGAAGAATAATCAGAAATACCAGTCAGCAAATGAACAGGTGACCACACAAAAAATGGTTTTTCAAACAGTGTTGGAAAAGTGGCATAATGTTACAAATTTCTTAGAAGCACAGGATTCATAATGAGTACTTTAGAAAAAAGGAACTGCAGGAAAGGATAACTCCTTTCCTATGTTCCACTTTTAAGTAGTATTTGGTATTGCCATTAGGACATCCATGCAGTACCATTGGTTTCTGCAAGGTTGGATCCAATGTTAAGATACACACAGCCACCTGCTGTGCCCACTCACATAATGCTGTTTTGTTATCCTCAAAACTTGTTCTATAATCACTGTTTTTACCAAGTACAGGAAAACAACTTCAGACCACAGTGCTGTGGGCAGTTACCATCATGTTCTCTCATTGCAGAGGTCAAATCCAAAAATGTCAGTAGGCTCTTTGTGGCATAGAGAACTACATGCATATGAAAGCTGGTACACTTTCATAAAACACTTGCTATTTTTTCCAAGAATGTACCCATGCAATTTCACGTGTGAATTCTACCCGCTCCCTTGCCTAACATCCCACGTCAAAGTTTACACTTTAACCATGTACAACATACTACAAATTTACCAGTTTCAAAGTAGTAATTTTAAATACAGTTCAGCATATAATTTGTGCAAATTGGTCAATTGAGGTAAAAGTTTATGAAATTTCAAGTTTAGCTTTCCTATGAAGTGTTGTGCCCACCTTAATACAGAGAGGCAGAGGCTATATTTGTAATAAGTCTATATAGTAGTATGCATGTGTATATACAAATAGATAAATAAATGTATGCCCATAACTACATGTACATATTTCATGCTTTCCCGCTCTCTTTATTAGTAGATTGCATTTTTGATGATTGATATGCATTGTAAACATTACAAAGTTTGTCTCCAACAAAATTAAACAGTGTCTAAAAGTTGTCCAAAAACTTTGTAAAGTCCCACATTCTCTGTTGCTCTATAATCTTTGCCACATTCGTTTCAAAGTAATAACAGCATTAATCATTGTATTATCATCAGTTCTGATTATAGACGGAGCATTTTAGAACCATCTATGTTTTTCTACAAAACCCAAAATCCATTCTAGACGGGCCTGGAAATAGTAGAAAAAATAAAGTATTTTCATCTAAATATATTGCTTGGAATCTCAACATCTGGCGTAAATGTTCTGTTTTCCTCTTTGCGGGCGATCTAGTTGTTCCAACTACCAGAAAAGTGGCAACAGTGCAGAAAGCAGGTAACTACTGCATCTCAGTGTAAATAAAGGGATGTATGTTTTAAGTTATAGAGCGACATAGAATCATATGGCATATAATGTCTCTGATTGTCGTGAAGAATTTTACAGCTAGCCTTTTCCAGATGTCCTTTGCACAATTGTGCATCTAGTCCCCTCTATTGTTTGCTTACCGATATCCTGATGGGACCGCTCAGAAGGTATCTAGAGTAAATTAGAAATAACTACTTAACAGTATTCATATAAAATATTGTATTTATTGTATATGTATCACCAGTTGCTACTTTGTAAGTTTTTTGATATCAAACACTACAACATTCAGACGTAGAGTATGTACTTTTTAGAAAAAAAACAAATTCTTGCCCTGCCCTTAGTGTGTTTCTTTCTCAGGCAAAGAATTAAAGTACCTGAGCAAATACTGCAAAGTCTGTCAGAGACCAGAATATCATACTGGATTGCTGCAGTAGTTTACGTGTGGAGGGACAGCTATTTTTTATATCTCCCTGCAAGGACACAAACATTCAGGGATTTTCTTGAATTTTGACACTCTACGTATATAAAAATCTTAATATGATGACTCCAAGAAAATACAACCTGTCTGATGTTAGGGATCCTCTTTGATTCTGTGTTTTCCTTGTATGGGATTTGGTTGAATGCCAGCAAACTATCAACTTAGCCTCTAAAATGACCTTCAATATGAAAAGCAATGGTCCAGTTTGGTCTACAGTGCACGACTGCTGAACCCCACCTTAGAAGGAAGGAACTTTAGGTCAACTAACATCCTATCCATTTTTTTTGTTTTCAAGAGGTCCTTGAAATTATCTTTATATCATAAGTGTATCTTTATTGTTTAGTGTAAATCAGTGTCTCTGTCCCCATGCACTCCACAGTCTGCTGTCTAAGCTCTAATGATGTTGGATCATGTGCCTCGAAGGCTTATTAATGACACGTGTTGTCACCAAATGCAGGACTTTAACTAAAAGTCACTACAGTCTTGAGGTCATCGGACTTCCATTCCTTTCCATTCATATTTTAAATGTCTTTAAACTTGAGGTATCAGTGGGCAGTATGTGGCAGTGCAAACTGCATGCAAATGACATTGGGTGCTTTTTTATTTGCAGTAGATTAGCTCATGCCATTAAAAGCCTATTAAGATACATTTTAAGTTTAATAACTACTTGTTTGACATCCAATTGCAACCTTTCCTAGAACTTCTTGGAAATACTCAATCCAATTTGGCCATTTCAAACTTTCAAATGTGTACGCCGTTATTCTGAGGTTTTGTGCAAAGTGCTCAGCTGGTCACTTGAGGAAAAGATCACTTGCAACTTTTGATGTCCCTCCAACCATACAAGAGGTCAGATGTCTGAGAAATGCAATCTACTTCTTAGTCTTGCGTGTAAGGGAAAACAAGCAGAGTCATTCAGTGGTCCTGGCAGGTCACAAATACGAGGTGCAGTCTGATTTTCTACTTGCACAGGTCTAAATAAATTCTCATTTGCAGTCAATCAAGAGCCACCTTGTTGAAACTAAGAGACAGTGGGTAGGTTGACTCATCAATAGTCCCTGACATCTCCGTCGTTTGAATTATAGCAACCTAAAATATAGTCTAAAACGCACATGTAGCGTGACTGAATATATCAAAGCAGACCTCTTTCTGTCAAAAAAGTTTATTTTGACAGATTCACCAGCAGGTTTAAATGCAGCACCAGTCAACCTACCCATGTAGGCCTGAACCCATATTCTGCTTATCAGCCTAGTGAATGACAATGTGTGTGCATTCGTTCACCAGTCATTAATAACTTCCATTTCACTGGTATATCTCCTGCACCATATAATAAGACCTTACTGGTAAGTCAAATGGGCAAATTGGTTATTAACCAGTTTTGTCATATTTAAGGTCTTAAAGCACATACATTGAGACATGACCAGCAGTGCCTGCGTGTGCAGAGAAGAATAATCAGAAATACCAGTCAGCAAATGAACAGGTGACCACACAAAAAATGGTTTTTCAAACAGTGTTGGAAAAGTGGCATAATGTTACAAATTTCTTAGAAGCACAGGATTCATACTGAGTACTTTAGAAAAAAGGAACTGCAGGAAAGGATAACTCCTTTCCTATGTTCCACTTTTAAGTAGTATTTGGTATTGCCATTAGGACATCCATGCAGTACGATTGCAACTTTTGATGTCCCTCCAACCATACAAGAGGTCAGATGTCTGAGAAATGCAATCTACTTCTTAGTCTTGCGTGTAAGGGAAAACAAGCAGAGTCATTCAGTGGTCCTGGCAGGTCACAAATACGAGGTGCAGTCTGATTTTCTACTTGCACAGGTCTAAATAAATTCTCATTTGCAGTCAATCAAGAGCCACCTTGTTGAAACTAAGAGACAGTGGGTAGGTTGACTCATCAATAGTCCCTGACCAGTGGGTAATAAGTTCCAAGGGCAAACATTCCCTATTTTTCAGCACATCTTGTTTGCGCTATCCCACAGTGTACTATTCTTAGTTAATTCCAGCATGGCAGAATTACTGTGTCACAGGAATAGGCTCCTGATCCAGGAGTGTGCATAGGAAAATGGGCGGTTGGCTCTTTCTCAACCAAACAAAATTGGATCTGGGACCATCTCTTCACTTCACTGGATTGGAACCAGGTAGGCTATATTGGTTTTGGGATCCAAGGACAACTTTTTCTCAGGTGCCAGTGGACATGTTACTTTCAACTTGTAACCTTCACCCTGATCCTTTACAAGTTATTGAAGATCCTGAGCCCTCCCCAGCTCTCCTTTCTGGAAGAGCATAAGTAACATACATTATAACAGGTTTTTCTACCAAAATGCTGAAACCATTCTTTCTGTTCTAAGAGAAGTTTCACTTCTCATCAAGAATACAGCGCTGAATGGAAAGGAAACAACAGGCCGGCTAATGATAATTAGCGTATTTAAGCTTCAAGCAGACAAATTGTCAGTTAATAAATGGTACTTTCCTGTGTATTTATATAAAATCCAACTACTGCAATATTTTGGAAATGTTTACATCTCCGTCGTTTGAATTATAGCAACCTAAAATATAGTCTAAAACGCACATGTAGCGTGACTGAATATATCAAAGCAGACCTCTTTCTGTCAAAAAAGTTTATTTTGACAGATTCACCAGCAGGTTTAAATGCAGCACCAGTCAACCTACCCATGTAGGCCTGAACCCATATTCTGCTTATCAGCCTAGTGAATGACAATGTGTGTGCATTCGTTCACCAGTCATTAATAACGTCCATTTCACTGGTATATCTCCTGCACCATATAATAAGACCTTACTGGTAAGTCAAATGGGCAAATTGGTTATTAACCAGTTTTGTCATATTTAAGGTCTTAAAGCACATACATTGAGACATGACCAGCAGTGCCTGCGTGTGCAGAGAAGAATAATCAGAAATACCAGTCAGCAAATGAACAGGTGACCACACAAAAAATGGTTTTTCAAACAGTGTTGGAAAAGTGGCATAATGTTACAAATTTCTTAGAAGCACAGGATTCATACTGAGTACTTTAGAAAAAAGGAACTGCAGGAAAGGATAACTCCTTTCCTATGTTCCACTTTTAAGTAGTATTTGGTATTGCCATTAGGACATCCATGCAGTACGATTGTTTTGTGCAAGGTTGGATCCAATGTTAAGATACACACAGCCACCTGCTGTGCCCGCTCACATAATGCTGTTTTGTTATCCTCAAAACTTGTTCTATAATCACTGTTTTTACCAAGTACAGGAAAACAACTTCAGACCACAGTGCTGTGGGCAGTTACCAGCATGTTCTCTCATTGCAGAGGTCAAATCCAAAAATGTCAGTAGGCTCTTTGTGGAATAGAGAACTACATGCATATGAAAGCTGGTACACTTTCATAAAACACTTGCTATTTTTTCCAAGAATGTACCCATGCAATTTCACGTGTGAATTCTACCCGCTCCCTTGCCTAACATCCCACGTCAAAGTTTACACTTTAACCATGTAGAACATACTACAAATTTACCAGTTTCAAAGTAGTAATTTTAAATACAGTTCAGCATATAATTTGTGCAAATTGGTCAATTGAGGTAAAAGTTTATGAAATTTCAAGTTTAGCTTTCCTATGAAGTGCTGTGCCCACCTTAATACAGAGAGGCAGAGGCTATATTTGTAATAAGTCTATATAGTAGTATGCATGTGTATATACAAATAGATAAATAAATGTATGCCCATAACTACATGTACATATTTCATGCTTTCCCGCTCTCTTTATAAGTAGATTGCATTTTTGATGATTGATATGCATTGTAAACATTACAAAGTTTGTCTCCAACAAAATTAAACAGTGTCTAAAAGTTGTCCAAAAACTTTGTAAAGTCCCACATTCTCTGTTGCTCTATAATCTTTGCCACATTCGTTTCAAAGTAATAACAGCATTAATCATTGTATTATCATCAGTTCTGATTATAGACGGAGCATTTTAGAACCATCTATGTTTTTCTACAAAACCCAAAATCCATTCTAGACGGGCCTGGAAATAGTGGAAAAAATAAAGTATTTTCATCTAAATATATTGCTTGGAATCTCAACATCTGGCATACATTTTCTGTTTTCCTCTTTGCGGGCGATCTAGTTGTTCCAACTACCAGAAAAGTGGCAACAGTGCAGAAAGCAGGTAACTACTGCATCTCAGTGTAAATAAAGGGATGTATGTTTTATGTTATACAGCGACATAGAATCATATGGCATGTAATGTCTCTGATTGTCGTGAAGAATTTTACAGCTAGCCTTTTCCAGATGTCCTTTGCACAATTGTGCATCTAGTCCCCTCTATTGTTTGCTTACCGATATCCTGATGGGACCGCTCAGAAGGTATCTAGAGTAAATTAGAAATAACTACTTAACAGTATTCATATAAAATATTGTGTTTATTGTATATGTATCACCAGTTGCTACTTTGTAAGTTTTTTGATATCAAACACTACAACATTCAGACGTAGAGTATGTACTTTTTAGAAAAAAAAAAAATTCTTGCCCTGCCCTTAGTGTGTTTCTTTCTCAGGCAAAGAATTAAAGTACCTGAGCAAATACTGCAAAGTCTGCCAGAGACCAGAATATCATACTGGATTGCTGCAGTAGTTTACGTGTGGAGGGACAGTTATTTTTGATATCTCCCTGCAAGGACACAAACATTCAGGGGTTTTCTTGAATTTTGACACTCTACGTATATAAAAATCTTAATATGATGACTCCAAGAAAATACAACCTGTCTGATGTTAGGGATCCTCTTTGATTCTGTGTTTCCTTGTATGGGATATGGTTGAATGCCAGCAAACTATCAACTTAGCCTCTAAAATGACCTTCAATATGAAAAGCAATGGTCCAGTTTGGTCTACAGTGCACGACTGCTGAACCCCACCATAGAAGGAAGGAACTTTAGGTCAACTATCATCCTATCCATTTTTTTTGTTTTCAAGAGGTCCTTGAAATTATCTATATATCATAATTGTATCTATATTGTTGAGTGCAAATCAGTGTCTCTGTCCCCTTGCACTCCACAGTCTGCTGTCTAAGCTCTAATGATGTTGTATCATGTTCCTCGAAGGCTTCTTAATGACATGTGTTGTCACCAAATGCAGGACTTTAACTAAAAGTCACTACAGTCTTGAGGTCATCGGACTTCCCTTCCTTTCCATTCATATTTTAAAGGTCTTTAAACTTGAGGTGTCAGTGGGCAGTATGTGGCAGTGCAAACTGCATGCAAATGACATTGGGCGCTTTTTTATTTGCAGTAGATTAGCTCATGCCATTAAAAGCCTATTAAGATACATTTTAAGTTTAATAACTATTGTTTGACATCTAATTGCAACCTTTCCTATTACTTCTTGGAAATACTCAACCCAATTTGGCCATTTCAAATTTTCAAATGTGTACGCCGTTATTCTGAGGTTTTGTGCAAAGTGCTCAGCTGGTCACTTGAGGAAAAGATCACTTGCAACTTTTGATGTCCCTCCAGCCATACAAGAGGTCAGACATCTGAGAAATGCAATCTACTTCTTAGTCGTGCGTGTAAGGGAAAACAAGCAGAGTCATTCAGTGGTCCTGGCAGGTCACAAATACAAGGTGCAGTCTGATGTTCTACTTGCACAGGTCTAAATAAATGCTCATTTGCAGTTAGTAAAGAGCCACCTTGTTGAAACTAAGAGACAGTGGGTAGGTTGACTCATCAATAGTCCCTGACCAGTGGGTAATAAGTTCCAAGGGCAAACATTCCCTATTTTTTAGCACATCTTGTTTGCGCTATCCCACAGATGTACTATTCTTAGTTCATTCCAGCATGGCAGAATTACTGTGTCACAGGAATAGGCTCCTGAGCGAGGAGAGTGCATAGGAAAATTGGTGGTTGGCTCTTTCTCAACCAAACAAAATTGGATCTGGGACCATCTCTCCACCTCACTGGATTGGAACCAGGTTGGCTATATTGGTTTTGGGATCCAAGGACACCTTTTCCTCCGGTGCCAGTGGACATTTTACTTTCAACTGGTAAGCTTCACCCTGATCCTTTACAAGTTATTGAAGATCCTGAGCTCTCCCCAGCTCTCCTTTCTGGAAGAGCATGAGTAACATACCTTATAACAGGTTTTCCTACCAAAATGCTCAAACCATTCTTTCTGTTCTAAGAGCAATTTCACTTTTCATCAAGAATACAGCACTGAATGGAAAGGAAACAACAGGCCTGCTAATGATAATTAGCGTATTTAAGCTTCAAGCAGACAAATTGTCATTTAATAAATGGAACTTTCCTGTGTATTTATATAAAATCCAAGTACTGCAATTAATTGGAAATGTTTACATCTCCGTCGTTTGAATTATAGCAACCTAAAATATAGTCTAAAACGCACATGTAGCGTGACTGAATATATCAAAGCAGACCTCTTTCTGTCAAAAAAGTTTATTTTGACAGATTCACCAGCAGGTTTAAATGCAGCACCAGTCAACCTACCCATGTAGGCCTGAACCCATATTCTGCTTACCAGCCTAGTGAATGACAAAGTGTGTGCTTTTGTTCACCAGTGATTAATAACTTCCACGTCACTGGTATATCTCCTGCACCATATAATAAGACCTTACTGGTAAGTCAAATGGGCAAATTGGTTATTAGCCAGTTTTGTCATATTTAAGGGTCAAAGCACATACATTGAGACATGACCAGCAGTGCCTGCGTGTGCAGAGAAGAAGAATCAGAAATACCAGTCAGCAGATGAACAGGTGACCACACAAAAAATGGATTTTCAAACAGTGTTGGAAAAGTTGCATAATGTTACAAATTTCTTAGTAGCACAGGATTCATACTGAGTACTCTAGAAAAAAGGAACTGCAGGAAAAGATAACTCCTTTCCTATGTTCTACTTTTCAGTAGTATTTGGCATTGCCATTAGGACATCCATGCAGTATCATTGTTTTCTTCAAGGTTGGATTCAATGTTAAGATACACAAAGCCACCTGCTGTGCTTGCTCACATATTGCTGTTTTGTTATCCTCAAAACTTGTTCTATAATCACTGTTTTGACCAAGTACAGGAAAACAACTTCAGGCCACAGTGCTGTGGGCAATTACCATCATGTTCTCTCATTACAGAGGTCAAATCCAAAAATGTCAGTAGGCTCTTTGTGGCATAGAGAACTACATGCATATGAAAGCTGGTACACTTTCATAAAACACTTGCTATGTTTTCCAAGAATGTACCCATGCAATTTCACGTGTGAATCCTACCCTCTCCCTTGCCTAACATCCCATGTCAAAGTCTATATAGTAGTATGCATGTGTACATACAAATATATATATAAATGTATGCCCATAACTACATGTACATATTTCATGCTTTCCCACCCTCTTTATTAGTAAATTACAGTTTTGATGATTTATATGCATTTTAGACATGTCAAAGATTGTCAGCAACAAAATTAAACAGTGTCCAAAGGTTGTGCAAAAAGTTTGTAAAGTCCCAAATTCTCTGTTGCTCTATGATCTTTGTCACATTCTTTTCAAAGTAATAATAGCATTAATCATTGTAGCATCATCAGTTCTGAATATAGTAGTAGCATTTTATAACTATCTATGTTTTTCTACAAAACCCAAAATCCATTCTAGACGGGCCTTGAAATACCTGAAAAAAATTAAATATTTTCATCTAAATACATTGCTTGGAATCTCATCATCTGGAATTTATTTTCTGTTTTCTTCTTTGCGGGTGATCTAGTTGTTCCAACTACCAGAAAAGTGGCAACAGTGCTGAAAGCAGGTAACTACTGCATCTCAGTGTAAATAAACAGATGAATTATTTATATTATACAATGACATAGAATCATATGGCATGTAATGTCTCTGATTGTCCGGAAGAATTTTACAGATAGACTTTTCCAGATGTCTTTTGCACAGTTGTGCATCTAGTCCCCTCTATTGTTTGCTTACCGATATCCTGATGGGACCGCTCAGAAGGTATCTAGAGTAAATTAGAAATAACTACTTAACACTATTCATATAAAATATTGTGTTTATTGTAAATGTATCACCAGTTGCTACTTTGTAAGTTTTTTGATATCAAACACTACAACATTCAGACTTAGAGTATGTACTTTTTAGAAAAAAAACAAATTATTGATCTGCTCTTAGTGTGTTTCTTTCTCAGGCAAAGAATTAAAGTACCTGAGCAAATACTGAAAAGTCTGCCAGAGACCAGAATATCATACTGGATTGCTGAGGTAGTTTTAGGTGTGCAGGGACAGCTATTTTTGATATCTCACTGCTAGGACACAAACATGCAGGGTTATTCTGGAATTTTGACACACTACATATACCAAAATCTTACTATGATGACTCCAAGAAAATACAACCTGTCTGATGTTAGGGAACCTCCTTCGTTCTGTTTTTTCCTTGTATGGGATATGGTTCAATGCCAGCAAACTATCAACTTAGCCTCTAAGTTCACCTTCAATATGAAAAGCAATGTTATAGTTTTCTTTACAGTGCACAACTGCTGAACCCCACCTTGAAAGAAAGGAACTTTAGGTCAACTAACATCCTATCCATTTTTTTTTGTTTTCAAGAGGTCCTTGAAATGATCTTTATATCATACGTGTAACTATATTGTTTAGTGTAAATCACTGTCTCTGTCCATATGCACTCCACAGTCTGCTGTCTAAGCTCTAACAATGTTTTATCATGTTCCTCACTGGCTTATTAATAATAAGTGTTGTCACCAAATGTAGGACTTTAACTAAAAGCCACTACAGTCTTGAGGTCATCGGACTTCCGTTCATTTCCATTCATATTTTAAATGTCTTTAAACTTCAGGTATCAGTGGGCAGTATATGGCAGTGCAAACTGCATGCAAATGACATCGGGTGCTTTTTTATTTGCAGTAGATTTGCTCACGCCATTAAAAGCCTATTAAGATGCATTTTAAGTTTGATAACTACTTCTTTGATATCCAATTGCAACCTTTCCTATTACTTCTTGGAAATTCTCAACCCAATTTGGCAATTTCAAACTTTCAAATATGTACGCCTTTATTCTGAGGTTTTGTGCAAAGTGCTCAGCTGGTCACTTGAGGAAAAGATCACTTGCAACTTTTGATGTCCGTACAGCCATACAAGAGGTCAGACATCTGAGCAATGCAATCTACTTCTTAGTCTTGCGTGTAAGAGACAAGTACAGTCCTTCAGTGGTCCTGGCAGGTCACAAACACCAGGTGCAGTCTTATTTTCTACATGCACAGGTCTAACAAAATTCTCATTTGCAGTCAGTCAAGAGCCACCTACTTGAAACTAAGAGACAGTGGGTAGGTTGACTCATCAATAGTCCCTGACCAGTGGGTAATAAGTTCCAAGGGCAAACATTCCCTCTTTTTCAGCACATCTTGTTAGCGCTATCCCACAGTGTACTATTTTTACTTAATTACAGCATGGCAGAATTACTCTGTCACAGGAATAGGCTCCTGAGCCAGGAGTGTGTAGAGGAAAATGGGCGGTTGGCTCTTTCTCAACCAAACAAAATTGGATCTGGGACCATCTCTTCATCTCACTGGATTGGAACCAGGTTGGATAAATTGGTTTCGGGATCCAAGGACACCTTATCCTCCGGTCCCAGTTGACATGTTACTTTCAACTTGCAAGTTTCACCCTGATACTTTACAAGTCAGTGAAGATCCTGAGCCCTCCCCAGATCTCCTTTCTGGAAGAAAATGAGTAACATACCTTATAACAGGTTTTCCTACCAAAAAGCTCAAACCATTCTTTCTGTCCTGAGAGCAGTTTCTCTTCTCATCAAGAATACAGCGCTGAACAGAAAGGAAACAACAGGCCGGCTAATGATAATTAGAGTATTTGAGCTTCAAGCAGACAAATTGTCAGATTGTAAATGTTACTTTTCTTAGCGCGTCGGAATCTTAATAAGTAAACTTACAAGGAGACGCGTCTAGGTCGACAAACCTTTTGACCACGTTTGGAGACTTTCCAGTACGAAGTAATTTCCTTACGATACATCAACCAAATAATATCAATAGATAATCAATAATGACAATCACTAATCAATGAACAATCAATAAGAATCAAATTTGAACACACCATGATCTTTCAGTCGTGAATAACAACACCAGTTTAATTTAGTGTTAGGACATTTATTTCCCTATTGGTTACAATCTAATACCATGTCTATTAATCTCAATAGCAATAAACTCATCAGAAAACACTATCAATTAGCAATCAGAGCACAACTTAATCAATGCATAGGCTATATTCATTCAATATTTAGGCTCATCATTAATCTGAATCAACTTAGCAGCGTCTCATTAGTACATGAATCAACAAAGCAAGATCTCAATCATTTGGCTATTTGCACAACATATTAGTAAACACTTCATCTAATCCCGAATTAGCATTAGCATGTTGGGCTTCATGCAAAACATTTAGGGGGTCATTCTGACTTTGGCGGGCGGCAGAGGCCGCCCGCCAAAGTCCCGCCGTTAGAATACAGCTGCGCGGTCAAAAGACCGCCGCAGTAATTCTGAGTTTCCCGCTGGGCGGGCGGGCGACCGCCAGAAGGCCGCCCTCCCGCCCAGCGGGAAACTCCCTTCCACGAGGATGCCGGCTCCGAATGGAGCCGGCGGAGTGGAAAGGGTGCGACGGGTGCAGTTGCACCCGTCGCGATTTTCAGTGTCTGCTATGCAGACACTGAAAATCTTGGTGGGCCCCCAGGGGCCCCACGACACCCGTTACTGCCAGCCAGGTCCGCCAGAACCAGGCTGACGGTAAGGGGGTCGGAATCCCCTTGGCGGCGCTGCCTGCAGAGCCACCATGGAGGATTCCTCAGGCCAGGGGAAAACCGGCGGGAAACCGCCGGTTTCCCTTTTCTGACCGCGGCTTTACCGCCGCGGTCAGAATTGGCCTGGATGCACCGCCAGCCTGTTGGCGGTGCATCCGCGGTCCCCGGCCCTGGCGGTCCATGACCGCCAGGGTCGGAATGACCCCCTTAGTGAACATGAATTTGGAAAACATCTAAACTAAGGCCTCTATCAAAATAGCAGTTGGTACCTAGAAAGAAAAGGCAAATAGACAATCACAATTTGCATCAGATAGTTACCAATCCAACATATCAGCAAGCAGCGTCAGACTTCGTCCTCAGGACATCAGTCGATTCACCATCAGCAGACATAGGACTGGACAAAGTCTCAAGATAGCGTAGCTAAGGAAACGGATTACTTCGCTCAGATGGAGGAGAAGTTAGTATCAGGCAAGAATGGGGTAGAGGATGGTTTGAAGTGACAGGACAACTAAACTATAATATGGCAACTAGCAAAAGTCACTCATAGCAAAAGGAATGGCAAATGGCAGAAGTAAAAGTTCCAGTTTTTCCTCAGGTCACGCCATTAAATCAAAACTGTCTAACTATTCCCTAATTCCTCATTGGATAAAGTTTGGTGCATCATTATCTTGACCAATAATTTGATAAGCACCTTGCTAGAATTTTCCATAGTTCAGAGTTCCCACATCACGGATTGGTCCACGTTATTGACACCTTCAACGGTTGGAATGTCAGGTAGAAAATGTTACACTTTGCGCTCCAGTCAGTGTCTTCATTGTCTTCTAGGAGAGTAACCTTGCACCTGTTCCAAATTACACTGTTGCATCTAGCAAGAACATCGCCTTGAGCAAGCCGGTTCTCATGAGAAAGAATTTACTACGGCTACACACATAAAGCTCCTGGAAAAGTACAACTTTGTGTCCTTCAGAAAAAACAGCACACTACATGTTAGAAAATGCAATTTAATATGAGGCCAGGCAGCCAGGCCAAAGCCCTTGCTAAGTTAATGAAGCAAATTCTTAACACATAACCCTAATTATGATATACAAATTCAAACATTATTGCATAATATTTCAGAATTAACAAGCCTTTTCATTAGTCTTCGTATACATTGGTGACCACTCCCCGTGGGCACATTTCAAACGTGTGCATTATTTTCTATGTTAACACATTTTCTATGCAGCTTCATCACACAATATATTGCACGCTATCATATTAATATTGCTTTAAAGGTCTTACTCCAACAATCCCTCCTCTGATGACTCTTGTCATCACTCAAATGTTTTCCCCACAATTGTACATCAGTTAAAATTCTGTCATTTCAATCTCTTCCCTTATTGGCTTCCCCTTGAATTTTTCCCTAAACAATTTTTCCCTTTCCTTTTCTCCCCTCCTCTTATTATTTTTTGCCTTATTCAATTTTATCATTTTGCTAATTTTACATGCTACCCACAATCCAAATAAACAAGCTATAACAATCAATATCCCCTGTATTATTTTAGACAATATCCGATGCCAAATGTTGCTAAGCCAATTCCCCACTGAAGCAAAAGCCCTTTCATCCTTTTACCCAAACACCGGGTTCTTTCAATTCCTTCAAGTCTGTACTATCCTTAGTCAAGTTAGTAAGCATACTTCTAATCTCATTACTATTATCTGGTATGTATGCCCAACAATGATTCTCATTAAGCATCCTACAAACTCCGCCATTTTTTGCTAAAAGAATGTCTAAAGCAAGCCTGTTTTGAAGAGTCATAACCCTTTCCGCAGCAAGTTCAGTATCCATTAGGAGTATGGCTCCTGAAAAATTTGTCAGCATGTTATCCAGAAAAGTAGACAACTTTTGAATCTTTATTGAGTTCAAAATAACTCCCACTGAAGGAATTATTGTTCCAAATATGTGTCCCACTACACCAGCAGCGGTCTCTCTCTTCTGTCTAGTACGATATAATTCACATTATCTCAGAAACTTCTTTAAGTCATAAAGGGCCAGATGTATCATCACAGCCCTTTGCGATTCGGAAATTAAAATCTTTAAGAAATCGCTATTTCCGACTCACAAAGTGCCATGTATCACATTTGCGAATCGGTAACAGCGATTTCTTAAAAATCACAAATGCTATTACCGAATCGCAAATTGCAATACCGGCCCCATTCGCAGCTATGGGCCAACACTGCAAATTGTTTGTATTTCCAAAATTGTGATTTCTGAACCAGAATTTGCAATTTTGGAAATGCAAACCCCAGGGTGCTGGGGGGCTAAGGCCCCCTCTGCTACACCCCAAAATATTTTTGGGAGACATGTAAGGTGCCCACATGCCAAAGGGGCATGTGTGCTTTACATGTACAATTTAAAAATGCATTTTAAATGCATTTTCTAATTTTGCACATGGTTACCACCAAGTTCAACTTGGTTGTAATTGCCAGTTCCTAAATGCCAAAATCGCATTAAGGAATTGCTTCATACATGTGCTAAGAAATCACAAATAAGGAATCCTTATTTGCGATTTCTAATTTAGAGAGTCGCAATTTGTGACTCTCTAAACAGGGTCGCAATTTTAAGAAATCGCTATTTTAGCGATTCCTTAAAATTGCATTCAGAATGTATTTCATACATTCTGAAATGGCATTTTGCATTTGCAAACGGGCATTCGCACTGCTTTCATACATCTGGCCCCTAGTTGGTATATCTTTGGGAAAACTATCCCCAAATAACATGTCCCTTACCATCCCTTTGGAAGACGGTAAAAAGCATTAAGCCCACATATATAGTAGATCCCTGGTATCGCCAGGTCCTGTCCAATTAACATGAAGGCCCATTTACTCTGAAACAAAAACACATGCTTGCATTCACTCATTCCCACAACCACATTGTCATAATATGATTTTGGCCTAGATATACAAAGCTTCCCTATGTGCAATGCATCTAAAGCTAACTTCCCTTGCTCTCTAATTGCACCATAACCTTCATTACTAGCAAAAGCTCACTGCTGTAATCCTTTTTCTAATTTATCCTCTAAAGCTCTCTGTCTATCATCCGTGCGATCTAAAAAGCTTTTCTCTACAGGTGTGAGCAAGCATGTCAAGTTATTGCGGTGAGCATAAGATGTACTAATTTCCAATGTTGGCTCAAAGAATCCTTTATCTAACCTTATACTATAGTATCTAGCCACATCACTCAAATCCTCTATTATATGCACATAAGAAAACACAAAGTCATGATTAGAAAAAAAGTACCTGAGCTCCTCCTGGTTATAAAATATTGTCAGTAACAAACTACAACTTATCCAATATGTTCGTGGCAAGCTATGGTAGGGAAACCCCTTCTTGTACCGAGATAGGAATTTGTGTACACACAAAGCAATCCTTCGCATCCATTGTCTCAACATATTCACTCAGCAGGAGATAGAAAACGTTAGTAGAAAGTTCCCCTTTTGCATTATTTCCCTCATGTAAGTATCTCTCATCCAGCTCAAACCTCTCCAAATCTGTTAGTGCAGTAGTAGTTTCAGAAACTGAAGCATTGTTAGTGCCACTCTTATCTATTAGCGTCATACCCACAATCACAACCACAATGATAATCACACACACAATACGTAGACCAACACCCAAGTATTTACAATGCCTACTCCCTCTATTCTCCTGCCTAGTATTAGCCATGATCTGTAAAGAATCAGAAAGTGAAGGATGGTTATTTAAAACAAAAACAGAGGATGGTTAATAATTCTCTCCCGCATCAAAGTCAAAACAAGCAAAATCTTCTTTCAGCAATTATTTACAGCTTTCAATCTCACTCCCAGCATCCCTTGTCAATTCAGGTTAGCAGCTTGTCAAAATCGGTTTCCAAAAGTCAATTTAAGTTCTCAAAGTCTCATCCAGTAAATTCCAAGTCTCTTTTCTCAATTTAATGTTATCTCAAATCTTTACACCGATTTCTGTTTCCTTCAGCCAGACTCAGGTGCCAAAGTATTGACCTGGGACTTCTCAATCAAAACAAAATGCCAAGAATTTCTGTTGCCATTCGGCTGTAGTTGGATACGCCCATTCAGGATCTGCGTACCTTCTATTTGCTACTCTCTTCCTTTTCAAATTGCGATCACCTTGCAACTCTCCTTCACTCAGATCTTCTCTTCTTGTTGTGTCTACTTCTTCCTCTATGGCACCTTCGACAACCACTTCTCTCCTCTTTACTTGTAACTCTGGCCACTTGTCTCCTTTCAGTGTCTCTTTAGTCTTTGGTCTTTCCTGTGGCACCCATTCTTTCTCTCTTTGCTCTATGCTGTTTTCGCTTGACGGACCTGCAATCTGCTCAGGAGCAGGCTGGCCCATATTTATCCTTTTTGACACACAACTGCGGCAACGCAGTTGTGCGTACATTTTTTTACCGCCGGCTAACGCATTCCAAAGCGCCATGCGGGCGCCTTATTTATTGAATGACGTTAGCCGGCGCTGCGGACTGGTGTGCGTAAAAAAAAATGACTCACACCAGGAAGCGCCGGCGTAGGGGAAAATGGAGGTTAGGTGTCAAAAAATGGGGCAAGTCAGGTCTGAGGCAAAATTCAGGCCACAACCTGATTTGCGCCATTTTTTTTTACGCCCAACCTCCATTGACATGACTCCTGTCTTAGCAAAGACAGGAGTCATGCCCCCTTGCCCAATGGCCATGCCCAGGGGACTTATGTCCCCTGGGCATGGTCATTGGGCATAGTGGCATGTAGGGGGGCCCAAATCAGCCCCCCCTATGCCACAAAAAAAACGAAAAAAATACTTACCCCAACTTACCTCAACTTCCCTGGGATGGGTCCCTCCATCCTTGGGTGTTCTCCTGGGGTGGGCAAGGGTGGCAGGGGGTGTCCCTGGGGGCATGGGAGGGCACCTCTGGGCTCCTTCTGAGCCCACAGGTCCCTTAACGCCTGCCCTGACCCAGGAGTTAAAAAAACGGCGCCCATCAGGCTGGGCGCCGTTTTTTAAGGGCTGCCCCCTCCTGTGCGTCAAAATGACATCAGAGTATAAATATGGGGCACAGGCCTAAAAGTCATTTTTTGTAAGGGAACGCCTACCTTGCATATAATTAACGCAAGGCTGGTTCCCCCTTCCAAAAAATTACGCACATGGTGGAACTTTGACACCCGTGGGGTCGGACGTCAAAGTATAAATATGGGGCAGGGTTTGCGCCGATTGTGCGTCAAAAATGTTGACGCACATTCGGCGCTAACAGAGTATAGATATGCCCCTCTGACTCTTCTCTGCCTCAACTCCTTCGCCTTATGGGTCTGTCAAGTGCTCTGGCTCATTCTCATAATCGTCTACTTCTCTGACTAGGCTCCCCTGCTGCCTCAGTTGAGATAGGCTCACCGTCACCCCTTTGGATCTCTTCTCCCTCGTCTCTTACTGGATTGACCAAGCCGTCCTCAACGGGCTCTTCCTCCATCTCAGTTCCCCTTCGATCACTCTCCGGCCCTGAGACTTCCCTGTCAGTTGTTGGTACTTTCAACAACTCAACTTCCTCATCAGTTGGACATGTTACCTTTTTCGTATGACTGGCATGGATCCAGTTCGGAACTCCTGCACACTTCACAGCAGTGGTAGTCATTAGTATCACTTGGTAAGGTCTCTTCCAACGTGGCTCCAAGCAAGTCTTCCTTACGTGTTTCTTGATGACAACCCAGTCACCAGCTTTCAGGTTGTGTCCGTGATCATAAATCGGTGGTAGGGTGGTAGCCTCCACCTGGTGAGAAAAAGAGTGGACCACATCAGCCAGACCCTTACAGTAGTCCAAGACCATATCATCCGTGATATTCACAAGAGCATTCACAGGCACTGCGGCCAGTCTCATAGCTCGACCCATGAGAATCTCATGTGGTGACAGTCCTGTCTTCTTGTTAGGTGTATTTTTCATTGACATTAACACTAGAAGTAATGCGTCAGGCTATTTCAAAAACATGGCAGGACACACTTTCGCTATTCTCGACTTTAGGGTACCATTCATCTGTTCCACTAGTCCTGATGCTTCAGGGCGGTAGCCACAATGCAGCTTCTGCTCAATATTCAATGCTGCACATAGTAACTTAACCACCTCATTGATGAAGTGACTTCCCCTATCTGATTCTAAAGTGTTGGAAAATGGGTTATTGGTAAGGGCAGGTAGGTACCTACACTTAGCAATAGGCCACTAACCTCCACTAAGGTCCAATTAGGTCTCAGTAAATTAACCCCAGCTCAACCCTTGGTAGCTTGGCAACGAGCGTCAAGGCTTAGCTTAGGAGACAGAGTGTAAAGCATTCAAATATCACAAAACAGTAATTAAATAAAACACAGGAAACAGTTGAAAAATCCGAAACCAATTTATGAAAATAGATTATATTTTTATCTTTAAAATGACACCAAAACAAATAAAATCGGATAAGGGGAACCGGAGATATGAATTTTTAAAGAATTATAATTTTTTTAGCGCCTAGAAACAAAAAGCGCCAATCGGGTCATATGGTTGCACCTCGACCGGGGCAAAGTCAAAGTTTCAGGCCGACCGCGATGGAGCCCTGCACGGCTACAGGCCACGGGAGGCCTCGGTTAAAATGTTACCTTCACACTTAGGGGGTCATTCTGACCCCGGCCGGCGGCGGAAGCCGCCGGCCTGGCTGGAACCTCCAGAATACCGCTGCGCAGTCAAAAGACCGCCGCGGGTATTCTGTGTTTCCTACTGGGCGGGCGGGCGACCGCCAGAAGGTCACCCGCCCGCCCAGCGGGAAACACCCTTCCATGAGGATGCCGGCTCCGAATGGAGCCGGCGGAGTGGAAGGGGTGCGACGGGTGCAGTTGCACCCGTCGCGATTTTCAGTGTCTGCATGGCACACACTGAAAATCTTGGTGGGGCCCCCAGGGGCCCCACGACACCCCTTACTGCCATACTGTTCCTGGCGGCCACAACCGCCAGGAACAGGATGGCGGTAATGGGAGTGGGAATCCCCATGGCAGCGGGAAACCGGCGGTACACCGCCGGTTTTCCGTTTCTGACCGCGGCTGTACCGCCACGGTCAGAATGCCCATGGGAGCACCGCCAGCCTGTTGGCGGTGCTCCCGCGGTCGTTGGCCCTGGCGGATTTTACCGCCAGGGTCAGAATGACCACCTTAGTCTTTTTTTCAAAGATTTTCTTCAGCGGGACTAACCTGCCAGTCCAATCCGACCTCCTGGAACCCTTCTCTGGATATGCGATGCTAGAATCCTGGGTGGAGATTTTTACCTTCGGACTTAGTCGTTTTTTCGAGGTGAAAATCCTTCGACCGGGGTAAACGTGGATCTTGATCCGACGTCCATGGAGCCCTTCTCGGATACGCTGGCTGGGAGGTCCCGGTCAACTTTTTACCTTCGGACTTAGTCTCTTTTTCGGACATTTTTCTTTACCGGGACGAACCAGCAAATCAGGGCGGGTCGTGGTTGAGGCAAGACTGCTAGAGTTGCCGAGGCGGGTCGGTCCCTCTATGGAGCTTTTTTTCAAAAGTTGTCAAAACTTCTCCAAACTTCTGGGGCTTCGACCAGATGTCCTTTTAAGATGCTTTTGGGGTCCACAGCTCACCCCAAGGGTCCAGAAGTTCTGAGATGGTCCTTGGGGGGTGCAGACTACAACTCCCAGAATGCACCTGGCGCAAACTCCTTTTTTGCCACTGGACAGTGGTCAGCTGGTCGCTTTCTTCAGGAGTTGGTGCAGGGGACTCTGGATAGCAATTTTTCACCTGTAGCAAACAGGGAGTCCCTCCTTGAACCAGTTGAAGCCAGGCAAAGTCCTTCTTGTGGTTAAGCCGAAGTGTGCAGCTGGTGCAGTCCTTCTGAATACAGGTTCCAGGTGCAGGCCAGGGGTCCAGCAGGGCAGTCCTTCTTCTTCTGTTGTTCTTCCTTGTTGGATGTGGTAGAGATCTGAGGTGTAGGTGCAGGTCTGCCAGTTTTATCCTTGCTCCTGGGTGAAAAGCAGGGGGGTCCTGGTTCTCCAATCAGGTGCAGGGTCCTTCCCCCTGTGATGACCACTTCCTGGGAAGTGTGGCAAAAATCAATCCCAGGAGGCAAAATTCTCTAAAAATCCATCATGGCTGAATCTGATTTTTGGAGGTTACATCTGGCTGAGCCCACCCACTGGTGTGGCTAAAAATCATAAACACACCCCTCTCCTGCCCTCTCCTAATCTAATCAAGGGGGCACCTAGTTGTCTGGGGTTGCAGGATGTGGGGGTGTTGCTGGTTGCTCCAAATGTCCTTCTCTGCCTTTGAAGACCAGTTTGGCAGCCCTCCCCCTTCCTGCCTCACCATCTGCTGAGGGGAGATTCCTTCCCACAGGCAGATTCCTTTGTGTGAAGCCAGACCACTTCACACCTCATCAAGGCAGCTTGGCCAAGCTGCTAAAGGCTGGCCAATAAGAGTACAGCAGCAAAAACAATGCAGGGCTGAAATTTGCAACTTTTTAGGTAAAGTTTAAAACTCTTTACCTGAACAAGTTATATTAAATCCAACAACTGGAAGTTGTGGGATTTAATACAACAATTAATTTGATACCAAACTCTTGGTATGCATCATTTAAGGAGACTTTAAAAATTCAAATAAAGTCTCCCCATTTTAGCCTATGAAGGCCATTTCCTACAATGAGGGAAAAACGAATTTGGCTGTTTTTACCTCACCAGGGCTTATAAAACTATTTTTATAAGGTCCCTGCTTATAGTTACATGGCACCCAGCCCTAGGGGCACATAGGGCACACCTTAGGGGTGACTTATATGTAAAAATAAGGTAGTTTAAAACTTTGGAACTACTTTTAATTCCAAAGTCGAATTTGCATATAACTTTAATTTAAAAGCAGCCAGCAAGGCAGGCCTGCCTTTAAAATGACACTGGGCACATCAGCAGTGCACCTATGGGTGCACTACCTATGCTGTGGTCCCTAAACCTACATGCCCTACCATATACTAGGGACTTATAGGTAGGTTAACTTAGCCAATTATAATTAGCCTAATTTGCATATCCATTTTACACAGAGCACATGCCCTGGGACTGGTTAGCAGTACCCAGGGCACCATCAGAGTCAGGAAAACACCAGCAAAAAGTGGAAAATGGGGGCAAAAAGTTAGGGGGCCTCTGCAATCAGCCCTGTTTTCTCACACAAGCCCCCCCAGCCCACACGCCCAGGAGACTCAGCCCAACCCTGGGAGAGTCTTCCTGGCTTGTTAGGCGAGGAAGACAGTGAAGAAAACTGTCTGCCCCTTTGCAGGGCCTACTCTGCCTTACATTCTCCTGTCAGGGTCTCTCCCTCTGGGTAGTGAACCCACTCCAACAGTGAAAGGACCCATCTCAAACTGAAAATTCCCTCTAGGGGGGTCTTCCTCCTCTCTCTCTGCCAACTTGGGTAGTGAGGTGCCCACCTCCCCTACTCCTAACTTTGCTAGGGCAACACCTAGCTTACCCAAAGAGGTCACCCAACACTTGAGCAACCCCACCATGATCAACAGGGTCAGGGGGCCTACTTTCCTATTGGCCCTGGGGTCTGCCTCCCAGGCCAGGTACAGTGCTGCCAGGAAGGCTAGCACCCAGCAGAGGCTACTGACAGCTGTCAGCACCCAGAACCACACCCTAAGCTCTCCACTGACAGGTGGCTGAGCTGCTTTAGGGGCAACTGTGGGGTCCTGGCACCCCTCTTGCTGTCTATAGTGGGGGGCTATCACCTCCTGTGGCAGACACCCTCCTTCCACTCTCCCTTCTGTCAGTGCAGGGGCAACACCCTGCATCAGGACAGCTGCCTGACTACTCAGGACCTCCTTGGGGTTAGGTGAGGCCTCACCAGTGCCAACTCTGGGCTCCCCCCCTACTGGGGCAGAAGGCCCTTGGCTCCCTGGAACTCTCTTTAAGAGTGGCCTACCCTTCCTTTTCTTCTTTCCTTTTCTTGGGGACCCCTGTCTCCTAACTGTAGGGACTGACTCCCCAGTACTTTGGGTTGGGGGGGGCGCCCTGGGCGACCGCCCCATCTGGGACCAGACTTACCTCTGGGAGGTCATTGCCCAGGATACAATCTAGGGGGAGTTAAGCACTGACTACCACCCTAAACCAGTCAAGGATACCCTCCCTCTCTAGGGGCACTATGGCTACAGGTTTGGAGGTGACCTCCCCTGTGGCTATCCTGACTTTGCTTGTCTCTCCTGGGACATACATGTCTGGGGTCACTAACCGGTCACTCACTATAGTGTGACTGGCACAGGTGTCTCTCAGGCCAGTGGTAGGGATCCCATTCACCTGAATGGGGGGGAAGTGCCTACTCACACCCTCAGGGATCACCAGCTTACCATCTGGTCCTGTCTCCCAGCTCAATGCTAGGAGGACTTCATCATCTGAGGAGTCCTCCTCCATGGCTACACTGGACAGCCCAGTGCTAACCACCTTCTTTGGACAGGCTGCATCTCCTCTGAAGTGACCTGTCTGCTGACAGTCAAAGCAAGCCTTATTGTCCAAGAGCTTTTTTAACCCTGGGTCTCCCTGTCTCTGCGTGTCAGAGTGGGAGTGGGATTTACTCTCCTCCTTCTTAGGGTTCTGGGGTACAGAGGGAGTCTCTGTGGTGGGCTTACCACCTCCCTCCTTAGGTTTTTGTTGACCTGACCCCCCCTTCTTGGAGTCTCCCCCCTGGGACTTGACAACCACCCTGGTTCTCAACCACTCATCAGCTGCCTCCCCTAGCTCTCTAGGGTTGGCCAGCTTAGAGTCCACTAGATGCTGGCGTAACCTTTCTTGGGTACAATTGGTCAAGATGTGCTCTCTCATGATCAGATTGTATAACCCCTCATAAGTATTTACTTTGTTACCAATAATCCAGCCCTCTAGTGCCTTAAGTGAGGTGTCTACAAAGTCAACCCAAGACTGGGTACTGACCTTCTGGGTGTCCCTGAACTTCATTCTATACTGCTCTGGGGACAGACCAAACTTCTTGGTTAAGCACCTCTTCATACTAGGGTATGAATCTGACTATTCCCCCCTTAAGGTCAGAAGCCTATCCCTCCCTGAGTTAGGGACCAACTCCCACAAAAGGGAACCCCAGTATTGAGGCCTAACCCTTCTCATTTGGAGTGCCCTCTCAAAGGCCTCCAACCACTTGGCTATGTCATCCCCCTCTACATAAGCAGGAACCACCCCTTTGGGTAATCTGGAGCAAAACCCCCCACCCAGGGACACCTCAACTTCTCTGTCGCTGCCACCATCTCTTTTCTCTCTCTTTGCCCACTTTTTCTTTTCTAGGGCCAGCTTCTCTGCCTCCAAAGCTATGAATGCTAGCTGGGCCTCCAGCTCTCTTTCCCTGAGGGACAGGATCTCTCCTCCTGAAGGGACCCCCTTCCCCCAACTAGCTTTGGGACTGCCCCTAGTGACTGTATGTAATGAGTACTGGTCTTCCTCATCCTCACTTAGGCTCAGATGCCCTCCCTCCCCTGAGTGGTGAGAGCTAGCATCCTCCCCTACTTCTCCCTCCTCTGGAGCTTCCTCTGGGTCTACCTCTTGGGCTTCAGCCCATGCTGTCAGGGATTTCATCAGGACATGCTTCCTGAGGTCAGTGGTTGCAGGCAACCCTCTTTCAGTACACAACCCCCTAAGCTGGACTACTGTCAGTGTGGGTAGGCTAGCCAGATCAAGCTCCATGGTTCCCTAGTTTTGTGTCAACAATTTTTTTTCTCCAAAAATTGGAAACAAGAATTTAGAAAAATCACAAAAATTCAATAATTGAAATTAATCCAAAATTAAAAATGTTAAAACTATTTTTGCACTAGGACAATTTAAAGGATTTTTTATTTGTTTTACTTAAAACTGCAACGTGATACTGAATACAAGTACAGGATCCCACCACTGCTCACCAAAAATGTTGGAAAATGGGTTATTGGTAAGGGCAGGTAGGTACCTACACTTAGCAATAGGCCACTAACCTCCACTGAGGTCCAGTTAGGTCTCAGTAAATTAACCCCAGCTCAACCCTTGGTAGCTTGGCAACGAGCGTCAAGGCTTAACTTAGGAGACAGAGTGTAAAGCATTCAAATATCACAAAACAGTAATTAAATAAAACACAGGAAACAGTTTAAAAATCCAAAACCAATTTATAAACATAGATTATATTTTTATCTTTAAAATGACACCGAAACGAATAAAATCGGATAAGGGGAACCGGAGATATGAATTTTTAAAGAATTATTATTTTTTTAGCGCCTAGAAACAAAAAGCGCCAATCGGGTCATCTGGTTGCACCTCGACCGGGGCAAAGTCAAAGTTTCAGGCCGACCGCGATGGAGCCCTGCTCGGCTACAGGCCGCGGGAGGCCTCGGTTAAAATGTTACCTTCCCACTTAGTCTTTTTTTCGAAGATTTTCTTCAGGGGGACGAACCTGCCAGTCCAATCCGACTTCCTGGAGCCCTTCTCCGGATACGCGATGCTGGAATCCTGGGTGGAGATTTTTACATTCGGACTTAGTCGTTTTTTCGAGGTGAAAATCCTTCGACCGGGGTAAGCCTGGATCTTGATCCAACGTCCATGGAGCCCTTCTCGGATACGCTGGCTGGGAGGTCCCGGTCAACTTTTTACCTTCGGACTTAGGGCCTCATTCCGACCCGGACGGGCGGCGGACGCCGCCCGCCGGGCGGAAACCGCCCAAACACCGCCCCGCGGTCAGAAGACCGCGGGGGCATTTCAACTTTCCCGCTGGGCCGGCGGGCGATCTGCAAAAGATCGCCCGCCGGCCCAGCGGGAAAGCGCCTTCCACGAGGATGCCGGCTCCGAATGGAGCCGGCGGAGTGGAAGGTGTGCGACGGGTGCTGTGGCACCCGTCGCGCTTTTCAGTGTCTGCTAAGCAGACACTGAAAAGCAATGTGGGGCCCTGTTAGGGGGCCCCTGCAGTGCCCATGCCATTGGCATGGGCACTGCAGGGGCCCCAGGGGCCCCACGACACCCGTTCCCGCCAGCCAGGTTCTGGCGGTGTAAACCGCCAGAACCAGGCTGGCGGGAAGGGGGTCGGAATCCCCATGGCGGCGCAGCTTGCTGCGCCGCCATGGAGGATTCCCATGGGCAGCGGGAAACCGGCGGGAGACCGCTGGTTTCCCGTTTCTGACCGCGGCGTTACCGCCGCGGTCAGAATGCCCATGAATGCACCGCCAGCCTGTTGGCGGTGCATTCGCTGCCCTCGGCACTGTCGCATTCAATCCGCCAGGGTCAGAATGAGGGCCTTAGTCTCTTTTTCGGACATTTTTCTTTACCGGGACGAACCAGCAAATCAGGCCGGGTTGCGGTTGAGGCAAGCCGGCTAGAGTTGCCGCGGCGGGTCGGTCCCTCTATGGAGCTTTTTTTCAAAAGTTGTCCAAACTTCTCCAAACTTCTGGGGCTTCTCCCAGATGTCCTTTTAAGGTTCTTTTGAGGTCCACAGCTCACCCCAAGGGTCCAGAAGTTCTGAGATGGTCCTTGGGGGGTGTGGACTACAACTCCCAGAATGCACCTGGCACAAACTCCTTTTTTGCCACTGGACAGTGGTCAGCTGGTCGCTTTCTTCAGGAGTTGGTGCAGGGGACTCTGGATAGCAATTTTTCACCTGTAGCAAACAGCTAGTCCCTCCTTGAACCAGTTGAAGCCAGGCAAAGTCCTTCTTGTGGTGAAGCCGAAGTGTGCAGCTGGTGCAGTCCTTCTGAATACAGGTTCCAGGTGCAGGCCAGGGGTCCAGCAGGGCAGTCCTTCTTCTTCTGTTGTTCTTCCTTGTTGGATGTGGTAGGGATCTGAGGTGTGGGTGCAGGTCTGCCAGTTTTATCCTTGCTCCTGGGTGAAAAGCAGGGGCGTCCTGGTTCTCCAATCAGGTGCAGGGTCCTTCCCCCTGTGATGACCACTTCCTGGGAAGTGTGGCAAAAATAAATCCCAGGAGGCAACATTCTCTAAAAATCCATCATGGCTGAATCTGATTTTTGGAGGTTACATCTGGCTGAGCCCACCCACTGGTGTGGCTAAAAATCATAAACACACCCCTCTCCTGCCCTCTCCTAATCTAATCAAGGGGGCACCTAGTTGTCTGGGGTTGCAGGATGTGGGGGTGTTGCTGGTTGCTCCAAATGTCCTACTCTGCCTTTGAAGACCAGTTTGGCAGCCCTCCCCCTTCCTGCCTCACCATCTGCGGAGGGTAGATTCCTTCCCACAGGCACATTCCTTTGTGTGAAGCCAGGCCACTTCACACCTCATCAAGGCAGCTTGCCCAAGCTGCTACAGGCTGGCCAATCAGAGCACAGCAGCAAAAACAATGCAGGGCTGAAATTGGCAACTTTTTAGGTAAAGTTTAAAACTCTTTACCTGAACAAGTTATATTAAATCCCACAACTGGAAGTTGTGGGATTTAATACAACAATTAATTTGATACCAAAATCTTGGTATGCATCATTTAAGGAGACTTTAAAAATTCAAATAAAGTCTCCCCATTTTAGCCTATGAAGGCCATTTACTACAATGAGGGAAAAACGAATTTGGCTGTTTTTATCTCACCAGGGCTTATAAAACTATTTTTAAAAGGTCCCTGCTTATAGTTACATGGCACCCAGCCCTAGGGGCACATAGGGCTCACCTTAGGGGTGACTTATATGTAAAAATAAGGTAGTTTAAAACTTTGGAACTACTTTTAATTCCAAAATCGAATTTGCATATAACTTTAATTTAAAAGCAGCCAACAAGGCAGGCCTGCCTTTAAAATGACACTGGGCACCTCAGCAGTGCACCTATGGGTGCACTAACTATGCTGTGGTCCCTAAACCTACATGCCCTACCATATACTAGGGACTTATAGGTAGGTTAACTTAGCCAATTATAATTAGCCTAATTTGCATATCCATTTTACACAGAGCACATGCCCTGGGACTGGTTAGCAGTACCCAGAGCACCATCAGAGTCAGGAAAACACCAGCAAAAAGTGGAAAATGGGGGCAAAAAGTTAGGGGGCCTCTGCAATCAGCCCTGTTTTCTCACATAAAGAGATCGGGAAACCGAAACGCGGTATCAGTTCCCTAAGCAACAATTTCGTTACTGTGAGGCTGTCAGTTCTACATGTAAGCTTCAATCCAATGGCTAAAGACAAATACAATCGGCAACACATACCTCAAACCTCCACCCACAGGCATTTCAATGAAATCCAATTGCATTCTGCTAAATGGACCTCCCGCTCTTCCAATGTGGCTCAAGTTCACCACTATCCCTTTCCCTGCGTTCATCTGTTGGTAGATGACACAACAATGGCAAATCACTTCTGCAGCTTGTCTAAACTTTGGGTTAAACCAGTCAATCTTGTACAACCTGATCATGGCATCTTTGTATGCATTGCATCCTAACCCAAGAACGTTTCTCATCCTGCAACAATTTCAACTCTTCTAACTTGTCAATCACCCTCAATGCATAACCTGCGCACGTCTCATTTTCTTTTTCAGGTAACAATTCCCATTGATCCTTGAACGATATACAATTCAATACGTAAAACCTTGCGACTTGATCCCCATATCCATTTCCCATTGAAACAAAGTCTTGTGACTTCAGGTGTGCACTGCATTTCACCAGGGCAATTTTATGAGGTAACTGAATTGCATGCAGCAACTCTATAATTATTTCACCATTTTTCACTGGCGAACCAGAAGAGGTGAAATAACCCCTCTGTGACCACAGTTGGCCAAAATCATGAACAATTCCAAATCCATATTGACTATCAGTATAGATAGTGACTCTCATCTGAGCAGAGACAAGGCAAGCCCCGGTAACAGCTACCAACTTAGCTACTTGAGCGGAATACACTCCTTGAAGCCAGGAAGCTTCCAGGATACCGGAAATCGTGCATACGGCATATCTGGCTCTCAGCACTCCTACTGACTGAGTCTCTCAAACATGAGCCATCAACAAAGATCATTTGGTCATTTTCTTCCAAATGGGTATCTTTAATATCAGGTCTTGGTTTGGTGCACATTTCTGTTACATCAAGACAATCATGATCTACATCTTCCAGATTTTCAACCTCTGTATTTTCACTTGGAAGTAAAGTTGGCAGGTTCAACACTGTACATCTCTTTAATGTTACATTTGGTGACTGCAATATAATTGTTTCATATTTGGTCTATCTTGCATTAGTCATATGCTGTGTCTTCGTTCGGGTTAGAAGGATCTCAACTGAGTGAGGGACCATGACAGTTAAAGTATGTCCCATCACTATGTCTTCACACTGTGTGAGGCTTTGTCCAACTGCTGCTATGGCACGCAGACAACCCGGTAAGGCTAGTGCAACTGCGTCCAAAGTAGCTGAAAAATATGTTATTGGTAGGTTTACACCTCCATGGACCTGTGTCAAGACAGCAAAGAACATGAATTGCGTTCATGACAAAACAGAACAAAATACTTTGCGTAATCAGGCATACCTAAAGCTGGAGTCCTACACATGCTCTCCATAAACTCAGTAAATGCTCTCATTTCTTTCTCTCCCAAAACTATAGCATCCTGGCCCTCTTTGACCATCAGCCTCTGCAATGGCTCGGAAATAACTGAGAAATTCGGTATCCACTGGCAACAATAACCCACCATTCCTAGAAACATCCTAACACATCTCCGTGTCGTTGGGGGATTCATCTGTAACAGTGCTGTTATTCTTTCTCTGGATAACTTCCTTGACCCTTTCTCAATTTGATGACCCAAATACTTCACTTCTTTCTGACAATATTGCAGTTTATTTGGGGATACCTTGTGTCCATTTTTCCCCAAGTGATTCAGTAAGGCAATCGAATCATATTTGAACTTGTCCCTTGTTTTGGATGCAACCAAAAAATCATCAATGTACTGTACTAGAGTCGATTGGAAAGGCAGCTCCAATGACTCCAAATGCTTCTTCAGTATCTGATTGAATATAGAAGGTGATTCCGAAAACCCTTGAGGAATTCAACACCAACTGTAAACCTTGTCCAAGAATTTAAAACAGAAGAGAAATTGGCTGTCCTAATGAAGAGGCACGGAAAAGAACGCTAGGGACAGATCAATTACTGTGAACCATTCTGTATCACATGGAATCTGAAACATAATCACAGCCGGATTTGTCACCACTGGACAGCATTTCACGACTAGGTCATTGATCTTCCTCAAATCCGAACCTTCCCACAAGGCTTTCTCAGTCCCATTATTTGTGAGTTACATGGACTGCTCAACACTTCTTTCAACACTCCCTGTTCCACAAATTCTGCAATGATTTGCGCAACCTTTATATGGACATCTTGCGCCATATGATACTGCAGTATTTGGAGAAATACAGCGTTTGGCTTCACACTGACTTTGACTGGCTCTACTCCTTTTATCAGCCCTACTTCTTTCCCTGTTAAATCCCACACTTTTTCTTGAACTGTTCCCTGTAAGTCTGCTGGGAGATCAGCCACTGAGAACATCGGAAAGAAATTAATCAGAGGATATTCCTCATCTGTGGCCTCAATTTCAGGCTCTGAAACCTGTTCCTCCCCTTCATCGTCACTATTTGTCTGGACCTCAATTCCCTCGTTGGAAAAGGTGATTAAACACCTCGTCTTGCACAATAAGTCTCTTGCCAATAGGGATATGGGACTTGAATCGCAAACCACAAATCTGTGTAATCCTTGGAAAGTGCCAAGCTCAACCTGAACCGGATCTGTGATTGGGTTAGTCAGGAGTTGGTTTGCTACTCCTACTACCTTAACTGTCCGTCCCGAAAGGGGCAGTTTCGGAACCTCTGCACTTCTGACTGTGTCAACCAAGAATGAAACCTTATGACCCATAACCTTCCCGTGAACATAGGGTCCTCTCTGATCTACCTCTAAGGATTCTGCAAGCCTGCACTCTTCTCCGTCTGAACTCTCATCTGACCATTCATTGTTTATTCCATTCTCACCACGCAATGGGAATTGTTGCACTGTGTGATTTTGATTCATTCTTTGACCCATGACCTGTTGAGGAAGCATTATCTGTTGTTGTTCTATTGTGGCTAAAGGCACTTGCATTTGCATTCTAGGTACCATGGGGACCTGCTGTTGCATTTGTTGTAACTGCATTGGCTGTATACGTGGCATCTGCAACTGCTGCATGGATTGAAAAACTTGCATTTGATTCACATTATTCTGAAAATTCGGATTTGGACCTCTCATATTTTGGAATGAACTGACATCATTGCTTTGTTGAATAACACCATCCTGCACCATCATTGGGCACTCCCGCTTCCAGTGTCCAATGACCCCGCAAGCATGACAAGGTAACAGCTTCTTCATTCCCTGTGCATCATTTTGAACCATAACAGTGTTCACGTCTGGACCACGGTTCACAATACCTCCTCGACCTCTACCTCTCACCTGTGCGTGAAACATCCCGTTCCCCTGCGGCTGCTGAACCATCTGCTGTAGAAAACCTCCCTGCATCCCTGTCTGTGCTGCCTTAATTTGCATCACCATCGCTTTCTCCTTCAACTTTCTCTGCTTCAACTCAATCTCATCGCTGCAGTACTTCGCATACTGCAACACCTCATCAATCGGCTTTGCTTGCCAGCAAATCAAATGATTCTTAATCATCTGGCCAATCTCAGGTCTTAACCCTTCCACGAATCTGCACACAAGGTGGTTCATGTCCTTCGCCTCAATAACCTCTGTGCCGCTGTAATGATTACACGCCTTCAACAACCTCTCATAATAGGTATCTATCGACTCCTTGACTTCCTGAGCCGTTCGATCAATCCTTTGCTAATCAATATTCTTAGGCGAAACTCTTGTTTTCAGAAACTCAATCACCTTATAATAATACTTCATCACATCAGGAGACAGTGCACCTGTGCTTCTGTCCCTTGCTGGTTCCTCAGTCTGCCAATCTACGCTCCTTTTGCCCTCAATCCACAAATCAGCAGGAACTATGATCTCAAAGAGAGTATTCAGGCCTTCCCAAAGACACTTCCCAAGCTTCACAAACCTGTCTGTCTGCTGGTACCACTCTATTGGTTTCTCCCTCAGCCTGGGGCAATCATTTATAAATGACAGAATATCACCTCTAGTCCACGGTACATGGACAAGAACCCCTCCGGCAGTCTCTCTCATTTTTAACATCTTTACTGTACTTGTATCCGGTAATGTTTTAGCTGGCTGTTCTATGCACTCACTCTTCCTCTTATCTCTTTTCTTCACCCATCTGCCTTCCCACTTCTCTAAGGCTCCCCAAACCTTTACACTTTGCAGTAGCTCCTTGAGGTGCACTTTCTTTCCAGTAGACCTCATGTGTTCAAAATCCTTTGCCTCAAAATCTAATCTGTAACTTCTCTTCAAATTTTTGGTATTCTCTAAATCTATACCGTACTTGTCTGCCAAATTTGCCAACCTCTGGTGCACCTTACTCACTTCTCTAGTTATCTTTGGGCACAAGTACCTCAATTCTGCTTCCATGTATGACTCTAGCCTGTTCACACCCATGCTCTCTTCATCAAGTTTATTGGCTTCCATACCCAACCTCACATGGTTCAGGTACTCCTCTCCTTCCTCTCTCCCTGCTGCTACAGGTGCAGTCTGTGAAGTATTAAGCTTGTCTATCCAGTCGGTCAGCTGTTGTGCTATTAAACCTTGCAATTAGATATTTCCAGCATGCACTAAAGGTGTCTGTGGTACATTCGCATTCGAGATCTGCGGTGTCAGCAGTCTTGAGCCTGACTGTCTCATGGCATTTGGAGGAGCCCCAATTGGACTGAAATCTAACAAGGATCTAGATCCTTCAAATGTCGGTTCCACTGGAATCGTCCTTGGGAGCTTCCTATGAACCCTCCTCTAGTCGCATCTTGTGTCATTAGCCCTTGATCGCATACTCTAGGCTTCGCCTGCGCATACAATGGTACTGGTGGACCAACTGTAATAGGCAAAGATATGGCATCTGGTGTCTGTCTGTTTCCCAAAACCTGTGGAAGACTAACTCCCAAATTCTGGCTCATCACTAGTGTCATGTCTGACCGTGGTCCTGTGACCGAAGTATATCTCGGGATCATTTGCGGCTGCACCTGGGGCATTAAAAGTGGAGTCAGTTCAGTCTGAATCAACTTTGGTTTTGTATATACCGGCTCTGTCGGCACCATCAGATTAGTGGCAGTATCTAAAATGGGTACATCAGGGTAAAGCCTCTGAACCTGTGGAGGTTGCAACTGAGGTTGCATAACATGGGGGGTGGGTATGCCAAAACTACTGTGCATCAGAACTTGTGTCGAGACAGGACTAACCTGTGTCGGATTCATTGTCGCCTTCTCTTGTATTGAACCTGTAGGACATGCGCTGGTACTCGGGCCATTTTCGTCTGCCACATATGGTGGTGGACGATCACTCAGTAACTGATTAAGGAATTCATCATCGTCTGAGTCCTCTGTCCCTATCAAGGACTTTCTAGCTTCTTTGTCTCTGGAAGGATTTTTGTCAGTCTTACGAGTAGCTTTCCTCTCTTTGCCTTCACCCTCTTAGGCTATCGCTGGAAACAACTTAACCCCATATAATGTCTCTCTTTCCCAAACCCTCTGTAGTCAATCCCATCTAGCTTCCGCTAGTGTCTTTTCTGCTCTCCTCATTCTCCTATCAAATTTCTGTTGCTGTTGCTGTCTTGCCATTAGCTCAAAGATTGCTAATGCTTCAAACTGTGCTGGTCTCGGAGGTGGCTTCAGATCATATAGCACCATCAGCAAATTTTAAAAAATCCGCAAATTGAACGTCCCATTTGCAGGAAACGCTAGGCTCCCACTTTTCTCCGTTGCTTTGCACCACTGCTTTAGCCGAGGACATGGAGCAACACCCTTTTCCTCCATTACAATGTAAACTGCTGTACCCTCGGGCAGTGTAACCTCCCCTACGCTCGCGGTAACATATACGTCTCCCCTCAAAGCGATCTTTAAAGCCTTGAAAATGTCATCTTTACGTCTTTTATTTTGTTCACAATCAGATCAGGAAGTGACTTTAATTCCCAGAATTCTCTTCGCCTATCTTCTCAACCAATTGCTTCTCATGGACTTCTGCCAATCCGTGCGCAACCCTTCTCACTAACCAACCTATCCCAGCGCGGCTCCAATGATGTCACACTCACACGCACTGCAGCTGACAAAGTCTTGTGGCTTCTCTTCCTACTCTTGATTCAAACAAAACGAATGCAATATATTTAGAGCACCAACTAAAATAAAACTCAAATTTGCCGGTTTACTACAGGAAGAATAACACAATCGCTTCAGAACTTTACAGAGATTTCGCTTAGCCTCGGCCGCTACTCCCTCCTTCTCAGATCCCGCACTCACAAGCAAAATTTGACCCTCAAATTCTACTCTTGACTCGTCAATGGATTATTGTCCTAATGCACTTTAGAACTCACCAAATCTCCATTGAAGTTTTCATTCACTCACTTTGACTCAAACTCGACTCGTCGACTTCACTATCAACCTATTAAACCACGCAAATTACAACATAGACCAAGTGTCTCATACACTTATCAATGTACTCCAGAGTCTTAGACCACGCAGGCTCCGTCCATCATTAGCAACCACGTGGACAATCTTTTAGCACAAAGCCCTACACTCACATGAAGTTTGCTGACTTCCCTAATCTCATACTGCGGAGTACGCCCCTACTAAAACATCATCATCTGGCCTAAAATCCTCACAAACATCACAATTCACCTGCGATATGCATAGGCTGTGCAAGCGCAAAACCTACTTCATTTACACTATCACTAGAACGCCAACAACAAACTCAAACTCCTTTCAGCAAGCTCCGAAATTCCGGGAAAGTCATTTAGGACTTATTGACACATCATTCCTCCAATTTGCATCATTGAAAAAGAAAAAAAAAACACAAAATTCGGTACAACTTGCCTACCACCAAACCCTCCGTACCAGGACCTCAAAGGACCAACCAAATCAAATCTCTACCAAACTGTTAATCTTTCGTACCGGGGCCGTACTGCTACAAAAACTGTTAATTCTCTCACCCTGTAATCCTTCGTACTGGGACCCCAAAGGGCCAAACCACCACCTTTGCTACCAAAACTGTTAGCGCGTCAGAGCCTTAATAAGCAAACTTACAAGGAGACGCGTCTAGGTCAACAAACCTTTTGACTGCGTTTGGAGACTTCCCAGTACGAAGTATTTTCCTCACGATACAGCAACCAAATAATATCAATAAATAATCAATAATGACACTCACTAATCAATGAACAATCAATAAGAATCTAAATTTGAACACACCATGACCTTTCAGTCATGAATAACCACACCAGTTTACTTCAGTGTTAGGATATTTATTTCCCTATTTGTTACAATCTAATACCATGTCTATTAATCTCATTAGCAATAAACTCATCAGAAAACACTATCAATTAGCAATCAGAGCAAAACTTAATCAATGCATAGGCTCATCATTAATCTGAATCAACGTTGCAGCATCTCATTAGTACATGAATCAACCAAGCAATATCTTAATCATTTGGCTATTTGCACAAGATATTAGTGAACACCTCATCTAACCTCGAATTAGCATTAGCATGTTGGGCTTCATGCAAAACATTTAGTGAACACAAATTTGGAAAACATCTAAACTAAGGCCTCTTTCAAAATAGCAGTTGGTACCTAGAATGAAAAGGCAAACAAACAATCACAATTTGCATCAGATAGTTACCAGTCCAACAGATCAGCAAGCAGCGTCAGTCTTCGTCCTCAGGACATCAGTCGATTCACCATCAGCAGAGATAGGACAGGACAACGTCTCAAGATAGCATAGCTAAGGAAACAGATTACTTCCCTCAGATGGAGGAGAAATTAGTATCAGGCAAGAATGGGAGAGAGGATGGTTTGAAGTGACAGGACAACTAAACTATAATATGGCAACTAGCAAAAGTCACTCTAGCAAAAGTCTCTTAGCAAAAGGAATGGCAAATGGCAAATGGCAGAAGTAAAAGTTCCAGTTTTTACTCGGGTCACGCCGTTAAATCAAAACTGCCTAACTATTCCCTAATTCCTCATTGGATAAAGTTTGGTGCATCATTATCTCTGACCAATAATTTGGTAAGCACCTTGCTAGAATTTTCCACAGTTCACAGTTCCCACATCACGGATTGGTGCACGTTATTGATGTCTTCAATGGTTGGAATGTCAGGTAGAAAATGTTCCACTTTGCGCTCCAGTCAGTGTCTTCATTGTCTTCTCCTGGGAGAGTAACCTTGCACCTGTTCCAAATTACACTGTTGCATCAAGCAAGAACATCGCCTTGAGCAAGCCGGTTCTCATGAAAAAGAATTTACCACGGCTACAAACATATGGCTCCTGGAAAAGTACAACTTCGTGTCCTTAAAAAAAAACAGCACACTACACATTAGAAAATGCAATTCAATATGAGGCCAGGCAGCTAGGCCCATGCCCTTCCTAAGTTAATGAAGCAAATACTTAACGCATAACCCTAATTATGATATACTAATACAAATTCAAACATTATTGCATGATAATAAAGAATTAACAAGCCTTTTCATTAGTCTTCGTATACATTGGTAACCACTCCCCATGGGCGCATTTCAAACGTGTGCATTATTTTCTATGTTAACTCATTTTCTATGCAGCTTCATCACACAGTGTATTGCAAGCTTTCTTATTAATATTGCTTTAAAGGTCTCACTCCAACACTTTCCTGTGTATTTATATAAAATTCAAATGCTGTAATTAATTTGAAATGTTTACATCTTCGTTGTTTGAATTATAGCAACCTAAAATATAGTCTAAAACGCACATGTAGCGTGACTGAATATATCAAAGCAGAGCTCTTTCTGTCAATAAAGTTTCTTTTGACTGATTCACCAGCAGGTTTAAATGCAGCACCAGTCAATTTACCTATGTAGTCCTGAACCCATATTCGGCTTATCAGCCTAGTGAATGACAATGTGTGTGCTTTCGTTCACCAGTCATTAATAACTTCCATGTCACTGGTATATCTCCTGCACCATATAATAAGACCTTAATGGTAAGTCAAATGTGCAAATTGGTTATTAGCCAGTTTTGTCATATTTAAGGGTCAAAGCACATACATTGAGACATGAAAAGCAGTGCCTGCGTGTGCAGAGAAGAAGAATCAGAAATACCAGTCAGCAGATGAACAGGTGACCACACAAAAAATAGATTTTCAAACAGTGTTGGAAAAGTTGCATAATGTTACAAATGTCTTACTAGCACAGGATTCATACTGAGTACTTTGGAAAAAAGGAACTGCAGGAAAGGATAACTCCTTTCCTATGTTCCACTTTTAAGTAGTATTTGGTATTGCCATTAGGACATCCATGCAGTGCCATTGTTTTGTGCAAGGTTGTATCCAATGTTAAGATGCACACAGCCACCTGCTGTGCTAGCTCACATATTGCTGTTTTGTTATCCTCAAAACTTGTTCTATAATCACTGTTTTTACCAAGTACAGGAAAACAACTTCAAGCCACAGTGCTGTGGGCAATTACCATCATGTTCTCTCATTGCAGAGGTCAAATCCAATAATGTCAGTATGCACTTTGTGACGTATAGAACTACATGCATATGAAAGCTGGTACACTTTCATAAAACACTTGCTATGTTTTCCAAGAATGTACCCATGCAATTTCACATGTGAATCCTACCCGCTCCCTTGCCTAACATCCCACGTCAAAGTTTACACATTCACCATGTAGAACATACAACAAATTTACCAGTTTCAAAGTAGTAATTTTAAATACAGTTCAGCAGATAATTTGTGCAAATTGGTCAATTGAGGTAAAAGTTTATGAAATTTCAAGTTTAGCTTTCCTATGAAGTGTTGTGCCCACCTTAATACAGAGAGAAAGAGGCTCTATTTGTAATAAGTCTATATAGTAGTATGCATGTGTATATACAAATAGATATATAAATGCCCATAACTACATGTACATATTTCATGCTTTCCCGCTCTCTTTATTAGTAGATTGCAGTTTTGATGATTTATATGCATTGTAGACATTACAAAGATTGTCAGCAACAAAATTAAACAGTGTCCAAAGGTCGTCCAAAAACTTTGTAAAGTCCCACATTCTCTGTTGCTCTATGATCTTTGCCACATTCTTTTCAAAGGAATAATAGCATTAATCATTGTATTATCATCAGTCCTGATAGTAGACGTAGCCTTTTACAAGCATGTATGCTTTTCTAGAAATCCAAAATCCATTCTAGACGGGCCTGGAAATAGTTGAAAAAAATAAAATATTTTCATCTAAATACATTGCTTGGAATCTCAACATCTGGCATTAATTTTCTGTTTTCCTCTTTGCGGGCGATCTAGTTGTTCCAACTACCAGAAAAGTGACAACAGTGCAGAAAGCAGGTAACTACTGCATCTCAGTGTAAATAAAGGGATGAATGTTTTATATGATACAGCGACATAGAATCATATGGCATGTAATGTCTCTGATTGTCCTGAAGAATTTTACAGCTAGGCTTTTCCAGATGTCCTTTGCACAATTGTGCATCTAGTCCCCTCTATTCTTTGCTACAGATATCCTGATGGAACTACTCAGAAGGTATCTAGAATAAATTAGAAATAACTACTTAAAAGTATTCCACATAAAATGTTGTGTTTAATGTATAGGTATCACCAGTTGCTACTTTGTGCGTTTTTTGATATCATACACTGGAACATTCAGACTCAGGGTATGTACTTTTTAGAAAAAAAACAAATTCCTGCTCTGCCCTTAGTGTGTTTCTTTCTCAGGCAAAGAATGAAAGTACCCGAGCAAATACTGCAAAGTCTGTCAGAGGCCAGAATGTCATACTGGATTGCTGTGGTAGTTTTAGGTGTGGAGGGGCAGCTATTTTTGATATCTCCCTACTAGGACGCAAACATGCAGGGTTTTTTCTTGAATTTTGACACACTACATACCAAAATCTTAATATGATGACTCCAAAAAAATACAACCTGTCTGATGTTAGGGAACCTCCTTCGTTCTGTTTTTTCCTTGTATGGGATATGGTTGAATGCCAGCAAACTATCAACTTAGCCTCTAAGATGACCTTCAATATGAAAAGCAATGTTCCAGTTTTGTCTACAGTGCACAACTGCTGAACCCCACCTTGGAAGAAAGGAACTTTAGGTCAACTAAGATCCTATCCATTTTTTTTGTTTTCAAGAGGTCCTTGAAATAATCTTTATATCATAGGTGTGACTGTATTGTTTAGTGCAAACCACAGTCTCTGTCCATATGCACTCCACAGTCTGCTGTCTAACCTCTAATGATGTTGTATCATGTTCCTCCAAGGCTTATTAATAATAAGTGTTCTCACCAAATGCAGGACTTTAACTAATTGTCACTACAGTCTTGAGGTCATCGGACTTCCATTCATTTCCATTCATATTTTGAATGACTTTAAACTTCAGGTATCAGTATGTGGCAGTGCAAACTGCATGCAAATGACATTGGGTGCTTTTCAATTTGCAGTAGATTTGCTCATGCCATTAAAAGCCTATTAAGGTACATTGTAAGTTTAATAACTACTTGTTTGATATCCAATTGCAACCTTTCCTATTACTTCTTGGAAATTCTCAAACCACTTTGACCATTTCAAACTTTCAAATTTGTATGCCTTTATTCTGAGGTTTTGTGCAAAGTGCTCGGCTGGTCACTTGAGGAGAAGATCACTTGCAACTTTGATGTCCCTACAGCCATACAAGAGGTCAGACATCTGAGCAATGCAATCTACATCTTAGTGTTGCATGTAAGGCACAACAAGTACAGCCCTTCGGTGGTCCTGGCAGGTCACAAATACCAGGTGCAGTCTTATTTTTTACATCCACAGGTCTAAATAAATTCTCATTTGTAATCAGTCAAGAGCCACCTTGTTGAATCTAAGAGACAGTGGGTAGGTTGACTCATCAATAGTCCCTGACCAGTGGTTAAGAAGTTCCAAGGGCAAACATTCCCTATTTTTCAGCACTTCTTGATTGCTCTATCCCACAGTGTGCTATTCTTAGTTAATAACAGCATGGCAGAATTACTCTGTCACAGGGTTAGGATCTCAGCCAGGAGTGTGTATAGGAAAATGGGCGGTTGGCTCTTTCTCAACCAAACAAAATTGGATCTGGGACCATCTCTTCACCTCACTGGATTGGAACCAGGTTGGCTACATTGGTCCTTTACAAGTTAGTGAAGATCCTGAACCCTCCCCAGCTTGTCTTCCTGGAAGAGAATGAGTAACATACCTTAGAATAGGTTTTCCTACCAAAAGGCTCAAACCATTCTTTCTGCTGTGAGAGCAGTTTCTCTTCTCATCAAGAATACAGCGCTGAACAGAAAGGAAACAACAGGCCGGCTAATGATAATTAGAGTATTTGAGTTTCAAGCAGACAAATTGACAGTTATTAAATGGTAATTTCCTGTGTATTTATATAAAATCCAACTACTGCAATTAATTGGAAATGTTTACATCTCCGTCGTTTGAATTTTAGCAACCTAAAATGTAGTCTAAAATGCACATGTGGCGTGACTGAATATATCAAAGCAGAGCTCTTTCTGTCAATAAAGTTTATTTTGACAGATTCACCAGCAGGTTTAAATGCAGCACCAGCCAACCTACCCATGTAGGCCTGAACCCATATTCTGCTTATCAGCCTAGTGAATGACAATGTGTGTGCTGTCGTTCACCAGTCATTAATAACTTCCATGTCACTGGTACATCTCCTGCACCATATAATAAGACCTTACTGGTAAGTCAAATGGGCAAATTGGTTATTAGCCAATTTTGTCATATTTAAGGGTCAAAGCACATACATTGAGACATGACCAGCAGTGCCTGTGTGTGCAGAGAAGAAGAATCAGAAATACCAGCCTGCAGAAGAACAGGTGACTACACAAAAAATGGATTTTCAAACAGTGTTGGAAAAGTTTCATAATGTTACAAATGTCTTACTAGCACAGGATTCATACTGAGTACTTTAGAAAAAAGGAACTGCAGGAAAGGATAACTCCTTTCCTATGTTCCACTTCTAAGTAGTATTTGGTATTGCCATTAGGACATCCATTCAGTACCATTGTTTTGTGCAAGGTTGGATCCAATGTTAAGATGCACACACCCACCTGCTGTGCTTGCTCACATAATGCTGTTTTGTTATCCGCAGAACTTGTTCAATAATCACTGATTTTACCAAGTACAGGAAAACAACTTCAAGCCACAGTGCTGTAGGCAATTACCATCATGTTCTCTCATTACAAAGGTCAAATCCAAAAATGTCAGTAGGTACTTTGTGGCACATAGAACTACATGCATATGAAAGCTGGTACACTTTCATAAAACACTTGCTATGTTTTCCAAGAATGTACCCATGCAATTTCACGTGTGAATTCTAACAGCTGCCTTGCCTAACATCCCACGTCAAAGTTTACACATTCACCATGTAGAACATACTACAAATTTACCAGTTTCAAAGTGGTTATTTTAAATACAGTTCAGCAGATAATTTGTGCAAATTGGTCAATTGAGGTAAAAGTTTATGAAATTTCAAGTTTAGCTTTCCTATAAAGTGTTGTGCCCACCTTAATACAGAGAGACAAAGGCTCAATTTGTAATCAGTCTATGTAGTAGTATCCATGTGTATACACAAATAGATATATAAATGTATTCCCATAAATACATGTACATATTTCATGCATTTCCACTCTCTTTATTAGTAAATTATATTTTTGATGATTTATATGCATTGTAGACATCACAAAGATTGTCACCAACAAAATTAAACAGTGTCCAAAGGTTGTCCAAAAACTTTGTAAAGTTCCTCATTCTCTATTGCTCTATGATCTTTGCCAGATTCTTTTCAAAGTAATAATAGCACTAGGCGTGAGGGTGGAAGTGCAAACAGGTAGATCGTAGAGGCTGCGTTGGCCGCTAGCCGGATCCAGCCGCCGCAAACTGGTGGGGGGCTATTTAAGAGCCCCCCCAAGAAGGCTCATCCTTCTTTTCCGTTTGCGGCGGCTGGTTGCATGCGGGGCCCACAGTTTTGTCGGTCACCTGCACCCTTGGGTCCTCTGTCGGAGTGTGGACTCCATCGACCCGGGTCAATCCTTTTGTTGGAGTTCGAGAGGCGTTTGCCGGCGCACGTATGTATGGGAGAGGGCACTTTTGCTGCACAGTGCATAGGTTATTGACGCTGGCGCTTTTGCTGCCTAGTATTGAGGATGCCTTTTTTGGCTACATACCCCGTTTGTTTCAACTGCGCCGCGCGCTTCATGCAGGCCTTGGGACCTGGCATTTTCGTGTTTGCCACATTCCATGCTTGGTGTTCTGCTGCGATTGTTTGTGGGTTGCGCTGCGCGCCTCTGGGCCTCCTGAGCTTCAGAGGGGTAGTGCGGGGTAGGGGTCTGATAGATTTGCCGCTCATTTTGTTTTTTTTATGGCTACGTAGTCAGCAGGGCTTTGTAGCTCAGTGGCAGATCATTGGTTTTGTAAACCGGGGGACCCAAGTTCAATCCTCATAAGCTTCTGCTGTATATGGTTTCCATCTTAACTCTTTCTTTTCTGGCTATCTAATTGGGCAGTGTGCACAGCGTTTTTTGGGGGCAGCATTGAGGGGTGCTCGCTTGGCATGATATTTTTGCACGCTCGTTTTGACCATGTTATGTTGGGATTTGGTTTCCACTGTGCTGTTTTAGTGTTGTTTTATACTTGTTGTTGCCCTTAGTTGAAGCGCTTGTATTTTGCTTGGTGCTCTGCGCTTAATGGGAAGTGGTGAATGGTTGGCATTTACTACAATTTGGTGTTAAATTTCGGGGATTGTGTGTTACCTGATTTTGGTGTAACTGTTTATTTGTCGCTTCTTTGATTACACTCAATATTTTTTGCCTCTGCTGGTCTTCCAATGTTTTAACAAGTGTGTGCAGGGCATCTGCTGCAGGGGGTCCCAAGTGCTTCTTTTAGCACCAAGTTTGGTGGCCAACTCTGGTGTGAAGCCTGTGCGTGGGATTTTTAGCGGCCTGTTTATTGTCCATCTAATGGTAGGACTGATTGGGTTTTATGGCCTCTTTTGAATAACTGTGTAGTGTCATTTTGTTTGCAGGGTCATCTCTAATGCCTTTCATTCCAATTATAAAAATAACAACAACAAAAAACCCTAATTTCAGCTGCACCACAGGGTAGCCACTGTTATTGCTTTTCATCATGCCACCTAGCAAGGCAAGTGCTGGGAAGAGAAAGGGGAGAGACCGAGAGTTATCTTAGTTATTGAAGTTGGTTCTGGAAATGATGACACTGACAGTAGTGACATCAGACAACGAGGTTAATGGGGGAAAAAGCAGCCGTCCAAGACGGTCCCATGTAGCCCCTCCCACTGCGTCCCCCCGGTTAAGCGCAGGAAGAATAGGAAGCCGCCGGCTTCCGCCCATCCTAGACAGGCTTCTACCTCAGTGGTCAGACCCCCGGAGCAGGTCGCCCTGACTGAAATTCCAGTTCCCGCTTTAGTCCCCAACCTGAGCTGCAGGGATCAAGTGAAGGTACACCCATGACACCGGCTCTAGGCGCGGAGTAAGTATTAGCTAGTATCCGGAAATCATTGGCTTCCTTGCACCCACTACTTTGCCAGGGGTCCCTCCAGCCCCCTTACGTGGGGTGCCAATGCCAGCCGCACTGCCCTTGTCACCAACTACACCCCTGGCACCCAAGAAGCAGGTGCAGTTACAAGATTCATCCAGGCAAGCCTTACTAGAAGTGTCTAGGCTATTAGCCAGTATTAATGGCCCAGCCAGTAACCCGCCCCCACCCACAACTCTGTGGAATTCAAATGATTTCTTGCAAAATTCATTAACGGAACTGAAACGCCAGGTAGACGCGCCGGCGGCAGCACATACCTCAGTTCCATCTCAGGCGTCATCAAACAGCCCGTGTGTCACCCAGACACCGAGCTCTGTAATTACTGCACCCCCTTTAGTTCCAAATGTGTTGTACAATATCATCAAAGTTCCAGGCAGGGATAATTCTGCAAAGGAAGGGACAACCAATGCATTACTATCAATACCAGGTAAGATGGCAGCACACGTTAGTGCAGAGGTGAAGGAAAACATTTTGAAGGGTGAATTTGTGGACATATTTTAGTTAATTAGGGCAAAAAGAAGGGAAGTGGATACTATAGATAAAGAGGCTAAGTCATCCTCCTCTAGGGACAGGAAACCAAAAGTGGAGGAGAACTTTACAAACTGGTTGTTTGGTTTTAATGTATTCATGTCTGTGTTGTTAGAAAAGAAAACAGATTTGGGCACTTCATTGATTTACTATGCAAACAAGATATTGAAGGCTCAGCACACTTATGGGGGGTCTGCCTGGTTGGAATATGATAGGGATTTCCGCTGGGCTAAAGTGGAAGATCCATCTATTGATTGGGACCAAACGGAGGTTAACGTTTGGTTGGAATGCGTTAATAACAAAGTACCATGGAGGCACCCCTTTCAGACGCAATTCTCAGGTGAGAAGAAGGGATCCTGTTGGGCGTTCAATAGGAAGTTATGTTCGCGCCCCGCTGGGTCCTGCAAGTTCAGGCACAACTGTTCCTTTTGTGGGCATCCTTCCCACCCAGAATTTAAATGCATCAAAAAATCTAAAGAAAAAGGTAGAGATGCAAGCAAGCCCTCTAACTGACCCCCGTTGCCGTACCCTATTAACTTAGACGCCTTGCTCCCGTGGTTACAGGCTTACCCTGCGTCAGGTTCTGCAAAGATACTTCTTCAAGGTTTTTCCTCTGGTTTTAGGATTCCTGCCATTAATGTCTCACCAGTGAATCATTGTAAAATCTTAATCTCCGCTTTGTGGAACCCGTCGGTGGTGGCCAAGAAGTTAGCAAAAGAATGTACGCTGGGCAGGCTAGCGGGCCCCTTCCTGGGCCCACCTCTTTAAGGCTTTGTTTGTTCTCCTTTGGGGGTGGTTCCTAAGAGGGAACCAGGGCAGTTCAGGCTGATTCATAATTTGTCTGCCCCTCGGGGGTCATCGGTAAATGATGCCATTGATCCTCAGCTATGCTCGGTCCGCTATGCGTCTGTTGACAATGCATTAGAAAAGGTCAGGGCCTTAGGCCATGGAGCTTTGTTAGCAAAAACCATCATTGAATCAGCCTTCAGACTTCTTCCTGTCGACCCCGAGGATTACCACCTGCTGGGTTTTCAATTCCAGGGGGAGCTCTTCTATGATAAATGCATGCCCATTGGTTGTAGTATATCATGCAGCTGTTTTGAGCAGTTCAGCACATTCCTTCAGTGGGCTTTTTCACTTCGCACTGGTCACCTCAACGTCATTCAGTACTTAGATGATTTCTTAGTTTTAGGCCCTCCTAGGTCATCAAAATGCGAGTGGGCGCTACAAGCATTGATCACAATGTTTGAGGAATTTGGGGTCCCTCTGGCTCCAGACAAGACTGCGGGACCCTCTACCTGCATCATCTTCCTTGGGATAGAGATTGATTCTGTTGCAGGGGAGTGTCGCCTGCCTCAGGATAAGTTACAGGTATTCAAGGAGTCCATTCAAACAATTTTATCGCAGAAAAAAGGTACCCTCCACCAGCTCCAGGTGCTGGTGTGTCAGCTGAACTTTGCGTTTAGGATTATTCTCGTGGCCCACCCCTTTTCTAGATCCATTGCTCCTTTTTCCTGCAAGATGTTACTGGGGCGGTTATTTGGCCTCACTGGGCGATTTACAGCCCTACGCTGGGCCTGTACACTGATGCAGCCGGTAGCATAGGTTTTGGCGCAATCTTGGGCCCTCTGTGGTGCAGGGCAGACTGGCCATCAGAATGGGTAAGCTGGGGATGGACGAAGAATATAGCTCTTCTAGAGCTCTTCCCCATCGTTGTTGCAGTCATTATCTGGGCAGAGGAATTTAAGAATAGAGTTGTAATCTTTTGGTCTGACAACATGGCGGTAGTTAAAGTCATTAATCGCCAAGGAGCTAAATGCCCATAGGTCCAACGCCTATTGAAACATTTAATTTTGTCATGTCTACAATACAACATTACTTTCAGGGCTGAACATGTACCAGGGATTCATAACAACACAGCTGCCGCCCTGTCTCGCTCATTAATGCAGGATTTTCTGCTGTACAACCCCCAGGTGAAGGAGATGATGATGGAGTTCCCGGAATCTCTGTGGAAAATTGGTGCCCGCCCTCCCAGATTTAGTAGCAACATCTCTAGCGGCGCGTACTAGCAGGGCATATGATAACGAGTTGTTCTCTGAGTCGGTGATATACGCATTTCTACAGCATTTAAAAGACAAGGGGCGCCCAGTTTCTTGTGCAAAAGCTTATGTGGCTGCGATACGTTTTTTCGCTAAAATTAAAAACATGGAGGCACCTTTGAACACTTTTATTAGTAAACGGGCTCTAGCGGGTTGGGCCAGGGTGGTCCAGGTTAGCTCAGACTCTAGGTGCACTGTAACGGCTCCCCTGCTGGAGAATCTTCTGCGCGCACTCCCAACAGTCTGGTCCTCGCAGGCTGAGTCAACCCTATTTTCGTCAGCAATTTTGTTAGCCTTTTATGGGGCCTTCCGCATCAGCGAATTGGTGGGCTCCTCCAGGGGCGACCACGCAGGTGGGTTGCAGTGGGGAGACGTGACTGTCAGTACGGGGTTTTTATCAATAGTCCTGTGCACGTCAAAAACGGATCAGCTTAAAAGAGGTGTGCGCATTACACACAGTGCTGCGTTTGGCTCCCTGCTTTGTCCTGTGAAACTGACGAGTGCTTACCCCTCGGTCCGCCCTACATCGGGCTCTTCTGCCTTGTTCATCCACGCTAACGGGGACTGCCTCCCACGCTACCAATTCTTGGAGGTTTTCAAGTTAGGGCTGAGAGCGGTACTCCTCCCATTCCTTTTGAAACGGTGCAGCTATACTGGCAGCAGCCGCAGGCCTGTCGGCGAACACGTTGAAGGGTAGTGGTCGTTGGTCATCAGATTGCTATAGGCGATACATTAGGCCTGAATTAGGCCTGAATTCGTGTAGTGACGGCAATGATTTCTAGTATGTGATCTCCTCACGTTCTTTTCTTTTCATTTCAGTGCAATGTCTCAGCATGTAGTTTGGGTCTTGGGGCATTCATTTGTTCGAAGGGCAGCGTACTGGGTGCAACAGCTCCGTGGGTCGAATCCGGCGATGGTGCAAGGTGTGGCTTTCCGTTGGTGTGGAATTGGCAGAGTGGGAATCACCCAAATCCAGCAATTGGTCAATTTAGCAAAGAGCTTTGGGGGGCTCCAGTCCCCGGATCTCATCGTCATTCATTTAGGTGGCAACAACTTGGTGCGGTTAGGTCGCAAGGCACTAAGAGAAACAATATTCTTGGAGATCACAAAGTTGACAAACCAATTCCCAAATGCTGCAATTGCCTGGTCCCACATGGTGCCTCTTTGCAAATGGGGCGCAGGAATCAAATCAAGGACAGTCAATGTCTCAGTACGCCGACTTAACGCCGAGATGGCCAAACTTTGCCCGGGCCCAGGGAGGTTATGGAACATTCCCCACAAGCCTTTAAAGGGTTCCCACATGTTTCACAAGGACTTGGTGCATCTATTGGATGCAGGTATGGATCAATTCATTCAGGACATATGGTTTTTTGCTCGCAGTCATTTCGCGGGTGGGGAGGGCGAAGGACCTTTGGGGCCCTGGTCGCCCTTGTGGCTGAAATTGAGATATAAAAGTGACTAGAAACAACATGGGGGTCCCCAAGGTTGGGGCCCCGGGAGGACACCAGGGATAGGATCCTGAAGTTCTGAGCCAACCTGCGGATGTACACACCAGATCAAGGGGTAAGGGAGCACAGATCGCAGGAGGGGCCATGGAGCTCCAGCTCTTGGTCACCCCGTTACACCCCGAGTCTGATTGGTGTTTGGAGGGGGGGTGGAACCCTGAGAGCGAGGACAAGGATCGGTGTAGTCAGGGTAACCACCCCTTCTAAGGATACAGGTGAGATATGGGTCACTTGTATGGTCCAAAGTGGTTCAGGAAGGGATCCTGTCAAAAAGATTTATGGTCACTAATTCTCATGACTTGTAAATATTTGTGGTATGTTCTTGTTAAATGTTCTTTAAGAATGATTTATGACTTTATGCTATAAAGATAAAAAGATGTTAATGAAAAACTCTTCCAACAAATAAGATTGTCGGTCTGCGTATAGCTGGTGGAGGATGTGTGGGCTGTCTGGGGGCTTCAGGATCCTAGGGTAAAGCGCCGCCCCAACATGGGGGGTGCGGCCTGTTAGGGGATGGGGCCTTCGAGACCCAGCGCCCCCTTTTCGCACCAGAGGTGCGCAATGCAAACAAGTGGATCGTAGCGGCTGCATTGCCCGCTAGCCGGATCCAGCTGCCGCGAACCTGTAGGGGGCTATACAAGAGCCCCCCCAAGAAGGCTTGTCCTTCTTTACCATTTGCGGCATCTGGTTGCGTGCGGGCCCGCAGTTGTCCCACCCACCCTCTCCTTAGTTTAAGTTGTGAAGTGTGGTTTTATGTGGAAATTGAGATATAAAAGTGACTAGAAACAACAGGGGGGTCCCCAAGGTTGGGGCCCCGGGAGGACACCAGGGATAGGATCCTGAAGTTTTGAGCCAACCTGCGGATGTACAAATCAGATCAAGGGGTAAGGGAGCACAGATTGCAGGGGGGGCCATGGGGCTACAGCTCTTGCCCGCCCCGTTACACCCCGAGTCTGATTGGTGTTTGGAGGTGGGGTGGAGCCCTGAGCGTGAGGACAAGGATCGGTGTAGTCAGGGTAACCGCCACTCCTAAGGATACAGGTGAGATATGGGTCACATGCGTGGTCCAATGGTGGTTCAGGACAGGAAGGGATCCTGTCAAAAAGATTTATGTTCACCAATTCTAATGACTTTTAAATACTTGTGGTATGTATTTGTTAAATGTTCTTTAAAAATGATTTATGACTTCATGCTATAAAGATAAAAAGGTGTTAACAAAAAACTCTACCAACAAATAAGATTGCCGGTCTGCGTACGGCTGGTTGGGGAGGTGTGGGCTGTTTGGGGGCATCTGGATCCTAATCATTGTAGTATCATCAGTTCTGATTATAGACGGAGCATTTTACAACCATCGATGTTTTTCTACAAAATCCATTCTAGAAGGGCCTGGAAATAGCTGAAAAAAATAAAATATGTTCATCTTAATACATTGCTTGGAATCTCAACATCTGGCATTAATTTTCTGTTTTCCTCTTTGCAGGTGATCTAGTTGTTCCAACTACCAGAAAAGTGACAACAGTGCACAAAGCAGGTAACTAATGCATCTCAGGGTAAATAAAGGGATGAATGTTTTATATTATACAGCGGCATAGAATCATATGGCAATTGATGTCTATGATTGTCCTGAAGAATTTTACAGCTAGCCTTTTCCAGATGTCCTTTGCACAATTGTGCATCTAGTCTCCTCTACTGTTTGCTTACCGATATCCTGATGGGACTGCTCAGAAGGTATCTAGAGTAAATTAGAAATAACTACTTAACAGTATTCCATATAAAATATTCTGTTTATTGTATATGTATCACCAGTTGCTGCTTTTTACATTTTTGGATATCAAACACTGCAACATTCAGACTTAGAGTATGTACTTTTATGATAAAAAAACAAATTCTTGTTCTGCCCTTAGTGTGTTTCTTTTTCAGGCAAAGAATGAAAGTACCTGAGCAAATACTACAAAGTCTGCCAGAGGCCAGAATGTCATACTGTATTGCTGTGCTAGTTTTAGGTGTGCAGGGACAGCAATTTTTTATATCTCCCTGCTAGAACACAAACATGCAGGGTTTTTCTTGAATTTTGACACACTACATATACGAAAATGTTAATAGGATGACTCCAAGAAAATACAACCTGTCTGAAGTTAGGGATCCTCTTTGATTCTGTTTTTTCCTTGTATGGGATATGGTTGAACGCCAGCAAATTATCAACTTAGCCTCTTAGATGACCTTCAATATGAAAAGCAATGTTCCAGTTTTCTCTACAGTGCACAACTGCTGAACCCCACCTTGGAAGAAAGGAACTTTAGGTCAACTAACATCCTATCCATTTTTTTTGTTTTAAAGAGGTCCTTGAAATTATCTTTATATCATAAGTGTAACTATATTGTTTAGTGCAAATCAGTGTCTCTGTCCATATGCACTCCATAGTCTGCTGTCTAAGATCTAATGATGTTGTATCATGTTCCTCCAGAGCTTATTAATAATAAGTGTTGTCACCAAATGTAGGACTTTAACTAAAAGTCACTTCAGTCTTGAGGTCATCGGACTTCCATTCATTTCCATTCATATTTTAAATGTCTTTAAACTTCAGGTATCAGTGGGCAGTATGTGGCAGTGCAAACTGCATGCAAATGACATTGGGTGCTTTTCAATTTGCAGTAGATTTGCTCATGCCACTAAAAGCCTATTAAGGTACATTTTAAGTTTGATAACTACTTCTTTGATATCCAATTGCAACCTTTCCTATTACTTCTTGGACATTCTCAACCCAATTTGGCCATTTCAAACTTTCAAATGTGTACGCCATTATTCTGAGGTTTTGTGCAAAGTGCTCAGCTGGTCTCTTGAGGAAAAGATCACTTGCAACATTTGATGTCCCTCCAGCCACACAAGAGGTCAGACATCTGAGAAATGCAATCTACTTCTTAGTCTTGCGTGTAAGGGACAACAAGTACAGTCCTTCAATGGTCCTGGCCGGTCACAAAGACCAGCTGCAGACTTATTTTCTATATGCAGAGGTCTAAAAAAAAATCTCATTTGCGGTCAGTCAAGAGCCACCTTGTTGAAACTAAGAGACAGTGGGTAGGTTGACTCATAAATATTCCCTGACCAGTGGGTAATAAGTTCCAAGGGCAAACATTCCCTCTTTTTCAGCACATCTTGTTTGCGCTATCCCACAGTGTACTATTCTTAGTTAATTCCAGCATGGCAGAATTATTCTGTCACAGCAAAAGGCTCCTGAGCAAGGAGTGTGTATAGGGAAATGGGCTGTTGGCTCTTTCTCAACCAAACTAAATTGAAAAACTCCACCTCACTGGATTGGAACCAGGTTAGCTATATTGGTTTTGGGATCCAAGGGCACCTTTTCCTCCGGTCCCTGTTGACTTGTTACTTTCAACTTGTAAGTTTCACCCTGATCCTTTACAAGTTAGTGAAGATACTGAACCCTCCCCAGCTCTCCTTTCTGGAAGAGCATGAGTAACATACCTTGTAACAGGTTTTCCTACCAAAAGGCTCAAACCATTCTTTCTGTTCTGAGAGAAGTTTCACTTCTCATCAAGAAAACAGCACTGACCAGAAAGGAATTGACAGACCGGCTAATGATAATTAGCCTATTTGAGCTTGAAGCAGGCAAATTGTCAGTTTTTTACTTTCCTGTGTATTTATATAAAATCCAGTTACTGCAGTGAATTGGAAATGTTTACATCTCCGTCGTTTGAATTCAATCAACCTAAAATGTAGTCTAAAACTCACATGTAGGTTGACTGAATATATAAAAGCAGAGCTCATTCTGTTAATGAACTTTCTTTTGACAGGTTCACCAGCAGGTTTACATGCAGCACCAGTCAGTCTACCCATGTAGGCCTGAACCCATATTCTGCTTATCAGCCTAGTGAATGACAATGTGTGTGCTTTCGTTCACCAATCATAACTAACTTCCATGTCACTGGTATATCACCTGCACCATATAATAAGACCTTACTGGTAAGTCAAATGGGCAAATTGGTTATTAGCCGATTTTGCCATATTTAAGGGTCAGAGTGATAACTTGTCTGAACCTTGATAAGTAAACTTACAAGGAGACACGTCTAGGTCAATGAATCTTTTGACCACGTTTGGAGACTTCCCAGAACGAGATATCCCTTTTCATCACAATCAATAGATCAATAACCTCATTAATATTCACAATCACTAATCAATTAAGCTAATCAATAACATTTAACATGGATCAATACAACAAATGCACCATGACCTTTCAGCCATGGAGAACCACACAAATCTAGTATGAGTTAGGATATTTATTCCCTATTAGTTACAATCTAATATCATGTTTATTAGTTTGACTATCAATAAGCACACCAAAACCACTTTGACAAGGCAATTAGAGCAAAACTTTATCAAAGCATAGATCATGAACATTTAGAATAAACACAACAGTATTATGAGTCAACTTCAGCAGATTAACATTAGTACATTATTCAACAAAGCAAGATCTTAGTCATTTGTCTATTTGCACCCGGTATTAGTGAACTCCTTAACTAACCTCAAATTAGCATCAGCATGTTGGGCTTCATGCAAAACAATTTAGCAACACAAATTTGGAAAACAACTAACTATGGCCTCTATCACAAGAGCAGTTGGTACCGAGCAAAAAAAGGGCAAACAGACTATTACAATTATCATCAGATAGTTACCTATCTGAATGAGCCAGCAAACAGCGTCAGTCTTCGTCCTCAGGACATCAGTCAATTCATCCTCAGCAAAGATAGGACAGGGCAAAGTCTCAGTATGGCATAGCTAAGGAAGAGAAGTCAGTATCAGGTAAGGATTCAAAGAGGATAGTTAAGACATCAGAACAGCAAAGTCTCAAAGTACAATAGCAAAAGTATAGCTCTGTGGAATATTCAGCAATGACCCCCTTCTCCTTGAGTCCTGTGATTATATTAAAACAGTCGAACTAGCCCATAATTCCTCATTGGATCAATTTTGGTGCATCATTATCTCTGTCCAATAATTCTCCACGCACCTTGCTAGAATTTTCACCTAACACAGTTTTTATGCAGTTTATTGGTTCCTGTGATTGACGTCTTCATCCGGTGGAATGTCAGGTAAGAAAAGTTACACTTTACGCTCCAGTCAGTAGTTCCATTGTCTTGTCCTAGTCCAGACGACCTTGCACCTGTTGTGAATTACACTGTTGCATTCCGCAAGAATGTCTCCTTGAGCGTGTCGGGTTCCATGAGAAAGAATTTACTGCGGCTACACACACATCTCTAGCTTCTGGAAAAGTACAGCTTCGTGTCCTTCAGGAAAGCAGCACATTGCACATTAGAAAAACACAGTTAATATGAGACCAGGCAGCTAGGCACAGATCTTTGCTAACTAAGGCCTAGTGATTAATTTTATAAAACCTCACACATGATTCTTAATGCTAATACAAAGTCATACATTAGTATATTGTTAATTCATCATTAATCAATTTCATTAACCCTTTCGCTGCCAGGCCTTTTCCCCCTCAGGTGGCAAGCCTTTTGTTGGCTATTTGGGGCAGTTCGCGATTAGGCCCTCATAACTTTTTGTCCACATAAGCTACCCACGCCAAATTTGCGTCCTTTTTTTCCAACATCCTAGGGATTCTAAAGATACCCAGACTTTGTGGGTTCCCCAGAAGGAGGCCAAGAAATTAGCCAAAATACAGTGCAAATTTTGTTTTTTTCAAAAAAATTGGAAAAAAGGGCTGCAGAAGAAGGCTTGTGGCTTTTTCCCTGAAAAGGGAATCAATAAAGGGTTTGTTGTGCTAAAATCACCAGCTTCCCAGCTTTCAGCGACAGGCAGACTTGAATCAGAAAACCCAATTTTCCAACACATTTTTGGCATTTTACTGGGACATACTCCATTTTTACGATTTTTTCAGTCAGTGACAGAAATGGGCATGAAACCAATGCTGGATCCCAGAAACCACAACATTTCTGAAAAGTAGACATAATTTTGATTTCAGCAAGGGGTAACTTGTGTAGATCCTACAAGGGTTTCCTACAGAAAACAACAACTGAAAAAGAAATTGAGGTAAAAAAACATCAATTTTTCTCTACGTTTTACTCTGTAACTTTTCCCTGCAATGTCAGATTTTCGAAAGCTATATACCGTTACGTCTGCTGTACTCTTCTGGTTGCGGGGATATATAGGGCTTGTAGGTTCATCAAGAACTCTAGGTACCCAGAGCCAATAAATGACCTGCACCCTGCAGTGGGTTTTCATTCTATACCGGGTATACAGCAATTCCTTTGCTGAAATATAAAGAGTAAAAAATAGCTATCAAGAAAACCTTTGTATTTCCAAAATGGGCACAAGATAAGGTGTTGAGAAGCAGTGGTTATTTGCACATCTCTGAATTCCGGGGTGCCCATACTAGCATGTGAATTACGGGGCATTTCTCAAATAGATGTCTTTTTTACACACTGTCTTACATTTGGAAGGGAAAAATGTAGAGAAAGACAAGGGGCAATAACACTTGTTTTGCTATTCTATGTTCCCCCAAGTCTCCCGATAAAAATTATACCTCACTTGTGTGGGTAGATCTAGCGCCCGCGACAGGATATGCCCCAAAACACAACGTGGACTCATCACAGAAAACAGAGGTGTTTTTTGCAAAGTGCCTACCTGTATATTTTGGCCTCTAGCTCAGCCGGCACCTAGGGAAACCTACCAAACCTGTGCATTTCTGAAAACTAGAGACCTAGGGGAATCCAGGATGGGGTGACTTTTGGGGCTCGGACCAGGTACTGTTACCCAGAATCCTTTGCAAACCTCAAAATTTGGCTAAAAAAACACATGTTCCTCACATTTCTGTGGCAGAAAGTTCTGGAATCTGAGAGGACCCACAAATTTCCTTCTACCCAGAGTTCCCCCAAGTCTCCCGATAAAAATGATACCTCACTTGTGTGGGTAGGCCTAGCTCCCGCGACAGGAAACGCCCCAAAGCGCAACGTGGACACATCCAATTTTTTGAAAGAAAACAGAGGTGTTTTTTGCGAAGTGCCTACCTGTAGATTTTGGCCTCTAGCTCAGCCGGCACCTAGGGAAACCTACCAAACCTGTGCATTTCTGAAAACTAGAGACCTAGGGGAATCTAAGATGGGGTGACTTGTGGGGCTCGGACCAGGTTCTGTTACCCAGAATCCTTTGCAAACCTTAAAATTTGGCTAAAAAAAACATGTTCCTCACATTTCTGTGGCAGAAAGTTCTGGAATCTGAGAGGAGCCACAAATTTCCTTCCACCCAGCGTTCCCCCAAGCCTCCCGATAAAAATGGTACCTCACTTGTGTGGGTAGGCCCAGCGCCCGCAACAGGAAATGGCCCAAAACACAACGTGGACACATCACATTTTTTCATAGAAAACAGTGCCTACCTGTGGATTTTGGCCTCTAGCTCAGCCGGCACCTAGGGAAACCTACTAATCCTGTGCATTTTTGAAAACTAGAGACCTAGGGGAATCCAAGGGGGTGACTTGTGGGGCTCTGACCAGGTTCTGTTACCCGGAATCCTTTGCACTCCTCAAAATGTGGCTAAATAAACACGTTTTCCTCACATTTCAGGGACAGAAAGTACTGGAATCTGAGAGAAGCCACAAATTTCCTTCCACCCAGCATTCCCCCAAGTCTCCCGGTAAAAATGATACCTTACTTGTGTGGGTGGGCCAGGTGCCTGCAACAGAATAAGGCCCAGAACTTGTAGAGATAGAGGGGATAGCACAGCGAGTTTATAAGGACATATGCTTTTATACATCTTCAGACTGACTCTGCTTTGGGGACCCACATAAGTGAGGTGTCATTTTACTTGGGAGACTGAGGGGAACACTGGGGAGTAGGAATTTTGTGCTGGAGCGGTGATTGTACAAACAAAACTCAGGAAAATATGCTTTTTTAAGCAAATTTAGCAGTTTGCAGAGGCGTCTGGGTAAGAAAATGTTGGGGAATCCACGCAAGCCACATCTCCCTGCACTCCTTGGGGTGTCTAGTTTTAAAAAATGTCTGGGTTTGGTAGGTTTCCCTAGATGAAGGCTGCACCCAGGGCCAAAAACACAGGTGGCCACTCCCCCCAAACACAGGTAGTTTTGTAATATATCATTTTGATGTGTCCACATACGTCTGTGATGTGCCAAACACTAAAATTGTGAAAAGAAACGCACTTAGGTTATGTGAAAAAGACCCCTCACCCACCAACCAAGTTGGTGGCATGCTTCATCATCGGGGTCCCACCTGAGACACCTAGCGTGTCTCAAGTATGCTGCGACGCCTGATTACAGCGGAGCAGGTTTTGTCATTTGTACCATACTTACTGGTTGGATTTGGCACGAGGGTGAGTGATGGTTCAGTAGATCAAATGTTATTAACAAGAGAGTTTACAAAATTGAAATGCACTGATAATAACTGAAAGACCAAAAAACGGAACCAACAACTCACAGCTCGTGAGCTGTAAAGCCATGACAAGGCACCAACCGCTTTACAGTACACTCACACACCTTTCATACATGACATGCACGAGACCATTCACGCCACCAGCCATGGGCCCAGCACATTACAAGACTCGCATCCACAGACAGCGCAAGTCAAGGGCCCATCACTTTCATATGCCCACATGCCTGATACAGCAATCACACCAGCTGATGAATGTGTGGACTGGCGTTTGGCTGGCACCACCAGCCAAGCGGCACCCCACCCACACCGCCAGCCAAGCACCACCCCACACACACCGCCAGCCAAGCGCCACCCCACCCACACTGCCAGGCAAGCGCCACCCCACACACACTGCCAGCCAAGCGTCACCCCACCCACACCGCCAGCCAAGCGCCACCCCACACACACCGCCAGCCAAGCGCCACCCCACCCACACTGCCAGGCAAGCGCCACCCCACCCACACCTCCAGCCCAGCGCCATCCCACCCACACCGCCAGCCAAGCACCACCCCACCCACACCGCCAGCCAAGCACCACCCCACCCACACCGCCAGCCAAGCGCCACACCACACACCGCCAGCCAAGCGCCACCCCACCCACACTGCCAGGCAAGCGCCACCCCACACACACCGCCAGCCAAGCGTCACCCCACCCACACCGCCAGCCAAGCGCCACCCCGCGCCACCCCACCCACACCGCCAGCCAAGCGCCACCCTACCCCACACCGTCAGCCAAGCGCCACCCCACCCACACCGCCAGCCAAGCGCCACCCCATACACACCGCCAGCCAAGTGCCACCCCACCCACACACCCACACCGCCAGCCAAGCGCCACCCCACCCACACCTCCAGCCAAGCCCCACCCCACGCACACCGCCAGCCAAGTGCCACCCTACACATACCATCCCTTTTTTTTTGTTTTTAAACAACAAAGAAACCACTATTCATAAATTAGTACAAAACTACAAACGCAAAAGCTCTAACTGAATACATGACTAATGCCAACCGTGAAACCGAACATATAAAAATATAAAACAGCAGTTTACGCTCACGGAATTTCCCAATAATTCTTCTGTGTGTGGTAGCTCCTGAAACAGCCACCCACACACAGCCCAGGCTTTGAAGGACAATCAGGGCAGTACATCCTAGTCTCCTTCCTGATACCTCTTCGAGCACAGACTCTACATCTCTTAGCAGGAAAGTTTTTTTTGGCCATGGGAGGAATGTGCTCAGCAAAGTGAGGATCTTTCAATCTAGCCACATCCTCCACCACTGCTTCTCTAGGAACTCTTACCTGTTCCAGCACAACAAGGCTAGCTATGATAGACTCCTGAAATTTCACAAATGTCATCCTTGACTCTGGAGAACTATCCTTGAACACAACAAAAGCATTAAAAGTTGCCAAGAGGAACAAGTGAACCGCTAATTTCTTATACCACACATAAAACTTACGAGCAGCAGTGTAAGGTTCTAACCTCTGATCTACTCTATCAACACCACCCATGTGCTTATTATAGCCTAAGATGCACATAGGTTTGCGCACTTCGGCAACCTGACCCCAAACAGCCACAGGTGAAGTACTCTCATCATGGATGGTGCTTAGCATGTATACATCCCTCTTGTCTACAAATTTCAGAGCTAGCAGCTCATCATTCCGCAAGGCACTGCACTGTCCCTTCTCAAGTTTTTTACAGACAAGCTCTTTTGGATAGCCTTTCCGATTAGAGCGAATTGTGCCACAAGCAACAGTGTCCACTCTGAACAACTCCGTGAACAACCGAACTCCAGTGTAGAAGTTATCTACATATAAATGGTGACCTTTGTTGAACAGTTGTCTACCAAGTTCCCACACAATTTTCTCACTAACTCCAAAAGTGGGTGGACAACCAGGGGGGTCAATATTGGAATCCCTACCAGTGTAGACCTGGAAATTATAAACATATCCTGTACTACTTTCTGACAGCATATACAATTTAATTCCATACCATGCCCTCTTGCTAGGAATGTACTGTCTAAAAACCAAACGATCCTTGAACAGGACCAAAGACTCATCTACAGATATTTCTTTCCCTGAACACAGATCTCTGAAAACCGATCTACCAAATGATCAAGGACAGGTCTAATCTTAAAAAGACGGTCAGAATCAGGATGATCTCGTGGCAAGGCTAAAGCATTATCTACAAAATGCAACACCTGAAGAAGAAGCTCATACCGGTTACGACTCAAGATGGCAGGAAATATAGCAGTTGCCATCAAGGGACTAGTAGACCAATATGAAGACAGCGATGGCTTCCTTATCAGCCCCATCAAAAAAGTCAAACCCAAGAACTTTTTCAACTCTTCCAGATTTGAGGGAATCCACCGGCTAGCTCTAGAGTGTGGCCTAAGCCTGGCAGCGTTGTCCCTCAAAAACTGCTCTGCATACAAATTAGACTGCTCAACAATCTCTTCCAAAAATATATCGTCCATAAACAACTCAAAAAAGTTGACGGGCAAAAAGTTTTCCATATTAACTCGACACCCTGGAAAACCAGTAAACGCAGGCAACTGTGGCTGCTCCATGTTTGGTGCAACCCATGTGTCAGGTCTTCCAATGGGAAGCCTTTCAGCCGCTGGCTCCTGCACCATTGGCACATCATCAGCACTGAGAGTGGCTTCATCATCAGATGATTCCTCTCTGACAGAAAATTCACTTCCAGAATCCTGCACTTCCTCCTCTGCCTCAGATGCAGAGTCAGTCTCATATTCATGGTCAGAAGATGACTCAAAAGATGGGCCTAAAAAAAATTAGGCCAATCTACCCCCGGGGGGGGCAGAAATCACCCAGATTACATTGCACCCTTTGGGGGTGTGCCCAAGGGGCCACACCCCCACACAAAGCACACACACACACACACACACATATAGGCCCGTATTTATACTTTTTTTAGCGCCGCATTTGCGCCACTTTTTGACGCAAAACGGCGCAAACCTACAAAATACAATGGTATTTTGCAAGTTTGCTCCGTTTTTGCGTCAAAAAACAACGCAAATGCGGCGCAAAAAAAGTATAAATACGGGCCATAGTATCCCTGGCGCTATGGGGATTCTGCCCTCCTGGGGGACAGAAAGGCCTAAAAAATAGGCATATCTGCCCCCAAGGGGGGCAGAACTGCCCAATAATACATATGGGCCCCTGGGGGGACCCTTGCCCAAGGGACCGTCCCCCAACACAAATAAAAAAAAACAACAATAAAATCCCTGGTGTCTTGTGGCTTTCTGCCCCCCTTGGGGGAAGATTGGCCTAAAAATAAGGCCAATCTGCCCCCAAGGGGGACAGAAACAGCAATAAATACATTGGCCCCCCAGGTGGAGCGACCCTTGCCCAAGGGGCCACCACCCCCACACAAAGCACACATACACACATATAATATCGCTGGCGCTCTTGGGATTCTGCCTCCCTTGGGGGCAGAAAGGCCTAAAAAAAATAGGCATATCTGCCCCCAAGGGGAGCAGAACTGCCCAATAATACATATGGCCCCCTGGAGGTGACCCTTGCCCAAGGGGCCGCCCCCCAACACAAATAAAAAAACAACAATAAAATCCCTGGTGTCTAGTGGCTTTCTGCCCCTCTTGGGGGCAGATCGGCCTAAAAATAGGGCCAATCTGCCCCCAAGGGGGGCAGAAACGATGATAAATACATTGCGCCCCCAGGGGGAGCGACCCTTGCCCAAGGGGCCACTCCCCAACACAAAGTACACATACAAACATACTATTTCTGGCGCTATTGGGATTCTGCCCCCAAGCCTAAAAAAAATAGGCCTCTCTGCCCCCAAGGGGGGCAGAACTGCCCAAAAATACATGTGGGCCCCTGGGGGCGACCCTTGCCCAAGTGGCCGCACACCCCAAAACAAAAAATCAAAACCAACAATAAAATCCCTGGTGTCTAGTGGCTTTCTGCCCCCCTTGGGGGCAGATCGGCCTAAAAATAGGGCCAATCTGCCCCCAGGGGGGGCAGAAACGACGAAAAATACATTTGCCCCCAAAGGGGAGCGACCCTTGCCCAAAGGGTCGCTCCCCCACACAATAAAAAATCACACATACACAAATCCCTGGTCTAGTGGGCATTTCTGCTGCCCGATCGCATCGCGATCGGGCAGCAGGAATGCTCAAAGAAACATCGAGGGAAAGGAAAACCCTTTCCTTTCCCTCGATGCCTCTTTCAGGGCATCCCCCCCCCGCACGAAGGTGAAAAACTCACCTTCTCCCTTAGACGCGCTGGAAGCAAATGGCTTCCAGCGCGTCTTTCCCCTTTTCCATGAAATCAGCACACGATCGCGCACTGATGTCATGGGGTGGTGGGGGGTGGGGGGAAAGGGGAAGGGATTCCCCTTTCAGCCCTGGCCTGGGGGGGTGGGGAGGCGGCCCTCGGGGGAAGCGCTAGCGCTTCCCCCGACTGCCAGTCCCAGGACGTAATGGTTACGTCCATGGCGCCACACGGGCGCTGCCATGGACGTAACCATTACGTCCGTGGCGGTGAAGGGTTTAATCATTGTATACATTAGTGGTCACTCCCCGTGGACACATTTCAAACGCGAACATTATTTCTAGGTTAACATATTTTCTATGCAGCTTCATTACACATTATATTGCAAGCTTCTCATGTTAATATTAATTTTAAAAGTCACACTTCAACAATCCCTCCTCTAATGACTCTTGTCATCACACAAACCTTTTCCCTTACAATTTTCATCCTAAAATTCCCTCATTTGAATTTCTTCTCTCAATAGTTCCCTTCTAATTTTGCCCTGCACAATTTTTCCCTTTTCTTTTCTTCCCTCCTCTTATTACTTTTCGCCATTTTCAATTTAATTCTGTAACTAATTTTGCATGACAGCCATAATCCAAATAAGCAAGCTATAACAATCAATATTCCCTGTATTATTTTCGCCAATATCCCATGCCAAATACTACTAAACCAACCTCCAACTTTAGCAAGTCCCTTGTCCAACCTTTTCCCAAACTCCTGGCTCTTTCAGTTCCTTCAAATCTGTACTATCTCTTATTAAGTTAGTAAGCATACTTCTAATTTCATTACTATTGTCAGGTATGTAGGCACAACAATGACGCTCATTAAGCAATTTACAGACTCTGCCATTTTTCGCTAAAAGAATGTCTAGAACAAGCCTGTTTTAAAGAGTCATAGACCTCTCCACAGCAGGTTCAGTATCCATCAGGAGTATAGCCCCTATGAAATTTGTCAGCATGTTATCCATAATTTTAGACAACTTTCAAATCTTTATGGAATTTAAGATAACTCCCACTGTAGGAATTATCACCCCAAATATGTGTCCTACTACGCCAGCAGCAGTCTTTCTCCTTCGTCTAGTACGATGTAATTCAGACAATTTTGGAAACCTTTTCAAGTCCTTTAATTGATATATCTTTGGGAAAACTATCCCCAAATAACATGTCCCATACCATCCCTTTGGAAGAAGGTAATAAGCATTAAGTCCACATATATAATAGATCCCAGGGATCCTGTCCTTTTAGCATGAACGTCCACTTACTCTGAAACATGCCTACATTCACTCGTTCCCACAAACCCATTGTCATAATATGACTTTGGTCGCGTTATGCAAAGCTTACCTACGTGTAATGCATCTAAAGCTAACTTACCCTGTTCCCTAACCGCACTGTAACTCTCACTACTAGTAAAGGCTTGCTGCTGCAATCCTTTCTCTAACTTCCGTTTCAAAGCCCTTCTTCTATCTTCGTTGTGATCTAAAAAGCTTTTCTCTATGGGAGTAAGCAAACATGTCAAATTATTGCGATGTGCATAAGATGTGCTAATTGTTAATGTTGCCTCAAAGAACCCCTTAACTAACTTTATGCTATAGTATTTAGCCACACTATTCAAATCCTCTATGATAGGCACATAAGAAAACATAAGGTCATTATTTGAATAAAAATATTGAATCTCTTCCTGGTTATAGAATCTTGTCAGTAACACACTACAGCTTATCCCATATGTTCGAGGCAAACTATTATAGGTAACTCCCTCTTGCACCAAAACAGGAATCTTTGTACACACATAACAATCTTTTGCATCCATTGTGTCAACATACTCACTCGCAAGTGATAGAAAACATTAGTTGATAGTTCCCCTTTAGCATTAGTTCCCTCATGCAAATACTTCGTATCTTGCTCAAACCTATTTTGCTGTTAGTGCAGCGGCGGTCTCAGGAATTGTGGCATTATTAGTTCCACTCTTATCCACAAATGGCATTCCTACAATCACAAATATGATGAATATCACACACACAACACCCAAACCAACACCCAAACATTTACAACGCCTACTTCCCCTATTATCCTCCCTAGTGTTAGCCATGATCTGTAAAGAATCAGAAAGTGAAATATTATTAGTGCAAACAACAACCAACAGAGGACGGTTGAAACTTGTTATTGATATTTTCTTTCTTCAGCAACTTTAAGCAAGCAAAGTCTTTCTTCCACAATTATTTACAGCATTCACATTCACTCCCAGGATCCTTGTCAATTCAGGTTAGCAGCTTGTCAAAATAGTTTTTTCAAAAGTCAATTCAGGTTAACAGTGTCACATCCGGTAAGTTATCAGTCTCTTTTCTCAATTCTTCTCCCTTTAAGTAAATTTTCACGTCAATGCAGTCTCTTTGGCCGAACTGAAGTGCCAAAGTACTGACCTGGGACTTCTCGATCAAAACAGAACGCCATTAAGCTGATGTTGCGTACGCCCACTCAGGACCTGCGTATCTTCTATTTGCCACTCTTTCTTTTCAACTTGGGATTACCTTGCAACTCTCCTTCACTCAGATCTTCTCTCCTTATTGTATTGGCCTCTTCCTCTATTGTATCTTCGACAACCACCTTTCCCTTTGTCACTTGCAATTCTGGCCACTTATCTCCTTTCAGTATCTCTTGATCTTTGACTTTTCTTGTGGCAACTCGTCGCCCTCCTCTGACTCGTGGTGTTTTCTCTTGATGGACCTGCAATCCGCTCAGGAGGAGCCTGGACACTCTGACTCTCTTCCGCCTCAACTCCTTCACCTTCTGGGTCTGTCAGGGGCTCTATTTCATTTCCCTACTCGTCTGCTTCTGGGAGAACCTCCTTCTGACTCGGTCCTCCTGGCGCCTCAGTTGAGATAGTCTCACCTTCACCCCTGTGGGTCTTGTATCCTTCGTCTCTTACTGGAGTGACCAAGCCGTCCTCATCGGGCTCTCCTTCCGTCTCAGTTCCCCTTTGATTACCCTCCGGCCCTGAGACTTCCTTCTCTGTTGTTGGTACTTTCAACAACTCAACTTCCTCATCAGTTGACACGTCACCTTTTTCGTGAGACTGGCATGGATCCAGTTTGGAATTCTCGCACACTTCACAGCAGTAGTAGTCGTTAGTATTACTTGATATGGCCCCTCCAACGTGGCTCCAAACATGACTTCCTTACATGTTTCTTGATGGCAACCCAGTCACCAGCTTTTAGGTTGTGACCTGGATCATTTATCGGTGGCAGTGTGGTAGCTTCCACCTGGTGAGAGAAAGAGGGTACCACGTCAGCCAGACCCTTGCAGTAGTCCAACACCATATCATCCGTGATATTCACAAGAGCATTCACAGGCACTGCGGGCAGTCTCATGGCTTGACCATGAGTATTTCATGAGGAGACAGTCCTGTTTTCTTGTTGGGCGTATTTCTCATTGACATTAGCACCAAAGGCAATGCATCAGGCCATTTCAAATTTGTGGCTGCACACATCTTTGCCATTCTCGACTTCAGGGTACCATTCATCTGCTCCACTAGTCCTGATGCTTCAGGGTGGTAACTACAATGCATCTTCTGTTCAATGTTCAATGCTGCACACAATAGCTTAACCACCTCTTTGTTGAAGTGACTTCCTCTGTCTGATTCTAAAGAGATCGGAAACCCAATACGTGGACCTCCTGCTCTCTCAGTGTGGCTCAAATTCACCACTGTCCCTTCCCCGCATCCATCTGTTGACAGATGATACACCTGTGACAGATCACCTCTGCAGCTTGCCTGAATTTTTGATTAAACCAGTAAATTTTGAACAACCTGATCATGGCATCTCTCCCAATATATGCTTGACCATGGTAAAACCTTGCAAACTGTGACAGGAGACTGTTCAGCAAAACCATTTTACCCTCATCTGAAACCCACAATTCATCTGGTCTTTGTACACATTGCATTGAAACCCAAGAATGCTTCTCATCTTTGCTGGCATGTCCTTGCAACAATCTCAACTCCTCCAATGTGTCAAACACCCTTAAAGCGTAACCTGTGCATGTCTCATTTTCTGTTTCAGGTAACAATTCCCACTGATCCTTAAATGATATACAGTTCAATGCGCAAAACCTTGTGACTTGATCCGCATATCCATTTCCCATTGAAACAAAGTCTTGTGATTTCAAATGAGCGCTGCATTTCACCACAGCAATTTCAGGAGGTAACTGAATTGCGTGCAACAACTCCTTAATCCTTTCACCATTTTTCACTGGGGAACAAGAAGGAGTCAGGAAACTCCTCTGTGACCATAGTTGGTCAAAATCATGGACAATTCCAAATCAGTATCCGCTATCAGTATAGATAGTCACCCTCAATTGGGCAGCAGCATGGGAAGCTCTAGTAAGAGCAACCAATTCAGCCACTTGAGCAGAATATACTCTCTCAAGCCAAGACGCTTCAAGGATACCAGAGATAGTACATCCACCGTATCCAGCTCACAGCACTCTTACTGATTCTCTCAAACATGAGCCATTAACAAAGATAATTTTGTCATTTTCTTCCAATTCGGTATCTTTAATATCAGGCCTCGGTTTGGTGCACATTTCTGTTAGCTCAAGACAATCATGTTCTACATCTTCAGCATCCTCAACTTCTGTGTTTTCATTTGGAACCAAAGTTGCCAGGTTCAGCACTGTACATCTTTTCAATGTTACACTTGGTGACCCCAATATAATAGTTTCGTATTTTGTCAGTCTCGCCTTTGTCATGTGCTTCGTTTTTGTTCGTGTTAGCAAGATCTCAACTGAGTGTGGGACCATGACTGTTAAAGGATGTCCCATCACTATGCCCTCACATTGTGAGAGGCTTTGACCAACTGCTGCTACTGCACGCAAACAACCTGGTAAAGCTGCTGCAACTGGGTCCAAAGTAGATGAAAAATATGCTACTGGTCGGTTTACACCTCCATGGACCTTTGTCAGGACAGACAAAGAACATGCATCACGTTCATGACAAAACAGAACAAAAGGCTTCATGTAATCAGGCATTCCTAATGCTGGAGCCCTACACATACACTCCCTTAGCTCAGTAAACACCTTCATGTCTTTCTCTGACAAAGTTATGACATCTGGCCCATCCTTAACTGTCAGTCTCACCAATGGCTACAGACGACTGAGAAATTCGGGATCCACTGATGACAATAGCCCACCATTCCCAGAAACATCCTAACATCTCTCTGTGTCGTTGGGGGATTCATCTGCAACAGGGCAGTCATTCGTTCCCTGGACAACTTCCTCTACTCTTTCTCAAATTGATGATCCAATTATTTCACCTCCTTCTGGAAATATTGCAGCTTCTTTGGGGACACCTTATGCCCATTCTTTCCCAAGTGGTTCAGTTAGGAAATGTAATCGTACTTGCACTTATCCCTCATTTTGGATACAATCAACATTGGGAAAAAGTTAATCAGAGGATACTCCTCATCTGTCGTCTCCGTTTCAGGCTCTGAAACCTGCCTTTCATCTCCTTCATCGTCACTGTTTGTCTGCACCTCAATCCCCTCATTCGAACAGGTGATCGAACATCTTGTCTTGCACAGTAAGTCTCTCCCCAGTAAGGACACTGGACTCAAATCGCAGACCACAAACCTTTGCAACCCCTGAAAAGTGCCAGGCTCAGCCTGGACCGGATCTGTGATCTGGTTAGTCAGGAGCTGATTCGCCACTCCTACTACCTTGACTGTACGTCCCGAAAGGGGCAATTTCGGAACCTCTGCACTTCTAACTGTAGAGCGTGTAGCTCCTATGTCAACCAAGAATGAGACCTTGTGACCCATTATGGACCCTCTCTGATCTACTTCTAAGGACGCTGCAAGTCTGCACTCCTCACTATCTGAGCTTTCATCCGACCATTCATTGTCTATTCCATTCTCACCACGCAATGGTAACTGTTGTACTGTGTTATTTTGACTCATTCTTTGACCTGTGACCTGTTGAGGAAGCATCACCTGTTGCTGTTCCATTGGTGCTAAGGGCAACTGCATTTGCTGTCTAGGTACCATAGGAACCTGCTATTGCATTTGCTACATCTGCACCAGTTGTACAGGTGGCATCTGCATTTGTTGCATGGGTTGGAGACCCTGCATCTGAACCATGTTATTCTGGAAGTTCGGATTTTGACCTCTCATCCTTGGTCCTTTAACATTTTGGAATGCATTACCTTCATTGCTTTGTTGAAAAACGTCCTCCTGCATCATCATCGGACATTCCCGCTTCCAGTGTCCGAAGCCCTCGCAAGCATGACAAACTAACACCTTTTTCATTCCCTGCACATCATTTTGGACTATTATGGTATTCTAATCTAGACCATGGTTCACAAAACCTCCTTGACCTCTCTCTCTTACTTGTTCCTGAAACATCCCATTTCCTTGTAGTTGTTGCACCATCTGCTGAAGACTACTTCCCTGCAATACTGAATCTGCTGCCTTAATCTGCATCACCATCACCTTCTCCTTCAACTTTCTCTGCTTCAACTCAATCTCGTCACTACAGTACTTCACATACTGCAACACCTCATCAATCGGCTTCCTTGCCAACAGATCAAATGATTCTTAATCATTTGACTAATCTCAGGTACCAATCCTTCAACAAATCTGAACACAAGGTGATTCATGTCCTTTGCCTCTATAACCTCTGTACCACTGTAATGTTTGAACGCCTTAAAAAACCACTCATAGTAGGCATGTATTGACTCCTTGGCCTCCTGTGCTGTCCGATCAATCTTTTGCCAATCAATATTCTGTGGTGATGCCCTTTGCTTCAAGAACTCAATCACCTTATAGTAGTACTTCATCACCTCAGACGACGGTGCTCTCGTGACTATATCTCTTGCCAGTTCCGCAGCCGGCCAATCCACACTCCTCTTACACTCAAGCCACAAATCAGCTGGAACTATAATCTCAAAAACCTGTCTGTCTGCTGATCCCACTCTATTGGCTTCTCCTTCAGCCTGGGAAAATCATTTGTGAAAGACAGAATATCTCCTCTGGACCATGGTACATGGACAAGAACCCCTCCAGCCGTTTCTCTCATTGGTAACATCTTTATTTTACCGGTATCTGGCACAGCTTTTGCCTGCTGTTCTATTCCGTCACTCTTTCTTTTGTCTCTTTTCTTCGCTCATCTGCCTTCCCACTTCTCTAATGCTCCTCAAACTTGTGCACTTTGCTGTATTTCTTTCAGGTGTGCCCTCATACCAGTATATCTCATGTGTTCAAAATCTTTGGGCTCAAAATCTAACCTATAACTTCTCTTCAGATGTTTGGTATTTTCTAAATCTATTCCATATTTATCTGCCAAGTTCGCTAATCTCTGGTGCACCCTGCCCACTTCTTTGGTTATTTTTGGACACAGATACCTCAATTCTGCTTGCCTGTATGACTCTAGCCTGTTCACTCCTACGCTCCCCTCAACTAGTTCATTTGCCTCCATGCCCAACCTCACAAAATTCAGGTATTCTTCTCGTTCTGACCCCTCTGCTGTCGCAGGGGTGGTCTGTGATGAATTTCACTTGTCTAACCATTCATTCAGTTGTTGCGCAGTTAAACCTTGCAAAGAGATATTTCCAGCCTGCATCATTGGAATTTGAGATACATTCGCACTTGGGATCTGCAGAGTCAGCAGTCCCAAACCTGAGTATCTCATGGTATCTGGAGGAACCCAAATCGAACTGAAGTCTAACAGAGATCTAGATCTTTCGAATGTCGGTTCCACTGGACTCATCCCTTGAGAGCTCCCTAGGAACCCTCTTCTTGTCATCTCTTGGGTCATTGCTCCCTGATCACACACGCTAGGCTTTATCTGCGTATACAATGGTACTGGTGGACCAACCGTAATAGGCAAGGATATGGCGCCTGGCATCTGCCTGCTTCCCAAAACTTGTGGAGCATTAACTCCCACATTCTGATTCATTATCGGTGCAGTGGCCAACTGTAGTCCTGTGACCGAAGTATAATTTGGAACCATCTGTTGCGGTGTCTGGGGCAGTAAAAGTGGAGTTGGCTCAGCCTGTATCAGATTTGGTCTTGTATATGCCGGATCTGACAGCACCATCAAATTCGTGGTGGTCTCTAGTATTGAGACCTCAGGGTAGAGTCTCTGAACCTGTGGTGGCTGCAGCTGTGTTTGCATCTCTGGAGCAGTGGACACACTAACACTGTTCTGCACCGGAACTGGTGTCGCAACAGTATTAACCTTTACTGTATTTTTTGTTCCCTGGCCTTGGGTCGAATTTATAGGACTTGCTCTAGTTCTTGGTCTATTGTCATCTAGGGCATATGGCGGTGGTCGGTCATTTAGTAACTGATTAAGGAACTCATCATCGTCTGAGTTATCTGCCTCTGCCCAGGACTTCTTAGTCTCCTTCTCTTTGCTAGAACCCTTATCCGTCTTACATGTGGCTTTCCCTCCTTGGGTTTCGCCTTCTTGAGCTATTGCTGGAAACCTCCTAACTCCGTCTATTGTTTCTCTTCTCCAAGCCCTCTGTGCGCTATCCCAACTAGCCTCTGCTAGTGTCTTTTCTGCTTTAATCATTCTCATCTCAAACTTCTGTTGCTGTTGTCGTATTGCCATCAGTTCCCAGATTGCTAGTGCCTCAGCTCGTTTAACACCCTCCGACAAATTTTCCAAAATCCTTATATTGAACATTCCGTGTTCCGCAAACGCCAAACACACTTCTTTCTCTGTCACTTTGCACAATTGCTTTAGCCAAAGACATGGCGCAACTTCCCTCTCCTCCATTATGGCATAAGCCGGTGTATCCTCTGGCGGGGTAGGCTCCCCTACACTCGTGGTAATGTACTCGCCTCCCCTCAAAGCACTCTTTAAAGCCTTGAAAAACAAAATTTTTGCATCTTCTATTTTGTTTATGATCAAATAAGGAAGTGACTTTAATTCCCAGAACTCTCTTCGCCTACCTTCTCAGTCAATTGCCTCTCACGGACAGCTGCCAATCCGTTGCGCGACCCTTCTCACTAACCGATCTATCCCAGCGCGGCTCCAATTACATCACACTCACACAAACTGCGGCTGACAAAGTCTTGCGGCTTGTCTTCCTCACTCTCTATTCACACAAAAACGAATGCAATATATTGCGAGCAATAATAAAACTCAAATTTGCCGGTTTACTACAGGAAAGGGTAACACAATCGCTTCAGAACTTTACAGAGATTTTTCTTAGCCTCGGCTGCTACTCTCAACCTTCTCAGATCCCGCACTCGCAAGCAAAATTTGACCTGCAAATTCTACTCTCAACTTGTCAATGGGTTGTTCTAGTGTACTTTAGAACTCACCAAATCTCCATCAAAGTTTTCATTCACTCACTTTGACTCAAACTCGACTTTTCAGCCACACCCGAGTGACCTATTAAACCTCACACATTACAACATAAACCAAGTGTCTCATACACTTATCAATATACTCAGGAGTCTTAGACCACGCAGGGTACGTACATCACCAACAAGCACGTGGACAATTTTGTAGCACAAAGCGCCACACTCACATGAAGTTTGCCGACTTCCCTACTCTCATACTGCAGAGTACGTACACTCCTACTAAAACATTGCCTGGCCTAAAATTCTCACAAACATCACAATGCATAAGCTGTGCAAGCGTGATCCCTATTTCATTCACACTATCACTAGAACACCAAGAACATGCCCAACTCACTTCAGCAAGCTCCGTGATTCCGGGAAAGTCATTCAGGATTTAGGGGCACATAATTTCTCCAATTTGCATCATTGAAAAATAACTATTTGCCCAAAACCCAATTTTCTGATACACCTTGCTTACTTCAAAACTATGCTCATCAATTTCTACCAGACCTTTTGAACTAACAATTTCATCAAACTGTGGTCCCTCGTCCTGGGGCCCCAAAGGGCCGAACCATTACCTCTACTACCAAAACTGATAACGTGTCCGAACCTTGATAAGTAAACTTACAAGGAGAAACGTCTAGGTCAATGAATCTTTTGACCACGTTTGGAGACTTCCCAGAATGAGATATCCCTTTTTCTCACAATCAATAGATCAATAACCTCATCAATATTCACAATCACTAATCAATTAAGCTAATCAATAACATTTAACATAGATCAATACAACGAACGCACCATGACCTTTCAGCCATGAATAACCACACAAGTCTAGTATGAGTTAGGATATTTATTCCCTAATAGTTAAAATCTAATATCATATTTATTAGTTTCAATATCAATAAGCACACCAAAACCACTATGACTTGGAAATTAGAGCAAAACTTTATCCAAGCATAGATCATGAACATTTAGAATAAACACAACAGTATTATGAGTCAACTTCAGCAGAGTAACATTAGTACATTATTCAACAAAGCAAGATCTTAGTCATTTGTCTATTTGCACCCGGTATTAGTGAACTCCTTAAGTAACCTCAAATTAGCATCAGCATGTTGGGCTTCATGCAAAACAATTTAGCAACACAAATTTGGAAAACATCTAACTATGGCCTCTATCAAAAGAGCAGTTGGTACCTCGCAAGAAAAGGCAAACAATTATCATCAGATAGTTACCCATCCGAATAAGCCAGCAAACAGCTTCAGTCTTCGTCCTCAGGACATCGGTTGATTCATCATCAGCAAAGATAGGACAGTGCAAAGTCTCAGTATGGCATAGCTAAGAATAGCCTCTTCCCTCATAAGGAAGAGAAGTCAGTATAAGGTAAGGATTCAAAGAGGATAGTTAAGACATCAGAACAGCAAAGTCTCAAAGTATAATAGCAAAAGTATAGCTCGGTGGAATATTCAGTAATGACCCCCTTCTCCTTGAGTCCTGTGATTATATTAAAACAGTCGAACTAGCCCATAATTCCTCATTGGATCAATTTTGGTGCATCATTATCTCTGTCCAATAATTCTCCACGCACCTTGCTAGAATTTTCACCTAACACAGTTTTCATGCTGTTTATTGGTTCCTGTGATTGACATCTTCATCGGGTGGAATGTCAGGTAAGAAAAGTGACACTTTACGCTCCAGTCAGTAGTTCCATTGTCTTCCCCTAGTCCAGGCGACCTTGCACCTGTTGCGAATTACACTGTTGCATTCCGCAAGAATGTCTCCTTGAGCAAGTCGGGCCCAATGAGAAAGAATTTACTACGGCTACACACACATCTCTAGCTTCTGGAAAAGTACAGCTTCGTGTCCTTCAGGAAAGCAGCACATTGCACATTAGAAAAGCACAGTTAATATGAGACCAGGCAGCTAGGCCCAGACCTTTGCTAACTAAGGCCTAGTGATTAATTTTACAAAACCTCATACATGATTCTTAATGCTAACACAAAATCATACATTAGTATAACGTTAATTCATCATTAATCAATTTCATTAATCATCGTATACATTGGTGGCCACTCCCCATGGGGACATTTCAAACGCGTACATTATTTCTAGGTTAACATATTTTCTATGCAGCTTCATTACACATTATATTGCAAGCTTCTCATGTTAATATTCATTTTAAATGTCACACTCCAACAATAGCATGCACATTGAGACACGATCAGCAGTGCCTGAGTGTGCAGAGAAGAAGAATCAGAAATACCAGTCAGCAGAAGAACAGGTGACCACACAAAAAATGGGTTTTCAAACAGTGTTGGAAAAGTTGCATAATGTTACAAATTTCATACTAGCACAGGATTCATACTGAGTACTTTAGAAAAAAGGAACTGCAGGAAAGGATAACTCCTTTCCTATGTTCCACTTCTAAGTAGTATTTGGTATTGCCATTAGGACGTCCATGAGGTACCATTGTTTTGTACAAGGTTGTATCCAATGTTAAGATACACACAGCCACCTGCTGTGCTTGCTCACATAATGCTGTTTTGTTATCCTCAAAACCTGTTCTATAATCACTGATTTTAGCAAGTACAGGAAAACAATGTCAAGCCACAGTGCTTTGGGCAGTTACCATCATGTTCTCTCATTACAGAGGCCAAATCCAAAAATGGATCCATGCATATGAAAGCTGGCACACTTTCATAAAACACTTGCTATGTTTTCCAAGAATGTACCCATGCAATTTCACATGTGAATTCTACCAGCTCCCTTGCCTAACATCCCACAAACAAATTGACACTTCCATCATGTAGAACATACTACAAATTTACCAGTTTCAAACTAGCAATTTTGAATACAGTCCAGCAGATCATTTGTACAAATTGGTCAATTGAGGTAAAAGTTTATGAAATTTCAAGTTTAGCTTTCCTATGAAGTGTTGTGCCCCCCTTAATACAGAGAGACAGAAGCTCTATTTGTAATACGTCTATATAGTAGTATTCATGTGTATATACAAATAGATATATAAATGTACGCCCATAACTACATGTACATATTTCATGCTTTCCCGCTCTCTTTATTAGTAAATTACATTTTTTATGATGTATATGCATTGTAGACATCCCAAAGATTGTCACCAACAAAATTAAACAGTGTCCATAGGTTGTCCCAAAATTTTGTAAAGTCCCACATTCTCTGTTACTCTATGATCTTTGCCACATTCTTTTTAAAGTAATAATAGCATTAATCATTGTATTATCATCAGTTCTGATTATAGACGGAGCATCCATATAAAATATTGAGTTTATTGTATATGTATCACCTGTTGCTACTTTGTACATTTTTTATATCAATTACTGCAACATTCAGACTTAGAGTATGTACTTTTAAGAAAAAAAACACATTCCTGTTCTGCCCTTAGTGTGTTTCTTTCCCAGGAAAAGAATGAAAGAACCAGAGCAAATACTGCAAAGTCTGCCAAAGGCCAGAATGTCATACTGGATTGCTGAGGTAGTTTTAGGTGTGCAGGGACAGCTATTTTTGATATCTCCCTGCTAGTACATAAACATGCAGGGTTTGTCTTGAATTTTGACACACTACATATACCAAAATATTACTATGATGAATCCAAGAAAATACAACCTGTCTGATGTTAGGGATCCTCTTTGATTCTGTTTTTTCCTTGTATGGGATATGGTTGAATGCCAGCAAACTATCAACTTAGCCTCTAAGATGACCTTCAATATGAAAAGCGATGGTCCAGTTTTGTCTACAGTGCACGACTGCTGAACCCCACCTTGGAAGAAAGGAACTTTAGGTCAACTAACATGCTATCCATTTTTTTTTGTTTTCAAGAGGTCCTTGAAATTATCTTTATATCATAAGTGTATCTATATTGTTTAGTGCAAATCAGTGTCTCTGTCCATATGCACTCCACAGTCTGCTGTCTAAGCTCTAATGATGTTGTATCATGTTCCTCAAAGGCTTATTAATAATAAGTGTTGTCACCAAATGCAGGACTTTAACTAAAAGTCACTACAGTCTTGAGGTCATCGGACTTCCGTTGCTTTCCATTCATATTTTAAATGTCTTTAAACTTAAGGTATCAGTGGGCAGTATGTGGCAGTGCAAACTGCATGCAAATGACAGTGGGTGCTTTTTTATTTGCAGTAGATTAGCTCATGCCATTAAAAGCCTATTAAGATACACTTTAAGTTTAATAATTACTTGTTTGACATCCAATTGCAACCTTTCCTATTACTTCTTGGAAATACTCAACCCAATTTGGCCATTTCAAACTTTCAAATGTGTATGCCGTTATTCTGAGGTTTTGTGCAAAGTGCTCAGCTGGGCACTTGAGGAAAAGATCACTTGCAACTTTTGATGTCCCTCCAGGCATACAAGAGGTCAGACATTTGAGAAATGCAATCCACTTCTTAGTCTTGCGTGTAAAGGAAAACAAGTAGAGTCATTCAGTGGTCCTGGCAGGTCACAAATACGATGTGCAGTCTGATTTTCTACTTGCACAGGTCTAAATAATTCTCATTTGCAGTCAGTCAAGAGCCACCTTGTTGAAACTAAGAGACAGTGGGTAGGTTGACTCATCAATAGTCCCTGACCAGTGGGTAATAAGTTCCAAGGGCAAACATTCCCTATTTTTCAGCACATCATGTTTGCACTATCCCACAGTGTTCTATTCTTAGTTAATTCCAGCATGGCAGAATTACTGTGTCACAGGAATATGCTCCTGAGCCAGGAGTGTGTATAGGAAAATGGGCGGTTGGCTCTTTCTCAACCAAACAAAATTGGATCTGGGACCATCTCTTCACCTCACCGGATTGGAACCAGGTTGGCTATATTGGTTTCGGGATCCAAGGACACCTTTCCTCCGGTGCCAGTGGACATGTTACTTTCAACTTGTAAGCTTCACCCTGATCCTTTACAAGTTATTGAAGATCCTGAACTTTCCCCAGCTCTCCTTTATGGAAGAACATGAGTAACATACCTTATAACAGGTTTTCCTACCAAAAGGCTCAAACCATTCTTTCTGTTCTAAGAGCAGTTTCACTTCTCATCAAGAATACAGCGCTGAATGGAAATGAAACAACAGGCCGGCTAATGATAATTAGCGTATTTAAGCTTCAAGGAGACAAATTGTCAGTTAATAAATAGTTATTTCCTGTGTATTGATATAAAATCCAACTACTGAAATTAATTGGAAATGTTTACATCTCCGTCGTTTGAATTATAGCAACCTAAAATATAGTCTAAAACGTACATGTAGCGTGATTGAATATATCAAAGCAGACCTCTTCCTGTCAAAAAAGTTGATTTTGACAGATTCACCAGCAGGTTTAAATGCAGCACCAGTCAACCTACCCATGTAGACCAGAACCCATATTCTGCTTATCAGCCTAGTGAATGACAATGTGTGTGCTTTCGTTCACCAGTCATTAATAACGTCCATGTCACTGGTATATCTCCTGCACCATATAATAAGACCTTACTGGTAAGTCAAATGGGCAAATTGGTTATTAGCCAATTTTGTTATATTTAAGGGTCAAAGCACATACATTGAGACATGACCAGCAGTGCCTGCGTGTGCAGAGAAGGAGAATCAGAAATACCAGTCAGCAGATGAACAGATGACCACACAAAAAATGGATTTTCAAACAGTGTTGGAAAAGTGGCATAATGTTACAAATTTCTTAGTAGCACAGGATTCATACTGAGTACTTTAGAAAAAAGGAACTGCAGGAAAGGATAACTCCTTTCCTATGTTCCACTTTTAAGTAATATTTGGTATTGCCATTAGGACATCCATGCAATACCATTGTTTTGTGCAAGGTTGGATCGAATGTTAAGATACACACAGCCACCTGCTGTGCTTGCTCACATAATGCTGTTTTGTTATCCTCAAAACTTGTTCTATAATCACTGTTTTTACCAAGTACAGGAAAACAACTTCATGCCACAGTGCTGTGGGCAATTACCATTATGTTTTCTCATTAAAGAGGTCAAATCCAAAAATGTCAGCAGGCTCTTTGTGGCATAGAGAACTACATGCATATGAAAGCTGGTACACTTTCATAAAACACTTGCTATGTTTTCCAAGAATGTACCCATGCAATTTCATGTGTGAATTCTACCCGCTCCCTTGCCTAACATCCCACGTCAAAGTTTACACATTCACCATGTAGAACATACTACACATTTACAAGTTTCAAAGTAGTAATTTTAAATACAGTTCAGCAGATAATTTGTGCAAATTGGTCAATTGAGGTAAAAGTTTATGAAATTTCAAGTTTAGCTTTCCTATGAAGTGTTGTGCCCACCTTAATACAGAGAGACAGAGGCTCTATTTGTAAAAAGTCTATATAGTAGTATTCCTGTGTATATACAAATAGATATATAAATGTATGCCCATAACTACATGTACATATTTCATGCTTTCCTGCTCTCTTTATTAGTAGATTGCATTGTTGATGATTTATATGCATTGTAGACATTACAAAGATTGTCTCCAACAAAATTAAAGAGTGTCCAAAGATTGTCCAAAAACTTTGTAAAGTTCCACACTCTCTGTTGCTCTATGATCTTTGCCACATTCGTTTCAAAGGAATAACAGCATTAATCATTCTATTATCATCAGTTCTGATTATAGACGGAGCATCTTAGAACCATCTATGTTTTTCTACAAAATCCAAAATCCATTCTAGATTGGCATGGAAATAGTTGAAAAATATAAAATATTTTCAACTAAATACATTGCTTGGAATCTCAACATCTGGCATTCATTTTCGGTTTTCCTCTTTGCGGGTGATCTAGTTGTTCCAACTACCAGAAAAGTGTCAACAGTGCAGAAAGCAGGTAACTACTGCATCTCAGTGAAAATAAAGGGATGAATGTTTTATATTATACAGCGATATAGAATCATATGGCATGTAATGTCTCTGATTGTCCTGAAGAAGTTTACAGCTAGCCTTTTCCAGATGTCCTTTGCACAATTGTGCATCTAGTCCCCTCTATTGTTTGCTTACCGATATCCTGATGGGACCGCTCAGATGGTATCTAGAGTTCATTAGAAATAACTACTTAACAGTATTCATATAAAATATTGTGTTTATTGTAAATGTATCACTAGTTGCTACTTTGTAAGTCTTTTTATATCAAACACTACAACAATCAGACTTAGAGTATGTAGTTTTTAGAAAAAAAAAACAAATTCTTGCTCTGCCCTTAGTGTGTTTCTTTCTCAGGCAAAGAATGAAAGTACCTGAGCAAATACTGCAAAGTCTTCCAGAGACCAGAATATCATACTGGATTGCTGCGGTAGTTTTAGGTGTGGAGGGACAGCTATTTTTGATATCTCCAAGCTAGGACACAAACATGCAGAGATTTTCTTGATTTTTGACACTCTACGTATAACAATCTTAATATGATGACTCCAAGAAAATACAACCTGTCTGATGTTAGGCATCCTCTTTGATTCTGTTTTTTCCTTGTATGGGATATGGTTGAATGCCAGCAAACTATCAACTTAGCCTCTAAGATGACCTTCAATATGAAAAGCAATGGTCCAGTTTTGTCTACAGTGCACGACTGCTGAACCCCACCTTGGAAGAAAGGAACTTTAAGTCAACTAACATCATATCCATTTTTTTTTGTTTTCAAGAGGTCCTTGAAATTATCTTTATGTCATAAGTGTACCTATATTGTTTAGTGCAAATCAGTGTCTCTGTCCCTATGCCCTCCACAGTCTGCTGTCTAAGCTCTAATGATGTTGTATCATGTTCCTCGAAGACTTATTAATAACTTGTGTTGTCACCAAATGTAGGACTTTAACTAAAAGTCACTACAGTCGTGAGGTCATCAGACTTCCGTTCCTTTCGATTCATATTTTAAATGTCTTTAAAGTTGAGGATATAGTGGGCAGTATGTGGCAGTGCAAAGTGCATGCAAATGACATTGGGTGCTTTTTTATTTGCAGTAGATTAGCTCATGCCATTAAAAGCATATTAAGATACATTTTAAGTTTAATAACTACTTGTTTGACATCCAATTGCAACCTTTCCTATTACTTCATGGAAATACTCAACCCAATTTGGCTATTTCAAACTTTCAAATGTGTACGCCTTCATTCTAAGGTTTTGTGCAAAGTGCTCAGCTGGTCATTTGCGGAAAAGATCACTTGCAACTTTTGATGGATGTCCCTCCAACCATACAAGAGGTCAGACGTCTGAGAAATGCAATCTACTTCTTACTGTTGCGTGTAAAGGAAAACAAGTAATGTCATTCAGTGGTCCTGGCAGGTCACAAATACGAGGTGCAGTCTGATTTTCTACTTGCACAGGTCTAAAAAAATTCTCATTTGCAGTCAGTCAAGAGCCACCTTGTTGAAACTAAGAGACAGTGGGTAGGTTGACTTATCAAGAGTCCATGACCAGTGGGTAATAAGTTCAAAAGGCAAACATTCCCTATTTTTCAGCACATCTTGTTTGCGCTATCCCACAGTGTACTTTTCTTATTTAATTACAGCATGGCAGAATTACTCTGTCACAGGAATAGGCTCCTGAGCCAGGAGTGTGTATAGGAAAATGGGTGGTTGGCTATTTCTCAACCAAACAAAATTGGATCTGGGACCATCTCTTCACCTCACTGGATTGGAACCAGGTTGGCTGTATTGGTTTCGGGATCCAAGGACACCTTTTCCTCCGGTGCCAGTGGACATGTTACTTTCAACTTGTAAGCTTCACCCGGATCCTTTACAACTTATTGAAGATCCTGAACCTTCCCCAGCTCTCCTTTATTGAAGAGCATGAGTAACATACCTTATAAGAGGTTTTCCTACCAAAAGACTCAAACCATTCTTTCTGTTCTAAGAGCAGTTTCACTTCTCATCAAGAATACAGCGCTGAATGGAAAGGAAACAACAGGCCGGCTAATAATAATTAGCGTATTTAAGCTTCAAGCAGACAAATTGTGAGTTAATAAATAGTTCTTTCCTGTGTATTTATATAAAATCCAACTGCTGCAATTAATTGGAAATGTTTACATCTCCGTCGTTTGAATTATAGCAACCTAAAATGTAGTCTAAAACGCACATGTAGCGTGACTGAATATATCAAAGCAGACCTCTTTCTGTCAAAAAAGTTTATTTTGACAGATTCACCAGTAGGTTTAAATGCAGCACCAGCCAACCTACCCATGTAGGCCTGAAACCATATTCTGCTTATCAGCCTAGTTAATGACAATGTGTGTTCGTTCGTTCACCAGTCATTAATAACTTCCATGTCACTAGTATATCTCCTGCACCATATAATAAGACCTTACTGGTAAGTCAAGTGGGCAAATTGGTTATTAGCCAGTTTTGTCATATTTAAGGGTCAAAGCACATACATTGAGACATGACCAGCAGTGCCTGCGTGTGCAGAGAAGAAGAATCAGAAATACCAGTCAGCAGATGAACAGGTGACCACACAAAAAATGGATTTTCAAACAGTGTTGGAAAAGTGGCATAATGTTACAAATTTCTTAGTAGCACAGGATTCATACTGAGTACTTTAGAAAAAAGGAACTACAGGAAAGGATAACTCATTTCCTATGTTCCACTTTTAAGTAGTATTTGGTATTGCCATTAGGATATCCATGCAGTACCATTGTTTTGTGCAAGGTTGGATCCAATGTTAAGATACACACAGCCACCTGCTGTGCTTGCTCACATAATGCTGTTTTGTTATCCTCAAAACTTGTTCTATAATCACTGTTTTGACCAAGTACAGGAAAACAACTTCAGGCCACAGTGCTGTGGGCAATTACCATCATGTTCTCTCATTACAGAGGTCAAATCCAAAAATGTCAGTAGGCTCTTTGTGGCATAGAGAATTACATGGATATGAAAGCTGGTACACTTTCATAAAACACTTTCTATGTTTTCCAAGAATGTACCCATGCAATTTCACGTGTGAATTCTACCCGTTCCCATGCCTAACATCCCATGTCAAAGTTTACACTTTCACAATGTAGAACATACTACAAATTTACCGGTTTCAAAGTAGTAATTTTAAATACAGTTCAGCAGATAATTTGTGCAAATTGGTCAATTGAGGTAAACGTTTCTGAAATTTCAAGTTTAGCTTTCCTATGAAGTGTTGTGCCCCCCTTAATGCAGAGAGACAGTAGCTCTATTTGCATAAAGTCTACATAGTAGTATGCATGTGTATATACAAATAGATAAATAAGTGTATGCCCATAACTACATGTACATATTTCATGCTTTCCCGCTCTCTTTATCAGTAGAGTGCATTTTTGATGATTTTTATGCATTGTAAACATTATAAAGATTGTCTCCAACAAAATTAAACACTGTCCAAAGGTTGTCCAAAAACTTTGTAAAGTTCCACATTCTCTGTTGCTCTATGATCTTTGCCGCATTCATTTCAAAGTAATAACAGCATTAATCATTGTATTATCATCAGTTCTGATTACAGACGGAGAATTTTAGAACCATCTATGTTTTTCTACAAAACCTAAAATCCATTCTAGACAGGCCTGGAAATAGTTGAAAAAGATAAAATATTTTCATCTAAATACATTGCTTGGAATCTCAACATCTGGCATTAATTTTCTGTTTTCCTCTTTGTGGACGATCTAGTTGTTCCAACTACCAGAAAAGTGGCAACAGTGCAGAAAGCAGGTAACTACTGCATCTCAGTGTAAATAAAGGGATGAATGTTTTATGTTATACAGCGACATAGAATCATATGGCATGTAATGCTCTCTGATTGTCCTGAAGAAGTTTACAGCTAGTTTTTTCTAGATGTCCTTTGCACAATTGTGCATCTAGTCCCATCTATTGTTTGCTTACTGATATCCTGATGGGACCGCTCAGAAGGTATCTAGAGTAAATTAGAAATAACTACTTAACAGTATTCATATAAATTATTCTGTTTATTGTATATGTATCACCAGTTGCTACTTTGTAAGTTTTTTGATATCAAACACTACAACATTCAGACTTAGAGTATGTACTTTTTAGAGAAAAAAAACAAATTCTGGCTCTGCCCTTAGTGTGTTTCTTTCTCAGGCAAAGAATTAAAGTACCTCAGCAAATAATGTAAAGTCTGCCAGAGACCAGAATATCATACTGGATTGCTGTGGTAGTTTAAGGTATGGAGGGACAGCTATTTTCGATATCTCCCTGCTAGGACACAAACATGCAGGGATTTTCTTGAATTTTGACACACTACGTATATAAAAATCTTAATATGATGACTCCAAGAAAATACAACCTGTCTGATGTTAGGGATCCTCTTTGATTCTGTTTTTTCCTTGTATGGGATATGGTTGAATGCCAGCAAACTATCAACGTAGCCTCTAAGATGACCTCAATATGAAAAGCAAAGGTCCAGTTTTGTCTACAGTGCACGACTGCTGAACCCCACCTTGGAAGAAAGGAACTTTAGGTCAACTAACATCCTATCCATTTTTTTTTTGTTTTCAAGAGGTCATTGAAATTATCTTTATATCATAGGTGTATCTATATTGTTTAGTGCAAATCAGTGTCTCTGTCCCTATGCACTCCACAGTCTGCTGTCTAAGCTTTAATGATGTTGTATCATGTTCCTCAAAGGCTTATTAATAACATGTGTTGTCATCAAATGTAGGACTTGAACTAAAAGTCACTACAGTCTTGAGGTCATCGGACTTCCGTTCCTTTCCATTCATATTTTAAATGTCTTTAAACTTGAGGTATCACTGGGCAGTATGTGGCAGTGCAAACTGCATGCAAATTACATCGGGTGCTTTTTTATTTGCAGTAGTTTAGCTCATGCCATTAAAAGCCTATTTAGATACATTTTAGCTTTAATAACTACTTGTTTGACATCCAATTGCAACCTTTCCTATTACTTCTTGGAAATACTCAACCCAATTTGGCCATTTCAAACTTTGAAATGTGTACGCCGTTATTCTGAGGTTTTGTGCAAAGTGCTCAGCTTGTCACTTGAGGAAAAGATCACTTGCAAATTTTGATGTCCCTCCAGCCATACGAGAGGTCAGACATCTGAGAAATGCAATCTACTTCTTAGTCTTGCGTGTAAGGGAAAACAAGTAGAGTCATTCAGTGGTCCTGGCAGGTCACAAATACGATGTGCAGTCTGATTTTGTACTTGCACAGGTCTTTAAAAAATCTAATTTGCAGTCAGTCAAGAGCCACCTTGTTCAAACTAAAAGACAGTGGGTAGGTTGACTCATCAATAGTCCCTGACCAGTGGGTAATAAGTTCCAAGGTCAAACATTCCCTATTTTTCAGCGCATCTTGTTTGCGCTATCCCACAGTGTACTATTCTTAGTTAATTCCAGCATGGCAGAATTACTCTGTCAAAGGAATAGGCTCCTGAGCCAAGAGTGTGTATAGGAAAATGGGCGGTTGGCTCTTTCTCAACCAAACAAAATTGGATCTGGGACCATCGCTTCACCTCACTGGATTGGAACCAGGTTGGCTATATTGGTTTCGGGATCCAAGGACACCTTTTCCTCCGGTGCCAGTGGACATGTTACTTTCAACTTGAAAGCTTCACCCTGATCATTTACAAATTATTGAAGATCCTGAACCTTCCCAAGCTCTCCTTTCTTGAAGAGCATGAGTAACATACCTTATAACAGGGTTTCCTACCAAAAGGCTCAAACCATTCTTTCTGTTCTAAGAGCAGTTTCACTTCTCATCAAGAATACAGCGCTGAATGGAAAGGAAACAACAGGCCGGCTAATGATAATTAGCGTATTTAAGCTTCAACCAGACAAATTGTCAGTTAATAGTAGTAGTACAAACTTTATTAGACTTTCAACAAGTCATAAAAGTATCAAATAATATACATTTCAGTATGCAATAAATAAGATAAAATTTAAATTAAAATAATAAAAGGATACATACAATCGGCGAAAATAAGATATCTTTAAAAAAAAATCATAGTTGCAGTCCAATAATAAACTAGATATAAAATTACAACGCTACCTCCACACGCTTTCTTGTATTGAATACGGAGCATAAAAATTTAGCCAAGGTTCCACACATCTCAATAGAGGATAGCACCTGGAGGCTGGCATAGGCGGCGTGACACTGAGGCGTGTTGATTATCCTTAAGAGGGGGACTACTAGGCATTTTCTCTGCTTAGCATAAAATTTACAAAATAGGACCACGTGAATTGTAGTTTGAGGTGACTTTGCATCACATGGACAGGGTTTCAGCGTGGTACTCCAATCGTTCATAGTAGGGAAGGTTCCTAGGCGATGAAATATATCTAACCTCAGTCTGGTGAGAACAAAACGGTAGGGGGGGTTTACCACATTCGACAAATAAGGCTGTATGCCCTCCGTCGACAAAATTATTTGATTGTGAATGACGGTGGGCTTTTTTGATTCAGCCTACCATTGTGAATCTTCTAGATATCTTAGTACCAGAGCACTCAGGTCCTTCCTAGAGATTTTCCCCAGCGAAGCTAGGTTTGTATAAAAAACTTTGTTTCCCATATTTTCGAAGAATGTCATAATATATCTTAACCAAGGCACCCTTGCTGCGTATGTGGACTTCATGCAGTGAGTCAGGATGGCCTTATTTAGTTCAGTATATTCTGAGGTCCAAACTTTATGCCATAACAGTAATGGTTGAATCTTTATCAAGTCTGTGATGAAGGGGAGCCCCAGTTCAGAGTGGACAATGTATGATGAAGAACCGTTTGGTACCATAAATAGCTGTCTTATCAAATCATTTTCCACCGTCTGCACTGGAGTGCAATTAGTATATCCCCAAATTCCAGACCCGTACGTAACGGCCGGGGTGCACTTGGCTTTGTAAATTTTTATCATGTTCGTCGAGTGTAACCCCCTATCCTTTTAGAAAAAAGCCTTAAGGCCACCGTTGTTTTGATAAGCTGGGCTTGTTTAATTTTCCTACAGTTAGCCCAGGAGCCCTGTTTGTCAAACATTATGCCAAGATATGAGAAGGTTCGCGCTGTTTCTACCCTCCCATCCGCGGTAGTAATATTATAAGACTTGCCACGTTTCCCGCCACAGTTCATAATAAACGTTTTTGAGCGATTGACGGTCAGTCCCAATTGTGACATAAATGTGATGCAAGTAGTTAAAAGTTTTTGAAGAGCTAGCGGGGTTCTGACCATTAAAACTGCGTCATCTGCGTAGAGTAGTACCGGGACAGCGCGATTACCTTTTGGGGGGAGATCTTTGCAGTCACTAGCCAATACTTTTTCCAAATTATTTATATACATTGAGAACAAGAACTGGGGCAAGAACACAACCTTGGCGCACGCCTCTATGTATGCCAAAAGGGTGAGTACATTCCCCTTTTAGCTCACTCTTGCTCGACACCCTGTGTACATTTCACGTATAAACTGAATTATGGCTGGTTCTACCCCCATGTTGCTTAAGATATCCCATAACTTATCATGTAGTACACAGTCAAATGCCGATGTTAGGTCAATAAAAGAAAGATGCAGGTTGCTTTCTCTAATCCTTGTACACTTTCCAATAATAATACTTAAGTTCAGGCTTTGCTCCACTGTCCCAATTCCTTTCCGGAAACCATACTGGACAGAAGATAAAGCATTCTTTTCTTCCGCCCATATTTGCAACCTGTTCAAGATAATTCTCCCTACTAGTATAGCCGTTGTGTCGAATAAGGAGATTGGCCTGTAACAGGCTGGGTTAAGACGATCACCTTTGTTATATTGGAATGATATTGGAGTCTCACCAGGATGGTAAGGGACCTCGTATGCAGATAGCCCTCAATGTCTGCATCAATACGGGCCCCCATAGCTGGATATTTGCCTTGTATAAATCAATCGGAACGCCATCGGGGCCCGGAGCTTTTCCTGATTTACTTAGAGTTATGGCTTCCTCTACCTCCTCAAGGCTAAATTGCGGGATTATGGTCAGAAGTGTACCTTCCTGGAGACCTTGATTGTGTACAGGAACTGTAGGCCTCAAATCGCTATCCAGCGAATATATTTTAGAAAAATATGCAATCCAATCCTCTTTGGAAATTGCTATTTCCATCCTGGGTGAATCTCTGTCCCCAAACACGGGAGAATTGATTGTTTTCCAAAAGAGGATGTTATCTTTTGTGCGGCTAGCTGTGTGTAGAGTCTCCCACAGAGATTTTTTTAGGGTCAATTTCCTTTCCTTCATTGCTGTTTTGTATTCTTGTCTGCACCGGTGTATGTCTGTTGTAGATTTATTTGGGGCTGTTAGAGCCTTTTTCAGATTCCTATGTGCTTGTCCCGGCTTACCACCTCTGATACTAAGGGCTTCTTTTATGGTTTGCATGATCAATGTAAAAGCACTTAAGCATCGCCCTGGATCTAGATTCTCACTTAAACAGTCTTCAAAAGCGAGCTTGCAGTTACATAATAACTGTTTCAACAGAGACTTGGAGTCTGTCTGAGACCATTTCAGGGTATATCCATTGCGCAGTGCTAATTCAATGTCATCTACCAGAGTGGCCCTGTCATCCCTATCTGGTTTGAGGGGAGTTAATGAGAGGTTCAAAGTCTGGGGATAATGGTCACTAATTGCTATGTCGTGCATAGCATAATTCATGAGGTAGTATGCAAAGTGAGTTGACATTAAAACATAATCAATCACAGTATTCGCACCCCTTCCATTGTAAGTTGGTTTAAACTGTGTTTCATCAGAATATAGTTTGTTTACAAAGGATAGGTTATGGATTTGAGCCAGTGAATTCATTGCATCTCCTTGGGTGTTATGAGCAAAATGAAGTCTTAAACCAACACCTTCAGGATCCCAGCCACATACCTTATCTTAGGTTTCTTTACGGGGGTGGACGTTAAAATCGCCGCCCCAGATCATGAAGATATCACGGTTATTATTTGCACTTATTTTTTTTAGATTATCTCCCATCTCCGTTAGAATACTGTAGAGCTCACCAGGGGCTGCGTTATTATAAAAGTTAATAATGACTAGATGGGTCTTATGATCCAAGTTACCCTCTATCATTTGATAGAACGAGCTCGTAAATTTAATCTCTAGATTCTGTACTCGTAACTTGTTAGAAATATATATACATAGACCCCCTTTTGGTCTACCGTATCTGGACTGAGCGGCTGGCAAGTGAAATGTTTTATAGCCATTAATATGGAGAGGACTTAATAACCATGGCCCTCATTCTGACCTTGGCGGGCGGCGGAGGCCGCCCGCCAAAGTCCCGCCGTCAGGTTACCGTTCCGCGGTCGAAAGACCGCGGCGGTAATTCTGACTTTCCCGCTGGGCTGGCGGGCGGTCTCCTTCAGACCGCCAGCCAGCCCAGCGGGAAAGAGGCTTCCACGATGAAGCCGGCTCGGAATCGAGCCGGCGGAGTGGAAGCTGTGCGACGGGTGCAGTTGCACCCGTCGCGTATTTCACTGTCTGCGCAGCAGACAGTGAAATACATGTAGGGGCCCTCTTACGGGGACCCCTGCAATGCCCATGCCAGTGGCATGGGCACTGCAGGGGCCCCCAGGGGCCCCGCGACCCCCCCTACCGCCATCCGGATCTCGGCGGTCCGACCGCCGGGATCTGGATGGCGGTAGGGGGGGTCAGAATCCCCGCGGCGGTGCAGCAAGCTGCGCCGCCGCGGAGGATTCAATGGGGCCGCGGTACACTGGCGGGACCCCGCCAGTGGTGCCGGTCCGACCGCGGCTTTACCGCCGCGGTCGGAATCCCCATTGGAGCACCGCCGGCTTGTCGGCGGTGCTCCCGCGGTCCTCCGCCCTGGCGGTCAAAGACCGCCAGGGTCAGAATGAGGGCCCATGTCTCTTGGAGACAGATGCATGAATATTCTTCTATGAAGTTCACCTAGGTCTCATTGCCTATCTTGTTCGTTAGACCTGCAATGTTCCAGAACAGTAAAGCTAACTCCGCTTTCTGTTTAGGAATACCATACTGGTTCTTTGATAAACAGGGAGATAGAACACAGTCGGGTGGATGGATTATGTTTCTAGGGGGGCTCCTCTGATTTAAGTAGGAGTGAATCCTATTTCTTATAGGGTCCGTTGTGTGAGATGTGTGTTCTTTATTTAAAACCCGCCCTGATTTATATGCTACCTGGGCTAGCTCATCTGAGGAAACTGTCTGGTTCTTGTCAAGTCAATCTATATCTTCTAGAGTTGTAAGAGGGTGGAATCTGTTACACCCTGTAAGGGGGTCTGGTGTATTTAGAGATGCTCTTACATGTTGTAGATTTATAAGGTTATACCCCACTGGTCTTTGATAAAAAGAGACCTAAGGGTAGTAGCGAGATACCTTGGGAAGTGACTTGTCTGGCTCCTAGCTCATAGATAATTCTGTCTACTAAGTTTGGTGAGCTGAATGAGAGGACCACACAATCTCCTTCCAGCACTTTCTTACTGCTTCCTATCCACTTAATTCTTCTAACCATTTTTATGTCTTTGAAAAGGGGCCCGACCATTCCCGAACGCAGACGAACTCCTGTCCAGTTTAGAGCCTTATTTCTCAGGGCCCTCCATGATTCTTGCTGCTGATCGTTTAGGGGTGGGACATTAGCCAAGACCACTACGTAAGGTGTAGCCTCTGGGGGGAGATGTAGTTAGTCACTTGGCAGATGTAGTAAATTCGAGGATTTGGTCCTACTAAAGGTGTTCCTTCCAGAGTTTACATGGGACTGAGTGGTCATTGTCCTAGATGGACTGATGCCTACTCTCTTGAATAGTCTAGGGTTTGAGGTTATTTGTTCGGGAGGAAAATTATAAGCTGTAGTAACGGAGGGTGAAGGCCGGGAAGTTTGATTCAAGTTGGATATTGATGGTTGTATTAATGTTTTTCTCAGGGGGTTTAGATTCGAGTATGTACCGCTTCTCCTATTTTGCAGGGGAATTTGAGTGTTATTTTCTTGCTCTGGGATCAGTGATGATGTATTAGGATCTTTTAGTACTGGGTATGAATCTTCCCGGTGTAAAGCCTTTATTAATCCTAGGCCTGCCTCAAGATTATTCTCCACCCCCTTTAAACGCTCCAGCATGGAGTCGAGGGTGGCCCTAATGGATGATTTCAGGGTATTTACTAACTCGTGGAGATTTATAAGGAGTGATCTAGTCATATCTCCTACACTATTTGACGATTTCTTCCGGAGTGGTTTCTTGGGATGTTTTATAACCGGAATAGTTGTTATATCTATCACAGTTTTTTTTTTTTATTCCTGTCTTTCAGGCCCACCTCCGGTTTTCTTGGTCGTTTAGCAACAGGAGAGAATTCATCCAGGGAGTAAATTATATTAGAGGTGTCTCTGATACATCCGTTAGTGTATTTTGCTTCTGTATACGCGTCCCCATGTTCATTAGATAGGGGCTTATTAAGTAGTTCTGGAGTTTCTGGTGGTTCATGGGATTGATCTTTAGACCGCAACAGTTTCTCTTCGACATTGGCAATTTGTTTATCTATCAAGCCCATCGACACTGAAATATATTTTAATATAGAAGTACCTTCTTATAGGTTTGCTGAATTATTTGATTTAAAATGCTTCCTTTTACCCATATTATATCTGGTGACAGGATTCCTGTCCAGGTAATAACGGAGGGTGAAATCAGATAGATTAGCCAGTCTCAAGTCACTGCGCTGCGCTGCCCTAGTTCAGCAGATATTCACAAGAGTCATAGCTTGCTCAAAAGGACTATTTGTCGTATATAATGGTATGACCTCTCTTGCTCAAGTCACTTAGGATACCCCAGGGCCTCGCGCACCCTATCAAATTGGGCAGGCTAGGCAGGGGGGGAGGGGTCCTAGGCAGCCCTGAAAGAGTGAGGCTTCTTACAGTCCTTTTGCCCTTTAGCCTTAGACTGCAGGGTTAAGAGGTATTGGTCCCAAATACCAAAGATTAAAGAGGGGTGGCCCAGTCCAGTCTCCTCCTGGCGATGACGGGCGCATGACGGGCCCGCCCTTGGCCCGGGCGCTGCCCGCGCGCGTCCCGCGATAGCGCGAGCGCGAAGTTTTGTTTAAAGGGCTCCTGCCCCCGGCAACCAGTGACGCCTTCCTCCTCGCGGCCAATGCGCTTCCCGCGACAACAGGAGGGCGAAGTTTTGTTTAAAGAGCTCCTGCACCCGGCAACCAGTGATGCCTTCCTCCTCGTCCGTTAATAAATGGTTCTTTTCTGTGTATTTATATAAAATCCAACTACTGCAATTAATTGGAAATGTTTACATCTCCGTCGTTTGAATTATAGCAACCTAAAATATAGTCTAAAACGTACATGTAGCATGACTGAATATATCAAAGCAGACCTCTTTCTGTCAAAAAAGTTTATTTTGACAGATTCACCAGCAGGTTTAAATGCAGCACCAGTCAACCTACCCATGTAGGCTTGAACCCATATTCTGCTTATCAGCCTAGTGAATGACAATGTGTGTGCTATCGTTCACCAGTCATGAATAACGTCCATGTCACTGGTATATCTTCTGCACCATATAATAGGACCTTACTAGTATGTCAAATGGGCAAATTGGTTATTAGCCAATTTTGTCATATTTAAGGGTCAAAGCACATACATTGAGACATGACCAGCAGTTCCTGCGTGTGCAGAGAAGAAAAAACAGAAATACCAGTCAGCAGATGAACAGGTGACCACACAAAAAATGGATTTTCAAACAGTGTTGGAAAAGTGTCATAATGTTACAAATTTCTTAGGAGCACAGGATTCATACTGAGTACTTTAGAAAAATGGAACTACAGGAAAGGATAACTCCTTTCCTATGTTCCACTTTTAAGTAGTATTTGGTATTGCCATTAGGACATCCATGCAGTACCATTGTTTTGTGCAAGGTTGGATCCAATGTTAAGATGCACACAGCCACCTGCTGTGCTTGCTCACATAATGCTGTTTTGTTATCCTCAAAACTTGTTCTATAATCACTGTTTTTACCAAGTACAGGAAAACAACTTCAGGCCATAGTGTTGTGGGCAATTACCATCATGTTCTCTCATTACAGATGTCAAATCCAAAAATGTCAGCAGGCTCTTTGTGGCATAGAGAACTACATGCATATGAAAGCTGGTACACTTCCATAAAACACTTGCTATGTTTTCCAAGAATGTACCCATGCAATTTCACGTGTGAATTCTACCCGCTCCCTTGCCTAACATCCCAGGTCAAAGTTTACACTTTCACCGTTTAGAACATACTACAACTTTACCAGTTTGAAAGTAGTAATTTTAAATACAGTTCAGCAGATAATTTGTGCAAATTGGTCAATTGAGGTAAAAGTTTATGAAATTTCAAGTTTTGCTTTCCTATGAAGTGTTGTGCCCACCTTAATGCAGAGAGACAGAGGCTCTATTTGTAATAAGCCTATATAGTAGTATGCATGTGTATATACAAATAGATATAGAAATGTATGCCCATAACTACATCTACATATTTCATGCTTTCCCGCTCTCTTTATTAGTAGATTGCATTTTTGATGATTTATATGCATTGCAGACGTTACAAAGATTGTCTCCAACAAAATTAAACAGTGTCCAAAGGTTGTCCAAAAACTTTGTAAAGTTCCACATTCTATGTTGCTCTATGAACTTTGCCAAATTTGTTACAAAGTAATAACAGCATTAATCATTGTATTATCATCAGTTCTGATTATAGACGGCGCATTTTTAAACCATCTATGTTTTTCTACAAAACCCAAAATCCTTTCTAGACTGGCCAGGAAATAGTTGAAAAAAGTAAAATATTTTTATCTAAATGCATTGCTTGGAATCTCTACATCTGGCATTAATTTGCTGTTTTCCTCTTTGCGGGTGATCTAGTTGTTCCAACTACCAGAAAAGTGTCAACAGTGCAGAAAGCAGGTAACTACTGCATCTCAGTGTAAATAAAGGGATGAATGTTTTATATTATACAGCGACATAGAATAATATGGCATGTAATGTCTCTGATTGTCCTGAAGAAGTTTACAGCTAGCCTTTCCCAGATGTCCTTTGCACAATTGTGCATCTAGTCCCCTGTATTGTTTGCTTACCGATATCCTGATGGGACCGCTCAGAAGGTATCTAGAGTAAATTAGAAATAACAGTATTCATATAAAATATTGTGTTTATTGTATATGTATCAGCAGTTGCTACTTTGTAAGTTTTTTTATATCAAACACTACAACATTCAGACTTAGAGTATGGACTTTTTAGAAAAAAAAACAAATTATTGCTCTGTCCTTAGTGTGTTTCTTTCTCAGGCAAAGAATTAAAGTACCTGAGCAAATACTGCAAAGTCATCCCGAGACCAGAATATCATACTGGATTGCTGCAGTAGTTTTAGGTGTGGAGGGACAGCTATTTTATATATATCCCTGCCAGGACACAAACATGCAGGGATTTTCTTGAATTTTGACACACTACGTATATAAAAATCTTAATATGATGACTTCAAGAAAATACAACCTGTCTGATGTTAGGGATCCTCTTTGATTCTGTTTTTTCCTTGTATGGGATATGGTTGAATGCCAGCAAACTATCAAACCATCAACTTAGGGGCATATTTATGATCCGTTTGCACCACAATCAGTGCAAACGTTGCCCCATATTTAAACTCTGACGCCTGAGCCCGCGGACGACAAAATTCCGGCGTGTGCGTCATTTCTTGGATGCGGCAACCCGCCCTGCATTAATGATTTGCAGGGTAGGCGTTCCCGTCCAAAAAACGACGCAAACTGCTGTGCGTCTTATTTATGCTTCCGGGCAAAAATGACTCTCGGCAGGGAGGCGGAGCAAAATAATGACGCACAGCCCGATGTGCGTCAAAATTTAACGCCTGGGTCAGGGCAGGCATTTAAATGGGGCAAACACACCTGTATTTAATCAGAACACACAGAACAAACAGCAGAGCAGCAACAGGGAGAAATGGAGGTGATTCTTATCCAGCGTGCACATAGACGCAGAGCCCAGCAGCAACAACAGCAGCTACCACAACACCAGCAGGGACCCCAAAGGCAGCGTAGAAGGCAGGAGAGGATATTCCGCCCAAGAACAACCCTGCATGGCCTCAGGGAACACCACATCATACAGAGGTACCCGTTGAACTGGCAGGCCATTCAGCAGCTGCTGCGCAACATTGAACCGCAGTTGGCCCCCACTTTAGTGACACCCCACACCATCCCAACAGAAACAAAGCTGCTTGCCGTACTTCACCTGCTGGCAAGTGGCTCATTTCAAACAACTGGTGCCCTGGTTGGCGGAATATCACAACCATCATTCTCTGCATTTCTGCCAAAAGTACTGGATGCCATCATTCGCCTGACACCCCTTCACATCTGCTTCCCTAACACACTGCAGAAGCAGCAGGAAACAAAACAGGGGTTCTACCTCATCAGTGGCTTCCCACACGTCCTTGGTGCAATCGACTGCACACACGTACGTCTTGTGCCACCTGCTGCAACAGAACACCTCCACCGCAACAGGAAGCACACACATTCAATCAACGTGCAGGACATAGTCGATCACCAGGGATTGATCACCAACATCGTGGCAAAATATCCTGGGAGTGTACATGACTCATTCATCTTCCGTCACTGCACCATCAACCAACACTTCCAGGATGGACGGTATGGCAATGGACTACTTGTTGGTAAGTACAGAAACCTACTTATATACACACTGCACAGCAACCCTCTAGGACACACAACACATACACCACAACAGCAACATCTAGACAGGAACACACTGAGGTCCTGACATCACTAGCCATGTTTCTTAACTCACCATTGAACCTGTCACACATCGGAATTTACTGTACAGGTTAATGTGAAGACATTAATGAGTGTGGTTGCCTAAATGTCACCTTGCAAATTGTAAGTGTCCCAATGACCTTTACATTAATACATTGCATACGTTTCAAGGTATGGGATGTACAGGGTACTTTGATATGAACGTGTTAACAACACTTACAATTTTAAATGTGCATGGAACTATCATCTCACCCTCAGTGAAGACACACGGACACCTGCATCACAAGTCAAAATGCTAGGGAGGGCACACTGTATTGCAAATCCCAAAACATACTGCTGACAAACGGTTAGCAGACAAACACTTGCTCAGCCAAGGAAACAACACAATGCAGATGGTATAGCCTACAAGTATAGGATGTCACATTAGTACACAAAAGAGTCAGAGACAACACAAGACAACTACTGCCATTAAAGGTCTTTTCAATAGTGCCAGCTACATCTACATGATCCCATTCTGTGTTATTCTTTCAGCTTATCAGGGTTATGGCATCCAGCCATGGCTAATAACACCATTTGGGAACCCGAGTACTGCTGCAGAGCGGGCATACAACGAGGCCCATAAGAGGACACGCAGCATTGTCGAGCGGACCTTTGGGATCCTCAAGTCAAGGTTCCGCTGCCTTGACATTACTGGCGGTAGCCTACTATATTTCCCTGAGATGGTCTGTAGGATCATACTCACATGTGCAATAGTGCACAACATTTGTGTAAAAAGGAACATTCCCCTCCTCGAACCAGACCCATACATGCCTGAAGACGAAGAAGAGGAGGATGCTGGCCTGCAACCGGAAGGCAAACACGGCTGCTGGAGTGCGTAGGCGCCAACACATTGTAAATAATTTCTTTGCATAATTATCACCATCACCACTTAATGCACTATTGTAAATAAACACCACATCATGGTTTGGCCTATTCATTTCTGCCCACCTTTAGCTTGAAATATCAGAAGAAGAATGTCGTCTCATTGAGCAATAATGATATAACAATCCTCACACAAAACAAATACACCACACATGTAATGGCCACCATACAATGGTCAAATACACACACAATGTAAATGACAGACATCCTGTACAGTTCACCTTTGAAGGGCAATAGCTGAGGACCACACATATGACTCACATACATGTAGTAAACATGGATCATCGCAGCAGATGGCACACAACTAAAACACCATCACTCAACTAGGGGAAAACAGGCCTCATACATCAGGCAGTTCACATGCAAATGCTTCAGGAACAGGAATGTAGTACTAGACTCTTGCCAACAGTAATTCCAAATACTTACTATTATTGCAATGACTATCTGTCACTAGAGTTACACATAAGCAGAACATACACAGCACAAGTGCTACACCTATGACAAGCATCCAGCACATCACATCCCATCTACATGTCAGCCCTTTTCTAAAAACATTACACACACTTGCAGATGCTCACACCCCACCTGTCTGAAGAGGACCCTGGAATGCCGATTTGTGTACACTGAGATTCCCTCATCTACACACACACACACTCACAAGAGTCATCCAGTGTGCCACATCCTTTCCTATGCCTACCATTGTCATAGTACCATCTCACTGCATGGAACTCAGGTCATATAATACACTGGCTTGGATTTTTTGAGGCCTGGAATCACCTGTAGATTGATTCTTCTGTGAAAGGTACTGTAGGCTAATTATCAGCAAATCCCATCTGACAGGACTAGTGAGCCACTGATGGAGGCCACACCAGTGATCCCCTCCATGCACACCACCCAAATGTACATGCCCCGTCCCTGCTGATGCCTCCTACTGCATACATGTTTGAATTTGAGCTATTACATCATTAAGCTTTGACACTAATGTTGCCGTAGAAAACTTTATCAGGGTTCACGTGTCACCTTCAAAACAACACAGGACATAAACAGTGTGACATCTCAACTGACTGGCACCTGTCCGTGGGTCACTCTACAGATACCTGGGGTCCACCTATGGACCATACGTGCTGTCCAAAACCTCTTGTACCTCAGACACTAATTTGTCATTAGTCTCATCAATGTATACTCAAATACATAGTATTGCATCATCTGACTGTTATTTGCATCCGATTTGTGACAGTGCCCTTGAATAGCCAAATCTTGGCCCTTCCGTTGTCTGGCCCTCATTAATGCCTAAACTACAAAGTGTGACAGTGGACCAGGACCATAGTGTATGATGGTGTAAATGGCCTCCATCAAAACCAGCAACCTCAGATAATATCCATGAAAAGTCAACAGATATGAGGACCCTGACTGTTCAAACGCTGAGTAACATTGTTCAAATGATAAAGATGAGTTGTGTGTGTCGAATACCAGCCATTTACTTCTGCACAGAGGCTATGATGTTTCCTGATACATTACCATCCACAGAGGCCAACTGGAGTACAAATGTTGCAATGACACATGCCGGATCCAGACACCTGAGACATTCTCTCACTCAGCACACCAAGGTTGCCCAGTTGAAAGTCTCATTACACGTTTTCAGTGACAGGGTGGGACCATCCATGTGTAGGTGACCATGTCCTCAATGGCTTCTCTCAAATTTTGCTACAAACAATACCCAATAGAAACAAGATTAGCTGCCACTAACTCATGCGGAGACCTGGAAGTTACAGTAACAACATACACCCTGACAGTTGATACTGGATCAATATTGGACCACACACATGTACATGTACCATCCAATCAACAAAATATTTGCAAGCAGCCGATCACAGTAGTGTCCCAGTTGTAACCTAGCAGGAAGAATGAAACATGCCACTAAACCAGATAATGCATAAAGGGCCACATACATCAACAACCTATTTGCTATCATGACATGAGGAACGTTGAGATTTTGCAAAAAATATCAATGCAAAATGGTATGTCAGATTTCTCCAAAGAATCAATAGGGCAAATGTAAAATGGGCAAATGGGATTACAGAATGGCAAACAGTGAATCATACCCTATTTGCTTCCATGAGCCTGCTGCTGAAGGTTTAGCATTACTGAATTTGGGAAACCCTTGGATAAATTTGCAAGTCTGGAAGAGCAAACCCTAGGGTGCTGGGGGCCTAAGTCCACCTCTACTGCCCCCCAAATATACATTATTTATGCACATGTGAAGCACACACATGCATAAGGCGCATTTGTGCCCTACGTGTCAAAAGTAAAACACATTTAAGATACATTAACTCGTAATTAGGACATGGTTACCCCCTAAAAAAGTGTAGGCGACAATTGCACTACCTATTTGGCCTTTATATAATTTTGATTACCGTGATAAATGTGGACACATGTTTGCTAAGGAATACATCCTGGTATCCCATTCATATTTTGAAAATAGCCATCAGCAATTACCCACATATGTGTACAATTATGAGTAATATCCATTCTGACCAATCATTACCATTGCACTGTGAATACCTTCTATACATCCTATAAGGGACATTTGCCATAGCTAACCCCAAATGTGTATCACTTAGCACCGTTTGGTCATGACAAAATTCATTTCTCAATTTGACAAATGAAAGACATATTTGTCATAATGCATCATATTTCCACGCATACAGCTTGTGCATCATAATTTTTGACGCACAGGAGTGCAGATAATGCAGGGGTATCACACGGAGGCCCGTAAAGTCCGGTGGGGGAAGGTGTGCCATCACTTGGTCCGTGTATATGGTAGCCAAAGGAATGACCATCAACTGAAGCACCGCTGGGCTGATCTGATATCCAGGGAGCAAGATCTGCTGGACCACTTGGGAATCAGGATTGGTGGCCATGTTGGTGAGTACAGATCAATTACATGTGCACAATTTAAAGCTGTGTGGCGACATGTGATGATTGTTACCCAATCTGCCAGATAAGTAGCTGACTGTGTGTAATGCTAGGGAAACCTACTGGGTAATTGATGCACAATGTGAAGGAAGACAAATGCTAGCAGTCAGGTAGCTCATGTTTTCTACACATACCGGTTGCCTGTAGCAGTATGTAATGTAGTGCTGCCTTTGTGTCAGACAAGCGACACATTAATGACGCAACTAGGACTCTACAGGTCACAATATCCAGTGAAAAATGGATGTTGAAACATCATACCTACATATGTAGACACCATAGCTAGACTGACATTTGTAAACCCTACATGATGCTATAAATGAGTGCTGCCTTCACGTCAATTGAAGTTAGTAATGTTGTCCACACATATGTCACATGTCTGTCTGGTTGGTGTGTATGGAAAATTACCACATAGGCTGTTTGAGTTTGAGAGGTCATGCAGGCCTCATGTAACCAGCTTTTGGATGTCTCTCTTGGATGCACATGATGTGATGAATGCACCCCTATATTCGACTGTCCAGGCCACTGCATGTGTGTAGTAGGGTGTGTAACTGTAGCAGAAGACTCATCCAATGTAAATGTTGCTCATGAATAATTCCATGCAGTATGAGCATGTGTGAAAGGGTTTCATTACTCATGTCATATTCTCACATTGTCTTTGTAATTGCAATTGTTTGTCAGTGCACTGATTCTGAGTATATTCTTCCTTCCATGCTTTACAGGTGGACCTGCACCGTACACAGTGGGAGAGGTGGCTCATTTTGAGGACCCCGACACCTACAGTGAGTGTTGCATGTGTGCTATTATTAATGTTTGCTGGCGATGCATGATGGACTACTGTGTGTTCAACAGAATTCAAGGTTTGATGCGCTGCCCATTCACAGTTCCATTAGTGGGATTTCAGTTATCACTTCATTTTGAGTTGACCTATGCTTATCCATTTCTCAGATTTTGGGACTGTAGGCCATTCTAGTAGGGCCCGCTATGGGGAATGGGGTGAGTCATGTGGAATACACTGGTTAATGTAAGAGTTGCTCTGGGACTTGTTTCGGACTGAGTCTGCATGTCAGACTGACATTCTCCCAGATAGCTTCTGCAAATGGCTTGTCTGAAATCTGCTGCTTCCCTAGTTAACGATGGACTGAGTACACTGTAGGTTGTATCTTTCGGGGGCATGTACTTCCGCAAGTTGTACTAGAAGTGTGTGGGACTAGAGTGCAATGGCCTAGGTGTACATTCTACTCATGATCATGGGTGTTCTTGCTCCTCTGTGTCTGTAGAAAAATATGCCTCACTGGTAGTATGTGATGTTGGCCTAAGTCAGTACATTTTTACATGTGTGGACCTTGGATAGGACAAGGTTTAGCTGACTCCGATTTGTTGATAGCCCTTCACTGGTGGTGTGTGTGTGGAGGCAAAAACTTGTTGAGCTTTCTATACACTCCTGGTTGTGCATTGATTATGGGATTGTTGGATGTTCTTCCCACCCCCCCTCAAAGTCAGCCATGTGTTTGGGAATAGGGTACATAGGACTGTAGCAACCAGTATGTTACACATACTTGTGACCATTTGAAACTTTGTTTTGAACCTAGTGTACACACTCGGTTATGGCACATGAGTTCTATACTAGCAAATCCAATTACAAATCGCAGATATTGAGGGTTGTGATTGTTATCACATACACTGACATATGTAGTCCAGGCAATAGGTGGAGGAGGTGCAGCCATAATGTCAGCTGCATTACTAATTATTTTGATGATAAGTTTAGGCTGATGTCACCCATCATGTAGAGACATGTGTATGCTAGGTGTGAGATGCCCTTTATGCATGCTTCCCATGTACTTCCTCTGAGACTTTCAATGATCTATGTGGTGATATGAGCTGTTACAACTACAGTAAAAGTAATTTCCAATTGACCCATTGTGCTATTCCACCCAATGCATTTCCTATGGTAAATAGTTGCCCTTTCTCTTCACAGCTGCAAACATGAGTGCCACACAGAAGCATGAATTTGAGAGGCGGGCCATGAGATACCGGCACATCCTGCAGGTGCAGTCGGGGTTCCGACGGATGGCCCGAAAATTCCAGGCGGATCGGGCCTCCGGAGCATGGTGGGCCTCACCACAGGGTGGCCCAACGTTGCCCACTACAGCCACCACCACCACAACCACCAGTTCTCCCCAAGTGGCCCCAGCAACGGCGGGGACAGTTGTCCCTGCCTCTGCAGCACGACCTGGACCCAGCAATATCAGAGCTGCAGGACAGTCCAGTAGGCTACAAACAGCTCCCACACAGAGCACCTCTGCCAGCACACAGACAGCAGCAGCACCTCCAATTGACCCTGCGGCACTCCAGGCTTTAGACCGCAAAATGGACAAGTTCATTCGGAAGGTGGACAAGCTGAGCCAGGATGTGGCGTACATAAAGAAGCGGGTCAGGTCCATCAGGCGGACCCTACGGAGGGCCAACCTCTAGGACTTATATGGTCTATTTTAATTTATCCCTCTCCTCTCTCCTCTTTCCTTTTTATCATGATAGGTGGGTTTTGGGGATTAGTGTTAGGTTAGTATAGGTTGTTAGCTTAGTTAGTGTTAGGGTAGGCGGGTGGGGGGTCCTTATTCTTTCTATTTTTCATTTTTGAGTGTGTGGGTGGGTGGGTGTCGTTCAATGTTAGGATTCCTGTCTGTTTAGAAAAAAATAAAAATAAAAAAAAAATAAACAAAAATCATTAAAAAATACAAACAAATATATGATTGTTTAGGATAGTATAATATGTGTGTAGGTTAGTATGTGTTGCCCTGAATGTGTCCTGTCTCATAATGGTGGGTGGGGGGTTGATGTTTAGATCGATTTGTTATATGTGTAGAGTAAGTTTAGCTTAGGTTAGTTAGGGACAGTTGTGGGTTAGGAGTAGTCAGGTTAGATTAGTGTAGGTATGACTTTTCCTTTAGTTGCCTCTGGTGTGAATACTTATGAATAAATATATAGTTAACCCTTTGCATTATGTGTTAACTGCTACTTGATCATGGCCTTGCCATCAGTGTAGTTGATTGCTGTTCTATGACATTTGTGTCCTATGCTACACACCGAAGAAAAAAGAGGTTTAAAATGGCAGCTACACCTGTGCTAACTTGGTAAGTATCCACCATTTGATAGAACCACCATTTGGAGTTTACATGGATCAGAAAGGATTTGTGTTGATGAGTATGTTTTCTACATCACAAAGTATGCTTCCAGACTTGGTATTGTGGGTAATTTATTAGGTCGGACTGCAGTGTGATGTTCAGGGACATCTTTGTAGATGAGGTGTTGTTAACACTCTTGTCTTCTTGTCTTCATTACTGACATAGATCATGTGTGCAACAATTTAGCATGACTTCCCTTCTTGGAAGTATACTCAGAAAGGGTGATTGATGCTGTGTTTAGTTGTGTTTGCTTATATTAGACTGCATAATTTAATGTTTTAGTATTGCATGGTGCCCACATTTATCAGCCACCATTAGTTGACTTTGATTGCTATTGATGGAGCATTATTCTGTCCAACACAGCATGATTGTGTGTGGTTTCTCCCTTCATCAGTTATTCTCCTCAGGATGGTCAGGCTATGATGCAATCCTGGCCACTGCACAGATGTATCATACTACATGATGTCAGGACAGTTGTATTGACAAGCTACATGGTTGTCACACAGGCACTTTTGAGTTATCTACTGCACAGTTGATGTGTCAAATTACACAGAGACATATTAGGTGTGCAAGTGCTATTTATTGATAGGTGCTGTAGTGCAAAATGTACATTGTCCATGTTTGCTGAGTCTGTTCTAGTGCATTGTTACATGGTGATCCTACAGAAGGGGTGTGGATGATGCTCCTGACATGCTGGGGTGATGTTACCAACAGTGGAGAGGGACAGGATTTGCCGATTAGTAGGAGAGAGACATTCACTGGCAATGCTGACAAGTCATACAGTGGTTAGCAGAACAGTCATTGAGTATAGTTGTAGTGAGACTGGCAAATTGACAAAACGTAGGACCTTGGTCAAAGTAGGCCATGGTGCAGGGACTAGTGCTTCCGGGTACACTTCCGTGTGAATGTGATCTGTTCCATGTCTTCTTCTTCTGAGGTGTGTGTTGCATGCTTTGTCCTTGTTGTTGTTGGTTGTGAAGGGGCAACACACACCTCAGTGTTAGAAGATGTGGAGTCAGACATCCCGGTGGCTGCTCCCTGTGAAGATCTTAAGGGCAGTACTGCAGCAAGGAGGGCCTGCTGGTTTTTGAGAATAGCAGCTACATCACGATGGTAGGCAGCCAGGTCGGCCCTGAGGGAGTCATGATTGCATTCGGGCATGAAGTGGAAAGTTTGGGGTGCGAGGTGTTGTGGCAACTCCCTTACTGCAGTGGTGAATTCCTTTATAGTTTCTTGTAGTCCTTGCAGTATGGATGTTAGGGCTTGCATAGCTGCTGCCTGATCTGCAGATGACATCATGCACGAGCGCACCCCCTCAAGGCTGGCTGCCATATTTTGCATCCCCATCCGCACCTCCTTGGCCAGCTCCTGCTGTACTCCAACTACAGTTCTTTCAAAGCTGGTGCCAGTGTCGTCAGAGTCCTCAGCTGTGTAGGAGCTGGCAGGTCTTGCAATTGGGGTGGTGGGTGGTTCTTCTGTGATGGCTGCTTGTTCTGTGCTCCTCCTTGTGACTGAAGGTAGGGTCTGGAGGGTTTCAAGGACCTTTTGGATGGTCTCCTGGGGAATGTTTATGGGCTCGTCATCCATGTCATCAGGGAAATCAGGGACAGGCATATCGGCAGGAGATCCATGTTCCTCTGCAATGAAACAGGTTACAATTAGTGTGTCTGTGTTGTGACAATTTTTACGTAACATGCCAGCCTTTTGATGAATTTACTTTGTGATCTTGTTTGGTATTGGTACCTGCTGTCCTTCATTTGGGCATTGTTATAGGCCTATGGCCCACCTGTGTGTCACATGTATGATATTGAGTTATCAGACTTGTCTGCCTAATCGCCTCTAGGTGTTGCTTTGTAACAAATAGGGAATAGCCATCTTTTTGTCCTACTCGACCCTCCGTGTATATCTATTCTTATGGTGAGACCTTTCACTGGCTGTGGTTGTTCTGATTGCCCTGGCAGCACACTTGCCTCTCAGGACCTGCCCCAATCCCTGATTGTTCACATTGACTTCATTGTAATTGACATGTGGCATATCCTATGCATGGCAATGTTATGATGTGATATGGATGTAGACATTGTTAATGTGTCCTGCTGATGTTGGGTAATGTGTGTTACATTGGATTGCCCTGTTTATCGTATCAATGTCCTATTTGGTCCTCTGACTGTGCAGGTGTATTTCAGTGACCAGTTGCATGTGTCCCCTCCTCAATGCTGTTGTCTGAGCAGTATGACATTTGTGATGTTGCCTTGTTAGCCAGGCACGTGAAGGACCCTGACATATGCAGCATGTGTGTGTCCTTAGTGCTGTGTCGCTCCTATTGCTGTTTACTTTGGCTGATGTATGTGACAACTATGGGCATTGACATATGAGTGTACTGGGGCCTTTGTCTTGTTTCAGGAGATTGTTGCAGATGTCATCCTCACCCCCTAATTTAGGTATGTATGTTCCATGGGGAGGTTACTGCCATTGGCTACTATAGCTGCACAGAGATCAGAGGTGTTAGTGGCAACTGTTGTTGCAGTTACATTGCATTTGTTGTTTTGGCTAGTGGATTGCTGATAGGGCCCTAGTTAATGTAGGAGATATTTTGGCTGACGAGTGCCAGGATGTAAGTTTGACGTAGTGGCCTTCCCTTCTGTCGAGGCATTCCCTTAGCTCCATTGTTGTCATGACAGGATGCCCCCATGGGACTGTTGTTGGTGTTGTGTTATGTTGTGCCCCAACTTCTGTATGTGCAAGGCATGCCCCCCTGCCATACCCCTTTACCCATGCCACTCCATGTATATGCTGACTTACATGCAATGTGTAGTAGGTATTTCCCCCCTGCTTACAGTCAACATTATTGTATTTTAAATCCCCATGCAACTTACCCTGCATGTGCGTTGTCTCCTGGTAGTCTGCGCTGTCCTGTCCTTGAATCCCTCTGACGATCTCCTCAGGGATGATGGCTGCGACCATCTCCTTCATGTGGTCCAGGGCCTCCTGGTGTGCTGGACTCCCACCTCCAGTCTGCAGTGCTGCCTTCCTGTTCCTGGCCATTTTTTCCTTTGTCCTACGTTTGCAGTCATGCCAGCGTTTCTTACACTCAGTGACTGTCCTGCGTACTTCAGCCACACTGTTGATCTTGTCAACAATTTGTTGCCATATGGCCTCTCTCCTACTGATTGGCAACTTAGAGGTGATGAACAGTTGGTGCTGGTTTTCCGTCACCTCTTTAACCAGGATTTCCTGCTCCTCTGCACTGAAGCGACACTTTCTTTTTTTCTATATATGTCCTGGTTCTTGTATGGATCATCCTGGCTGGTTCCTGGTCTGCTGTCATCTTCCTGGGGTATCTGTAGTGGCATCTGGGATCCATTTTGGCTCTCAAAATGAAAGGGCAGTGTTTGCGGGTATTTTTGACGCTATTGCGTCAAAAGAAACGGCGCATATCCAGGTTGCGGTGTCGTAAATCGACCCACAGTCATTTACGTCGCGCTAACGTTGTTTTCCTTTACGACTTGACGCCGCGATGTGCGTAAAAAAAAAATGACTCCCACCTGTTGATTGCACCGCCGTGCGTCAAAGTATAAATTTGACGCCCGCACGGCGCATCGAAATGGCGTTAGCCGGCGGTAAAATTTTTGACACAACACTGCGGCGGCGCAGCTTTGCGTCAAAAAGTATAAATATGGCCATAAGCCTCTAAAATGACCTTCAATATGAAAAGCAATGTTCCAGTTTTGTCTACAGTGCACGACTGCTGAACCCCACCTTGGAAGAAAGGAACTTTAGGTCAACTAACATACTATCCATTTTTTTTTTGTTTTCAAGAGGTCCTTGAAATTATCTTTATATCATAAGTGTATCTATATTGTTTAGTGCAAATCAGTGTCTCTGTCCCTATGAACTCCACAGTCTGCTGTCTAAGCTCAAATGATGTTGTATCATGTTCCTCGAAGGATTCTTAATAACATGTGTTGTCGCCAAATGTAGGACTTTAACTAATAGTCACTTCAGTCTTGAGGTCATCGGACTTCCGTTCCTTTCCATTCATATTTTAAATGTCTTTAAACTTGAGGTATCAGTGGGCAATATGTGGCAGTGCAAACTGCATGCAAATGACATCGGGTACTTTTTTATTTGCAGTTGATTAGCTCATGCCATTAAAACCCTAATAACATACATTTTAAGTATAATAACTACTTGTTTGACATCCAATTGCAACCTTTCCTATTACTTCTTGGAAATACTCAACCCAATTTGGCCATTTCAAACTTTCAAATGTGTACGCAGTTATTCTGAGGTTTTGTGCAAAGTGCTCAGCTGGTCACTTGAGGAAAAGATCACTTGCAACTTTTGATGTCCCTCCAGCCATACAAGAGGTCAGACATCTGAGAAATGCAATCTACTTCTTAGTCTTGCGTGTAAAGGAAAACAAGTAGAAACATTCAGTGGTCCTGGCAGGTCACAAATACGAGGTGCAGTCTGATTTTCTACTTGCACAGGTGTAAAAAAAATCAGATTTGCAGTCCGTCAAGAGCCACCTTGTTGAAACTAAGAGACAGTGGGTAGGTTGACTCGTCAATAGTCCCTGACCAGTGGGTAATAAGTTCCAAGGGCAAACATTCCCTATTTTTCAGCACATCTTGTTTGCGCTATCCCATAGTGTACTATTCTTAGTTAATTCCAGCATGGCAGAATTATTCTGTCACAGGAATAGGCTCCTGGGCCAGCAGTGTGTATAGGAAAATTGGAGGTTGGCTCTTTCTCAACCAAACAAAATTGGATCTGGGACCATCTCTTCACCTCACTGGATTGGAACAAGGTTGGCTATATTGGTTTTGGGATCCAAGGACACCTTTTCCTCCAGTGCCAGTGGACATGTTACTTTCAACTTGTAAGCTTCACCCTGATCCTTTACAAGTTATTGAAGATCCTGAACCTTCCCCAGCTCTCCTTTCTGGAAGAGCATGAGTAACATACCTTATAACAGGTTTTCCTACCAAAAGGCTCAAACCATTCTTTCTGTTCTAAGAGCAGTTTCACTTCTCATGAAGAATACAGCGCTGAATGGAAAGGAAACAACAGGCCGGCTAATAATAATTAGCGTATTTAAGCTTCAAGCAGACAAATTGTCAGTTAATTAATGGTACTTTCCTGTGTATTTCTATAAAATCCAACTACTGCAATTAATTGGAAATGTTTACATCTCCGTCGTTCGAATTATAGCACCCTAAAATATAGTCTAAAACGCACATGTAGCGTGACTGTCCAAGGTTGGATCCAATGTTAAGATACACACAGCCACCTGCAGTGCTTGCTCACATAATGCTGTTTTGTTATCCTCAAAACTTGTTCTATAATCACTGTTTTTACCAAGTACAGGAACACAACTTCAGGCCACAGTGCTGTGGGCAATTACCATCATGTTCTCTCATTACAGAGGTCAAATCCAAAAATGTCAGTAGGCTCTTTGTGGCATAGAGAACTACATTCATATGGAAGCTGGTACACTTTCATAAAACACTTCTTATGTTTTCCAAGAATGTACCCATGCAATTTCACGTGTGAATTCTACCCGCTCCCTTGCCTAACATCCCACGTCACAGTTTACACTTTCACCATGTAGAACATACTGCAAATTTAGCAGTTTCAAAGTAGTAATTTTAACTACAGTTCATCAGATAATTTGTGCAAATTGGTCAATTGAGGTAAATGTTTATGACATTTCAAGTTTAGCTTTCCTATGAAGTGTTGTGCCCACCTTAATACAGAGAGACAGAGGCTCTATTTGTAGTAAGTCTATATAGTAGTATGCATGTGTATATACAAATAGATACATAAATGTATGCCCATAACTACATGTACATATTTCATGCTTTCCCGCTCTCTTTATTAGTAGATTTCATTTTTGAAGATTTATATGCATTGTAGACATTACAAAGATTGTCTCCAACAAAATTAAACAGTGTCCAAAGGTTGTCCAAAAACTTTGTAAAGTTCCACATTCTCTGTTGCTCTATGATCTTTGCACATTTGTTTCAAAGTAATAACAGCATTAATCATTGTATTATCATCAGTTCTGATTAAAGACGGAGAATTTTAGAACCATCTATGTTTTTCTACAAAATCCAAAATCCATTCTAGACGGGCCTGGAAATAGTTGAAAAAAATAAAATATTTTCATCTAAATACATTGCTTGGAATCTCAACATCTGGCATTAATTTTCTGTTTTCCTCTTTGCGGGCGATCTAGTTGTTCCAACTACCAGAAAAGTGGCAACAGTGCAGAAAGCAGGTAACTACTGCATCTCAGTGTAAATAAAGGGATGAATGTTTTATATTATACAGCGACATAGAATTATATGGCATGTAATGTCTCTGATTGTCCTGAAGAATTTTACAGCTAGCCTTTTGCAGATGTCCTTTGCACAATTGTGCATCTAGTCCCCTCTAATGTTTGCTTACCGATATCCTGATGGGACCGCTCAGAAGGTATCTAGAGTTAATTAGAAATAACTACTTAACAGTATTCATCTAAAATATTGTGTTTATTGTATATGTATCACCAGTTGCTACTTTGTAAGTCTTTTTATATCAAACACTACAACATTCAGACTTAGAGCATGTACTTTTTAGAAAAAAAACAAATTCTTGCTCTGCTCTTAGTGTGTTTCTTTCTCAGACAAAGAATTAAAGTACCTGAGCAAATACTACAAAGTCTGCCAGAGACCAGAATATCATAGTGGATTGCTGCAGTAGTTTTAGGTGTGGAGGGACAGCTATTTTTGATATCTCCGTGCCAGGAAAGAAACATGCAGCGATTTTCTTGAATTTTGACACACTACGTATATAAAAATCGTAATATGATGACTCCAAAAAAATACAACCTGTCTGATGTTAGGGATCCTCTTTGATTCTGTTTTTTCCTTGTATGGGATATGGTTGAATGCCAGCAAACTAGCAGCTTAGCCTCTAAGATGACCTTCAATATGAAAAGCAATGGTCCAGTTTTGTCTACAGTGCACGACTGCTGAACCCCACCTTGGAAGAAAGGAACTTTATGTCAACTTACATCCTATCCATTTTTTTTTGTTTTCAAGAGGTCCTTGAAATTATCTTTATATCATAAGTGTATCTATTTTGTTTAGTGCAAATCAGTGTCTCTGTCCCTATGAACTCCACAGTCTGCTATCTAAGCCCTAATGATGTTGTATCATGTTCCTCGAAGGCTTATTAGTAACATGTGTTGGCGCCAAATGTAGGACTTTAACTAAAAGTCACTACAGTCTTGAGGTCATTGGACTTCCGTTCCTTTCCATTCATATTTTAAATGTCTTTAAACTTGAGGTATCAGTGGGCAGTATGTGGCCGTGCAAACTGCATGTAAATGACATTGGCTACTATTTGTTTTGCAATAGATTAGCTCATGCCATTAAAAGCAAATTAAGATACATTTTAAGTTTAATAACTACTTGTTTGACATCCAATTGCAACCTTTCCTATTACTTCTTGGAAATGCTCAACCCAATTTGGCCATTTCAAACTTTCAAATGTGTACGCCGTAATTCTGAGGTTTTGTGCAAAGTGCTCAGCTGGTCCCTTGAGAAAAAAGATCACTTGCAACTTTTGATGTCCCTCCAGCCATACAAGAGGTCAGACATCTGAGAAATGCAATCTACTTCTTAGTCTTGCCTGAAAAGGAAATCAAGTAGAAACATTCAGTGGTCCTGGCAGGTCACAAATACGAGGTGCAGTCTGATTTTCTACTTGCACGGGTCTAAAAAAATTCAGATTTGCAGTCAGTCAAGAGCCACCTTGTTGAAACTAAGAGACAGTGGGTAGGTTAACTCGTCAATAGTGCCTGACCAGTGGGTATTAAGTTCCAAGGGCAAACATTCCCTATTTTTCAGCACATTTTGTTTACGCTATCTCACAGTGTACTATTCTTAGTTAATTCCAGCATGGCAGAATTACTCTGTCACAAGAATAGGCTCCTGAGCCAGGAGTGTGTATAGGAAAATTGGCGGTTGGCTCTTTCTCAACCAAACAAAATTGGATCTGGGACCATCTCTTCACCTCACCGGATTGGAACCAGGTTGGCTGTATTGGTTTCGGGATCCAAGGACACCTTTTCCTCCGGTGCCCGTTGACATGTTGCTTTCAACTTGTAAGCTTCACCGTGATCCTTTACAAGTTATTGAAGATCCTGAGCCCTCCCCAGCTCTCCTTTCTTGAAGAGCATGAGTAACATACCTTATAACAGGTTTTCCTACGAAAAGGCTCAAACCATTCCTTCTGTTCTAAGAGCAGTTTCACTTCTCATCAAGAATACAGCGTTGAATGGAAAGGAAACAACAGGCCGGCTAATGATATTTAACGTATTTAAGCTTCAAGCAGACAAATTGTCAGTTAATAAATGGTTCTTTCCTGTGTATTTATATAAAATCCAACTACTGCAATTAATTGGAAATGTTTACATCTCCGTCGTTTGAATTATAGCAACCTAAAATATAGTCTAAAACGCACATGTAGCGTGACTGAATATATCAAAGCAGACCTCTTTCTGTCAAAAAAGGTAATTTTGACAGATTCACCAGCAGGTTTATATGCAGCACCAGTCAACCTACCCATGTAGGCCTGAACCCATATTCTACTTATCAGCCTAGTGAATGACAATGTGTGTGCGTTCGTTCACCAGTCATTAATAACTTCCATGTCACTGGTATATCTCCTGCACCATATAATAAGACCTTACTGGTAAGTCAAATGGGCAAATTGGTTATTAGCCAATTTTGTCATATTTAAGGGTCAAAGCACATACATTGAGAGATCACCAGCAGTGCCTGCGTGTGCAGAGAAGAAGAATCAGAAATACCAGTCAGAACATGAACAGGTGACCTCACAACAAATGGATTTTCAAACAGTTTTAGAAAAGTGGCACAATGTTACAAATTTCTTACTAGCACAGGATTCATACTGAGTAATTTAGAAAAAAGGAACTGCAGGAAAGGATAACTCCTTTCCTATGTTCCACTTTTAAGTAGTAATTGGTATTGCCATTAGGACATCCATGCAGTACCATTGTTTTGTGCAAGGTTGGATCCAATGTTAAGATACACACAGCCAGCTGCTGTGCTTGCTCACATAATGCTGTTTTGTTATCCTCAAAACTTGTTCTATAATCACTGTTTTTACCAAGTACAGGAAAACAACTTCAGGCCACAGTGTTGTGTGCTATTACCATCCTGTTCTCTCATTACAGAGGTCAAATCCAAAAATGTCAGCAGGCTCTTTGTGGCATAGAGAACTACATGCATATGAAAGCTGGTACACTTTCATAAAACACTTGCTTTGTTTTCCAAGAATGTACCCATGCAATTTCACGTGTGAATTCTACCCGCTCCCTTGCCTAACATCCCACGTCAAAGTTTACACTTTCACCATGTAGAACATACTGCAAATTTAGCAGTTTCAAAGTAGTAATTTTAAATACAGTTCAGAAGATAATATGTGCAAATTGGTCAATTGAGGTAAAAGTGTATGAAATTTCAAGCTTAGCTTTCCTATGAAGTGTTGTGCCCACCTTAATACAGAGAGACAGAGGCTCTATTTGTAATAAGTCTATATAGTAGTATGCATGTGTATATACAAATAGATATATAAATGTATGCCCATAACTACAAGTACATATTTCATGCTTTCTGTTTTCCTCTTTGCGGGCGATCTAGTTGTTCCAACTACCAGAAAAGTGGCAACAGTGCAGAAAGCAGGTAACTACTGCATCTCAGTGTAAATAAAGGGATGAATGTTTTATGTTATACAGCGACATAGAATCATATGGCATGTAATGTCTCTGATTGTCCTGAAGAATTTTACAGCTAGCTTTTTCTAGATGTCCTTTGCACAATTGTGCATCTAGTCCCATCTATTGTTTGCTTACCGATATCCTGATGGGACTGCTCAGAAGGTATCTAGAGTAAATTAGAAATAACTACGTAACAGTATTCATATAAAATATTGTGTTTATTGTATATGTATCACCAGTTGCTACTTTGTAAGTTTTTTGATATCAAACACTACAACATTCAGACTTAGAGTATATACTTTTTAGAAAAAAAACTAATTCTTGCTCTGCCCTTAGTGTGTTTCTTTCTCAGGCAAAGAATTAAAGTACCTGAGCAAATACTGCAAAGTCTGCCAGAGACCAGAATATAATACTGGATTGCTGCGGTAGTTTTAGGTGTGGAGGGACAGCTATTTTTTATATCTCTCTGCTAGGACATAAACATGCAGGGATTGTCTTGAATTTTGACACTCTACGTATATAAAAATCTTAATATGATGACTCCAAGAAAATACAACCTGTCTGATGTTAGGGATCCTCTTTGATTCTGTTTTTTCCTTGTATGGGATATGGTTGAATGCCAGCAAATTATCAACTTAGCCTCTAAGATGACCTTCAATATGAAAAGAAACAGTCCAGTTTTGTCTACAGTGCACGACTGCTGAACCCCACCTTGGAAGAAAGGAACTTTAGGTCAACTAACATCCTATCCATTTTTTTCATTTTCAAGAGGTCCTTGAAATTATCTTTCTATCATAATTTTATCTATATTGTTTAGTGCAAATCAGTGTCTCTGTCCCTATGCACTCCACAGTCTGCTGTCTAAGCTCTAATGATGTTGTATCATGTTCCTCGAAGCTTATTAATGACATATGTTGTCACCAAATGCAGGACTTTAACTAAAAGTCACTACAGTCTTGAGATCATCGGACTTCCGTTCCTTTCCATTCATATTTTAAATGTCTTTAAACTTCAGGTATCAGTGGGCAGTATGTAGCAGTGCAAACTGCAGGCAAATGACATTGGTTGCTTTTTTATTTGCAGTAGATTAGTTCATTCCATTATAAGCCTATTAAGATACATTTTAAGTTTAATAACTACTTGTTTGACATCCAATTGCAACCTTTCCTATTACTTCTTGGAAATACTCAACCCAATTTGGCCATTTCAAACTTTCAAATGTGTACGCCGTTATTCTGAGGTTTTGTGCAAAGTACTCAGCTGGTCACTTGAGGAAAAGATCATTTGCAACTTTTGATGTCCCTCCAGGCATACAAGAGGTCAGACATCTCAGAAATGCAATCTACTTCTTAGTCTTGCGTGTAAGGGAAAACAAGTAGAGTCATTCAGTGGTCCTGGCAGGTCACAAAATACGAGGTGCAGTCTGATTTTCTACATGCACAGGTCTAAATAAATTGTCATTTGCAGTCAGTCAACAGCCACCTTGTTGAAACTAAGAGACAGTGGGTAGGTTGACTCATCAATAGTCCCTGACCAGTGGGTAATAAGTTCCAAGGGCAAACATTCCCTATTTTTCAGCACATCTTGTTTGCGCTATCCCACAGTGTACTATTCTTAGTTAATTCCAGCATGGCAGAATTACTGTGTCACAGGAATATGCTCCTGAGCCAGGAGTGTGTATAGGAAAATGGGCGGTTGGCTCTTTCTCAACCAAACAAAATTGGATCTGGGACCATCTCTTCACCTCACCGGATTGGAACCAGGTTGGCTATATTGGTTTCGGGATCCAAGGACACCTTTTCCTCCGGTGCCCGTTGACATGTTACTTTCAACTTGTAAGCTTCACCGTGATCCTTTACAAGTTATTGAAGATCCTGAGCCCTCCCCAGCTCTCCTTTCTTGAAGAGCATGAGTAACATACCTTATAACAGGTTTTCCTACGAAAAGGCTCAAACCATTCCTTCTGTTCTAAGAGCAGTTTCACTTCTCATCAAGAATACAGCGTTGAATGGAAAGGAAACAACAGGCCGGCTAATGATATTTAACGTATTTAAGCTTCAAGCAGACAAATTGTCAGTTAATAAATGGTTCTTTCCTGTGTATTTATATAAAATCCAACTACTGCAATTAATTGGAAATGTTTACATCTCCGTCGTTTGAATTATAGCAACCTAAAATATAGTCTAAAACGCACATGTAGCGTGACTGAATATATCAAAGCAGACCTCTTTCTGTCAAAAAAGGTAATTTTGACAGATTCACCAGCAGGTTTATATGCAGCACCAGTCAACCTACCCATGTAGGCCTGAACCCATATTCTGCTTATCAGCCTAGTGAATGACAATGTGTGTGCGTTCGTTCACCAGTCATTAATAACTTCCATGTCACTGGTATATCTCCTGCACCATATAATAAGACCTTACTGGTAAGTCAAATGGGCAAATTGGTTATTAGCCAATTTTGTCATATTTAAGGGTCAAAGCACATACATTGAGAGATCACCAGCAGTGCCTGCGTGTGCAGAGAAGAAGAATCAGAAATACCAGTCAGAACATGAACAGGTGACCTCACAACAAATGGATTTTCAAACAGTTTTAGAAAAGTGGCACAATGTTACAAATTTCTTACTAGCACAGGATTCATACTGAGTAATTTAGAAAAAAGGAACTGCAGGAAAGGATAACTCCTTTCCTATGTTCCACTTTTAAGTAGTAATTGGTATTGCCATTAGGACATCCATGCAGTACCATTGTTTTGTGCAAGGTTGGATCCAATGTTAAGATACACACAGCCAGCTGCTGTGCTTGCTCACATAATGCTGTTTTGTTATCCTCAAAACTTGTTCTATAATCACTGTTTTTACCAAGTACAGGAAAACAACTTCAGGCCACAGTGTTGTGTGCTATTACCATCCTGTTCTCTCATTACAGAGGTCAAATCCAAAAATGTCAGCAGGCTCTTTGTGGCATAGAGAACTACATGCATATGAAAGCTGGTACACTTTCATAAAACACTTGCTTTGTTTTCCAAGAATGTACCCATGCAATTTCACGTGTGAATTCTACCCGCTCCCTTGCCTAACATCCCACGTCAAAGTTTACACTTTCACCATGTAGAACATACTGCAAATTTAGCAGTTTCAAAGTAGTAATTTTAAATACAGTTCAGAAGATAATATGTGCAAATTGGTCAATTGAGGTAAAAGTGTATGAAATTTCAAGCTTAGCTTTCCTATGAAGTGTTGTGCCCACCTTAATACAGAGAGACAGAGGCTCTATTTGTAATAAGTCTATATAGTAGTATGCATGTGTATATACAAATAGATATATAAATGTATGCCCATAACTACAAGTACATATTTCATGCTTTCTGTTTTCCTCTTTGCGGGCGATCTAGTTGTTCCAACTACCAGAAAAGTGGCAACAGTGCAGAAAGCAGGTAACTACTGCATCTCAGTGTAAATAAAGGGATGAATGTTTTATGTTATACAGCGACATAGAATCATATGGCATGTAATGTCTCTGATTGTCCTGAAGAATTTTACAGCTAGCTTTTTCTAGATGTCCTTTGCACAATTGTGCATCTAGTCCCATCTATTGTTTGCTTACCGATATCCTGATGGGACTGCTCAGAAGGTATCTAGAGTAAATTAGAAATAACTACGTAACAGTATTCATATAAAATATTGTGTTTATTGTATATGTATCACCAGTTGCTACTTTGTAAGTTTTTTGATATCAAACACTACAACATTCAGACTTAGAGTATATACTTTTTAGAAAAAAAACTAATTCTTGCTCTGCCCTTAGTGTGTTTCTTTCTCAGGCAAAGAATTAAAGTACCTGAGCAAATACTGCAAAGTCTGCCAGAGACCAGAATATAATACTGGATTGCTGCGGTAGTTTTAGGTGTGGAGGGACAGCTATTTTTTATATCTCTCTGCTAGGACATAAACATGCAGGGATTGTCTTGAATTTTGACACTCTACGTATATAAAAATCTTAATATGATGACTCCAAGAAAATACAACCTGTCTGATGTTAGGGATCCTCTTTGATTCTGTTTTTTCCTTGTATGGGATATGGTTGAATGCCAGCAAATTATCAACTTAGCCTCTAAGATGACCTTCAATATGAAAAGAAACAGTCCAGTTTTGTCTACAGTGCACGACTGCTGAACCCCACCTTGGAAGAAAGGAACTTTAGGTCAACTAACATCCTATCCATTTTTTTCATTTTCAAGAGGTCCTTGAAATTATCTTTCTATCATAATTTTATCTATATTGTTTAGTGCAAATCAGTGTCTCTGTCCCTATGCACTCCACAGTCTGCTGTCTAAGCTCTAATGATGTTGTATCATGTTCCTCGAAGCTTATTAATGACATATGTTGTCACCAAATGCAGGACTTTAACTAAAAGTCACTACAGTCTTGAGATCATCGGACTTCCGTTCCTTTCCATTCATATTTTAAATGTCTTTAAACTTCAGGTATCAGTGGGCAGTATGTGGCAGTGCAAACTGCAGGCAAATGACATTGGTTGCTTTTTTATTTGCAGTAGATTAGTTCATTCCATTATAAGCCTATTAAGATACATTTTAAGTTTAATAACTACTTGTTTGACATCCAATTGCAACCTTTCCTATTACTTCTTGGAAATACTCAACCCAATTTGGCCATTTCAAACTTTCAAATGTGTACGCCGTTATTCTGAGGTTTTGTGCAAAGTACTCAGCTGGTCACTTGAGGAAAAGATCATTTGCAACTTTTGATGTCCCTCCAGGCATACAAGAGGTCAGACATCTCAGAAATGCAATCTACTTCTTAGTCTTGCGTGTAAGGGAAAACAAGTAGAGTCATTCAGTGGTCCTGGCAGGTCACAAAATACGAGGTGCAGTCTGATTTTCTACTTGCACAGGTCTAAATAAATTGTCATTTGCAGTCAGTCAACAGCCACCTTGTTGAAACTAAGAGACAGTGGGTAGGTTGACTCATCAATAGTCCCTGACCAGTGGGTAATAAGTTCCAAGGGCAAACATTCCCTATTTTTCAGCACATCTTGTTTGCGCTATCCCACAGTGTACTATTCTTAGTTAATTCCAGCATGGCAGAATTACTGTGTCACAGGAATATGCTCCTGAGCCAGGAGTGTGTATAGGAAAATGGGCGGTTGGCTCTTTCTCAACCAAACAAAATTGGATCTGGGACCATCTCTTCACCTCACCGGATTGGAACCAGGTTGGCTATATTGGTTTCGGGATCCAAGGACACCTTTTCCTCCGGTGCCCGTTGACATGTTACTTTCAACTTGTAAGCTTCACCCTGATCCTTTACAAGTTATTGAAGATCCTGATCCCTCCACAGCTCTCCTTTCTTTAAGAGAATGAGTAACATACCTTATAACAGGTTTTTCTACCAAAATGCTCAAACCATTCTTTCTGTTCTAAGAGCAGTTTCACTTCTCATCAAGAATACAGCGCTGAATGGAAAGGAAACAACAGGCCGGCTAATAATAATTAGCGTATTTAAGCTTCAAGCAGACAAATTGTCAGTTAATAAATGGCACTTTCCTGTGTATTTATATACAATCCAACTACTGCAATTAATTGGAAATGTTTACATCTCCGTCGTTTGAATTATAGCAACCTAAAATATAGTCTAAAACGCACATGTAGCGTGACTGAATATATCAAAGCGGACCTCTTTCTGTCAAAAAAGTTTATTTTGACAGATTCACCCGCAGGTTTAAATGCAGCACCAGTCAACCTACCCATGTAGGCCTGAACCCATATTCTGCTTATCAGCCTAGTGAATGACAATGTGTGTGCGTTCGTTCACCAGTCATTAATAACTTCCATGTCACTGGTATATCTCCTGCACCATATAATAAGACCTTACTGGTAAGTCAAGTGGGCAAATTGGTTATTAGCCAATTTTGTCATATTTAAGGGTCAAAGCACATACATTGAGACATGACCAGCAGTGCCTGCGTGTGCAGAGAAGAAGAATCAGAAATACCAGTCAGCAGATGAACAGGTGACCACACAAAAAATGGATTTTCAAACAGTGTTGGAAAAGTTGCATAATGTTACAAATTTCTTAGTAGCACAAGATTCATACTGAGTACTTTAGAAAAAAGGAACTGCAGTAAGGGATAACTCCTTTCCCATGTTCCACTTTTAAGTAGTATTTGGTATTGCCTTTAGGACATCCATGCAGTACCATTGTTTTGTGCAAGGTTGGTTCCAATGTTAAGATACAGACAGCCACCTGCTGTGCTTGCTCACATAATGCTGTTTTGTTATCCTCAAAACTTGTTCTATTATCACTGTTTTTACCAAGTACAGGAACACAACTTCAGGCCACAGTGCTGTTGGCAATTACCATCATGTTCTCTCAATACAGAGGTCAAATCCAAAAATGTCAGTAGGCTCTTTGTGGCATAGAGAACTACATGCATATGAAAGCTGGTACACTTTCATAAAACACTTGCTATGTTTTCCAAGAATGTACCCATGCAATTTCACGTGTGAATTCTACCCGCTCCCTTGCCTAACATCCCACGTCAAAGTTTACACTTTCACCATGTAGAACATACTACTAATTTACCGGTTTCAAAGTAGTAATTTTAAATACAGTTCAGCAGATAATTTGTGCAAATTGGTCAATTGAGCTAAAAGTTTATGAAATTTCAAGTTTAGCTTTCCTATGAAGTGTTGTGCCCACCTTAATACAGAGAGACAGAGGCTCTATTTGTAATAAGTTTATATAGTAGTATGCATGTGTATATACAAATAGATATATAAATGTATGCCCATAACTACAGGTACATATTTCATGCTTTCCCGCTCTCTTTATTAGTAGATTGCATTTTTGATGATTTATATGCATTGTAAACATTACAAAGATTGTCTCCAACAAAATTAAACAGTGTCCAAAGGTTGTCCAAAAACTTTGTAAAGTTCCACATTCTCTGTTGTTCTATGATCTTTGCCACATTCGTTTCAAAGTAATAACAGCATTAATCATTGTAATATCATCAGTTCCGATTATAGACGGAGCATTTTAGAACCATCTATGTTTTTCTACAAAACCCAAAATCCATTCTAGACGGGCCTGGCAATAGTTGAAAAAAATTAAATATTTTAATCTAAATACATTGCTTGGAATCTCAACATCTGGCATAAGTTTTCTGTTTTCCTCTTTGCAGGAGATCTAGTTGTTCCAACTACCAGAAAAGTGGCAACAGTGCAGAAAGCAGGTAACTACTGCATCTCAGTGTAAATAAAGGGATGAATGTTTTATGTTACACAGCGACATAGAATCATATGACATGTAATGTCTGATTGTCCTGAAGAATTTTACAGCTAGCCTTTTCCAGATGTCCTTTGCACAATTGTGCATCTAGTCCCCTCTATTGTTTGCTTACCGATATCCTGATGGGACAGCTCAGAAGGTATCTAGAGTGAATTAGAAATAACTACTTAACAGTATTCATATAAAAGATTGTGTTTATTGTATATGTATCACCAGTTGCTACTTTGTAAGTTTTTTGATATCAAACACTACAACATTCAGACTTAGAGTATGTACTTTTTAGAGAAAAACAAATTCTTGCTCTGCCCTTAGTGTGTTTCTTTCTCAGGCAAATAATTTAATTACCTGAGCAAATACTGCAAAGTCTGCCAGAGACCAGAATATCATACTGGATTGCTGCAGTAGTTTTAGGTGTGGAGGGACAGCTATTTTTTATATCTCCCTGCTAGCACACAAACATGCAGGGATTTTCTTGAATTTTGACACACTACTGTAGTGAATCCTAGTTTGTTTTAGCAGGATAACAGGAGTTAGCTTAGCCGTAGGCTTGTATACTCGTGCCCCCGTCACCCAGTGACTTTTAACCTACTTAGCTTGCTCTGTCTTAGTCTATTTAATTATTTATTTCCGTTAAGATGTCGGCCTTGTTTATAGTTAGGCCACTTGTTATGGGTTCTATTATCAGTGTCACTGTGCCAAGGCGTCAAGATCAAGCACAAAAGACAAACATACAGTAGGTATTCACACTTAGGGATTTTCCCTCTCTATACTTTCGAGGGATTGTTGATATTAATTGCCGTCCCAAGCATGCCTGTTATCTATTGTTATGAATAACACTTATGTCAGGGGACTTTGTAGATCTGTATAAATACAACACACTTTAGACAGATAATCAGAGGGATTCCGACCAGAGGGCATCGCCACCATCGCTGATACCGATGCTGCAGTCATCTTGACGCTGACCCAGTCTTCGTTTCCCTGCGGAGTCTGAGATCGAGACCTCATTCCAAGGTAACGAGTGTTGGGGGCTCCTCTCATGGACACCGCTTTGGCAGATTAGGTTTAATGAACTCAGCTCTCCTTTTAGGTAGGAGGTTAGACCTATTCTCCTTAGGGTATTAGGGCTTAATCCATCTTATACATATACATATATTTATTTCATATATTGCACAATGGTGGGGGTCTTTATAAAAATGACTCTCTTCTTCACAATACTGTTGCTTGGTATATTCATTAACCTAATCATTGCAGTTCATGCAAATTATCACAAATTACAGTTATGTTGAATAAAAACTATTATAACTTCACTGCATCTGTGTTATTGCCTTTTTTTGTATGACACATAATAAATCTGTGAGAAAAGGGTAATTTCCGTTTAACCACGACAACCCTGAGAGATCTTACTTTGAGTCCATGCGTAAGCGACTGCTACAAATCACCTTTTACTATTGTGTTTCTGGTGAGGTACTGCTAGTAAGCCGGTAAGGTTTGGACAACAGTTACAACTAGTTGTAGGAAGAGACTTAGGGGGTTATTACAACTTTGGAGGTGGTGTTAATCCGTCCCAAAAGTGATGGTAAAGTGACGGATATACCACCAGCCGTATTACGAGTCCATTATATCCTATGGAACTCGTAATACGGCTGGTGGTATATCTGTCACTTTACCGTCACTTTTGGGATGGATTAACACCTCCTCCAAAGTTGTAATAACCCCCTTAGTCACCTGCAAACAAAAGTACTGTCATCCTGAGACCAGCAGTCTTGCTCAGAGCAAGAGTCCAAACTACGACATGGCGCCACCAACGATGGTGTTTAGGCACTAATTTACGGATACCCTGACTACCACTGTCTCACAGAAAACAGGTACCCTCAGTACCATTATACGGAGACGTCCGTGGTCTTTGGGAGAATCCTCCTCAGCTGAACAGGTAACACCTAATTAGGCTGTAGGTTGTTCAAGCTCAAACTGATCAAAAGGAAAAGCTTTCCCTATTTTTTGGTGTTCCGTTTCTCTAAACAACTATGGCTAATACCATAGACATTCCTGCAAATGCTAGACATGCACTTACACAACATTTATTAGCGCATGGCCTTACAGAAGAGGGCGGGGATGTTACTTTGATTATAGAAGCGACTGAAGCCTACCAAACAGAAACGTTTTACTGTTGGGTTGCCTTTCCTGAGGCTGACCAACGAACGCACACATTTCACACATATGACATTGCAAACGTACCCGTAAGATACGAAGCATACCAGTATCATGAAATATCGCTCACATATCAAGAGCATCAGAACTGGTTTGAAGGCGCCCTACGGCATGTACTACGACAGGTGAGGCTAGGTCCTTTAAGTAATGAAGGGCCTACATGGCCCATGTTTGCCACATATACACCTCACCCAGGCATACAGACTATGCCGATCGCAGATTTACGAATATTATATAATGAGTTAGTGGCATTATATAGATGATTGGTTCAGTTCGTAATGCGAACATTGAACACTACACCAGCGCGTCCCGCACCACCAGTAGCTGGTGGATATCAATTGGCTACTGGGATTAATCCACAAACAGTGCATACTATTATAGGTAAAGTGCCCACGGAACGGGAAAAAATACCGTTCTGGATTTCCCAGAAAACAAATCAGCTGGAAGCTGTGTTCCCCCATACGGGCCTGTAGCATATGTATCTAAGTTTTACTTGTTGTTGCCGCTACTTAATTTGTGTCTCATTTAGTTGTATTAACAATGCTTATTTGTTTTTATCTGGTTCATTCTCCACTTACTTATTGTTATTTAAATTAGTTAGTTTCACACTGTTACGTTAGTAGAACCTTCCTTCTGAGGTTCTGGAATCCTGGCTGTGGGGGAGTTGCTGATTGACCTTCATCCAGTCCAGTCGTGTATATGCCTGCCGTGGATCTTTAATAAACCTTTCTTGAGAAACGACTCAACCTCGTCTACCAAGGATTTCTTTAGTGTTCCTCAGTGTTCCATACTACATATTTGGTACCAGGAGTGGGGCGAAGAAGAAGATTTCAAGATACATCGCGATTAAGAAGAAAAAAACTACGGAGCAGTTTTATTTCGGAGCCTAAATCTTCTCGAGGGATCCACCGACCGGCACACGGCCAAATACTCACATTGGTAACGTGCTAGCTTACCTTTTCTTGTGCTGTTGAGATTTGTGGAGTTTCAAGTCACCGCGCGCTGTCTATCTCGAGCTGATAGTCGTCCCGTGCTGTGATCAAAGAACTCAGGACGCGCGCTGTTAACGACGTGGTCGCCTAGGATACAGACGCGCTAGAGACGTTGTCGCCTAGGAAACTAACGCGTGTGCGTACAGCTGCATTTAAAAAATAAAATTTAAAAAAAGGAAAAAAAAAGGGGGTGTAGAGAGTCAAGTTTTTACGGACGCGTATGTGCATCTCTACCCTCTGAAATCAACCTTTTTAATAGGAACATTGACATTTCATCGACGGGACAAATACATGTAATCTATATTTTCAAATTATTTGTTATCTCTTCATGGCTTCTAATAACCTGGTAGTACAACCTCCACTTTTTTTATCCAAGACTGGTAAACCGGACATTAAGTGGAGGGAATGGATCAGAATTTTTGAAAATTACTTAGTGGCAATTGATGCCAATGACTTTTCTCCCTCAAGAAAGTTAGCTCTATTGTTTAATCACTTAGGTGTTGCTGGGCAGCGAGTTTTTGACAACCTGCCTATAATTTCTCCACCTGATGGAAGCGGTGGTGATAACGTAACATGGAATGTTTATATTGAAGCAAAAGAGAGAATTGGGAAGCAGTTCTCAGATGAGTACAATGTATTATTGGAAAGATTCAATTTTGTTATGCACAAGCAAGCTGTGGATGAGTCAGTGGAGGAGTTTGTGGCTAATTTGCGTGTGTTAGCTGCGAGATGTGATTTTGGTGCTCAAGTCGACATGCATATTAGGGATCAGTTTGTTTTCCATTGTTATTCAAAAAAAATTCAAGAACGTTTGTTAGCATGTCGTAACCCTACTTTGGAGGAAACACTAGACATAGCTAAAGCTGTCGAGAGATCCATTGTTACCTCTAAAGTAGTGTCTGGACACCTAGAAGGACTGAGAGTCAATCAACTAGGAGACTCAGAGGTCAATTATATTAAGGAAAGAAACACAAAATTTAACAAGAGTACACCGCTGTGTTTCCGCTGTGGCTCACGCAATCACTTAGGAAACAACCAGTTATGCCCAGCATTGGGCATTAAATGCTTAAAATGTCAGAAACTGGGCCATTTTCAGGTTGTTTGCAGGCAGCCTAACCGTATTTACAAACCTCCCACTAGCAATAGTATGAGAGTGAGAGTTAGTAATGTGTACTCCAAAGGTGAACAGGCGGATGATGGAGTGAATGACTGTACTACTAACTTTTCTAATGTTGTTCTAACAGTGGATGTTACCACAGTTAGGAGTATCAAGGGGCCTGTATGTCAGGCAGTCATCGATTCTGTGGATATTTCGGTCATGGCAGACTCTGGTTCACCCATCACTATTATTGCAGAGACTACTTACCGCAGGTTCTGGCCCTCTTTTAAGGTTTTGATTGATGCTGACATTAGTCCCAAAGCCTTTGGGGATCATGACATTGAACTTTTAGGGTATTTTTCATCTACTTTATCTATTTTGGGCAGGAGCACAGTGACAAAAATGTATGTAGCAGTGGATGGCAGAGATATAATAGGGTGGAAAGATCTTGCGAAGCTAGGCATTATACTACGTCCTGGTTTTGACAATCCGATAGTCTTAGGAGAAATGCCCCTAGAAGTGTCAAAAAATTAGCTTACCTGCTACCAACATCTCAGACACTTTTACAATGAAATACCCTGAAGTGTTTGCTGATGAAATTGGTGTAGTGAAAGGTTTTGAACACTGCATCAGACTCAAGAATGGAGTCATTCCTGTAGCTCATAAAGTAAGACCCATTCCTATCATTGTAAAAGGGCAACTCAAAGATCTTTTGGATAAACTGGTTGTTAACGGTATTATAACTCCTACAGACTCTTCTGAATGGGTTTCACCCATTGTTCTTACAAAAAAAAAAAATGGGGACTTGAGATTATGTGTGGACCTAAGATCACTTAATAAAAACATAATTGTTGATTGTCATCCTCTTCCTCGTATACAAGAGATGATTGCTAGTTTGGGCACTTCAAAATTTTTCTCCACCATTGACTTGCACTCTGCATATCATCAGATTGCCCTTAGTGTAGATTCTCAAGAACTTACTACTTTTGTGACTCCTTTTGGGGCATACAAGTATCTCAGACTTCCTTTCGGACTAGCCTCTGCAGCGAGCGTTTTCCAGAAATTAATGGATTCTTTATTTGGTGATTTTGACAGTGTATGTGCCTTTCAGGACGACATTTTGATCCACACTAAAGACATGGAAGAACATTACATTTTACTAGACAAAGTTTTTTCTATTCTCAGAGACTATGGTATCACAATTAAAAAGGAGAAATGTAAGTTTTTGGTCCAGAGGGTAGAGTACTTAGGTCATTCTATTTCTGCTGATGGCATTAAGCCTAAACAAGGAAACCTGGATGCCATCTGTAATGCGCCCTGCCCATCAAACAAAGATGAGCTTCGTTCATTTTTGGGCCTATGCGAATATTACTCTAGGTTCGTTGATAGTTATGCGATGATAGTACAACCCCTTAGAAATCTGTTGAAGAAGGGTAGCAAGTTCGAATGGGATGAACAAGTGATGGGGGCATTTAACGCCATTAAAAAACTCGTATTGTCTGCTCCGGCCTTGAAACCATTTATACCATCTGCTAAATCTTTTATAGCAGTGGATGCTAGCATGAAGGGTTTGGGGGCGGTGTTTGGCCAATGGGTGGATGGTCGTGAACACACAATTGCATTTGCGTCGAGATCTCTCTCAGATACTGAAGTCAATTACAGCACCATTGAGAGAGAGGCTTTAGCCTGTGTCTGGGCAGTACATAAGTTTAAGACTTATATTTGGGGTATGGCCTGTACACTCTACACGGATCACAAGCCTCTGGTATTTTTGATGGATGGGAATGGATTAGGTAAAGCCTCTTCAAGGTTGGTAAGACTGTTGTCCAAGTTACAAGAATTCAATCTAGATGTGAAATATATTCCTGGAGGGAAAAATGTTAGGGCGGATTGCCTTTCTAGGTTGCCTTTACCTTTAACTGATACTGAACAGGAGGATACAGAGTGTGTGATTGGTGCGTTGGATGTAGTTTCAACTTCTGATGGTTTATTTTCTGAGCAAGATTGGATCTCTGCGATGTCAAGAGATTCAGTTCTTTCAGAAGTGATGTTTCACATTACTCATGGTTGGCCAAAGAATCAGAAATTCTGCGGGGAACTCAACACTTTTCGTCAGATAGCCGCTGAGTTATCGAGTGAGAACGGTGTGTGCATGAGAGGTCCCCTCTACATTCCTCCTTTTGATTTAAGGCCCTTGCTTATAAAGGCTGCTCATGAAGGACATCTAGGCGTATCAGCCACTTGCAGAAGGTTAAAAGGAAAATACTGGTGGCCATGCCTTGATAAACAAGTGTCGGATTTTGTGGACCAGTGTACCTCTTGTGTGGTTTCTGACAAACATTGGAAGTGCCACGTTAAACCATTGCATAATATTCCGTTTCCCAATGGTGCTTGGGAAAGTATTGCTGTAGATTTCTCCGGCCCTTTTACCATTCTGCCTAGAAACATGAAGTACATGATTGTTGCTATTGATTACTTTTCAAAATGGATATATTACGATTTTGTGGAACATACTGACACGGAATCTGTTATTTCATTTCTGTCATCTCTGTTTTACTTAGAAGGTCCACCGTCCAACATTGTTACTGACAATGGGGTTCAATTCATTTCCAGTAAGATAGAAAATTTCTTATTCAAGTACAATGTTAAACATTCGTGTGTAGCTCTGTACAGTCCTTCTTCCAATGGACTGGTGGAGAGAGCTAATCGTATTCTCAAAGAAGGGGTTCAAACGGCTGTTGCTACCAACTGCAATGTGAAAGAATTTTTAAATGAAAAATTGTGGGCTTATCTCAATACGCCGCATTCCACTACAGGTTTTTCGCCCTTTGTGTTGCTCAGAGGGAGGGAATCTAGATCTAAGTTAACACCTTCATGGATGGCCCCCTCTCATAAGGACGTGAAGGTGGATATTAAAGAGTTGAAACAGAAAGTCTCTGAGAAACAATTCCTTCAAAAACGCGATTATGATTCTCGCAAAAAAGTGAGTGAGGTGATTGTTAATGTGAATGACTGGGTTCTGATTAAGAAGCCTTGTAAAGTACCCAAGGAAGTTTCGGCATATTCCTTACCTGTAAAGGTTTTAAGAGTTTCTAAATCTGCTGTATTACTCGAAGGTAAGGGGTGTGAAGAACCAGAACCTTATGGGCCTGGCGGCGCAGGGTACGCCTGAAATCTCCTTGGATTCACCTGCCTCAACTAACAGAGACACGGGACACTCTGTCAGGCGTAAAAGATCAGATTTTATTAGCTGCAGCTAGTACAGTTGTCCAAGAAGTACACAAGGTATGTTCTCAGGAGACTGCCACTTTACTTTGTGGCGCACAATCTTATATACCGTATAAAAACCATTTATTAACTACATACACTCCCAGAACACATAGAAAGGAGCTAGTAAGAATAATGTAAAGATAGAACAGAGCCAATAGAAATGTCGGAAAACAAGACAGCACCAATAGAAGGAATTGGAAAACAAAGTATCAAGTGACTTAAGGTTGCCTCCCCTCCAGCTGTGTTTGTCACCCCTCCCTTGAACTAATTCATTAACCGATCCACAACGAAGTTGCATGTGGTGTGATAAGTTTGTGTGCGTTTGGAGGACAGTTGTGAAATGAGAGAATACTAGCAAAGGACAGCGAAGGCCAGACGATAAGATAAGATCGGCGGAGAATAGTGTGAGCCTACAGATAGTTGAAACAAGGATTAGAAAACCAGACAGGGATTAGTGTACTCGGTCAGACCTTAATACCAGCCTTGTAAAGATAGAGGCAGAAGGCTGTTTTGAACACCATGTTGCAGAATAAGCAGAAAAGGCAGAATGGACTTCGTTCGCTGTGCTGCCTGAGTGAAGGCAACATAAAATGGCGGCGGGCCACAAAATGGCGGGTCGATACGATCGTATTAAAAATCGAATTTCCTCAGGTGGTGGAATAAAAACTCTATTATTCCAATTTCTACTTCACAAGCTGACATTTTCAAACAGGTCTATGCCGGACGTGAGGAGGTCAGTTCTGGTGCCACATTTATCGACGGATCTACCAATGGTGAAGACAAAATGTTCAACCTCACGCAAAGTAATTCCGGGGGTCAAGCAAGCATTCCATATCATCCGGAACTTTCCTCGTCGTTTGACCCAGCTTTATTGTGTACACGCAGTAATAGGATTGTTAAACTTCCTTCGAAATACAATGATTATTGTTTATATTAGTGTATGTATTTTTGAGCATATGTATCTAAGTTTTTGTTTTCTTTTGCTTTGGGGAGGAGGAAGATGATGTAGCATATGTATCTAAGTTTTACTTGTTGTTGCCGCTACTTAATTTGTGTCTCATTTAGTTGTATTAACAATGCTTATTTGTTTTTATCTGGTTCATTCTCCACTTACTTATTGTTATTTAAATTAGTTAGTTTCACACTGTTACGTTAGTAGAACCTTCCTTCTGAGGTTCTGGAATCCTGGCTGTGGGGGAGTTGCTGATTGACCTTCATCCAGTCCAGTCGTGTATATGCCTGCCGTGGATCTTTAATAAACCTTTCTTGAGAAACGACTCAACCTCGTCTACCAAGGATTTCTTTAGTGTTCCTCAGTGTTCCATACTACAGGGCCACAGGAAAAACATAGATTGCTCACTATGTGCTTGCCGTTTGGGATGGTTCCCTCGGTGGATGAATGTGCCACTTGGGGTATAGTCTTCGCTGCTGTTTATACTACCACACATGGTACCCCTACACTTGCCAATTTACCGGAAGTATTAAAACAAATAAAAAATGAGCATGGGGCTGCACCGGCCCTGGATCTGGGGCTGAAATTGATGCGTTACTTTGACGCCGTCTCCTCGATAATGCTAAGTAATATTAAAGGGGAAGCGGTGGCACTGGCAATACGCCAGCGTCTCTGGGAAACTCCAAATATGGAACAAGAGAGACAGCTACCGTAAACAATCTCCGATACCTATACTAGTATAGGACAGGATGGTTTGGGAGCCAAACCTAAAAAATTGGACATACCGAGTACCGCCCATAAGGAAGGTACGAAGCAAGCACAAGAGGGCTCTAAAAAGCGCTGGGACAAACAAAAAGATTTCAAAGACAGGAGAAATAAAAGAGATGATTCTCCACTTCCGGAGTACTCTGAAAGGAGGTATAATCTCAGAAATAGGGATAACATTAGAACTCCAGACAGATATACTGATTCACGTCCTTCTCGTTCCTTTCAGGACGCACCGGATAGGCGTGGCGAGAGAGGGGGCCGTCAAGATCGACGTCCAGAATACGTGAAAGAAAAGAAAGACTCGCCACAGTCTACCATTAAAAAAGAAGAAAAGACTCCTCCGCAAAAGCCACAATTTAAAAAGAAGAAAGTGGCAGCACTGACCGTTAAAAATGCCAGTTGTATTGAGAACACTGTTGAGGAACAAGAGGTGGGCAGTGACTCTGTTGGACAGCACGGCAGAGGTCACGATATGTCGCCAGAGTCTGAAAGATCATCTGGATGCGACAGCAACTAGCGATTACATCGCGGTTGAGACGGCGAATGGCCACGTTCTCCCACCCGATCGGGTTTATGATTTAACAATTCAGATAGAGGGAGACGTGGAACGCATTATTAGTGTAATATTTTGGGATTAAGTTACTAGTGATATCCTGTTGGCCAAGAGAGACTGGCCACCTGAACATGTCCGCAAGCTCCCACATGGGGAAGATGTAATTTTGCCTTCTTTCTCCGATCTTGTTCCGGAGGCAGACAAAAAAGCCTATGCTGCTGAATGGGCTTTAGCGCAGACACCTGCATTATACCGTAATCATGTAGGTTGGGACAAGGACTCTCCTTGTCATGTTATTCCCGTTAGGTCTACACCGCACCCGCAGCCACAATACCCTGTTAAACATGAAGCGAAAGCTCCAGTGACGGAGATACTGTCACAACTTGAATACCAGGGACTAATTGAGCCCTGTACATCGGCAATGAATAATCCGTTATTTCCTGTTGCAAAACCTGATCATTCATATAGAATAGTGGTTGATTATAGACACTTAAATAGTCATACACGCATATATGCTATACAAAATTCACACAGCACAGTGCTGATCAACAATATAGTGCGTAAAAAATATAAAACTACATTGGATATATCTAATGGGTTTTTCTGCCAGAATTTAGCACATGAAAGTAGGGACCTAAGTGCATTTTCCTTTGGCTCTCAGCAACGCTTTTTCGTTTACCACAAGGCTATAAAAACAGCCCAGGACTGTTTTCGGACCATGTCACATCAATCTTGCACAAGCTTGATTCCGATGCATTATCCTATGTGGATGATATCTATCTCACTGACGACACCCTCAACATTCATCTTGCAAGGGTCAATTGGATAATTTTGGGATTTGCAGCCTTCGGATATAAATTTAATTTTAAGAAAAGCAAGATAGCCTTTCTTAGTTTATTGTTCCTAGGATATGAGCTATCAAACGAGGGGAAGAACCTGGCCCCGCACTTCCTAGAAAAGTGTGCTCAGCTACAGCCTCCGAACACGCTTAAGAAATTACAGTCATTACTGGGTTTCTTTAATTTTGGCAGAACATACATTCCAGATTATGCTAAATGCATCAAGCCACTATATGACTTAATTCAGCCCAACTTTTCTAGCAGGCGATGGACGATTGAACACACACACATCCTTAGGGACATACAACGGGACATGCTGGAAACTAGACACTTATACACTGGTGACAATAAAATAAATTTGGTCATCAGAATAATAGCTGGTGCCCTTGGATTTACCTATGTCACCTTTAATGAGGGTAACACAGTGCCGATAGCATACAAATCATATTTGTACTCTAATGCTGAGAAACGTTTTGCTCCTACTGAAAAAATTCTGACAGCAGTTCAGATGTCTGTCATAAAGGAGAGGCAACTTGCCCAGGGGAAACGTATTATTGTTGTCTCCCTAGTGCTGGCCTTAGAGGCTGTCACTAAAGCGAGCGTTTCAAACGCTAAGGCATTACATCCACGCTGAATTCAATGGGCGACGTATCTGACCGCCACTGATGTTGATTATGTGTTTGACCCAAGACTTCAGACACAAGAATTTCTCCAGTATGAACAGGAGTACCCCGCTCCTCTACATATTTTGCCAATAGACAGTTATGATACCATCATTTATACTGACGGATCGGCACAACCGGCTCTGGGTACTAAACATCAATACTCGGCAGCTTTCACAGCTGTGTGCGGGGTAATGGAAGACAGAGTTTTCCATTCTCACAGACCTTAGGGGACTGCACAGCCCAGTTGGCCGAGCTTAAGGCTCTTCTTCTAGCGCTCGAACATTCTGAGCCAGGAACACAGACTTTGATCCTCTGTGATTCATATTACTGCGTCCAGTCATACAATGAATAGCTCAATCATTGGAAACTGAACGGGTTTAGAGATTCTAAAGAGAACACCATTGAACACAAAATGTTGTGGGGAAGAGTGGCTGATCTTAAAGATAAGCTTCCATGTAGTTCATACATTAGGGCACCAACGTGTAGGAATACACGTTGCCGGCAATACATTGGCTGATGAAGCAGCCAAAGCATCAGTAGCTACGGCTTCTGTGGCTGCAGTGACTCGTTCTCGGACGAGGTTGGATAATGAAATACTGATTGCCGTTAAAGCTTCGGCTGCAGGCAAGACCCTTCCGAAAGGATACCCTACGAACTATACTTATTATATCAGTGCACAGAATGTTGCTTTCGCAACGATTCCTGAGGTAGGTGATCGAGTGATCCCCAATGAAGACCAAAGATTAGAGCTGATTACATCTGCACATGAGGGTGTCGCTTCTGCACATGCTGGTATACAGGCCACTATTACAATTCTACAACAACGATACTGGTGGCCTGGTCTATGCAGACGGACTAAACAGTATGTCCTTTGCTGTGACATTTGTCAGCAGATTAAGGGCTCAAATATCAAACGCCCTCGGCAGACATCTCTCTTAGTGTCAGACAAGCCACTCCATTGTGTGTACCTGGACCATTGTGGTCCCTTGCAGCCTGATGGTGCATATAAATAAATTTTAGTGGCTGTAGATTCCTGTTCCAGATTCCTGTGGGTATGGCCACAGCGGTCGGCTGACGCCCGGACTGTTATAAAAGATTTGCTGATCTTTATCGATACATATGCGGTTGCAGCATTCCATTCGGACCAGGGCCCTGCATTTGCCTATAAAGCTTTCAGGGACACCATGAAAACAATGGGTGTTGAACTCCATTACTCCTCACCATACCATCCCGAGGGAAATTTGGTTGTGGAGAGGCGGAATCATGATCTAAAGCAGTCCTTAACAGCTCGAGTATTAGGTTCAGGCTACGGTTGGTTACATCACCTATATGGGGTCCAGAGAGCACTGAATAATCTGCCAAGACGGTCCTTGGGGGGGAAAGTCTCCATATGAGGTTCTCTTTGGGACACCTATGTATGTCCCCGATCTTGATGCCCCTGGTATGGTGGCAGCAGAAACACCATTTGATATAAAAGAACGTCTCGCTGTTTTACAGGAGCTTCAACAATTCCGTGATGATAAATCATCTGCAAGTGCTGCCATCTTGGGTTTAAGGGAATTGGTGAAAACTTCGACTGGCTGGATTCCTAAAGTTGGGGATCTGGTTCGTGAGAAGATCGCTGTGAAAAAAGAGTTTGGTCCATCATACAGAGCACCTGTACCGGTCTTGGGGATAAAAGGCACCAGGACTGTCATCCTTCCACCATTGTCTGGTTCCAAATCAAACAGATTCATCTCCATTGATGACATCAAATTACACCATGTGGCCAATTCTTCACAGTAGACCAGGAGGTCCCTTGGGTAGTTCCCGATCCCCTCTCACTACCCAACAGGACATCCATCTGCATAGTAGGATGGATATCACTACTACTGACTATGCAACTATGTCAACTGCTGTTCCGGACACGTCCTCGACCATGGGGAGGGCGGAAAATGAACTTTTGTTGGTTCCAGTAACAACTTCGGAGAACACCCCGCTTCAGGATTTGGCTGTATTTTACACAAACACTTCCACGACTAATAACGTTGTCTATCAAGAACTTCCACGAGCAGTGGATGAGAATTCGATGGGTCCTGTGTTTGCAGAGACTTCCTCTGGCTATTTTGTAGACATTGATGATTTTTCTTCAGATTCATCCTCAACTGAGACTGACAAAGTTTTGAGTAGTAACAAATTCTATTGATGGCTTAAGAAGAACTATTTGATATATCCATGGAACTATCTTTGGTTCTGTTTGACATTTATTGCATTATTTTTATGGATTGGTTTTGTGACTGTTTTCTTTTTACTGATTAATGGTCACTATATCGCTGATCGCTCCTCTGTGGAGCCTGTTGATGAAATTTTAACACCACATCATTCATCGCATAAGGTCCGACGTGATTTGTCAATATTACAGCTATTCCAATTCCTGATGGGATTGTATGGGACAAAGTTCCGTTCGATATATACGGGCCTACAGAGATAATTCAAATACCATACGTGTTCAAAATTTCAATGTCTGATGTTATTACTCCTAATGTTGTCGCTGATGATTGGGATGTCCAAACAGTTGATTCAATGCTAACTGAAATGAAGGACTACTCCGCTTTTGGAAGTGATGATGTATATGATTAGACAATGAATTATGGGGAAATGTTCTGCTATAACAATTGGGGACATCACTACCTGCACCGTGCAACTAGATATAGGCCTCTCTTTAACTACACACAATGGGAACACTGTTCAACACCACAGGTGGGGAGTCCAAAGTATTACAGTGACAAATTCACATACTTTTCTGGGCATGATACAAAGAAAGCTGAATCATATTATTTTAAATTACCTCCAGCGCAATTTAGAAAACTTTTGCTAACAGATACGAAACTGATTTATTCAGATCCATTTGTTTCCCGGCTCTCGATTGAGGGTTACGAATATTGGAAAAACACTATAGATTTGAAGAGTGTCTGGGGAACACGAGATTGGCAAATACAGGGTAGGGAGGCTTTGTTTCGAGCTTGCTTGATTCCTGTGCAAATGATTTTTTTAAATGACTCTGTTGAGAAGACATCATGTCTAGGGTTAGCAAAAATTAAAGATCTGAACACGCCCAGTATCCCTACTCCGACACAATTTAGAGATTGGCAACACTTTCTTAATGTTTCAGAGGACAGGCTAGATGCAATGGTTAAGGCTGGTGCTTATAATTCTTCACTTTCCCGTCCCGGCAGATGGTTGGTATGGCCCACCGACACTGATGAGTGTCAAAGGTGTTTTTTGAACTCTTCAGGGTTTTTTTCCATTCATAGGCCAGACCTTTGCTTTCTATCAGGACAACATATGGAATAATTACAACATACAGTGTGGGTAAGCTGTGCCAGCAATGAGTGCAGACAAACACTTTAACAGCGGTTATACAACATCTGAACACTCTTTCTGACAGTATAGACTTACAGGATTTCCTATTAGGTCCTGGGAAACAACGCTCGAAACGGTTTTTATATGCTATGTATAATGAAATTTGGAAGCTTTCTCAAATTGAGGCTGCTGCACGTTTAAGGCAACTTGATAAGGAGAATTTGGAAAAAACATTGGTTGTTGTCAACAATGGAATGAACACGCTGTCCAACAGGATTTATTCACTGTCATATATAGTGTCATCTGCTATTGATATCACTCAGACTGATTTGTCCCGGTTATATCATGGGCAAACACAGCTACGTTCCATCATGCAGCTGGGTTGGGCATTGCAGACACTGAGAAGTGGCCACATTCCATGGAAATACATTAATAGGAGTGAACTATTCCCTGCTTTTAATTTTTCCAGGGAACAAGAGACAATGGCTAAAAGGGAGGCTCGTTTCACCTTGCTTCAAGTAGAGAAGTTAGATAAGTTACCCTTCACGGTAGCAGAGAGTCCTTCAACTATCTGGCTCTTACACAGCATTATTAATTTACCGTTTTCAACCTTTAGTTTCTCGAGCTGCCTGTAACATCTTGCAGTGGGATGATATGAACGGCTAGGAGATATCTTTATTAAGGAAGAGTGGGAGTTGCCCTTTGAGTATCGATGTCTGAACGGTGAACAGGAGGTCTTTCTTAGCGGAAGTGAATGTGAGTCTGCTGTTCGTCATTCCATGATATGCAAACAGGTGTCTCTTCACGGTCTTTGCAATGCGGCGGTCGCGAATTTGGCCTGTTTTCTAAAGGGTACTCCCGTCCCCTTGATTCGTTCAGTGTTTCATGTACTTTCTAATGGGAGTTATCTTCTTCTGAGCGATGACAGCTGTTGCGGCTTGCGACCTGGAATTGCCTATGCAATCTCAGTCACAAAGGTTGTTACGTGTTGTGGCCATGTTTTGTTTCCCCCACACGAGAGATACAAGTATCTGAAATGTGGCCCCACATTGATACTATTAATGTGAACTATGACAAGTTGAGTAGACTAAAGGCGCTATTGTTTCAAAAACAGGTCGCCTTGACATCCGCAAAAGAGACGTATGCTCTCCAGATTGCGAGATCATCAGCCAAGATACAATCCCTTTTAAATACCGATTTCCCCAAACACTTTGGAGAGTTGGTATCCAGAATATTCAATGCTTCAAGCACAACTGGGATTGTTCATTTCTTTAAGGCTGTCGGGTCTGGTTTCGTGTCCATCTTCCAGACTGTCTTCGGAGTCATCCCATCAGCCATCCATTCTCTCTTTTCCAGTGTGTTTGGTGGCTTTCCAATTATTTTGGCTTTAATTGGCGGAGTGCTACTGCTATTTTTTCTGATTCGCGGTGGTTGTTTTTTGCCAGCGACACAGAGCAATGGAGCCGCTCCCGTCAACCCCGCTGTGCCGTGAACTCATGATTCGGATCTTCGGAACACCCTTGCTGGTGGAACTGGAGTTTGACTGGTCATTGTCATTACGGCCTCTACTCTGGTGTGTACAACCGGTGTTCCGCTGCATATGGTGTCTCTTTGAACATCTGCCTATGGTCTGTCTTGCTGTTGCACCGACATCTCCTGTGGACCACGAACTGCTGATGTCCCCGATGAGGGTTCATACACGGTCATGCCCCTTGAGACTGAGGTTGCTCTGCGAGGCCACCTATGAGCCTTCTGTTATATGATCTAACATGGATGAGGACGCTGCAGCGAGTGTCAATACACCGATGAATGTGGCTCACTTCTGCTCTGTGGATCTGTTTGTCCGTCCAGCTCTCGATTTCACTTCAGACGATGTTGACTCGTTTTTAAGATCCTTGAATGGTGACTTCGATGACATTCTTCAAGATGCTGCATATAACACATGATTTGATGAATTTGCTTACCAGTTCCCCGTTCTAAAACAAGCAATTATACTAAAAGTTTGCTATACTTGTCATGATTGATATTAACATCTCTGTATGTTTTTTAAACTAATTTTAACACACAGCAATTATTTTGTCATTAAATAAATTTTTTAGCTTGAGTTTTCGTTTTTGTTTTTTGGCTTTTAGTTCAGTAGCAGCTTTTTTAGAGTTTGGGTTGCTTTATCTTCACCATACCTGTTACGGCAATGGGGAGGGTGTAGTGAATCCTAGTTTGTTTTAACGGGATAACAGGAGTTAGCTTAGCCGTAGGCTTGTATACTCGTGCCCCCTCACCCAGTGACTTTTAACCTACTTAGCTTGCTCTGTCTTAGTCCATTTAATTATTTATTTCCGTTAAGATGGCAGCCTTGTTTATAGTTAGGCCACTTGTTATGGGTTCTATTATCAGTGTCACTTCGCCAAGGCGTCAAGATCAAGCACGAAAGACAAACATACAGTAGGTATTCACAATTAGGGATTTTCCCTCTCTATACTTTTGAGGGATTGTTGATATTAATTGCCGTCCCAAGCATGCCTGTTATCTATTGTTATGAATAACACTTATGTCAGGGGACCTTGTAGATCTGTATAAATACAACACACTTTAGACAGATAATCAGAGGGATTCCGACCAGAGGGCATCGCCACCATCGCTGATACCGATGCTGCAGTCATCTTGACGCTGACCCAGTCTTCGTGTCCCTGCGGAGTCTGAGATAGAGACCTCATTCCAAGGTAACAAGGGTTGGGGGCTCCTCTCATGGACACGGCTTTGGCAGATTAGGTTTAACGAACCCAGCTCTCCTTTTAGGTAGGAGGTTAGACCTATTCTCCTTAGGGTATTAGGGCTTATTCCATCTTATACATATACATATATTTCTTTCAGATATTGCACAATGGTGGGGGTCTTTATAACAATGACTCTCTTCTTCACAATACTGTTGCTTGGTATATTCATTATCCTAATCATTGCAGTTCATGCAACTTATCACAAATTGCAGTTATGTTGACTAAAAACTATTATAACTTCACTGCATCTGTGTTATTGCCTTTGTTTGTATCAGACATAATAAATCTGTGAGAAAAGGGTGATTTCCGTTTAACCACGACAACCCTGAGAGATCTTACTTTGAGTCCATGCGTAAGCGACTGCTACAAATCACCTTTTACTATTGTGTTTCTGGTGAGGTACTGCTAGTAAGCCGGTAAGGTTTGGACAACAGTTACAACTAATTGTAGGAAGAGACTCAGTCACCTACAAACGAAAGTACTGTCATCCTGAGACCAGCAGTCTTTCTCAGAGCAAGAGTCCAAACTACGACACTACGTATATAACTTTTTAGAAAAAAAAACAATTCATGCTCTGCGCTTAGTGTGTTTCTTTCTCAGGCAAAGAATTAAAGTACCTGAGCAAATACTGCAAAGTCTGCCAGAGACCAGAATATCATAGTGGATTGCTGAAGTAGTTTTAGGTGTGGAGGGACAGCTATTTTTGATATCTCCCTGTTAGGACACAAACATGCAGGGATTTTCTTGAATTTTGACACTCTACGTATATAAAAATCTCAATATGATGACTCCAAGAAAATACAACCTGTCTGATGTTAGCGATCCTCTTTGATTCTGTTTTTTCCTTGTATGGGATATGGTTGAATGCCAGCAAACTATCATCTTAGATTCTAAGAACCTTCAATATGAAAAGCAATGGTCCAGTTTTGTCTACAGTGCACGACTGCTGAACCCCACCTTGGAAGAAAGGAACTTTAGGTCAACTAACATCCTATCCATTTTTTTTGTTTTCAAGAGGTCCTTGAAATTATCTTTATATCATAAGTGTATCTATATTGTTTAGTGCAAATCAGTGTCTCTGTCATTATGCACTCCACAGTCTGCTATCTAAGCTCTAATGATGTTGTATCATGTTCCTCGAAGGCTTAGTAATAAAACGTGTTGTCACAAAATGTAGGACTTTAACTAAAAGTCACTACAATCTGGAGGCCATCGGACTTCCGTTCCTTTCAATTCATATTTTAAATGTCTTTAAACTTGAGGTATCAGTGGGCAGTATGTGGCAGTGCAAACTGCATGGAAATGACATTGGGTGCTTTTTTATTTGCAGTAGATTAGCTCATGCTATTATGATATATTTTAAGTTTAATAACTACTTGTTTGAGATCCAATTGCAACCTTTCCTATTACTTCTTGGAAATACTCAACCCAATTTGGCCATTTCAAACTTTCAAATGTGTACGCCGTTATTCTGAGGTTTTGTGCAAAGTACTCTGCTGGTCACTTCAGGAAAAGATCACTTGCAACTTTTGATGTCCCTCCACCCATACAAGAGGTCAGACATCTGAGAAATGCAATCTACTTCTTAGTCTTGCGTGTAAGGGAAAACAAGTAGAGTCATTCAGTGGTCCTGGCAGGTCACAAATACGAGGTGCAGTCTGATTTTCTACTTGCACAGGTCAAAAAAAATTCTCATTTGCAGTCAGTCAAGAGCCACCTTGTTGAAACTAAGAGACAGTGGGTAGGTTGACTCATCAATAGTCCCTGACCAGTGGGTAATAAGTTCCAAGGGCAAACATTCCCCATTTTTCAGCACATTTTGTTTGCGCTATCCCACAGTGTAAAATTCTTAGTTAATTCCAGCATGGCAGAATTACTCTGTCACAGGAATAGGCTCCTGAGCCAGGAGTGTGTAGAGGAAAATGGGCGGTTGGCTCTTTCTCAACCAAACAAAATTGGATCTGGGACCATCTCTTCACCTCACTGGATTGGAACCAGGTTGGCTATATTGGTTTCGGGATCCAAGGACACCTTTTCCTCCGGTGCCAGTGGACATGTTACTTTCAACTTGTAAGCTTCACCCTGATCCTTTACAAGTTATTGAAGATCCTGAGCCCTCCCCAGCTCTCCTCTCTTGAAGAGCATGAGTAACATACCTTATAACAGGTTTTCCTACCAAAAAGCTCAAGCAATTCTTTCTGTTCTAAGAGCAGTTTCACTTCTCATCAAGAATACAGCGCTGAATGGAAAGGAAACAACAGGCCGGCTAATGATAATTAGCGTATTTAAGCTTCAAGCAGACAAATTGTCAGTTAATAAATGGTACTTTCCTGTGTATTTACATAAAATCCAACTACTGAAATTAATTGGAAATGTTTACATCTCCGTCGTTTGAATTATAGCAACCTAAAATATTGTCCAAAACGCACATGTAGCATGACTGAATATATCAAAGCAGACCTCTTTCTGTCAAAAAAGTTTATTTTGACAGATTCACCAGCAGGTTTAAATGCAGCACCAGTCAACCTACCCATGTAGGCCTGAACCCATATTCTACTTATCAGCCTAGTGAATGACTATTTTTGTGCTTTCGTTCACCAGTCATTAATAACTTCCATGTCACTGGTATATCTCCTGCACCATATAATAAGACCTTGCTGGGAAGTCAAATGGGCAAATTGGTTATTAGCCAGTTTTGTCATATTTAAGGGTCAAAGCACAAACATTGAGACATGACCAGCAGTGCCTGCGTGTGCAGAGAAGAAGAATCAGAAATACCAGTCAGCAGATGAACAGGTGACCACACAAAAAATGGATTTTGAAACAGTGTTGGAAAAGTGGCATAATGTTACAAATTTCTTAGTAGCACAGGATTCATACTGAGTACTTTAGAAAAAAGGAACTGCGGGAAAGTATAACTCCTTTCCTATGTTCCACTTTTCAGTAGTATTTGGCATTGCCATTAGGACATCCATGCAGTACCATTGTTTTCTGCAAGGTTGGATCAAATGTTAAGATACACACAGCCACCTGCTGTGCTTGTTCACATATTGCTGTTTTGTTATCCTCAAAACTTGTTCTATAATCACTGTTTTGACCAAGTATAGGAAAACAACTTCAGGCCACAGTGCTGTGGGCAATTACCATCATGTTCTCTCATTACAAAGGTCAATTCCAAAAATGTCAGTAGGCTCTTTGTGGCATAGAGAACTACATGCATATGAAAGCTGGTACACTTTCATAAAACACTTGCTATGTTTTCCAGGAATGTACCCATGCAATTTCACGTGTGAATTCTACCCGTTCCCTTGCCTAACATCCCACGTCAAAGTTTACACTTTCACCATGTAGAACATACTACAAATTTACCAGTTTCAAAGTCGTAATTTTAAATACAGTTCAGCAGATAATTTGTGCAAATTGGTCAATTGAGGTAAAAGTTTATGAAATTTCAAGTTTAGCTTTCCTATGAAGTGTTGTTCCCACCTTAATACAGAGAGACAGAAGCTCTATTTGTAATACGTCTATATAGTAGTATGCATGTGTATATACAAATAGATATATAAATGTATGCCCATAACTACATGTACATATTTCATGCTTTCCCGCTCTCTTTATTAGTAGATTGCATTTTTGATGATTTTTATGTATTGTAAACATTACAAAGATTGTCCCCAACAAAATTAAACAGTGTCCAAAGGTTCTCCAAAATCTTTGTAAAGTTCAACATTCTCTGTTGCTCTATGATCTTTACCACATTCGTTTCAAAGTAATAACAGCATTAATCATTGTATTGTCATCAGTTCTGATTATAGACGGAGCATTTTAGAACTATCTATGTTTTTCTACAAAACCCAAAATCCATTATAGACGGGCCTGGAAATAGTTAAAAAAAAAAAAATATTTTCATCTAAATACATTGCTTGGAATCTCAACTTCTGGCATTAATTTTCTGTTTTCCTGTTTGTTTGTGATCTAGTTGTTCCAACTACCAGAAAAGTGTCAACAGTGAAGAAAGCAGGTAACTACTGCATCTCAGTGTAAATAAAGGGATGAATGTTTTATGTTATACAGCGACATAGAATCATATGGCATGTAATGTCTCTGATTGTCCTGAAGAATTTTACAGCTAGCCTTTTCCAGATATCATTTGCACAGTTGTGCATCTAGTCCCCTCTATTGTGTGCTTACCGATATCCTGATGGGACCGGTCAGAAGGTATCTAGAGTAAATTAGAAATAACTACTTAACAGTATTCACAGTAAATATTGTGTTTATTGTATATGTATCACTAGTTGCTACTTTGTAAGTTTTTTTATATCAAACACTACAACATTCAGACGTAGAGTATGTACTTGTAGAAAAAAAAAAAATTCTTGCTCTGCCCTTAGTGTGTTTCTTTCTCAGGCAAAGAATTAAAGTACCTGAACAAATACTGCAAAGTCTGCCAGAGACCAGAATATCATACTGGATTGCTGCAGTAGTTTTAGGTGTTGAGGGACAGCTATTTTTGATATCTTCCTGCTAGGACACAAACATGAAGGGATTTTCTTGAATTTTGACACTCTACGTATATAAAAATCTTAATATGATGACTCCAAGAAAATACAACCTGTCTGATGTTAGGGATCCTCTTTGATTCTGTTTTTTCCTTGTATGGGATATGGTAGAATGCCAGCAAATTATCAACTTAACCTCTAAGATGACCTTCAATATGAAAAGCAATGGTCCAGTTTTGTCTACAATGCACGACTTCTGAATCCCACCTTGGAAGAAAGGAACTTTAGGTCAACTAACATCCTATCCATTTTTTTTTGTTTTCAAGAGGTCCTTGAAATTATCTTTATATCATAAGTGTATCTATATTGTTTAGTGCAAATCAGTGTCTCTGTCCCTATGCACTCCATAGTCTGCTGTCTAAGTTCTAATGATGTTGTATCATGTTCCTCGAAGGCTTGTTGATAACATGTGTTGTCACCAAATGTAGGACTTGAACTAAAAGTCACTACAGTCTTGAGGTCATCGGACTTCCTTTCCTTTCCATTCATATTTTAAATCTCTTTAAACTTGAGGTATCAGTGGGCAGTATGTGGCAGAGCAAAGTGCATGCAAATGACATTGGTTGCTTTTTTATTTGCAGTAGATTAGCTCATGCCATTAAAAGCCTATTAAGATACATTTTAAGTTTAATAACTACTTGTTTGACATCCAATTGCAACCTTTCCTATTACTTCTTGGAAATACTCAACCCAATTTGGCTTTTCAAACTTTCAAATGTGTACGCCGTTATTCTGAGGTTTTGTGAAAAGTGCTCAGCTGGTCACCTGAGGAAAAGATCACTTGCAACTTTTGATGTCCCTCCAGCCATACAAGAGGTCAGACATCTGAGAAATGCAATCTACTTCTTAGTCGTGCGGTAGGGGAAAACAAGGAGAGTCATTCAGTGGTCCTGGCAGGTCACAAATACGAGGTGCAGTCTGATTTTCTATTTGCACAGGTCTAAATAAATTCTCATTTGCAGTCAGTCAAGAGCCATCTTGTTGAAACTAAGAGACAGTGGGTAGGTTGACTCATCAATAGTCCCTGACCAGTGGGTAATAAGTTCCAAGGGCAAACATTCCCTATTTTTCAGCACATCTTGTTTGCGCTATACCACAGTGTACTATTGTTAGTTAATTCCAGCATGGCAGAATTATTCTGTCATAGGAATAGGCTCCTGAGCCAGGAGTGTGTATAGGAAAATGGGCAGTTGGCTCTTTCTCAACCAAATAAAATTGGATCTTGGACCATCTCTTCACCTCACTGGATTGGAACCAGGTTGGCTATATTGGTTTCAGGATCCAAGGACACCTTTTCATCCGGTGCCAGGGGACATGTTACTTTCAACTTGTAAGCTTCACCCTGATCCTTTACAAGTTATTGAAGATACTGAACCCTCCCCAGCTCTCCTTTCCGGAAGAGCATGAGTAACATACCTTATAACAGGTTTTCCTACCAAAAGGCTCAAGCCATTCTTTCTGTTCTAAGAGCAGTTTCACTTCTCATCAAGAATACAGCGCTGAGTGGAAAGAAAACAACAGGCCGGCTAATGATAATTAGCGTATTTAAGCTTCAAGCAGACAAATTGTCATTTAATAAATGGTACTTTCCTGTGTATTTATATAAAATTCAACTACTGAAATTAATTGGAAATGTTTACATCTTCGTCGTTTGAATTATAGGAACCTAAAATATAGTCTAAAACGCACATGTAGCGTGACTGAATATATTAAAGCAGACCTCTTTCTGTCAGAAAAGTTTATTTTGACAGATTCACTAGCAGGTTTAAATGCAGCACCAGTAAACCTACCCATGTAGGCCTGAACCCATATTCTGCTTATCAGCCTAGTGAATGACAATGTGTGTGCTTTCGTTCACCAGTCATTAATAACTTCTATGTCACTGGTATATCTCCTGCACCATATAATAAGACCTTACTGGTAAGTCAAATGGGCAAATTGGTTATTAGCCTATTTTGTCATATTTAAGGGTCAAAGCACAAACATTGAGACATGACCAGCAGTGCCTGCGTGTGCAGAGAAGAAGAATCAGAAATACCAGTCAGCAGATGAACAGGTGACCACACAAAAAATTGATTTTCAAACATTGTTGGAAAAGTGGCATAATGTTACACATTTCTTAGTAGCACAGGATTCATACTGAGTACTTTAGAAAAAAGGAACTGCAGGAAAGGATAACTCCTTTCGTATGTTCCACTTTTAAGTAGTATTTGGTTTTGCCATTAGGACATCCATGCAGTACCCGTTTTTTTTGCAAGATTGGATCCAATGTTAAGACACACACAGCCACCTGCTATGCTTGCTCACATATTGCTGTTTTGTTATCCTCAAAATTTGTCTATAATCACTGTTTTGACATTGTACAGGAAAACAACTTCAGGCCACAGTGCTGTGGGCAATTACCATCATGTTCTCTCATTACAGAGGTCAAATCCAAAAATGTCAGTAGGCTCTTTGTGGCATAGAGAACTACATGCATATGAAAGCTGGTACACTTTCATAAAACACTTGCTATGTTTTCCAAGAATGTACCCATGCAATTTCACGTGTGAATTCTACCCGTTCCCATGCCTAACATCCCACGTCAAAGTTTACACTTTCACTATGTAAAACATACTACAAATTTACCAGTTTCAAAGTAGTAATTTTAAATACAGTTCAGCAGATAATTTGCGCAAATTGGCCAATTGAGGTAAAAGTTTATGAAATTTCAAGTTTAGCTTTCCTATGAAGTGTTGTGCCCACCTTAATAAAGAGAGACAGAAGCTCTATTTGTAATACGTCTATATAGTAGTATGCATGTGTATATACAAATAGATATATAAATGTATGGCCATAACAACATGTACATATTTCATGCTTTCCCGCTCTCTTTATTAGTAGGGTGCATTTTTGATGATTTTTATGCATTGTAAACATTACAAAGATTGTCTCCAACAAAATTAAACAGTGTACAAAGGTTGTCCAAAAACTTTGTAAAGTTCCACATTCTCTGTTGCTCTATGATCTTTACCACATTCCTTTCAAAGTAATAACAGCCTTAATCATTGTATTGTCATCAGTTCTGATTATAGACAGAGCATTTTAGAACCATCCATGTTTTTCTACAAAACCCAAAATCCATTCTAGACGGGCCTGGAAATAGTTTAAAAAAATAAATATTTTCATCTAAATACATTGCTTGGAATCTCAACATCTGGCATTAATTTTCTGTTTTCCTCTTTGTGGGTGATCTAGTTGTTCCAACTACCAGAAAAGTGTCAACAGTGCAGAAAGCAGGTAACTACTGCATCTCAGTGTAAATAAAGGGATGAATGTTTTATGTTATACAGCGACATAGAATCATATGGCATGTCATGTCTCTGATTGTCCTGAAGAATTTTACAGCTAGCCTTTTCCTGATGTCCTTTGCAAAATTGTGCATCTAGTCCCCTCTATTGTTTGCTTACCGATATCCTGATGGGACCGCTCAGAAGGTATCTAGAGTAAATTAGAAATAACTACTTAACAGTATTCATATAACATATTGTGGTTATTGAATATGTATCACCAGTTGCTACTTTGTAAGTTTTTTGATATCAAACACTACAACATTCAGAAAACACTTGCTATGTTTTACAAGAATTGTCCCATGCAATTTCACGTGTGAATTCTACCCGTTCCCATGCCTAACATCCCATGTCAAAGTTTACACTTTCACCATGTAGAACATACTACAAATTTACCAGTTTTTAAGTAGTAATTTTAAATACAGTTCAGCAGATAATTTGTGCAAATTGGTCAATTGAGGTAAACGTTTATGAAATTTCAAGTTTAGCTTTCCTATGAAGTATTGTTCCCACCTTAATACAGAGAGACAGTAGCTCTATTTGTATAAAGTCTACATAGTAGTATGCATATGTATATACAATTAGATATATAAATATATGCCCATAACTACATGTACATATTTCATGCTTTCCCGCTCTCTTTATCAGTAGAGTGCATTTTTTATGATTTTTATGCATTGTAAACATTATAAAGATTGTCTCCAACAAAATTAAACACTGTCCAAAGGTTGTCCAAAAACTTTGTAAAGTTCCACATTCTCTGTTGCTCTACGATCTTTGCCGCATTCATTTCAAAGTAATAACAGCATTAATCATTTTATTATCATCAGTTCTGATTGTAGACGGAGCCTTTTAGAACCATCTATGTTTTTCTACAAAACCCAAAATCCATTCTAGATGGGCCTGGAAATAGTTGAAAAAAATAAAATAGTTCCTTCTAAATACATTGCTTCAAATCTCAACATCTGGCATTCATTTTCTGTTTTCCTCTTTGTGGGCTATCTAGTTTTTCCAACTACCAGAAAAGTGGCAACAGTGCAGAAAGCAGGTAACTACTGCATCTCAGTGTAAATAAAGGGATGAACGTTTTATGTTATACAGCGACATAGAATCATATGACTTGTAATGTATCTGATTGTCCTGAAGAATTTTACAGCTAGCCTTTTCCAGATGTCCTTTGCACAATTGTGCATCTAGTTCCCTCTATTGTTTGCTTACCGATATCCTGATGGGACCGCTCAGAAGGTATCAAGAGGAAATTAGAAATAACTACTTAACAGTATTCATATAAAATATTGTGTTTATTGTATAAGTATCACCAGTTGCTACTTTGTACGTTTTTTGATATCAAACACTACAACATTCAGACTTAGAGTATTTACTTTTTAGAAAAAAAACACATTCTTGCTCTGCCCTTAGTGTGTTTCTTTCTCAGGCAAAGAATTAAAGTACCTGAACAAATACTGCAAAGTCTGCCAGAGACCAGAATATCATACTGGATTGCTGCAGTAGTTTTAGGTGTTGAGGGACAGCTATTTTTGATATATTCCTGCTAGGACACAAACATGAAGGGATTTTCTTGAATTTTGACACTCTACGTATATAAAAATCTTAATATGATGACTCCAAGAAAATACAACCTGTCTGATGTTAGGGATCCTCTTTGATTCTGTTTTTTCCTTGTATGGGATATGGTAGAATGCCAGCAAATTATCAACTTAACCTCTAAGATGACCTTCAATATGAAAAGCAATGGTCCAGTTTTGTCTACAATGCACGACTTCTGAATCCCACCTTGGAAGAAAGGAACTTTAGGTCAACTAACATCCTATCCATTTTTTTTTGTTTTCAAGAGGTCCTTGAAATTATCTTTATATCATAGGTGTATCTATATTGTTTAGTGCAAATCAGTGTCTCTGTCCCTATGCACTCCATAGTCTGCTGTCTAAGTTCTAATGATGTTGTATCATGTTCCTCGAAGGCTTATTGATAACATGTGTTGTCACCAAATGTAGGACTTGAACTAAAAGTCACTACAGTCTTGAGGTCATCGGACTTCCTTTCCTTTCCATTCATATTTTAAATCTCTTTAAACTTGAGGTATCAGTGGGCAGTATGTGGCAGAGCAAAGTGCATGCAAATGACATTGGTTGCTTTTTTATTTGCAGTAGATTAGCTCATGCCATTAAAAGCCTATTAAGATACATTTTAAGTTTAATAACTACTTGTTTGACATCCAATTGCAACCTTTCCTATTACTTCTTGGAAATACTCAACCCAATTTGGCTTTTCAAACTTTCAAATGTGTACGCCGTTATTCTGAGGTTTTGTGAAAAGTGCTCAGCTGGTCACCTGAGGAAAAGATCACTTGCAACTTTTGATGTCCCTCCAGCCATACAAGAGGTCAGACATCTGAGAAATTCAATCTACTTCTTAGTCGTGCGGTAGGGGAAAACAAGGAGAGTCATTCAGTGGTCCTGGCAGGTCACAAATACGAGGTGCAGTCTGATTTTCTATTTGCACAGGTCTAAATAAATTCTCATTTGCAGTCAGTCAAGAGCCACCTTGTTGAAACTAAGAGACAGTGGGTAGGTTGACTCATCAATAGTCCCTGACCAGTGGGTAATAAGTTCCAAGGGCAAACATTCCCTATTTTTCAGCACATCTTGTTTGTGCTATACCACAGTGTACTATTGTTAGTTAATTCCAGCATGGCAGAATTATTCTGTCATAGGAATGGGCTCCTGAGCCAGGAGTGTGTATAGGAAAATGGGCAGTTGGCTCTTTCTCAACCAAACAAAATTGGATCTTGGACCATCTCTTCACCTCACTGGATTGGAACCAGGTTGGCTATATTGGTTTCAGGATCCAAGGACACCTTTTCATCCGGTGCCAGGGGACATGTTACTTTCAACTTGTAAGCTTCACCCTGATCCTTTACAAGTTATTGAAGATACTGAACCCTCCCCAGCTCTCCTTTCCGGAAATGCATGAGTAACATACCTTATAACAGGTTTTCCTACCAAAAGGCTCAAGCCATTCTTTCTGTTCTAAGAGCAGTTTCACTTCTCATCAAGAATACAGTGCTGAGTGGAAAGAAAACAACAGGCCGGCTAATGATAATTAGCGTATTTAAGCTTCAAGCAGACAAATTGTCATTTAATAAATGGTACTTTCCTGTGTATTTATATAAAATTCAACTACTGAAATTAATTGGAAAAGTTTACATCTTCGTCGTTTGAATTATAGGAACCTAAAATATAGTCTAAAACGCACATGTAGCGTGACTGAATATATTAAAGCAGACCTCTTTCTGTCAGAAAAGTTTATTTTGACAGATTCACTAGCAGGTTTAAATGCAGCACCAGTAAACCTACCCATGTAGGCCTGAACCCATATTCTGCTTATCAGCCTAGTGAATGACAATGTGTGTGCTTTCGTTCACCAGTCATTAATAACTTCTATGTCACTGGTATATCTCCTGCACCATATAATAAGACCTTACTGGTAAGTCAAATGGGCAAATTGGTTATTAGCCTATTTTGTCATATTTAAGGGTCAAAGCACAAACATTGAGACATGACCAGCAGTGCCTGCGTGTGCAGAGAAGAAGAATCAGAAATACCAGTCAGCAGATGAACAGGTGACCACACAAAAAATTGATTTTCAAACATTGTTGGAAAAGTGGCATAATGTTACACATTTCTTAGTAGCACAGGATTCATACTGAGTACTTTAGAAAAAAGGAACTGCAGGAAAGGATAACTCCTTTCGTATGTTCCACTTTTAAGTAGTATTTGGTTTTGCCATTAGGACATCCATGCAGTACCCGTTTTTTTTGCAAGATTGGATCCAATGTTAAGACACACACAGCCACCTGCTGTGCTTGCTCACATATTGCTGTTTTGTTATCCTCAAAATTTGTCTATAATCACTGTTTTGACATTGTACAGGAAAACAACTTCAGGCCACAGTGCTGTGGGCAATTACCATCATGTTCTCTCATTACAGAGGTCAAATCCAAAAATGTCAGTAGGCTCTTTGTGGCATAGGAAACTACATGCATATGAAAGCTGGTACACTTTCATAAAACACTTGCTATGTTTTCCAAGAATGTACCCATGCAATTTCACATGTGAATTCTACCCGTTGCCATGCCTAACATCCCACGTCAAAGTTTACACTTTCACTATGTAGAACATACTACAAATTTACCAGTTTCAAAGTAGTAATTTTAAATACAGTTCAGCAGATAATTTGCGCAAATTGGCCAATTGAGGTAAAAGTTTATGAAATTTCAAGTTTAGCTTTCCTATGAAGTGTTGTGCCCACCTTAATAAAGAGAGACAGAAGCTCTATTTGTAATACGTCTATATAGTAGTATGCATGTGTATATACAAATAGATATATAAATGTATGGCCATAACAACATGTACATATTTCATGCTTTCCCGCTCTCTTTATTAGTAGGGTGCATTTTTGATGATTTTTATGCATTGTAAACATTACAAAGATTGTCTCCAACAAAATTAAACAGTGTACAAAGGTTGTCCAAAAACTTTGTAAAGTTCCACATTCTCTGTTGCTCTATGATCTTTACCACATTCCTTTCAAAGTAATAACAGCCTTAATCATTGTATTGTCATCAGTTCTGATTATAGACAGAGCATTTTAGAACCATCCATGTTTTCTACAAAACCCAAAATCCATTCTAGACGGGCCTGGAAAGTTTAAAAAAATAAATATTTTCATCTAAATACATTGCTTGGAATCTCAACATCTGGCATTAATTTTCTGTTTTCCTCTTTGCGGGTGATCTAGTTGTTCCAACTACCAGAAAAGTGGCAACAGTGCAGAAAGCAGGTAACTACTGCATCTCAGTGTAAATAAAGGGATGAATGTTTTATGTTATACAGCGACATAGAATCATATGGCATGTCATGTCTCTGATTGTCCTGAAGAATTTTACAGCTAGCCTTTTCCAGATGTCCTTTGCAAAATTGTGCATCTAGTCCCCTCTATTGTTTGCTTACCGATATCCTGATGGGACCGCTCAGAAGGTATCTAGAGTTAATTAGAAATAACTACTTAACAGTATTCATATAACATATTGTGGTTATTGAATATGTATCACCAGTTGCTACTTTGTAAGTTTTTTGATATCAAACACTACAACATTCAGAAAACACTTGCTATGTTTTCCAAGAATGCACCCATGCAATTTCACGTGTGAATTCTACCCGTTCCCATGCCTAACATCCCATGTCAAAGTTTACACTTTCACCATGTAGAACATACTACAAATTTACCAGTTTTTAAGTAGTAATTTTAAATACAGTTCAGCAGATAATTTGTGCAAATTGGTCAATTGAGGTAAACGTTTATGAAATTTCAAGTTTAGCTTTTCTATGAAGTGCTGTGCCCACCTTAATACAGAGAGACAGTAGCTCTATTTGCATAAAGTCTACATAGTAGTATGCATGTGTATATACAAATAGATAAATAAGTGTATGCCCATAACTACATGTACATATTTCATGCTTTCCCGCTCTCTTTATCAGTAGAGTGCATTTTTGATGATTTTTATGCATTGTAAACATTATAAAGATTGTCTCCAACAAAATTAAACACTGTCCAAAGGTTGTCCAAAAACTTTGTAAAGTTCCACATTCTCTGTTGCTCTATGATCTTTGCCGCATTCATTTCAAAGTAATAACAGCATTAATCATTTTATTATCATCAGTTCTGATTGTAGACGGAGCCTTTTAGAACCATCTATGTTTTTCTACAAAACCCAATATCCATTCTAGATGGGCCTGGAAATAGTTGAAAAAAATAAAATAGTTCCATCTAAATACATTGCTTCAAATCTCAACATCTGGCATTCATTTTCTGTTTTCCTCTTTGCGGGCTATCTAGTTTTTCCAACTACCAGAAAAGTGGCAACAGTGCAGAAAGCAGGTAACTACTGCATCTCAGTGTAAATAAAGGGATGAACGTTTTATGTTATACAGCGACATAGAATCATTTGACTTGTAATGTATCTGATTGTCCTGAAGAATTTTACAGCTAGCCTTTTCCAGATGTCCTTTGCACAATTGTGCATCTAGTTCCCTCTATTGTTTGCTTACCGATATCCTGATGGGACCGCTCAGAAGGTATCTAGAGGAAATTAGAAATAACTACTTAACAGTATTCATATAAAATATTGTGTTTATTGTATATGTATCACCAGTTGCTACTTTGTAAGTTTTTTGATATCAAACACTACAACATTCAGACTTAGAGTATGTACTTTTTAGAAAAAAAACACATTCTTGCTCTGCCCTTAGTGTGTTTCTTTCTCAGGCAAAGAATTAAAGTACCTGAACAAATACTGCAAAGTCTGCCAGAGACCAGAATATCATACTGGATTGCTGCAGTAGTTTTAGGTGTGGAGGGACAGCTATTTTTGATATCTTCCTGCTAGGACACAAACATGAAGGGATTTTCTTGAATTTTGACACTCTACAGATATAAAAATCTTAATATGATGACTCCAAGAAAATACAACCTGTCTGATGTTAGGGATCCTATTTGATTCTGTTTTTTCCTTGTATGGGATATGGTAGAATGCCAGCAAATTATCAACTTAACCTCTAAGATGACCTTCAATATGAAAAGCAATGGTCCAGTTTTGTCTACAATGCACGACTTCTGAATCCCACCTTGCAAGAAAGGAACTTTAGGTCAACTAACATCCTATCCATTTTTTTTTGTTTTCAAGAGGTCCTTGAAATTATCTTTATATCATAAGTGTATCTATATTGTTTAGTGCAAATCAGTGTCTCTGTCCCTATGCACTCCATAGTCTGCTGTCTAAGTTCTAATGATGTTGTGTCATGTTCCTCGAAGGCTTATTGATAACATGTGTTGTCACCAAATGTAGGACTTGAACTAAAAGTCACTACAGTCTTGAGGTCATCGGACTTCCTTTCCTTTCCATTCATATTTTAAATCTCTTTAAACTTGAGGTATCAGTGGGCAGTATGTGGCAGAGCAAAGTGCATGCAAATGACATTGGTTACTTTTTTATTTGCAGTAGATTAGCTCATGCCATTAAAAGCCTATTAAGATACATTTTAAGTTTAATAACTACTTGTTTGACATCCAATTGTAACCTTTCCTATTACTTCTTGGAAATACTCAACCCAATTTGGCTTTTCAAACTTTCAAATGTGTACGCCGTTATTCTGAGGTTTTGTGAAAAGTGCTCAGCTGGTCACCTGAGGAAAAGATCACTTGCATTTTTTTTTGTCCCTCCAGCCATACAAGAGGTCAGACATCTGAGAAATGCAATCTACTTCTTAGTCGTGCGGTAGGGGAAAACAAGGAGAGTCATTCAGTGGTCCTGGCAGGTCACAAATACGAGGTGCAGTCTGATTTTCTATTTGCACAGGTCTAAATAAATTCTCATTTGCAGTCAGTCAAGAGCCACCTTGTTGAAACTAAGAGACAGTGGGTAGGTTGACTCATCAATAGTCCCTGACCAGTGGGTAATAAGTTCCAAGGGCAAACATTCCCTATTTTTCAGCACATCTTGTTTGCCCTATCCCACTGTGTACTATTGTTAGTTAATTCCAGCATGGCAGAATTATTCTGTCATAGGAATAGGCTCCTGAGCCAGGAGTGTGTATAGGAAAATGGGCAGTTGGCTCTTTCTCAACCAAACAAAATTGGATCTTGGACCATCTCTTCACCTCACTGGATTGGAACCAGGTTGGCTATATTGGTTTCAGGATCCAAGGACACCTTTTCCTCCGGTGCCAGGGGACATGTTACTTTCAACTTGTAAGCTTCACCCTGATCCTTTACAAGTTATTGAAGATCCTGAACCCTACCCAGCTCTCCTTTCCGGAAGAGCATGAGTAACATACCTTATAACAGGGTTTCCTACCAAAAGGCTCAAGCCATTTTTTCTGTTCTAAGAGCAGTTTCACTTCTCATCAAGAATACAGCGCTGAGTGGAAATGAAACAACAGGTCTGCTAATGATAATTAGCGTATTTAAGCTTCAAGCAGACAAATTGTCAGTTAATAAATGGTACTTACCTGTGTCATTATATAAAATCCAACTACTGCAATTAATTGGAAATGTTTACATCTCCGTCGTTTGAATTATAGCAACCTGAAATATAGTCTAAAACGCACATGTAGCGTGACTGAATATATCAAAGCAGACCTCTTTCCGTCAAAAAAGTTTATTTTGACAGATTCACCAGCAGGTTTAAATGCAGCACCAGTCAACCTACCCATGTAGGCCTGAACCCATATTCTGCTTATCAGCCTAGTGAATGACAATGTGTGTGCGTTCGTTCACCAGTCATTAATAACTTCCATGTCACTGGTATATCTCCTGCACCATATAATAAGACCTTACTGGTAAGTCAAATGGGCAAATTGGTTATTGGCCAATTTTGTCATATTTAAGGGTCAAAGCACAAACATTGAGACATGACCAGCAGTGCCTGCGTGTGCAGAGAAGAATAATCAGAAATACCAGTCAGCAGATGAACAGGTGACCACACAAAAAATTGATTTTCAAACATTGTTGGAAAAGTGGCATAATGTTACACATTTCTTAGTAGCACAGGATTCATACTGAGTACTTTAGAAAAAAGGAACTGCAGGAAAGGATAACTCCTTTCGTATGTTCCACTTTTAAGTAGTATTTGGTTTTGCCATTAGGACATCCATGCAGTACCCGTTTTTTTTGCAAGATTGGATCCAATGTTAAGACACACACAGCCACCTGCTGTGCTTGCTCACATATTGCTGTTTTGTTATCCTCAAAATTTGTCTATAATCACTGTTTTGACATTGTACAGGAAAACAACTTCAAGCCACAGTGCTGTGGGCAATTACCATCATGTTCTCTCAGTACAGAGGTCAAATCCAAAAATGTCAGTAGGCTCTTTGTGGCATAGAGAACTACATGCATATGAAAGCTGGTACACTTTCATAAAACACTTGCTATGTTTTCCAAGAATGTACCCATGCAATTTCACGTGTGAATTCTACCCGTTCCCATGCCTAACATCCCACGTCAAAGTTTACACTTTCACCATGTAGAACATACTACAAATTTACCAGTTTCAAAGTAGTAATTTTAAATACAGTTCAGCAGCTAATTTGCGCAAATTGGCCAATTGAGGTAAAAGTTTATGAAATTTCTAGTTTAGCTTTCCTATGAAGTGTTGTGCCCACCTTAATAAAGAGAGACAGAAGCTCTATTTGTAATACGTCTATATAGTAGTATGCATGTGTATATACAAATAGATATATAAATGTATGGCCATAACAACATGTACATATTTCATGCTTTCCCGCTCTCTTTATTAGTAGGGTGCATTTTTGATGATTTTTATGCATTGTAAAAATTACAAAGATTGTCTCCAACAAAATTAAACAGTGTACAAAGGTTGTCCAAAAACTTTGTAAAGTTCCACATTCTCTGTTGCTCTATGATCTTTACCACATACCTTTCAAAGTAATAACAGCCTTAATCATTGTATTGTCATCAGTTCTGATTATAGACAGAGCATTTTAGAACCATCCATGTTTTTCTACAAAACCCAAAATCCATTCTAGACGGGCCTGGAAATAGTTTAAAAAAATAAATATTTTCATCTAAATACATTGCTTGGAATCTCAACATCTGGCATTAATTTTCTGTTTTCCTCTTTGCGGGTGATCTAGTTGTTCCAACTACCAGAAAAGTGGCAACAGTGCAGAAAGCAGGTAACTACTGCATCTCAGTGTAAATAAAGGGATGAATGTTTTATGTTATACAGCGACATAGAATCATATGGCATGTAATGTCTCTGATTGTCCTGAAGAATTTTACAGCTAGCCTTTTCCAGATGTCCTTTGCACAATTGTGCATCTAGTCCCCTCTATTGTTTGCTTACAGATATCCTGATGGGACCGCTCAGAAGGTATCTAGAGTAAATTAGAAATAACTACTTAACAGTATTCATATAAAATATTGTGTTTATTGTATATGTATCACCAGTTGCTACTTTGTAAGTTTTTTTAAATCAAACCCTACAACATTCAGACTTAGAGTATGTACTTTTTAGAAAAAAAGCAGATTCTTGCTCTGCCCTTAGTGTGTTTCTTTCTCAGGCAAAGAATTAAAGTACCTGAGCAAATACTGCAAAGTCTGCCAGAGACCAGAATATCATACTGGATTGCTGTGTAGTTTTAGGTGCGGAGGGACAGCTATTTTTGATATCTCCCTGCTAGGACACAAACATGCAGGGATTGTCTTGAATTTTGACACTCTACGAATATAAAAATCTTAATATGATGACTCCAAGAAATTACAACCTGTCTGATGTTAGGGATCCTCTTTGATTCTGTTTTTTCCTTGTATGGGATATGGTTGAATGCCAGCAAACTATCAACTTAGCCTCTAAAATGACCTTCAATATGAAAAGCAATGGTCCAGTTTTGTCTACAGTGCACGACTGCTGAACCCCACCTTGGAAGAAAGGAACTTTAGGTCAACTAACATCCTATCCATTTTTTTTGTTTTCAAGAGGTCCTTGAAATTATCTTTATATCATAAGTGTATCTATATTGTTTAGTCCAAATCAGTGTCTCTGTCCATATGCACTCCACAGTCTGCTGTCTAAGCTCTAATGATGTTGTATCATGTTCCTCGAAGGCTTATTAATAACATGTGTTGTCACCAAATGCAGGACTTTGATTAAATGCCACTATAGTCTTGAGGTCATCGGACTTCCGTTCCTTTCCATTCATATGTTAAATGTCTTTAAACTGAGTTGTCAGTGGGCAGAATGTGGCAGTGCAAACTGCATGCCAATGACATTGGGTGCTTTTTTATTTGCAGTAGATTAGCTCATGCCATTAAAAGTCTATTAAGATATATTTTAAGTTTAATAACTACTTGTTTGACATCCAATTGCAACCTTTCCTATTACTTCTTGGAAATACTCAACCCAATTTGGCCATTTCAAACTTTCAAATGTGTACGCCATTATTCTGAGGTTTTGTGCAAAGTGCTCAGCTGGTCACTTGAGGAAAAGATCACTTGCAACTTTTGATGTCCCTTCAGCCATACAAGAGGCCAGACATCTGAGAAATGCAATCTACTTATTAGTCTTGCGTGTAAGGGAAAACAAGTAGTGTCATTCAGTGGTCCTGGCAGGTCACAAATACGAGGTGCAGTCCGATTTTCTACTTGCACTAGTCTAAATAAATTCTCATTTGCAGTCAGTCAAGAGCCACCTTGTTGAAACTAAGAGACAGTGAGTAGGTTGACTCATCAATAGTCCCTGACCAGTGGGTAATATGTTCCAAGGGCAAACATTCCCTATTTTTCAGCACATCTTGTTTGCGCTATCCCACAGTGTACTATTCTTAGTTAATTCCAGCATGGCAGAATTACTGTGTCACAGGAATAGGCTCCTGAGCCAGGAGTGTGCATAGGAAAATGGGCGGTTGGCTCTTTCTCAACCAAACAAAATTGGATCTGGGACCATGTCTCCACCTCACTGGATTGGAACCAGGTTGGCTAGTTTGGTTTTGTGATCCAAGGTCACCTTTTCCTCTGGTGCCAGTAGACATGTTACTTTCAACTTGTAAGTTTCACCCTGATCCTTTACAAGTTATTGAAGATCCTGATCCCTCCCCAGCTCTCCTTTCTGGAACAGCATGAGTAACATACATAATAACAGGTTTTTCTACCAAAATGCTCAAACCATTCTTTTTGTTCTAAGAGAAGTTTCATTTCTCATCAAGAATACAGCGCTGAATGGAAAGGAAACAACAGGCCGGCTAATGATAATTAGCTTATTTAAGCTTCAAGCAGACAAATTGTCAGTTAATAAATGGTACTTTCCTGTGTATTTATATAAAATCCAACTACTGAAATTAATTGGAAATGTTTACATCTACGTCGCTAGAATTATAGCAACCTAAAATATAGTCTAAAACGCACATGTAGCGTGACTGAATAGATCAAAGCAGACCTCTTTCTGTCAAAAAAGTTTATTTTGACAGATTCACCAGCAGGTTTAAATGCAGCACCAGTCAACCTACCCATGTAGGCCTGAACCCATATTCTGCTTATTAGCCTAGTGAATGACAATGTGTGTGCTTTCGTTCACTAGTCATTAATAACTTCCATGTCACTGGTATATCTCCTGCACCATATAATAAGACCTTACTGGTAAGTCAAATGGGCAAATTGGTTATTAGCCAATTTTGTCATATTTAAGGTCTTAAAGCACATACATTGAGACATGACCAGCAGTGCCTGCGTGTGCAGAGAAGAAGAATCAGAAATACTAGTCAGCAGATGAACAGGTGACCACACAAAAAATGGATTTTCAAACAGTGTTGGAAAAGTGGCATAATGTTTCACATTTCTTAGTAGCACAGGATTCATACTGAGTACTTTAGAAAAAAGGAACTGCAGGAAAGGATAATTCCTTTCCTATGTTCCACTTTTAAGTAGTATTTGGAATTGCCATTAGGACATCCATGCAGTACCATTGTTTTGTGCAAGGTTGGATCCAATGTTAAGATACACACAGCCACCTGCTGTGCCCGCTCACATAATGCTGTTTTGTTAGCCTCAAAACTTGTTCTATAATCACTGTTTTTACCAAGTACAGGAAAACAACTTCAGGCCACAGTGCTGTGGGCAGTTACCATCATGTTCTCTCATTACCGAGGTCAAATCCAAAAATGTCAGTAGACTCTTTGTGGCATAGAGAACTACATGCATATGAAAGCTGGTACACTTTTATAAAACACTTGCTATGTTTTCCAAGAATGTACCCATGCAAGTTCACGTGTGAATTCTACCCGCTCTCTTAACTAACATCCCACGTCAAAGTTTACAGTTTAACCATGTAGAACATACTACAAATTTACCAGTTTCAAAGTAGTAATTTTAAATACAGTTCAGCAGATAATTTGTGCAAATTGGTCAATTGTGGTAAAAGTTTATGAAATTTCAAGTTTAGCTTTCCTATGAAGTATTGTTCCCACCTTAATACAAAGGGACAGAGGCTATATTTGTAATAAGTCTATAAAGTAGTATGCATGTGTATATACAAATAGAAATATAAATGTATGCCCATAACTACATGTACATATTTCATGCTTTTCCGCTCTCTTTATTAGTAGATTGCATTTTTGATGATTTATATGCATTGTAAACATTACAAAGATTGTCTCCAACAAAATTAAACAGTGTCTAAAGGTTGTCCAAAAACTTTGTAAAGTCCCACATTCTCTGTTGCTCTATGATCTTTGCCACATTTGTTTCAAAGTAATAACAGCATTAATCATGTATTATCATCAGTTCTGATTATAGACGGAGCATTTTAGAACCATCTATGTTTTTCTACAAAACCCAAAATCCATTCTAAACGGGCCTAGAAATAGTTGAAAAAAATAAAATATTTTCATCTAAATACATTGCTTGGAAGCTCAACATCTGGCATTCATTTTCTGTTTTCCTCTTTGCGGGCGATCTAGTTGTTCCAACTACCAGAAAAGTGGCAACAGTGCAGAAAGCAGGTAAGTGCTGCATCTCAGTGTAAATAAAGTGATGAATGGTTTATGTTATACAGCGACATAGAATCATATGGCATGTAATGTCTCTGATTGTCGTGAAGAATTTTACAGCTAGCCTTTTCCAGATGTCCTTTGCACAATTGTGCATCTAGTCCCCTCTATTGTTTGCTTACCGATATCCTGATGGGACCGCTCAGAAGGTATCTAGAGTAAATTAGAAATAACTACTTAACAGTATTCATATAAAATATTGTGTTTATTGTATATGTATCACCAGTTGCTACTTTGTAAGTTTTTTGATATCAAACACTACAACATTCAGACTTTCATTCAGACTTTCATTCACAGTATGTACTTTTTAGAAAAAAAAAAAAATCTTGCTCTGCCATTAGTGTGTTTCTTTCTCAGGCAAAGAATTAAAGTACCTGAGCAAATACTGCAAAGTCTGCCAGAGACCAGAATATCATACTGGATTGCTGCAGTAGTTTACGTGTGGAGGGACAGCTATTTTTGATATCTCCCTGCAAGGACACAATCATTCAGGGATTTTCTTGAATTTTGACACTCTACATATATAAAAATCTTAATATGATGACTCCAAGAAAATATAACCTGTCTGATGTTAGGGATCCTCTTTGATTCTGTGTTTTCCTTGTATGGGATATAGTTTAATGCCAGCAAACTATCAACTTAGCCTCTAAAATGACCTTCAATATGAAAAGCAATGGTCCAGTTTGGTCTACAGTGCACGACTGCTGAACCCCACCTTAGAAGGAAGGAACTTTAGGTCAACTAACATCCTATCCATTTTTTTTGTTTTCAAGAGGTCCTTGAAATTATCTTTATATCATAAGTGTATCTATATTGTTTAGTGCAAATCAGTGTCTCTGTCCCCATGCACTCCACAGTCTGCTGTCTAAGCTCTAATGATGTTGGATCATGTTCCTCGAAGGCTTATTAATGACATGTGTTGTCACCAAATGCAGGACTTTAACTAAAAGTCACTACAGTCTTGAGGTCATCGGACTTCCATTCCTTTCCATTCATATTTTAAATGTCTTTAAACTTGAGGTATCAGTGGGCAGTATGTGGCAGTGCAAACTGCATGCAAATGACATTGGGTGCTTTTTTATTTGCAGTAGATTAGCTCATGCCATTATAAGCCTATTAAGATACATTTTAAGTTTAATAACTACTTGTTTGACATCCAATTGCAACCTTTCCTAGTACTTCTTGGAAATACTCAATCCAATTTGGCCATTTCAAACTTTCAAATGTGTACGCCGTTATTCTGAGGTTTTGTGCAAAGTGCTCAGCTGGTCACTTGAGGAAAAGATCACTTGCAACTTTTGATGTACCTCCAGCCATAAAAGAGGTCAGACATCTCAGAAATGCAATCTACTTCTTAGTCTTGCGTGTAAGGGAAAACAAGCAGAGTCATTCAGTGGTCCTGGCAGGTCACAAATACAAGGTGCAGTCTGATTTTCTACTTGCACAGGTCTAAATAAATGCTCATTTGCAGTCAGTAAAGAGCCACCTTGTTGAAACTAAGAGACAGTGGGTAGGTTGACTCATCAATAGTACCTGACCAGTGGGTAATAAGTTCCAAGGGCAAACATTCCCTATTTTTCAGCACATCTTGTTTGCGCTATCCCGCAGTGTACTATTCTTAGTTAATTCCAGCATGGCAGAATTACTGTGTCACAGGAATATGCTCCTGAGCCAGGAGTGTGTATAGGAAAATGGGCATTTGGCTCTTTCTCAACCCAACAAAATTGGATCTGGGACCATCTCTTCACCTCACCGGATTGGAACCAGGTTGGCTATATTGGTTTCGGGATCCAAGGACACCTTTCCTCCGGTGCCAGTTGGCATGTTACTTTCAACTTGTAATCTTCACCCTGATCCATTACAAGTTATTGAAGATCCTGAACCTTCCCCAGCTCTCCTTTCTTTAAGAGCATGAGTAACATACCTTATAACAGGTTTTCCTACCAAAATGCTCAAACCATTCTTTCTGTTCTAAGAGCAATTTCACTTTTCATCAAGAATATAGCGCTGAATGGAAAGGAAACAACAGGCCGGCTAATGATAATTAGCGTATTTAAGCTTCAAGCAGACAAATTGTCAGTTAATAAATGGTACTTTCCTGTGTATTTATATAAAATCCAACTACTGAAATTAATTGGAAATGTTTACATCTCCGTCGTTTGAATTATAGCAACCTAAAATATAGTCTAAAATGCACATGTAGTTTGACTGAATATATCAAAGCAGACCTCTTTCTGTCAAAAAAGTTTATTTTGACAAATTCACCTGCAGGATTAAATGCAGCACCAGTCAACCTACCCATGTAGGCCTGAACCCATATTCTACTTATCAGCCTAGTGAATGACAATGTGTGTGCTTTCGTTCACCAGTCATTAATAACTTCCATGTCACTGGTATATCTCCTGCACCATATAATAAGACCTTACTGGTAAGTCAAATGGGCAAATTGGTTATTGGCCAATTTTGTCATATTTAAGGGTCAAAGCACATACATTGAGAAATGACCAGCAGTGCCTGCATGTTCAGAGAAGAAGAATCAGAAATACCAGTCAGCAGATGAACAGGTGACCACACAAACAATGGATTTTCAAACATTGTTGGAAAAGTGGCATAATGTTACAAATTTCTTAGTAGCACAGGATTCATACTGAGGACTTTAGAAAATAGGAACTGCAGGAAAGGATAACTCCTTTCGTATGTTCCACTTTTAAGTAGTATTTGGTATTGCGATTAAGACATCCATGCAGTACCCGTGTTTTTTGCAAGGTTGGACCTAATTTTAAGATACACACAGCCACCTGCTGTGCTTGCTCACATAATGCTGTTTTGTTATCCTCAAAACTTGTTCTATAATCACTGTTTTTACCAAGTACAGGAAAACAACTTCAGGCCACAGTGCTGTGGGCAATTACCATCATGTTCTCTCATAACAGAGGTCAAATCAAAAATGTCAGTATGTTCTTTGTGGCATAGAGAACTACATGCATATGAAAGCTGATACACTTTCATAAAACACTTGCTATGTTTTCCAAGAATGTACCCATGCAATTTCACGTGTGAATTCTACCCGTTCCCTTGCCTAACATCCCACGTCAAAGTTTACACTTTCACTATGTAGACCATACTACAAATTTACCAGTTTCAAAGTAGTAATTTTAAATACAGTTCAGCAGATAATTTGTGCAAATTGGTCAATTGAGGTAAAAGTTTATGAAATTTCAAGTTTAGCTTTCCTATGAAGTGTTGTGCCCACCTTAATACAGAGAGACAGTAGCTCTATTTGTAATAAGTCTATATAGTAGCATGCATGTGTATATACAAATAGATATATAAATGTATGCCCATAACTACATGTACATATTTCATGCTTTCCCGCTCTCTTTATTAGTAGATTGCATTTTTGATGATTTTTATGCATTGTAAACATTACAAGGATTGTCTCCAACAAAATTAAACAGTGTCCAAAGGTCGTCCAAAAACTTTGTAAAGTTCCACATTCTCTGTTGCTCTATGATCTTTGCCACATTAGTTTCAAAGTAATGACAGCATTAATCGTCGCATTATCATCAGTTCTGATTATAGACGGAGCATTTTAGAACCATCTATGTTTTTCTAAAAAACCCAAAATCCATTCTAGACGGGCCTGGAAATAGTTGAAAAAAATAAAATATTTTCATCTAAATATATTGCTTGGAATCTCAACATTTGGCATACATTTTCTGTTTTCCTCTTTGCGGGTGGTCTAGTTGTTCCAACTACCAGAAAAGTGGCAACGGTGCAGAAAGCAGGTAACTACTGCATCTCAGTGTAAATAAAGGGATGAATGTTTTATGTTATACAGCGACATAGAATCACATGGCATGTAATGTCTCTGATTGTCCAGAAGAATTTTACAGCTAGCGTTTTCCAGATGTACTTTGCACAATTGTGCATCTAGTCCCCTCTATTGTTTGCTTACCGATATCCTGATGGGACTGCTCAGAAGGTATCTAGAGTAAATTAGAAATAACTACTTAACAGTATTCATATAAAATATTGTGTTTATTGTATATGTATCACCAGTTGCTACTTTGTAAGTTTTTTGATATCAAACACTACAACATTCAGACTTGGAGTATGGACTTTTTAGAAAAAAAACAAATTCTTGCTCTGCCCTTAGTGTGTTTCTTTCTCAGGCAAAGAATTAAAGTACCTGAGCAAATACTGCAAAGTCTGCCGGAGACCAGAATATCATAGTGGATTGCTGCGGTAGTTTTAGGTGTGGAGGGGCAGCTATTTTTGATATCTCCCTGCTAGCACACAAACATGCAGGGATTTTCTTGAATTTTGACACGCTACGTATTTAAAAATCTCAATATGATGACTCTAAGAAAATACAACCTGTCTGATGATAGGGATCCTCTTTGATTCTGTTTTTTCCTTGTATGGGATATGGTTGAATGCCAGCAAACTATCAACTTAGCCTCTAAAATGACCTTCAATATGAAAATCAATGGTGCAGTTTGGTCTACAGTGCAGGACTGCTGAACCCCACCTTAGAAGGAAGGAACTTTAGGTCAACTAACATCCTATCCATTTTTTTTGTTTTCAAGAGGTCCTTGAAATTATCTTTATATCATAAGTGTATCTATATTGTTTAGTGCAAATCAGTGTCTCTGTCCCTATGCACTCCACAGTCTGCTGTCTAAGCTCTAATGATGTTGTATCATGTTCCTCGAAGGCTTATTAATAACATGTGTTGTCACCAAATGCAGGACTTTAACTAAAAGTCACTACAGTCTTGAGGTCATCGGACTTCCGTTCCTTTCTTTTCATATTTTAAAGGTCTTTAAACTTGAGGTGTCAGTGGGCAGTATGTGGCAGTGCAAACTGCATGCAAATGACATTGGGTGCTTTTTTATTTGCAGTAGCTTAGCTCATGCCATTAAAAGCCTATTAAGATACATTTTAAGTTTAATAACTACTTGTTTGACATCCAATTGCAACCTTTCCTATTACTTCTTGGAAATACTCAACCCATATTGGCCATTTCAAACTTTCAAGTGTGTACGGCGTTATTCTGAAGTTTTGTGCAAAGTGCTAAGCTGGTCTCTTGAGGAAAAGATCACTTGCAACTTTTGATGTCCCTCCAACCATAGAAGAGGTCAGACATCTGAGAAATGCAATCTACTTCTTAGTCTTCCGTGTAAAGGAAAACAAGTAGAGTCTTTCAGTGGTCCTGGCCGGTCACAAATACGAGGTGCAGTCTGATTTTCTACTTGCAAAAGTCAAAAAAAATTCTCATTTGCAGTCAGTCAAGTGCTACCTTGTTGAAACTAAGAGACAGTGGGTAGGTTGACTCATCAATACTCCCTGAGCAGTGGGTAATAATTTCCAACAGCAAACATTCACTATTTTTCAGCACATCTTGTTTGTGCGATCCCACAGTATACTATTCTTAGTTAATTCCACCATGGCAGAATTACTCTGTCACAGGAATAGACTTCTGAGCCAGGAGTGTGTATAGGAAAATGGGCGGTTGGCTCTTTCTCAGCCAAACAAAATTGGATCTGGGACCATCTCTTCACCTCACTGGATTGGAACCAAGTTGGCTATATTGGTTTCGGGATCCAAGGGCACCTTTTCCTCCGGTGCCAGTGGACATGTTACTTCCAACTTGTAAGTTTCACCCTTATCCTTCACAAGTTATTGAAGATCCTGAACCCTCCCCAGCTCTCCTTTCTGGAAGAGCATGAGTAACATACCTCATAACAGGTTTTCCTACCAAAAGGCTCAATTAATAACATGTGTTGTCACCAAATGTAGGACTTGAACTAAAAGTCACTACAGTCTTGAGGTCATCGGACTTCCTTTCCATTCATATTTTAAATGTCTTTAAACTTGAGGTATCAGTGGGCAGTATGTGGCAGTGCAAAGTGCATGCAAATGACATTGGGTGCTTTTTTATTTGCAGTAGATTAGCTCATGCCATTAAAAGCCTTTTAAGATACATTTTAAGTTTAATAACTACTTCTTTGACATCCAATTGCAACCTTTCCTATTACTTCTTGGAAATACTCAACCCAATTTGGCCATTTCAAACTTTCAAATGTGTACGCCGTTATTCTGAGGTTTTGTGCAAAGTGCTCAGCTGGTCACTTGAGGAAAAGACCACTTGCAACTTTTGATGTTCCTCCAGCCATACAAGAGGTCAGACATCTGAGAAATGCAATTTACTTCTTAGTCTTGCGTCTAAAGGAAAACAAGTAGAGTCATTCAGTGGTCCTGGCATGTCACAAATACGAGGTGCAGTCTTATTTTCTATTTGCACAGGTCTAAATAAATTCTCATTTGCAGTCAGTCAAGAGCCACCTTGTTGAAACTAAGAGACAGCGGGTAGGTTGACTCATCAATAGTCCCTGACCAGTGGGTAATAAGTTCCAAGGGCCAACATTCCCTATTTTTCAGCACATCTTGTTTGCGCTATCCCAAAGTGTACTATTCTTAGTTGTGAGAAAACAGGGCTGATTGCAGAGGCCCCATAACTTTTTGCCCCCATTTTCCTCTTTTTGCTGGTGTTTTCCTGACTTTGATGGTGCCCTGGGTACTGCTAACCAGTCCCAGGGCCTGTGCTCTGTGTAAAATGGATATGCAATTTAGGCTAATTATAATTGGCTAAGTTAACCTACAGCATAGGTGGTGCACACCAAGGTGCACTGCTGAGGTGCCCAGTGTCATTTTAAAAGCAAGCCTGCCTTGCTGGCTGCTTTTAAATTAAAGTTATATGCAAACTCGACTTTGGAATTAAAGGTACTTCCAAAGTCTTAAACTACCTTATTTTTACATATAAGTCACCCCTAAGGTGTGCCCTATGTGCCCCTAGGGCTGGGTGCCATGTAACTATAAGCAGGGACTTTATAAAAATAGATTTATAAGCCCTGGTGAGGTAAAAACAGCCAAATTTGTTTTTCCCTCATTGAAGTAAATGGCCTTCATAGGCTAGAATGGACAGACTTTATTTTAAATTTTAAAGTCTCCTTAAATGTTACATACCAAGAATTTGGTATCAAATTGATTGTTGTAATAAATCCCACAACTTCCAGTTGTGGGATTTAATATAACTTGTCCAGGTAAAAAGTTTAGACTTTACCTAAAAAGTTGCCAATTTCAGCTCTGCATTGTTTTTGCTGCTGTGCTCTGATTGGCCAGCCTGCAGCAGCTTCTGCCAGGCTGCCTTGATGAGGTGTGAAGTGGCCAGGCTTCACACAAAGGAATGTGCTTGGGGGAGAGAATCTCCCCTCAGCAGATGGTGAGGCAGGAAGGGGGAGGGCTGCCAAACTGGTCTTCAAAGGCAGAGAAGGACATCTGGAGCACCCAGCAACACCCCCACATCCTGCAACCCCAGACAATTAGGTGCCCCCTTGATTAGATTAGGAGAGGGGTGTGTTTATGATTTTTAGCCACACCAGTGGGTGGGCTCAGCCAGATGTAACCTCCAAAAATCAGATTCATCCATGTTGGATTTGTAGAGACTGTTGCCTTCTGGGATGGATTTTTGCCACACTTCCCAGGAAGTGGTCATCACAGGGGGACGACCCTGTCCCTGATTGGAGAACCAGGGCCCCCCTGCTTTTCACCCAGGAGCAAGGATAAAACTGGCAGACCTGCACCCACGCCTCCGATCCCCACCAAATTTCAAGAAGAAAGAACTTAAGGAGAAGAAGGACTGCCCTGCTGGACCCCTGGCCTGCACCTGGAACCTGCACTCAGAAGGACTGCACCAGCTGCACACTTGGGCTTCACCACAAGAAGGACTTTGCCTGGCTTCAACTGGTTCAAGGAGGGACTCCCTGTTTGCTACAGGTGAAAAATTGCTAACCAGAGTCCCCTGCACCAACTCCTGAAGAAAGCGACCAGCTGACCATTGTCCAGTGGCCAAAAAGGAGTTTGTGCCAGGTGCATTCTGGGAGTTGAAGTCCGCACCCCCCAAGGACCATCTCAGAACTGCTGGACTCTTGGGGTGAGCTGTGGACCCCAAAAGAACCTTAAAAGGACATCTGGGAGAAGCCCCAGAAGTTTGGAGAAGTTTGGAGAATTTTTGTAAAAAAGCTCAAAGCATTCTTTCTGTTCTAAGAGCAGTTTCACTTCTCATCAAGAATACAGCGCTGAATGGAAAGGAAACAACAGGCGGGCTAATGATAATTAGCGTTTTTAAGCTCCAAGCAGACAAATTGTCAGTTAATAAATGGTACTTTCCTGTGTATTTATATAAAATCCAACTACTGCAATTAATTGGAAATGTTTTCATCACCGTCGTTTGAATTATAGCAACCTAAAATATAGTCTAAAACGCACATGTAGCGTGACTGAATATATCAAAGCAGACCTCTTTCTGTCAAAAAAGTTTATTTTGACAGATTCACCAGCAGGTTTAAATGCAGCACCAGTCAACCCACCCATGTAGGCCTGAACCCATATTCTGCTTATCAGCCTAGTGAATGACAATGTGTGTGATTTCGTTCACCAGTCATTAGTAACTTCCATGTCACTGGTATATCCCCTGCACCATAAAATAAGACCTGACTGGTAAGTCAAGTGGGCAAATTGGTTATTAGCCAGTTTTGTCATATTTAAGAGTCAAAGCACATACATTGAGACATGACCAGCAGTGCCTGCGTGTGCAGAGAAGAAGAATCAGAAATACCAGTCAGCAGATGAACAGGTGACCACACAAAAAATGGATTTTCAAACAGTGTTAGAAAAGTGGCATAATGTTATAAATGTATTCATAGCACAGGATTCATACTGAGTACTTTAGAAAAAAAGAAACTGCAGGAAAGGATAACTCCTTTCCTATGTTCCACTTTTAAGTAGTATTTGGTATTGCCATTAGGACATCCATGCAGTACCATTGTTTTGTGCAAGGTTGGATCCAATGTTAAGATACACACAGCCACCTGCTGTGCTTGCTCACATAATGCTGTTTTGTTATCCTCAAAACTTGTTCTGTAATCACTGTTTTTACCAAGCACAGGAAAACAACTTCAGGCCACAGTGCTGTGGGCAATTACCATCATGTTCTCTCATTACAGAGGTCAAAAATCCAAAAATGTCAGTAGGCTCTTTGTGGCATAGAGAATTACATGGATATGAAAGCTGGTACACTTTCATAAAACACTTGCTATGTTTTCCAAGAATGTACCCATGCAATTTCACGTGTGAATCCTACCCGCTCTCTTGCCTAACATCCCATGTCAAAGTTTACACTTTCACCATGTAGAACATACTACAAATTTACCAGTTTCAAAGTACTAATTTTAAATACAGTTCAGCAGATAATTTGTGCAAATTGGTCAATTGAGGTAAAAGTTTATGAAATTTCAAGTTTAGCTTTCCTATGAAGTGTTGTGCCCACCTTAATACAGAGAGACAGAAGCTCTATTTGTAATACGTCTATATAGTAGTATGCATGTGTATATACAAATAGATATATAAATGTATGCCCATAACTACATGTGCATATTTCATGCTTTCCCGTTCTCTTTATTAGTAGGGTGCATTTTTGATGATTTTTATGCATTGTAAACATTGCAAAGATTGTCTCCAACAAAATTAAACAGTGTCCAAAGGTTGTCCATAAACTTTGTAAAGTTCCACATTCTCTGTTGCTCTATGATCTTTACCACATTCATTTCAAAGTAATAACAGAATTAATCATCATTTTATCATCAGTTCTGATTATAGACGGAGCATTTTAGAACCATCTATGTTATTCTTCAAACCCCAAAATCCATTCTAGACGGGCCTGGAAATAGTTGAAAAAAATAAAATAGTTTCATCTAAATACATTGCTTCAAATCTCAACATCTGGCATTCATTTTCTGTTTTCCTCTTTGCAGGCGATCTAGTTGTTCCAACTACCACAAAAGTGGCAACAGTGCAGAAAGCAGGTAACTACTGCATCTCAGTGTAAATAAAGGGATGAATGTTTTATGTTATACAGCGACATAGAATCATATGGCATGTGATGTCTCTGATTGTCCTGAAGAATTTTACAGCTATCCTTTTCCAGATGTCTTTTGCACAATTGTGCATCTAGTCCCCTCTATTGTTTGCTTACTGATATCCTGATGGGACCGCTCAGAAGGTATCTAGAGTAAATTAGAAATAAATACTTAACAGTATTCATATAAAATATTGTGTTTATTTTATATGTATCACCAGTTGCTACTTTGTAAGTTTTTTTAAATCAAACACTACAACATTCAGACGTAGAATATGTGCTTTTTTATAAAAAAAAACTAATTCTTGCTCTGCCCTTAGTGTGTTTCTTTGTCAGGCAAAGAATTAAAGTACCTGAGCAAATATTGCAAAGTCTGCCAGAGACCAGAATATCATACTGGATTGCTGCAGTAGTTTTAGGCGTGGAGGGACAGCTATTTTTGATATATCCCTGCTAGGACACAAACATGCTGGGATTTTCTTGAATTTTGACACTTTACATATATAAAAATCTTAATATGATGACTCCAAGAAAAAACAACCTGTCTGATGTTAGGGATCCTCTTTGATTCAGTTTTTTCCTTGTATGGGATATGGTTGAATGCCAGCAAACCATCAACTTAGCCTCTAAGATGACCTTCAATATGAAAAGCAATGGTCCAGTTTTGTCTACAGTGCATGACTGCTGAACCCCACCTTGGAAGAAAGGAACTTTAGGTCAACTAACATCCTATCCATTTTTTTTTGTTTTCACAGGTCCTTGAAATTATCTTTATATCATAAGTGTATCTATATTGTTTAGTGCAAATCAGTGTCTCTGTCCCTATGCACTCCACAGTCTCGCTGTCTAAGCTCTAATGGGGTTGCATCATGTTCCTCGAAGGCTTATTAATAACATGTGTTGTCACCAAATGTAGGACTTGAACTAAACGTCACTACAATCTTGAGGTCATCGGACTTCCTTTCCTTTCCATTCATATTTTAAATGTCTTTAAACTTGAGGTATCAGTGGGCAGTGTGTGGCAGTGCAAAGTGCATGCAAATGACATCGGGTGCTTTTTTATTTGCAGTAGATTAGCTCATGCCATTAAATGCCTATTAAGATACATTTTAAGTTTAATAACTACTTGTTTGACATCCAATTGCAACTTTTCCTATTACTTCTTGGAAATACTCAACCCAATTTGGCCATTTCAAACTTTGAAATGTGTACTCCTTTATTCTGAGGTTTTGTGCAAAGTGCTCAGCTGGTCACTTGAGGAAAAGATCACTTGAACTTTTGATGTCCCTCCAGCTATACAAGAGGTCAGACATCTGAGAAATGCAATCTACTTCTTAGTCTTGCGTGTAGGGGAAAGCAAGTAGAGTCATTCAGTGGTCCTGGCAGGTCACAAATATGAGGTGCAGTCTGATTTTCTATATGCACAGGTCTAAATAAATTCTTATTTGCAGTCAGTCAAGAGCCACCTTGTTGAAACTAAAAGACAGTGGGTAGGTTGACTCATCAATAGTCTCTGACCAGTGGGTAATAAGTTCCAAGGGCAAGCATTCCCTACTATCCAGCACATCTTGTTTGCGCTTTCCCACAGTGTACTATTCTTAGTTAATTCCAGCATGCAGAATTACTCTGTCACAGAAATGGGCTCCTGAGCCAGGAGTGTGTATAGGAAAATGGGCAGTTGGCTCTTTCTCAACCAAACAAAATTGGATCTGGGACCATCTCTTCACCTCACCGGATTGGAACCAGGTTGGCTATATTGGTTTCGGGATCCAAGGACACCTTTTCCTCCGGTGCCAGTGGACATGTTACTTTCAACTTGTAATCTTCACCCTGGTCCTTTACAAGTTATTGAAGATCCTGTGACCTCCCCAGCTCTCCTTTCTGGAAGAGCATGAGTAACATATCTTATAACAGGATTTTCTACCAAAATGCTCAAACCATTCTTTCTGTTCTAAGAGCAGTTTCACTTCTCATCAAGAATACAGCGCTGAATGGAAAGGAAACAACAGGCCGGCTAATGATAATTAGCGTATTTAAGCTTCAAGCAGACTAATTGTCAGTTAATAAATTGTGCTTTCCTGTGTATTTATATAAAATCCAACTACTGCAATTAATTGGAAATGTTTACATCTCCGTCGTTTGAATTATAGCAACCTAAAATATAGTCTAAAACGCACATGTAGCGTGACTGAATATATCAAAGCAGACCTCTTTCTGTCCAAAAAGTTTATTTTGACAGATTCGCCAGCAGGTTTAAATGCTGCACCAGTCAACCTACCCATGTAGGCCTGAACCCATATTCTGCTTATCAGCCTAGTGAATGAAAATGTGTGTGCTTTCGTTCTCCAGTCATTAATAACTTCCATGTCACTGGTATATTTCCTGCACCATATAATAAGACCTTACTGGTAAGTCAAATGGGCAAATTGGTTATTAGCCAGTTTTGTCATATTTAAGGGTCAAAGTAAATACATTGAGACATGACCAGCAGTGCCTGCCTGTGCAGAGAAGAAGAATCAGAAATACCAGTCAGCAGATGAACAGGTGACCACACAAAAAATGGATTTGCTAACAGTGTTCGAAAAGTGGCATAATGTTGCAAATTTCTTAGTAGCACAGGATTCATACTGAGTACTTTAGAAAAAAGAAACTGCAGGAAAGGATAACTCCTTTCCTATGTTCCACTTTTAAGTAGTATTTGGTATTGCCATTAGGACATCCATGCAGTACCATTGTTTTGTGCAAGGTTGGATCCAATGTTTACCTTTTTGGTGCGGGTGTCGGACACTGGCCGACGCCCACATACCCCCCCTGGTGCCAGTCACGACCAGTGGGTGACACCAGGAAGGGTATTAATAAATCCTCGAGTGCAGCACAGCTGCGATCGTGGGCCAGGAAACAGTTTCAGAAGGCCTCGTAAGAAAGGGGAGAGGTAGGTAGGGTAGGGGAAAGGTAGGTGCCCTCACCCCCCCCCCCCCCCCCCCCCCGGGCAAATTGTACTTTTTTTTTTAAAATAAAAAAGAATAAAATAAAAAAGACAGGGTGTCGCCCGTGGCCATTTTGGCTCCCAAAGAACCATACAACAACTAAAAAAAAAATAGAACTATATGTAGATCTATATATATAGATATATCTATGTAGATATATCTATGTACATGGATATATCTATAGATATATCTATGTAGATATATATATAGATAGATCTATATACATCAATCAAAGAGATTTATAAAGCGCGTTACTCACCCGTGAGGGTCTCAAGGCGCTTTGGGGGGGGGGAGGGAAAGGGGCTGGGAGGTTCACTGTTCAAAAAGTCATGTTTTGAGGCCCTTCCTGAAAAGAAGTAGGTTTTGGGTCTTGCGAAGGTGGGTTGGGAGGGCGTTCCAGGTTTTGGGTGCAAGGTAGGAGAAGGATCTGCCCCCGGTGGTGGTGTGTTTGATGCGGGGGACAGAGGCGAGAGAGAGGTCAGCTGAGCGAGGTTTCCTGTAGGGGTGTGGAAGGTGACTCTCGTTGATGTAGGCACGGCCTGTGTTGTGGAGTGATTTGTGTGCGAGGATGAGGATCTTGAAGGTGATCCTTTTGTCAATGGGGAGCCAGTGGAGGGATTTGAGGTGTGGAGAGATGTGTCCGGGGAGGTCGAGGATGAGTCGTGCTGCTGAGTTCTGGATGCGTGTAGTTTGCGCTTGAGTTTTAGAGTGGTGCTGGCATAGACGGCGTTTCCGTAATCAAGTCTGCTGCTGATGAGTGCATGAGTGACAGTTTTTCTGGTCTCTGTGGGGATCCATTTGAATGTTTTTTTCAGTATATGGAGTGTGTTAAAGCATGAGGAGGTGAAAGCATTGATTTGTTGGGTCATCGAGAGGGAGGAGTCTAGGATGATGACGAGGTTGTGTGCGTGGTTGGCGGGGGTGGGTGCAGGGCCTAGCGTGGTGGGCCACCATGAGGGGTACCAGGTGTTTTTGTGTGGGCCAAAGAGGATTATTTCGGTTTTGCTTGAGTTGAGTTTCAGGTGGTTGGCTGTCATATATATATCACTTTTGTCAATATGTGTGTGGTTTCCCTGGGGGGAAAAGGGTCAGACTTGTCTAGTGGCAGTTTTAGTGCCATAAAGAAGCGCAGAAGGTTTATATGCCTACTGCAAAGAGCAAATCTGTATTTTATGTAAATAGCTGAGTACATTAATAAAGTCAGCCATTACCTGCGCTATAATACCAATGAAATGTATGTGCAGGGTGGAGGGCGGCTATGGAGAGATGAAGGGCACTTTTGCTGGGTGGTAATAAGGGAATCCTAGGAGGAGGGAGTGGGAGCAACAATAATGATTGTTGGACTGGGTGCAGGAGGTGCTAAAGACTGTGACGAATGGTATGTGACAAGGTGTTTTTTGAGTGTCTTGAAAGAACGTGCTGATTGAGGGAAGAAGCGCAGGTAAGGTGGCCTCTACTGTTGCACGTATCTCACACACACCACCGATTTTGTGACTGTCTACGTAGGCTGGTGTTTTAGAGCAACAGTTTAGCCAATAGCAGAGATGGCATCTTGATGGATGACTGCTGCCTGCACTCGGGTTATAGAGGACCGCTCTGACATAGGATCAGAGACTGAGATATCAGATACTGAGACAGCATCTGAGGGATAGGACAATGGCGCAGACTCTGGGAGTGATTTTTCAGTCGAAGGAGTCCCATTCGATAACTCCTCTTCCAGTACATTATGAGGAAGGTCATGAGGACAGTCCTCCTGTCCCTTCGCAAGCTGTTTGTGCAACTGGGTAATAGTGGGTTAGCCCAACCCAGAGAGCAGGTGAATGCGGCGGCAAGCAGAGAGAGAGAGAGTGCTCTCTTGGGAGCTCCCCAATTTAGTTCAGCCACAAATTCCACCGCCCAAATCGTATTGTGGAGACATCAAAATTATCTATCGCAAAACAAACTGGTTTTGTAAGGCAGGCACCTGTGTTTTTGGTCCTGGATTCGGCGGCCATATAGAGAAACACACTAAACCCAAACATTTCTGGAAACTAGACATTCGGGGGAGTCCACAGAGGTGTGACTTGTGTGGATTCCCCAAAGTTTTCTTACCCAGAATACCCTGCAAAGCTGGAATGTTGAAAAAAAACTCAATTTTTCTCGCATTTCTGTCACACAAACTACAGGAATATGCTGGAATCCACAACATTCCTACGACCCAGTGACTCCTCACCTGTCCTGATAAAAATACTACCCCACTTGAGTACCTACACCTAGTGCCTGTGTCAGGAATGGATCACCCCAGGGTCAACAGCTGCCTCACGTAAGGACCAACATTGACCGTTGTGTGATCTATTCCTGTCGCAGGCACCAGGCCTATCCACACAAGTGAGGTATCATTTTTATCGGGAGACTTGGGGGAACGCTGGGTGGAAGGAAATTTGTGGCTCCTCTCAGATTCCAGAACTTTCTGTCACCGAAATGTGAGGAAAACTTGTTTTTTTAGCCACTTTTTGAGGTTTGCAAAGGATTCTGGGTAACAGAACCTGGTCAGAGCCCCACGAGTCACCCCATCTTGGATTCCCCTCGGTCTTTAGTTTTCAAAAATGCACAGGATTGGTAGGTTTCCCTATGTGCCGGCTGAGCTAGGCCAAAATCTACAGGTAGGCACTTTGCAAAAAACAGCTCTGTATTTTGTCAAAAAATGGGATGTGTCCACGTTGTGTTTTGGGGCATTTCCTGTCGCGGGCGCTAGGCCTACCCACACAAGTGAGGTATCATTTTTATTGGGAGACTTGGGGGAACGCTGGGTGGAAGGAAATTTGTGGCTCCTCTCTGATTCCAGAACTTTCTGCCACAGAAATGTGAGGAACATGTGTTTTTTTAGGCAAATTTTGAGGTTTGCAAAGGATTCTGGGTAACAGAACCTGGTCAGAGCCCCACGAGTCACCCCATCTTGGATTCCCCTAGGTCTCTAGTTTTCAAAAATGCACAGGTTTGATAGGTTTCCCTATGTGCCGGCTGAGCTAGGGGCCAAAATCCACAGGTAGGCACTTTGCAAAAAACAGCTCTGTATTTTGTCAAAAAATGGAATATGTGTCCACGTTGTCTTTTGGGGCATTTCCTGTCGTGGGCGCTAGGCCTACCCACACAAGTGAGGTATCATTTTTATCGGGAGACTTGGGGGAACGCTGGGTGGAAGGAAATTTGTGGCTCCTCTCAGATTCCAGAACTTTCTGTCACCGAAATGTGAGGAAAACTTGTTTTTTTAGCCACTTTTTTTGGTTTGCAAAGGATTCTGGATAACAGAACCTGGTCAGAGCCCCACGAGTCACCCCATCTTGGATTCCCCTAGGTCTCTAGTTTTAAAAAATGCACAGGATTGGTAGGTTTCCCTATGTGCCGGCTGAGCTAGGCCAAAATCTACAGGTAGGCACTTTGCAAAAAACAGCTCTGTATTTTGTCAAAAAATGGGATGTGTCCACGTTGTGTTTTGGGGCATTTCCTGTCGCGGGCGCTAGGCCTACCCACACAAGTGAGGTATCATTTTTATCGGGAGACTTGGGGGAACGCTGGGTGGAAGGAAATTTGTGGCTCCTCTCAGATTCCAGAACTTTCTGTCACCGAAATGTGAGGAAAACTTGTTTTTTTTAGCCACTTTTTGAGGTTTGCAAAGGATTCTGGGTAACAGAACCTGGTCATTGCCCCACGAGTCACCCCATCTTGGATTCCCCTAGTACTCTAGTTTTCAAAAATGCACAGGTTTGGTAGGTTTCCCTATGTGCCGGCTGAGCTAGAGGCCAAAATCTACAGGTAGGCACTTTGCAAAAAACAGCTCTGCATTTTGTCAAAAAATGGGATGTGTCCATGTTGTGTTTTGGGGCATTTCCTGTCGCGGGCGCTAGCCCTACCCACACAAGTAAGGTATCATTTTTATCGGGAGACTTGGGGGAACGGTGGGTAGAAGGAAATTTGTGGCTCGTCTCAGATTCCAGAACTTTCTGTCACCGAAATGTGAGGAAAACTTGTTTTTTAGCCACTTTTTGAGGTTTGCAAAGGATTCTGGGTAACAGAACCTGGTCAGAGCCCCACGAGTCACCCCATCTTAGATTCCCCTAGGTCTCTAGTTTTCAAAAATGCACAGGTTTGGTAGGTTTCACTATGTGCCGGCTGAGCTAGAGGCCAAAATCTACAGGTAGGCACTTTGGAAAAAACAGCTGTGCTTTCTATCAAAAAATGGGATGTGTCCATGTTGTGTTTTGGGGCATTTCCTGTTGCGGGCACTAGGCCTACCCACACAAGTGAGGTATCATTTTTATCGGGAGACTTGGGGGAACATAGAATAGCAAAACAAGTGTTATTGCCCCTTATCTTTCTCTGCATTTTTTCCTTCCAAATATAAGAGAGTGTGTAAACAAGACGTCTATTTGAGAAATGCCCTGCAATTCCCATGCTAGTATGGGCACCTCGGAATTCAGAGATGTGCAAATAACCACTGCTCCTAAAAACCTTGTCTTGATCCCATTTTAGAAATGCAAAGGTTTTCTTGATACCTCTTTTTCACTCTTCATATTTCAGCAAATGAATTGCTGTATACCCAGTATAGAATGAAAAACAACTGCAGGGTGCAGCTCATTTATTGGCTCTGGGTACCTAGGGTTCTTAATGAAACTACAAGCCCTTTATATCCCCGCAACCAGAAGAGTCCAGCAGACACAACGGTATATTGCTTTCAGAAATCTGACATCGCAGGAAAAAGTTACAGAGTAAATCATAAAGAAAAATGGCTGTTGTTTTCAGCTCAATTTCAATATTTTTTTATTTCAGCTGTTATTTTCTATAGGAAAACCTTGTAGGATCTACACAAATGACCCCTTGCTGAAGTCAGAATTGTGGCTAGTTTTCAGAAATGTTTAGCTTTTGGGAATCCAGCATTGGTTTCACACCCATTCCTGTCACTAACTGGAAGAAGGTTGAAAGCACCAAAAATAGTAAAAATGGGGTATGTCCCAGTAAAATGCCAAATTTGTGTTGGAAAATGTGGTTTTCTGATTCAAGTCTGCCCGTTCCTGAAAGGTGGGAAGATAGTGATTTCAGCACCAGAAACCCTTTGTTGATGGCATTTTCAGGGAAAAAACCACAAGCCTTCGTCCGCAGCCCTTTTTTCCCATTTTTTGGGAAAAAACGAAATTTTCACTGTATTTTGGCTATTTTCTTGGTCTCCTCCAGGGGAAACCACAAACTCTGGGTACCATTAGAATCCCTAGGATGTTGGAAAAAAAGGACACAAATTTGACGTTGAGAGCTTATGTGGACAAAAAGTTATGAAGGCCTAAGCGCGAACTACCCCAAATAGCCAAAAAAGGGCTCAGCACTGGGGGGAAAACGGCCCAGCAGCTAAGGGGTTTAAATACACACAGCCACCTGCTGTGCTTACTCACATAATGCTGTTTTGTTATCCTCAAAACTTGTTCTATAATCACTGTTTTGACCAAGTACAGGAAAACAACTTCAGGCCACAGTGATGTGGGCAATTACCATCATGTTCTCTCAGTACAGAGGTCAAATCCAAAAATGTCAGTAGGCTCTTTGTGGCATAGAGAATTACATGGATATGAAAGCTGGAACACTTTCATAAAACACTTGCTATGTTTTCCACAAATGTACCCATGCAATTTCACGTGTGAATCCTACCCGCTCCCTTGCCTAACATCCCACGTCAAAGTTTACACTTTCACAATGTATAACATACTACAAATTTTCCGGTTTCGAAGTAGTAATTTTAAATACAGTTCAGCAGATAATTTGTGCAAATTGGTCAAATGAGGTAAAAGTTTATGAAATTTCAAGTTTAACTTTCCTATGAAGTGTTGTGCCCACCTTAATACAGAGAGACATAGGATCTATTTGTAATAAGTCTATATAGTAGTATGCATGTGTATATACAAATAGATATATAAATGTATGCCCATAACTACATGTACATATTTCATGCTTTCCTGCTCTCTTTCTTAGTAGATTGCATTTTTGATGATTTATATGCATTATAAACATTACAAAGATTGTCTCCAACAAAATTAAACAGTATCCAAAGGTTGTCCAAAAACTTTGTAAAGTTCCACATTCTCTGTTGCTCTATGATCTTTGCCACATTTGTTTCAAAGTAATAACAGTATTAATCATTGTATTATCATCAGTTATAATTATAGACGGAGCATTTTAGAACCATCTATGTTTTTCTACAAAACCTAAAATCCATTCTAGACAGGCCTGGAAATAGTTGAAAAAAATGAAACATTTTCATCTAAATACATTGCTTGGAATATCAACATCTGGCATTAATTTTCTGTTTTCCTCTTTGTGGGCGATCTAGTCGTTCCAACTACCAGAAAAGTTGCAACAGTGCAGAAAGCAGGTAACTACTGCATCTCAGTGTAAATAAAGGGATGAATGTTTTATGTTATAAAACGACATAGAATCATATGGCATGTAATGGTCTCTGATTGTCCTGAAGATTTTTACAGCTAGCTTTTTCTAGATGTCCTTTGCACAATTGTGCATCTAGTCCCATCTATTGTTTGCTTACCGATATCCTGATGGGACCGCTCAGAAGGTATCTAGAGTAAATTAGAAATAACTACTTAACAGTATTCATGTAAAATATTGTGTTTATTGTATATGTATCACCAGTTGCTACTTTGTAAGTTTTTTGATATCAAACACTACAACATTCAGACTTAGAGTATGTACTATTTAGAAAAAAAACAAATTCTTGCTCTGCCCTTAGTGTGTTTCTTTCTCTGACAAAGAATTAAAGTACCTGAGCAAATACTGCAAAGTCTGCCAGAGACCAGAATATCATACTGGATTGCTGCGGTAGTTTTAGGTGTGGAGGGACAGCTATTTTTGATATCTCCCTGCTAGGACACAAACATGCAGGGATTTTCTTGAATTTTGACACTCTACGTATATAAAAATCTTAATATGATGACTCCAAGAAAATACAACCTGTCTGATGTTAGGGATCCTCTTTGATTCTGTTTTTTCCTTGTATGGGATATGGTTGAATGCCAGCAAATTATCAACTTAGCCTCTAACATGACCTTCAATATGAAGAGCAATGGTCCAGTTTTGTTTACAGTGCACGACTGCTGAACCCCTCCTTGGAAGAAAGGAACTTTAGGTCAACTAACATCCTATCCATTTTTTGTTTTGTTTTCAAGAGGTCCTTGAAATTATCTTTATATCATAAGTGTATCTATATTGTTTAGTAAATTCAGTGTCTCTGTCCCTATGCATTCCACAGTCTGCTGTCTAAGCTCTAATGATGTTGTATCATGTTCCTCGAAGGCTTATTAATGACATATGTTGTCACCGAATGCAGGACTTTAACTAAAAGTCACTACAGTCTTGAGGTCATCGGACTTCCGTTTCTTTCCATTCATATTTTAAATGTCTTTAAACTTAAGGTATCAGTGGGCAGTATGTGGCCGTGCAAACTGCATGCAAATGACATCGGGTGCTTTTTTATTTGCAGTAGATTAGCTCATGCCATTAAAAGCCTATTAAGATACATTTTAAGTTTAATAACTACTTGTTTGACATCCAATTGCAACCTTTCCTATTACTTCTTGGAAATACTCAACCCAATTTGGCCATTTCAAACTTTCAAATGTGTACGCCGTTATTCTGAGGTTTTGTGCAAAGTGCTCAGCTGGTCACTTGAGGAAAAGTTCACTTGCAACTTTTGATGTCCCTCCAGGCATACAATAGGTCAGACATCTGAGAAATGCAATCTACTTCTTAGTCTTGCGTGTAAGGGAAAACAAGTAGAGTCATTCAGTGGTCCTGGCAGGTCACAAATACGAGGTGCAGTCTGATTTTCTTCTTGCACAGGTCTAAATAAATTCTCATTTGCAGTCAGTCAAGAGCCACCTTGTTGAAACTAAGAGACAGTGGGTAGGTTGACTCATCAATAGTCCCTGACCAGTGGGTAATAAGTTCCAAGGGCAAACATTCCCTATTTTTCAGCACATCTTGTTTGCGCTATCCCGCAGTGTACTATTCTTAGTTAATTCCAGCATGGCAGAATTACTGTGTCACAGGAATATGCTCCTGAGCCAGGAGTGTGTATAGGAAAATGGGCGGTTGGCTCTTTCTCAACCAAACAAAATTGGATCTGGGACCATCTCTTCACCTCACCGGATTGGAACCAGGTTGGCTATATTGGTTTCGGGATCCAAGGACACCTTTTCCTCCGGTGCCAGTTGACATGTTACTTTCAACTTGTAAGCTTCACCCTGATCCTTTACAAGTTATTAAAGATCCTGTGACCTCCCCAGCTCTCCTTTCTTTAAAAACATGAGTAACATACCTTATAACAGGTTTTTCTACCAAAATGCTCAAACCATTCTTTCTGTTCGAAGAGCAATTTCACTTCTCATTAAGACTACAGCGCTGAATGGAAAGGAAACAACAGGCCGGCTAATGATAATTAGCGTATTTAAGCTTCAAGCAGACTAATTGTCATTTAATAAATGGTACTTTCCTGTGTATTTATATAAAATCCAACTACTGCAATTAATTTGAAATGTTTACATCTCCGTCGTTTGAATTATAGCAACCTAAAATATAGTCTAAAACGCACATGTAGCGTGACTGAATATATCAAAGCAGCCCTCTTTCTGTCAAAAAAGTTTATTTTGACAGATTCACCAGCAGGTTTAAATGCAGCACCAGCCATCCTACCCATGTAGGCCTGAACCCATATTCTGCTTATCAGCCTAGTGAATGACAATGTGTGTACGTTCGTTCACCAATCATTAATAGCTTCCATGTCACTGGTATATCTCCTGCACCATATAATAAGACCTTACTGGTAAGTCAAGTGGGCAAATTGGTTATTAGCCAGTTTTGTCACATTTAAGTGTCAAAGCACATACATTGAGACATGACCAGCAGTGCCTGCGTGTGCAGAGAAGAAGAATCAGAAATACCAGTCAGCAGATGAACAGGTGACCACACAAAAAATTGATTTTCAAACAGTGTTGGAAAAGTGGCATAATGTTACAAATTTCTTAGTAGCACAGGATTCATACTGAGTACTTTAGAAAAAAGGAACTACAGGAAAGGATAACTCCTTTCCTATGTTCCACTTTTAAGTGGTATTTGGTATTGCCATTAGTACATCCATGCAGTACCATTATTTTGTGCAAGGTTGGATCCAATGTTAAGATACAAACAGCCACCTGCTGTGCTTGCTCACATAATGCTGTTTTGTTATCCTCAAAAGTTGTTCTATAATCACTGTTTTGACCAAGTACAGGAAAACAACTTCAGGCCACAGTGCTGTGGGCAATTACCATCATGTTCTCTCATTACAGAGGTCAAATCCAAAAATGTCAGTAGGCTCTTTGTGGCATGGAGAATTACATGGATATGAAAGCTGGTACACTTTCATAAAACACTTGCTATGTTTTCCAAAAATGTACCCATGCAATTTCACGTGTGAATCCTACCCACTCACTTGCCTAACATCCCACGTCAAAGTTTACACTTTCACAATGTAGAACATACTACAAATTTACCGATTTCAAAGTAGCAATTTTAAATACAGTTCAGCAGATAATTTGTGCAAATTGGTCAATTGAGGTAAAAGTTTATGACATTTCAAGTTTAGCTTTCCTATGAAGTGTTGTGCCCACCTTAATACAGAGAGACAGAGGCTCTATTTGTAATAAGTCTATAGAGTAGTATGCATGTGTATATACAAATACATATATAAATGTATGCCCATAACTACATGTACATATTTCATGCTTTCCCGCTCTCTTTATTAGTAGATTGCATTTTTGATGATTTATATGCATTGTAGACATTACAAAGATTGTCTCCAACAAAATTAAACAGTGTCCAAAGGTTGTTCAAAAACTTTTTAAAGTTCCACATTCTCTGTTGCTCTATGATCTTTGCCACATTCGTTTCAAAGTAATAACAGCATTAATCATTGTATTATCATCAGTTCTGATTATAGACGGAGCATCTTAGAACCATCCATGTTTTTCTGCAAAACCCAAAATCCATTCTAGACTGGCCTGGAAATAGTTTAAAAAAATAAAATATTTTCATCTAAATACATTGGTTGGTGTTGGAAAATGAGTTATTGGTAAGGGCAGGTAGGTACCTACACTTAGCAATAGGCCACTAACCTACACTAAGGTCCAGTTAGGTCTCAGTAAATTAACCCCAGCTCAACCCTTGGTAGCTTGGCAACGAGGGTCAAGGCTTAACTTAGGAGACAGAGTGTAAAGCATTCAAATATCACAAAACAGTAATTAAATAAAACACAGGAAACAGTTTAAAAATCCAAAACCAATTTATAAAAATGGAATATATTTTTATCTTTAAAATGACACCAAAACGAATAAAATCGGATGAGGGGAACCGGAGATAAGAATTTTTAAAGAATTATTATTTTTTTAGCGCCTAGAAACAAAAAGTGCCAATCGGGTCATCTGGTTGCACCTCGACCGGGGCAAAGTCAAAGTTTAAGGCCGACCGCGATGGAGCCCTGCTCGGCTACAGGCTGCAGGAGGCCTCGGTTAAAAGTTTACCTTCATACTTAGCCTTTTTTTCGAAGATTTTCTTCAGCGGGACGAACCTGCCAGTCCAATCCGACCTCCTGGAGCCCTTCTCCGAATACGCGATGCTGGAATCCTCGGTGGAGATTTTTACCTTCGGACTTAGTCGTTTTTTCGAGGTGAAAATCCTTCGACCGGGGTAAACCTGGATCTTGATCCGACGTCCATGGAGCCCTCCTCGGATACGCTGGCTGGAAGGTCCCGGTCAACTTTTTACCTTCGGACTTAGTCTCTTTTTCAGAGATTTTTCTTTACCGGGACGAACCAGCAAATCAGGCCGGGTCGCGGTTGAGGCAAACCGGCTAGAGTTGCTGCGGCGGGTCGGTCCCTCTATGGAGCTTTTTTACAAAAATTCTCCAAACTTCTCCAAACTTTTGGTGCTTCTCCCAGATGTCCTTTTAAGGTTCTTTTGGGGTCCACAGCTCACCCCAAGAGTCCAGCAGTTCTGAGATGGTCCTTGGGGGGTGCGGACTACAACTCCCAGAATGCACCTGGCGCAAACTCCTTTTTGGCCACTGGACAGTGGTCAGCTGGTCGCTTTCTTCAGGAGTTGGTGCAGGGGTCTCTGGTTAGCAATTTTTCACCTGTAGCAAACAGGGAGTCCCTCCTTGAACCAGTTGAAGCCAGGCAAAGTCCTTCTTGTGGTGAAGCCCAAGTGTGCAGCTGGTGCAGTCCTTCTGAGTGCAGGTTCCAGGTGCAGGCCAGGGGTCCAGCAGGGCAGTCCTTCTTCTTCTGTTGTTCTTCCTTGTTGGATGTGGTAGGGAACTGAGGTGTGGGTGCAGGTCTGCCAGTTTTATCCTTGCTCCTGGGTGAAAAGCAGGGGGGTCCTGGTTCTCCAATCAGGTGCAGGGTCATTCCCCCTGTGATGACCACTTCCTGGGAAGTGTGGCAAAAATCAATCCCAGGAGGCAACATTCTCTAAAAATCCATCATGGCTGAATCTGATTTTTGGAGGTTACATCTGGCTGAGCCCACCCACTGGTGTGGCTAAAAATCATAAACACACCCCTCTCCTGCCCTCTCCTAATCTAATCAAGGGGGCACCTAGTTGTCTGGGGTTGCAGGATGTGGGGTTGTTGCTGTTTGCTCCAAAAGTCCTTCTCTGCCTTTGAAGACCAGTTTGGCAGCCCTCTCCCTTCCTGCCTCACCATCTGCTAAGGGGAGATTCCTTTCCACAGTCACATTCCTTTGTGTGAAGCCAGGCCACTTCACACCTCATCAAGGCAGCTTGGCCAAGCTGCTCAGGCTGGCCAATCAGAGCACAGCAGCAAAAACAATGCAGGGCTGAAATTGGCAACTTTTCAGGTAAAGTTTAAAACTCTTTACCTGAAAAAGTTATATTAAATCCAACAACTGGAAGTTGTAGGATTTATTACAACAATTAATTTGATACCAAACTCTTGGTATGCATCATTTAAGGAGACTTTAAAAATTAAAATAAAGTCTCCCCATTTTAGCCTATGAAGGCCATTTACTACAATGAGGGAAAAACGAATTTGGCTGTTTTTACCTCACCAGGGTTTATAAAACTATTTTTATAAAGTCCCAGCTTATAGTTACATGGCACCCAGCCCTAGAGGCACATAGGGCACACCTTAGGGGTGACTTATATGTAAAAATAAGGTAGTTTAAGACTTTGGAACTAATTTTAATTCCAAAGTCGAATTTGCATATAACTTTAATTTAAAAGCAGCCAACAAGGCAGGCCTGCCTTTAAAATGACACTGGGCACCTCAGCAGTGCACATATGGGTGCACTACCTATGCTGTGGTGCCTAAACCTACATTCCCTACCATATACTAGGGACTTATAGGTAGGTTAACTTAGCCAATTATAATTAGCCTAATTTGCATATCCATTTTACACAGAGCACAGGCCCTGGGACTGGTTAGCAGTACCCAGGGCACCACCAGAGTCAGGAAAACACCAGCAAAAAGTGGAAAATGGGGGCAAAAAGTTAGGGGGCCTCTGCAATCAGCCCTGTTTTCTTACACTTGGAATCTCAACATCTGGCATTAATTTTATGTTTTCCTCTTTGCGGGTGATCTTGTTGTTCCAACTACCAGAAAAGTGTCAACAGTGCAGAAAGCAGGTAACTACTGCATCTCAGTGTAAATAAAGGGATGAATGTTTTATATTATACAGCGACATAGAATCATATGGCATGTAATGTCTCTGATTGTCCTGAAGAAGTTTACAGCTAGCCTTTTCCAGATGTCCTTTGCACAATTGTGCATCTAGGGCCAGATGTAGCAAACGTTTTGCGACTCGCAAACGTCAAAATTTGCTGTTTGCTAGTCGCAAAACGCGTATCCCAATGCAGAAATGCATTTTGCGGGTCGTTACCGACTCGCAAAATGCATTTCAGACTCGCAAATAGGAAGGGGTGTTCCCTTCCTATTTGCGAGTCGCATTGGGATGCACTACCATTTGCGACCGTATATGCGGTCGCAAATGGCATCGCAGTTACCATCCACTTGAAGTGGATGGTAACCCAATCGCAAATTGGAATGGGTCCCCATGGGACCCCTTCCAGTTTGTGACTGGAGCCCAAAATATTTTTTCAGGGCAGGGAGTGGTCCAAGGGACCACTCCCTGCCCTGAAAAAAACCGAAAGTAAAGGTTTCGTTTTTTTTTTAAGTGCAGCTCGTTTTCCCTTAGGGAAAACGGGCTACACTTCAAAAAAAAAAAACTGCTTTATTTAAAAGCAGGTCGCTAACATGGAGGTCTGCTGACGTCAGCAGGCCTCCATGTTAGCGAGTGCCTATACTCGCAATGGGGCCGCAATTTGCGACCCACCTCATGAATATTCATGAGGTGGGTCATTGCGACCCCATTGCGAGTTGCAGTCGGTGTCTGAGACACCGTACTGCATAGAAATTTGCGACTTGCAAATTGCGAGTCGCAGGGACTCGCAAATTGCAAGTCGCAAATTGCTTTCTTGGTACATCTGGCCCCTAGTCCCCTCTATTGTTTGCTTACCGATATCCTGATGGGACCACTCAGAAGGTATCTAGAGTAAATTAGAAATAACTACTTAACAGTATTCATATAAAATATTGTGTTTATTGTATTTGTATCACCAGTTGCTACTTTGTAAGTTTTTTTATATCAAACACTACAACATTCAGACTTAGAGTGTGGACTTTTAAGAAAAAAAACAAATTTTTGCTCTGCCCTTAGTGTGTTTCTTTCTCAGGCAAAGAATAAAAGTGCCAGAGCAAATACTGCAAAGTCTGCCAGAGACCAGAATATCATACTGGATTTCTGCGGTAGTTTTAGGTGTGCAGGGACAGCTATTTTTGATATCGCCCTGCTAGGACAAAAACATGCAGGGATTTTCTTGAATTTTTACACACTACGTATATAAAAATCTTAATATGACGACTCCAAGAAGATACAACCTGTCTGATGTTAGGGATCCTCTTTGATTCTGTTTTTTCCTTGTATGGGATATGGTTGAATGCCAGCAAATTATCAACTTAGCCTCTAAGATGACCTTCAATATGAAAAGCAATGTTTCAGTTTTGTCTACAGTGCACAACTGCTGAACCCCACCTTGGAAGAAAGGATCGTTAGGTCAACTAACATCCTATCCATTTTTTTTTGTTTTCAAGAGGTCATTGAAATTATCTTTATATCATAAGTGTATCTATATTGTTTAGTGCAAATCAGTGTCTCTGTCCCTATGCACTCCACAGTCTGCTGTCTAAGCTTTAATGATATTGTATCATGTTCCTCGAAGGCTTTTTAATAACATGTGTTGTCATCAAATGTAGGACTTTAACTAAAAGTCACTACAGTCTTGAGGTCATCGGACTTCCATTCCTTTCCATTCATATTTCAAAAGTCTTTAAACTTGAGGTATCACTGGGCAGTATGTGGCAGTGCAAACTGCATGCAAATGACATTGGGTGCTTTTTTATTTGCAGTAGTTTAGCTCATGCCATTAAAAGCCTATTTAGATACATTTTAGGTTTAATAACTACTTGTTTGACATCCAATTGCAACCTTTCCTATTACTTCTTGGAAATACTCAACCCAATTTGGCCATTTCAAACTTTCAAATGTGTACGCCGTTATTCTGAGGTTTTGTGCAAAGTGCTCAGCTGGTCACTTGAGGAAAATATCACTTGCAACTTTTGATGTCCCTCCAGCCATACGAGAGGTCAGACATCTGAGAAATGCAATCTACTTCTTAGTCTTGCGTGTAAGGGAAAACAAGTAGAGTCATTCAGTGGTCCTGGCAGGTCACAAATACGATGTGCAGTCTGATTTTGTACTTGCACAGGTCTTAAGAAAATCTACTTTGCAGTCAGTCAAGAGCCACCTTGTTGAAACTAAGAGACAGTGGGTAGGTTGACTCATCAATAGTCCCTGACCAGTGGGTAATAAGTTCCAAGGGCAAACATTCCCTATTTTTCAGCACATTTTGTTTGCGCTATCCCACAGTGTACTATTCTTAGTTAATTCCAGCATAGCAGAATTACTCTGTCAAAGGAATAGGCTCCTGAGCCAAGAGTGTGTATAGGAAAATGGGCAGTTGGCTCTTTCTCAACCAAACAAAATTGGATCTGGGACCATCGCTTCACCTCACTGGATTGGAACCAGGTTGGCTATATTGGTTTCGGGATCCAAGGACACCTTTTCCTCCGGTGCCAGTGGACATGTTACTTTCAACTTGAAAGCTTCACCCTGATCATTTACAAGTTATTGAAGATCCTGAACCTTCCCCAGCTCTCCTTTCTTGAAGAGCATGAGTAACATACCTTATAACAGGTTTTCCTACCAAAAGGCTCAAACCATTCTTTCTGGTCTAATAGCAGTTTCACTTACCATCAAGAATACAGCGCTGAATGGAAAGGAAACAACAGGCCGGCTAATGATAATTAGCGTATTTAAGCTTCAAGCAGACAAATTGTCAGTTAATAGTAGTAGTACAAACTTTATTCTACTTTCAACAAGTCATAAAAGTATCAAATAATATACATTTCAGTATGCAATAAATAAGATAACATTTAAATTAAAATAATAAAAGGATACATACAATCAGCGAAATTAAGATATCTTTAAAAAAAAATCATAGTTGCAGTCCAATAATAAACTAGATATAAAATTACAACGCTACCTCCACACGCTTTCTTGTATTGAATACGGAGCATAAAAATTTAGCCAAGGTTCCACACATCTCAATAGAGGATAGCACCTGGAGGCTGGCATACGCGGCGTGACACTGAGGCGTGTTGATTATCCTTAAGAGGGGGACTACTAGGCGTTTTCTCTGCTTAGCATAACATTTACAAAATAGGACCACGTGAATTGTAGTTTGAGGTGACTTTGCATCACATGGACAGGGTTTCAGCGTGGTACTCCAATCGTTCATAGTAGGGAAGGTTCCTAGGCGATGAAATATATCTAACCTCAGTCTGGTGAGAACAAAACGGTTGGGGGGGTTTACCACATTCGACAAATAAGGCTGTATGCCCTCCGTCGACAAAATGATTTGATTGTGAATGACGGTGGGCTTTTTTGATTCAGCCTACCATCGTGAATCTTCTAGATATCTTAATACCAGAGCACTCAGGTCCTTCCTAGAGATTTTCCCCAGCGAAGCTAGGTTTGTATAAAAAACTTTGTTTCCCATATTTTTGAAGAATGTCATAATATATCTTAACCAAGGCACCCTTGCTGCGTATGTGGACTTCATGCAGTGAGTCAGGATGGCCTTATTTAGTTCAGTATATTCTGAGGTCCAAACTTTATGCCATAACAGTAATGGTTGAATCTTTATCAAGTCTGTGATGAAGGGGAGCCCCAGTTCAGAGTGGACAATGTATGATGAAGAACCGTTTGGTACCATAAATAGCTGTCTTATAAAATCATTTTCCACCGTCTGCACTGGAGTACAATTAGTATATCCCCAAATTCCAGACCCGTACATAACGGCCGGGGTGCACTTGGCTTTGTAAATTTTTATCATGTTCGTCGGGTGTAACCACCTATCCTTTTAGAAAAAAGCCTTAAGGCCACCGTTGTTTTGATAAGCTGGGCTTGTTTCATTTTCCTACAGTTAGCCCAGGAGCCCTGTTTGTCAAACATTATGCCAAGATATGAGAAGGTTCGCGCGGTTTCTACCCTCCCATCCGCGGTAGTAATATTATAAGACTTGCCGCGTTTCCCGCCACAGTTCATAATAAACGTTTTTGAGCGATTGATGGTGAGTCCCAATTGTGACATAAATGTGATGCAAGTAGTTAAAAGTTTTTGAAGAGCTAGCGGGGTTCTGACCATTAAAACTGCGTCATCTGCGTAGAGTAGTACCGGGACAGCGCGATTACCTATTGGGGGGAGATCTTTGCAGTCACTAGCCAATACTTTTTCAAAATTATTTATATACATTGAGAACAAGAACGGGGCAAGAACACAACCTTGGCGCACGCCTCTATGTATGCCAAAAGGGTGAGTACATTCCCCTTTTAGCTCACTCTTGCTCGACACCCTGTGTACATTTCACGTATAAACTGAATTATGGCTGGTTCTACCCCCATGTTGCTTAAGATATCCCATAACTTATCATGTAGTACACAGTCAAATGCCGATGTTAGGTCAATAAAAGCCAGATGCAGGTTGCTTTCTCTAATCCTTGTATACTTTCCAATAATAATACTTAAGTTCAGGCTTTGCTCCACTGTCCCAATTCCTTTCCGGAAACCATACTGGACAGAAGATAAAGCATTCTTTTCTTCCGCCCGTATTTGCAACCTGTTCAAGATAATTCTCCCTACTAGTTTAGCCGTTGTGTCGAACAAGGAGATTGGCCTGTAACAGGCTGGGTTAAGACGATCACCTTTGTTATATTGGAATGATATTGGAGTCTCGCCAGGATGGTAAGGGACCTCGTATGCAGATAGCCCTCAATGTCTGCATCAATACGGGCCCCCATAGCTGGATATTTGCCTTGTATAAATCAATCGGAACGCCATCGGGGCCCGGAGCTTTCCCTGATTTACTTAGAGTTATGGCTTCCTCTACCTCCTCAAGGCTAAATTGCGGGATTATGGTCAGACGTGTACCTTCCTGGAGACCTTGATTGTGTACAGGAACTGTAGGCCTCAAATCGCTATCCAGCGAATATATTTTAGAAAAATATGCAATCCAATCCTCTTTGGAAATTGCTATTTCCATCCTGGGTGAATCTCTGTCCCCAAACACAGGAGAATTGATTGTTTTTTAAAAGAGGATGTTATCTTTTGTACGGCTAGCTGTGTGTAGAGTCTCCCACGGAGATATTTTTAGGGTCAATTTCCTTTCCTTCATTGCTGTTTTGTATTCTTGTCTGCACTGGTGTATGTCTGTTGTAGATTTATTTGGGGCTGTTAGAGCCTTTTTCAGATTCCTATGTGCTTGTCCCGGCTTACCACCTCTGATACTAAGGGCTTCTTTTATGGTTTGCATGATCAATGTAAAAGCACTTTAGCATCGCCCTGGATCTAGATTCTCACTTAAACAGTCTTCAAAAGCGAGCTTGCAGTTACATAATAACTGTTTCAACAGAGACTTGGAGTCTGTCTGAGACCATTTCAGGGTATATCCATTGCGCGGTGCTAATTCAATATCATCTACCAGAGTGGCCCTGTCATCCCTACCTGGTTTGAGGGGAGTTAATGAGAGGTTCAGAGTCTGGGGATAATGGTCACTAATTGCTATGTCGTGCATAGCATAATTCATGAGGTAGTATGCAAAGTGAGTTGACATTAAAACATAATCAATCACAGTATTCGCACCCCTTCCATTGTAAGTTGGTTTAAACTGTGTTTCATCAGAATATAGTTTGTTTACAAAGGATAGGTTATGGATTGGAGCCAGTGAATTCATTGCATCTCCTTGGGTGTTATGAGCAAAATGAAGTCTTAAACCAACACCTTCAGGATCCAAGCCACATACCTTATCTGAGGTTTCTTTACAGGGGTGGACGTTAAAATCGCCGCCCCAGATCATGAAGATCTCACAGTTATTATTTGCACTTATTTTTTTTAGATTATCTCCCATCTCCGTTAGAATATTGGAGAGCTCACCAGGGGCTGCGTTATTATAAAAGTTAATAATGACTAGATGGGTCTTATGATCCAAGTTACCCTCTATCATTTGATAGAACGAGCTCGTAAATTTAATCTCTAGATTCTGTACTCGTAACTTGTTAGAAATATATATACATAGACCCCCTTTTGGTCTACCGTATCTGGACTGAGCGGCTGGCAAGTGAAATTTTTATAGCCATTAATATGGAGAGGACTTAATAACCATGCCTCTTGGAGACAGATGCATGAATATTCTTCTATGAAGTTCACCTAGGTCTCATTGCCTATCTTGTTCGTTAGACCTGCAATGTTCCAGAACAGTAAAGCTAACTCTGCTTTCTGTTTAGGAATACCATACTGGTTCTTTGATAAACAGGGAGATAGAACACAGTCGGGTGGATGGATTATGTTTCTAGGGGGGCTCCTCTGATTTAAGTAGGATTGAATCCTATTTCTTATAGGGTCCGTTGTGTGAGATGTGTGTTCTTTATTTAAAACCCGCCCTGATTTATATGCTACCTGGGCTAGCTCATCTGAGGAAACTGTCTGATTCTTGTCAAGTCAATCTATATCTTCTAGAGTCGTAAGAGGGTGGAATCTGTTACACCCTGTAAGGGGGTCTGGTGTATTTAGAGATGCTCTTACATGTTGTGGATTTATAAGGTTATACCCCACTGGTCTTTGATAAAAAGAGACCTAAGGGTAGTAGCGAGATACCTTGGGAAGTGACTTGTCTGGCTCCTAGCTCAGAGATAATTCTGTCTACTAAGTTTGGTGAGCTGAATGAGAGGACCACACAATCTCCTTCCAGCACTTTCTTACTGCTTCCTATCCACTTAATTCTTCTAACCAGTTTTATGTCTTTGAAAAGGGGCCCGACCATTCCCGAACTCAGACGAACTCCTGTCCAGTTTAGGGCCTTATTTCTCAGGGCCGTCCATGATTCTTGCTGCTGATCGTTTAGGGGTGGGACATTAGCCAAGACCACTACGTAAGGTGTAGCCTCTGGGGGGAGATGTAGTTAGTCACTTGGCAGATGTAGTAAATTCGAGGATTTGGTCCTACTAAAGGTGTTCCTCCCAGAGTTTACATGGGACTGAGTGGTCATTGTCCTAGATGGACTGATGCCTACTCTCTTGAATAGTCTAGGGTTTGAGGTTATTTGTTCAGGAGGAAAATTATAAGCTGTAGTAACGGAGGGTGAAGGCCGGGAAGTTTGATTCAAGTTGGATATTGATGGTTGTATTAATGTTTTTCTTAGGGGGTTTAGATTCGAGTATGTACCGTTTCTCCTATTTTGAAGGGGAAGTTGAGTGTTATTTTCTCGCTCTGGGATCAGTGATGATGTATTAGGATCCTTTAGTACTGGGTATGAATCTTCCCGGTGTAAAGTCTTTATTAATCCTAGGCCTGCCTCAAGATTATTCTCCACCCCCTTTAAACGCTCCAGCATGGAGTTGAGGGTGGCCCTAATGGATGATTTCAGGGTATTTACTAACTCGTGGAGATTTATAAGGAGTGATCTAGTCAGATCTCCTACACTATTTGACGATTTCTTCCGGAGTGGTTTCTTGGGATGTTTTATAACCGGAGTGGTTGTTATATCTATCACTGTTTTTTTTTTTTATTCCTGTCTTCCAGGCCCACCTCCGGTTTTCTTGGTCGTTTAGCAACAGGAGAGAATTCATCCAGGGAGTAAATTATATTAGAGGTATCTCTGATACATCCGTTAGTGTATTTTGCTTCTGTATACTCGTCCCCATGTTCATTAGATAGGGGCTTATTAAGTAGTTCTGGAGTTTCTGGTGGTTCATGGGATTGATCTTTAGACCGCAACATTTTCTCTTCGACATTGGCAATTTGTTTATCTATCAAGCCCATCGACACTGAAATATATTTTAATATAGAAGTACCATCTTATAGGTTTGCTGAATTATTTGATTTAAAATGCTTCCTTTTACCCATATTATATCTGGTGACAGGATTCCTGTTTAGGTAATAACGGAGGGGGAAATCAGATAGATTAGCCAGCCTCAAGTCACTGCGCTGCGCTGCCCTAGTTCAGCAGATATTCACAAGAGTCATAGCTTGCTCAAAAGGACTGTTTGTCCTATATAATGGTATGACCTCTCTTGCTCAAGTCACTTATGATACCCTAGGGCCTTGCGCACCCTATCAAGTTGGGCAGGCTAGGCAGGGGAGGAGGGGTCCTAGGCAGCCCTGAAAGAGTGAGGCTTCTTACAGTCCTTTTGCCCTTTAGCCTTAGACCGCAGGGTTAAGAGGTATTGGTCCCAAATACCAAAGATTAAAGAGGGGTGGCCCAGTCCAGTCTCCTCCTGGCGATGACGGGCGCATGACGGGCCCGCCCTTGGCCTGGGCGCCGCCGCCACGCGTCCCGCGATAGCGCGAGCGCGAAGTTTTGTTTAAAGGGCTCCTGCCCCGGCAACCAGTGACGCCTTCCTCCTCGCGGCCAATGCGCTTCCCGCGACAACAGGAGTGCGAAGTTTTGTTTAAAGAGCTCCTGCACCCGGCAACCAGTGACGCCTTCCTCCTCGTCCGTTAATAAATGGTTCTCTTCTGTGTATTTATATAAAATCCAACTACTGCAATTAATTGGAAATGTTTACATCTCCGTCGTTTGAATTATAGCAACCTAAAATATAGTCTAAAACGTACATGTAGCATGACTGAATATATCAAAGCAGACCTCTTTCTGTCAAAAAAGTTTATTTTGACAGATTCACCAGCAGGTTTAAATGCAGCACCAGTCAACCTACCCATGTAGGCCTGAACCCATATTCTGCTTATCAGCCTAGTGAATGACAATGTGTGTGCTATCGTTCACCAGTCATGAATAACGTCCATGTCACTGGTATATCTTCTGCACCATATAATAGGACCTTACTGGTATGTCAAATGGGCAAATTGGTTATTAGCCAATTTTGTCATATTTAAGGGTCAAAGCACATACATTGAGACATGACCAGCAGTTCCTGCGTGTGCAGAGAAGAAAAAACAGAAATACCAGTCAGCAGATGAACAGGTGACCACACAAAAAATGGATTTTCAAACAGTGTTGGAAAAGTGTCATAATGTTACAAATTTCTTAGTAGCACAGGATTCATACTGAGTACTTTAGAAAAATGGAACTGCAGGAAAGGATAACTCCTTTCCTATGTTCCACTTTTAAGTAGTATTTGGTATTGCCATTAGGACATCCATGCAGTACCATTGTTTTGTGCAAGGTTGGATCCAATGTTAAGATGCATACAGCCACCTGCTGTGCTTGCTCACATAATGCTGTTTTGTTAAACTCAAACCTTATTCTATAATCACTGTTTTTACCAAGTACAGGAAAACAACTTCAGGCTATAGTGTTGTGGGCGATTACCATCATGTTCTCTCATTACAGAGGTCAAATCCAAAAATGTCAGCAAGCTCTTTGTGGCATAGAGAACTACATGCATATGAAAGCTGGTACACTTTCATAAAACACTTGCTATGTTTTCCAAGAATGTACCCATGCAATTTCACGTGTGAATTCTACCTGCTCCCTTGCCTAACATCCCAGGTCAAAGTTTACACTTTCACCGTTTAGAACATACTACAACTTTGCCAGTTTGAAAGTAGTAATTTTAAATACAGTTCAGCAGATAATTTGTGCAAATTGGTAAATTGAGGTAAAAGTTTATGAAATTTCAAGTTTAGCTTTCCTATGAAGTGTTGTGCCCACCTTACTGCAGAGAGACAGAGGCTCTATTTGTAATAAGCCTATATAGTAGTATGCATGTGTATATACAAATAGATATATAAATGTATGCCCATAACTACATGTACATATTTCATGCTTTCCCGCTCTCTTTATTAGTAGAGTGCATTTTTGATGATTTATATGCATTGTAGACGTTACAAAGATTGTCTCCAACAATATTAAACAGTGTCCAAAGGTTGTCCAAAAACTTTGTAAAGTTCCACATTCTATGTTGCTCTATGATCTTTGCCACATTTGTTTCAAAGTAATAACAGCATTAATCATTGTATTATCATCAGTTCTGATTATAGACGGCGCATTTTAGAACCATCTTTGTTTTTCTACAAAACCCAAAATCCATTCTAGACTGGCCAGGAAATAGTTGAAAAAAGTAAAATATTTTTATCTAAATGCATTGCTTGGAATCTCTACATCTGGCATTAATTTTCTGTTTTCCTCTTTGCGGGTGATCTAGTTGTTCCAACTACCAGAAAAGTGTCAACAGTGCAGAAAGCAGGTAACTACTGCATCTCAGTGTAAATAAAGGGATGAATGTTTTATATTATACAGCGACATAGAATAATATGGCATGTAATGTCTCTGATTGTCCTGAAGAAGTTTACAGCTAGCCTTTCCCAGATGTCCTTTGCACAATTGTGCATCTAGTCCCCTGTAGTGTTTGCTTACCGATATCCTGATGGGACCGCTCAGAAGGTATCTAGAGTAAATTAGAAATAACAGTATTCATATAAAATATTGTGTTTATTGAATATGTATCAGCAGTTGCTACTTTGTAAGTCTTTTGATATCAAACACTACAACATTCAGACTTAGAGTATGGACTTTTTAGAAAAAAAAACAAATTATTGCTCTGTCCTTAGTGTGTTTCTTTCTCAGGCAAAGAATTAAAGTACCTGAGCAAATACTGCAAAGTCATCCCGAGACCAGAATATCATACTGGATTGCTGCGGTAGTTTTAGGTGTGGATGGACAGCTATTTTATATATATCCCTGCCAGGACACAAACATGCAGGGATTTTCTTGAATTTTGACACACTACGTATATAAAAATCTTAATATGATGACTCCAAGAAAATACAACCTGTCTGATGTTAGGGATCCTCTTTGATTCTGTTTTTTCCTTGTGTGGGATATGGTTGAATGCCAGCAAACTATCAAACCATCAACTTAGGGGCATATTTATGCTCCGTTTGCACCACAATCAGTGCAAACGTTGCCCCATATTTAAACTCTGACGCCTGAGCCCGCGGACGACAAAATTCCGCCGTGTGCGTCATTTCTTGGATGCGGCAACCCGCCCTGCATTAATGATTTGCAGGGTAGGCGTTCCCGTCCAAAAAACAACGTAAACTGCTGTGCGTCTTATTTATGCTTCCGGGCAAAAATGACTCTCGGCAGGGAGGCGGAGCAAAATAATGACGCACAGCCCGATGTGCGTCAAAATTTAACGCCTGGGTCAGAGCAGGCGTTTAAATGGGGCAAACACACCTGTATTTAATCAGAACACACAGAACAAACAGCAGAGCAGCAACAGGGAGAAATGGAGGTGATTCTTATCCAGCGTGCACGTAGACGCAGAGCCCAGCAGCAACAACAGCAGCTACCACAACACCAGCAGGGACCCCAAAGGCAGCGTAGAAGGCAGGAGAGGATATTCCGCCCAAGAACAACCCTGCATGGCCTCAGGGAACACGACATCATACAGAGGTACCCGTTGAACTGGCAGGCCATTCAGCAGCTGCTGCGCAACATTGAACCGCAGTTGGCCCCCACTTTAGTGACACCCCACACCATCCCAACAGAAACAAAGCTGCTTGCCGTACTTCACCTGCTGGCAAGTGGCTCATTTCAAACAACTGGTGCCCTGGTTGGCGGAATATCACAACCATCATTCTCTGCATTTCTGCCAAAAGTACTGGATGCCATCATTCGCCTGACACCCCTTCCCATCTGCTTCCCTAACACACTGCAGAAGCAGCAGGAAACAAAACAGGGGTTCTACCTCATCAGTTTCTTCCCACACGTCCTTGGTGCAATCGACTGCACACACGTACGCCTTGTGCCACCTGCTGCAACAGAACACCTCCACCGCAACAGGAAGCACACACATTCAATCAACGTGCAGGCCATAGTCGATCACCAGGGATTGATCACCAACATCGTGGCAAAATATCCTGGGAGTGTACATGACTCATTCATCTTCCGTCACTGCACCATCAACCAACACTTCCAGGATGGACGGTATGGCAATGGGCTACTTGTTGGTAAGTACAGAAACCTACTTATATACACACTGCACATCAACCCTCTAGGACACACAACACATACACCACAACAGCAACATCTAGACAGGAACACACTGAGGTCCTGACATCACTAGCCATGTTTCTTAACTCACCATTGAACCTGTCACACATCGGAATTTACTGTACAGGCTAATGTGAAGACATTAATGAGTGTGGTTGCCTATATGTCACCTTGCAAATTGTAAGTGTCCCAATGACCTTTACATTAATACATTGCATACGTTTCAAGGTATGGGATGTACAGGGTACTTTGATATGAACGTGTTAACAACACTTACAATTTTAAATGTGCATGGAACTTTCATCTCACCCTCAGTGAAGACACACGGACACCTGTATCACAAGTCACAATGCTAGGGAGGGCACACTGTACTGCAAATCCCAAAACATACTGCTGACAAACGGTTAGCAGACAAACACTTGCTCAGCCAAGGAAACAAAACAATGCAGATGGTATAGCCTACAAGTATAGGATGTCACATTAGTACACAGAAGAGTCAGAGACAACACAAGACAACTACTGCCATTAAAGGTCTTTTCAATAGTGCCAGCTACATCTACATGATCCCATTCTGTGTTATTCTTTCAGCTTATCAGGGTTATGGCATCCAGCCATGGCTAATAACACCATTTGGGAACCCGAGTACTGCTGCAGAGCGGGCATACAACGAGGCCCATAAGAGGACACGCAGCATTGTCGAGCGGACCTTTGGGATCCTCAAGTCAAGGTTCCGCTGCCTTGACATCACTGGCGGTAGCCTACTATATTTCCCTGAGATGGTCTGTAGGATCATACTCACATGTGCAATATTGCACAACATTTGTGTAAAAAGGAACATTCCCCTCCTCGAACCAGACCCATACATGTCTGAAGACGAAGAAGAGGAGGATGCTGGCCTGCAACCGGAGGGCAAACACGGCTGCTGGAGTGCGTAGGCGCCAACACATTGTAAATAATTTCTTTGCATAATTATCACCATCACCACTTAATGCACTATTGTAAATAAACACCACATCATGGTTTGGCCTATTCATTTCTGCCCACCTTTAGCTTGAAATATCAGAAGAAGAATGTCGTCTCATTGAGCAATAATGATATAACAATCATCACACAAAACAAATACACCACACATGTAATGGCCACCATACAATGGTCAAATACACACACAATGTAAATGGCAGACATCCTGTACAGTTCACCTTTGAAGGGCAATAGCTGAGGACCACACATAAGACTCACATACATGTAGTAAACATGGATCATCGCAGCAGATGGCACACAACTAAAACACCATCACTCAACTAGGGGAAAACAGGCCTCATACATCAGGCAGTTCACATGCTAATGCTTCAGGAACAGGAATGTAGTACTAGACTCTTGCCAACAGTAATTCCAAATACTTACTATCATTGCAATGACTATCTGTCACTAGAGTTACACATAAGCAGAACATACACAGCACAAGTGCTACACCTATGACAAGCATCCAGCACATCACATCCCATCTACATGTCAGCCCTTTTCTAAAAACATTACACACACTTTCAGATGCTCACACCCCACCTGTCTGAAGAGGACCCTGGAATGCCGATTTGTGTACACTGAGATTCCCTCATCTACACACACACACACTCACAAGAGTCATCCAGTGTGCCACATCCTTTCCTATGCCTATCATTGTCATAGTACCATCTCACTGCATGGAACTCAGGTCATATAATACACTGGCTTGGATTTTTTGAGGCCTGGAATCACCTGTAGATTGATTCTTCTGTGAAAGGTACTGCAGGCTAATTATCAGCAAATCCCATCTGACAGGACTAGTGAGCCACTGATGGAGGCCACACCAGTGATCCCCTCCATGCACACCACCCAAATGTACATGCCCGTCCCTGCTGATGCCTCCTACTGCATACATGTTTGAATTTGAGCTATTACATCATTAAGCTTTGACACTAATGTTGCCGTAGAAAACTTTATCAGGGTTCACTTGTCACCTTCAAAACAACACAGGACATAAACAGTGTGACATCTCAACTGTCTACTGCTCCCTCTGACCAGTCCTAGTCAGAACACTTGATCATGTAATTACTGAAAGAACTTGCTCCTGATTGACCCAGCATCCTGTCAGCCTGACTGGCACCTGTCCGTGGGTCACTCTACAGATACCTGGGGTCCACCTATGGACCACACGTGCTGTCCAAAACCTCTTGTACCTCAGACACTAATTTGTCATTAGTCTCATCAATTATACTCAAATACATAGTATTGCATCATCTGACTGTTATTTGCATCCGATTTGTGACAGTGCCCTTGAATAGCCAAATCTTGGCCCTTCCGTTGTCTGGCCCTCATTAATGCCTAAACGACAAAGTGTGACAGTGGACCAGGACCATAGTGTATGATGGTGTAAATGGCCTCCATCAAAACCAGCAACCTCAGATAATATCCATGAAAAGTCAACAGATATGAGGACCCTGACTGTTCAAACGCTGAGTAACATTGTTCAAATGATAAAGATGAGTCGTGTGTGTCGAATACCAGCCATTTACTTCTGCACAGAGGCTATGATGTTTCCTGATACATTACCATCCACAGAGGCCAACTGGAGTACAAATGTTGCAATGACACATGCCGGATCCAGACACCTGAGACATTCTCTCACTCAGCACACCAAGGTTGCCCAGTTGAAAGTCTCATTACACGTTTTCAGTGACAGGGTGGGACCATCCATGTGTAGGTGACCATGTCCTCTATGGCTTCTCTCAAATTTTGCTACAAACAATACCCAATAGAAACAAGATTAGCTGCCACTAACTCATGCGGAGACCTGGAAGTTACAGTAACAACATACACCCTGACAGTTGATACTGGATCAATATTGGACCACACACATGTACATGTACCATCCAATCAACAAAATATTTGCAAGCAGCCGATCACAGTAGTGTCCCAGTTGTAACCTAGCAGGAAGAATGAAACATGCCACTAAACCAGATAATGCATAAAGGGCCACATACATCAACAACCTATTTGCTATCATGACATGAGGAATGTTGAGATTTTGCAAAAAATATCAATGCAAAATGGTATGTCAGATTTCTCCAAAGAATCAATAGGGCAAATGTAAAATGGGCAAATGGGATTACAGAATGGCAAACAGTGAATCATACCCTATTTGCTTCCATGAGCCTGCTGCTGAAGGTTTAGCATTACTGAATTTGGGAAACCCTTGGATAAATTTGCAAGTCTGGAAGAGCAAACCCTATGGTGCTGGGGGCCTAAGTCCACCTCTACTGCCCCCCAAATATACATTATTTATGCACATGTGAAGCACACACATGCATAAGGCGCATGTGTGCCCTACGTGTCAAAAGTAAAACACATTTAAGATACATTAACTCGTAATTAGGACATGGTTACCCCCTAAAAAAGTGTAGGCGACAATTGCACTACCTATTTGGCCTTTATATAATTTTGATTACCGTCATAAATGTGGACACATTTTTGCTAAGGAATACATCCTGGTATCCCATTCATATTTTGAAAATAGACATCAGCAATTACCCACATATGTGTTCAATTATGATTAATATCCATTCTGACCAATCATTACCATTGCACTGTGAATACCTTCTATACATCCTATAAGGGACATATGCCATAGCTAACCCCAAATGTGTATCACTTAGCACCGTTTGGTCATGACAAAATTCATTTCTCAATTTGACAAATGAAAGACATATTTGTCATAATGCGTCATATTTCCACGCATACAGCTTGTGCGTCATAATTTTTGACGCACAGGAGTGCAGATAATATAGAGTCAAAAAATTATTACAAAAATAGATATCATAATATCCTGCATAACATGGCCTAATTTTTTTCCATAATGCGTCATATTTCCATGCATACAGCTTGTGCGTCATAATTTTTGACGCACAGGAGTACAGATAATGCAGAGTTAAAAATATTTTTCATATTTAGATATCATATTTTCCAGCGGCTTAATTTTCAACTCTAGAACTGTCAAATATGCCTCAAACAAATATAATAGACCAATGAAGATTTTTTTTTTGACTCTGTATTATTTGCACTCCTATGCATCAACAAATATGACGCACAAGCTGTATGCGTGAAAAAATTACGCATAGCGGGAAAAAAAACGGCAGCCATCTTATGCAGGATGTGATGTAATATGATATCCTTTTACCGAATCTGTACAGTTGGTGTACTTTCACTTTCACTTTGCAGTCTCAGATTATTCTAGACTGTGTGGCTGTGTGGAAAGTGTTGTCCTGTGTATTAGTGCTTTTGTGTCCAGTGTACCATCTCAATTGTGCTTTTGTCATCAATGTCTTGTTGTTGAATACTGTCTGAGTCTGTGTTGTATTATTTTGTCAAGTCCAGTGTTTTATTTATTGTCTGTGGGAGTCTGTTGTGGGTACTGTAATATACGGGTTAGTTGGGCTCTTCTTCTTAAGTTGTCTTTCACCACTCTACCTTTCCCCATTTCCCCCTTTTCCTTTTTCTACAACTTTTTCCCCTTTGTCAGTGCTGACATGTCTGGTAGGCCATGGCTTTCCAGGATGGGTGAGGAGGAATTGGGGGGATTTATATGGCTTGTTTGCCATTTCATCCCACTCATGCTGGAGGCTGGGGGTAGGGTGATACAGGGGTATCACACAGAGGCCCGTAAAGTCCGGTGGGGGAAGGTGTGCCATCACTTGGTCCGTGTATATGGTAGCCAAAGGAATGACCATCAACTGAAGCACCGCTGGGCTGATCTGATATCCAGGGAGCAAGATCTGCTGGACCACCTGGGAATCAGGATTGGGTGGCCATGTTGGTGAGTACAGATCAATTACATGTGCACAATTTAAAGCTGTGTGGCGACATGTGATGATTGTTACCCAATCTGCCAGATAAGTAGCTGACTGTGTGTAATGCTAGGGAAACCTACTGGGTAATTGGTGCACAATGTGAAGGAAGACAAATGCTAGCAGTCAGTTAGCTCATGTTTTCTACACATACCGATTGCCTGTAGCAGTATGTAATGTAGTGCTGCCTTTGTGTCAGACAATTGACAAATTAATGACGCAACTAGGACTCTACAGGTCACAATATCCAGTGAAAAATGGATGTTGAAACATCATACCTACATATGTAGACGCCATAGCTAGACTGACATTTGTAAACCCTACATGATGCTATAAATGAGTGCTGCCTTCACGTCAATTGAAGTTAGCAATGTTGTCCACACATATGTCACATGTCTGTCTGGTTGGTGTGTATGGAAAATTACCACATAGGCTGTTTGAGTTTGAGAGGTCATGCAGGCCTCAAGTAACCAGCTTTTGGATGTCTCTCTTGGATGCACATGATGTGATGAATGCACCCCTATATTCGACTGTCCAGGCCACTGCATGTGTGTAGTAGGGTGTGTAACTGTAGCAGGAGACTCATCCAATGTAAATGTTGCTCATGAATAATTCCATGCAGTATGAGAATGTGTGAAAGGGTTTCATTACTCATGTCATATTCTCACATTGTCTTTGTAATTGCAATTGTTTGTCAGTGCACTGATTCTGAGTATATTCTTCCTTCCATGCTTTACAGGTGGACCTGCACCGTACACAGTGGAAGAGGTGGCTCATTTTGAGGACCCCGACACCTACAGTGAGTGTTGCATGTGTGCTAATATTAATGTTTGCTGGCGATGCATGATGGACTACTGTGTGTTCAACAGAATTCAAGGTTTGATGCGCTGCCCATTCATTAGTATTGTTCCATTAGTGGGATTTCAGTTATCACTTCATTTTGAGTTGACCTATGCTTATCCATTTCTCAGATTTTGGGACTGTAGGCCATTTTAGTAGGGCCCGCTATGGGGAATGGGGTGAGTCATGTGGAATACACTGGTTAATGTAAGAGTTGCTCTGGGACTTGTTTCGGACTGAGTCTGCATGTCAGACTGACATTCTCCCAGATAGCTTCTGCAAATGGCTTGTCTGAAATCTGCTGCTTCCCTAGTTAACGATGGACTGAGTACACTGTAGGTTGTATCTTCCGGGGGCATGTACTTCCGCAAGTTGTACTAGAAGTGTGTGGGACTAGAGTGCAATGGCCTAGGTGTACATTCTACTCATGATCATGGGTGTTCTTGCTCCTCTGTGTCTGTAGAAAAATATGCCTCACTGGTAGTATGTGATGTTGGCCTAAGTCAGTACATTTTTACATGTGTGGACCTTGGATAGGACAAGGTTTAGCTGACTCCGATTTGTTGATAACCCTTCACTGGTGGTGTGTGTGTGGAGGCAAAAACTTGTTGAGCTTTCTATACACTCCTGGGTGTGCATTGATTATGGGATTGTTGGATGTTCTTCCCACCCCCCCTCAAAGTCAGCCATGTGTTTGGGAATAGGGTACCTAGGACTGTAGCAACCAGTATGTTACACATACTTGTGACCATTTGAAACTTTGTTTTGAACCTGGTGTACACACTCGGTTATGGCACATGAGTTCTATACTAGCAAATCCAATTACAAATCGCAGATATTGAGGGTTGTGATTGTTATCACATACACTGACATATGTAGTCCAGGCAATAGGCGGAGGAGGTGCAGCCATAATGTCAGCTGCATTACTAATTATTTTGATGATAAGTTTAGGCTGATGTCACCCATCATGTAGAGACATGTGTATGCTAGGTGTGAGATGCCCTTTGTATGCATGCTTCCCATGTACTTCCTCTGAGACTTTCAATGATCTATGTGGTGATATGAGCTGTTACAACTACAGTAAAAGTAATTTCGAATTGACCCATTGTGCTATTCCACCCAATGCATTTCCTATGGTAAATAGTTGCCCTTTCTCTTCACAGCTGCAAACATGAGTGCCACACAGAAGAATGAATTTGAGAGGCGGGCCATGAGATACCGGCATATCCTGCAGGTACAGTCGGGGTTCCGACGGAGGGCCCGAAAATACCAGGCGGATCGGGCCTCCGGAGCATGGTGGGCCTCACCACAGGGTGGCTCAACGTTGCCCAGTACAGCCACCACCACCACAACCACCAGTTCTCCCCAAGTGGCCACAGCAACGGCAGGGACAGTTGTCCCTGCCTCTGCAGCACGACCTGGACCCAGCAATATCAGAGCTGCAGGACAGTCCAGTAGGCTACAAACAACTCCCACACAGAGCACCTCTGCCAGCACACAGACAGCAGCAGCACCTCCAATTGACCCTGTGGCACTCCAGGCTTTAGACCGCAAAATGGACAAGTTCATTCGGAAGGTGGACAAGCTGAGCCAGGATGTGGCGTACATAAAGAAGCGGGTCAGGTCCATCAGGCGGACCCTACGGAGGGCCAACCTCTAGGACTTATATGGTCTATTTTAATTTATCCCTCCCCTCTCTCCTCTTTCCTTTTTATCATGATAGGTGGGTTTTGGGGATTAGTGTTAGGTTAGTATAGGTTGTTAGCTTAGTTAGTGTTAGGGTAGGAGGGTGGGTGGTCCTTATTCTTTCTATTTTTCATTTTTGAGTGTGTGGGTGGGGGTCAATGTTAGGATTCCTGTCTGTTTAGAAAAAAAAAATAACAACAAAATTAAAAAAAATCATTAAAAAATACAAACAAATATATGATTGTTTAGGATAGTATAGTATGTGTGTAGGTTAGTATGTGTTGCCCTGCATGTGTCCTGTCTCATAATGGTGGGTGGGGGGTTGATGTTTAGATCGATTTGTTATTTGTGTAGAGTAAGTTTAGCTTAGGTTAGTTAGGGACAGTTGTGGGTTAGGAGTAGTCAGGTTAGATTAGTGTAGGTATGACTTTTCCTTTAGTTGCCTCTGGTGTGAATACTTATGAATAAATATATAGTTAACCCTTTGCATTATGTGTTAACTGCTACTTGATCATGGCCTTGCCATTAGTGTAGGTGATTGCTGTTCTATGACATTTGTGTCCTATGCTACACACCGAAGAAAAAAGAGGTTTAAAATGGCAGCTACACCTGTGCTAACTTGGTAAGTATCCACCATTTGATAGAACCACCATTTGGAGTTTACATGGATCAGAAAGGATTTGTGTTGATGAGTATGTTTTCTACATCACAAAGTATGCTTCCAGACTTGGTATTGTGGGTAATTTATTAGGTCGGACTGCAGTGTGATGTTCAGGGACATCTTTGTAGATGAGGTGTTGTTAACACTCTTGTCTTCTTGTCTTCATTACTGACATAGATCATGTGTGCAACAATTTAGCATGACTTCCCTCTTGGAAGTATACTCAGAAAGGGTGATTGATGCTGTGTTTAGTTGTGTTTGCTTATATTAGACTGCATAATTTAATGTTTTAGTATTGCATGGTGCCCACATTTATCAGCCACCATTAGTTGACTTTGATTGCTATTGATGGAGCATTATTCTGTCCAACACAGCATGATTGTGTGTGGTTTCTCCCTTCATCAGTTATTCTCCTCAGGATGGTCAGGCTATGATGCAATCCTGGCCACTGCACAGATGTATCATACTACATGATGTCAGGACAGTTGTATTGACAAGCTACATGGGCACTTTTGAGTTATCTACTGCACAGTTGATGTGTCAAATTACACAGAGACATATTAGGTGTGCAAGTGCTATTTATTGATAGGTGCTGTAGTGCAAAATGTACATTGTCAATGTTTGCTGAGTCTGTTCTAGTGCATTGTTACATGGTGATCCTACAGAAGTGGGTGTGGATGATGCTCCTGACATGCTGGGGTGATGTTACCAACAGTGGAGAGGGACAGGATTTGCCGATTAGTAGGAGAGAGACATTCACTGGCAATGCTGACAAGTCATACAGTGGTAAGCAGAACAGTCATTGAGTATAGTTATAGTGAGACTGGCAAATTGACAAAACGTAGGACCTTGGTCAAAGTAGGCCATGGTGCAGGGACTAGTGCTTCCGGGTACTCTTCCGTGTGAATGTGATCTGTTCCATGTCTTCTTCTTCTGAGGTGTGTGTTGCCTGCTTTGTCCTTGTTGTTGTTGGTTGTGAAGGGGCAACACACACCTCAGTGTTAGAAGATGTGGAGTCAGACATCCCAGTGGCTGCTCCCTGTGAAGATCTTAAGGGCAGTACTGCAGCAAGGAGGGACTGCTGGTTTTTGAGAATAGCAGCTACATCACGATGGTAGGCAGCGAGGCCGGCCCTGAGGGAGTCATGATTGCATTCGGGCATGCAGTGGAAAGTTTGGGGTGCGAGGTGTTGTGGCAACTCCCTTACAGCAGTGGTGAATTCCTTTATAGTTTCTTGTAGTCCTTGCAGTATGGATGTTAGGGCTTGCATAGCTGCTGCCTGATCTGCAGATGACATCATGCACGAGCGCACCCCCTCAAGGCTGGCTGCCATATTTTGCATTGCCATCCGCACCTCCTTGGCCAGCTCCCGCTGTACTCCAACTACAGTTCTTTCAAAGCTGGTGCCAGTGTCGTCAGAGTCCTCAGCTGTGTAGGAGCTGGCAGGTCTTGCAATTGGGGTGGTGGGTGGTTCATCTGTGATGGCTGCTTGTTCTGTGCTCCTCCTTGTGACTGAAGGTGGGGTCTGGAGGGTTTCAAGGACCTATTGGATGGTCTCCTGGGGAATGTTTATGGGCTCGTCATCCATGTCATCAGGGAAATCAGGGACAGGCATATCGGCAGGAGATCCATGTTCCTCTGCAATGAAACAGGGTACAATTAGTGTGTCTGTGTTGTGACAATTTTTACGTAACATGCCAGCCTTTTGATGAATTTACTTTGTGATCTTGTTTGGTATTGGTACCTGCTGTCCTTCATTTGGGCATTGTTATAGGCCTATGGCCCACCTGTGTGTCACATGTATGATATTGAGTTATCAGACTTGTCTGCCTAATCGCCTCTAGGTGTTGCTTTGTACCAAATAGGGAATAGCCATCTTTTTGTCCTACTCGACCCTCCGTGTATATCTATTCTTATGGTGAGACCTTTCACTGGCTGTGGTTGTTCTGATTGCCTGGCAGCACACTTGCCTCTCAGGACCTGCCCCAATCCCTGATTGTTCACATTGACTTAATTGTAATTGACATGTGGCATATCCTATGCATGGCAATGTTATGATGTGATATGGATGTAGACATTGTTAATGTGTCCTGCTGATGTTGGGTAATGTGTGTTACATTGGATTGCCCTGTTTATCGTATCAATGTCCTATTTGGTCCTCTGACTGTGCAGGTGTATTTCAGTGACCAGTTGCATGTGTCCCCTCCTCAATGCTGTTGTCTGAGCAGTATGACATTTGTGATGTTGCCTTGTTAGCCAGGCACGTGAAGGACCCTGACATATGCAGCATGTGTGTGTCCTTAGTGCTGTGTCGCTCCTATTCCTGTTTACTTTGGCTGATGTCTGTGACAACTATGGGCATTGACATATGAGTGTACTGGGGCCTTTGTCTTGTTTCAGGAGATTGTTGCAGATGTCATCCTCACCCCCTAATTTAGCTATGTATGTTCCATGGGGAGGTTACTGCCATTGGCTACTATAGCTGCACAGAGATCAGAGGTGTTAGTGGCAACTGTTGTTGCAGTTACATTGCAGTTGTTGTTTTGGCTAGTGGATTGCTGATAGGGCCCTAGTTAATGTAGGAGATATTTTGGCTGACGAGTGTCAGGATGTTTGACGTAGTGGCCTTCCCTTCTGTCGAGGCTTTCCCTTAGCTCCATTGTTGTCATGACAGGATGCCCCCATGGGACTGTTGTTGGTGTTGTGTTATGTTGTGCCCCAACTTCTGTATGTGCAGGGCATGCCCCCCTGCCACGCCCCTTTACCCATGCCACTCCATGTATATGCTGACTTACATGCAATGTGTAGTAGGTATTTCCCCCTGCTTACAGTCAACATTATTGTATTTTAAATCCCCATGCAACTTACCCTGCATGTGCGTTGTCTCCTGGTAGTCTGCGCTGTCCTGTCCTTGAATCCCTCTGACGATCTCCTCAGGGATGATGGCTGCGACCATCTCCTTCATGTGGTCCAGGGCCTCCTGGTGTGCTGGACTCCCACCTCCAGTCTGCAGTGCAGCCTTCCTGTTCCTGGCCATTTTTTCCTTTGTCCTACGTTTGCAGTCATGCCAGCGTTTCTTACACTCAGTGACTGTCCTGCGTACTTCAGCCACACTGTTGATCTTGTCAACAATTTGTTGCCATATGGCCTCTCTCCTACTGATTGGCAACTTAGAGGTGATGAACAGTTGGTGCTGGTGTTCCGTCACCTCTTTAACCAGGATTTCCTGCTCCTCTGCACTGAAGCGACACTTTCTTTTTTTTCTATATATGTCCTGGTTCTTGTATGGATCATCCTGGCTGGTTCCTGGTCTGCTGTCATCTTCCTGGGGTCTGTAGTGGCATCTGGGATCCATTTTGGCTCTCAAAATGAAAGGGCAGTGTTCGCGGGTATTTTTTACGCTATTGCGTCAAAAGAAACGGCGCATATCCGGGTTGCGGTGTCGTAAATCGACCCACAGTCATTTACGTTGCGCTAACGTAGTTTTCCTTTACGACTTGACGCCGCGATGTGCGTAAAAAAAAATGACTCCCACCTGTTGATTGCACCGCCGTGCGTCAAAGTATAAATTTGACGCCCGCACGGCGCATCGAAATGGCGTTAGCCGGCGGTAACATTTTTGACACAACACTGCGGCGGTGCAGCTTTGCGTCAAAAAGTATAAATATGGCCATAAGCCTCTAAAATGACCTTCAATATGAAAAGCAATATTCCAGTTTTGTCTACAGTGCACGACTGCTGAACCCCACCTTGGAAGAAAGGAACTTTAGGTCAACTAACATCCTATCCATTTTTTTCGTTTTCAAGAGGTCCTTGAAATTATCTTTCTATCATAATTGTATCTATATTGTTTAGTGCAAATCAGTGTCTCTGTCCCTATGCACTCCACAGTCTGCTGTCTAAGCTCTAATGATGTTGTATCATGTTCCTCGAAGCTTATTAATGACATATGTTGTCACCAAATGCAGGACTTTAACTAAAAGTCACTACAGTCTTGAGGTCATCGGACTTCCGTTCCTTTCCATTCATATTTTAAATGCCTTTAAACTTCAGGTATCAGTGGGCGGTATGTGGCAGTGCAAACTGCAAGCAAATGACATTGGGTGCTTTTTTATTTGCAGTAGATTAGCTCATGCCATTATAAGACTATTAAGATACATTTGAAGATTAATAACTACTTGTTTGACATCCAATTGCAACCTTTCCTATTACTTCTTAGAAATACTCAACCCAATTTGGCCATTTCAAACTTTCAAATGTGTACGCCGTTACTCTGAGGTTTTGTGCAAAGTGCTCAGCTGGTCACTTGAGGAAAAGATCATTTGCAACTTTTGATGTCCCTCCAGGCATACAAGAGGTCAGACATCTGAGAAATGCAATCTACTTCTTAGTCTTGCGTGTAAGGGAAAACAAGTAGAGTCATTCAGTGGTCCTGGCAGGTCACAAATACGAGGTGCAGTCTGATTTTCTACTTGCACAGGTCTAAATAAATTGTCATTTGCAGTCAGTCAAGAGCCACCTTGTTGAAACTAAGAGACAGTGGGTACGTTGACTCAACAATAGTCCCTGACCAGTGGGTAATAAGTTCCAAGGGCAAACATTCCCTATTTTTCAGCATATCTTGTTTGCGCTATCCCACAGTGTACTATTCTTAGTTAATTCCAGCATGGCAGAATTACTCTGTCACAGGAATATGCTCCTGAGCCAGGAGTGTGTATAGAAAAATGGGCGGTTGGCTATTTCTCAACCAAACAAAATTGGATCTGGGACCATCTCTTCACCTCGCCGGATTGGAACCAGGTTGGCTATATTGGTTTTGGGATCCAAGGACACCTTTTCCTCCGGTGCCAGTTGACCTGTTACTTTCAACTTGTAAGCTTCACCCTGATCCTTTACAAGTTATTGAAGATCCTGAGCCTTCCCCAGCTCTCCTTTCTTTAAGAGCATGAGTAACATACCTTATAACAGGTTTTTCTACCAAAATGCTCAAACCATTCTTTCTGTTCTAAGAGCAGTTTCACTTCTCATGAAGAATACAGCGCTGAATGGAAAGGAAACAACAGGCCAGCTAATGATAATTAGCGTATTTAAGCTTCAAGCAGACAAATTGTCAGTTAATAAATGGTACTTTCCTGTGTATTTATATAAAATCCAACTACTGCAATTAATTGGAAATGTTTACATCTCCGTCGTTTGAATTATAGCAACTTAAAATATAGTCTAAAACGCACATGTAGCGTGACTGAATATATCAAAGCGGACCTCTTTCTGTCAAAAAAGTTTATTTTGATAGATTCACCAGCAGGTTTAAATGCAGCACCAGCCAACCTACCCATGTAGGCCTGAACCCATATTCTGTTTATCAGCCTAGTGAATGACAATGTGTGTGCTTTCGTTCACCAGTCATTAATAACTTCCATGTCACTGGTATATCTCCTGCACCATATAATAAGACCTTACTGGTAAGTCAAATGGGCAAATTGGTTATTAGCAAATTTTGTCATATTTAAGAGTCAAAGCACATACATTGAGACATGACCAGCAGTGCCTGCGTGTGCAGATAAGAAGAATCAGAAATACCAGTCAGCAGATGAACAGGTGACCACACAAAAAATGGATTTTCAAACAGTGTTGGAAAAGTGGCATAATGTTACAAATTTCTTAGTAGCACAGGATTCATACTGAGTACTTTAGACAAAAGGAACTGCAGGAAAGGATAACTCCTTTCCTATGTTCCACTTTTAAGTAGTATTTGGTATTGCCATTAGGACATCCATGTAGTACCCGTGTTTTGTGCAAGGTTGGATCCAATGTTAAGATGCACACAGCCACCTGCTGTGCTTGCTCACATAATGCTGTTTTGTTATCCTCAAAACTTTTTCTATAATCACTGTTTTTACCAAGTACAGGAAAACAACTTCAGGCCACAGTGCTGAGGGCAATTACCATCATGTTCTCTCATTACAGAGGTCAAATCCAAAAATGTCAGTAGGCTCTTTGTGGCATAGAGAACTACATGCATATGAAAGCTGGTGCACTTTCATAAAACACTTGCTATGTTTTCCAAGAATGTAACCATGCAATTTCACGTGTGAATTCTACCCACTCACATGCCTAACATCCCACGTCAAAGTTTAACCTTTCACCATGTAGAACATACTACAAATGTACCAGTTTCAACGTAGTAATTTTAAATACAGTTCAGCAGATAATTTGTGCAAATTGGTCAATTGAGGTAAAAGTTTTTGAAATTTCAAGTTTAGCTTTCCTATGAAGTGTTGTGCCCACCTTAATACAGAGAGCCAGAGGCTCTATTTGTAATAAGTCTATATAGTAGTATGCATGTGTATATACAAATAGATATATAAATGTATGCCCATATCTACATGTACATATTTCATGCTTCCCGCTCTCTTTTTTAGTAGATTGCATTTTTGATGATTTATATGCATTGTAAACATTACAAAGATTGTCTCCAACAAAATTAAATAGTGTCCAAAGGTTGTCCAAAAACTTTGTAAAGTTCCACATTCTCTATGATCTTTGCCACATTCGTTTCAAAGTAATATCAGCATTAATCATTGTATTATCATCAGTTCTGATTATAGACGGAACATTTTAGAACCATCTATGTTTTTCTGCAAAACCCAAAATCCATTCTCGATGGGCCTGGAAATAGTTGGAAAAAAAAAAATATTTTCATCTAAATACATTGCTTAGAATCTCAACATCTGACATTAATTTTCTGTTTTCCTCTTTGCGGGCGATCTAGTTGTTCCAACTACCAGAAAAGTGGCAACAGTGCAGAAAGCAGGTAACTACTGCATCTCAGTGTATATAAATGGATGAATGTTTTATGTTATACAGCGACATAGAATCATATGGCATGTAATGTCTCTGATTGTCCTGAAGAATTTTACAGCTAGACTTTTCCAGATGTCCTTTGCACAATTGTGCATCTAGTCCCCTCTATTGTTTGCTTACCGATATCCTAATGGGACCGCTCAGAAGGTATCTAGAGAAAATTAGAAATATTTACTTAACAGTATTCATATAAAATATTGTGTTTAATGTATATGTATCACCAGTTGCTACTTTGTAAGTTTTTTGATATCAAACACTACAACATTCAGATTTAGATTATGTACTTTTTAGAAAAAAAACAAATTCTTGCTCTGCCCTTAGTGTGTTTCTTTCTCAGGCAAAGAATTAAAGTACCTAAGCAAATACTGCAAAGTCTGCCAGAGACCAGAATATCATACTGGATTGCTGCAGTAGTTTTAGGTGTGGAGGGACAACTATTTTTAATATCTCCCTGCTAGGACACAAACATGCAGGGATTTTCTTGAATTTTTACACTCTACTTATATAAAAATCTTAATATGATGACTCCAAGAAAATACAACCTGTCTGAAGTTAGGGATCCTCTTTGATTCTGTTTTTTCCTTGTATGGGATATGGTTGAATGCCAGCAAACTATCAACTTAGCCTCTAAGATGACCTTCAATATGAAAAGCAATGGTCCAGTTTTGTCTACAGTGCACGACTGCTGAACCCCACCTTGGAAGAAAGGAACTTTAGGTCAACTAACATCCTATCCATTTTTTTGTTTTCAAGAGGTCCTTGAAATTATCTTTATATCATAAGTGTATCTATATTGTTTAGTGCAAATCAGTGTCTCTGTCCCTATGCACTCCACAGTCTGCTATCTAAGCTCTAATGATGTTGTATCATGTTCCTCGAAGGCTTAGTAATAAAATGTGTTGTCACAAAATGTAGGACTTTAACTAAAAGTCACTACAATCTGGAGGCCATCGGACTCCCGTTCCTTTCCATTCATATTTTAAATGTCTTTAAACTTGAGGTATCAGTGGGCATTATGTGGCAGTGCAAACTGCATGGAAATGACATCGGGTGCTTTTTTATTTGCAGTAAATTAGATCATGCTATTAAGATATATTTTAAGTTTAATAACTACTTGTTTGAGATCCAACTGCAACCTTTCCTATTACTTCTTGGAAATACTCAACCCAATTTGGCCATTTCAAACTTTCAAATGTGTACGCCGTTATTCTGAGGTTTTGTGCAAAGTACTCTGCTGGTCACTTCAGGAAAAGATCACTTGCAACTTTTGATGTACCTCCACCCATACAAGAGGTCAGACATCTGAGAAATGCAATCTACTTCTTAGTCTTGCGTGTAAGGGAAAACAAGTAGAGTCATTCAGTGGTCCTGGCAGGTCACAAATACGAGGTGCAGTCTGATTTTCTACTTGCACAGGTCTAAAAAAATTCTCATTTGCAGTCAGTCAAGAGCCACCTTGCTGAAACTAAGAGACAGTGGGTAGGTTGACTCATCAATAGGCCCTTACCAGTGGGTAATAAGTTCCAAGGGCAAACATTCCCCATTTTTCAGCACATTTTATTTGCGCTATCCCACAGTGTAAAATTCTTAGTTAATTCCAGCATGGCAGAATTACTCTGTCACAGGAATAGGCTCCTGAGTCAGGAGTGTGTATAGGAAAATGGGCGGTTGGCTCTTTCTCAACCAAACAAAATTGGATCTGGGACCATCTCTTCAACTCACTGGATTGGAACCAGGTTGGCTATATTGGTTTCGGGATCCAAGGACACCTTTTCCTCCGGTGCCAGGAGACATGTTACTGTCAACTTGTAAGCTTCACCCTGATCCTTTACAAGTTATTGAAGATCCTGAACCTTCCCCAGCTCTCCTTTATGGAAGAACATGAGTAACATACCTTATAACAGGTTTTCCTACCAAAAGGCTCAAGCCATTCTTTCTGTTCTAAGAGCAGTTTCACTTCTCATCAAAAATACAGCGCTGAGTGGAAAGGAAACAACAGGCCGGCTAATGATAATTAGCGTATTTAAGCTTCAAGCAGACAAATTGTCAGTTAATAAATGGTACTTTCCTGTGTATTTATATAAAATCCAACTACTGAAATTAATTGGAAATGTTTACATCTCCGTCGTTTGAATTATAGCAACCTAAAATATTGTCTAAAACGCACATGTAGAGTGACCGAATATATCAAAGCAGACCTCTTTCTGTCAAAAAAGTTTATTTTGGCAGATTCACCAGCAGGTTTAAATGCAGCACCAGTCAACCTACCCATGTAGGCCTGAACCCATATTCTACTTATCAGCCTAGTGAATGACTATTTTTGTGCTTTCGTTCACCAGTCATTAATAACTTCCATATCACTAGTATATCTCCTGCACCATATAATAAGACCTTGCTGGGAAGTCAAATGGGCAAATTGGTTATTAGCCAGTTTTGTCATATTTAAGGGTCAAAGCACAAACATTGAGACATGACCAGCAGTGCCTGCGTGTGCAGAGAAGAAGAATCTGAAATACCAGTCAGCAGATGAACAGGTGACCACACAAAAAATGGATTTTCAAACAGTGTTGGAAAAGTGGCATAATGTTACAAATTTCTTAGTAGCACAGGATTCATACTGAGTACTTTAGAAAAAAGGAACTGCGGGAAAGTATAACTCCTTTCCTATGTTCCACTTTTCAGTAGTATTTGGCATTGCCATTAGGACATCCATGCAGTACCATTGTTTTCTGCAAGGTTGGATCCAATGTTAAGATACACACAGCCACCTGCTGTGCTTGTTCACATATTGCTGTTTTGTTATCCTCAAAACTTGTTCTATAATCACTGTTTTGACCAAGTATAGGAAAACAACTTCAGGCCACAGTGCTGTGGGCAATTACCATCATGTTCTCTCATTACAGAGGTCAAATCCAAAAATGTCAGTAGGCTCTTTGTGGCATAGAGAACTACATGCATATGGAAGCTGGTACACTTTCATAAAACACTTGCTATGTTTTACAAGAATGTACCCATGCAATTTCACGTGTGAATTCTACCCGCTCCCTTGTCTAACATCCCACTTCAAAGTTTACACTTTAACCATGTAGAACATACTACAAATTTACCAGTTTCAAAGTAGTAATTTTAAATACAGTTCAGCAGATAATTTGTGCAAATTGGTCAATTGAAGTAAAAGTTTATGAAATTTCAAGTTTAGCTTTCCTATGAAGTGTTGTGCCCACCTTAATACAGAGAGACAGAGGCTATATTTGTAATAAGTCTATATAGTAGTATGCATGTGTATATACAAATAGATAAATAAGTGTATGCCCATAACTACATGTACATATTTGATGCTTTCCCGCTCTCTTTATTAGTAGAGTGCATTTTTGATGATTTTTATGCATTGTAAACATTACAAAGATTGTCCCCAACAAAATTAAACAGTGTCCAAAGGTTGTCCAAAAACTTTGTAAAGTTCAACATTCTCTGTTGCTCTGTGATCTTTACCACATTCGTTTCAAAGTAATAACAGCATTAATCATTGTATTGTCATCAGTTCTGATTACAGACGGAGCATTTTAGAACTATCTATGTTTTTTTACAAAACCCAAAATCCATTATAGACGGGCCTGGAAATAGTTTAAAAAAATAAATATTTTCATCTAAATATATTGCTTGGAATCTCAACATCTGGCATAAATTTTCTGTTTTCCTGTTTGCGGGTGATCTAGTTGTTCCAACTACCAGAAAAGTGTCAACAGTGCAGAAAGCAGGTAACTACTGCATCTCAGTGTAAATAAAGGGATGAATGTTTTATGTTATATAGCGACATAGAATCATATGGCATGTAATGTCTCTGTTGGAAAATGGGTTATTGGTAGGGCAGGTAGGTACCTACACCTAGCAACAAGCCACTAACCTCCACATAGGTACAGTTAGGTCTCAGTAAATTAATCCCAGCTCAACCCTTGGTAGCTTGGCAACGAGCGTCAAGGCTTAACTTAGGAGACAAAGTGTAAAGCATTCAAATATCACAAAACAGTAATTAAATAAAACACAGGAAACAGTTTAAAAATCCAAAACCAATTTATAAAAATAGTTTATATTTTTATCTTTAAAATGACACAAAAACGATTAAAATCGGTTCAGGGGAACCGGAGATATGAATTTTTAAAGAACTATTACTTTTCTAGCGCTTAGAAACAAAAAGCGCCAATCGGGTCATCTGGTTGCACCTCGACCGGGGAAAAGTCAAACTTTCAGGCCGACCGCGATGGAGCCCTGCTCGGCTACAGGTCGCGGGAGGCCTCGGTTAAAAAGTTACCTTCTGACTTAGTCTTTATTTTGAAGTTTTTCTTCACCGGGACGAACCTGCCAGTTGAATCCGACCTCCTGGAGCCCTTGTCCGGATACGCGATGTGGGTTTCCTCGGTGGAGACTTTTATCTTCGGACTTAGTCGTTTTTTCGAGATGAAAATCCTTCGACCGGGGTAAACCTGGATCTTGATCCGACGTCCATGGAGCCCTTCTCGGATACGATGGCTGGGAGGTCCCGGTCAACTTTTTACGTTCGGACTTAGTCTCTTTTTTGGATGTTTTTCTTTACCGGGACGAACCACGAAGTCAGGCCGGGTCGCGGTTGAGGCAAGCCGGCTAGAATTTCCGCGGCGGGTCGGTCCCTCTCTGGAGCTTTTTTCCAAAAATTCTCAAATCTTTTCCAAACTTCTGGGGCTTCACCCAGATGTTCTTTTAAGGTTCTTTTGGGGTCCACAGCTCACCCCAAGGGTCCAGAAGTTCTGTGATGGTCCTTGGGGGGTGCGGACTTCAACTCCCAGAATGCGCCTGGCGCAAACTCCTTTTTGGCCACTGGACAGTGGTCAGCTGGTCGCTTTCTTCAGGAGTTGGTGCAGGGGACTCTGGTTTAGCAATTTTTCACCTGTAGCAAACAGGGAGTCCCTCCTTGAACCAGTTGAAGCCAGGCAAAGTCCTTCTTGTGGTGAAGCCCAAGTGTGCAGCTGGTGCAGTCCTTCTGAGTGCAGGTTCCAGGTGCAGGCCAGGGGTCCAGCAGGGCAGTCCTTCTTCTCCTTTAGTTCCTTTCTTGTTGAAATCTGGTAGGGATCTGAGGCGTGGGAGCAGGTCTGCCAGTTTTATCCTTGCTCCTGGGTGAAAAGCAGGGGGGCCCTGGTTCTCCAATCAGGGACAGGGTCGTCCCCCTGTGATGACCACTTCCTGGGAAGTGTGGCAAAAATCCATCCCAGAAGGCAACAGTCTCTAAAAATCCAACATGGATGAATCTGATTTTTGGAGGTTACATCTGGCTGAGCCCACCCACTGGTGTGGCTAAAAATCATAAACACACCCCTCTCCTGCCCTCTCCTAATCTAATCAAGGGGGCACCTAATTGTCTGGGGTTGCAGGATGTGGGGGTGTTGTTAGGTGCTGCAAATATCCTTCTCTGCCTTTGAAGACCAGTTTGGCAGCCCTCCCTCTTCCTGCCTCACCATCTGCTGAGGGGAGATTCTCTCCCCCAAGCACATTCCTTTGTGTGAAGCCTGGCCACTTCACACCTCATCAAGGCAGCCTGGCAGAAGCTGCTGCAGGCTGGCCAATCAGAGCACAGCAGCAAAAACAATGCAGAGCTGAAATTGGCAACTTTTTAGGTAAAGTCTAAACTTTTTACCTGAACTAGTTATATTAAATCCAACAACTGGAAGTTGTAGGATTTATTACAACAATTAATTTGATACCAAATTCTTGGTATGCAACATTTAAGGAGACTTTAAAATTTAAAATAAAGTCTGCCCATTCTAGCCTATGAAGGCCATTTACTTCAATGAGGGAAAAACGAATTTGGCTGTTTTTACCTCACCAGGGCTTATAAATCTATTTTTATAAAGTCCCTGCTTATAGTTACATGGCACCCAGCCCTAGGGGCACATAGGGCACACCTTAGGGGTGACTTATATGTAAAAATAAGGTTGTTTAAGACTTTGGAAGTACCTTTAATTCCAAAGTCGAATTTGCATATAACTTTAATTTAAAAGCAGCCAGCAAGGCAGGCTTGCTTTTAAAATGACACTGGGCACCTCAGCAATGCACCTAGGTGTGCACCACCTGTGCTGTGGTCCCTAAACCTACATGCCCTACCATATACTAGGGACTTATAGGTAGGTTAACTTAGCCAATTATAATTATCCTAATTTGCATATCCATTTTACACAGAGCACAGGCCCTGGGACTGGTTAGCAGTACCCAGGGCACCATCAGAGTCAGGAAAACACCAGCATAAAGTGGAAAATGGGGGCAAAAAGTTAGGGGGCCTCTGCAATCAGCCCTGTTTTCCCACAGTCTCTGATTGTCCTGAAGAATTTTAAAGCTAGCCTTTTCCAGATATCATTTGCACAGTTGTGCATCTAGTCCCCTCTATTGTTTGCTTACCGATATCCTGATGGGACCGGTCAGAAGGTATCTAGAGTAAATTAGAAATAACTACTTAACAGTATTCATAGAAAATATTGTGTTTATTGTATATGTATCACTAGTTGCTACTTTGTAAGTTTTTTTATATCAAACACTACAACATTCAGACGTAGAGTATGTACTTGTTGAAAAAAAACAAATTCTTGCTCTGCCCTTAGTGTGTTTCTTTCTCAGGCAAAGAATTAAAGTACCTGAACAAATACTGCAAAGTCTGCCAGAGACCAGAATATCATACTGGATTGCTGCGGTAGTTTTAGGTGTGGAGGGACAGCTATTTTTGATATCTTCCTGCTAGGACACAAACATGCAGGGATTTTCTTGAATTTTGACACTCTACGTATATAAAAATCTTAATATGATGACTCCAAGAAAATACAACCTGTCTGATGTTAGGGATCCTCTTTGATTCTGTTTTTTCTTTGTATGGGATATGGTAGAATGCCAGCAAATTATCAACTTAACCTCTAAGATGACCTTCAATATGAAAAGCAATGGTCCAGTTTTGTCTACAATGCACGACTGCTGAATCCCACATTGGAAGAAAGGAACTTTAGGTCAACTAACATCCTATCCATTTTTTTTTGTTTTCAAGAGGTCCTTGAAATTATCTTTATATCATAAGTGTATCTATATTGTTTAGTGCAAATCAGTGTCTCTGTCCCTATGGACTCCATAGTCTGCTGTCTAAGGTCTAATGATGTTGTATCATGTTCCTCGAAGGCTTATTGATAACATCTGTTGTCACCAAATGTAGGACTTGAACTAAAAGTCACTACAGTCTTGAGGTCATCGGACTTCCTTTCCTTTCCATTCATATTTTAAATCTCTTTAAACTTGAGGTATCAGTGGGCAGTATGTGGCAGAGCAAAGTGCATGCAAATGACATTGGTTGCTTTTTTATTTGCAGTAGATTAGCTCATGCCATTAAAAGCCTATTAAGATACATTTTAAGTTTAATAACTACTTGTTTGACATCCAATTGCAACCTTTCCTATTACTTCTTGGAAATACTCAACCCAATTTGGCTTTTCAAACTTTCAAATGTGTACGCCGTTATTCTGAGGTTTTGTGAAAAGTGCTCAGCTGGTCACTTGAGGAACAGATTGCAACTTTTGATGTCCCTCCAGCCATACAAGAGATCAGACATCTGAGAAATGCAATCTACTTCTTAGTCTTGCGTGTAGGGGAAAACAAGGAGAGTCATTCAGTGGTCCTGGCAGGTCACAAATAGGAGGTGCAGTCTGATTTTCTATTTGCACAGGTCTAAATAAATTCTCATTTGCAGTCAGTCAAGAGCCACCTTGTTGAAACTAAGAGACAGTGGGTAGGTTGACTCATCCATAGTCCCTGACCAGTTGGTAATAAGTTCCAAGGGCAAACATTCCCTATTTTTCAGCACATCTTGTTTGCGCTATACCACACTGTACTATTGTTAGTTAATTCCAGCATGGCAGAATTACTCTGTAATAGGAATAGGCTCCTGAGCCAGGAGTGTGTATAGGAAAATGGGCGGTTGGCTCTTTCTCAACCAAACAAAATTGGATCTTGGACCATCTCTTCACCTCACTGGATTGGAACCAGGTTGGCTATATTGGTTTCAGGATCCAAGGACACCTTTTCCTCCGGTGCCAGGGGACATGTTACTTTCAACTTGTAAGCTTCACCCTGATCCTTTACAAGTTATTGAAGATCCTAAACCCTCCCCAGCTCTCCTTTCTGGAAGAGCATGAGTAACATACCTTATAACAGGTTTTCCTACCAAAAGGCTCAAGCCATTCTTTCTGTTCTAAGAGCAGTTTCACTTCTCATCAAGAATACAGCGCTGAGTGGAAATGAAACAACAGGCCGGCTAATGATAATTAGCGTATTTAGGCTTCAAGCAGACAAATTGTCATTTAATAAATGGAACTTTCCTGTGTATTTATATAAAATGCAACTACTGAAATTAATTGGAAATGTTTACATCTCTGTCGTTGGAATTATAGCAAACTAAAATATAGTCTAAAACGCACATGTAGCGTGACTGAATATATCAAAGCAGACCTCTTTCTGTCAAAAAAGTTTATTTTGACAGATTCACCAGCAGGTTTAAATGCAGCACCAGTCAACCTACCCATGTAGGCCTGAACCCATATTCTGCTTATCAGCCTAGTGAATGACAATGTGTGTGCTATCGTTCACCAGTCATGAATAACTTCCATGTCACTGGTATATCTCCTGCACCATATAATAAGACCTTACTGGTAAGTCAAATGGGCAAATTGGTTATTAGCCAATTTTGTCATATTTAAGGGTCAAAGCACAAACATTGAGACATGACCAGCAGTGCCTGCGTGTGCAGAGAAGAAGAATCAGAAATACCAGTCAGCAGATGAACAGGTGACCACACAAAAAATTGATTTTCTAACATTGTTGGAAAAGTGGCATAATGTTACACATTTCTTAGTAGCACAGGATTCATACTGAGTACTTTAGAAAAAAAGGAACTGCAGGAAAGGATAACTCCTTTCGTATGTTCCACTTTTAAGTAGTATTTGGTTTTGCCATTAGGACATCCATGCAGTACCCGTTTTTTTTGCAAGATTGGATCCAATGTTAAGACACACACAGCCACCTGCTGTGCTTGCTCACATATTGCTGTTTTGTTATCCTCAAAACTTGTTCTATAATCACTGTTTTGACATTGTACAGGAAAACAACTTCAGGCCACAGTGCTGTGGGCAATTACCATCATGTTCTCTCATTACAGAGGTCAAATCCAAAAATTTCAGTAGGCTCTTTGTGGCATAGAGAACTACATGCATATGAAAGCTGGTACACTTTCATAAAACACTTGCTATGTTTTCCAAGAATGTACCCATGCAATTTCACGTGTGAATTCTACCCGTTCCCATGCCTAACATCCCACGTCAAAGTTTACACTTTCACCATGTAGAACATACTACAAATTTACCAGTTTCAAAGTAGTAATTTTAAATATAGTTCAGCAGATAATTTGTGCAAATTGGCCAATTGAGGTAAAAGTTTATGAAATTTCAAGTTTAGCTTTCCTATGAAGTGTTGTGCCCACCTTAATACAGAGAGACAGAAGCTCTATTTGTAATATGTCTATATAGTAGTATGCATGTGTATATACAAATAGATATATAAATGTATGGCCATAACAACATGTACATATTTCATGCTTTCCCGCTCTCTTTATTAGTAGGGTGCATTTTTGATGATTTTTATGCATTGTAAACATTACAAAGATTGTCTCCAACAAAATTAAACAGTGTCCAAAGGTTGTCCAAAAACTTTGTAAAGTTCCACATTCTCTGTTGCTCTATGATCTTTACCACATTCCTTTCAAAGTAATAACAGCATTAATCATTGTATTGTCATCAGTTCTGATTATAGACAGAGCATTGTAGAACCATCCATGTTTTTCTACAAAACCCAAAATCCATTCTAGACGGGCCTGGAAATAGTTTAAAAAAATAAATATTTTCATCTAAATACATTGCTTGGAATCTCAACATCTGGCATTAATTTTCTGTTTTCCTCTTTGCGGGTGATCTAGTTGTTCCAACTACCAGAAAAGTGGCAACAGTGCAGAAAGCAGGTAACTACTGCATCTCAGTGTAAATAAAGGGATGAATGTTTTATGTTATACAGCGACATAGAATCATATGGCATGTCATGTCTCTGATTGTCCTGAAGAATTTTACAGCTAGCCTTTTCCAGATGTCCTTTGCAAAATTGTGCATCTAGTCCCCTCTATTGTTTGCTTACCGATATCCTGATGGGACCGCTCAGAAGGTATCTAGAGTAAATTAGAAATAACTACTAAACAGTATTCATATTAAATATTGTGTTTATTGAATATGTATCACCAGTTGCTACTTTGTAAGTTTTTTGATATCAAACACTACAACATTCAGAAAACACTTGCTATGTTTTCCAAGAATGTACCCATGCAATTTCACATGTGAATTCTACCCGTTCCCATGCCTAACATCCCATGTCAAAGTTTACACTTTCACAATGTAGAACATACTACAAATTTACCAGTTTTTAAGTAGTAATTTTAAATACAGTTCAGCAGATAATTTGTGCAAATTGGTCAATTGAGGTAAAAGTTTATGAAATTTCAAGTTTAGCTTTCCTATGAAGTGTTGTTCCCACCTTAATACAGAGAGACAGAGGCTCTATTTGTAATAAGTCTATATAGTAGTATGCATATGTATATACAAATAGATATATAAATATATGCCCATAACTACATGTACATATTTCATGCTTTCCCGCTCTCTTTATTAGTAGGGTGCATTTTTGATGATTCATATGCATTGTAAACATTACAAGGATTGTTCCCAAAAAAATTATACAGTGTCCAAAGGTTGTCCAAAAACTTTGTAAGGTTCCACATTCTCTGTTGCTCTATGATCTTTACCACATTCGTTTCAAAGTAATAACAGCATTAATCATTGTATTATCATCAGTTCTGATTATAGACGGAGCATTTTAGAACCTTCTATGTTTTACTACAAAACCCAAAATCCATTCTAGACTGGCCTGGAAATAGTTGAAAAAAATAAAATAGTTTCATCTAAATACATTGCTTCAAATCTCAACATCTGGTATTCATTTTCTGTTTTCCTCTTTGTGGGCGATCTAGTTGTTCCAACTACCAGAAAAGTGGCAACAGTGCAGAAAGCAGGTAACTACTGCATCTCAGTGTAAATAAAGGGATGAATGTTTTATGTTATATAGCGACATAGAATCATATGGCATGTGATGTCTCTGATCGTCCTGAAGAATTTTACAGCTAGCCTTTTCCAGATGTCCTTTGCACAATTGTGCATCTAGTCCCCTCTATTGTTTGCTTACCGATATCCTGATGGGACCGCCCAGAAGGTATCTAGAGTAAATTAGAAATAACTACTTAACAGTATTCATATAAAATATTGTGTTTATTGTATATGCATCACCAGTTGCTACTTTGTAAGTTTTTTGATATCAAACACTACAACATTCAGACCTAGAGTATGGACTTTTAGAAAAAAAACAAATTCTTGCTCTGCCCTTAGTGTGTTTTTTTGTCAGGAAAAGAATTAAAGTACCTGAGCAAATACTGCAAAGTCTGCCAGAGACTAGAATATAATACTGGATTGCTGCGGTAGTTTTAGGTGTGGAGGGACAGCTATTTTTGATATCTTCCTGCTAGGACACAAACATGCAGGGATTGTCTTGAATTTTGACACTCTACGTATATAAAAATCTTAATATGATGACTCCAAGAAAATACAACCTGTCTGATGTTAGAGATCCTCTTTGATTCTGTTTTTTCCTTGTATGGGATATGGTTGAATGCCAGCAAACTATCAACTTAGCCTCTAAGATGACCTTCAATATGAAAAGCAATGTTCCAGTTTTGTCTACAGTGCACAACTGCTGAACCCCACCTTGGAAGAAAGGAACTTTAGGTCCACTAACATCCTATCCATTTTTTTTTTTTTCAAGAGGTCCTTAAAATGATCTTTATATCATAAGTGTATCTATATTGTTTAGTGCAAATCAGTGTCTCTGTCCCTATGCACTCCACAGTCTGCTGTCTAAGCTCTAATAATGTTGTATCATGTTCCTCGAAGGCTTATTAATAACATGTGTTGTCACCAAATGTAGGACTTTAACTAAAAGTCACTACAGTCTTGAGGTCATCGGACTTCCGTTCCTTTCCATTCATATTTCAAATGTCTTTAAACTTGAGGTATCAGTGGGCAGTATGTAGCAGTGCAAACTGTATGCAAATGACATCGGGTGCTTTTTTATTTGCAGTAGATTAGCTCATGCCATTAAAAGTCTATTAAGATACATTTTAAGTTTAATAACTACTTGTTTGACATCCAATTGCAACCTTTCCTATTACTTCTTGGAAATACTCAACCCAATTTGGCCACTTCAAGCTTTCATATGTGTACGCCGTTATTCTGAGGTTTTGTGCAAAGTTCTCAGCTGGTCACTTGAGGAAAAGATCACTTGCAACTTCTGATGTCCCTCCAGCCATACAAGAGGTCAGACATCTGAGAAATGCAATCTACTTCTTAGTCATGCGCGTAAAGGAAAACAAGTAGAGTCATTCAATGGTCCTGGCAGATAACAAATACGAGGTGCAGTCTGATGTTCTACTTGCACAGGTCTAAAACAATTCTCACTTGCAGTCAGTCAAGAGCCACCTTGGTTGAAACTAAGAGACAGTGGGTAGGTTGACTCATCAATAGTACCTGACCAGTGGGTAATAAGTTCCAAGGGCAAACATTCCCTATTTTTCAGCACATCTTGTTTGCGCTATCCCACAGTGTACTATTCTTAGTTAATTCCAGCATGGCAGAATTACTCTGTCACAGGAATAGGCTCCTGAGCCAAGAGTGTGTATAGGAAAATGGGCAGTTGGCTCTTCCTCAACCAAACAAAATTGGATCTGGGACCATCTCTTCACCTCACTGGATTGGAACCAGGTTGTCTATATTGGTTTCGGATCCAAGGACACCTTTTCCTCTGGTGCCAGTGGACATGTTACTTTCAACTTGTAACCTTCACCCTGATCCTTTACAAGTTATTGAAGATCCTGAGCCCTCCCCAGCTCTCCTTTCTGGAAGAGCATGAGTAACATACCTTATAACAGGTTTTCCTACCAAAAGGCTCAAACCATTCTTTCTGTTCTAAGAGCAGTTTCACTTCTCATCAAGAATACAGCGCTGAATGGAAAGGAATAATGATAAGGCTAATGATAATTAGCACATTTAAACTTTAAGCACACAAATTGTCCGTTAATAAATGGCACTTTTGTGTGTATTTATATAAAATCCAACTACTGCAATTAATTGGAAATGTTTACATCTCCGTCGTTTGAATTATAGCACCCTAAAATATAGTCTAAAACGCACATGTAGCTTGACCAAATACATCAAAGCAGACCTCTTTCTGTCAAAAAAGTTTATTTTGTCAGATTCACCAGCAGGTTTAAATGCAGCACCAGTCAACCTACCCATGTAGGCCTGAACCCATATTCTGCTTATCAGCCTAGTGAATGACAATGTGTGTGCTTTCGTTCACCAGTCATTAATAACTTCCATGTCACTGGTATATCTCCTGCACCATATAATAAGACCTTACCGCTAAGTCAAATGGGCAAATTGGTTATTAGCCAATTTTGTCATATTTAAGGGTCAAAGCACATACATTGAGACATGACCAGCAGTGCCTGCGTGTGCAGAGAAGAAGAATCAGAAATACCAGTCAGCAGATGAACAGGTGACCACACAAAAAATGGATTTTCAAACAGTGTTGGAAAAGTGGTATATGTTACAAATTTCTTAGTAGCACAGGATTCATACTGAGTACTTTAGAAAAAAGGAACTGCAGGAAAGGAGAACTCCTTTCCTATTTTCCACTTTTAAGTAGTATTTGGTATTGCAATTAGGACATCCTTGTAGTACCATTGTTTTGCGCAAGGTTGGATCCAATGTTAAGATATACACAGCCACCTGCTGTGCTTGCTCACATAATGCTGTTTTGTTATCCTCAAAATCTGTTCTATAATCACTGTTTTTACCAAGTACAGGAAAACAACTTCAGACCCCAGTGCTGTGGGCAATTACCATCATGTTCTCTCATTACAGAGGTCAAATCCAAAAATGTCAGCAGGATCTTTGTGGAATAGAGAACTACATGCATATGAAAGCTGGTACACTTTCATAAAAAACTTGCTATGTTTTCCAAGAATGTACCCATGCAATTTCCCGTGTGAATTCTACGCGCTCCCTTGCCTAACATCCCACGTCAAAAATTACACTTTCACCATGTAGAACATAGTACAAATTCACCAGTTTCAAAGTAGTAATTTTAAATACAGTTCAGCAGATCATTTGTGCAGATTGGTCAATCGAGGTAAAAGTTTATGACATTTCAAGTTTAGCTTTCCTATGAAGTGTTGTGCCCACCTTAATACAGAGAGACAGAGGCTCTATTTGTAATAAGTCTATATAGTAGTATGCATGTGTATATACAAATAGATATATAAATGTATGCCCATAACTACATGTACATATTTCATGCTTTCCCGCTCTCTTTATTAGTAGATTGCATTTTTGATGATTTATATGCATTGTAGACATTACAAAGATTGTCTCCAACAAAATTAAACAGTGTCCAAAGGTTGTCCAAAAACTTTGTAAAGTTCCACATTCTCTGTTGCTCTATGATCTTTGCCACATTCGTTTCAAAGTAATAACAGCATTAATCATTGTAATATCATCAGTTCTGATTATAGACGGAGCATCTTACAACCATCTATGTTTTTCTACAAAAACCAAAATCCATTCTAGACTGGCCTGGAAATAGTTGAAAAAAATAAAATATTTTCATCTAAATACTTTGGTTGGTGTTGGAAAATGGGTTATTGGGAAGGGCAGGTAGGTACCTACACTTAGCAATAGGCCACTAACCTCCACTAAGGTCCAGTTAGGTCTAAGTAAATTAACCCCAGCTCAACCCTTGGTAGCTTGGCAACGAGCGTCAAGGCTTAACTTAGGAGACAGAGGCCCTCATTCTGACCTTGGCGGGCGGCGGAGGCCGCCCGCCAAAGTCCCGCCGTCAGGTTACCGTTCCGCGGTCGAAAGACCGCGGCGGTAATTCTGACTTTCCCGCTGGGCTGGCGGGCGGTCTCCTTCAGACCGCCAGCCAGCCCAGCGGGAAAGAGGCTTCCACGATGAAGCCGGCTCGGAATCGAGCCGGCGGAGTGGAAGCTGTGCGACGGGTGCAGTTGCACCCGTCGCGTATTTCACTGTCTGCGCAGCAGACAGTGAAATACATGTAGGGGCCCTCTTACGGGGGCCCCTGCAATGCCCATGCCAGTGGCATGGGCACTGCAGGGGCCCCCAGGGGCCCCGCGACCCCCCCTACCGCCATCCGGATCTCGGCGGTCCGACCGCCGGGATCTGGATGGCGGTAGGGGGGGTCAGAATCCCCGCGGCGGTGCAGCAAGCTGCGCCGCCGCGGAGGATTCAATGGGGCCGCGGTACACTGGCGGGACCCCGCCAGTGGTGCCGGTCCGACCGCGGCTTTACCGCCGCGGTCGGAATCCCCATTGAAGCACCGCCGGCTTGTCGGCGGTGCTCCCGCGGTCCTCCGCCCTGGCGGTCAAAGACCGCCAGGGTCAGAATGAGGGCCAGAGTGTAAAGCATTCAAATATCACAAAACAGTAATTAAATAAAACACAGGAAACAGTTTAAAAATCCAAAACCAATTTATAAAAATTGAATATATTTTTATCTTTTAAATGACACCAAAACAAATAAAATCGGATAAGGGGAACCGGAGATATGAATTTTTAAATAATTTTCTTTTTTTTTAGCGCCTAGAAACAAAAAGCGCCAATCGGGTCATCTGGTTGCACCTCGACCGGGGCAAAGTCAAAGTTTAAGGCCGACCGTGATGGAGCCCTGCTCGGCTACAGGCTGCGGGAGGCCTCGGTTAAAAGTTTACCTTCATACTCAGTCTTTTTTTCGAAGATTTTCTTCAGCGGGACGAACCTGCCAGTCCAATCCGACCTCCTGGAGCCCTTCTCCGGATACGCGATGCTGGAATCCTCGTGGAGATTTTTACTTTCGGACTTAGTCGTTTTTTCGAGGTGAAAATCCTTCGACCGGGGTAAACCTGGATCTTGATCCGACGTCCATGGAGCCCTCCTCGGATACGCTGGCTTGAGGTCCCAGTCAACTTTTTACCTTCGGACTTAGTCTCTTTTTCAGAGATTTTTCTTTACCGGGATGAACCAGCAAATCAGGCCGGGTCGCGGTTGAGGCAAGCCGGCTAGAGTTGCCGCGGCGGGTCGGTCCCTCTATGGAGCTTTTTTACAAAAATTCTCCAAACTTCTCCAAACTTCTGGGGCTTCTCCCAGATGTCCTTTTAAGGTTCTTTTGGGGTCCACAGCTCACCCCAAGAGTCCAGAAGTTCTGAGATGGTACTTGGGGGGTGCGGACTACAACTCCCAGAATGCACCTGGTGCAAACTCCTTTTTGGCCACTGGACAGTGGTCAGCTGGTCGCTTTCTTCAGGAGTTGGTACAGGGGACTCTGGTTAGCAATTTTTCACCTGTAGCAAACAGGGAGTCCCTCCTTGAACCAGTTGAAGCCAGGCAAAGTCCTTCTTGTGGTGAAGCCCAAGTGTGCAGCTGGTGCAGTCCTTCTGAGTGCAGGTTCCAGGTGCAGGCCAGGGGTCCAGCAGGGCAGTCCTTCTTCTTCTGTTGTTCTTCCTTGTTGGATGTGGTAGGGAACTGAGGTGTGGGTGCAGGTCTGCCAGTTTTATCCTTGCTCCTGGGTGAAAAGCAGGGGGGTCCTGGTTCTCCAATCAGGTGCAAGGTCATTCCCCCTGTGATGACCACTTCCTGGGAAGTGTGGCAAAAATCCATCCCAGGAGGCAACATTCTCTAAAAATCCATCATGGCTGAATCTGATTTTTGGAGGTTACATCTGGCTGAGCCCACCCACTGGCGTGGCTAAAAATCATAAACACACCCCTCTCCTGCCCTCTCCTAATCTAATCAGGGGGCACCTAGTTGCCTGGGGTTGCAGGATGTGGGGGTGTTGCTGGTTGCTCCAAATGTCCTTCTCTGCCTTTGAAGACAGGTTTGGCAGCACTCCCCCTTCCTGCCTCACCATCTGCTGAGGGGAGATTCCTTCCCACAGGCACATTCCTTTGTATGAAGCCAGGCCACTTCACACCTCATCAAGGGAGCTTGGCCAAGCTGCTCAGGCTGGCCAATCAGAGCACAGCAGCAAAAACAATGCAGGGCCGAAATTGGCAACTTTTCAGGTAAAGTTTAAAACTCTTTACCTGAAAAAGTTACATTAAATCCAACAACTGGAAGTTGTAGGATTTATTACAACAATTAATTTGATACCAAACTCTTGGTATGCATCATTTAAGGAGACTTTAAAAATTAAAATAAAGTCTCCCCATTTTAGCCTATGAAGGCCATTTACTACAATGAGGGAAAAACGAATTTGGCTGTTTTTACCTCACCAGGGTTTATAAAACTATTTTTATAAAGTCCCTGCTTATAGTTACATGGCACCCAGCCCTAGGGGCACATAGGGCACACCTTAGGGGTGACTTATATGTAAAAATAAGGTAGTTTAAGACTTTGGAACTACTTTTAATTCCAAAGTCGAATTTGCATATAACTTTAATTTAAAAGCAGCCAACAAGGCAGGCCTGCCTTTAAAATGACACTGGGCACCTCAGCAGTGCACCTATGGGTGCACTACCTATGCTGTGGTCCCCAAACCTACATGCCCTACCATATACTAGGGACTTATAGGTAGGTTAACTTAGCCAATTATAATTAGCCTAATTTGCATATCCATTTTACACAGAGCACAGACCCTGGGACTGGTTAGCAGTACCCAGGGCACAACCAGAGTCAGGAAAACACCAGCAAAAAGTGGAAAATGGGGGCAAAAAGTTAGGGGGCCTCTGCAATCAGCCCTGTTTTCTCACACTTAGAATCTCAACATCTGGCATTAATTTTCTGTTTTCCTCTTTGCGGGTGATCTAGTTGTTCCAACTACCAGAAAAGTGTCAACAGTGCAGAAAGCAGGTAACTACTGCATCTCAGTGTAAATAAAGGGATGAATGTTTTATATTATACAGCGATATAGAATCATATGGCATGTAATGGCTCTGATTGTCCTGAAGAAGTTTACAGCTAGCCTTTTCCAGATGTCTTTTGCACAATTGTGCATCTAGTCCCCTCTATTGTTTTCTTACCGATATCCTGATGGGACCGCTCAGAAGGTTTCTAGAGTAAATTAGAAATAACTACTTAACAGTATTCACTTAAAATATTGTGTTTATTGTATATGTATCACCAGTTGCTACTTTGTAAGTTTTTTGATATCAAACACTACAATATTCAGATTTAGAGTATGTACTTTTTAGAAAAAAAACAAATTCTTGTTCTGCCCTTAGTATGTTTCTTTCTCAGGCAAAGAATTAAAGTACCTGAGCAAATACTGCAAAGTCTGCCAGAGACCAGAATATAATATACTGGATTGCTGCGGTAGTTTTAGGTGTGGAGGGGCAGCTATTTTTTATATCTCCCTGCTAGGACACAAATATGCAGGGATTTTCTTGAATTTTGACTCTCTACGTATTTAAAAATCTTAATATGATGACTCCAAGAAAATGCAACCTGTCTGATGTTAGGGATCCTCTTTGATCCTGTTATTTCCTTGTATGGGATATGGTTGAATGCCAGCAAACTATCAACTTAGCCTCTAAGATGACCTTCAATATGAAAAGCAATGGTCCAGTTTTGTCTACAGTGCACGACTGCTGAACCCCACCTTGGAAGAAAGGAACTTTAGGTCAACTAACATCCTATCCATTTTTTTTGTTTTCAAGAGGTCCTTGAAATTATCTTTATATCATAAGTGTATCTATATTGTTTAGTGCAAACCAGTGTCTCTGTCCCTATGCACTCCACAGTCTGCTGTTTAAGCTCTAATGATGTTGTATCATGTTCCTCGAAGGCTTATTAATAACATGTGTTGTCACCAAATGTAGGACTTTAACTAAAAGTCACTACAGTCTTGAGGTCATCGGACTTCCGTTCCTTTTCATTCATATTTCAAATGTCTTTAAACTTGAGGTATCAGTGGGCAGTATGTGGCCGTGCAAACTGCATGCAAATGACATTGGGTGCTTTTTTATTTGCAGTAGATTTGCTCATGCCATTAAATGCCTATTAAGATACATTTTAAGTTTAATAACTACTTGTTTGACATCCAATTGCAACCTTTCCTATTACTTCTTGGAAATACTCAACCCAATTTGGCCATTTCAAACTTTCAATTGTGTACGCCGTTATTCTGAGGTTTTGTGCAAAGTGCTCAGCTGGTCACTAGAGGAAAAGATCACTTGCAACTTTTGATGTCCCTCCAGCCATACAAGAGGTCAGACATCTGAGAAATGCAATCTACTTCTTAGTCTTGCGTGTAAAGGAAAACAAGTAGAGTCATTCAGTGGTCCTGGCAGGTCGCAAATACGAGGTGCAGTCTGATTATATACTTGCACAGGTCTAAATAAATTCTCATTTGCAGTCAGTCAAGAGCCACCTTGTTGAAACTAAGAGACAGTGGGTAAGTTGACTCATCAATAGTCCCTGACCAGTGGGTAATAAGTTCCAAGGGCAACCATTCCCTATTTTTCAGCACATCTTGTTGGTGCTATCCCACAGTGTTCTATTCTTAGTTAATTCCAGCATGGCAGAATTACTGTGTCACAGGAATATGCTCCTGAGCCAGAAGTGTGTATAGGAAAATGGGCATTTGGCTCTTTCTCAACCAAACAAAATTGGATGTGGGACCATCTCTTCAGCTCACCGGATTGGAACCAGGTTGGCTATATTGGTTTCGGGATCCAAGGACACCTTTTCCTCCGGTGCCAGTTGACATGTTACTTTCAACTTGTAACCTTCACCCTGATCCTTTACAAGTTATTGAAGATCCTGTGCCCTCCCCAGCTCTCCTTTCTTTAAAAACATGAGTAACATACCTTATACAGGTTTTTCTACAAAAATGCTCAAACCATTCTTTCTGTTCTAAGAGCAGTTTCACTTCTCATCAAGAATACAGCGCTGAATGGAAAGGAAACAACAGGCCGGCTAATGATAATTAGCGTATTTAAGCTTCAAGCAGACAAATTGTCAGTTAATAAATGGTACTTTCCTGTGTATTTATATAAAATCCAACTACTGCAAATAATTGGAAATGTTTACATCTCCGTCGTTTGAATTATAGCAACCTAAAATATACTCTAAAACGTACATGTAGCGTGACTGAATATATCAAAGCAGACCTCTTTCTGTCCAAAAAGTTTATTTTGTCAGATTCACCAGCAGGTTTAAATGCAGCATCAGCCAACCTACCCATGTAGGCCTGAACCCATAGTCTGCTTATCAGAATAGTAAATGACAATGTGTGTACGTTCGTTCACCAGTCATTAATAACTTCCATGTCACTGGTATATCTCCTGCACCATAGAATAAGACCTTACTGGTAAGTCAAGTGGGCAAATTGGTTATTAGCCAGTTTTGTCACATTTAAGGGTCAAAGCACATACATTGAGACATGACCAGCAGTGTCTGCGTGTGCAGAGAAGAAGAATCAGAAATACCAGTCAGCAGATGAACAGGTGACCACACAAAAAATGGATTTTCAAACAGTGTTGGAAAAGTGGCATAATGTTACAAATTTCTTAGTAGCACAGGATTCATACTGAGTACTTTAGAAAAAAGGAACTACAGGAAAGGATAACTCCTTTCCTATGTTCCACTTTTAAGTAGTATTTGGTATTGCCATTAGGACATCCATGCAGTACCATTGGTTTGTGCAAAGTTGGATCCAATGTTAAGATACACACAGCCACCTGCTGTGCTTGCTCACATAATGCTGTTTTCTTATCCTCAAAACATGTTCTATAATCACTGTTTTGATCAAGTACAGGAAAACAACTTCAGGCCACAGTGCTGTGGGCAATTACCATCATGTTCTCTCATTACAGAGGTCAAATCCAAAAATGTCAGTAGGCTCTTTGTGGCATGGAGAATTACATGGATATGAAAGCTGGTACACTTTCATAAAACACTTGTTATGTTTTCCAAAAATGTACCCATGCAATTTCACGTGTGAATCCTACCCGCTCCCTTGCCTAACATCCCACGTCAAAGTTTACACTTTCACAATGTAGAACATACTACAAATTTACCGGTTTCAAAGTAGTAATTTTAAATACAGTTCAGCAGATAATTTGTGCAAATTGGTCAATTGAGGTAAAAGTTTATGAAATTTCAAGTTTAGCTTTCGTACGAAGTGTTTGCCTCCCTTAATACAGAGAGACAGAGGCTCTATTTGTAATAAGTCTATATAGTAGTATGCATGTGTATATACAAATAGATATATAAATGTATGCCCATAACTACATGTACATATTTCATGCTTTCTTGCTCTCTTTATTAGTAGATTGCATTTTTGATGATTCATATGCATTGTAAACATTACAAAGATTGTCTCCAACAAAATTAAACAGTATCCAAAGGTTGTCCAAAAACTTTGTAAAGTTCCACATTCTCTGTTGCTCTATGATCTTTGCCACATTTGTATCAAAGTAATAACAGCATTAATCATTGTATTATCATCAGTTCTGATTATAGACGGAGAATTTTAGAACCATCTATGTTTTTTCTACAAAACCCAGAATCCATTCTAGACGGGCCTGGAAATAGTTGAAAAAAATAAAATATTTTCATCTAAATACATTGCTTGGAATCTCAACATCTGGCATTAATTTTCTGTTTTGCTATTTGTGGGCGATCTAGTTGTTCCAACTACCAGAAAAGTGGCAACAGTGCAGAAAGCAGGTAACTACTGCATCTCAGTGTAAATAAAGGGATAAATGTTTTATGTTATACAGCGACATAGAGTCATATGGCATGTAATGCTCTCTGATTGTCCTGAAGAATTTTACAGCTAGCTTTTTCTAGATGTCCTTTGCACAATTGTGCATCTAGTCCCGTCTATTGTTTGCTTACCGATATCCTGATGGGACCGCTCAGAAGGTATCTAGAGTAAATTAGAAATAACTACTTAACAGTATTCATATAAAATATTGTGTTTATTGTATATGTATCACCAGTTGCTACTTTGTAAGTTTTTGGATATCAAACACTACAACATTCAGACTTAGAGTATGTACTTTTTAGAAAAAAAAAAAAATTCTTGCTCTGCCCTTAGTGTGTTTCTTTCTCAGGCAAAGAATTAAACTACCTGAGCAAATACTGCAAAGTCTCCCAGAGACCAGAATACCATACTGGATTGCTGCGGTAGTTTTAGGTGTGGAGGGACAGCTATTTTTGATATCTCCAAGCTAGGACACAAACATGCAGGGATTTTCTTGAATTTTGACACTCTACGTATATAAAAATCTTAATATGATGACTCCAAGAAAATACAACCTGTCTGATGTTAGGGATCCTCTTTGATTCTGTTTTTTCCTTGTATGGGATATGGATGAATGCCAGAAAATTATTAAGTTAGCCTATAAGATGACCTTCAATATGAAAAGCAATGGTCCAGTTTTGTCTACAGTGCACGACTGCTGAACCCCACCTTGGAAGAAAGGAACTTTAGGCCAACTAACATCCTATCCATTTTTTTTGTTTTCAAGAGGTCCTTGAAATTATCTTTATATCATAAGTGTATCTATATTGTTTAGTGCAAATCAGTGTGTCTGCCCCTATGCACTCCAAAGTCTGCTGTCTAAGCTCTAATGATGTTGTATCATGTTCCTCGAAGGCTTATTAATGACATATGTTGTCACCAAATGCAGGACTTTAACTAAAAGTCACTACAGTCTTGAGGTCATCGGACTTCCGTTGCTTTCCATTCATATTTTAAATGTCTTTAAACTTAAGGTGTCAGTGGGCAGTATGTGGCAGTGCAAACTGCATGCAAATGACATTGGGTGCTTTTTTATTTGCAGTATATTAGCTCATGCAGTAAAAGCCTATTAAGATACATTTTAAGTTTAATAACTACTTGTTTGACATCCAATTGCAACCTTTCCTATTACTTCTTGGAACTACTCAACCCCTTTTGGCCATTTCAAACTTTCAAATGTGTACGCCGTTATTCTGAGGTTTTGTGCAAAGTGCTCAGCTGGGCACTTGAGGAAAAGATCACTTGCAACTATTGATGTCCCTCCAGGCATACAAGAGGTCAGACATCTGAGAAATGCAATCTACTTCTCAGTCTTGCGTGTAAAGGAAAACAAGTAGAGTCATTCAGTGGTCTTGGCAGGTCACAAATACGAGGTGCAGTCTGATTTTCTACTTGCACAGGTCTAAATAAATTCTCATTTGCAGTCGGTCAAGAGCCACCTTGTTGAAACTAAGAGACAGTGGGTAGGTTGACTCATCAATAGTCCCTGACCAGTGGGTAATAAGTTCCAAGGGCAAACATTCCCTATTTTTCAGCACATCTTGTTTGCGCTATCCCACAGTGTTCTATTCTTAGTTAATTCCAGCATGGCAGAATTACTGTGTCACAGGAATATGCTCCTGAGCCAGGAGTGTGTATAGGAAAATGGGCGGTTGGCTCTTTCTCAACCAAACAAAATTGGATCTGGGACCATCTCTTCACCTCACCGGATTGGAACCAGGTTGGCTATATTGGTTTCGGGATCCAAGGACACCTTTTCCTCCGGTGTCAGTTGACATGTTACTTTCAACTTGTAAGCTTCACCCTGATCCTTTACAAGTTATTGAAGATCCTGAGCCCTCCCCAGCTCTCCTTTCTTTAAAAACATGAGTAACATACCTTATAACAGGTTTTTCTACCAAAATGCTCAAACCATTCTTTCTGTTGTAAGAGCAGTTTCACTTCTCATCAAGAATACAGCGCTGAATGGAAAGGAAACAACAGGCCGGCTAATGATAATTAGCGTATTTAAGCTTCAAGCAGACAAATTGTCAGTTAATAAATGGTACTTTCCTGTGTATTTATATAAAATCCAACTACTGCAATTAATTGGAAATGTTTACATCTCCGTCCTTTGAATTATAGCAACCTAAAATATAGTCTAAAACGCACATGTAGCGTGACTGAATATATCAAAGCAGACCTCTTTCTGTCCAAAAAGTTTATTTTGACAGATTCACCAGCAGGTTTAAATGCAGCACCAGCCAACCTAGCCATATAGGCCTGAACCCATAATCTGCTTATCAGCCTAGTGAATGACAATGTGTGTACGTTCGTTCACCAGTCATTAATAACTTCCATGTCACTGGTATATCTCCTGCCCCATATAATAAGACCTTACTGGTAAGTCAAGTGGGCAAATTGGTTATTAGCCAGTTTTGTCATATTTAAGGGTCAAAGCACATACATTGAGACATGACCAGCAGTGCCTGCGTGTGCAGAGAAGAAGAATCAGAAATACCAGTCAGCAGATGAACAGGTGACCACACAAAAAATGGATTTTCAAACAGTGTTGGAAAAGTGGCATAATGTTACAGATTTCTTAGTAGCACAGGATTCATACTGAGTACTTTAGAAAAAAGGAACTACAGGAAAGGATAACTCCTTTCCTATGTTCCACTTTTAAGTAGTATTTGGTATTGCCATTAGGACATCCATGCAGTACCATTGGTTTGTGCAAGGTTGGATCCAATGTTAAGATACACACAGCCACCTGCTGTGCTTGCTCACATAATGCTGTTTTCTTATCCTCAAAACGTGTTCTATAATCACTGTTTTGACCAAGTACAGGAAAACAACTTCAGGCCACAGTGCTGTGGGCAATTACCATCATGTTCTCTCATTACAGAGGTCAAATCCAAAAATGTCAGTAGGCTCTTTGTGGCATGGAGAATTACATGGATATGAAAGCTGGTACACTTTCATAAAACACTTGCTATGTTTTCCAAAAATGTACCCATGCAATTTCACGTGTGAATCCTACCCGCTCCCTTGCCTAACATCCCACGTCAAAGTATACACTTTCACAATGTAGAACATACTACACATTTACCTGTTTCAAAGTAGTAATTTTAAATACAGTTCAGCAGATAATGTGTGCAAATTGGTCAATTGAGGTAAAAGTTTATGAAATTTCAAGTTTAGCTTTCGTACGAAGTGTTTGCCTCCCTTAATACAGAGAGACAGAGGCTCTATTTGAAATAAGTCTATATAGTAGTATGCATGTGTATATACAAATACATATATAAATGTATGCCCATAACTGCATGTATATATTTCATGCTTTCTTGCTCTCTTTATTAGTAGATTGCATTTTTGATGATTCATATGAATTGTAAACATTACAAAGATTGTCTCCAACAAAATTAAACAGTATCCAAAGGTTGTCCAAAAACTTTGTAAAGTTCCACATTCTCTGTTGCTCTATGATCTTTGCCACATTTGTTTCAAAGTAATAACAGCATTAATCATTGTATTATCATCAGTTCTGATTATCGACGGAGAATTTTAGAACCATCTATGTTTTTCTACAAAACCCAAAATCCATTCTAGACGGGCCTGGAAATAGTTGAAAAAAATAAAATATTTTCATCTAAATACATTGCTTGGAATCTCAACATCTGGCATTAATTTTCTGTTTTGCTCTTTGTGGGCGATCTAGTTGTTCCAACTACCAGAAAAGTGGCAACAGTGCAGAAAGCAGGTAACTACTGCATCTCAGTGTAAATAAAGGGATGAATGTTTTATGTTATACAGCGACATAGAGTCATATGGCGTGTAATGCTCTCTGATTGTCCTGAAGAATTTTACAGCTAGCTTATTCTAGATGTCCTTTGCACAATTGTGCATCTAGTCCCGTCTATTGTTTGCTTACCGATATCCTCATGGGACCGCTCAGAAGGTATCTAGAGTAAATTAGAAATAACTACTTAACAGTATTCATATAAAATATTGTGTTTATTGTATATGTATCACCAGTTGCTACTTTGTAAGTTTTTGGATATCAAACACTACAACATTCAGACTTAGAGTATGTACTTTTTAGAAAAAAAACAAATTCTTGCTCTGCCCTTAGTGTGTTTCTTTCTCAGGTAAAGAATTAAAGTACCTGAGCAATTACTGCAAAGTCTGCCAGAGACCAGAATATCATACTGGATTGTTGCGGTAGTTTTAGGTGTGGAGGGACAGCTATTTTTGATATCTCCAAGCTAGGACACAAACATGCAGGGATTTTCTTGAATTTTGACACTCTACGTATATAAAAATCTTAATATGATGACTCCAAGAAAATACAACCTGTCTGATGTTAGGGATCCTCTTTGATTCTGTTTTTTCCTTGTATGGGATATGGATGAATGCCAGAAAATTATTAAGTTAGCCTATAAGATGACCTTCAATATGAAAAGCAATGGTCCAGTTTTGTCTACAGTGCACGACTGCTGAACCCCACCTTGGAAGAAAGGAACTTTAGGCCAACTAACATCCTATCCATTTTTTTTGTTTTCAAGAGGTCCTTGAAATTATCTTTATATCATAAGTGTATCTATATTGTTTAGTGCAAATCAGTGTGTCTGCCCCTATGCACTCCAAAGTCTGCTGTCTAAGCTCTAATGATGTTGTATCATGTTCCTCGAAGGCTTATTAATGACATATGTTGTCACCAAATGCAGGACTTTAACTAAAAGTCACTACAGTCTTGAGGTCATCGGACTTCCGTTGCTTTCCATTCATATTTTAAATGTCTTTAAACTTAAGGTGTCAGTGGGCAGTATGTGGCAGTGCAAACTGCATGCAAATGACATTGGGTGCTTTTTTATTTGCAGTATATTAGCTCATGCAGTAAAAGCCTATTAAGATACATTTTAAGTTTAATAACTACTTGTTTGACATCCAATTGCAACCTTTCCTATTACTTCTTGGAACTACTCAACCCCTTTTGGCCATTTCAAACTTTCAAATGTGTACGCCGTTATTCTGAGGTTTTGTGCAAAGTGCTCAGCTGGGCACTTGAGGAAAAGATCACTTGCAACTATTGATGTCCCTCCAGGCATACAAGAGGTCAGACATCTGAGAAATGCAATCTACTTCTCAGTCTTGCGTGTAAAGGAAAACAAGTAGAGTCATTCAGTGGTCTTGGCAGGTCACAAATACGAGGTGCAGTCTGATTTTCTACTTGCACAGGTCTAAATAAATTCTCATTTGCAGTCGGTCAAGAGCCACCTTGTTGAAACTAAGAGACAGTGGGTAGGTTGACTCATCAATAGTCCCTGACCAGTGGGTAATAAGTTCCAAGGGCAAACATTCCCTATTTTTCAGCACATCTTGTTTGCGCTATCCCACAGTGTTCTATTCTTAGTTAATTCCAGCATGGCAGAATTACTGTGTCACAGGAATATGCTCCTGAGCCAGGAGTGTGTATAGGAAAATGGGCGGTTGGCTCTTTCTCAACCAAACAAAATTGGATCTGGGACCATCTCTTCACCTCACCGGATTGGAACCAGGTTGGCTATATTGGTTTCGGGATCCAAGGACACCTTTTCCTCCGGTGTCAGTTGACATGTTACTTTCAACTTGTAAGCTTCACCCTGATCCTTTACAAGTTATTGAAGATCCTGAGCCCTCCCCAGCTCTCCTTTCTTTAAAAACATGAGTAACATACCTTATAACAGGTTTTTCTACCAAAATGCTCAAACCATTCTTTCTGTTGTAAGAGCAGTTTCACTTCTCATCAAGAATACAGCGCTGAATGGAAAGGAAACAACAGGCCGGCTAATGATAATTAGCGTATTTAAGCTTCAAGCAGACAAATTGTCAGTTAATAAATGGTACTTTCCTGTGTATTTATATAAAATCCAACTACTGCAATTAATTGGAAATGTTTACATCTCCGTCCTTTGAATTATAGCAACCTAAAATATAGTCTAAAACGCACATGTAGCGTGACTGAATATATCAAAGAAGACCTCTTTCTGTCCAAAAAGTTTATTTTGACAGATTCACCAGCAGGTTTAAATGCAGCACCAGCCAACCTAGCCATATAGGCCTGAACCCATAATCTGCTTATCAGCCTAGTGAATGACAATGTGTGTACGTTCGTTCACCAGTCATTAATAACTTCCATGTCACTGGTATATCTCCTGCCCCATATAATAAGACCTTACTGGTAAGTCAAGTGGGCAAATTGGTTATTAGCCAGTTTTGTCATATTTAAGGGTCAAAGCACATACATTGAGACATGACCAGCAGTGCCTGCGTGTGCAGAGAAGAAGAATCAGAAATACCAGTCAGCAGATGAACAGGTGACCACACAAAAAATGGATTTTCAAACAGTGTTGGAAAAGTGGCATAATGTTACAGATTTCTTAGTAGCACAGGATTCATACTGAGTACTTTAGAAAAAAGGAACTACAGGAAAGGATAACTCCTTTCCTATGTTCCACTTTTAAGTAGTATTTGGTATTGCCATTAGGACATCCATGCAGTACCATTGGTTTGTGCAAGGTTGGATCCAATGTTAAGATACACACAGCCACCTGCTGTGCTTGCTCACATAATGCTGTTTTCTTATCCTCAAAACGTGTTCTATAATCACTGTTTTGACCAAGTACAGGAAAACAACTTCAGGCCACAGTGCTGTGGGCAATTACCATCATGTTCTCTCATTACAGAGGTCAAATCCAAAAATGTCAGTAGGCTCTTTGTGGCATGGAGAATTACATGGATATGAAAGCTGGTACACTTTCATAAAACACTTGCTATGTTTTCCAAAAATGTACCCATGCAATTTCACGTGTGAATCCTACCCGCTCCCTTGCCTAACATCCCACGTCAAAGTATACACTTTCACAATGTAGAACATACTACACATTTACCTGTTTCAAAGTAGTAATTTTAAATACAGTTCAGCAGATAATGTGTGCAAATTGGTCAATTGAGGTAAAAGTTTATGAAATTTCAAGTTTAGCTTTCGTACGAAGTGTTTGCCTCCCTTAATACAGAGAGACAGAGGCTCTATTTGAAATAAGTCTATATAGTAGTATGCATGTGTATATACAAATACATATATAAATGTATGCCCATAACTGCATGTATATATTTCATGCTTTCTTGCTCTCTTTATTAGTAGATTGCATTTTTGATGATTCATATGCATTGTAAACATTACAAAGATTGTCTCCAACAAAATTAAACAGTATCCAAAGGTTGTCCAAAAACTTTGTAAAGTTCCACATTCTCTGTTGCTCTATGATCTTTGCCACATTTGTTTCAAAGTAATAACAGCATTAATCATTGTATTATCATCAGTTCTGATTATCGACGGAGAATTTTAGAACCATCTATGTTTTTCTACAAAACCCAAAATCCATTCTAGACGGGCCTGGAAATAGTTGAAAAAAATAAAATATTTTCATCTAAATACATTGCTTGGAATCTCAACATCTGGCATTAATTTTCTGTTTTGCTCTTTGTGGGCGATCTAGTTGTTCCAACTACCAGAAAAGTGGCAACAGTGCAGAAAGCAGGTAACTACTGCATCTCAGTGTAAATAAAGGGATGAATGTTTTATGTTATACAGCGACATAGAGTCATATGGCGTGTAATGCTCTCTGATTGTCCTGAAGAATTTTACAGCTAGCTTATTCTAGATGTCCTTTGCACAATTGTGCATCTAGTCCCGTCTATTGTTTGCTTACCGATATCCTCATGGGACCGCTCAGAAGGTATCTAGAGTAAATTAGAAATAACTACTTAACAGTATTCATATAAAATATTGTGTTTATTGTATATGTATCACCAGTTGCTACTTTGTAAGTTTTTGGATATCAAACACTACAACATTCAGACTTAGAGTATGTACTTTTTAGAAAAAAAACAAATTCTTGCTCTGCCCTTAGTGTGTTTCTTTCTCAGGTAAAGAATTAAAGTACCTGAGCAATTACTGCAAAGTCTGCCAGAGACCAGAATATCATACTGGATTGTTGCGGTAGTTTTAGGTGTGGAGGGACAGCTATTTTTGATATCTCCAAGCTAGGACACAAAAATGCAGGGATTTTCTTGAATTTTGACACTCTACGTATATAAAAATCTTAATATGATGACTCCAAGAAAATACAACCTGTCTGATGTTAGGGATCCTCTTTGATTCTGTTTTTTCCTTGTATGGGATATGGATGAATGCCAGAAAATTATCAAGTTAGCCTCTAAGATGACCTTCAATATGAAAAGGAATGGTCCAGTTTTGTCTACAGTGCACGACTGCTGAACCCCACCTTGGAAGAAAGGAACTTTAGGCCAACTAACATCCTATCCATTTTTTTTGTTTACAAGAGGTCCTTGAAATTATCTTTATATCATAAGTGTATCTATATTGTTTAGTGCAAATCAGTGTGTCTGCCCCTATGCACTCCAAAGTCCGTCAACAAACAGCTGACCACCTTCCTGGAAGACAACAACCTGCTCGACCCTTCACAAACCGGATTCCGAACCAACCACAGCACGGAAACCGCCCTCATCTCAGTCACAGACGACATCAGAACCCTGATGGACAACGGTGAAACAGTTGCCCTCATTCTCCTCGACCTCTCGGCTGCCTTTGACACCGTCTGTCACCGCACCCTAATCACCCGCCTACGCTCCACCGGGATCCAAGGCCAGGCCCTGGACTGGATCGCCTCCTTCCTCGCTAACCGCTCCCAAAGAGTTTACCTCCCTCCGTTTCGCTCAGAACCCACCAAGATCATCTGCGGCGTACCTCAAGGCTCATCGCTCAGCCCGACACTCTTCAATGTCTACATGAGCCCCCTCGCCGACATCGTACGCAAGCACGACATCATCATCACCTCCTACGCCGACGACACCCAACTTGTACTCTCCCTCACCAAGGACCCCGCCAGCGCCAAGACCAACCTACAAGAGGGTATGAAGGACGTCGCAGATTGGATGAGGCTCAGCCGCCTAAAGCTGAACTCTGAAAAAACGGAAGTGTTCATCCTCGGCAACACCCCGTCCGCCTGGGACGACTCCTGGTGGCCCACGGCCCTCGGCACCGCACCGACCCCCGCAGACCACGCCCGCAACCTCGGCTTCATCTTGGACCCTCTTCTCACCATGACCAAGCAAGTCAACGCCGTGTCCTCCGCCTGCTTCCTCACTCTCCGCATGCTCCGCAAGATCTTCCGCTGGATCCCCGCCGACACCAGAAAAACCGTGACCCACGCCCTTGTCACGAGTCGCCTGGACTACGGCAACACCCTCTACGCCGGGACCACCGCCAAACTCCAAAACCGCCTGCAACGCATCCAAAACGCCTCGGCCCACCTCATCCTCGACGTACCCCGCAACAGCCACATCTCCGCACACCTGAGACACCTGCATTGGCTCCCAGTCAGCAAAAGGATCACCTTCCATCTTCTCACCCACGCACACAAAGCCCTCCACAACAAGGGACCGGAATACCTCAACAGACGCCTCAGCTTCTACGTCCCCACCCGCCCCCTCCGCTCCGCTGGCCTCGCACTTGCTGCCGTCCCTCGCACCCGCCGCTCCACGGTGGGTGGGAGATCTTTCTCCTTCCTGGCGGCCAAGACCTGGAACTCCCTCCCCACCAGCCTCAGGACCACCCAGGACCACTCCGCTTTCCGGAGACTCCTAAAGACTTGGCTGTTCGAGCAGCAATAACCCCCCCTTTCCCCCCTAGCGCCTTGAGACCCGCACGGGTGAGTAGCGCGCTTTATAAATGTTAATGATTTGATTTGATTTGATTTGATTTGCTGTCTAAGCTATAATGATGTTGTATCATGTTCCTCGAAGGCTTATTAATGACATATATTGTCACCAAATGCAGGACTTTAACTAAAAGTCACTACAGTCTTGAGGTCATCGGACTTCCGTTGCTTTCCATTCATATTTTAAATGTCTTTAAACTTAAGGTATCAGTGGGCAGTATGTGGCAGTGCAAACTGCATGCAAATGACATTGGGTGCTTTTTTATTTGCAATAGATTAGCTCATGCCATTAAAAGCCTATTAAGATACATTTTAAGTTTAATAACTACTTGTTTGACATCCAATTGCAACCTTTCCTATTACTTCTTGGAAGAAAACACAACCCAATTTGGCCATTTAAAACTTTCAAATGTGTACGCCGTTATTCTGAGGTTTTGAGCAAGGTGCTCAGCTGGTCACTTGAGGAAAAGATCACTTGCAACTTTTGATGTCCCGCCAGGCATACAAGAGGTCAGACATCTGAGAAATGCAAACTACTTCTTAGTCTTGTGTGTAAGGGAAAACAAGTAGAGTCATTCAGTGGTCCTGGCAGGTCGCAAATATGAGGTGCAGTCTGATTTTCTACTTGCACAGGTCTAAATAAATTCTCATTTCCAGTCAGTCAAGAGCCACCTTGTTGAAACTAAGAGACAGTGGGTAGGTTGACTCATCAATAGTCCCTGACCAGTGGGTAATAAGTTCCAAGGGCAAACATTCCCTATTTTTCAGCACATCTTGTTTGCGCTATCCCACAGTGTACTATTCTCAGTTAATTCCAGCATGGCAGAATTACTGTGTCACAGGAATGTGCTCCTGAGCCAGGAGTGTCTATAGGAAAATGGGCATTTGGCTCTTTCTCAACCACACAAAATTGGATCTGGGACCATCTCTTCACCTCACCGGATTGGAACCAGGTTGGCTTTATTGGTTTCGGGATCCAAGGACACCTTTTCCTCCGGTGCCAGCTGACATGTTACTTTCAACTTGTAACCTTCACCCTGATCCTTTACAAGTTATTGAAGATCCTGAGCCCTCCCCAGCTCTCCTTTCTTTAAAAACATGAGTAACATACCTTATAACAGGTTTTTCTACCAAAATGCTAAAACCATTCTTTCTGTTCTAAGAGCAGTTTTACTTCTCATCAAGAATACAGCGCTGAATGGAAAGGAAACAACAGGCCGGCTAATGATAATTAGCGTATTTAAGCTTCAAGCAGACAAATTGTCAGTTAATAAATGGTACTTTCCTGTGTATTTATATAAAATCCAACTACTGCAATTAATTGGAAATGTTTACATGTCCGTCGTTTGAATTATAGCAACCTAAAATATAGTCCAAAACGCACATGTAGCGTGACTGAATATATCAAAGCAGACCTCTTTCTGTCAAAAAAGTTTATTTTGACAGATTCACCAGCAGGTTTAAATGCAGCACCAGCCAATCTACCCATGTAGGCCTGAACCCATATTCTGCTTATCAGCCTAGTGAATGACAATGTGTGTGCGTTCGTTCACCAGTCATTAATAACTTCCATGTCACTAGTATGTCTCCTGCACCATATAATAAGACCTTACTGGTAAGTCAAGTGGGCAAATTGGTTATTAGCCAGTTTTGTCATATTTAAGGGTCAAAGCACGTACATTGAGACATGACCAGCAGTGCCTGCGTGTGCAGAGAAGAAGAATCAGAAATACCAGTCAGCAGATGAACAGGTGACCACACAAAAAATTGATTTTCAAACAGTGTTGGAAAAGTGGCATAATGTTACAAATTTCTTAGTAGCACAGGATTCATACTGAGTACTTTAGAAAAAAGGAACTACAGGAAAGGATAACTCCTTCCCTATGTTCCACTTTTAAGTAGTATTTGGTATTGCCATTAGGACATCCATGCAGTACCATTGTTTTGTGCAAGGTTGGATCCAATGTTAAGATACACACAGCCACCTGCTGTGCTTGCTCACATAATGATGTTTTGTTATCCTCAAAACTTGTTCTATAATCACTGTTTTGACAAAGTCCAGGAAAACAACTTCGGCCCACAGTGCTGTGGGCAATTACCATCATGTTCTCTCATTACAGAGGTCAAATCCAAAACTGTCAGTAGGCTCTTTGTGGCATAGAGAATTACATGCATATGAAAGCTGGTACACTTTCATAAAACTCTTGCTATGTTTTCTAAGAATATACCCATGCAATTTCACGTGTGAATCCTACCCTCTCCCTTGCCTAACATCCCATGTCAAAGTTTACACTTTCACCATGTAGAATATACTACAAATTTACCGGTTTCAAAGTAGTAATTTTAAATACAGTTCAGCAGATAATTTGTGCAAATTGGTCAATTGAGGTAAAAGTTTATGAAATTTCAAGTTTAACTTTCCTATGAAGTGTTGTGCCCACCTTAATACAGAGAGACAGAGGATCTATTTGTGATAAGTCTATATAGTAGTATGCATGTGTATATACAAATAGATATATAAATGTATGCCCATAACTACATGTACATATTTCATGCTTTCCTGCTCTCTTTATTAGTAGATTGCATTTTTGATGATTCATATGCATTGTAAACATTACAAAGATTGCCTCCAACAAAATTAAACAGTGTCCAAAGGTTGTCCAAAAACTTTGTAAAGTTCCACATTCTCTGTTGCTCTATGATCTTTGCCACATATGTTTCAAAGTAATAACAGCATTAATCATTGTATTATCATCAGTTCTGATTATAGACTGAGAATTTTAGAACCATCTATGTTTTTCTACAAAACCCAAAATCCATTCTAGACGGGCCTAGAAATAGTTGAAAAAAATAAAATATTTTCCTCTAAATACATTGCTTGGAATCTCAACATATGGCATTACTTTTCTGTTTTTCTCTTTGCGGGCGATCTAGTTGTTCCAACTACCAGAAAAGTGGCAACAGTGCAGAAAGCAGGTAACTACTGTATCTCAGTGTAAATAAAGGGATGAATGTTTTATGTTATACAGCGACATAGAATCATATGGCATGTAATGCTCTCTGATTGTCCTGAAGAATTTTACAGCTAGCTTTTTCTAGATGTCCTTTGCACAATTGTGCATCTAGTCCCATCTATTGTTTGCTTACCGATATCCTGATGGGACCGCTCAGAAGGAATCTAGAGTAAATTAGAAATAACTACTTAACAGTATTCATATAAAAAATTGTGTTTATTGTATATGTATCACCAGTTGCTACTTTGTAAGTTTTTGGATATCAAACACTACAACATTCAGACTTAGAGTATGTACTTTTTAGAAAAAAAACAAATTCTGGCTCTGCCCTTAGTGTGTTTCTTTCTCAGGCAAAGAATTAAAGTACCTGAGCAAATACTGGAAAGTCTGCCAGAGACCAGAAAATCATACTGGATTGCTGTGGTAGTTTTAGGTGTGGAGGGACAGCAATTTTTTATATCTCCCTGCTAGGACAAAAACATGCAGGGATTTTCTTGAATTTTGACACTCTACGTATATAAAAATCTAAATATGATGACTCCAAGAAAATACAACCTGTCTGATGTTAGGGATCCTCTTTGATTCTGTTTTTGTCTTGTATGGGATATGGTTGAATGCCAGCAAATTATCAACTTAGCCTCTAAGATGACCTTCAATATGAAAAGCAATGGTCCAGTTTTGTCTACAGTGCACGACTGCTGAACCCCACCTTGGAAGAAAGGAACTTTAGGTCAACTAACATCCTATGCATTTTTTTTGTTTTCAAGAGGTCCTTGAAATTATCTTTATATCATAATTGTATCTATATTGTTTAGTGCAAATAGGTGTCTCTGTCTCTATGCACTCCACAGTCTGCTGTCTAAGCTCTAATGATATTGCATTATGTTCCTCGAAGGCTTATTAATTACATATGTTATCACCGAATGCAGGACTTTAACTAGAAGTCACTACAGTCTTGAGGTCATCGGTCTTCCGTTCCTCTCCATTCATATTTTAAATGTCTTTAAACTTAAGGTATCAGTGGGAAGTACGTGGCAGTGCAAACTGCATGCAAATGACATTGGGTGCTTTTTTATTTGCAGTAGATTAGCTCATGCCATTATAAGCCCATTAAGATACATTTTAAGTTTAATAACTACTTGTTTGACATTCAATTGCAACCTTTCCTATTACTTCTTGGAAATACTCAACCCAAATCGGCCATTTCAAACTTTCAAATGTGCACGCCGTTATTCTGAGGTTTTGTGCAAAGTGCTCAGCTGGTCATTTGAGGAAAAGATCACTTGCAACTTTTGATGTCCCGCCAGGCATACAAGAGGTCAGATATCTGAGAAATGCAATCTACTTCTTAGTCTTGCGTGTAAGGGAAAACAAGTAGAGTCATTCAGTGGTCTTGGCAGGTCACAAATACGATGTGCTGTCTGATTTTCTACTTGCAAAGGTCTTAATAAATTCTCATTTGCAGTCAGTCAGGAGCCACCTTGTTGAAACTAAGAGACAGTGGGTAGGTTGACTCATCAATACTCCCTGACCAGTGGGTAATAACTTCCAAGGGCAACCATTCCCTATTTTTCAGCACATCTTGTTTGCGCTATCCCACAATGTACTATTCTTAGTTAATTCCAGCATGGCAGAATTACTGTGTCACAGGAATGTGCTCCTGAGCCAGGAGTGTGTATAGGAAAATGGGCGGTTGGCTCTTTCTCAACCAAACAAAATTGGATCTGGGACCATCTCTTCACCTCACCGGATTGGAACCAGGTTGGCTATATTGGTTTCGGGATCCAAGGACACCTTTTCCTCCGGTGCCAGTTGACATGTTACTTTCAACTTGTAACCTTCACCCTGATCCTTTACAAGTTATTAAAGATCCTGTGCCCTCCCCAGCTCTCCTTTCTTTAAAAACATGAGTAACATACCTTATAACAGGTTTTTCTACCAAAATGCTCAAACCATTCTTTCTGTTCTAAGAGCAGTTTTACTTCTCATCAAGAATACAGCGCTGAATGGAAAGGAAACAACAGGCCGGCTAATGATAATTAGCGTATTTAAGCTTCAAGCAGACAAGTTGTCAGTTAATAAATGGTACTCTCCTGTGTATTTATATAAAATCCAACTACTGCAATTAATTGGAAATGTTTACATCTCCGTCGTTTGAATTATAGCAACCTAAAATATAGTCAAAACGCACATGTAGCGTGACTGAATATATCAAAGCATAGATCTTTCTGTCAAAAAAGTTTATTTTGACAGATTCACCAGCAGGTTTAAATGCAGCACCAGCCAATCTACCCATGTAGGCCTGAACCCATATTCTGCTTATCAGCCTAGTGAATGACAATGTGTGTGCGTTCGTTCACCAGTCATTAATAACTTCCATGTCACTAGTATGTCTCCTGCACCATATAATAAGACCTTACTGGTAAGTCAAGTGGGCAAATTGGTTATTAGCCAGTTTTGTCATATTTAAGGGTCAAAGCACGTACATTGAGACATGACCAGCAGTGCCTGCGTGTGCAGAGAAGAAGAATCAGAAATACCAGTCAGCAGATGAACAGGTGACCACACAAAAAATTGATTTTCAAACAGTGTTGGAAAAGTGGCATAATGTTACAAATTTCTTAGTAGCACAGGATTCATACTGAGTACTTTAGAAAAAAGGAACTACAGGAAAGGATAACTCCTTCCCTATGTTCCACTTTTAAGTAGTATTTGGTATTGCCATTAGGACATCCATGCAGTACCATTGTTTTGTGCAAGGTTGGATCCAATGTTAAGATACACACAGCCACCTGCTGTGCTTGCTCACATAATGATGTTTTGTTATCCTCAAAACTTGTTCTATAATCACTGTTTTGACAAAGTCCAGGAAAACAACTTCGGCCCACAGTGCTGTGGGCAATTACCATCATGTTCTCTCATTACAGAGGTCAAATCCAAAACTGTCAGTAGGCTCTTTGTGGCATAGAGAATTACATGCATATGAAAGCTGGTACACTTTCATAAAACTCTTGCTATGTTTTCTAAGAATATACCCATGCAATTTCACGTGTGAATCCTACGCTCTCCCTTGCCTAACATCCCATGTCAAAGTTTACACTTTCACCATGTAGAATATACTACAAATTTACCGGTTTCAAAGTAGTAATTTTAAATACAGTTCAGCAGATAATTTGTGCAAATTGGTCAATTGAGGTAAAAGTTTATGAAATTTCAAGTTTAACTTTCCTATGAAGTGTTGTGCCCACCTTAATACAGAGAGACAGAGGATCTATTTGTGATAAGTCTATATAGTAGTATGCATGTGTATATACAAATAGATATATAAATGTATGCCCATAACTACATGTACATATTTCATGCTTTCCTGCTCTCTTTATTAGTAGATTGCATTTTTGATGATTCATATGCATTGTAAACATTACAAAGATTGCCTCCAACAAAATTAAACAGTGTCCAAAGGTTGTCCAAAAACTTTGTAAAGTTCCACATTCTCTGTTGCTCTATGATCTTTGCCACATTTGTTTCAAAGTAATAACAGCATTAATCATTGTATTATCATCAGTTCTGATTATAGACTGAGAATTTTAGAACCATCTATGTTTTTCTACAAAACCCAAAATCCATTCTAGACGGGCCTGGAAATAGTTGAAAAAAATAAAATATTTTCCTCTAAATACATTGCTTGGAATCTCAACATCTGGCATTACTTTTCTGTTTTTCTCTTTGCGGGCGATCTAGTTGTTCCAACTACCAGAAAAGTGGCAACAGTGCAGAAAGCAGGTAACTACTGTATCTCAGTGTAAATAAAGGGATGAATGTTTTATGTTATACAGCGACATAGAATCATATGGCATGTAATGCTCTCTGATTGTCCTGAAGAATTTTACAGCTAGCTTTTTCTAGATGTCCTTTGCACAATTGTGCATCTAGTCCCATCTATTGTTTGCTTACCGATATCCTGATGGGACCGCTCAGAAGGAATCTAGAGTAAATTAGAAATAACTACTTAACAGTATTCATATAAAAAATTGTGTTTATTGTATATGTATCACCAGTTGCTACTTTGTAAGTTTTTGGATATCAAACACTACAACATTCAGACTTAGAGTATGTACTTTTTAGAAAAAAAACAAATTCTGGCTCTGCCCTTAGTGTGTTTCTTTCTCAGGCAAAGAATTAAAGTACCTGAACAAATACTGGAAAGTCTGCCAGAGACCAGAAAATCATACTGGATTGCTGTGGTAGTTTTAGGTGTGGAGGGACAGCAATTTTTTATATCTCCCTGCTAGGACAAAAACATGCAGGGATTTTCTTGAATTTTGACACTCTACGTATATAAAAATCTAAATATGGTGACTCCAAGAAAATACAACCTGTCTGATGTTAGGGATCCTCTTTGATTCTGTTTTTGTCTTGTATGGGATATGGTTGAATGACAGCAAATTATCAACTTAGCCTCTAAGATGACCTTCAATATGAAAAGCAATGGTCCAGTTTTGTCTACAGTGCACGACTGCTGAACCCCACCTTGGAAGAAAGGAACTTTAGGTCAACTAACATCCTATCCATTTTTTTTGTTTTCAAGAGGTCCTTGAAATTATCTTTATATCATCATTGTATCTATATTGTTTAGTGCAAATAGGTGTCTCTGTCTCTATGCACTCCACAGTCTGCTGTCTAAGCTCTAATGATATTGCATTATGTTCCTCGAAGGCTTATTAATTACATATGTTATCACCGAATGCAGGACTTTAACTAGAAGTCACTACAGTCTTGAGGTCATCGGTCTTCCGTTCCTCTCCATTCATATTTTAAATGTCTTTAAACTTAAGGTATCAGTGGGAAGTACGTGGCAGTGCAAACTGCATGCAAATGACATTGGGTGCTTTTTTATTTGCAGTAGATTAGCTCATGCCATTATAAGCCTATTAAGATACATTTTAAGTTTAATAACTACTTGTTTGACATTCAATTGCAACCTTTCCTATTACTTCTTGGAAATACTCAACCCAAATCGGCCATTTCAAACTTTCAAATGTGCACGCCGTTATTCTGAGGTTTTGTGCAAAGTGCTCAGCTGGTCATTTGAGGAAAAGATCACTTGCAACTTTTGATGTCCCGCCAGGCATACAAGAGGTCAGACATCTGAGAAATGCAATCTACTTCTTAGTCTTGCGTGTAAGGGAAAACAAGTAGAGTCATTCAGTGGTCTTGGCAGGTCACAAATACGATGTGCTGTCTGATTTTCTACTTGCAAAGGTCTTAATAAATTCTCATTTGCAGTCAGTCAGGAGCCACCTTGTTGAAACTAAGAGACAGTGGGTAGGTTGACTCATCAATTCTCCCTGACCAGTGGGTAATAACTTCCAAGGGCAACCATTCCCTATTTTTCAGCACATCTTGTTTGCGCTATCCCACAATGTACTATTCTTAGTTAATTCCAGCATGGCAGAATTACTGTGTCACAGGAATGTGCTCCTGAGCCAGGAGTGTGTATAGGAAAATGGGAGGTTGGCTCTTTCTCAACCAAACAAAATTGGATCTGGGACCATCTCTTCACCTCACCGGATTGGAACCAGGTTGGCTATATTGGTTTCGGGATCCAAGGACACCTTTTCCTCCGGTGCCAGTTGACATGTTACTTTCAACTTGTAACCTTCACCCTGATCCTTTACAAGTTATTAAAGATCCTGTGCCCTCCCCAGCTCTCCTTTCTTTAAAAACATGAGTAACATACCTTATAACAGGTTTTTCTACCAAAATGCTCAAACCATTCTTTCTGTTCTAAGAGCAGTTTTACTTCTCATCAAGAATACAGCGCTGAATGGAAAGGAAACAACAGGCCGGCTAATGATAATTAGCGTATTTAAGCTTCAAGCAGACAAGTTGTCAGTTAATAAATGGTACTCTCCTGTGTATTTATATAAAATCCAACTACTGCAATTAATTGGAAATGTTTACATCTCCGTCGTTTGAATTATAGCAACCTAAAATATAGTCAAAACGCACATGTAGCGTGACTGAATATATCAAAGCATAGATCTTTCTGTCAAAAAAGTTTATTTTGACAGATTCACCAGCAGGTTTAAATGCATAACCAGCCAACCTACCCATGTAGGCCTGAACCCATATTCTGCTTATCAGCCTAACGAATGACAATGTGTGTGCGTTCGTTCACCAGTCATTAATAACTTCCATATCACTAGTATATCTCCTGCACCATATAATAAGACCTTACTGGTAAGTCAAGTGGGCAAATTGGTTATTAGCCAGTTTTCTCATATTTAAGGGTCAAAGCACATACATTGAGACATGACCAGCAGTGCCTGCGTGTGCAGAGAAGAAGAATCAGAAATACCAGTCAGCAGATGAACAGGTGACCACACAAAAAATGGATTTTCAAACAGTGTTGGAAAAGTTGCATAATGTTACAAATTTCTTAGTAGCACAGGATTCATACTGAGTACTTTATAAAAAAGGAACTACAGGAAAGGATAACTCCTTTCCTATGTTCCACTTTTAAGTAGTATTTGGTATTGCCATTAGGACATCCATGCAGTACCATTGTTTTGTGCAAGGTTGGATCTAATGTTAACCTTTTTGGTGCGGGTGTCGGCCACTGGCCGACGCCCACACACCCTCCCTGGTGCGGGTCACGACCAGTGGGCGACACCAGGAAGGGTGTTAATAAATCCTCGAGTGCAGCACAGCTGCGATCGTGGGCTAGGAAACAGTTTCAGAAGGCCTGGTAAGAAAGGGGAGAGTCTCCCGTTTCTTACGAGGCCTTCTGAAAGTGTTTCCTGGCCCCCGATCGCAGCTGTGCTGTGATCGGGGGCCAGGAAACACCACTAAACGCCAGGGATTTCACTTGGGGGGGTTGGCCTCCTCAGAAAACGGGCCGCCCCCCCACTCCAAGAGGCATATTTTATTAAAAAAAAAAAAAGGTAGGTGCCCCCTGAGGGGGGGAGGGGTGGTTTGGGTTGCGAACGCCCCCCCCCCCCTGGGGAAATTGTATTTTTTTAAAAAAATAAAAATTAATAAAATAAAAAGACAGGGGGTCGCCCGTAGCCATTTTGGCCCCCAAAGAACCATACAACAACTAAAAAAAAAATAGAACTATATGTAGATCTATATATATATATATTTAGATATATCTATGTAGATTTATCTATGTACATGGATATATCTATAGATATATCTATGTAGATATATATATAGATAGATCTATATACATCAATCAAAGGGATTTATAAAGCGCGTTACTCACCCGTGAGGGTCTCAAGGCGCTTTGGGGGGGGGGAGGGAAAGGGGCTGGGAGGTTCACTGTTCGAAAAGCCAGGTTTTGAGGCCCTTCCTGAAAAGAAGTAGGTTTTGGGTCTTGCGAAGGTGGGTTGGGAGGGCGTTCCAGGTTTTGGGTGCAAGGTAGGAGAAGGATCTGCCCCCGGTGGTGGAGTGTTTGATGCGGGGGACAGAGGCGAGATGAGGTCAGCTGAGCGGAGGTTTCCTGTAGGGGTGTGGAAGGTGACTCTCGTTGAGGTAGGCAGGGCCTGTTTTGTGGAGTGATTTGTGTGCGAGGATGAGGATCTTGAAGGTGATCCTTTTGTCAATGGGGAGCCAGTGGAGGGATTTGAGGTGTGGAGAGATGTGTCCGGGGAGGTCGAGGATGAGTCGTGCTGCTGAGTTCTGGATGCGTGTAGTTTGCGCTTGAGTTTTAGAGTGGTGCCGACATAGACGGCGTTTCCGTATTCAAGTCTGCTGCTGATGAGTGCATGAGTGACAGTTTTTCTGGTCTCTGTGGGGATCCATTTGAATGTTTTTTTCAGTATATGAAGTGTGTTGAAGCATGAGGAGGTGAGAGCATTGATTTGTTGGGTCATCGAGAGGGAGGAGTCTAGGATGATGACGAGGTTGCGTGCGTGGTTGGCGGGGGTGGGTGCAGGGCCTAGCGTGGTGGGCCACCATGAGGGGTACCAGGTGTTTTTGTGTGGGCCAAAGAGGATTATTTCGGTTTTGCTTGAGTTGAGTTTCAGGTGGTTGGCTGTCATATATATATCACTTTTTTCAATATGTGTGTGGTTTCCCTGGGGGGAAAAGGGTCAGACTTGTCTAGTGGCAGTTTTAGTGCCATAAAGAAGCGCAGAAGGTTTATATGCCTACTGCAAAGAGCAAATCTGTATTTTATGTAAATAGCTGAGTACATTAATAAAGTCAGCCATTACCTGCGCTATAATACCAATGAAATGTATGTGCAGGGTGGAGGGCGGCTATGGAAAGATGAAGGGCACTTTTGCTGGGTGGTAATAAGGGAATCCTAGGAGGAGGGAGTGGGAGCAACAATAATGATTGTTGGACTGGGCGCAAGAGGTGCTAAAGTCTGTGACGAATGGTATGTGACAAGGTGTTTTTTGAGTGTCTTGAAAGAACGTGCTGATTGAGGGAAGAAGCGCAGGTAAGGTGGCCTCTACTGTTGCACGTATCTCACACACACCACCGATTTTGTGACTGTCTACGTAGGCTAGTGTTTTAGAGCAACAGTTTAGCCAATAGCAGAGATGGCATCTTGATGGATGACTGCTGCCTGCACTCGGGTTATAGAGGACCGCTCTGACATAGGATCAGAGACTGAGATATCAGATACTGAGACAGCATCTGAGGGATAGGACAATGGCGCAGACTCTGGGAGTGATTTTTCAGTCGAGGAGTCCCATTCGATAACTCCTCTTCCAGTACATTATGAGGAAGGTGATGAGGACAGTCCTGCTGTCCCTTCGCAAGCTGTTTGTGCAACTGGGTAATAGTGGGTTAGCCCAACCCAGAGAGCAGGTGAATGCGGCGGCAAGCAGTGAGAGAGAGAGTGCTCTCTTGGGAGCTCCCCAATTTAGTTCAGCCACAAATTCCACCGCCCAAATCGTATTGTGGAGACATCAAAATTATCTATCGCAAAACAAACTGGTTTTGTAAGGCAGGCACCTGTGTTTTTGGTCCTGGATTCGGCGGCCATATAGAGAAACACACTAAACCCAAACATTTCTGGAAACTAGACATTCGGGGGAGTCCACAGAGGTGTGACTTGTGTGGATTCCCCAAAGTTTTCTTACCCAGAATACCCTGCAAAGCTGAAATGTTGAAAAAAAACTAAATTTTTCTCGCATTTCTGTCACACAAACTACAGGAATATGCTGGAATCCACAACATTCCTACCACCCAGTGACTCCTCACCTGTCCTGATAAAAATGCTACCCCACTTGAGTGCCTACACCTAGTGCCTGTGTCAGGAATGGATCACCCCAGGGTCAACAGCTGCCTCACGTAAGGACCAACATTGACCGTTGTGTGATCTATTCCTGTCGCGGGCACCAGGCCTAACCACACAAGTGAGGTATCATTTTTATCGGGAGACTTGGGGGAACGCTGGGTGGAAGGAAATTTGTGGCTCCTCTCAGATTCCAGAACTTTCTATCACCGAAATGTGAGGAAAATGTGTTATTTTAGCCACATTTTGAGGTTTGCAAAGGATTCTGGGTAACAGAACCTGGTCAGAGCCCCACAAGTCACCTCATCTTGGATTCCCCTGGGTTTCTAGTTTTCAAAAATGTGCTGGCTTGCTAGGTTTCCCCAGGTGGCGGCTGAGCTAGAGGCCAAAATCCACAGGTAGGCACTGTTTTCTATGAAAAAATGTTATGTGTCCACATTGTGTTTTGGGGCATTTCCTGTCGCGGGCGCTAGGCCTACCCACACAAGTGAGGTATCATTTTTATCGGGAGACTTGGGGGAACGCTGGGTAGAAGGAAATTTGTGGCTCCTCTCTGATTCCAGAACTTTCTGCCACAGAAATGTGAGGAACATGTGCTTTTTTAGCCAAATTTGGAGGTTTGCAAAGGATTCTGGGTAACAGAACCTGGTCAGAGCCCCACGAGTCACCCCATCTTGGATTCCCCTAGGTCTCTAGTTTTAAAAAATGCACAGGTTTGGTAGGTTTCCCTATGTGCCGGCTGAGCTAGAGGCCAAAATCTACAGGTAGGCACTTTGCAAAAAACAGCTCTGTATTTTGTCAAAAAATGGGATGTGTCCACGTTGTGTTTTGGGGCATTTCCTGTCACGGACGCTAGGCCTACCCACACAAGTGAGGTATCATTTTTATCGGGAGACTTGTGGGAACGCTGGGTGGAAGGAAATTTGTGGCTCCTCTCAGATTCCAGAACTTTTTGTCACCGAAATGTGAGGAAAACTTGTTTTTTTTAGCCACTTTTTGAGGTTTGCAAAGGATTCTGGGTAACAGAACCTGGTCAGAGCCTCACGAGTCACCCCATCTTAGATTCCCCTAGGTCTCTAGTTTTCAAAAATGCACAGGTTTGGTAGGTTTCCCTATGTGCCGGCTGAGCTAGAGGCCAAAATCTACAGGTAGGCACTTTGCAAAAAACAGCTCTGTATTTTGTCAAAAAATGGGATGTGTCCACGTTGTGTTTTGGGGCATTTCCTGTCGCGGGCATTAGGCCTACCCACACAAGTGAGGTATAATTTTTAACGGGAGACTTGGGGGAACGGTGGGTAGAAGGAAATTTGTGGCTCCTCTCAAATTCCAGAACTTTCTGGCACCGAAATGTGAGGAAAACTTGTTTTTTTATCCACTTTTTGAGGTTTGCAAAGGATTCTGGGTAACAGAACCTGGTCAGAGCCCCACGAGTCACCCCATCTTAGATTCCCCTAGGTCTCTAGTTTTCAAAAATGCACAGGTTTGGTAGGTTTCACTATGTGCCGGCTGAGCTAGAGGCCAAAATCTACAGTAGGCACTTTGGAAAAAACAGCTGTGTTTTCTATCAAAAAATGGGATGTGTCCATGTTGTGTTTTGGGGCATTTCCTGTCGCGGGCACTAGGCCTACCCACACAAGTGAGGTATCATTTTTATCGGGAGACTTGGGGGAACATAGAATAGCAAAACAAGTGTTATTGCCCCTTATCTTTCTCAACATTTTTTCCTTCCAAATATAAGAGAGTGTGTAAACAAGACGTCTATTTGAGAAATGCCCTGCAATTCCCATGCTAGTATGGGCACCTCGGAATTCAGAGATGTGCAAATAACCACTGCTCCTAAAAACCTTATCTTGATCCCATTTTAGAAATGCAAAGGTTTTCTTGATACCTCTTTTTCACTGTTCATATTTCAGCAAATGAATTGCTGTATACCCAGTATAGAATGAAAAACAACTGCAGGGTGCAGCTCATTTATTGGCTCTGGGTACCTAGGGTTCTTAATGAAACTACAAGCCCTTTATATCCCCACAACCAGAAGAGTCCAGCAGACAAATCGGTATATTGCTTTCTGAAATCTGACATCGCAGGAAAAAGTTACAGAGTAAACCATAAAGAAAAATGGCTGTTGTTTTCAGCTCAATTTCACTATTTTTTTATTTCAGCTGTTATTTTCTATAGGAAAACCTTGTAGGATCTACACAAATGACCCCTTGCTGAATTCAGAATTTTGTCTAGTTTTCGGAAATGTTTAGCTTTTGGGAATCCAGCATTGGTTTCACACCCATTCCTGTCACTAACTGGAAGGAGGTTGAAAGCACCAAAAATAGTAAAAATGGGGTATGTCCCAGTAAAATGCCAAATTTGTGTTGGACAATGTGGTTTTCTGATTCAAGTCTGCCCGTTCCTGAAAGGTGGGAAGATAGTGATTTCTGCACCAGAAACCCTTTGTAGATGGCATTTTCAGGGAAAAAATCACAAGCCTTCGTCGGCAGCCCTTTTATTCCCATTTTTTGGGAAAAAACAAAATTTTTACTGTATTTTGGCTATTTTCTTGGTCTCCTCCAGGGGAAACCACAAACTCTGGGTACCATTAGAATCCCTAGGATGTTGGAAAAAAAGGACGCAAATTTGGCGTGGATAGCTTATGTGGACAAAAAGTTATGAAGGGCTAAGCGCGAACTACCCCAAATAGCCAAAAAAGGGCTCAGCACTGGGGGGGAAACGGCCCAGCAGCTAAGGGGTTAAAATACACACAGCCACCTGCTGTGCTTACTCACATAATGCTGTTTTGTTATCCTCAAAACTTGTTCTGTAATCACTGTTTTGACCAAGTACAGGAAAACAACTTCAGGCCACAGTGCTGTTGGCAATTACCATCATGTTCTCTCATTACAGAGTTCAAATCCAAAAATGTCAGTAGGCTCTTTGTCAAATAAAGAGAAGGGATCGGAGGATTTTATGGTCCAGTGTACACCCTCCAGTTAACCTGATAATATAATATAATACACTGTTCCAAAATGAGCGAAAGGAAGAGGGGAAAGAGTCCTGATAATCAGGAGCACAACTCCTCACACACCATATTTGGTGTCATGCTTCATCATCGGACAGCTCCTCGTCAGGCCGGCACTGCAATGCCTGACGGGCACCCCCCAAAGGGGGGCTCTTTGCCGGAGATCTTTTTGTTAATGATGAAGCCGTGGGGCCAAGTGTGGGTCCCAAAAAGAGAGATGACAGAACAAGAAAAAAGGTAAAATTGGCTCAAAACCCTCACTAAATCATTTATTGCTTGCTGTTGGGAATTGGTCAAGATTAAAAAAAATAAACAAGGGAGTGAAACAAGAGATAATGCTCAAACACTCGTACAAAAAAATTTGAGGGCAGAGGGAGACGGTGCTTATCCGCAATCCCTCAATATATGGTCATATGGTCGACATGTTTCGCGTCTCTTATGGTCCAACAGGATCCCCTGACGCTTCTTCAGGACCTAATTTATCATTGGACTTCTCCAATTAAAAACAGAGGAAAAAGGAAAAAATCATCAGCTCCTGCAATCTAACGCTCACAGTCAAGACGTCATCAGTCACTTACTGGAAGTAAACTGGACTGGCTTTCCTTTCCTATCAGTCACCCATCTCCATTAAAGAAAGGGTATCATGGGATCACGCAGGCCTGTTGCCCGGTTCACAATGAATTTTCGTGATTTCCGGCGTTCACTGGAGCACCTACCCCCGCGGCTACGTTCCCGGATACTAGTAGGCTCTTTGTGGCATAGAGAATTTCATGGATATGAAAGCTGGAACACTTTGATAAAACACTTGCTATGTTTTCCAAAAATGTACCCATGCAATTTCACGTATGAATCCTACCCGCTCCCTTGCCTAACATCCCACGTCAACGTTTACACTTTTACAATGTAGAACGTACTACAAATTTACCAGTTTCAAAGCAGTAATTTTAAACACAGTTCAGCAGATAATTTGTGCAAATTGGTCAAATGAGGTAAAAGTTTATGAAATTTCAAGTTTAGCTTTCCTATGAAGTGTTGTGCCCACCTTAATACAGAGAGACAGAGGCTCTATTTGTAATAAGTCTATATAGTAGTATGCATGTGTATATACAAATAGATATATAAATGTATGCCCATAACTACATGTACATATTTCATGCTTTCCCGCTCTCTTTATTAGTAGATTGCATTTTTGATGATTCATATGCATTGTAAACATTACAAAGATTGTCTCCAACAAAATTAAACAGTATTCAAAGGTTGTCCAAAACCTTTGTAAAGTTCCACATTCTCTGTTGCTCTATGATCTTTGCCACATTTGTTTCAAAGTAATAACAGTATTAACCATTGTATTATCATCAGTTCTGATTATAGACGGAGCATTTTAGAACCATCTATGTTTTTCTACAAAACCTAAAATCCATTCTAGACAGGCCTGGAAATAGTTGAAAAAAATGAAATATTTTCATCTAAATACATTGCATGGAATCTCAACATCTGGCATTAATTTTCTGTTTTCCTCTTTGTGGGTGATCTAGTTATTCCAACTACCAGAAAAGTGGCAACAGTGCAGAAAGCAGGTAACTACTGCATCTCAGTGTAAATAAAGGGATGAATGTTTTATATTATACAGCGATATAGAATCATATGGCATGTAATGTCTCTGATTGTCCAGAAGAAGTTTACAGCTAGCATTTTCCAGATGTCCTTTGCACAATAGTGCATCCAGTCCCCTCTATTATTTGCTTACCGATATCCTGATGGGACCGCTCAGAAGGTATCTAGAGTAAATTAGAAATAACTACTTAACAGTATTCATATAAAATATTGTGTTTATTGTATATGTATCACCAGTTGCTACTTTGTACGTTTTTTTTATATCAAACACTACAACATTCTGACTTAGAGTATGTACTTTTTAGAAAAAAAACAAATTCTTGTTCTGCCCTTAGTGTGTTTCTTTCTCAGGCAAAGAATTAAAGTACTTGAGCAAATACTGCAAAGTCTGCCAGAGACCAGAATATCATACTGGATTGCTGCAGTAGTTTTAGGTGTGGAGGGACAGCTATTTTTGATATCTCCCTGCCAGGACACAAACATGCATGGATTTTCTTGAATTTTGACACACTACGTATATAAAAATCTTAATATGATGACTCCAAGAAAATACAACCTGTCTGAAGTTAGGGATCCTCTTTGATTCAGTTTTTTCCTTGTATGGGATATGGTTGAATGCCAGCAAACTATCAACTTAGCCTCTAAGATGACCTTCAATATGAAAAGCAATGTTCCAGTTTTGTCTACAGTGCACGACTGCTGAACCCCACCTTGGAAGAAAGGAACTTTAGGTCAACTAACATCCTATCCATTTTTTTTTGTTTTCAAGAGGTCCTTGAAATTATCTTTATATCATAAGTATATCTATATTGTTTAGTGCAAATCAGTGTCTCTGTCCCTATGCACTCCATAGTCTGCTGTCTAAGCTCTAATGATGTTGTATCATGTTCCTCAAAGCCTTATTAATAACATGTGTTGTCACCAAATGCAGTACTTTAACTAAAAGTCACTACAGTATTGAGGTCATCGGACTTCCGTTCCTTTCCATTCATATTTCAAATGTCTTTAAACTTGAGGTATCAGTGGGCAGTATGTGGCAGTGCAAACTGCATGCAAATGGCATTGGGTGCTTTTTTATTTGCAGTAGATTAGCTCATGCCATTAAAAGCCTATTAAGATACATTTTAAGTTTAAGAACTACTTGTTTGACATCCAATTGCAACCTTTCCTATTACTTCTTGGAAATACTGAACCCAATTTGGCCATTTCAAACTTTCAAATGTGTACACCGTTATTCTGAGGTTTTGTGCAAAGTGCTCAGCTGGTCACTTAAGGAAAAGACCACTTGCAACTTTTGATGTCCCTCAAGCCATACAAGAGGTCACACATCTGAGAAATGTAATTTACTTCTTAGTCATGCGTGTAAAGGAAAACAAGTAGAGTCATTCAGTGGTCCTGGCAGGTCACAAATATGAGGTGCAGTCTGATTTTCTACTTGCACAGGTCTAAAAAAATTCTCATTTGCAGTCAGTCAAGAACCACCTTGTTGAAACTAAGAGACAGTGGGTAGGTTGACTCATCAATAGTCCCTGACCAGTGGGAAGTTCCAAGGGCAAAAATTCCCTATTTTTCAGCACATCTTGTTTGCGCTATCCCGCAGTGTACTATTCTTAGTTAATTCCAGCATGGCGGAATTACTCTGTCACAGGAATAGGCTCCTGAGCCAGGAAAGTGTATAGGAAAATTGGCGGTTGGCTCTTTCTCAACCAAACAAAATTGGATTTGGGACCATCTCTTCACCTCACTGGATTGGAACCAGGTTGGCTATATTGGTTTTGGGACCCAAGGACACCTTTTCCTCCGGTGCCAGTGGACATGTTACTTTCAACTTGTAACCTTCACCCTGATCCTTTACAAGTTATTGAAGATCCTGAACCTTCCCCAGCTCTCCTTTCTTGAAGAGCATGAGTAACATACCTTATAACAGGTTTTCCTACCAAAAGGCTCAAACCATTCTTTCTGTTCTAAGAGCACTTTCACTTCTCATCAAGAATACAGCGCTGAATGGAAAGGAAACAACAGGCCGGCTAATGATAATTAGCGTATTTAAGCTTCAAGCAGCCAAATTGTCCTTTTTTCCAGATGTCGTTTGCACAATTGTGCATCTAGTCCCCTCTATTGTTTGCTTACCGATATCATGATGGGACCGCTCAGAAGGTATCTAGAGTAAATTAGAAATAACTAATTAACAGTATTCACATAAAATATTGTGTTTTTTGTATATGTATCACCAGTTGCTACTTTGTACGTTATCAAACACTACAACATTCAGACTTAGAGTATGGAAATACTAGGGGAAAACAGGCCTAATACATCAGACAGTTCACATGCTAATGCTTCAGGAACAGGAATGTAGTACTAGACTCTTGCCAACAGTAATTCCAACTACTTACTAGCATTGCAATGACTATCTGTCACTAGAGTTACACATAAGCAGAACATACACAGCACATGTGCTACACCTATGACAAGCATCCAGCACATCACATCCCATCTACATGTCAGCCCTTTTCTAAAAACATTACACACACCTGCAGCTGCTCACACCCCACCTGTCTGAAGAGGTCCCTGGAATGCCGATTTGTGTACACTGAGATTCCCTGATCTACACACACACACACTCACAAGAGTCATCCAGTGTGCCACATCCTTTCCTATGCCTACCATTGTCATAGTACCATCTCACTGCATGGAACTCAGCTCATATAATACACTGGCTTGGATTTTTTAAGGCCTGGAATCACCTGTAGATTGATTCTTCTGTGAAAGGTACTCTAGGCTAATTATCAGCAAATCCCATCTGACAGGACTAGTGAGCCACTGATGGAGGCCACACCAGTGATCCCCTCCATGCACACCACCCAAATGTACACGCCCCATCCCTGCTGATGCCTCCTACTGCATACATGTTTGAATTTGAGCTATTACATCATTAAGCTTTGACACTAATGTTGCCGTAGAAAACTTTATCAGGGTTCATGTGTCACCTTCAAAACAAAACAGGACATACACAGTGTGACATCTCAACTGTCTACTGCTCCCTCTGACCAGTCCTAGTCAGAACACTTGATCATGTAATTACTGAAAGAACTTGCTCCTGATTGACCCAGCATCCTGTCAGCCTGACTGGCACCTGTCCGTGGGTCACTCTACAGATACCTGGGGTCCACCTATGGACCACATGTGCTGTCCAAAACCTCTTGTACCTCAGACACTAATTTGTCATTAGTCTCATCAATGTATACTCAAATACATAGTATTGCATCATCTGACTGTTATTTGCAACCGATATGTGACAGTGCCCTTGAATAGCCAAATCTTGGCCCTTCCGTTGTCTGGCCCTCATTAATGCCTAAACTACAAAGTGTGACAGTGGACCAGGACCATAGTGTATGATGGTGTAAATGGCCTCCATCAAAACCAGCAACCTCAGATAATATCCTTGAAAAGTCAACAGATATGAGGACCCTGACTGTTCAAACGCTGAGTAACATTGTTCAAATGATAAAGATAAGTTGTGTGTGTTGAATACCAGCCATTTAGTTCTGCACAGAGGCTATGATGTTTCCTGATACATTACCATCCACAGAGGCCAACTGGAGTACAAATGTTGCAATGACACATGCCGGATCCAGACACCTGAGACATTCTCTCACTCAGCACACCAAGGTTGCCCAGATGAAAGTCTCATTACACGTTTTCAGTGACAGGGTGGGACCATCCATGTGTAGGTGACCATGTCCTCAATGGCTTCTCTCAAATTTTGCTACAAACAATACCCAATAGAAACAAGATTAGCTGCCACTAACTCATGAGGAGACTTGGAAGTTACAGTGACAACATACACCCTGACAGTTGATACTGGATCAATATTGATCCACACACATGTACATGTACCATCCAATCAACAAAATATTTGCAAGCAGCCGATCACAGTAATGTCCCAGTTGTAACCCAGCAGGAAGAATAAAACATGCCACTAAAACAGATAATGCATAAAGGGCCACATACATCAACAACCTATTTGCTATCATGACATGAAGAACGTTGAGATTTTGCAAAAAATATCAATGCAAAATGGTATGTCAGATTTCTCCAAAGAATCAATAGGGCAAACGTAAAATGGGCAAATGGGATTACAGAATGGCAAACAGTGAATCATACCCTATTTGCTTCCATGAGCCTGCTGCTGAAGGTTTAGCATTACTGAATTTGGGAAACCCTTGGATAAATTTGCAAGTCTGGAAGAGCAAACCCTAGGGTGCTGGGGGCCTAAGTCCACCTCTACTGCCCCCCAAATATACATTATTTATGCACATGTGAAGCACACACATGCATAAGGCGCATGTGTGCCCTACGTGTCAAAAGTAAAACACATTTAAGATACATTAACTCGTAATTAGGACATGGTTACCCCCTAAAAAAGTGTAGGCGACAATTGCACTACCTATTTGGCCTTTATATAATTTTGATTACCGTGATAAATGTGGACACATGTTTGCTAAGGAATACATCCTGGTATCCCATTCATATTTTGAAAATAGCCATCAGCAATTACCCACATATGTGTACAATTATGAGTAATATCCATTCTGACCAATCATTACCATTGCACTGTGAATACCTTCTATACATCCTATAAGGGACATTTGCCAAAGCTAACCCCAAATGTGTATCACTTAGCACCGTTTGGTCATGACAAAATTAATTTCTCAATTTGACAAATGAAAGACATATTTGTCGTAATGCGTCATATTTCCACGCATACAGCTTGTGCGTCATAATTTTTGACGCACAGGAGTGCAGATAATGCAGAGTCAAAAAATTATTTCAAAAATAGATATCATAATATCCTGCATAACATGGCCTCCATTTTTTTCCATAATGCGTCATATTTCTACGCATACAGCTTGTGCGTCATCATTTTTGACGCACAGGAGTGCAGATGATTCAGAGTCAAAAATATTTTTCATATTTAGATATTATATTTTCCATCGGCTTAATTTTCAACTCTAGAACTGTAAAATATGCCTCAAACTAATATAATAGACCAATGAAGATTTTTTTTGGACTCTGCATTATTTGCACTCATATGCGTCAAAAAATATGACGCACAAGCTGTATGCGTGAAAAAATGACGCATAGCGTAAAAAAAAACGGCGGCCATTTTATGAAGGATGTGATGTAATAGGATATCCTGTTTACAGAATCTGTACAGTGGGTGTACTTTCACTTTCACTTTGCAGTCTCAGATTATTCTAGACTGTGTGGCTGTGTGGAAAGTGTTGTCCTGTGTATTAGTGCTTTTGTGTCCAGTGTAACATCTCAGATGTGCTTTTGTCATCATTGTCTTGTTGTTGAATACTGTCTGAGTCTGTGTTGTATTATTTTGTCAAGTCCAGTGTTTTATTTATTGTCTGTGGGAGTCTGTTGTGGGTACTGTAATATAGGGGTTAGTTGGTCTCTTCTTCTTAAGTTTTCTTTGTATTTCACCACTCTACCTTTCCCCATTTCCCCCTTTTCCTTTTTCTACAACTTTTTCCCCTTTGTCAGTGCTGACATGTCTGGTAGGCCATGGCTTTCCAGGATGGGTGTGGAGGAATTGGGGGATTTATATGGCTTGTTTGCCATTTCCTCTCACTCATACTGGAGGCTGGGGGTAGGGTGATACAGGGGTATCACACGGAGGCCCGTAAAGTCCGTTGGGGGAAGGTGCGCCATCACTTGGTCCGTGTATATGGTAGCCAAAGGAATGACCATCAACTGAAGCACCACTGGGCTGATCTGATATCCAGGGAGCAAGATCTGCTGAACCACCTGGGAATCAGGATTGGTGGCCATGTTGGTGAGTACAGATCAATTGCATGTGCACAATTTAAAGCTGTGTGGCGAAATGTGATGATTGTTACCCAATCTGCCAGATAAGTAGCTGACTGTGTGTAATGCTAGGGAAACCTACTGGGTAATTGATGCACAATGTGAAGGAAGACAAATGCTAGCAGTCAGGTAGCTCATGTTTTCTACACATACCGGTTGCCTGTAGCAGTATGTAATGTAGTGCTGCCTTTGTGTCAGACAAGCAACACATTAATGACACAATTAGGACTCTACAGGTCACAATAGCCAGTGAAAAATGGATGTTGAAACATCATACCTACATATGTAGATGCCATAGCTAGACTGACATTTGTAAACCCTACATGATGCTATAAATGAGTGCTGCCTTCACGTCAATTGAAGTTGGCACTGTTGTCCACACATATGTCACATGTGTGTCTGGTTGGTGTGTATGGAAAATGACCACATAGGCTGTTTGAGTTTGAGAGGTCATGCAGTCCTCAAGTAACCAGCTTTTGGATGTCTCTCTTGGATGCACATGATGTGATGAATACATCCCTATATTGTTGGTGCATACTAATGGAGGTGCATCTTTGCCACCACATGACTGTCCAGGCCACTGCATGTTGGTAGTAGGGTGTGTAACTGTAGCAGGAGACTCACCCAATGTAAATGTTGCTCATGAATAATTCCATGCAGTATGAGCATGTGTGAAAGGGTTTCATTACTCATGTCATATTCTCACATTGTCTTTGTAATTGCAATTGTACACAGTGGGAGAGGTGGCTCATTTTGAGGACCCCGACACCTACAGTGAGTGTTGCATGTGTGCTATTATTAATGTTTGCTGGCGATACATGATGAACTACTGTGTGTTCAACAGAATTCAAGGTTTGATGCGCTGCCCATTCATTAGTATTGTTCCATTAGTGGGATTTCAGTTATCACTTCATTTTGAGTTGACCTATGCTTATCCATTTCTCAGATTTTGGGTCTGTAGACCATTCCAGTAGGGCCCGCTATGGGGAATGGGGTGAGTCATGTGGAATACACTGGTTAATGTAAGAGTTGCTCTGGGACTTGTCTCGGACTGAGTCTGCATTTCAAACTGACATTCTCCCAGATAGCTTCTGCAAATGGCTTGTCTCAAATCTGCTGCTTCCCTAGTTAACGATGGACTGAGTACACTGTAGGTTGTATCTTCCGGGGGCATGTACCTCCACAAGTTGTACTAGAAGTGTGTGGGACTAGAGTACAATGGCCCAGGTGTACATTCTACTCATGATCATGGGTGTTCTTGCTCCTCTGTGTCTGTAGAAAAATATGCCTCACTGGTAGTATGTGATGTTGGCCTAAGTCAGTAAATTTTGACATGTGTGGACCTTGGATAGGACAAGGTTTAGCTGACTCCGATTTGTTGATAGCCCTTCACTGGTGGTGTGTGTGTGGAGGCAAAAACTTGTTGAGCTTTCTATACACTCCTGGGTGTGCATTGATTATGGGATTGTTGGATGTTCTCCCCCCCCCCTCAAAGTCAGCCATGTGTTTGGGAATAGGGTACCTAGGACTGTAGCAACCAGTATGTTACACATACTTGTGACCATTGAAACTTTGTTTTGAACCTAGTGTACACACTCGGTTATGGCACATGAGTTCTATACTAGCAAATCCAATTACAAATCGCAGATATTGAGGGTTGTGATTGTTATCACATACACTGACATATGTAGTCCAGGCAATAGGCGGAGGAGGTGCAGCCATAATGTCAGCTGCATTACTAATTATTTTGATGAGAAGTTTAGGCTGATGTCACCCATCATGTAGAGACATGTATATGCTAGGTGTGAGATGCCCTTTGTATGCAGGCTTCCCATGTACTTCCTCTGAGACTTTCAATGATCTATGTGGTGATATGAGCTGTTACAACTACAGTAAAAGTAATTTCTAATTGACCAATTGTGCTATTCCACCCAATGCATTTCCTATGGTAAATAGTTGCCCTTTCTCTTCACAGCTGCAAACATGAGTGCCACACAGAGGCATGAATTTGAGAGGCGGGCCATGAGATACCGGCACATCCTGCAGTTGCAGTCGGGGTTCCGACGGATGGCCCAAAAATACCAGGCGGATCGGGCCTCCGGAGCATGGTGGGCCTCACCACAGGGTGGCCCAACGTTGCCCACTACAGCCACCACCACCACAACCACCAGTTCTCCCCAAGTGTCCCCAGCAACGGAGGGGACAGTTATCCCTGCCTCTGCAGCATGACCTGGACCCAGCAATATCAGAGCTGCAGAACAGTCCATTGGGCTACAAACAACTCCCACACAGAGCACCTCTGCCAGCACACCGACAGCAGCAGCACCTCCAAATGACCCTGCAGCACTCCAGGCTTTAGACCGCAAAATGGACAAGTTCATTCGGAAGGTGGACAAGCTGAGCCAGGATGTGGCGTACATAAAGAAGCGGGTCAGGTCCATCAGGCGGACCCTATGGAGGGCCAACCTCTAGGACATATATGGTCTATTTTAATGTATCCCTCCCCTCTCTCCTCTTTCCTTTTTATCATGATTGGTGGGTTTTGGGGATTAGTGTTAGGTCAGTATAGGTTGTGTGGTTAGTTAGTGTTAGGGAGGAGGGTGGGGGGTCCTTATTCTTTCTTTTTTTCATTTTTGAGTGTGTGGGTGGGTGGGTGTTGGTCAATGTTGGGATTCCTGTCTGTTTAGAAAAAAAAAAAAAATAACAAAAAAATGTAAAAAAAATATAAAAAAAATACAAACAAATCTATGATTGTTTAGGATAGTATAGTATGTGTGTAGGTTAGTATGTGTTGTCCTGCATGTGTCCTGTCTCATAATGGTGGGTGGGGGGTTGATGTTTAGATCGATTCGTTATATGTGTAGAGTAAGTTTAGCTTAGGTTAGTTAGGGACAGTTGTGGGTTAGGAGCAGTCAGGTTAGATGTGTAGGTATGACTTTTCCCTTAGTTGTCTCTGGTGTGAATACTTATGAATAAATATATAGTTAACCCTTTGCATTATGTGTTATCTGCTACTTGATCATGGTCTTGACATCAGTGTAGGTGATTGTTGTTCTATGACATTTGGGTCCTATGCTACACACCGAAGAAAAAAGAGGTTTAAAATGGCAGCTACCCCTGTGCTAACTTGGTAAGTATCCACCATTTGATATAACCACCATTTGGAGTTTACATGGATCATAAAGGATTTGTGTTGATGAGTATGTTATCTACATCACAAAGTGTGCTTCCAGACTTGGTATTGTGAGTAATTTATTAGGTCGGACTGCAGTGTGATGTTCAGGGACATATTTGTAGGTGAGGTGTTGTTAACACTCTTGTCTTCTTGTCTTCATTACTGACATAAATCATGTGTGCAACAATTTAGCATGACTTCCCTTCTTGGAAGTATACTCAGAAATGGTGATTGATGCTGTGTTTAGTTGTGTTTGCTTATATTAGACTGCATAATTTAATGTTTTAGTATTGCATGGTGCCCACATTTATCAGCCACCATTAGTTGACTTTGATTGCTATTGATGGAGCATTATTCTGTCCAACACAGCATGATTGTGTGTGGTTTATCCCTTCATCAGTTATTCTCCTCAGGATGGTCAGGCTATGATGCAATCCTGGCCACTGCACAGATATATCAGACTACATGATGTCAGGACAGTTGTATTGACAAGCTACATGGTTGTCACACAGGCACTTTTGAATTATCTACTGCACAGTTGATGTGTCAAATTACACAGAGACATATTAGGTGTGCAAGTGCTATTTATTGATAGGTGCTGTAGTGCAAAATGTACATTGTCCATGTTTGCTGAGTCCGTTCTAGTGCATTGTTACATGGTGATCCTACAGAAGGGGTGTGGATGATGCTCCTGACATGCTGGGGTGATGTTACCAACAGTGCAGAGGGACAGGATTTGCCGATTAGTAGGAGAGAGACATTCACTGGCAATGCTGACAAGTCATACAATGGTTAGCAGAACAGTCATTGAGTATAGTTGTAGTGAGACTGGCAATTGACAAAACGTAGGACCTTGGTCAAAGTAGGCCATGGTGCAGGGACTAGTGCTTCCGGGTACTCTTCCGTGTGAATGTGATCTGTTCCATGTCTTCTTCTTCTGAGGTGTGTGTTGCCTGCTTTGTCCTTGTTGTTGTTGGTTGTGAAGGGGCAACACACACCTCAGTGTTAGAAGACGTGGAGTCAGACATCCCAGTGGCTGCTCCCTGTGAAGGTCTTAAGGGCAGTACTGCAGCAAGGAGGGCCTGCTGGTTTTTGAGAATAGCAGCCACATCACGATGGTAGGCAGCCAGGTCGGCCCTGAGGGAGTCATGATTGCATTTGTGCATGCAGTGGAAAGTTTGGGGTGCGAGGTGTTGTGGCAACTCCCTTACTGCAGTGGTGAATTCCTTTATAGTTTCTTGTAGTCCTTGCAGTATGGATGTTAGGGCTTGCATAGCTGCTGCCTGATCTGCAGATGAAATCATGCAAGAGCGCACCCCCTCAAGGCTGGCTGCCATATTTTGCATCCCCACCCGCACCTTCTTGGCCAGCTCCCGCTGTACTCCAACTACAGTTCTTTCAAAGCTGGTGCCAGTGTCGTCAGAGTACTCAGCTGTGGAGGAGCTGGCAGGTCTTGCAATTGGGGTGGTGGGTGGTTCTTCTGTGATGGCTGCTTGTTCTGTGCTCCTCCTTGTGACTGAAGGTGGGGTCTGGAGGGTTTCAAGGACCTTTTGGATGGTCTCCTGGGGAATGTTTATGGGCTCGTCATCCATGTCATCAGGGAAATCAGGGACAGGCATATCGGCAGGAGATCCATGTTCCTCTGCAATGAAACAGGGTACAATTAGTGTGTCTGTGTTGTGACAATTTTTATGTAACATGCCAGCCTTTTGATGAATTTACTTTGTGATCTTGTTTGGTATTGGTATCTGCTGTCCTTCATATGGGCATTGTTATAGGCCTATGGCCCACCTGTGTGTCACATGTATGATATTGAGTTATCAGACTTGTCTGCCTAATCGCCTCTAGGTGTTGCTTTGTACCAAATAGGGAATAGCCATCTTTTTGTCCTACTCGACCCTCCGTGTATATCTATTCTTATGGTGAGACCTTTCACTGGCTGTGGTTGTTCTGATTGCCCTGGCAGCACACTTGCCTCTCAGTACCTGCCCCAATCCCTGTATGTTCACATTGACTTAATTGTAATTGACATGTGGCATATCCTATGCATGGCAATGTTATGATGTGATATGGATGTAGACATTGTTAATGTGTCCTGCTGATGTTGGGTAATGTGTGTTACATTGGTTTGCCCTGTTTATCGTATCAATGTCCTATTTGGTCCTCTGACTGTGCAGGTGTATTTCAGTGACCAGTTGCATGTGTCCCCTCCTCAATGCTGTTGTCTGAGCAGTATGACATTTGTGATGTTGCCTTGTTAGCCAGGCACGTGAAGAACCCTGACATATGCAGCATGTGTGTGTCCTTAGTGCTGTGTCACTCCTATTGCTGTTTACTTTGGCTGATGTATGTGACAACTATGGGCATTGACATATGAGTGTACTGGGGCCTTTGTCTTGTTTCAGGAGATTGTTGCAGATGTCATCCTCACCCCCTAATTTAGGTATGTATGTTCCATGGGGAGGTAACTGCCATTGGCTACTATAGCTGCACAGAGATCAGAGGTGTTAGTCTCAACTGTTGTTGCAGTTACATTGCAGTTGTTGTTTTGGCTAGTGGATTGCTGATAGGGCCCTAGTTATTGTAGGAGATATTTTGGCTGACGAGTGCCAGGATGTAAGTTTGACGTAGTAGCCTTCCCTTCTGTCGAGGCTTTCCCTTAGCTCCATTGTTGTCATGACAGGATGCCCCCATGGGACTGTTGTTGGTGTTGTGTTATGTTGTGCCACAGCTTCTTTATGTGCAGGGCATGCCCCCCTGCCATACCCCTTTACCCATGCCACTCCATGTATATGCTGACTTACATGCAATGTGTAGTAGGTATTTCCCCCCTGCTTACAGTCAACATGATTGTATTTTAAATCCCCATGCAACTTACCCTGCATGTGCGTTGTCTCCTGGTAGTCTGCGCTGTCCTGTCCTTGAATCCCTGTGACGATCTCCTCAGGGATAACGGCTGCGACAATCTCCTCCATGTGGTCCAGGGCCTCCTGGTGTGCTGGACTCCCACCTCCAGTCTGCAGTGCTGCCTTCCTGTTCCTGGCCATTTTTTCCTTTTTCCTACGTTTGCAGTCATGCCAGCGTTTCTTACACTCGGTGACTGTCCTGCGTACTTCAGCCACACTGTTGATCTTGTCAACAATTCGTTGCCATATGGCCTCTCTCCTACTGATTGGCAACTTAGAGGTGATGAACAGCTGGTGCTGGTGTTCCGTCACCTCTTTAACCAGGTTTTCCTGCTCCTCTGCACTGAAACAACACTTTCTTTTTTTTATATATATGTCCTAGTTCTTGTATGGATCATCCTGGCTGGTTCCTGGTCTGCTGTCATCATCCTGGGGTCTGTAGTGGCATCTCGGATCCATTTTGGCTCTCAAAATGATAGGCCAGTGTTCGCGGGTATTTTTGACGCTATTGTGTCAAAAAAACGGCACATATCCGGGTTGCGGTTTCGGAAATCGACCCACAGTCATTCACGTCGCGTTAACGTCTTTTTCCTTTACGACTTGACGCCGCAATGTGCGTCCAAAAAACTGACTCCCACCTGTTGATTGCGCCGCCGTGCGTCAAAGTATAAATTTGACGCCTGCACAGCGCATCGAAATGTCGTTAGCCGGCGGTAAAATTTTTGACGCAAAACTGCGGCGGCGCAGCTTTGCGTCAAAAAGTATAAATATGGCCATAAGCCTCTAAGATGACCTTCAATATGAAAAGCAATGTTCCAGTTTTGTCTACAGTGCACAACTGCTGAACCCCACCTTGGAAGAAAAGAACTTTAGGTCAACTAACATCCTATCCATTTTTTTTTGTTTTCAAGAGGTCCTTGAAATGATCTTTATATCATAAGTGTATCTATTTTTTTTAGTGCAAATCAGTGACTCTATCCGTATGCACAGTCTGCTGTCTAAGCTCTAATGATGTTGTATCATGTTCCTCGAAGGCTTATTAATAACATGTGTTGTCACCAAATGTAGGACTTGAACTAAAAGTCACTACAGTCTTGAGGTCATCGTACTTCCTTTCCTTTCCATTCATGTTTTAAATATCTTTAAACTTGAGGTATCAGTGGGCAGCATGTGGCAGTGCAAAGAGCATGCAAATGACATCGGTTGCTTTTTTATTTGCAGTAGATTAGCTCATGCCATTAAAAGCCTACTAAGATACATTTTAAGTTTAATAACTACTTGATTGACATCCAATTGCACCCTTTCCTATTACTTCTTGGAAATACTCAACCCAATTTGGCCATTTGAAACTTTCAAATGTGTACGCCGTTATTCTGAGGTTTTGTGCAAAGAGCTCAGCTGGTCACTTGAGGAAAAGATCACTTGCAACTTTTGATGTCCCTCCAGCCATACAAGAGGTCAGACATCTGAGAAGTGCAGTCTACTTCTTAGTCTTGTGTGTAGGGGGAAACAAGTAGGGTCATTCAGTGGTCCTGGCAGGTCACAAATACGAGGTGCAGTCAGATTTTCTATTTGCACAGGTCTAAATAAATTCTCATTTGCAGTCAGTCAAGAGCCACCTTGTTGAAACTAAGGGGCATATTTATACTCCGTTTGCGCTGAATGTGCGTCAAAAATTTGGACGCACAATCAGCGCAAACGTTGCCCCATATTTAAACCCTGACGCCTGACGCCCGAGCACAAAAAAGATCCGCAGTGTGTGTCATTTTCTGGAAGCGGCAACCCGCCCTGCGTTAATGATATGCAGTGTAGGCGTTCCCGTCCAAAAAACGACGCACACACCCGTGCGCCGTGTTTATGCTTCTGGGCAAAAAGGACTCTCGGCTGGTAGGTGGAGCAAAAAAATGACGCAAAGCCCGATGTGCGTCAAAATTTAACGCCTGGGTCAGGGCAGGCGTTAAAATGGGGCAAACACACCTGTATTTAATCAGAACACACAGAACAAACAGCAGAGCAGCAGAGCAGCAGAGCAGCAACAGGGAGACATCTAGGTGATTTTTATTCAGCGTGCACGTAGACGCAGAGCCCTGCAGCAACAACAGCAGCCACAACAACAACAGCAGGGACCCCAAAGGCAGCGCTGAAGGCAGAAGAGGTTATTCCGCCCAAGAACAACCCTGCATGGCCTCAGGGAACACAACATCATCCAGAGGTACCGGTTGAACTGGCAGGCCATTCAGCAGCTGCTGAGAAATATTGAACAGCAGTTGTCCCCCACTTTGGTGACACCCCACACCATACCAACAGAAACAAAGCTGCTTGCCGTACTTCACCTGCTGGCAAGTGGCTCGTTTCAGACAACTGGTGCCCTGGTTGGTGGAATATCACAACCATCATTCTCTGCATTCCTGCCAAAAGTACTGGATGCCATCATTCGCCTGACACCCCGCCACATCTGCTTCCCTAACACACTGCAGAAGCAGCAGGAAACTAAACAGGGGTTCTACGCCATCAGTGGCTTCCCACACGTCCTTGGTGCAATCGACTGCACACACGTACGCCTTGTGCCACCTGCTGCAACAGAACACCTCTACCGCAACAGGAAGCACACACATTCAATCCACGTGCAGGCCATAGTCGATCACCAAGGATTGATCAGCAACATCGTGGCTAAATATCCTGGGAGTGTACATGACGCATTCATCTTCCGTCACTCTACCATCAACCAACACTTCCAGGATGAACGGTATGGCAATGGACTACTTGTTGGTAAGTACAAAAATCCAACTTATATACACACTGCACAGCAACCTTCTAGGACAAACAACACCTACACCACAATAGCAACACCTAGCCAGGAACACACTGAGGTCCTCACATCACTAGCCATGTTTCTGAAGTCACCATTGAACCTGTCACACATTGGAATTTACTCCACAGCTTAATGTAAAGACATTAATGAGTGTGGTTGCCTAAATGTCACCTTGCAAATTGGAAGTGTCACAATAACCTGTACATTAACACATTGCATAAGTCTTAAGGTATGGGATGTCCATGGTACTTTCATATGAACGTGTTAACTACACTTTCATGTTTTAACTCTGCATGGAACTATCATCTCATCCCCAGTGAAGACACACGGACATGTGTATCACAAGTCACAATGCAAGAGAGGGCACACTGTTCTGAAAATCCAAATACATACTGCTGACAAACGGTTAGCTAACAAACACTTGCACAGCCAAGGAAAAAACTCAGTGCAAAACTTTTCTCCTACAAGTATAGGTTGTCACATTAGTACACAAAAGAGTCACAGAAAACACAAGACAACTACTGCCATCAAAGGTCTGTACAAGAGTGCCTCCTACATCTAATTGATCCCATTCTGTGTTTTTCTTTCAGCTGATCAGGGGTATGGCATCCAGCCTTGGCTAATGACACCATTTGGGAACCCGACTACTGCTGCAGAGCGGGCATACAATGACGCCCATAAGAGGACACGCAGCATTGTTGAGCGGACCTTTGGGATCCTAAAGTCAAGGTTCCGCTGCCTTGACATCACTGGCGGTAGCCTACTATATTCCCAGAGATGGTCTGTAGGATCATACTCACTTGTGCCATATTGCACAATATTTGTGTAAAAAGGAACATTCCCCTCCTTGAACCAGACCCAGACATGCCTAAAGATGACGAAGAGGAGGATGCTGGCCTGCAACAGGAGGGGGAACAACCAAACATTGCTGCTGGAGTGCGTAGGCACCAACAGCTTGCAAATAATTTCTTTTCATAATTTCTTATATCAACACTTATTGCACAATTGTAAATAAACACAGATAACAAACACCACATCATGTTTTGGCCTATTCATTTCTACCCACCTTTAGTTTGAATTTGCTGAAGAAGAATGTCGTCTCATTGAGCAACAATGACATAACACTCATCACACAAAAAATATACACCACAAATGTCTGCACAGAGGCTATGATGTTTCATGATACATTACCATCCACAGAGGCCAACAGGAGTACAAATGTGGCAATGACACATGCCTGATCCAGACACCTGAGACAGTCTCTCACTCAGCACAAAAATGTAGCTCATTTAAAAGTCTCATTACACGTGTTCAGTGACAGGGTGGGACCATCCATGTGTACGTGACCATGTCCTCAATGGCTTCTATCAATTTTTGATATAAACAATACCCAATTGGAACAAGATTAGCTGCCACTAACTCATGAGGAGACCTTGAAGTTACAGTGACAACATACACCCAGACAGTTGATAGTGGATCCACATTCGCCCACAGATATAAACATATGTCATCCAATCAACCAAATATTTGCAAGCAGCCGATCACAGTAGCTTCCCAGTTCGAACCTAGCAGGAAGAATGTAACATGCCACTAAACCAGGTAATGCATAAAGGGCCACATACATCAACAACCTATTTGTCATCAGCACATGAGGAACGCCGAGATTTAGCAAACATAGGGGGTGATTCTGACCTCGGCGGTAAAATGCCCTTACCGCCGGTCAGAAGACCGCCATAACACCGCCGCGGCCGCGGTCAACCGCCACGGTCATTCTGACCCATAACGTCCAAACCTCCAAAAATCCGTCCTCCACTGCATCCTGCCACATCGGCGGGCAGCGATAAACTGGAGATGACCAAACCTCCACCGTCACGCCAACAGAAATACGCCCATGCCATTACGACCCACGAATCCACACGGCGGTCATACAAACGCGGTATTCCATTGGCGCTACACACCGCCGCGGTCAGAATACACACACATCACCAAAACACAGCCACATTGGCCAATTTGAAAAACACACACCTGATACACATACACACACCACTCCCAAACAATCAACCAACTATAAAACACACACCCACATCACCCACAAACCCCTGCGACCCCAAATACTGAGAGAAGGAGAGAGAGACACAGCAGACAATCCAAAGCAAGACACACTGAGGCACACTACACCATCACACACACCACATAGTAGCACAAAGCACCACTCACCAACACACTCCTCATCACATACACCACCCCACACCTCACCCACACCACCCCATGGCACCCCAAAGGCATCCACGCTTTTCGGACCAAGAACTCCGGGTCATGGTGGAGGAAATCCTAAGAGTGGAACCCCAGCTCTTCGGCTCGCAGGTGCAGCACACCAGTATAGCCAGGAAGGCGGAGCTATGGCAGCGGATCGTGGACAGGGTCAACGCGGTGGGACAGCATCCCAGGAATAGGGACGACATCCGCAAAAGATGGAACGACCTACGGGGGAAGGTCCGGTCGATGGTCTCGAGGCACAACATCGCGGTCCAGAAGACTGGCGGTGGACCCCCACCCACCCCTCCCGAATTTACATCGTGGGAACAAGAGGTCTTGACCATCCTGCATCCTCAGGGCCTCGCAGGAGTAGCCGGAGGAATGGACTCTGGTAAGTCCCATCTCAACTACTATATCCCCCACACCCCACCAGCATGCCAACCCACACCCCCACCCTCACCCCCAACCCCCCAGCACACATCCTTCCTGACAATGTCTCACCAGCACAACCCACCCATCCCAACACCAACTCCTGCATGCCAACACAAACCATGGGCACCCATCACCTCAGCATGACCACTGCACTAACCCCTCCCCCCCACTAAATACCCTCACAACACCTCCCTCCAGGGAATGCCTGCACTGGGGGACAAGGGCACCCACAACACGCATGCTATTGCACACACAGAAACAATAACCAAACTCTCTTACCCCATGCAGGACCCGAACGACAACACACCAGCCAGGAGGGTCCAGAAGTGTCCATCCCACCACCGGAACAGGCCCACACTGAGGATAGCAGCTCTGTCGACAGTGAACCTGATGACCAGCCCGGACCATCGGGGACCTCTGGGCAGTCGGTTCCCCTCACCCAGACACAGGCCACACCAGACCCGACCCCCTCTGCCGACACCAGCACAGCTCCCACCCAGCGGGCCCATGCCTCTGTCTCTAGGACAGCTCAATCAGCGGTGTATCCGCCACTACAGGGCACCCAGGCTAACCCGACACCCCAACAACAACAGGGACCTGGGGGCAGTGGGAGCGGGCACACCGGCCAGGGGACAGAGGCCGGGGGAAACCGGGCAGCTCGGAGGGCTGCTGTGCGACAGGGGGGGGAGGAGAGGCCCAGGGAACCCACTCTCCAAGAGGCCCTCACCACCCTCATGGGGGCCTACCACCACTCCCAAGAAACGATGGCGACGGTACTGGCCAGGTTCACTGAGATCCAGGCACAGCAGGAGGAACGCTACATGGGCTTCAGGGAGGAGCTGAGAATCATCGGGACCGCAATGGGGACCATCGTCCTGGCCCTCCACAGGATAGAGGACGCGTTGCGGGACCATGGTGCACCACACAGGGCCCCTGTCACTAGGCCGGACCAAGAACAGCCTACCACCTCCGCCGGCGCTAGTGGACAGGAGGTCCCAACACCTCGACAGCCCCCCAGAACCCCACCTCCTGCTGAAGAACAACCACCCCGTAAGAGGAGCCTGAGACCAAAGAAAAAGACAGAGTAGGATGTCAAGACCCCCGCCAGCAGGACATACCCCCTCAAGTCTTCCCACTGTCCCACATTGCCACCCTGTCCAACCATGAACTGCCTATGCTCCATCCTTCCACAGGCAAAAGAACAATGCACCTGTGAGACTGAGAACTGGACTCTGCCATGGATATTCCTCCACCCCCACCCATCACCCTTAGAATCACATGTACCGGTATCTAGCACTGTAAATAAATCACATTTTGCACACAAACCTGTTTTGAGTCATGCTGTATTATTAACAAAGGGATAACATATTACTGTTCAATTTCTGTTCTGTCAATTAGTCATGACAACATACCAATGTCAATACGCTGTATTTCATGGGCGAACCAAGCAGAAGTCAGGTACTGAGTCAGACAGCACTGAGAAGGGAAGGGAAAGGCATAAATTAATAAAAAACATCTGTGGGGAACTACAGAAATTATAGATGCAGGAGGCTAGAAGCAATTGTGAAATGGCGTGGGTGATTCTTACCTGGGTGTTACTGGAAATACTGTTGTATCACTCTGTCCCTATTGTCTGTGTCGTCCTCAGAGTCTTCCTCCTCTTCACTCTCCACAGGCTCCACGGCTTCTACAACACCACCATCTGGACCATCCTCCTGCAGGAAAGGCACCTGGCGTCGCAAAGCCAGGTTGTGAAGCATACAGCACGCCACGATGATATGGCACACCTTCTTTGGTGAGTACATTAGGGATCCACCAGTCATATGCAGGCACCTAAACCTGGCCTTCAGGAGGCCAAAGGTTCGCTCAATCACTCTCCTTGTACGCCCATGGGCCTCATTGTAGCGTTCCTCTGCCCTTGTCCGGGGATTCCTTACTGGGGTCAGTAGCCACGGCAGGTTGGGGTAACCAGAGTCACCTATTAGCCACACACGTTGTCTCTGTAGCTGCTCCATCACATAGGGGATGCTGCTATTTCGCATCACATACGCGTCATGCACTGACCCTGGGAACTTGGCATTTACATGGGAGATGTACTGGTCAGCCAAACAGACCACCTGGACATTCATCGAATGATAATTCTTTCTGTTTCGGTACACCTGCTCATCGTCTTTTGGGGGTACCAAAGCCACATGGGTCCCATCAATGGCACCAATGATGTGGGGGATATGTCCAAGGGCATAGAAATCACCCTTCACTGTGGGCAAGTCACCCTCCTCGGGGAAAATGATGTAGCTCCGCATGAGTTTCATCATGGCAGACAACACTCTGCTCAAAATCTTTGAAAACATAGGCTGAGACATTCCAGATGACATGGCCACTGTGGTCTGGAATGACCCACTGGCCAAAAAATGGAGGACTGACAAAACCTGCACCAGAGGGGGAATCCCTGTGGGTTGGCGGATGGGGGACATCAGGGCTGGCTCCAGCTGGGCACACAGTTCATGGATAGTGGCACGGTCAAGTCGGTATCGAAGGATTATATGGCGTTCTTCCATTGTCGACAGGTCCCCCAGCGGTCGGTACACGCGAGGATTCCTCCTTCTCAGGAGGGAAGGACAACATGGAGCACAGAGTCAGCAAAACAACAGGTACGTACAGACAGCTTGCACAGTTAAAGAATGGCAATGGGTTGAAAGGCGTGTATGTGTGGCAATGCAAGGCCTAGGCCTGTGTGTCGCAGTCAAAATTAAGCCATGTGGGCCCTTGAAATGGCGGCTGCCTGACCTGTGAAGTGGGACAATGGGATGTGAGGTCACTGCGCTGGCGGGGCACACCGTGGCGGTAGGCGGTCGAAGACCGCGGCGCAAAGCCGCATTGGTTAACATTGAAGCCTATGGGTTTCAGGAGCCAATAACGAAGTGCGCCGGCGGTCGCGGTACGCACCGCCGCGGTACGCACCGCCGCGGACGTGACCGCCATTTTCTATCTGCTTAATCACTCGAGACCTGATCATCCACAGGAGAGGACCTATACTGCAAGTGCTGCTGTGACCTCGGTCTGGAAGATACAACGGCTGCTGTGACTGGGGAAAGGGCCCCTGCCTTCACGTCTGAAGAATTGGACAGGCTCGTGGATGGGGTCCTCCCCCAGTATGCGCTACTCTACGGTCCTCCAGACCAACAAGTGAGTACCCCGGGTGCTAATGGAATGGGCTATGCCTGTGTGGATTGGGGTGGATGTAAGTTGGTGGGGTGGGGTGGGGGGCGAATGAGGAGTACAACGCCCGACAGATGAGAGCATGTGCCATATGGCAAAGTGGGTGGGGGGGGGCCAATTACATCTAACATGCAGGCCATTGATGATTTCCTCCTTTCCACCCTGTACATGTCTAATAGGTCAGCGCCCATCAGAAGATCGATATTTGGCGTGCCATCGCCAAGGAAGTCCGGACCTTGGGGGTCCACAACAGACGGGGCACCCACTGCCGCAAGAGGTGGGAGGACATCCGCCGCGGAACAAGGAAGACCGCAGAAACACTGCTGGGGATGGCCTCCCAACCTAGGAGGGGTGCCAGTCGCACCATGACCCCCCTGATGTCCCGGATCCTGGCGGTGGCCTACCCTGAATTGGATGGACGCTTTAAGACATCACAGCAGACACAAGGGGGTGAGTATCAGCACATTCTCCTATCTTTCTGCGCAGTGGAGGCGTCTGGGTGGGGGAGGAGGGCTGTGGGTGACATTAGGCCAGGGCGCTTTCTGTAGTGTAGTCCTCTCCCTTAGGCATGGCCCTGTGCCCCCGGCCCCCACCTCTGTAGGGTGACAAGTACAGCCATTGAAGGTCCAGCATCTCCCATGTGCGCGTTTGACGTCTCTTGGCCTGTTGTCTTAGTCAGTAGTACTGAGTAGTGTACCCCGAATGCGCGGCTTAGTGCATTAGGCACCTGTGTCTGTCCTCTCCGCCAACTGTGTTGACATTGCATGCACTCAACCTGGTCTTCTTTTTTCTCCCCCCACCCTTTCTCTTCATCTTCTTGTGCATGTGTGCATTAGCATCATCAGGCGGAGGAGATATGGCATCGGAGCATGAGGGAGCTGCAGGACACAAGGCCCCGGTGGGCCCAGGAACAGACACCGAGGGCACCAGTGATCCGGAGGGCGAGGGGAGCACCACGACGGGGACCGCTGGTGAGAGCAGCGAAAGCGACACGTCCTCGGATGGGAGCTCCCTAGGGGTGGCGGCAACATCCGTGCCCCCCGCCTCTACAGGTACAGCCGCCACCCAGCGCACCAGCCCCGCCCTCCCAGCAGCCCCTCAGTCTTCGCTCCGTGCCGCTTCGCCCAGGAAGGCGCGCGTCTCCTTCGCCCCAGGCACCTCAGCCCCTGCCCCTGTTGCCCCTGCTGCCCTCAGTGCGGAGCTCATTGACCTGGTAAGGACGCTCATTGTTGGGCAGACGACCCTTCTGAATGCCATCCAGGGTGTGCAAAGGGAGGTGCAACAGAGCAATGCGTACCTGGAGGGCATTCATTCGGGTCAGGCTGCCCATCAACGAGCGTTCACTGCTCTGGCCTCAGCACTGACGGCAGCCATTGTCCCTGTTTCCAGCCTCCCTCTTCTGACTGCCTCCAGCCTGTCTCTGTCTCCTGTTCCTCAGCCTATCCCATCCACACCATCAGACCAGCCTGCACACACCTCAACACCCAAGAGCAGCTCATCCAAACACAAGCACCACAGATCCCGCAAACACTCACCCGAGCAACACCCAGATGCAGACATGCCAACAGCCACTGCCACCACTGTGTCCCCCTCCTCCTCGTCTCCCTCCTCCCTCCCTGTGACGTCTACACTCACACCTGCATGCACCCCCACATCAGCCAGTGCTTCCATCACCACCTCACCCTCCAGTACAGTCCACACTCGTGCAGTCACCACCCCCACTGCCATGTACACGTCCCCTGTGTCCTCTCCCACTGTGTCTGTCACCCCCTCTTCCAAGACACACAAACGCAGGCAGCCACCCACCCAACAGCCATCCACCTCACGACAGCCTACAGCACCAGCACCTTCACCCAATGACAGCACACCTGACTCTCCTACAACCACCTCCTCTACCTCCACTTCCATCTCCACTACTCCTACCCTTTACCTTGGCCCTAAAAAACTTTTCCTGGCTAACCTTAACCTCTTTCCCCCCGATGACCTCCCCCATCCATCTTCAAAGAGTCCCAAGAGCACCGCAGCCACCACCAGCCCAGCTTCGGGTGTCACTGTTGTGCCTGGGTTCTGGAGCCCACCCTTTGCCAGCAGTGACACATCGAGCTGCAGCAAGGACACGTCCAGCCCCCCCACCGGCAAGAGGACCCGCAAAACCAAGGACCGCCGTGCGAGGACCGACAGGGCTGCCCCCAAGGAGCAATGTGCGGCCACTTCACCACCCACACCATCTGGGGGAGGCAAGGGCCTGAGAGCCCCATCAAAGGAGCGGAAGGGCAGCAGGAGCGCAGAGAAGGTGGACCCCACATGCCACATCCCAGCTGCGAAGGAGGACACTAAGGAGGCCAGGAGTCCGTCCCCGAAGGGTCCAGATACGTCACGGTCCGAGGGCGACTGAACAGGGAGTCCAGGCCAGGTCTGGCTCCCTTGACCTGCTGGATAGGCACCGCTGAACAGGGCCCGCGGTGCAGAAGAGTACCGCTGAACAGGGCCCCGCCGTGGAGATAGGCACCGCTGAACAGGGCCCGCGGTGCAGAAGAGTACCGCTGAACAGGGCCCCGCCGTGGAGATAGGCACCGCTGAACAGGGCCCGCGGTGCAGAAGAGTACCGCTGAACAGGGCCCCGCCGTGGAGATAGGCACCGCTGAACAGGGCCCGCGGTGCAGAAGAGCACCGCTGAACAGGGCCCCGCCGTGGAGATAGGCACCGCTGAACAGGGCCCGCGGTGCAGAAGAGCACCGCTGAACAGGGCCCCGCCGTGGAGATAGGCACCGCTGAACAGGGCCCCGCCGTGGAGATAGGCACCGCTGAACAGGGCCCGCGGTGCAGAAGAGTACCGCTGAACAGGGCCCCGCCGTGGAGATAGGCACCGCTGAACAGGTCCCGCGGTGCAGAAGAGTACCGCTGAACAGGGCCCCGCCGTGGAGATAGGCACCGCTGAACAGGGCCCGCGGTGCAGAAGAGTACCGCTGAACAGGGCCCCGCCGTGGAGATAGGCACCGCTGAACAGGGCCCGCGGTGCAGAAGAGCACCGCTGAACAGGGCCCCGCCGTCTCAAGCACCGCTCCGCTGGGCCTTTCCTCTCAAGCACCGCTCCGCTGGGCCCCGCCGTCTCAAGCACCGCTCCGCTGGGCCCTTCCTCTCAAGCACCGCTCAGCTGGGCCCTTCCTCTCAAGCACCGCTCCGCTGGGCCCCGCCGTCTCAAGCACCGCTCCGCTGGGCCCTTCCTCTCAAGCACCGCTCCGCTGGGCCCCGCCGTCTCAAGCACCGCTCCGCTGTGCCCTTCCTCTCAAGCACCGCTCCGCTGGGCCCTTCCTCTCAAGCACCGCTCCGCTGGGCCCCGCCGTCTCAAGCACCGCTCCGCTGGGCCCTTCCTCTCAAGCACCGCTCCGCTGGGCCCCGCCGTCTCAAGCACCGCTCCGCTGGGCCCTTCCTCTCAAGCACCGCTCCGCTGGGCCCCGCCGTCTCAAGCACCGCTGTACAGGGCCCCGCCGTCTCAAGCACCGCTCCGCTGGGCCCCGCCGTCTCAAGCACCGCTCCGCTGGGCCCTTCCTCTCAAGCACCGCTCCGCTGGGCCCTTCCTCTCAAGCACCGCTCCGCTGGGCCCCGCCGTCTCAAGCACCGCTCCGCTGGGCCCTTCCTCTCAAGCACCGCTCCGCTGGGCCCTTCCTCTCAAGCACCGCTCCGCTGGGCCCCGCCGTCTCAAGCACCGCTCCGCTGGGCCCTTCCTCTCAAGCACCGCTCCGCTGGGCCCCGCCGTCTCAAGCACCGCTGTACAGGGCCCCGCCGTCTCAAGCACCGCTCCGCTGGGCCCTTCCTCTCAAGCACCGCTCCGCTGGGCCCTTCCTCTCAAGCACCGCTCCGCTGGGCCCCGACGTCTCAAGCACCGCTCCGCTGGGCCCTTCCTCTCAAGCACCGCTCCGCTGGGCCCCGCCGTCTCAAGCACCGCTGTACAGGGCCCCGCCGTCTCAAGCACCGCTCCGCTGGGCCCTTCCTCTCAAGCACCGCTCCGCTGGGCCCCGCTGTCTCAAGCACCGCTCCGCTGGGCCCTTCCTCTCAAGCCCCGCTCCGCTGGGCCCCGCCGTCTCAAGCACCGCTCCGCTGGGCCCCCCGTCTCAAGCACCGTTGATGGTTCATTGTGCCCACCATGCCTCCTCCTTGACCAGTGGAGACTGTCATCCACATGATGGACTGTGGCTTTGCACTCCCCAGGATGGTCCAGTGGGCAATCCACCCACTGCAGAGACTTGAGAGACTGTGGCTTTGCACTCCCCAGGATGGCACAGTGGGCAGCCCACCCACTGTAGAGACATTGAGAGACTGTGGCTTTGCACTCCCCAGGTTGGTCCAGTGGGCGGCCCACCCACTGTAGAGACATTGAGAGACTGTGGCTTTGCACTCCCCAGGTTGGTCCAGTGGGCAGCCCACCCACTGTAGAGACATTGAGAGACTGTGGCTTTGCACTCCCCAGGTTGGTCCAGTGGGCAGCCCACCCACTGTAGAGACATTGAGAGACTGTGGCTTTGCACTCCCCAGGTTGGTCCAGTGGGCAGCCCACCCACTGTAGAGACATTGAGAGACTGTGGCTTTGCACTCCCCAGGATTGAACAGTGGGCATGGTGGCTCCTCGTGGATCTGGCGTCGTGGACTCATGTGGCTGTGGTGCCCCCCCCTTCCCTTCCCCCTGAGGTGCCTGTAGTTTTTACATCTGATGCCCCTGCAGTGTTCTCTCCAAAGGACTCAGGTCTCCTGTGTGGGCTTTGCCCTTGTTTCTCAAGACTTTGGCCCACGGACATGCTGAATTCGTAGGATGTGCAGGACTTGGTACTTCAGTTATACACTGATGTGTATGTCATTTGTTTTGTTGTGGATATCTTTCATGGTTGTACGATAATTTTCAGGAGCTTTTTGGAACATAAATATTTATTCCAAATATGATTATGTCCTAGCATTTTTCAGGGGTGTTTGGGTGGTGTCACTGTGACTTGGTGCTCTGCATTGGTGAGTACATGATTGGGGGGGGGGGGGGTCGCATATGTGTGTGCCCGTAACCTTTCGTCCTCCCCCTCCCGTGTGTCGTAGGTGCAGTACTCACCGTTGTCGTCTGCGCCGGACTTCGTACTCGTGGTAGATGAGAAGGTAGACGAGAGCAGGTATGATGTTCAATTCGGGTTCCATGCTGTCCTCCGTCTTCGTGGAGTGCGTAGAGGTGAGCGTTTTCCCGTTCGTAGTCTGTTTCCGCCGTGTTTTTATCGGCGGTGCTCCCGTCCCGGAAAAGGTGGCGGATTGGTGAGTTATGATAGTGTGGGCGGTACATTGTCTGCCGCCTGCCTGTTGGCGGTGACCGCCGCGCTGTTTGTCTGTACCGCCGCGGCGGTCGGAGTGTTAAGTTGGCGGGCTGTGTTGGCGGTTCCCGCCAGGGTCAGAATTCCATTTTTTGGACCGCCAGCCTGTTGGCGGGTTGGCCGCCACTTTAACACCGACCGCCAGGGTTAGAATCACCCCCATAGTCAGTGCAAAACGTCAAATGGGCTAATGGGATGATTGAATGTCTAACAGTGATTCATACCCTACCGCCTTCCATTAGCCTGCTGCTGCAGGTTTAGCACAACAGAATAAATGAAAGCCATGGATAAATTAGCAAATCTGGAAGGGCAAACCGTAGTGTGCTGGGGGCCTAAGTCCACCTCTACCGCCCCCCAAATATACAAGAATTATGTACATGTGAAGTAAAGACATGCATAAGGCGCATGTGTGGCCTACATGTCAAAAGTCAAACACAAATCAGATACACAAAAACATTATTAGGACATGGTTAGCCCCATAAAAAGTGTAAGTGACTATTGCACTCCCTGTTTGGACTATAGATAAATGCATTACCGTGATAAATGTGGACAGATTTTTGAGAAGGAATACATCCTGGTATCCCATTCATCATTTCAAAATAGCCATCAGCAATTACCCAAAATATGTGTACAAATATGGTTAATAAAAATTTTGAGCAATCATAAATATTACAGTGTGAATGCCTTCTATACATCCAATAAGGGACATCTGTCATAGCTAACCACAAATGTGTATCACATAGCACCGTTTGGTCATGACAAAGTTCCTTTCACAACTTGAAAAAATGAAGACATTTTTGTCAAAATGCGTCATATTTCCACGCATACAGCATGGGCGTCATAATTTTTTGACGTACAGGAGTGCACAGAATGCAGAGTCAAAAAATATTATATGAAAAATAATAAATTAATAAGCTACATTACATGGCCACCATATTGTCTATGAAGCGTCATATTTCCACGCATACAGCATGGGCGTCATAATGTTTTGACGTACAGGAGTGCACAGAATGCAGAGTCAAATAATGTTCATATTTGGTTCTAATATTTGCCAGCAAATTACAATTCTACTCTAGAACTGTAAACTCAGCCTCACACAAATGTAAGGGAACAATGAAGAAATTAGTTTTGACTCTGCATTATGTGCAATGTTATGCGTCAAAAAATATGACGCACAATCTGTATGCGTGAAAATATGACGCATAACAGAAAAATAAGAACGGTGGCCATTTTATGCAGGAAGTGATGTAATAGGATATCCTGTTTACATAATCTGTACTGTGAGTTTACTTTCACTTTCACTTTGCAGTCTCAGATTCTTCTAGACTGTGTGGCTGTGTGAAAAGTGTTGTCCTGTGTTTTACTGCTTTTGTGTCCTGTGTACCTTGTATATTGTGCTTTTGTGATCATAGTCTTGTTGTCTAATATTGTCTTAGTCTGTTTTGTATACTTTTGTCAATTCCAGTGTTTGTTTGTTTTGTCTGTGGGAGTCTGTTCTGGGTAGTTTAAATTTGGGGTTAGTTGGGCTATTTTTCTTAAGTTTTCTTTTTCCTTCACTACTCTACCTTTCCCCATTTCCCACTTTTACTTTTTTGTCTAATTTTTCACCTATCGAATTGTAAATATGTCAAGTAGGCCTCGGCTTGCCAGGATGGGTGAGGAGGAATTGGGGGGATTAATTTGGCTTGTTTGCCATTTCCTCCCACTCATGCTGGAGGCTGGGGGCCGTGTGATACAGGGGTAGCACACGGAGGCACGTAAAGTCCGGTGGGGGAAGGTGAGGCATCACCTGGTCCGGGTCTACGGTAGCATTCGGAATGAGCATCAACTCAAGCACCGCTGGGCTGATCTGATATCCGGGGAGCAAGATCTGCTGGACCACCTGGGAATCAGGATTGGTGGCCATGTTGGTGAGTACAAATCAATTACATGTGAACAATTGAAAGCTCTGTGGGGACATGTGATGATTGTTACCCAATCTGCTAGATAAGTAGCTGACTGTGTGCAATGCTAGGGAAACCTAATGTGTATTTGTTGCACAATGTGTAGGAAGAGCAATGCTAGCAGTCAGATGGCTCATGTTTTCAACACATAACGGATGCCTGTAGCTGTATGTAATGTGTTGTTGCCTTTGTGTCAGACAAGCGACACGCTAATGCTTCTATTTGAACTCTACAGGTCATAATTGCCAGTGAAAAAGTGATGTTGAAACATCATACCTACATATGTAGACGCCATTGCTAGACAGAAATTTGTAAACCCATGATGATGCTATGAATGTGTGGTGCCTTCACGTCACATGAAGTTAGCTATGTTGTCCACACATATGTCACATGTGTGTCTGGTTGGTGTGTGTTGAAAATGTCCACATAGCCTGTTTGAGTTTGAGGGGTCATGCAGTCCTCAAGTAACCAGCTTTTGGATGTCTCTCTGGGATGCACATGATGAGATGAATGCAACCCAATATTGTTGGGGCATACTAATGGAGGTGTATCTTTGACACCACATGACTGTCCTGGCCACTGCATGTGTGTAGTAGGGTGTGTAACTGTAGCAGGAGACTCATCCAATGTAAATGTTGATTAAAAATTCATCCATGCAATATGAGCATGTGTGAAAGTGTATCATTACGCATGTCATATTCACACAGTGTCATAGTAACTGCAATTATTTGTCAGTGCACGGAGTATATTCTTCCTTTCATGCTTTACAGGTGGACCTGCACCGTACACTGTGGGAGAGGTGGTACATTTTGAGGACCCCGATACCTACAGTGAGTGTGGCCTGCGTGCTATTTTTATTGTTTGCTAGTGATGCATGATGGACTACTGTGTGTTCAACAGAATTCAAGATTTGATGCGCTGCCCGTTCATTGGCATTGTTGCTTTAGTGGGATTTCAAATATTAATTCTGTTTCTGTAGACCAATACTTAGCCATCTCTCAGATTTAGGGGCTGTAGGTCATTCCAGTTGGCCCGCTATGGGGAGTGGGATGAGTCATGTGGAATACACTGGTTAATGTAAGAGTTGCTCTGGGACTTGGCTTGGACTGAGTCTGCATATCAGACTGACATTCTCCCAGATAGCTTCGGCAAAAGGCTTGTATTAAATATGCAGCTTCCTAGTTGAGGATGGACTGTGTACATAGTAGGTTGGATCTTCCGGGGGCATGTACTTCCACAAGTTGAACTAGAAGTGTGTGTGACTAGAGTGCAATGGCCTAGGTGTTCAGTCGACTCATGATCATGGGTGTTCTTACTCCTCTGTGTGTGTGGTAAAACATGCCTCACTGGTAGTATGTGATGTTGGCCTGAGTCAGTGCATTTTGACATGTGTGGACCTTGGATAGGACACTGTTTGGCTGACTCCAAAGTGTTGCTAGCCCTTCATTGGTGTTGTGTGTGGAGCCAAATACTTGTTGACCTTTCTATACACTCCTGGGTGTGCATTGAATCTGGGATTGTTGGTTGTTCTTCCCACCCCACCCTCAAAGACTGCCATGTGATTGGGAATAGGGTACCTAGGACTGTAGCAACCAGTATGTTACACATACTTGTGACCTTTTGCAACTTTGTTTAGAACCTAGTGTACACATTCGGTTATGGCCCATGGGTTCAATATTTGCAAACAACAATTTACAAATGGCATTGAGTGAGGGTTGTGATAGTTATCACATAGAGTGACATATGTAGTGAAGTCAGTATGCGGAAGAGGTTCAGCCATAATGTCAGCTGCATTAGGCATTATTTGGATGAGAAGTTTAGGCTGATGTCACCCATCATGTAGAGACATGGATATGCTAGGTGTGAGATGGCCTTATGTATGCAGGCTTCACATGTACTTCCTCTGAGACTTTCAATGAACTATGTTGTGACAATTGCTGTAACAAATACAGTACAAGTAATGAGCAAATGACCCATTGTGCTATTCCACCCAATGCATTTCCCATGGTAAATATTTGCCATATCTCTTCACAGCTGCAAACATGAGTGCCGCAGATAGACACCAGATTGAGAGGCGTGCCATGCGATACCGGCACATCCTGCAGGTGCAGTCGGGGTACAGGAGGATGGCCCGCAATACCAAGCAGATCGGGCCTCCGGGGCATGGTGGGCCTCACCACAGGGTGGCCCTACATTGCCCACAACAGCCACCACCACCACATCCACCAGGTCTCCCCAAGTGGCCCCAGCAACGGCGGGGACAGTTGACCCTGCCTCGTCATCAAGACCTGGACCCAGCCATTTTCAACACCCAGGACAGTCCAGTGGGCATTCAACTACTGGCACAAGGTCCACCTCGGCCAGCACACAGACTGCAGCAGCCCCTCCTGTGGACCCAGCCGCATTCCTGGCATTAAGCCGTAAATTGGACAAAGTTTTTACAAAGGTGGACAAGCTAAGCCAGGATGTGGCATATATCAAGAAAAGGGTTCGGTCCATCAGGCGGACCCTACGGAGGGCCAACCTCTAGGACTCTTGCCATGTTTTACTTTTACCCCTCCCCTCTCTCCTCTTTCCTATTTATTTTACTGATAGTTGGGTTTTGGGGATTAGTATTAGGTTAGTCCAGGTTGTTAGCTTAGTTAGTGTTATGGAAGAGGGTGGGGGGTCCTTATTCTTTCTATTTTTCTTTTTTGTGTGGGTGGGTGGGTGGTGGTGAATGTTGGGATTCCTGTTTGTTTAAAAAAAAAAAAAAGTTAGTATGTGTTGTCCTGCATGTGTCCTGTCTCATAATGGTGGGTGGGGGGTTGATGTTTAGATCGTTTCGTTATATGTGTAGAGTAAGTTTAGCTTAGGTTAGTTAGGGACAGTTGTGGGTTAGTAGGAGTCAGGTTAGATTAGTGTAGCTATTACTTTTCCCTTAGTTGCCTCTTGTGTGAATAAATAGTAATAAATATATAGTTAACCCTTTGCATGATGCGTTAGGTGCTACTTTATCATAGCCTTGACATCAGTGTAGGTGAATGTTTTTCTATGACATTAGTGTCCTATGCTACCCACCACAGAAAATTTAGGTTTAACATGCCAGCTACCCGTGTGCTAACTTGGTAAGTATCCACCATTTGGGAGACCCACCATTGGTAGTTTGCATCAATCACCAAGGTTTTGTGTTGATGAGTAGGTATTCTACATCACAAAGTGTGCTTCCAGACTTGTTATTGTGGGTAATTTAATAGGTCGGACTGCAGTGTGATGTTCAGGGAGATCTTTGTAGATGAGGTGTTGTTAACACTCTTGTCTTGTTGCCTTCATTGCTGACCTAGATCATGTGTGTAATAATTCAGCATGACTTTCCTTCATGGAAGTATACTCAGAAAGGGTGATTGATGCAGTATTTAAGTTTTTTCTTTGCTTAGATTTTGCTGCATAATTTCATGTTTTAGTATTGCATGGTGCCTACATTTCTCAGCCACCATTAGTTGACTAGAATTGCTATAGATGGAGCATTATTCTGTCCAACACAGCATGATTGTGTGTGGTTTGTCCCTTCATCAGTTATTCTCCTCAGGATGGTAAGGCTATGATGCAATCCTGGCCACTGCACAGATGTATCAGACTACATGATGTCAGGACAGTTGTATTGACAACCTACATGGTTGCCACACAGGCACTTTAGAGTTATGTACTGCACAGTTGATGTGTGAAATAACACAGAGACATATTAGGTGTTCAAGTGCTATTTATTGATAGGTGCTGTAGTGCAAAATGTCCATTGTCCATGTTTGCTGACTCCGTTCTGGTGCATTCTTACATGGTGATCCTACAGAAGGGGTGTGGATGATGCTCCTGACATGCTGGCGTGATGTCACAGACAGTGCAGAGGGACAGGAATTGGCAAATAGTAGGAGAGAGACATTCACTGGCAATGGTGACAAGTCATACAGTGGACTGCAGAACAGTCATTGAGTGTAGTTGTAGTGAGACTGGCATTTGACAAAACGTAGGTCCTTGGTCAAAGTAGGCCATGGTGCAGGGACTAGTGCTTCCGGGTACTCTTCCGTGAGAATGTGATCTGTTCCATGTCTTCTTCTTCTGATGTGTGTGGTGCCTGGTTTGTCCTTGTTGTTGTTGGTTGTGAAGGGGCAACACACACCTCAGTGTTAGAAGACGTGGAGGCAGACATCCCGGGGGCTGCTCCCTGTGAAGTTCTTAAGGGCAGTACTGCTGCAAGGAGGGCTTGCTGGTTTTTGAGAATAGCAGCCACATCACGATGGTAGGCAGCCAGGTCGGCCCTGAGGGGTTCAATGTTGCATTCGTGCACACGTTGACTGGATTGCAGTTGTAGGTGTTGTGTCAACTGGATTACAGCTGTGCTGATTTCCTTGTGTTTTTTCGCAAGTTCCTGCAAGAGAGATGTTAGGGCTTGCATAGCAGCTGCCTGATCTGCAAATGACGTCATGCACGAACGCACCCCCTCAAGGCTGGCTGCCATGTTTTGCATCCCCACCCGCTCCTCCTTGGCCAGCTCCCGCTGTACTCCAACTACAGTCAGTTCTTTCAAAGCTGGTGCCAGTGTCGTCAGAGTCCTCAGCTGTGTTGGAGCTGGCAGGTCTTACAATTGGGGTGGTGGGTGGTTCTTCTGTGATGGCTGCTTGTTCTGTGCTCCTCCTTGTGACTGAAGGTGGGGTCTGGAGGGTTTCAAGGACGTTTTGGATGGTCTCCTGGGAAATATTGATGGGCTCGTCATCCATGTCATCAGGGAAATCAGGGACAGGCATGTCAGCAGGAGATCCATGTTCCTCTGCAATGAAACAGGGTACAATTAGTGTGTCTGTGTTGTGACAATTTTGCCATAACATGCAAGCCTTTTGATGACTTAACTTTGTGCTCTGGTTTGGTATTGGTATCTGCTGTCCTTCATATGGGCATTGTTATAGGCCTATGGCCCACCTGTGTGTCACATGTATGATATTGAGTTATCAGACTTGTCTGCCTAATCGCCTCTAGGTGTTGCTTTGTACCAATTTGGGAATAGCCATCTTTTTGTCCTACTCGTCCCTCCGTGTATATCTATTCTTATGGAGAGACACTTTGTCACGTGGGCTCTCATTATCTTTAATGAGACTACTGGATTTCTAGGCAGCAGGATAGCTAATGGTGTGGGGGACTGAGTCTGACCCACTTGTAAATAACTCTGTCACCCTAATTGTTTCTTTTTGCTCTGGCTAACTAGCAGTGCCTCATGTCTTCCACGCCAAAGAAATGATTAGTCAGCCGAGCGCATGACATCTTTGGAACTTCTCAGGGAAGTCGTGGTCACTCAGATCCAAACCAATTCTCTCTTTTCCAGTATGATCTCATATACAAATGTCAAAGACAGTATTTGTTTTAAATGATGATTTCATAAAACAACTGACTTTTAGAAAATTAGGTGTGAGCCGCAATAAGCCAAACAATACAACATGGTAGAATTGAAATAGTCACCAGGAGAGTAAAACATTCGAACAAAGCTATCATGGTGCCTAACAGTTTCTACTCTCCCTCTGCTTGTTCTATTTAGAGCACAGCATGTTAAGCTTCTAGCTTGCCTGTCTGAATGACTGGGGAGACATCAGCCCTCATACCTGAGCAATGGCCTGTGATCTGGTTCAGCATCTGCAGCAAGGCAGGCAGCGTCTAGTTGTGGTTCTCTGTTCGGAAACTCCCTCTTGCGTGTATTGGGACAAGGAAGTGATTTTATAACTAACATGTCATTGTGATCACAAAATGTCCCTACGCAGGAATGCCAAATCTAAACTCCTACCACGTCTATCGGCAATGTACCAGACTGTATCCTTGACTGGAGCACAGAGTGAATATGTTATGGAGAACTCCAGTGCTGAAGTAGGCAAAACAGTGGGAAATGAATATAAAAACAACACCGTAGAACTGGCTATTTGCAAAATAACTGATACGAAGCCTAATAAAAAGCATTTAGTGCAAAGTGCACAGAGGCTCTAAGCTGTTAGCAAATGAATAAAACACATTCAGGGCAAAGTGCACAAAGGCCTAAAGCCTGAAGCTAATGCGCAAAGTATACGTAAAACTTACCACACTACACTTTCACTGGCTGTGGGTGTTGTGATTGACCTGGCAGCACACTTGCCTCTCAGGACCTGCCCCAATCACTTTTTATTCACATTGACCTAAATGTAATTGTTATGTGGCATATCCTATGCATGCCAATGTTAGGATGTGATATGGATGTAAACATTGTTGATGTTTCTAGATGATGTTGGGTAATGTGTGTTTAATTGGATTGCCCTGTTTATTGTATCAAAGTCCTATTTGGTTCTCAGACTGTGCAGGTGTGTTTCAGTGACCAGTTGCATGTGTCCCCTCCTCAATGTTGTTGTCTGAGCAGTATGACATTAGTGATGTTGCCTTGTTAGCCAGGCACGTGAGGGACCCTGACGTATGCAGCATGTGTGTGTCCTTAGTGCTGTGTGGCTCCTATTGCTGTTTACTTTGGCTGATGTATGTGTCAACTATGGGCATTGGCATTCGAGTATACTGGTGCCTTTGTCTTATTTCTAGAAATAGTTGCAGATGTCATCCTCACCCCCTAATTTAGGTAGGTATGTTCCATGGGGAGGTTCCTGCCATTTGCTACTATAGCTGCATAGAGATCAGAGGTGTTATTGTCAACTGTTGTCGCAGTTACATTGCAGTTGTTGTTTTGGCTACTGGATTACTGATAGGGACCTAGTTGATGTAGGATACATTTTGACTGACGAGTGCCTGGATGTAAGTTTGACGTAGTGGCCTTCCCACCTGTTGCTGCTTTCCCTTGGCTCCATTGTTGTCATTACAGGATGGCCCCATGGGACTGTTGTTGGTGCTGTATTTTGTCGTGCCCCAGCTTCTGTCTGTGCTGGCCATGCCCCCCTGCCGTGCCCCTTTACCCATGCCACTTCATATATATGCTGACTTACATGCATTGTGTAGTAGGTATTCCCCCCCGGTTGCAGTAATCATTATTGTATTATAATTCCCCATGCGACTTACCCTGCATGTGCGTTGTGTCGTGGTAGTCTGCGCTGTCCTGTCCTTGAATCCCTGTGACGATCTCCTCAGGGATGACGGCTCCTCCATGTGGTCCAGGGCCTCCTGGTGTGCTGGACTCCCCCCTCCAGTCTGCAGTGCTGCCTTCCTGTTCCTGGCCATTTTTTCTTTTGTCCTACGTTTGCAGTCATGACAGCGTTTCTTACACTCTGTGACTGTTCTGCGTTCTTCAGCCACACTGTTGATCTTGTCCACAATTTTTTGCCATATGGCCTCTCTCCTACTGATTGGCAACTTAGAGGTGATGAACAGTTGGTGCTGGTGTTCCGTAACCTCTTTAACCAGGATTTCCTGCTCCTCTGCACTAAAGCAACACTTTCTTTTTTTTCGATAAATGTCCTGGTTCCTGTATGGATATTCCTGGCTGGTTCCTGGTCTGCTGTCATCTTCCTGGGGTCTGTTGTGGCATCTGGGATCCATTTTGGCTCTCCTCTGCTGAAAGGGCAGTGTTTGCGGGTAAATTTGACGCTATTGCGTCAAAAAAAAAGGCGCTTTCCGGGTTGCGCTGTCGTAAATCGACCCACAGTCATTTGCGTCGCGTTAACGTTGGTTTCCTTTACGACTTGACGCCGCTCTGTGCGTCACAAAATAATGACTCCCACCTGTTGGTTGCGCCACCGTGCGTCAAAGTATAAATTTGACACCCGCACTGCGCATCGAAATGCCGTTAGCCGGCGTTAAAATTTTTGGCGCAGCTTTGCGTCAAAAAGTATAAATATGGCCCTAAGAGACAGTGGGTAGGTTGACTCATCAATACAGGACAGGAATTGGCAAATAGTAGGAGAGAGACATTCACTGGCAATGGTGACAAGTCATACAGTGGACTGCAGAACAGTCATTGAGTGTAGTTGTAGTGAGACTGGCATTTGACAAAACGTAGGACCTAGGTCAAAGTAGGCCATGGTGCAGGGACTAGTGCTTCCGGGTACTCTTCCGTGAGAATGTGATCTGTTCCATGTCTTCTTCTTCTGATGTGTGTGGTGCCTGGTTTGTCCTTGTTGTTGTTGGTTGTGAAGGGGCAACACACACCTCAGTGTTAGAAGACGTGGAGGCAGACATTCCGGGGGCTGCTCCCTGTGAAGTTCTTAAGGGCAGTACTGCTGCAAGGAGGGCCTGCTGGTTTTTGAGAATAGCAGCCACATCACGATGGTAGGCAGCCAGGTCGGCCCTGAGGGGTTCAATGTTGCATTCGTGCACACGTTGACTGGATTGCAGTTGTAGGTGTTGTGTCAACTGGATTACAGCTGTGCTGATTTCCTTGTGTGTTTTCGCAAGTTCCTGCAAGAGAGATGTTAGGGCTTGCATAGCAGCTGCCTGATCTGCAAATGACGTCATGCACGAACGCACCCCCTCAAGGCTGGCTGCCATGTTTTGCATCCCCACCCGCACCTCCTTGGCCAGCTCCTGCTGTACACCAACTACAGTTCTTTCAAAGCTGGTGCTAGTGTCGTCAGAGTCCTCAGCTGTGTTGAAGCTGGCAGGTCTTACACCTGGGGTGGTGGGTGGTTCTTCTGTGATGGCTGCTTGTTCTGTGCTCCTCCTTGTGACTGAAGGTGGGGTCTGGAGTGTTTCAAGGATCTTTTGGATGGTCTCCTGGGAAATATTTATGGGCTCGTCATCCATGTCATCAGGGAAATCAGGGACAGGCATATCAGCAGGAGATCCATGTTCCTCTGCAATGAAACAGGGTACAATTAGTGTGTCTGTGACAATTTTGCCATAACATGCAAGCCTTTTGATGACTTAACTTTGTGCTCTGGTTTGGTATTGGTATCTGCTGTCCTTCGTATGGGCATTGTTATAGGCCTATGGCCCACCTGTGTGTCACATGTATGATATTGAGTTATCAGACTTGTCTGCCTAATCGCCTCTAGGTGTTGCTTTGTACCAATTTGGGAATAGCCATTTTTTTGTCCTACTCGTCCCTCCGTGTATATCTATTCTTATGGAGAGACATTTTGTCACGTGGGCTCTCATTATCTTTAATGAGACTACTGGATTCCTAGGCAGCAGGATAGCTAATGGTGTGGGGGACTGAGTCTGACCCACTTGTAAATAACTCTGTCACCCTAATTATTTCTTTTTGATCTGGCTAACTAGCAGTGCCTCATGTCTCCCACGCCAAAGAAATGATTAGTCAGCCGAGCGCATGACATCTTTGGAACTTCTCAGGGAAGTCGTGGTCACTCAGATCCAAACCAATTCTCTCTTTTCCAGTATGATCTCATATACAAATGTCAAAGACAGTATTTGTTTTATATGATGATTTCATAAAACAACTGACTTTTAGATAATTAGGTGTGAGCCGCAATAAGCCAAACAACACAACATGGTAGAATTGAAATAGTCACCAGGAGAGTAAAACATTCGAACAAAGCTATCATGGTGCCTAACAGTTTCTACTCTCCCTCTGCTTGTTCTATTTAGAGCACAGCATGTTAAGCTTCTAGCTTGCCTGTCTGAATGACTGGGGAGACATCAGCCCTCATACCTGAGCAATGGCCTGTGATCTGGTTCAGCATCTGCAGCAAGGCAGGCAGCGTCTATTTGTGGTTCTCTGTTCGGAAACTCCCTCTTGCGTGTATTGGGACAAGGAAGTGATTTTATAACTAACATGTCATCGTGATCACAAAATGTCCCTACGCAGGAATGCCAAATCTAAACTCCTACCACGTCTATCGGCAATGTACCAGACTGTATCCTTGACTGGAGCACAGAGTGAATATGTTATGGAGAACTCCAGTGCTGAAGTAGGCAAAACAGTGGGAAATGAATAAAAAACAACACCGTAGAACTGGCTATTTGCAAAATAACTGATACGAAGCCTAATAAAAAGCATTTAGTGCAAAGTGCACAGAGGCTCTAAGCTGTTAGCAAATGAATAAAACACATTCAGGGCAAAGTGCACAAAGGCCTAAAGCCTGAAGCTAATGCGCAAAGTATACGTAAAACTTACCACACTACACTTTCACTGGCTGTGGGTGTTGTGATTGCCCTGGCAGCACACTTGCCTCTCAGGACCTGCCCCAAACACTTTTTATTCACATTGACCTAAATGTAATTGTTATGTGGCATATCCTATGCATGCCAATGTTAGGATGTGGTGTGGATGTAAACATTGTTGATGTTTCTAGATGATGTTGGGTAATGTGTGTTTAATTGGATTGCCCTGTTTATCGTATCAAAGTCCTATTTGGTTCTCAGACTGTGCAGGTGTGTTTCAGTGACCAGTTGCATGTGTCCCCTCCTCAATGTTGTTGTCTGAGCAGTATGACATTAGTGATGTTGCCTTGTTAGCCAGGCACGTGAGGGACCATGACGTATGCAGCATGTGTGTGTCCTTAGTGCTGTGTGGCTCCTATTGCTGTTTACTTTGGCTGATGTATGTGTCAACTATGGGCATTGGCATTTGAGTGTACTGGTGCCTTTGTCTTATTTCTAGAAATAGTTGCAGATGTCATCCTCATCCCCTAATTTAGGCAGGTATGTTCCATGGGGAGGTTCCTGCCATTTGCTACTATAGCTGCACAGAGATCAGAGGTGTTATTGTCAACTGTTGTCGCAGTTACATTGCAGTTGTTGTTTTGGCTACTGGATTACTGATAGGGACCTAGTTGATGTAGGATACATTTTGACTGACGAGTGCCTGGATGTAAGTTTGACGTAGTGGCCTTCCCACCTGTCGCTGCTTTCCCTTGGCTCCATTGTTGTCATTACAGGATGGCCCCATGGGACTGTTGTTGGTGCTGTATTTTGTCGTGCCCCAGCTTCTGTCTGTGCTGGCCATGCCCCCCTGCCGTGCCCCTTTACCCATGCCACTTCATATATATGCTGACTTAGATGCATTGTGTAGTAGGTATTTCCCCCCCCCGTTGCAGTTATCATTATTGTATTATAATTCCCCATGCGACTTACCCTGCATGTGCGTTGTGTCGTGGTAGTCTGCGCTGTCCTGTCCTTGAATCCCTGTGACGATCTCCTCAGGGATGACGGCTGCGACCATCTCCTCCATGCGGTCCAGGGCCTCCTGGTGTGCTGGACTCCCCCCTCCAGTCTGCAGTTCTGCCTTCCTGTTCCTGGCCATTTTTTCTTTTGTCCTACGTTTGCAGTCATGCCAGCGTTTCTTACACTCGGTGACTGTTCTGCGTTCTTCAGCCACACTGTTGATCTTGTCCACAATTTTTTGCCATATGGCCTCTCTCCTACTGATTGGCAACTTAGAGGTGATGAACAGTTTGTGCTGGTGTTCCGTCATCTCTTTAACCAGGATTTCCTGCTCCTCTGCACTGAAGCAACACTTTCTTTTTTTTCGATAAATGTCCTGGTTCCTGTATGGATATTCCTGGCTGGTTCCTGGTCTGCTGTCATCTTCCTGGGGTCTGTTGTGGCATCTGGGATCCATTTTGGCTCTCCTCTGCTGAAAGGGCAGTGTTCGCGGGTGAATTTGACGCTATTGCGTCAAAAAAAAAGGCGCTTTCCGGGTTGCGCTGTCGTAAATCGACCCACAGTCATTTGCGTCGCGTTACCGTTGGTTTCCTTTACGACTTGACGCCGCTGTGTGCGTCACAAAATAATGACTCCCACCTGTTGGTTACTCCGCCGTACGTCAAAGTATAAATTTGACACCCGCACGGCGCATCGAAATGGCGTTAGCGGGCGTTATAATTTTTGACGCAAAGCTGCGCCGGCGCAGCTTTGCGTCAAAAAGTATAAATATGGCCCTAAGAGACAGTGGGTAGGTTGACTCATCAATAGACCCTGGCCCGTTGGTTAATAAGTTCCAAGGGCAAACATTCCCTATTTTTCAGCACATCTTGTTTGCGCTATACTACAGTGTACTATTCTTAGTTAATTCCATCATGGCAGAATTACTCTGTCACAGGAATAGGCTCCTGAGCCAGGAGTGTGTATAGGAAAATGGGCGGTTGACTCTTTCTCAACCAAAGAAAATTGGATCTGGGACCATCTCTTCACCTCACTGGATTGGAACCAGGTTGGCTGTATTGGTTTCGGGATCCAAGGACACCTTTTCCTCCGGTGCCAGTGGACATGCTACTTTCAACTTGTAACCTTCACCCTGATCCTTTACAAGTTATTGAAGATCCTGAACCCTCCCCAGCTCTCCTTTCTGGAAGAGCATGAGTAAAATACCTTATAACAGGTTTTGATACCAAAAGGCTCAAACCATTCTTTCTGTTCTAATTCAGTTTCACTTCTCATCAAGAATACAGCGCTGAGTGGAAAGGAAAGAACAGGCCGGCTAATGACTATTAGCGTATTTAAGCTTCAAGCAGACAAATTGTCAGTTAATAAATGGTACTTTCCTGTGTATTTATATAAAATCCAACTACTGCAATTAATTGGAAATGTTTACATCTCCGTCGTTTGAATTATAGCAACCTAATATATAGTCTAAAATGCACATCTAGCGTGACTGAATATATCAAAGCAGACCTCTTTCTGTCAAAAAAGTTTATTTTGACAGATTCACCAGCAGGTTTAAATGCAGCACCAGTCAACCTATCCATGTAGGACTGATCCCATATTCTGCTTATCAGCCTAGTGAATGAAAATTTGTGTGCATTTGTTCACCAGTCATTAATAACGTCCATGTCACTGGTATATCTCCTGCACCATATAATAAGACCTTACTGGTATGTCAAATGGGCAAATTGGTTATTAGCCAATTTTGTCATATTTAAGAGTCAATGCACACACATTGAGACATGACCAGCAGTGCCTGCGTGTGCAGAGAAGAAGAATCAGAAAAACCAGTCAGCAGATGAACCGGTGACCAAACAAAAAATGGATTTTCAAACAGTGTTGGAAAAGTGGCATAATGTTACAAATTTCTTAGAAGCACAGGATTCATACTGAGTACTTTAGAAAAAAGGAACTGCAGGAAAGGATAACTCCTTTCCTATGTTCCACTTTTAAGTAGTATTTGGTATTACCATTAGGACATCCATGCAGTACCATTGTTTTGTGCAAGGTTGGATCCAATGTTAAGATGCACACAGCCACCTGCTGTGCTTGCTCACATAATACTGTTTTGTTATCCTCAAAACTTGTTCTTTAATCACTGTTTTTACCAAGTACAGGAAAACAACTTCAGGCCATAGTGTTGTGGGCAATTACCATCATGTTCTCTCATTACAGAGGTCAAATCCAAAAATGTCAGCAGGCTCTTTGTGGCGTAGAGAACTACATGCATATGAAAGCTGGTACACTTTCATAAAACACTTGCTATGTTTTCCAACAATGTACCCATGCAATTTCACATGTGAATTCTACCTGCTCCCTTGCCTAACATCCCAGGTCAAAGTTTACACTTTCACCGTTTAGAACATACTACAACTTTACCAGTTTGAAAGTAGTAATTTTAAATACAGTTCAGCAGATAATTTGTGCAAATTGGTCAATTGAGGTAAAAGTTTATGAAATGTCAAGTTTAGCTTTCCTATGAAGTGCTGTGCCCACCATAATACAGAGAGACAGAGGCTATATTTGTAATAAGTCTATATAGTAGTATGCATGTGTATATACAAATAGATATATAAATGTATGCCCATAACTACATGTACATATTCTATGCTTTCCCGCTCTCTTTATTAGTAGATTGCATTTTTGATGATTTGTATGCATTGCAAACATTACAAAGATTGTCTCCAACAAAATTAAGCAGTGTCCAAAGGTTGTCCAAAAACTTTCTAAATTTCCACATTCTCTGTTGCTCTATGATCTTTGCCACATTCGTTTTAAAGTAATAAAATAATTAATCATTGCATTACCATAAGTTCTGATTATAGACGGAGCATTTTAGAACCATCTATGTTTTTCTACAAAACCCAAAATCCATTCTAGACGGGACTGACAAAAAGTTGAAAAAAAAGAAATATTTTCATCTAAGTACATTGCTTTGAATCTCAACATCTGGCATTATTTTTCTGTTTTCCTCTCTGCGGGCGATCTAGTTGTTCCAACTACCAGAAAAGTGGCAACAGTGCAGAAAGCAGGTAACTACTACATCTCAGTGTAAATAAAGGGATGAATGTTTTATATTATACAGCGACATACAATCATATGGCATGTAATGTCTCTGATTGTCCTGAAGAATTTTACAGCTAGCCTTTTCCAGATGTCCTTTGCACAATTGTGCATCTAGTCCCCTCTATTGTTTGCTTACCGATATCCTGATGGGACCGCTCAGAAGGTATCGAGAGTAAATTAGAAATAACTACTTAACAGTATTCATATAAAATATGGTGTTTATTTTATATCTATCACCAGTTGCTACTTTGTAAGTTTTTTGATATCAAACACTACAACATTCAGACTTAGAGTATGTACTTTTTAGAAAACAAACAAATAATTGCTCTGCCCTTAGTGTGTTTCTTTCTCAGGCAAAGAATGAAAGTACCTGAGCAAATACTGCAAAGTCTTCCAGAGACCAGAATATCATAGTGGATTGCTGCAGTAGGTTTAGGTGTGGAGGGACAGCTATTTTTGATATCTCCCTGCTAGGGATTTTCTTCAATTTTGACACACTACGTATATAAAAATCTTAATATGATGACTCCAAGAAAATACAACCTGTCTGATGTTAGGGATCCTCTTTGATTCTGTTTTTTCCTTGTATGGGATATGGTTGAATGCCTCTAAGATGACCTTCAATATGAAAAGCAATGGTCCAGTTTTGTCTACAGAGCACGACTGCTGAACCCCACCTTGGAAGAAAGGAACTTTAGGTCAACTAACATCCTATCCATTTTTTTTTTTTTTCAAGAGGTCCTTGAAATTATCTTTATATCATAAGTGTATATATATTGTTTAGTGCAAATCAGTGTCTCTGTCCCTATGCACTCCACAGTCTGCTGTCTAAGCTCTAATGATGTTGTATCATGTTCCTCGAAGACTTATTAATAACATGTGTTGTCACCAAATGTAGGACTTTAACTAAAAGTCACTACAGTCTTGAGGTCATCGGACTTCCGTTCCTTTCCATTCCTTTTTCAAATGTCTTTAAACTTGAGGTATCAGTGGGCAGTATGTGGCAGTGCAAACTGCAAGCAAATGACATTGGGTCCTTTTTTATTTGTAGTAGATTAGCTCATGCCATTAAAAGCCTATTAAGATACATTTTAAGTTTAATAACTACTTGTTGGACATCCAATTGCAACCTTTCCCATTACTTCTTTGAAATACTCAACCCAATTTGGCCGTTTGAAACTTTCAAATATGTACGCCGTTATTCTGAGGTTTTGTGCAAAGTGCTCAGCTGGTCACTTGAGGAAAAGATCACTTGCAACTTTTGATGTCCCTCCAGCCATACAAGAGGTCAGACATCTGAGAAATGCAATCTACTTAGTCCTGCGTGTCAGGGAAAACAAGTAAAGTCATTCAGTGGTCCTGGCAGGTCACAAATACAAGGTGCAGCCTGATTTTGTACTTGCACAGGTCTAAAAAAATTCTCATTGGCAGTCAGTCAAGAGCCACCTTGTTGAAACTAAGAGACAGTGGGTAGGTTGACTCATCAATAGTCCCTGACCAGTGGGTGATAATTTCCAAGGGCAAACATTCCCTATTTTTCAGCACATCTTGTTTACGCTATCCCACAGTGTACTATTCTTAGTTAATTCCAGCATGGCAGAATCACTCTGTCACAGGAATAGGCTCCTGAGCCAAGAGTGTGTATAGGAAAATGGGCGGTTGTCTCTTTCTCAACCAAACAAAATTGGATCTGGGACCATCTCTTCACCTCACCGGATTGGAACCAGGTTGGCTATATTGGTTTCGGGATCCAAGGACACCTTTTCCTCCGGTGACAGTGGACATGTTACTTTCAACTTGTAAGCTTCACCCTGATCCTTTACAAGTTATTGAAGATTCTGAACCTTCCCCAGCTCTCCATTCTTAAAGAGCATGAGTAACATACCTTATAACAGGTTTTCCTACCAAAAGGCTCAAACCATTCTTTCTGTTCTAAGAGCACTTTCACTTCTCATCAAGAATACTGCGCTGAATGGAAAGGAAACAACAGGCCGGCTAATGATAATTAGCGTATTTAAGCTTCAAGCAGACAAATTGTCCTTTTTTCCAGATGTCCTTTGCACAATTGTGCATCTAGTCGTGTAGAAGGCAGGAGAGGATATTCCGCCCAAGAACAACCCTGCATGGCCTCAGGGAACACAACATCATACAGAGGTAACGGTTGAACTGGCAGGCCATTCAGCAGCTGCTGCGCAAAATTGAACCGCAGTTGGCCCCCACTTTAGTGACACCCCGCACCATCCCAACAGAAACAGAGCAGCCTGCCGTACTTCACCTGCTGGCAAGTGACTCATTTCGAACAACTGGTGCCCTGGTTGGCGGAATATCACAACCATCATTCTCCGTATTTCTGCCAAAAGTACTGGATGCCATCATTCGCCTGACACCCCTCCACATCTGCTTCCCTAACACACTGCAGAAGCAGCAGGAAACAAAACAGGGGTTCTACCTCATCAGTGGCTTCCCACACGTCCTTGGTGCAATCGACTGCACACACGTGCGCCTTGTGCCACCTGCTGCAACAGAACACCTCCACCGCAACAGGAAGCACACACATTCAATCAACGTGCAGGCCATAGTCGATCACCAGGGATTGATCACCAACATCGTGGCAAAATATCCTGGGAGTGTACATGACTCATTCATCTTCCGTCACTGCACCATCAACCTACACTTCCAGGATGGACGGTATGGCAATGGACTACTTGTTGGTAAGTACAGAAACCTACTTATATACACACTACACAGCAACCCCCTAGGACACACAACACATACACCATAACAGCAACATCTAGACAGGAACACACTGAGGTCCTGACATCACTAGCCATGTTTCTTAACTCACCATTGAACCTGTCACACATCGGAATTTACTGTACAGCCTAATGTGAAGACATTAATGAGTGTGGTTGCCTAAATGTCACCTTGCAAATTGTAAGTGTCCCAATGACCTTTACATTAATACATTGCATAAGTTTCAAGGTATGGGATGTACAGGGTACTTTGATATGAACTTGTTAACAACACTTACAATTTTAAATGTGCATGGAACTATCATCTCACCCTCATTGAAGACATACGGACACCTGTATCACAAGTCACAATGCTAGGGAGGGCACACTGTACTGCAAATCCCAAAACATACTGCTGACAAACGGTTAGCAGACAAACACTTGCTCAGCCAAGAAAACAACACAATGCAGATGGTATAGCCTACAAGTATAGGATGTCACATTAGTACACAAAAGAGTCACAGACAACACAAGACAACTACTGCCATCAAAGGTCTGTACAAGAGTGCCTCCTACATCTAATTGATCCCATTCTGTGTTTTTCTTTCAGCTGATCAGGGGTATGGCATCCAGCCATGGCTAATGACACCATTTGGGAACCCGAGTACTGCTGCAGAGCGGGCATACAACGACGCCCATAAGGTGACACGCAGCATTGTCGAGCGGACCTTTGGGATCCTCAAGTCAAGGTTCCGCTGCCTTGACATCACTGGCGGTAGCCTACCATATTCCCCCGAGATGGTCTGTAGGATCATACTCACATGTGCAATATTGCACCACATTTGTGTAAAAAGGAACATTCCCCTCCTCGAACCAGACCCATACATGCCTGAAGACGAAGAAGAGGAGGATGCTGGCCTGCAACAGGAGGGGGAACAAACACACACGGCTGCTGGAGTGCGTAGGCGCCAACACATTGTAAATAATTTCTTTGCATAATTATCACCATCACCACTTAATGCACTATTGTAAATAAACACTGATAAAAAACACCACATCATGAATTGGCCTATTCATTTCTGCCCACCTTTAGCTTGAAATATAAGAAGAAGAATGTTGTCTCATTGAGCAATAATGATATAACAATCTTCACACAAAAAATACACCACAAATGTAATGGCCACCATACAATGGTCAAATACACACACAATGTAAATGACAGACATCCTGTACAGTTCACCTTTGAAGGGCAATAGCTGAGGACCACACATATGACTCACATACATGTAGTAAACATGGATCATCGCAGCAGATGGCACACAAATAAAACACCATCACTCAACTAGGGGAAAACAGGCCTCATACATCAGGCAGTTCACATGCTAATGCTTCAGGAACAGGAATGTAGTACTAGACTCTTGCCAACAGTAAGTCCAACTACTTACTATCATTGCAATGACTATCTGTCACTAGAGTTACACATAAGCAGAACATACACAGCACAAGTGCTACACCTATGACAAGCATCCAGCACATCACATCCCATCTACATGTCAGCCCTTTTCTAAAAACATTATACACACTTGCACCCCACCTTTCTGAAGAGGTCCCTGGAATGCCGATTTGCGTACATTGAGATTCCCTCATCTACACACACACACACTCACAAGAGCCATCCAGTGTGCCACATCCTTTCCTATGCCTACCATTGTCATAGTACCATCTCACTGCATGGAACTCAGCTCATATAATACACTGGCTTGGATTTTTTAAGGCCTGGAATCACCTGTAGATTGATTCTTCTGTGAAAGGTACTGTAGGCTAATTATCAGCAAATTACATCTGACAGGGCTAGTGGAACACAGATGGAGGCCACACCAGTGATCCCCTCCATGCACACCACCCAAATGTACATGCCCCGTCCCTGCTGATGCCTCCTACTGCATACATGTTTGAATTTGAGCTATTACATCATTAAGCTTTGACACTAATTTTTCCGTAGAAAACTTTATCAGGGTTCATGTGTCACCTTCAAAACAACACAGGACATACACAGTGTGACATCTCAACTATCTACTGCTCCCTCTGACCAGTCCTAGTCAGAACACTTGATCATGTAATTACTGAAAGAACTTGCTCCTGATTGACCCACCATCCTGTCAGCCTGACTGGCACCTGTCCGTGGGTCACTCTACAGATACCTGGGGTCCACCTATGGACCACACGTGCTGTCCAAAACCTCTTGTACCTCAGACACTAATTTGTCATTAGTCTCATCAATGTATACTCAAATACATAGTATTGCATCATCTGACTGTTATTTGCATCCGATTTGTGACAGTGCCCTTGAATAGCCAAATCTTGGCCCTTCCGTTGTCTGGCCCTCATTAATGCCTAAACTACAAAGTGTGACAGTGGACCAGGACCATAGTGTATGATGGTGTAAATGGCCTCCATCAAAACCAGCAACCTCAGATAATATCCATGAAAAGTCAACAGATATGAGGACCCTGACTGTTCAAACGCTGAGCAACATTGTTCAAATGATAAAGATGAGTCGTGTGTGTCGAATACCAGCCATTTACTTCTGCACAGAGGCTATGATGTTTTGTGATACATTACCATCCACAGAGGCCAACTGGAGTACAAATGTTGCAATGACAAATGCCGGATCCAGACACCTGAGACATTCTCTCACTCAGCACACCAAGGTTGCCCAGCTGAAAGTCTCATTACACGTTTTCAGTGACAGGGTGGGACCATCCATGTGTAGGTGACCATGTTCTCATGGCTTCTCTCAAATTTTGCTACAAACAATACCCAATAGAAACAAGATTAGCTGCCACTAACTCATGAGGAGACCTGGAAGTTACAGTGACAACATACACCCTGACAGTTGATACTGGATCAATATTGGACCACACACATGTACATGTACCATCCAATCAACAAAATATTTGCAAGCAGCCCATCATAGTAGTGTCCCAGTTGTAACCTAGCAGGAAGAATGAAACATGCCACTAAACCAGTTAATGCATAAAGGGCCACATACATCAACAACCTATTTGCTATCATGACATGAGGAACGTTGAGATTTTGCAAAAAATATCAATGCAAAATGGTATGTCAGATTTCTCCAAAGAATCAATAGGGCAAACGTAAAATAGGCAAATGGGATTACAGAATGGCAAACAGTGAATCATACCCTATTTGCTTCCATGACCCTGCTGCTGAAGGTTTAGCATTACTGAATTTGGGAAACCCTTGGATTAATTTGCAAGTCTGGAAGAGCAAACCCTAGGGTGTTGGGGGCCTAAGTCCACCTCTACTGCTCCCCAAATATACATTATTTATGCACATGTGAAGCACACACATGCATAAGGCGTATGTGTGCCCTACATGTCAAAAGTAAAACACATTTAAGATACATTAACTCGTAATTAGGACATGGTTACCCCCTAAAAAAGTGTAGGCGACAATTGCACTACCTATTTGGCCTTTATATAATTTTGATTACCGTGATAAATGTGGACACATTTTTGCTAAGGAATACATCCTGGTATCCCATTCATATTCTGAAAATAGCCATCAGCAATTACCCACATATGTGTACAATTATGAGTAATATCCATTCTGACCAATCATTACCATTGCACTGTGAATACCTTCTATACACCCTTTAAGGGACATTTGCCATAGCTAACCCCAAATGTGTATCACTTAGCACCGTTTGGTCATGACAAAATTAATTTCTCAATTTGACAAATGAAAGACATATTTGTCGTAATGCGTCATATTTCAACGCATACAGCTTGTGCGTCATAATTTTTGACGCACAGGAGTGCAGATAATGCAGAGTCAAAAAATTATTTCAAAAATAGATATCATAATATCCTGCATAACATGGCCTCCATTTTTTCCATAATGCATCATATTTCCACGCATACAGCTTGTGCGTCATAATTTTTGACGCACAGGAGTCAAAAATATTTTTCATATTTAACTATCATATTTTCCAGCGGCTTAATTTTCAACTCTAGAACTGTAAAATATGCCTCAAACAAATATAATAGACCAATGAAGATTTTTTTTTTTACTCTGCATTATTTGCACTCCTATGCGTCAAAAAATATGACGCACAAGCTGTATGCGTGAAAAAATGACGCATAGCGGGAAAAAAAAATGGCGGCCATTTTATGCAGGATGTGATGTAATAGGATATCCTGTTTACAGAATCTGTACAGTGGGTGTACTTTCACTTTCACTTTGCAGTCTCAGATTATTCTAGACTGTGTGGCTGTGTGGAAAGTGTTGTCCTGTGTATTAGTGCTTTTGTGTCCAGTGTACCATCTCAATTGTGCTTTTGTCATCATTGTCTTGTTGTTGAATACTGTCTGAGTCTGTGTTGTATTATTTTGTCAAGTCCAGTGTTTTATTTATTGTCTGTGGGAGTCTGTTGTGGGTACTGTAATATAGGGGTTAGTTGGGCTCTTCTTCTTAAGTTTTCTTTGTATTTCACCACTCTACCTTTCCCCATTCCCCCCTTTTCCTTTTTCTAAAACTTTTTCCCCTTTGTCAGTGCTGACATGTCTGGTAGGCCATGGCTTTCCAGGATGGGTGAGGAGGAATTGGGGGGATTTATATGGCTTGTTTGCCATTTCCTCCCACTCATGCTGGAGGCTGGGGGTAGGGTGATACAGGGGTATCACACGGAGGCCCGTAAAGTCCGGTGGGGGAAGGTGCGCCATCACTTGGTTCGTGTATATGGTAGCCAAAGGAATGACCATCAACTGAAGCACCGCTGGGTTGATCTGATATACAGGGAGCAAGAGCTGCTGGACCACCTGGGAATCAGGATTGGTGGCCATGTTGGTGAGTACAGATCAATTACATGTGCACAATTTAAAGCTGTGTGGCGACATGTGATGATTGTTACCCAATCTGCCAGATAAGTAGCTGACTGTGTGTAATGCTAGGGAAACCTACTGGGTAATTGATGCACAATGTGAAGGAAGACAAATGCTAGCAGTCAGGCAGCTCATGTTTTCTACACATACCGGTTGCCTGTAGCAGTATGTAATGTAGTGCTGCCTTTGTGTCAGACAAGCGACACATTAATGACGCAATTAGGACTCTACAGGTCACAATAGCCAGTGAAAAATGGATGTTGAAACATCATACCTACATATGTAGACGCCATAGCTAGTCTGACATTTGTAAACCCTACATGATGCTATAAATGAGTGCTGCCTTCACGTCAATTGAAGTTAGCAATGTTGTCCACACATATGTCACATGTGTGTCTGGTTGGTGTGTATGGAAAATGACCACATAGGCTGCTTGGGTTTGAAAGGTCATGCAGGCCTCAAGTAACCAGCTTTTGGATGTCTCTCTTGGATGCACATGATGTGATGAATACATCCCTATATTGTTGGTGCATACTAATGGAGGTGCATCTTTGCCACCACATGACTGTCCAGGCCACTGCATGTGTGTAGTAGGGTGTGTAACTGTAGCAGGAGACTCATCCAATGTAAATGTTGCTCATGAATAATTCCATGCAGTATGAGCATGTGTGAAAGGGTTTCATTACTCATGTCATATTCTCACATTGTCTTTGTAATTGCAATTGTTTGTCAGTGCACGGATTCTGAGTATATTCGTCCTTCCATGCTTTACAGGTGGACCTGCACCGTACACAGTGGGAGAGGTGGCTCATTTTGAGGACCCCGACACTTACAGTGAGTGTTGCATGTGTGCTATTATTAATGTTTGCTGGCGATGCATGATGGACTACTGTGTGTTCAACAGAATTTAAGGTTTGATGCGCTGCCCATTCATTAGTATTGTTCCATTAGTGGGATTTCAGTTATCACTTCATTTTGAGTTGACCTATGCTTATCCATTTCTCAGATTTTGGGTCTGTAGGCCATTCCAGTAGGGCCCGCTATGGGGAATGGGGTGAGTCATGTGGAATACACTGGTTAATGTAAGAGTTGCTCTCGGACTTGTCTCGGACTGAGTCTGCATTTCAGACTGACATTCTCCCAGATAGCTTCTGCAAATGGCTTGTCTGAAATCTGCTGCTTCCCTAGTTAACGATGGACTGAGTACACTGTAGGTTGTATCTTCCGGGGGCATGTACTTCCACAAGTTGTACTAGAAGTGTGTGGGACTAGAGTGCAATGGCCTAGGTGTACATTCTACTCATGATCATGGGTGCTCTTGCTCCTCTGTGTCTGTAGAAAAATATGCCTCACTGGTAGTATGTGATGTTGGCATAAGTCAGTACATTTTGACATGTGTGGACCTTGGATAGGACAAGGTTTAGCTGACTCCGATTTGTTGATAGCCCTTCACTGGTGGTGTGTGTGTGGAGGCAAAAACTTGTTGAGCTTTCTATACACTCCTGGGTGTGCATTGATTATGGGATTGTTGGATGTTCTTCCCCCCCCCCTCAAAGTCAGCCATGTGTTTGGGAATAGGGTACCTAGGACAGTAGCAATCAGTATGTTACACATACTTGTGACCATTTGAAACTTTGTTTTGAACCTAGTGTACACACTTGGTTATGGCACATCAGTTCTATACTAGCAAATCCAATTACAAATCGCAGATATTGAGGGTTGTGATTGTTATCACATACACTGACATATGTAGTCCAGGCAATAGGCGGAGGAGGTGCAGCCATAATGTCAGCTGCATTACTAATTATTTTGATGAGAAGTTTAGGCTGATGTCACCCATCATGTAGAGACATGTATATGCTAGGTGTGAGATGCCCTTTGTATGCAGGCTTCCCATATACTTCCTCTGAGACTTTCAATGATCTATTTGGTGATATGAGCTGTTACAACTACAGTAAAAGTAATTTCCAATTGACCCATTGTGCTATTGAACCCAATGCATTTCATTTGGTAAATAGTTGCCCTTTCTCTTCACAGCTGCAAACATGAGTGCCACACAGAGGCATGAATTTGAGAGGCGGGCCATGAGATACCGGCACATCCTGCAGGTGCAGTTGGGGTTCCGACGGATGGCCCGAAAATACCAGGCGGATCAGGCCTCCGGAGCATGGTGGGCCTCACCACAGGGTGGCCCAACGTTGCCCACTACAGCCACCACCACCACAACCACCAGTTCTCCCCAAGTGGCCCTAGCAATGGCATGGACAGTTGTCCCTGCCTCTGCAGCACAACCTGGACCCAGCAATATCAGAGCTGCAGGACAGTCCAGTGGGCTACAAACAACTCACACACAGAGCACCTCTGCCAGCACACAGACAGCAGCAGCACCTCCAATTGACCCTGCGGCACTCCAGGCTTTAGACCGCAAAATGGACAAGTTCATTCGGAAGGTGGACAAGCTGAGCCAGGATGTGGCGTACATAAAGAAGCGGGTAGGGTCCATCAGGCGGACTCTATGGAGGGCCAACCTCTAGGACTTATATGGTCTATTTTAATTGATCCCTCCCCTCTCTCCTCTTTCCTTTTTATCATGATAGGTGGGTTTTGGGGATTAGTGTTAGGTTAGTATAGGTTGTTAGCTTAGTTAGTGTTAGGGAGGAGGGTGGGGGGTCCTTATTCTTTCTATTTTTCATTTTTGAGTGTGTGGGTGGATGGGTGGGGGTCAATGTTGGGATTCCTGTCTGTTTAGAAAAAAAAAAAATAACAAAAAAATTAAAAAAATGTATTAAAAAAATACAAACAAATATATGATTGTTTAGGATAGTATTGTATGTGTGTAGGTTAGTATGTGTTGTCCTGCATGTGTCCTGTCTCATAATGGTGGGTGGGGGGTTGATGTTTAGATCGAATTGTTATATGTGTAGAGTAAGTTTAGCTTAGGTTAGTTAGGGACAGTTGTGGGTTAGGAGTAGTCAGGTTAGATTAGTGTAGGTATGACTTTTCCTTTAGTTGCCTCTGGTGTGAATACTTATGAATAAATATATAGTTAACCCTTTGCATTATGTGTTAACTGCTACTTGATCATGGCCTTGCCATCAGTGTAGGTGATTGCTGTTCTATGACATTTGTGTCCTATGCTACACACCGAAGAAAAAAGAGGTTTAAAATGGCAGCTACACCTGTACTAACTTGGTAAGTATCCACCATTTGATAGAACCACCATTTGGAGTTTACATGGATCAGAAAGGATTTGTGTTGATGAGTATGTTTTCTACATCACAAAGTATGCTTCCAGACTTGGTATTGTGGGTAATTTATTAGGTCGGACTGAAGTGTGATGTTCAGGGACATCTTTGTAAATGAGGTGTTGTTAACACTCTTGTCTTCTTGTCTTCATTACTGACATAGATCATGTGTGCAACAATTTAGCATGACTTCCCTTCTTGGAAGTATACTCAGAAAGGGTGATTGATGCTGTGTTTAGTTGTGTTTGCTTATATTAGACTGCTTAATTTCATGTTTTAGTATTGCATGGTGCCCACATTTATCAGCCACCATTAGTTGACTTTGATTGCTATTGATGGAGCATTATTCTGTCCAACACAGCATGATTGTGTGTGGTTTCTCCCTTCATCAGTTATTCTCCTCAGGATGGTCAGGCTATGATGCAATCCTGGCCACTGGACAGATGTATCAGACTACATGATATCAGGACAGTTGTATTGACAAGCTACATGGTTGTCACTCAGGCACTTTTGAGTTATCTACTGCACAGTTGATGTGTCAAATTACACATAGACATATTAGGTGTGCAAGTGCTATTTATTGATAGGTGCTGTAGTGCAAAATGTACATTGTCCATGTTTGCTGAGTCCGTTCTAGTGCATTGTTACATGGTGATCCTACAGAAGGGGTCTGGATGATGCTCCTGACATGCTGGGGTGATGTTACCAACAGTGCAGAGGTTCAGGATTTGCCGATTAGTAGGAGAGAGGCATTCACTGGCAATGCTGACAAGTCATACAGTGGTTAGCAGAACAGTCATTGAGTATAGTTGTAGTGAGACTGGCAATTGATAAAACATAGGACCTTGGTCAAAGTAGGCCATGGTGCAGGGACTAGTGCTTCCGGGTACTCTTCCGTGTGAAAGTGATCTGTTCCATGTCTTCTTCTTCTGAGGTGTGTGTTGCCTGCTTTGTCCTTGTTGTTGTTGGTTGTGAAGGGGCAACACACACCTCAGTGTTAGAAGACGTGAAGTCAGACATCCCGGTGGCTGCTCCCTGTGAAGGTCTTAAGGGCAGTACTGCAGCAAGGAGGGCCTGCTGGTTTTTGAGAATAGCAGCTACATCACGATGGTAGGCAGCCAGGTCGGCCCTGAGGGAGTCATGATTGCATTCGTGCATGCAGTGGAAAGGTTGGGGTGCGAGGTGTTGTGGCAACTCCCTTACTGCAGTGGTGAATTCCTTTATAGTTTCTTGTAGTCCTTGCAGTATGGATATTAGGGCTTGCATAGCTACTGCCTGATCTGCAGATGACATCATACACGAGCGCACCCCCTCAAGGCTGGCTGCGATATTTTGCATCCCCACCGCACCTCCTTGGCCAGCTCCCGCTGTACTCCAACTACAGTTCTTTCAAAGCTGGTGCCAGTGTCGTCAGAGTCCTCAGCTGTGTAGGAGCTGGCAGGTCTTGCAATTGGGGTGGTGGGTGGTTCTTCTGTGATGGCTGCTTGTTCTGTGCTCCTCCTTGTGACTGAAGGTGGGGTCTGGAGGGTTTCAAGGACCTTTTGGATGGTCTCCTGGGGAATGTTTATGGGCTCGTCATCCATGTCATCAGGGAAATCAGGGACAGGCATATCGGCAGGAGATCCATGTTCCTCTGCAGTAAACAGGGTACAATTAGTGTGTCTGTGTTGTGACAATTTTTACGTAACATGGCAGCCTTTTGATGAATTTACTTTGTGATTGTGTTCGGTATCGGTATCTGCTGTCCTTCATATGGGCATTGTTATAGGCCTATGGCCCACCTGTGTGTCACATGTATGATATTGAGTTATCAGACTTGTCTGCCTAATCACCTCTAGGTGTTGCTTTGTACCAAATAGGGAATAGCCATCTTTTTGTCCTACTCGACCCTCTGTGTATATCTATTCTTATGGTGAGACCTTTCACTGGCTGTGGTTGTTCTGATTGCCCTGGCAGCACACTTGCCTCTCAGGACCTGCCCCAATCCCTGATTGTTCACATTGACTTAATTGTAATTGACATGTGGCATATCCTATGCATGGCAATGTTATGATGTGATATGGATGTAGACATTGTTAATGTGTCCTGCTGATGTTGGGTAATGTGTGTTACATTGGATTGCCCTGTTTATCGTATCAATGTCGTATTTGGTTCTCTGACTGTGCAGGTGTATTTCAGTGACCAGTTGCATGTGTCCCCTCCTCAATGCTGTTGTCTGAGCAGTATGACATTTGTGATGTTGCCTTGTTAGCCAGGCACGTGAAGGACCCTGACATATGCAGCATGTGTGTGTCCTTAGTGCCGTGTCGCTCCTATTGCTGTTAACTTTGGCTGATGTATGGGACAACTATGGGCATTGACATATGAGTATACTGGGGCCTTTGTCTTGTTTCAGGAGATTGTTACAGATGTCATCCTCACCCCCTAATTTAGGTATATATGTTCCATGGGGAGGTTACTGCCATTGGCTACTATTGCTGCACAGAGATCAGAGTTGTTAGTGTCAACTGTTGTTGCAGTTACATTGCAGTTGTTGTTTTGGCTAGTGGATTGCTGATAGGGCCCTAGTTAATGTAGGAGATATTTTGGCTGACGAGTGCCAGGATGTAAGTTTGACGTAGTGGCCTTCCCTCCTGTCGAGGCTTTCCCTTAGCTCCATTGTTGTCTTGACAGGATGCCCCCATGGGACTGTTGTTGGTGTTGTGTTATGTTGTGCCCCAGCTTCTGTATGTGCAGGGCATGCCCCCCTGCCGTACCCCTTTACCCATGCCACTCAATGTATATGCTGACCTACATGCAATGTGTAGTAGGTATTTCCCCCCTGCTTACAGTCAACATTATTGTATTTTAAATCCCCATGCAACTTACCCTGTATGTGCGTTGTCTCCTGGTAGTCTGCGCTGTCCTGTCCTTGAATCCCTGTGGCGATCTCCTCAGGGATGACGACTGCGACCATCTCCTCCATGTGGTCCAGGGCCTCCTGGTGTGCTGGACTCCCACCTACAGTCTGCAGTTCTGCCTTCCTGTTTCTGGTCATTTTTTCCTTTGTCCTACGTTTGCAGACATGCCAGCGTTTCTTACACTCGGTGACTGTCCTGCGTACTTCAGCCACACCGTTGATCTTGTCAACAATTTGTTGCCATATGGCCTCTCTCCTACTGATTGGCAACTTAGAGGTGATGAACAGTTGGTGCTGGTGTTCTGTCACCTCTTTAACCAGGATTTCATGCTCCTCTGCACTGAAGCAACACTTTCATTTTTTTCTATATATGTACTGGTTCTTGTATGGATCATCCTGGCTGGTTCCTGGTCTGCTGTAATCTTCCTAGGGTCTGTAGTGGAATCTGGGATCCATTTTGGTTCTCAAAATGAAAGGGCAGTGTTTGCGGGTATTTTTGACGCTATTGCGTCAAAAAAACGGTGCATATCCGGGTTGCAGTGTCGTAAATTGACCTACAGTCATTTAAGTCACGCTAACGTCGTTTTCCTTTACAACTTGACGCCGCGATGTGCGTAAAAAAAATGACACCCACCTGTTGATTGCGCCGCCGTGTGTCAATGTATATATTTGACGCCCGCACAGCGCATCGAAATGGCGTTAGCCGGCGGTAAACTTTTTGACGCAAAACTGCGGCGGCGCAGCTTTGCGTCAAAAAGTATAAATATGGCCCTAAGCCTCTAAGATGACCTTCAATATGAAAAGCAATGTTCCAGTTTTGTCTGCAGTGCACGACTGCTGAACCCAACCTTGGAAGAAAAGAACTTTAGGTCAACTAACATCCTATCCATTTTTTTGTTGTTTTCAAGAGGTCCTGGAAATTATCTTTCTATCATAAGTGTATCTATATTGTTTAGTGCAAATCAGTGTCTCTGTCCCTATGCACTCCACAGTCTGCTGTCTAAGCTCTAATGATGTTGTATCATGTTCCTCGAAGGCTTCTTAATAACATGTGTTGTCACCAAATGTAGGACTTTAACTAAAAGTCACTACAGTCTTGAGGTCATCCGACTTCCATTCCTTTCCATTCATATTTCAAATATCTTTAAACTTGAGGTATCACTGGGCAGTATGTGGCAGTGCAAACTGCATGCAAATGACATTGGGTGCTTTTTTATTTGCATTAGATTAGCTCATGCCATTAAAAGCCTAATAAGATACATTTTAAGTTTAATAACTACTTGTTTGACATCCAATTGCAACCTTTCATATTACTTCTTGGAAATACTCACCCCAATTTGGCCATTTGAAACTTTCAAATGTGTACGCCGTTATTCTGAGGTTTTGTGCAAAGTGCTCAGCTGGTCACTTGAGGAAAAGATCACTTGCAACTTTTGATGTCCCTCCAGCCATACAAGAGGTCAGACATCTGAGAAATGCAATCTACTTCTTAGTCTTGCGTGTAAAGGAAAACAAGTAGAGTCTTTCAGTGGTCCTGGCAGGTCACAAATACGAGGTGCAGTCTGATTTTCTACTTGCACAGGTCTAAATAAATTCTCATTTGCAGTCAGTCAAGAGCCACCTTGTTGAAACTAAGAGACAGTGGGTAGGTTGACTCGTCAATAGTCCCTGACCAGTGGGTAATAAGTTCCAAGGGCAAACATTCCCTTTTTTTCAGCACATCTTGTTTGCGCTATCCCACAGTGTACTATTCTTAGTTAATTCCAGCATGGCAGAATTACTCTGTCACAGGAATAGGCTCCTGAGCCAAGAGTGTGTATAGGAAAATGGGCGGTTGGCTCTTTCTCAACCAAACAAAATTGGATCTGGGACCATCTCTTCACCTCACTGGATTGGAACCAGGAGGCTATATTGGTTTCGGGATCCAAGGACACCATTTCCTCCGGTGCCAGTGGACATGTTACTTTCAACTTGTAAGCTTCATCCTGATCCTTTACAAGTTATTGAAGATCCTGAACCTTCCCCAGCTCTCCTTTCTGGAAGAGCATGAGTAATATACCTTATAACAGGTTTTCCTACCAAAAGGCTCAAACCATTCTTTCTGTTCTAAGAGCAGTTTCACTTCTCATCAAGAATACAGCGCTGAATGGAAAGGAAACAACAGGCTGGCTAATGATAATTAGCGTATTTAAGCTTCAAGCAGACAAATTGTCAGTTAATAAATGGTTCTTTCCTGTGTATTTACATAAAATCCAACTACTGCAATTAATTGGAAATGTTTACATCTCCGTTGTTTGAATTATAGGAACCTAAAATATAGTCTAAAACGTACATGTAGCGTGACTGAATATATCAAAGCAGACCTCTTTCTGTCAAAAAAGTTAATTTTGACACATTCACCAGCAGGTTTAAATGCAGCACCAGTCAACCTACCCATGTAGGCCTGAACCCATTGTTGGAAGGTGGGTCATTAGTTGTGTGGCCTACACAAGTAACGAGTCCGCACACGACCGCCACTGGGAACCAAACACCCCATTGTAGCGCTTGACTCTCATAGGGTAGCATTGCAGAGCAGTCCAAGGCTTACTCAAGGGAGGTGGTGTGGGCTAGTAATCCCCATTCACAAACACGCAAGCATGACTCTTAATAAATGAATGTCCAGTCTGTGCTTTTTCTTTTGATAAAGTAAAAGTACATTTATTATTCACACACACTACTCAATACTATGCTACAATCTACAAATATATACAAAGTGATAAAATCACTCTGGACCAACAGTATGTATTCGTTCAGCTCTCCTTAAGGGAGAATATAATCCAACAACCCACATGGCAAAACAATCCCAGTGCCCCCCTTGCGACATTTGAACATTCTGACAGTATTCAACAGTACAGTGCAATGATGACACCTACATTTGTGAATAAATGCTTTCATCCTGCCAAGATGTGACTGTCAGCATCATTATTCAAATTAGCATAATCAGGGAACATAAGAGACCAAGTTCTAGCATTACAACCATCAGGATTACTTTGAGATTACTCTTGATTACTTTGAATTACTCTTACTTAACCATAAAATAACAGTAGAATACATGGGGCCATACCAACCTACACCTATGGTTGACACCCTTGCACAACCAGGAAGAAAAGTTCACTGAAGCTTGTGCTTCAAACATCCATCCACCCCTGGAGGGGTTACCTCTCAGGTGTCCCACCCTACCTAGGGTGGGGACACCAACAGATGTTGGGGGGAGGCTGCGCTGCTCCTGCAGCTCCCCCGTCTCCCAGTTCTCCGTTGGTGGTGGCCCCCATCTCAATGGGACCACCACAGGCGTTTTAAGGGCTCAAAAAGCAGCCCCTTCCCCGCAAAGCATGCTGGGGCGGCTGCATAAATGATTAGCGGCTCTCCCGCTGCGAGGGGAGAGCCGCGATTCCTTTTCTTTTCTGTTTTTTCCTTTTTGCCCTCGGCTTTTGATTTTGGGGGTGCCGGTCCCACCCGGTCACCCCCTGCACCAAAACGAGGATCCCTCGTTGGAGGGCGGCTCAGGGAGCCCACCCCTGGCCGCCCCGCTGGCTCCCCGCACGGCCAGCACCTCCGGGTGCTGCTGCGGGAGCCGGCTTGCTGCCTTAGAGTCTGCCCGCTCCAGCGGGCAGACTCGGGATGCTGGCGGCCGCTCGGGCCGCGCGGGGGAGTGCAGCGGCACTCCCCCTTCCTGCTGGCATCTTCGGGGCCCCGGGATGGGGTCCGGGGTCCCTCCTCCTTACCACGGGGAGCGCGACGGCACTCCCCGGAGTCCTCCTCTACTCGGGGCCCTGGGATGGGGTCCGGGGCCCCTCTCCTCCATAGGGGGGGAGCGCGATGGCGCTCCCCCACTCCCGCCTCTTCTCGGGGCCCGGGATGGGGTACGGGGCCCCATGGGACCATCTTCATGGGGAGCGCAACGGCGCTCCCTGACTTCCCTTCTGCTGGGGGGTGCGCGACGGCGCCCCCCCCATTCATCCCTTCTTCACGGGGAGCGCAACGGCGCTCCCCGGCTTGTCTTCGCCGCCGGGGGCCCCGGGATGGGGTCCAGGGTCCCCTCTCCACAGCGGCAGGGGGTGCGAGACGGCGCCCCCCCCCATTCAACCTCCTACACGGGACCAGGCTTCACGGGGCCCCGGGATGGGGTCCGGGGTCCCTTCTTCTTCAGAGAGGGGGAGTGTGACGACACTCCCCTGTTCTCTTCTTCCTGGGCAGCCCCCCAGGCCCTGGCCCACCCTGGGGGCACAGTCTCAAGCAGCTGCGGAGCTCCACGCGCTTCGTAGCTGCTTTCACAAAGGTCAAAGGTCGCCATTCTTTGTCCTGTGATATCTCGGGCCCCCAAGGGCCGATTTTCTTCATTCTTGTGTCGTTCCGCTCCTGGTGACAAGCCCTTGCCACCAGGAGCACTCTCCTTAGGCCTCCTGGCCTCGAAAGGTCCCAGATCATCAAGGAGCCAGTTCCACTGACTCCTGCGCCAATCTTTCCTCTAGGTTCCCTCTTTTCCTTCTGGGCTGCGCGCTCTCCTTGCGCTAGCCCAGTCCTTCCCCCAACTAGTCCTCTGGGGGGAGTAAGTGGGCCAGCTTGCCTGGCCCTGGCATTCGCCTCGCTGGCCTGGGATCCTTCAGGGTCAGAGTCCCTGCCCCAAGGGCGGTCAGGAGGTTCTTCCTTCCAGTTGTCCATGACGCCCGGCTGCAGTCCCAGTGTCCAGCAGTGAAGCACAGCCAAGAGAGAGAGCTCTCCCCTGTGCAGGACCTTTTAAGTGGGGGCGGAAGTGTCCAGCAGGTCTGCACCTCTGGCCTATCCAGATGTGCCACATCACTTCCTTGCTCCCATCCCCTCCTTCTTGCACAGTCTTCTGGGATAGCTCAAGATGGCATCCTCCAGGAGTTAGTTGCCCCATGTGCTCTGAAAGTCTCAGCCCCTCCTACCTGACATTCCTCGCAGGGCTTCTCCAGCCTGCTCCTGGCATGGAATGACAGCTGGCTGATTGATGCTAGGCCCTGCTCCAGCAACTGGACAGAGCAGTAATTGGCCCTAATCCTGAGCTGAGGCAGAGAAAGATGACATCCCTGGATGACCCATAAGTTGTACAACTATGCGCTTGTAACCTACTGCATCATTCTTTTCTTACAGGTTACAGTATACTTTGGTGTGACTCTGGTCTCGGTGGACCCCAGAGAACTGGAGTTGAACCCTAGGCCCTCCTTTCCCATTGACATTCAATGGAGTATACCCCCAATGCAAATATCTTAAGCACCCTGACATTGGCATTGAACTGGGTGTCCCTACAGTGAAAAGACAGTAAGCACACTGAATCTCCCTCACATGTATACACCCCTCTCATGAGACCTACTCCAGGTCACCACCCACTCTGCATAGTTCCTCCTGCACCTTGACTACCTAAGCGCAGTTCTAGGGCTGCGCACACTAGGAATCCTCCTCTCACAGCCCTCACATGGGTGCACATCCATGCGCACACATGATCACATGTAACCGGGGCCTCCTGCCTCGCTGCGGCACAGCAGCCTTTCCTTAGCACGGCAACACCAGCGGTAAACATGTGCAGTCCATTTTACCATGTGTTTATTGTGCGGGAGTCAACTCATAGGAGGCTTCCTCACAGTGAACAGTCAAAAACCAGGAGGTCAAAAATCGAAAAATCAGGGCAGTCCTGAGGTTCAGAACCGTCCTCTAACACCCATATTCTGCTTATCAGCCTAGTGAATGACAATGTGTGTGCTTTCGTTTATCAGTCATTAATAACTTCCGTGTCACTGGTATATCTCCTGCACCATATAATAAGACCTTACTGGTAAGTCAAATGGGAAAAATTGGTTATTAGCCAATTTTGTCATATTTAAGGGTCAAAGCACATACATTGAGACATGACCAGCAGTGCCTGCGTGTGCAGAGAAGAAGAATCAGAAATACCAGTCAGCAGATGAACAGGTGACCACACAAAAAATGGATTTTCAAACAGTGTTGGAAAAGTAGCATAATGTTACAAATTTCTTAGTAGCACAGGATTCATACTGAGTACGTTAGAAAAAAGGAACTGCAGGAAAGGATAACTCCTTTCCTATGTTCCACTTTTAATTAGTATTTGGTATTGCCATTAGGACATCCATGCAGTACCATTGTTTTGTGCAAGGTTGGATCCAATGTTAAGATGCACACAGCCACCTGCTGTGCTTGCTCACATAATGCTGTTTTGTTATCCTCAAAACTTGTTCTATAATCACTGTTTTTACCAAGTACAGGAAAAAAACTTCAGGCCACAGTGCTGTGGGCAATTACCATCATGTTCTCTCATTACAGACGTCAAATCCAAAAATGTCAGCAGGCTCTTTGTGGCATAGAGAACTATATGCATATGAAAGCTGGTACACTTTCATAAAACACTTGCTATGTTTTCCAAGAATGTACCCATGCATTTCACGTGTGAATTCTACCCGCTCCCTTGCCTAACATCCCACGTCAAAGTTTACACTTTCACCATGTAGAACATACTACAAATTTACCAGTTTCAAAGTAGTAATTTTAAATACAGTTCGGCAGATAATTTGTGCAAATTGGTCAATTGAGGTAAAAGTTTATGACATTTCAAGTTTAGCTTTCCTATGAAGTGTTGTGCCCACCTTAATACAGAGAGACAGAGGCTCTATTTTTAATAAGTCTATATAGTAGTATGCATGCGTATATACAAATAGATATATAAATGTATGCCAATAATTGCATGTACATATTTCATGCTTTCCCGCTCTCTTTATTAGTAGATTGCATTTTTTAAGAATGATATGCATTGTAGACATTACAAAGATTGCCTCCAACAAAATTAAACAGTGTCCAAAGGTTGTCCAAAAACTTTGTAAAGTTCCACATTCTCTGTTGCTCTATGATCTTTGCCACATTCCTTTCAAAGTAATAACAGCATTAATCATTGTATTATCATCAGTTCTGATTATAGACCGAGCATTTTAGAACCATCTATGTTTTTCTACAAAACCCAAAATCCATTTCTAGACTGGCCTGGAAATAGTTGAAAAAAAAAAAAATTCCATCAAAATATATTGCATGGAATCTCAACATCTGGCATTAATTTTCTGTTTTCCTCTTTGCGTGCGATCTAGTTGTTCCAACTACCAGAAAAGTGGCAACAGAGCAGAAAGCAGGTAACTACTGCATCTCATTGTAAATAAAGGGATGAATGTTTTATATTATACAGCAACATAGAATCATATGACATGTACTGTCTCTGATTGTCCTGAAGAATTTTACAGCTAGGCTTTTCCAGATGTCCTTTGCACAATTGTGCATCTAGTCCCCTCTATTGTTTGCTTACCGATATCCTGATGGGACCGCTCAGAAGGTATCTAGAGTAAATTATAAATAACTACTTAACAGTATTCATATAAAATATTGTGTTTATTGTATATGTATCACTAGTTGCTACTTTGTAAGTTTTTTGATATCAAACACTACAACACTCAAACGTAGAGTATGTACTTTTTAGAGAAAAAAACGAATTCTTGCTCTGCCCTTTGTGCGTTCCTTTCTCAGGCAAAGAATTAAAGTACCTGAGCAAATACTGCAAAGTCTGCCAGGGACAAGAATATCATACTGGATTGTTGCGGTAGTTTTAGGTGTGGAGGGACAGCTATTTTTGATATCTCCCTGCTAGGACACAAACATGCTGGGATTTTCTTGAATTTTGACACTCTACACATATAAAAATCTTAATATGATGACTTCAAGAAAATACAACCTGTCTGATGTTAGGGATCCTCTTTGATTCTGTTTTTTCCTTGTATGGGATATGGTTGAATGCCAGCAAACTATCAACTTAGCCTCTAAGATGACCTTCAATATGAAAAGCAATGGTCCAGTATTGTCTACAGGGCACGACTGCTGAACCCCACCTTGGAAGAAAGGAACTTTAGGTCAACTAACATCCTATCCGTTTTTTTTTGTTTTCAAGAGGTCCTTGAAATTACCTTTATATCATAAGTGTATCTATATTGTTTAGTGCAAATCAGTGTCTCTGTCCCTATGCACTCCACAGTCTGCTGTCTAAGCTCTAATGATGTTGTATCATGTTCCTCGAAGGCTTATTAATAACATGTGTTGTCACCAAATGTAGGACTTTAACCAAAAGTCACTGCAGTCTTGAGGTCATCGGACTTCCGTTCCTTTCCATTCATATTTAAAATGTCTTTAAACTTGAGGTATCAGTGGGCAGTATGTGGCAGTGCAAACTGCATGCAAATGACATCGGGTGCTTTTTTATTTGCAGTAGATTAGCTCATGCCATTAAAAGCCTATTAAGATACATTTTAAGTTGAATAACTACTTGTTTGACATCCAATTGCAACCTTTCCTATTACTTCTTGGAACTACTCAACCCAATTTGGCCATTTCAAACTTTCAAATGTGCACGCCGTTATTCTGAGGTTTTGTGCAAAGTGCTCAGCTGGTCATTTGAGCAAAAGATCACTTGCAACTTTTGATGTCCCTCCAGCCATACAAGAGGTCAGACATCTGAGAAATGCAAACTACTTCTTAGTCTTGTGTGTAAAGGAAAACAAGTAGGGTCATTCAGTGGTCCTGGCAGGTCACAAATACGAGGCGCAGTCTGATTTTCTACTTGCACAGGTCTAAATAAATTCACATTTGCAGTCAGTCAACAGCCACCTTATTGAAACTAAGAGACAGTGGGTAGGTTGACTCATCCATAGTCCCTCACCTCTGGGTAATAAGTTCCAAGGGCAAACATTCCCTGTTTTTCAGCACATCTTGTTTGCGCTATCCCACAGTTTACTATTCTTAGTTAATTCCAGCATGGCAGAATTACTCTGTCACAGGAATAGGCTCCTCAGCCAGGAGTGTGTGTATAGGAAAATGGGCGGTTGTCTCTTTCTCAACCAAACAAAATTGGATCTGGGACCATCTCTCCTCCTCACTGGATTGGAACCAGGTTGGCTATTTTGGTTTTGGGATCCAAGGACACCTTTTCATCCGGTGCCAGTGGACATGTTTCTTTCAACTTGTAAGCTTCACCCTGATCCTTTACAAGTTATTGAAGATCCTGAGCCCTCCCCAGCTCTCTTTTCTGGAAGAGCATGAGTAACATACCTTATAACAGGTTTTTCTACCAAAATGCTCAAACCATTCTTTCTGTTCTAAGAGCAGTTTCACTTCTCATCAAGAATACAGCGCTAAATGGAAAGTAAACAACAGGCCGGCTAATGATAATTAGCGTCTTTAAGCTTCAAGCCGACAAATTGTCAGTTAATAAATGGTACTTTCCTGTGTATTTATATAAAATCCAACTTCTGCAATTAATTGGAAATGTTTACATCTCCGTCGTTTGAATTATAGCAACCTAAAATATAGTCTAAAACGCACATGTAGCGTGACTGAATATATCAAAGCAGACCTCTTTCTGTCAAAAAAGTTTATTTTGACAGATTCACAAGCAGGTTTAAATGCAGCACCAGTCAACCTACCCATGTAGGCCTGAACCCATATTCTGCTTATCACCTAGTGAATGACAATGTGTGTGCGTTCGTTCACCAGTCATTAATAACTTCCATGTCACTGGTATATCTCCTGCACCATATAATAAGACCTTACTGGTAAGTCAAGTGGGCAAATTGGTTATTAGCCAGTTTTGTCATATTTAAGGGTCAAAGCACATACATTGAGACATGACCAGCAGTGCCTGCGTGTGCAGAGAAGAAGAATCAGAAATACCAGTCAGCAGATGAACAGGTGACCACACAAAAAATGGACTTTCAAACAGTGTTGGAAAAGTGGCATAATGTTACAAATTTCTTAGTAGCACAGGATTCATACTGAGTACTTTAGAAAAAAGGAACTGCAGGAAAGGATAACTCCTTTCATATGTTCCACTTTTAAGTAATATTTGGTATTGCCATTAGGACATCCATGCAGTACCATTGTTTTGTGCAAGGTTTGATCCAATGTCAAGATACACACAGCCACCTGCTGTGCTTGCTCACATAATGCTGTTTTGTTATCCTCAAAACTTGTTCTATAATCACTGTTTTGACCAAGTACAGGAAAACAACTTCAGGCCACAGTGCTGTGGGCAATTACCATCATAGTCTCTCATTACAGAGGTCAAATCCAAAAATGTCAGTAGGCTCTTTGTGGCATAGAGAATTACATGCACATGAAAGCTGGTACACTTTCATATAAACACTTGCTATGTTTTCCAAGAATGTACCCATGCAATTTCACGTGTGAATCCTACCCGCTCCCTTGCCTAACATCCCACGTCAAAGTTTACACTTTCACCATGTAGAATATACTACAAATTTACCGGTTTCAAAGTAGTAATTTTAAATACAGTTCAGCATATAATTTGTGCAAATTGGTCAATTGAGGTAAAAGTTTATGAAATTTCAAGTTTAGCTTTCCTATGAAGTGTTGTACCCCCTTAAAACAGAGAGACAGAGGCTCTATTTGTAATAAGTCTATATAGTAGTATGCATGGGTATATACAAATAGATATATAAATGTATGCCCATAACTACTTGTACATATTTCATGCTTTCCTGCTATCTTTATTAGTAGATTGCATTTTTGATGATTCATATGCATTGTATACATTACAAAGATTGTCTCCAACAAAATTAAACAGTGTCCAAAGGTTGTCCAAAAACTTTGTAAAGTTCCACATTCTCTGTTGCTCTATGATCTTTGCCACATTTGTTTCAAAGTAATAACAGCATTAATCATTGTATTATCATCAGTTCTGATTATAGACGGAGCATTTTAGAACCATCTATGTTTTTCTACAAAACCCAAAATCCATTCTAGACGGGCCTGGAAATAGTTGAAAAAAATAAAATATTTTCATCTAAATACATTGCTTGGAATCTCAACATCTGGCATTCATTTTCTGTTTTCTTCTTTGCGGGTGATCTAGTTGTTCCAACTACCAGAAAAGTGGCAACAGTGCAGAAAGCAGGTAACTACTGCATCTCAGTGTAAATAAAGGGATGAATGTTTTATGTTATACAGCGACATAGAATCATATGGCATGTAATGTCTCTGATTGTCCTGAAGAATTTTACAGCTAGCTTTTTCTAGATGTCCTTTGAACAACTGTGCATCTAGTCACCTCTATTGTTTGCTTACCGATATCCTGATGGGACCGCTCAGAAGGTATCTAGAGTAAATTAGAAATAACTACTTAACAGTATTCATATAAAATTATGTTTTTATTGTATATGTATCACCAGTTGCTCCTTTGTAAGTTTTTTGATATCAAACACTACAACATTCAGACCTAGAGTATGTACTTTTTAGAAAAAAAACAAATTCTTGCTCTGCCCTTAGTGTGTTTCTTTCTCAGGCAAATAATTAAACTACCTGAGCAAATACTGCAAAGTCTGCCAGAGACCAGAATACCATACTGGATTGCTGCGGTAGTTTTAGGTGTGGAGGGACAGCTATTTTTTATATCTCCCTGCTAGGACAGAAACATGCAGGGATTTTCTTGAATTTTGACACTCTACGTATATAAAAATCTTAATATGATGACTCCAAGAAAATACAACCTGTCTGATGTTAGGGATCCTCTTTGATTCTGTTTTTTCCTTGTATGGGATGTGGTTGAATGCCAGCAAATTATCAACTTAGCCTCTAAGATGACCTTCAATATGAAAAGCAATGGTCCAGTTTTGTCTACAGTGCACGACTGCTGAACCCCACCTTGGAAGAAAGGAACTTTAGGTCAACTAACATCCTATCCATTTTTTTTGTTTTCAAGAGGTCCTTGAAATTATCTTTATATCATAAGTGTATCTATATTGTTTACTGCAAATCAGTGTGTCTGCCCCTATGCACTCCAAAGTCTGCTATCTAAGCTCTAATGATGTTGTACAATGTTCCTCGAAGGCTTATTAATGACATATGTTGTCACCAAATGCAGGACTTTAACTAAAAGTCACTACAGTCTTGAGGTCATCGGACTTCCGTTGCTTTCCATTAATATTTTAAATGTCTTCAAACTTAAGGTATCAGTGGGCAGTATGTGGCAGTGCAAACTGCATGCAAATGACATCGGGTGCTTTTTTATTTGCAGTAGATTAGCTCATGCCATTAAAAGCCTATTAAGATACATTTTAGGTTGAATAACTACTTGTTTGACATCCAATTGCAACCTTTCCTATTACTTCTTGGAAATACTCAACCCAATTTGGCCATTTCAAACTTTCAAATGTGTACGCCGTTATTCTGAGGTTTTGTACAAAGTGCTCAGCTGGTCACTTGAGGAAAAGATCACTTGCAACTTTTGATGTCCCTCCAGGCATACAAGAGGTCAGACATCTGAGAAATGCAATCTACTTCTTAGTCTTGCGAGTAAGGGAAAACAAGTAGGGTCATTCAGTGGTCCTGTCAGGTCTCAAATATGAGGTGCAGTCTGATTTTCTACTTGCACAGGTCTAAATAAATTCTCATTTGCAGTCAGTCAAGAGCCACCTTGTTGAAACTAAGAGACAGTGGGTAGGTTGACTCATCAATAGTCCCTGACAAGTGGGTAATAAGTTCCAAGGGCAAACATTCCCTATTTTTCAGCACATCTTGTTTGCGCTATACCACAGTGTACTATTCTTAGTTAATTTCAGAATGGCAGAATTACTGTGTCACAGGAATATGCTCCTGAGCCAGGAGTGTGTATAGGAAAATGGGCGCTTGGCTCTGTCTCAACCAAACAAAATTGGATCTGGGACCATCTCTTCACCTCACCGGATTGGAACCAGGTTGGCTATATTGGTTTCGGAATCCAAGGACACCTTTTCCTCCGGTGCCAGTTGACATGTTACTTTCAACTTGTAAGCTTCACCCTGATCCTTTACAAGTTATTGAAGATCCTGAGCCCTCCCCAGCTCTCCTTTCCTGAAGAGTATGGGTAACATACCTTATAACAGGTTTTCCTACCAAAAGACTTAAACCATTCTTTCTATTCTAAGAGCAGTTTCACTTCTCATCAAGAATACAGCGCTGAATGGAAAGGAAACAATAGGCCGGCTAATGATAATTAGCGTATTTAAGCTTCAAGCAGACAAATTGTCAGTTAATAAATGGTACTTTCCTGTGTATTTATATAAAATCCAACTACTGCAATTAATTGGAAATGTTTACATCTCCGTCGTTTGAATTATAGCAACTTAAAATATAGTCTAAAACGCACATGTAGCGTGACTGAATATATCAAAGCAGACGTCTTTCTGTCAAAAAAGTTTATTTTGACAGATTCACAAGCAGGTTTAAATGCAGCACCAGCCAACCTACCCATGTAGGCCTGAACCCATATTCTGCTTATCAGCCTAGTGAATGACAATGTGTGTGGGTTCATTCACCAGTCATTGATAACTTCCATGTCACTGGTAAATCTCCTGCACCATATAATAAGACCTTACTGGTAAGTCAAATGGGCAAATTGGTTATTAGCCAGTTTTGTCATATTTAAGTGTCAAAGCACAAACATTGAGACATGACCAGCAGTGCCTGCATGTGCAGAGAAGAAGAATGAGAAATACCAGTCAGCAGATGAACAGGTGACCACACAAAAAATGGATTTTCAAACAGTGTTGGAGAAGTGGCATAATGTTACAAATTTCTTAGTAGCACAGAATTCATACTGAGTACTTTAGAAAAAATGAACTGCAGGAAAGGATAACTCCTTTCCTATGTTCCACTTTTAAGTAGTATTTGGTATTCCCATTAGGACATCCATGCAGTCCCAAGGTTTTGTGCAAGGTTGGATCCAATGTTAAGATGCACACAGCCACCTGCTGTGCTTGCTCACATAATGCTGTTTTCTTATCCTCAAAACTTGTTCTATAATCACTGTTTTGACCAAGTACAGGAAAACAACTTCAGGCCACAGTGCTGTGGGCAATTACCATCATGTTCTCTTATTACAGAGGTCAAATCCAAAAATGTCAGCAGGCTCTTTGTGGCATAGAGGACTTCATGCATATGAAAGCTTGTACACTTTCATAAAACACTTGCTATGTTTTTCAAGAATGTACCCATGCAATTTCACGTGTGAATTCTACCCGCTCCCTTGCCTAACATCCCACGTCAAAGTTTACACATTCACCATGTAGAACATACTACAAATTTACCAGTTTCAAAGTAGTAATTTTAAATACAGTTCAGCAGATAATTTGTGCATATTGGTCAATTGAGGTAAAAGTTTATGAAATTTCAAGTTTAGCTTTCCTATGAAGTGTTGTGCCCACCTTAATACACAGAGACAGAGGCTCTATTTGTAATAAGTCTATATAGTAGTATGCATGTGTATATACAAATAGATATGTAAATGTATGCCCATAACTACATGTACATATTTCATGCTTTCCCGCTCTCTTTATTAGTAGATTGCATTTTTGATTATTTATATGCATTGTAAACATTACAAAGATTGTCTCCAACAAAATTAAACAGTATCCAAAGGTTGTCCAAAAACTTTGTAAAGTTCCACATTCTCTGTTGCTCTATGATCTTTGCCACATTTGTTTCAAAGTAATAACAGCATTAATCGTTGTATTATCATCAGTTCTGATTATAGACGGAGTATTTTAGAACCATCTATGTTATTCTAGAAAACCCAAAATCCAAACTACAAAAAATCCAAACTACAAAACGGGCCTGGAAATTGTTTAAAAAAATATATATATTTTCATCTAAATACATTGCTTGGAATCTCAACATCTGGCATTAATTTTCTATTTTCCTCTTTGGGGCTATCTAGTTGTTCCAACTACCAGAAAAGTGGCAACAGTGCTGAAAGCGCGTAACTACTGCATCTCAGTGAAAATAAAGGGATGAATGTTTTGTGTTATACAGCGACATAGAATCATCTGGCATGTAATGTCTCTGATTGTCCTGAAGAATTTTACAGCTAGCCTTTTCCAGATGCCCTTTGCACAATTGTGCATCTAGTCCCCTCTATTGTTTGCTCACCGATATCCTGATGGGACCACTCAGAAGGTATCTAGAGTGAATTAGAAATAACTACTGAACAGTATTCCTATAAAATATTGTGTTTATTGTATATGTATCACCATTTGCTACTTTGTAAGTTTTTTGATATCAAACACTACAACATTCAGACTTCGAGTATGGACTTTTAGAAAAAAAACTAATTCTGGCTCTGCCCTAAGTGTGTTTCTTTATCAGGCAAAGAATGAAAGTACAAGAGCAAATACTGCAAAGTCTGCCAGAGGCCAGAATGTCATACTGGAATGCTGAGGTTGTTTAAGGTGTAGAGGGACAGCTATTTTTCATGTCTCCCTGCTAGGACACAAACATGCAGGGATTTTCTTGTATTTTGACACTCTATGTATATAAAAATCTTAATATGAATACTCCAAGAAAATACAACCTGTCTGATCTTAGGGAACCTACTTCGTTCTGTTTTTTCCTTGTATGGGATATGGTTCACTGACAGCAAACTATCAACATAGCCTCTAAGGTCACCTTCAATATGAAAAGCAATATTCCAGTTTTGTCTACAGTGCACGAGTGCTGAACCCCACCTTGGAAGAAAGGAACGTTAGGTCAACTAACATCCTATCCATTTTTTTTGTTTTCAAGAGGTCCTTGAAATTATCTTTATATCATAAGTGTGTCTATATTGTTTAGTGCAAATCACTGTCTCTGTCCCTATGCACTCCACAGTCTGCTGCCTCAGCTCTAATGATGTTTTACCCTGATCCTCAAAGGCTTATTAATAACATGTGTTGTCACCAAATGTATGACTTTAACTAAAAGTCACTACAGTCTTGAGGTCATCGGACTTCCGTTCCTTTCCATTCATATTTTAAATGTCTTGAAACTTGAGGTATCAGTGGGTAGTATGTGGCAGTGCAAACTGCATGCAAATTACATCGGTGCTTTTTTATTTGCAGTAGATTAGCTCATGCAATTAAAAGCCTAGTAAGATACAATTTAAGTTTAATAACTACTTGTTTGACATCCAATTGCAACCTTTTCTATTACTTCTTGGATAAACTCAACCCATTGTGGCCATTTCAAACTTTCAAATGTGGACGCCGTTATTCTGAGGTTTTGTGCAAAGTGCTCAACTGGTCACTTGAGGAAAAGTCCACTTGCAACTTTTCATGTCCCTCCAGCCATACAAGAGGTCAGACATCTGAGAAATGCAATCTACTTCTTAGTCTTGCGTGTAAAGGAAAACAAGTAGAGTCACTCGGTGGTCCTGGCAGGTCACAAATACGAGGTGCAGTCTGATTTTCTACTTGAACAGGTCTAAAAAAGGTCTCATTTGCAGTCAGTCAAGAGCCACCTTGTTGAAACTAAGAGACAGTGGGTAGGTTGACTCATCAATAGTCCCTGACCAGTGGGTAATAAGTTCCAAGGGCAAACATTCCCTATTTTTCAGCACATCTTATTTGCGCTATCCCACAGTGTACTATTCTTATTTAATTCCAGCATGGCAGAATTACTCAGTCACAGGAATAGGCTCCTGAGCCAGGAGTGTGTATAGGAAAATGGGCGGTTGGCTCTTTCTCAACCAAACAAAATTGGATCTGGGACCATCTCTTCACCTCACTGTATTGGAACCAGGTTGGCTATATTGGTTTCGGATCCAAGGACACCTTTTCCTCCGGTGCCAGTTGACATGTTACTTTCAACTTGTAAGCTTCACCCTGATCCTTTACAAGTTATTGAAGATCCTGAACCTTCCCCAGCTCTCCTTTATGGAAGAGCATGAGTAACATTCCTTATAACAGGTTTTCCTACCAAAAGGCTCAAACCATTCTTTCTGTTCTAAGAGCAGTTTCACTTTTCATCAAGAATACAGCGCTGAATGGAAAGGAAACAGCAGGCCGGCTAATGATAATTAGCGTATTTAAGCTTCAAGCAGACAAATTGTCAGTTAATAAATGGTACTTTCCTGTGTATTTATATAAAATCCAACTACTGTCATTTATTGGAAATGTTTACATCTCCGTCGTTTGAATTATAGCAACCTGAAATATAGTCTAAAACGTACATGTAGTGTGACTGAATGTATCAAAGCAGACCTCTTTCTGTCAAAAAAGTTTATTTTGACAGATTCACCAGCAGGTTTAAATGCAGCACCAGTCAACCTACCCATGTAGGCCTGAACCCATAGTCTGCTTATCAGCCTAGTGAATGACAATGTGTGTGCTTTCGTTCACCAGTCATTAATAACGTCCATGTCACTGGTATATCTCATGCACTATATAATGAGACCTTACTGGTAAGTCAAATGTGCAAATTGGTTGTTAGCCATTTAAGGGTCAAAGCACATACATTGAGACATGACCAGCAGTGCCTGCGTGTGCAGAGAAGAAGAATCAGAAATACCAGTCAGCAGATGAACAGGTGACAACACAAAAAATTGATTTTCAAACAGTGTTGGAAAAGTGGCATAATGTTAAAAATTTCTTAGTAGCACAGGCTTCATACTGAGTGCTTTAGAAAAAAAGAACTGCAGGAAAGGATAACTCCTTTCCTATGTTCCACTTTTAAGTAATATTTGGTATTGCCATTAGGACAGCCATGCAGTACCATTGTTTTGTGCAAGGTTGGATCCAATGTTAAGATACACACAGCCACCTGCTGTGCCCGCTCACATAATGCTGTTTTGTTAGCCTCAAAACTTGTTCTATAATCACTGTTTTTACCAAGTACAGGAAAACAACTTCAGGCCACAGTGCTGTGGGCAGTTACCATCATGTTCTCTCATTACCGAGGTCAAATCCAAAAATGTCAGTAGGCTCTTTGTGGCATAGAGAACTACATGCATATGAAAGCTGGTACACTTCAATAAAACACTTGCTATGTTTTCCAAGAATGTACCCATGCAATTTCACGTGTGAATTCTACCCGCTCCCTTGCCTAACATCCCACGTCAAAGTTTACACTTTCACCATGTAGAACATACTAGAAATTTACCAGTTTCAAAGTATTAATTTTAAATACAGTTCAGCAGATAATTTGTGCAAATTGGTCAATTGAGGTAAAAGTTTATGAAATTTCAAGTTTAGCTTTCCTATGAAGTGTTGTGCCCACCTTAATACAGAGAGACAGAGTCTCTATTTGTAATAAGTGTATACAGTAGTATGCATGTGTATATACAAATAGTTATATAAATGTATGCCCAAAACTACATGTACATATTTCATGCTTTCCCGCTCTCTTTATTAGTAGATTGCATTTTTGATGATTTATATGCATTGTAGACATTACAAACATTGTCTCCAACAAAATTAAACAGTATCCAAAGGTTGTCCAAAAACTTTGTAAAGTTCCACATTCTCTGTTGCTCTATGATCTTTGCCACATTCGTTTCAAAGTAATAACAGCATTAATCATTGTATTATCATCAGTTCTGATTATAGGCGGAGCATTTTAGAACCATCTATGTTTTTCTACAAAACCCAAAATCCATTCTAGAGTGGCCTGGAAATAGTTGAAAAAAATAAAATATTTTCTTCTAAATATATTGCTTGGAATCTCAACATCTCTCATTAATTTTCTGTTTTCCTCTTTGCGGCTGATCTAGTTGTTCCAACTACCAGAAAAGTGGCAACAGTGCAGAAAGCAGGTAACTACTGCATCTCAGTGTAAATAAAGGGATGAATGTTTTATATTACACAGCGACATAGAGTCATATGGCATGTAATGTCTCTGATTGTCCTGAAGAAGTTTACAGCTAGCCTTTTCCAGATGTCCTTTGCACAATTGTGCATCTAGTCCCCTCTATTGTTTGTTTACCGATATCCTGATGGGACCGCTCAGAAGGTATCTAGAGTAAATTAGAAATAACTACTTAACAGTATTCATATAAAATATTGTGTTTATTGTATATGTATCACCAGTTGCTACTTTGCAAGTCTTTTCATATCAAACACTACAACATTCAGACTTAGAGTATGTACTTTTTAGAAAAAAAACAAATTCTTGCTCTGCCCTTAGTGTGTTTCTTTCTCAGGCAAAGAATTAAAGTACCTGAGCAAATACTGCAAAGTCTACCAGAGACCACAATATCATACTGGATTGCTGCGGTAGTTTTAGGTGTGGAGGGACAGCTATTTTTGATATCTCCCTGCTAGGACACAAACATGCAGGGATTTTCTTAAATTTTGACACACTACGTATATAAAAATCTCAATATGATGACTGCAAGAAAATACAACCTGTCTGATGTTAGGGATCCTCTTTGATTCTGTTTTTTCCTTGTATGGGATATGGATGAATGCCAGCAAACTATCAACTTAACCTCTAAGATGACCTTCAATATGAAAAGCAATGGTCCAGTTTTGTCTACAGTGCACAACTGCTGAACCCCACCTTGGAAGAAAGGAACTTTAGGTCAACTAACATCCTATCAATTTTTTTTTGTTTTCAAGAGGTTCTTGAAATTATCTTTATATCATAAGTGTATCTATATTGTTTAGTGCAAATCAGTGTCTCTGTCCCTATGCACTCCACAGTCTGCTGTCTAAGCTCTAATGATGTTGTATCATGTTCCTCGAAGGCTTATTAATGACATGTGTTGTCACCAAATGTAGGACTTTAACTAAAAGTCAATACAGTCTTGAGGTCATCAGACTTCCGTTCCTTTCCATTCATATTTCAAATGTCTTTAAACTTGAGGTATCACTGGGCAGTATGTGGCAGTGCAAACTGCATGCAAATGACATCGGGTGCTTTTTTATTTGCAGTAGATTAGCTCATGCCATTAAAAGCCTATTAAGATACATTTTAAGTTTAATAACTACTTGTTTGACATCCAATTGCAACCTTTCCTATTACTGCTTGGAAATACTCAACCCAATTTGGCCATTTCAAACTTTCAAATGTTTACACCGTTATTCTGAGGTTTTGTACAAAGTGCTCAGCTGGTAACTTGCGGAAAAGATCACTTGCAACTTTTGATGTCCCTCCAGCCATACAAAAGGTCAGACATCTGAGAAATGTAATCTACTTCTTAGTCATGCGTGTAACGGAAAAGAAGTAGAGTCATTCAGTGGTCCTGGCAGGTCACAAATACCAGGTGCAGTCAGATTTTCTACTTGCACAGGTCTAAAAAAATTATCGTTTGCAGTCAGTCAAGAGCCACCTTGTTGAAACTAAGAGAAAGTAGGTCGGTTGACTCATCAATAGTACCTGACCAGTGGGTAATAAGTTCCAAGGGCTAACATTCCCTATTTTTCAGCACATCTTGTTTGCGCTATCCCACAGTGTACTATTTTTAGTTAATTCCAGCATGGCAGAATTACTCTGTCACAGGAATAGGCTCCTGAGCCAGGAGTGTGTATAGGAAAATGGGCGGTTGGCTCTTTCTTAACCAAACAAAATTGGATCTGGGACCATCTCTTCACCTCACTGGATTGGAAACAGGTTGGTTATATTGGTTTCGGGATCCAAGGACACCTTTTCCTCCGGTGCCAGTGGACATGTTACTTTCAACTTGTAAGCTTCACCCTGATCCTTTACAAGTTATTGAAGATCCTGAACCCTCCCCAGCTCTCCTTTCTGGAAGAGCATGAGTAACATACCTTATAACAGGTTTTTCTACCAAAAGGCTCAAACCATTCTTTCTGTTCTAAGAGCAGTTTCACTTCTCATCAAGAATAGAGCGCTGAAAGGAAAGGAAACAACAGGTAGGCTAATGATAATTAGCGTATTTAAGCTTCAAGCAGACAAATTGTCAGTTAATAAATGGTTCTTTCCTGTGTATTTATATAAAATCCAACTACTGCAATTAATTGGAAATGTTTACATCTTCGTCGTTTGAATTATAGGAACCTAAAATATAGTCTAAAACGTACATGTAGCGTGACTGAATATATCAAAGCAGACCTCTTTCTGTCAAAAAAGTTCATTTTCACAGATTTAGCAGCAGGTTTAAATGCAGCACCAGTCAACCTACCCATGTAGTCCTGAACCTATATTCTGCTTATCAGCCTAGTGAATGACAATGTGTGTGCTTTCGTTCACCAGTCATTAATAACGTCCATGTCACTGGTGTATCTCCTGCACCATATAATAAGACCATAATGGTAAGTCAAATGGGCAAATTGGTTATTAGCCAATTTTGTCATATTTAAGGGTCAAAGCACATACATTGAGACATGACCAGCAGTGCCTGCGTGTGCAGTGAAGAAGAATCAGAAATACCAGTCAGCAGATGAACAGGTGACCACACAAAAAAATTGATTTTCAAACAGTGTTGGAAAAGTGGCATAATGTTACAAATTTCTTAGTAGCACAGGATTCATACTGAGTACTTTAGAAAAAAGGAACTGCAGGAAAGGCTAACTCCTTTCCTATGTTCCACTTTTAAGTAGTATTTGGTATTGCCATTAGGACATCCATGCAGTACCATTGTTTTGTGCAAGGTTGGATCCAATGTTAAGATACACACGAGCACCTGCTGTGCTTGCTCACATAATCCTGTTTGATATCCCCAAAACTTGTTCTATAATCACTGTTTTTACCAAGTACAGGAAAACAACTTCCGGCCACAGTGCTGTGGGCAATTACCATCATGTTCTCTCCTTACAGTGGTTAAATCCAAAAATGTAAGCAGGCTCTTTGTGGCATAGAGAACCACATGCATATGAAAGCTGGTACACTTTCATAAAACACTTGCTATGTTTTCCAAGAATGTACCCATGCAATTTCACATGTGAATTCTAACTGCTCCCTTGCCTAACATCCCCCGTCAAAGTTTAAACTTTCACCATGGAGAACATACTACTAATTTAGCACTTTCAAAGTAGTAATTTTAAATACAGTTCAGCAGATAATTTGTGCAAATTGGTCAATTGACGTAAAAGTTTATGAAATTTCAAGTTTAGCTTTCCTATGAAGTGTTGTGCCCACCTTAATACAGAGAGACAGAGGCTCTATTTGTAATAAGTCTATATAGTAGTATGCATGTGTATATACAAATAGATATATAAATGTATGCCCATAACTACATGTACATATTTCATGCTTTCCCGCTCTCTTTATTAGTAGATTGCATTTTTGATGATTTAAATGCATTGTAGATATTACAAAGATTGTCTCCAACAAAATTAAACAGTGTCCAAAGGTTGTCCAAAAACTTTGTAAAGTTCCACATTCTCTGTTGCTCTATGATCTTTGCCACATTCGTTTCAAAGTAATAACAGCATTAATCATTGTATTATCATCAGTTCTGATTATAGACGGAGCATTTTAGAACCATCTATGTTTTTCTACTAAACCTAAAATCCATTCTAGACTGGCCTGGAAATAGTTGAAAAGAATAAAATATTTTCATCTAAATACATTGCTTGGAATCTCAACATCTTGCATTAAATTTCTGTTTCCCTCTTTGCGGGTGATCTAGTTGTTCCAACTACTAGAAAAGTGGCAACAGTGCAGAAAGCAGGTAACTACTGCATCTCAGAGTAAATAAAGGGATGAATGTTTTATATTATACAGCGACATAGAATCATATGGCATGTAATGTGTCTGATTGTCCTGAATAAGTTTACAGCTAGCCTTTTCCAGATGTCCTTTGCAAAATTGTTCATCTAGTCCCCTCCATTGTTTGCTTACCGAATATCCTGATGGGACCGCTCAGAAGGTATCTAGCGTGAATTAGAAATACCTACTTAACAGTATTCATATAAAATATTGTGTTTATTGTATATGTATCAACAGTTGCTACTTTGTAAGTTTTTTTATATCAAACACTACAACATTCAGACTTAGAGTATGGACTTTTTAGAAAAAAAACAAATTCTTGTTCTGCCCTTAGTGTGTTTCTCTCTCAGGCAAAGAAATAAAGTACCTGAGCAAATACTGCAAAGTCTGCCAGAGACCAGAATATCATAGTGGATTGCTGTGGTAGTTTTAGGTGTGGCGGGACAGCTATTTTTGATATCTCCCTGCTAGGACACAAACATGCAGGGATTTTCTTGAATTTTGACACACTACGTATATAAAAATCTTAATATGATGACTCCAAGAAAATACAACCTGTCTGATGTTAGGGATCCTCTTTGATTCTGTTTTTTCCTTGTATGGGATATGTTTGACTGCTAGCAAACTATCAACTTAGCCTCTAAGATGACCTTCAATATGAAAAGCAATGTTCCAGTTTTGTCTACAGAGCACGACTGCTGAACCCCACCTTGGAAGAAAGGAATTGTAGGTCAACTAACATCCTATCCATTTTTTTTTTTTCAAGAGGTCCTTGAAATTATCTTGATATCATAAGTGTATATATATTGTTTAGTGCAAATCAGTGTCTCTGTCCCTATGCACTCCACAGTCTGCTGTCTAAGATCTAATAATGTTGTATCATGTTCCTCGAAGACTTATTAATAACATGTGTTGTCACCAAATGTAGGACTTTAACTAAAAGTCACTACAGTCTTGAGGTCATCGGACTTCCATTCCTTTCCATTCCTTTTTCAAATGTCTTTAAACTTGAGGTATCAGTGGGCAGTATGTGGCAGTGCAAACTGCATGCAAATGACATCGGGTGCTTTTTTATTTGTAGTAGACTAGCTCATGCCATTAAAAGCCTGTTAAGATACATTTTAAGTTTAATAACTACTTGTTGGACATCCAATTGCAACCTTTCCCATTACTTCTTGGAAATACTCAACCCAATTTGGCCGTTTGAAACTTTCAAATGTGTACGCCGTTTTTCTGAGGTTTTGTTCACAGTGCTCAGCTGGTCACTTGAGGAAAAGATCATTTGCAAATTTTGATGTCCCTCCAGGCATACAAGAGGTCAGACATCTGAGAAATGCAATCTACTTCTTAGTCATGCGTGTAAAGGAAAACAAGTAGAGTCATTCAGTGGTCCTGGCAGGTCACAAATACGATGTGCAGTATGATTTTCTACTTCCACAGGTCTAAAAAAATTCTCATTTGCAGTCAGTCAAGAGCCACCTTGTTGAAACTAAGAGACAGTGGGTAGGTTGACTCATCAATAGTCCCTGACCAGTGGGTAATAAGTTCCAAGGGCAAACATTCCCTATTTTTCAGCACATCTTGTTTGCGCTATCCCACAGTGTACTATTCTTAGTTAATTCCAGCGTGGCAGAATTACTCTGTCACAGGAATAGGCTCCTGAGCCAGGAGTGTGTATAGGAAAATGGGCGGTTGGCTCTTTCTCAACCAAACAAAATTGGATCTGGGACCATCTCTTCACCTCACTGGATTGGAACCAGGTTGGCTATATTGGTTTCGGGATCCAAGGACACCTTTTCCACCGGTGCCAGTGGACATGTTACTTTCAACTTGTAAGCTTCACCCTGATCCTTTACAAGTTATTGAAGATCCTGAACCTTTCCCAGCTCTCCTTTCTTGAAGAGCATGAGTAACATACCGTATAACAGGTTTTCCTACCAAAAGGCTCAAACCATTCTTTCTATTCTAAGAGCAGTTTCACTTCTCATCAAGAATACAGCGCTGAATGGAAAGGAAACAGCAGGCCGGCTAATGATAATTAGCGTATTTAAGCTTCAAGCATACAAATTGTCAGTTAATAGTTGTAGTACAAACTTTATTCGACTTTCTTCAAGTCATAAAAGTATCAAATATTATACATTTCAGTATGCAATAAATAAGATAAAATTTAAATTAAAATAATAAAAGGATACATACAATCAGCGAAATTAAGATATCTTAAAAAAAAAACATAGTTGCAGTCCATTAATAAACTAGATATAAAATTACAACGCTACCCCCATAAGCTTTCTTGTATTTAATACGGAGCATAAAAATTTAGCCAAGGTTCCGCACATCTCAATAGAGGATAGCACCTGGAGACTGGCATACGCGGCGCGACACTGAGGCGTGTTGATTATCCTTAAGAGGGGGACTACTAGGCGTTTTCTCTGCTTAGCATAAAATTTACAAAATAGGACCACGTGAATTGTAGTTTGAGGTGACTTTGCATCACATGGACAGGGCTTCAGCGTGGTACTCCAATTGTTCATAGTAGGGAAGGTTACTAGGCGATGAAATATATCTAACCTCAGTCTGGTGAGAACAAAACGGTGGCGGGGGTTTACCACATTCGACAAATAAGGCTGTATGCCCTCCGTCGACAAAATTATTTGATTGTGAATGACGGTGGGCTTTTTTGATTCAGCCTCCCATCGTGAATCTTCTAGATATTTTAGTACCAGAGCACTCAGGTCTTCCCTAGAGATTTTCCCCAGCGAAGCTGGGATTGTATAAAAAACTTTATTTCCCATATTTTCCAAGAATGTCATAATATATCTTAACCAAGGCACCCTTGCTGCGTATGTGGACTTCATGCAGTCAGTCAGGATGGCCTTATTTAGTTCAGTATATTCTGAGGTCCAAACTTTATGCCATAGCAGTAATGGTTGAATCTTTATCAAGTCTGTGATGAAGGGGAGCCCCAGTTCAGAGTGGACAATGTATGATGATGAACCGTTTGGTACCATCAATAGCTGTCTTATAAAATCATTTTCCACCGTCTGCACTGGGGTACAATTAGTATATCCCCAAATTCCAGACCCGTACATAACGGACGGGGTGCACTTAGCTTTATACATTTTTATCATGTTCGGTGGGGTAACCCCCCTATCCTTTTAGAAAAAAGCCTTAAGGCCACCGTTGTTTTGATAAGCTGGGCTTGTTTCATTTTCCTACAGTTAGCCCAGGAGCCCTGTTTGTCAAACATTATGCCAAGATATGAGAAGGTTCGCGCGGTTTCTACCCTCCCATCTGCGGTAGTAATATTATAAGACTTGCCGCGTTTCCCGCCACAGTTCAAAATAAACGTTTTTGAGCGATTGACGGTGAGTCCCAATTGTGACATAAATGTGATTCAAGTAGTTAAAGGTTTTTGAAGAGCTAGCGGGGTTCTGGCCATTAAAACTGCGTCATCTGCATAGAGTAGTACCGGGACAGCGCAATTACCTATTTGGGGGAGATCTTTGCAGTCACTAGCCAATACTTTTTCCAAATTATTTATATACATTGAGAACAAGAACGGGGCAAGAACACAACCTTGGTGCACGCCTCTAGGTATGGCAAAAGGGCGAGTACATTCCCCTTTTAGCCCATACCTCACTCTTGCTCGACACCCTGTGTACATTTCACATATAAACTGAATTATGTCTGGTTCTACCCCCATGTTGCTGAAGATATCCCATAACTTATCATGTAGTACAGAGTCAAATGCCGATGTTAGGTCAATAAAAGCCAGATGCAGGTTGCCTTCTCTAATCCTTGTATACTTTCCAATAATAATACTTAAGTTCAGGCTTTGCTCCACTGTCCCAATTCCTTTCCGGAAACCATACTGGACAGAAGATAAAGCATTCTTTTCTTCCGCCCATATTTGCAACCTGTTCAAGATAATTCTCCCTACTAGTTTAGCCGTTGTGTCCAACAAGGAGATTGGCATGTAACAGGCTGGGTTAAGACGATCACCTTTTTTATATATTGGAATGATATTGGAGTCTCGCCAAGATGGTAAGGGACCTCGTATGCAGATAGCCCTCAATACCTGCGTCAATACGGGCCCCCATAGCTGGATATTTGGCTTGTATAAATCAATCGGAACGCCATTGGGGCCCGGAGCTTTCCCTGATTTACTTAGAGTTATGGCTTCCTCTACCTCCTCAAGGCTAAATTGCGGGATTATGGTCAGACGTGTACCTTCCTGGAGACCTTGATCGTGTACAGGAACTGTAGGCCTCAAATCGCTATCTAGCGAATATATTTTAGGAAAATATGCAATCCAATCCTCTTCTGAAATAGCTATTTCCATCCTGGGTGAATCTCTGTCCCCAAACACGAGAGAATTGATTGTTTTCCAAAAGAGGATGTTATCTTTTGTACGGCTAGCTGTGTGTAGAGTCTGCAACAGAGATTTTTTTAGGGTCAATTTCCTTTCCTTCATTGCTGTTTTGTATTCTTGTCTGCACCGGTGTATGTCTGTTGTAGATTTATTTGGGGCTGTTAGAGCCTTTTTCAGATTCCTATGTGCTTGTCCCGGCTTACCACCTCTGATACTAAGGGCTTCTTTTATGGTTTGCATGATCAATGTAAAAGCACTTATGCATCGCCCTGGATCTAGATTCTCACTTAAACAGTCTTCAAAAGCGAGCTTGCAGTCACATAATAACTGTTTCAACAGAGACTTGGAGTCTGTCTGAGACCATTTCAGGGTATATCCATTGCGCGGTGCTAATTCAATGTCATCTACCAGAGTGGCCCTGTCATCCCTGTCTGGTTTGAGGGGAGTTAATGAGAGGTTCAGACTCTGGGGATAATGGTCGCTAATTGCGATGTCGTGCATAGCATAATTCATGAGGTAGTATGCAAAGTGAGTTGACATTAAAACATAATCAATCACAGTATTCGCACCCCTTCCATTGTAAGTTGGTTTAAAATGTGTTTCATCAGAATATAGTTTGTTTACAAAGGATAGGCTATGGATTTGAGCCAATGAATTCATTGCATCTCTTTGGGTGTTATGAGCAAAATGAAGTCTTAAACCAACACCTTCAGGATCCCAGCCACATACCTTATCTGAGGATTCTTTACAGGGGTGGACGTTGAAATCGCCACCCCCAGATCATGAAGATCTCACGGTTATTATTTGCACTTATTTTTTTTAGATTATCTCCCATCTCCGTTAGAATATTGGAGAGCTCACCAGGGGCTGCGTTATTATAAAAGTTAATAATGACTAGATGGGTCTTATGATCCAAGTTACCCTCTATCATTTGATAGAACGAGCTTGTAAATTTCATCTCTAGATTCTGTACTCGTAACTTGTTAGAAATATATATACATAGACCCCCTTTTGGTCTACCGTATCTGGACTGAGCGGCTGGCAAGTGAAATGTTTTATAGCCATAAATATGGAGAGGACTTAATAACCATGTCTCTTGGAGACAGATGCATGAATATTCTTCTATGAAGTTCACCCAGGTCTCATTGCCTATCTTGTTGGTCAGATCTGCAATGTTCCAGAACAGTAAAGCTAACTCCGCTTTCTGTTCAGGAATACCATACTGGTTCTTTGATAAACAGGGAGATAGAACACAGTCGGGTGGATGGATTATGTTTCTAGGGGGGCTGCTCTGATTTAAGTAGGATTGAATCCTATTTCTTGTAGGGTCCGTTGTGTGAGATATGTGTTCTTTATTTAAAACCCGCCCTGATTTATATGCTACCTGGGCTAGCTCATCTGAGGAAACTGTCTGATTCTTGTCAAGTCAATCTATATCTTCTAGAGTCGTAAGAGGGTGGAATCTGTTACACCCTGTAAGGGGGTCTGGTGTATTTAGAGATGCTCTTACATGTTGTGGATTTTTCAGGTTATACCCCACTGGTCTTTGATAAAAGAAACCTAAGGGTAGTAGCGAGATACCTTGGGAAGTGACTTGTCTGGCTCCTAGCTCATAGATAATTCTGTCTACTAAGTTTGGTGAGCTGAATGAGAGGACCACGCAATCTCCTTCCAGCACTTTCTTACTGCTTCCTATCCACTTAATTCTTCTAACCATTTTTATGTCTTTGAAAAGGGGCCCGACCATTCCCGAACCCAGGTGAACTCCTATCCAGTTTAGGGCCTTATTTCTCAGGGCCGTCCATGATTCTTGCTGCTGATCGTTTAGGGGTGGGACATTAGCCAAGACCACTACGTAAGGTGTAGCCTCTGGGGGGAGATGTAGTAAGTCACTTGGCAGATGTAGTAAATTTGAGGATTTGGTCCTACTGAAGGTGTTTCTCCCAGACTTCACATGGGACTGAGTGGTCGTTGTCCTAGATGGGCTGATGCCTACTCTCTTGAATAGTCTAGGATTTGAGGTTATTTGTTCGGGAGGAACATTATAAGCTGTAGTAACGGAGGGTGAAGGTCGGGAAGTTTGATTCAAGTTGGATACTGATGGTTGTATTAATGTCTTTCACAGGGGGTTTAGATTCGAGTATGTACCATTTCTCCTATTTTGCAGGGGAAGTTGAGTGTTATTTTCTTGCTCTGGGATCAGTGATAATGTATTAGGATCCTTTAGTACTGGGTATGAATCTTCCCTGTGTAAAGCCTTTATATATCCTAGGCCTGCCTCAAAATTACTCTCCACCCCCTTTAAACGCTCCAGCATGGAGTCAAGGGTGGCCCCAATGGATGATTTCAGGGTATTTACTAACTCGTGGAGATTTATAAGGAGTAATCTAGTCGTATCTCCTAAACTATTTGACGATTTCTTCCGGAGTGGTTTCTTGGGATGTTTTATAACCGGAGTGGTTGTTATATCTATCACTGTTTTTTTTGTTTTAATTCCTGTCTTCCAGGCCCACCTCCGGTTTTCTTGGTCGTTTAGCAACAGGAGAGATTTCATCCAGGGAGTAAATTATATCAGAGGTGTCTCTGATACATCCGTTAGTGTACTTTGCTTCTGTATACTCGTTCCCATGTTCATTAGATAGGGGCTTATTAAGTAGTTCTGCGGTTTCTGGTGGTTCGTGGGATTGATCTTTAGACCGCAACAGTTTGTCTTCGACAGTGGCAATTTGTTTATCTATCAAGCCCATCGTCCCTGAAATATATTTTAATATAGAAGTACCATCTTTTAAGTTTGCTGAAATATTTGATTTAAAATGCTTCCTTTTACCCATATTATATCTGGTGACAGGATTCCTGTCTAGGTAATAAAGGAGGGGGAAATCAGATAGATTAGCCAGCCTCAAGTCACTGCGCTGCGCTGCCCTAGTTCAGCAGATATTCACAAGAGTCATAGCTTGCTCAAAAGGACTATTTGTCGTATATAATGGTATGACCTCTCTTGCTCAAGTCACTTAGGATACCCCAGGGCCTCGCGCACCCTATTAAGTTGGGCAGGCTAGGCGGTGGGGAGGGGTCCTAGGCAGCCCTGGAAGAGTGAGGCTTCTTACAGTCCTTTTGTCCTTTAGCCTTAGACCGCAGGGTTAAGAGGTATTGGTCCCAAATACCAAAGATTAAAGAGGGGTGGCCCAGCCCAGTCTCCTACTGGCGATGACGGGCGCATGAGGGGCCCGCCCTTGGCCCGGGCGCTGCCCGCACGCATCCCACGACATCGGGAACGCGCAGTTTTGTTTAAAGGGCTCCAGCCCCCGGCAACCAGTGACGCCTTCCTCCTCGTGGCCAATGCGCTTCCCGCGACAGCGGGAGGGTGAAGTTTTGTTTAAAGGGCTCCTGCCCCCGACAACCAGTGAAGCCTTCCTCCTCGTCAGTAAATAAATGGTTATTTTCTGTGTATTTATATAAAATCCAACTACTGCAATTAATTGGAAATGTTTACATCTCCGTCGTTTGAATTATAGCAACCTAAAATATAGTCTAAAACGTACATGTAGCATGACTGAATATATCAAAGCAGACCTCTTTCTGTCAAAAAAGTTTATTTTGACAGATTCACCAGCAGGTTTAAATGCAGCACCATTCAACCTACCCATGTAGGCCTGAACCCATATTCTGCTTATCAGCCTATTGAATGACAATGTGTGTGCTTTCGTTCACCAGTCATTAATAACGTCCATGTCACTGGTATATCTCCTGCACCATATAATAAGACCTTACTGGTATGTCAAATGGGCAAATTGGTTATTAGCCAATTTTGTCATATTTAAGGGTCAAAGCACATACATTGAGATATGACCAGCAGTGCCGGCGTGTGCAGAGAAGAAGAATCAGAAATACCAGTCAGCAGATGAACAGGTGACAACACAAAAAATGGATTTTCAAACAGTGTTGGAAAAGTGGCATAATGTTACAAATTTCTTAGTAGCACAGGATTCAGACTCAGTACTTTAGAAAAAAGGAACTACAGGAAAGGATAACTCCTTTCCTATGTTCCACTTTTAAGTAGTATTTGATATTGCCATTAGGACATCCATGCAGTACCATTGTTTTGTGCAAGGTTGGATCCAATGTTCAGATGAATAGAGCCACCTGCTGTGCTTGCTCACATAATACTGTTTTGTTATCCACAAAACTTCTTCTAAAATCACTGTTTTTCCCAAGTACAGGAAAACAACTTCAGGCCACAGTGCTGTGGGCAATTACCATCATGTTCTCTCATTACAGAGGTCAAATCCAAAAATGTCAGCAGGCTCTTTGTGGCATAGAGAACTACATGCATATGAAAGCTGGTACACTTTCATAAAACACTTGCTATGTTTTCCAAGAATGTACCCATGCAATTTCACGTGTGAATTCTACCCGCTCCCTTGCCTAACATCCCACGTCAAAGTTTACACTTTCACCATGTAGAACAAACTACAAATTTACAAGTTTCAAAGTAGTAATTTTAAATACAGTTCAGCAGATAATTTGTGCAAATTGGTCAATTGAGGTAAAAGTTTATGACATTTCAAGTTTAGCTTTCCTATGAAGTGTTGTGCCCACCTTAATACAGAGAGACAGAGGCTCTATTTTTAATAAGTCTATATAGTAGTATGCATGTGTATATACAAATAGATATATAAATGTATGCCAATAACTGCATGTACATATTTAATGCTTTCCCGCTCTCTTTATTAATAGATTGCATTTTTGAAGATTTATATGCATTGTAGACATTACAAAGATTGCCTCCAACAAAATTAAACAGTGTCCAAAGGTTGTCCAAAAACTTTGTAAAGTTCCACATTCTCTGTTGCTCTATGATCTTTGCCACATTCGTTTCAAAGTAATAACAGCATTAATCATTGTATTATCATCAGTTCTGATTATAGATGGAGCATTTTAGAACCATCTATGTTTTTCTACAAAACCTGAAATCCATTCTAGACTGGCCTGGAAATAGTTGAAAAAAATAAAATATTTTTATCTAAATACATTGCTTGGAATCTCAACATCTGGAATTAATTTTCTGTTTTCCTCTTTGCAGGTGATCTAGTTGTTCCAACTACCAGAAAAGTGGCAACAGTGCAGAAAGCAGGTAACTACTGCATCTCATTGTAAATAAAGGGATGAATGTTTTATATTATATAGCGACATAGAATCATAAGGCATGTAATGTTTCTGATTGTCCTGAAGAATTTTACAGCTAGGCTTTTCCAGATGTCCTTTGCACAATTGTGCATCTAGTCCCCTCTATTGTTTGCTTACCGATATCCTGATGGGACCGCTCAGAAGGTATCTAGAGTTAATTAGAAATACCTACTTAACAGTATCATTATAAAATATTGTGTTTATTGTATATGTATCACCAGTTGCTACTTTGTAAGTTTTTTTATATCAAACACTACAACATTCAGACTTGGAGTATGGACTTTTTAGAAAAAAAACAAATTCTTGCTCTGCCCTTAGTGTGTTTCTTTTTCAGGCAAAGAATTAAAGTACCTGAGCAAATACTGCAAAGTCTGCCAGAGACCAGAATATCACAGTGGATTGCTGCAGTAGTTTTAGGTGTGGAGGGACAGCTATTTTTGATATCTCGCTGCTAGGACACAAGTATGCAGGGATTTTCTTGAATTTTGACACACTACGTGTATAAAAATCTTAATATGATGACTCCCAGAAAATACAACCTGTCTGAAGTTAGGGATCCTCTTTGATTCTGTTTTTTCCTTGTATGGGATATGGTTGAATGCCAGCAAATTATCAACTTAGCCTCTAAGATGACCTTCAATATGAAAAGCAATGGTCCAGTTTTGTCTACAGTGCATGACTGCTGAATCCCACCTTGGAAGAAAGGAACTTTAGGTCAACTAACATCCTATCCATTTTTTTTTTGTGTTCAAGAGGTCCTTGAAATTATCTTGATATCATAAGTGTCTCTATATTGTTTAGTGCAAATCAGTGTCTCTGTGTCTATGCACGCCACAGTCTGCTGTCTAAGCTCTAATGATGTTGTATCATGTTCCTCGAAGGCTTATTAATAACATGTGTTGTCACCAAATGTAAGACTTTAACTAAAAGTCACTACAGTCTTGAGGTCATCGGACTTCCATTCCTTTCCATTCATATTTCAAAAGTCTTTAAACTTGAGGTATCAGTGGGCAGTATGTGGCAGTGGAAACAGCATGCAAATGACATCGGGTGATTTTTTATTTGCAGTAGATTAGCTCATGCCATTAAAAGCCTAATAAGATACATTTTAAGTTTAATAACTACTTGTTTGACATCCAATTGCAACCTTTCTTATTACTTCTTGGAAATACTCAACCCAATTTGGCCATATCAAACTTTCAAATGTGTGCGCCATTATTTTGAGGTTTTGTGCAAAGTGCTCAGCTGGTCACTTGAGGAAAAGATCACTTGCAACTTTTGATGTCCCTAAAGCCATACAAGAGGTCAGACATCTGAGAAATGCAATCTACTTCTTGGTCTTGCGTGTAAAGGAAAACAAGTAGAGTCTTTCAGTGGTCCTGGCAGCTCACAAATACGAGTTGCAGTCTGAGTTTCTACTTGCACAGGTCTAAAAGAATTCTCATTTGCAGTCAGTCAAGAGCTACGTTGTTGAAACTAAGAGACAGTGGGTAGGTTGACTCATCATTAGTCCCTGACCAGTGGGTAATAAGTTCCAAGGGCAAACATTGCCTATTTTTCAGCACATCTTGTTTGCGCTATCCCACAGTGTACTATTCTTAGTTAATATCAGCATGGCAGAATTACTGTGTCACAGGAATATGCTCCTGAGGAGTGTGTATAGGAAAATGGGCGGTTGGCTCTTTCTCAACCAAACAAAATTGGATCTAGGAACATCTCTTCATCTCACCGGATTGGAACCAGGTTGGCTATATTGGTTTCGGGATCCAAGGACACCTTTTCCTCCGGTGCCAGTTGACATGTTACTTTCAACTTGTAAGCTTCACCCTGATCCTTTACAAGTTATTGAAGATCCTGAACCCTCCCCAGCTCTCCTTTCTTTAAGAGCATGAGTAACATACCTTATAACAGGTTTTTCTACCAAAATGCTCAAACCATTCTTTCTGTTCTAAGATCAGTTTCACTTCTCATCAAGAATACAGCACTGAATAGAAGGGAAACAATAGGCCGGCTAATGATAATTAGCGTATTTAAGCTTCAAGCAGACAAATTGTCAGTTAATAAATGGCACTTTCCTGTGTATTTATATAAAATCCAACTACTGCAATTAATTGGAAATGTTTACATCTCCGTCGTTTGAATTATAGCAACCTAAAATATAGTCTAAAACGCACATGTAGCTTGACCGAATACATCAAAGCAGACCTCTTTCTGTCAAAAAAGTTTATTTTGACAGATTCACCAGCAGGTTTAAATGCAGCACCAGTCAACCTACCCATGTAGGCCTGAACCCATATTCTGCTTATCAGCCTAGTGAATGACAGTGTGTGTGCTTTCGTTCACTAGTCATTAATAACTTCCATGTCACTGGTATATCTCCTGCACCATATAATAAGACCTTACTGGTAAGTCAAATGGGCAAATTGGTTATTAGCCAAGTTTGTCATATTTAAGAGTCAAAGCACATACATTGAGACATGACCAGCAGTGTCTGCGTGTGCAGAGAAGAACAATCAGAAATACCAGTCAGCAGATGAACAGGTGACCAAACAAAAAATGGATTTTCAAACAGTGTTGGAAATGTGGCATAATGTTACAAATTTCTTAGAAGCACAGGATTCATACTGAGTACTTTAGAAAAAAGTAACTGCAGGAAAGGATAACTCCGTTCCTATGTTCCACTTTTAAGTAGTATTTGGTATTGCCATTAGGACATCCATGCAGTACCATTGTTTTGTGCAAGGTTGGATCCAATGTTAAGATACACGCAGCCACCTACTGTGGTTGCTCACATAATGCTGTTTTGTTATCCTCAAAACTTGTTCTATAATCACTGTTTTTATCAAGTACAGGAAAACAACTTCAGGCCACAGTGCTGTGGGCAATTACCATCATGTTCTCTCATTACAGAGGTCAAATCCAAAAATGTCAGCAGGCTCTTTGTGGCATGGAGAACTATATGCATATGAAAGCTGATACACTTTCATAAAACACTTGCTATGTTTTCCAAAAAATGTACCCATGCAATTTCACGTGTGAATCCTACCCGCTCCCTTGCCTAACATCCCACATCAAAGTTTACACTTTCACCATTTAGAATATACTACAAATTTACCAATTTCAAAGTAGTAATTTTAAATACAGTTCAGCAGATAATTTGTGCAAATTGGTCAATTGAGGTAAAAGTTTATGAAATTTCAAGGTTAGCTTTCCTATGAAGTGTTGTGCCCACCTTAATACAGAGAGACAGAGGCTCTATTTGTAATAAGTCTATATAGTAGTATGCATGTGTATATACAAATACATATATAAATGTATGCCCATAACTACATGTACATATTTCATGCTTTCCTGCTATCTTTATTATTAGATTGCATTTTTGATGATTCATATGCATTATAAACATTACAAAGATTGTCTCCAACAAAATTAAACATTATCCAAAGGTTGTCCAAAAACTTTGTAAAGTTCCACATTCTCTGTTGCTCTATGATCTTTGCCACATTTGTTTCAAAGTAATAACAGCATTAATCATTGTATTATCATCAGTTTTGATTATAGACGGAGTATTTTAGAACCATCTATGTTTTTCTACAAAACCTAAAATCCATTCAGACAGGCCTGGAAATAGTTGAAAAAAATAAAATATTTTCATCTAAATACATTGCTTGGAATCTCAACATCTGGCATTCATTTTCTGTTTTCCTCTTTGCGGGCGATCTAGTCGTTCCAACTACCATAAAAGTGGCAACTGTGCAGAAAGCAGGTAACTACTGCATCTCAGTGTAAATAAAGGGATGAATGTTTCATGTTATACAGCATCATAGAATCATATGGCATGTAATGTCTCTGATTGCCCTGATGAATTTTACAGCTAGCTTTTTCCAGATGTCTTTTGCACAATGGTGCATCTAGTCCTCTCTATTGTTTGCTTACCGATATCCTGATGGGACCGCTCAGAAGGTATCTAGAGTAAATTAGAAATAACTGCTTAACAGTATTCATATAAAATATTGTGTTTATTGTATATGTATCACCAGTTGCTACTTTGTAAGTTTTTGGATATCAAACACTACAACATTCAGACTTAGAGTATGTACTTTTTAGAAAAAAAACAAATTCTTGCTCTGCCCTTAGTGTGTTTCTTTCTCAGGTAAAGAATTAAAGTACCTGAGCAAATACTGCAAAGTCTGCCAGAGACCAGAATATCATACTGGATTGCTGCAGTAGTTTTAGGTGTGGAGGGACAGCTATTTTTGATATCTACCTGCTAGGACACAAACATGCAGGGATTTTCTTGAATTTTGACACTCTACGTATATAAAAATCTTAATATGATGACTCCAAGAAAATACAACCTGTCTGATGTTAGGGATCCTCTTTGATTCTCTTTCTTCCTTGTATGGGACATGGTTGAATACCATCAAACTATCAACTTAGCCTCTAAGATGACCTTCAATATGAAAAGCAATGTTCCAATTTTGTCTACAGTGCACGACTGCTGAACCCCACCTTGGAAGAAAGGAACTTTAGGTCAACTAACATCCTATGCATTTTTTTTGTTTTCAAGAGGTCCTTGAAATTATCTTTATATAATAAGTGTATCTATATTGTTTAGTGCAAATCAGTGTGTCTGCCCCTATGCACTCCACAGTCTGCTGTTTAAGCTCTAATGATGTTGTATCATGTTCCCCGAAGGCTTATTAATGACATATGTTGTCACTAAATGCAGGACTTTAACTAAAAGTCACTACAGTCTTGAGGTCATCGGACTTCCGTTGCTTTCCATTCATATTTTAAATGTCTTTAAACTTAAGGTATCAGTGGATAGTATGTGGCAGTGCAAACTGCATGCAAATGACATCGGGTGCTTTTTTACTTGCAGTAGATTAGCTCATGCCATTAAAAGCCTATTAAGATACATTTTAAGTTTAATAACTACTTGTTTGACATCCAATTGCAACCTTTCCTATTACTTCTTGGAAATACTCAACCCAATTTGGCCATTTCAAACTTTCAAATGTGTACGCCGTTATTCTGAGGTTTTGTGCAAAGTACTCTGCTGGTCACTTCAGGAAAAGATCACTTGCAACTTTTGATGTCCCTCCAGGCATACAAGAGGTCAGACATCTGAGAAATGCAATCTACTTCTTAGTCTTGCGTGTAAAGGAAAACAAGTAGAGTCATTCAGTGGTCCTGGCAGGTCACAAATACGAGGTGCAGTCTAATCTTCTACTTGCACAGGTCTATATAAATTCTCATTTGCAGTCAGTCAAGAGCCACCTTGTTGAAACTAAGAGACAATGGGCAGGTTGACCCATCAATAGTCCCTGACCAGTGGGTAATAAGTTCCAAGGGCAAACATTCCCTATTTTTCAGCACATTTTGTTTGCGCTATCCCACAGTGTACTATTCTTAGTTAATTCCAGCATGGCAGAATTACTGTGTCACAGGAATATGCTCCTGAGCCAGGAGTGTGCATAGGAAAATTTGCGGTTGGCTCTTTCTCAACCAAACAAAATTGGATCTGGGACCATCTCTTCACCTCACCGGATTGGAACCAGGTTGGCTATATTGGTTTCGGGATCCAAGGACACCTTTTCCTCCGGTGCCAGTTGACATGTTACTTTCAACTTGTAAGCTTCACCCTGATCCTTTACAAGTTATTGAAGATCCTGAGCCCTCCCCAGCTCTCCTTTCTTTAAAAACATGAGTAACATACCTTATAACAGGTTTTTCTACCAAAATGCTCAAACCATTCATTCTGTTATAAGAGCAGTTTCACTTCTCATCAAGAATACAGCACTGAATGGAAAGGAAACAACAGGCTGGCTAATGATAATTAGCGTATTTAAGCTTCGAGCAGACAAATTGTCAGTTAATAAATGGTACTTTCCTGTGTATTTATATAAAATCCAACTACTGCAATTAATTGGAAATGTTTACATCTCCATCCTTTGAATTATAGCAACCTAAAATATAGTCTAAAACGTACATGTAGCGTGACTGAATATATCAAAGCAGACCTCTTTCTGTCCAAAAAGTTTAATTTGACAGATTCACCAGCAGGTTTAAATGCAGCACCAGCCAACCTACCCATGTAGGCCTGAACCCATATTCTGCTTATCAGCCTAGTGAATGACGATGTGTGTGCGTTCCTTCACCAGTCATTAATAACTTCCATGTTACTGGTATATCTCCTGCACCATATAATAAGACCTTATTGGTAAGCCAAGTGGGCAAATTGGTTATTAGCCAGTTTTGTCATATTTAAGGGTCAAAGCACATACATTGAGACATGACCAGCAGTGCCTGCGTGTTCAGAGAAGAAGAATCAGAAATACTAGTCAGCAGATGAACAGGTGACCACACAAAAAATGGATTTTCAAACAGTGTTGGAAAAGTGGCATAATGTTACAAATTTCTTAGTAGCACAGGATTTATACTGAGAACTTTAGAAAAAAGGAACTACAGGAAAGGATAACTCCTTTCCTAAGTTCCACTTTTAAGTAGTATTTGGTATTGCCATTAGGACATCCATGTAGTACCATTGTTTTGTGCAAGGTTGGATCCAATGTTAAGATACAAACAGCCACCTGCTGTGCTTGCTCACATAATGCTGTTTTGTTATCCTCAAAACTTGTTCTATAATCACTGTTTTGACCAAGTACAGGTAAACAACTTCTGGCCACAGTGCTGTGGGCAATTACCATCATGTTCTCTCATTACAGAGGTCAAATCCAAAAATGTCAGTAGGCTCTTTGTGGCATAGAGAATTACATGCATATGAAAGCTGGTACACTTTCATAAAACACTTGCTATGTTTTCCAAGAATGTACCCATGCAATTTCACGTGTGAATCCTACCCGCTCCCTTGCCTAACATCCCACGTCAAAGTTTACACTTTCACCATGTAGAATATACTACAAACTTACCGGTTTCAAAGTAGTAATTTTAAATACAGTTCAGCAGATAAATTGAGCAAATTGGTCAATTGAGGTAAAAGTTTCTGAAATTTCAAGTTTAGCTTTCCTATGAAGTGTTGTGCCCACCTTAATACAGAGAGACAGAGGCTCTATTTGTAATAAGTCTATATAGTAGTATTCAGGTGTATATACAAATAGATATATAAATGTATGCCCATAACTACATGTTCATATTTCATGCTTTCCTGCTCTCTTTATTAGTAGATTGCATTTTTGATGATTCATATGCATTGTAAACATTACAAAGATTGTCTCCAACAAAATTAAACAATGTCCAAACGTTGTCCAAAAACTTTGTAAAGTTCCACATTCTCTGTTGCTCTATGATCTTTGCCACATTTGTTTCAAAGTTTTAACAGCATCAATCATTGTATTATGTTCAGTTCTAATTATAGACTGAGAATTTTAGAACCATCTATGTTGTTCTACAAAGCCCAAAATCCATTCTAGACGGGCCTGGAAATAGTTGAAAAAAATAAAATATTTTCCTCTAAATATATTGCTTGGAATCTCAACATCTGGCATTAATTTTCTGTTTTCCTCTTTGCGGGCGATCTAGTTGTTCCAACTACCAGAAAAGTGGCAACAGTGCAGAAAGCAGGTAACTACTGCATCTCAGTGTAAATAAAGGGATGAATGTTTTATGTTATACAGCGACATAGAATCATATGGCATGTAATGCTCTCTGATTGTCCTGAAGAATTTTACAGCTAGCTTTTTCTAGATGTCCTTTGCACAATTGTGCATCTAGTCCCATCTATTGTTTGCTTACTGATATCCTGATGGGACCGCTCAGAAGGTATCTAGAGTAAATTAGAAATAACTACTTAACAGTATTCATATAAATTATTGTGTTTATTGTATATGTATCACCAGTTGCTACTTTGTAAGTTTGTATATATCAAACACTACAACATTCAGACTTAGAGTATTTACTTTTTAGAAAAAAAAACAAATTCTGGCTCTGCCCTTAGTGTGTTTCTTTCTCAGGCAAAGAATTAAAGTACCTGAGCAAATAATGCAAAGTCTGCCAGAGACCAGAATATCATACTGGATTGCTGTGGTAGTTTTAGGTGTGGAGGGACAGCTATTTTTGATATCTCCCTGCTAGGACACAGACATGCAGGGATTTTCTTGAATTTTGACACTCTACGTATATAAAAATCTTAATATCATGACTTCAAGAAAATACAAATTGTCTGATGTTAGGGATCCTCTTTGATTCTGTTTTATCCTTCTATGGGATATGGTTGAATGCCAGCAAATTATCAACTTAGCCTCTTAGATGACCTTCAATATGAAAAGCGATGGTCCAGTTTTGTCTACAGTGCACGGCTGCTGAACCCCTCCTTGGAAGAAAGGAACTTTAGGTCAACTAACATCCTATCCATTTTGTTTGTTTTCAAGAGGTCCTTCAAATTATCTTTATATCATAAGTGTATCTATATTGTTTAGTGTAAATCAGTGTCTCTGTCCCTATGCACTCCATAGTCTGCTGTCTAAGCTCTAATGATGTTGCATTATGTTCCTCGAAGGCTTATTAATGACATATGTTGTCACCGAATGCAGGACTTTAACTAGAAGTCACTACAGTCTTGAGGTCATCGGACTTACGTTCCTTTCCATTCATATTTCAAATGTCTTTAAACTTAAGGTATCAGTGGGCAGTATGTGGCAGTGCAAACTGCATGCAAATGACATCGGGTGCTTTTTTATTTGCAGTAGATTAGCTCATGCCATTATAAGCCTATGAAGATACATTTTAAGTTTAATAACTACTTGTTTGACATCCAATTGCAACCTTTCCTATTACTTCTTGGAAATACCCAACCCAATTCGGCCATTTCAAACTTTCAAATGTGCACGCCGTTATTCTGAGTTTTTGTGCAAAGTGCTCATCTGGTCACTTGCGGAAAAGATCACTTGCAACTTTTGATGTCCCGCCAGGCATACAAGAGGTCAGACATCTGAGAAATGCAATCTACTTCTTAGTCTTGCGTGTAAGGGAAAACAAGTAGAGTCATTCAGTGGTCCTGGCAGGTCACAAATACGAGGTGCAGTCTGATTTTCTACTTGCACAGGTCTAAATAAATTCTCATTTGCAGTCAGTCAAGAGCCTCCTTGTTGAAACTAAGAGACAGTGGGTAGGTTGACTCATCAATAGTCCCTGACCAGTGGGTAATAAGTTCCAAGAGCAAACATTCCCTATTTTTCAGCACATCTTGTTTGCGCTATCCCACAGTGTACTATTCTCAGTTAATTCCAGCATGGCAGAATTACTGTGTCACAGGAATATGCTCCTGAGCCAGAAGTGTATATAGGAAAATGGGCTTTTGGCTCTTTCTCAACCAAACAAAATTGGATCTGGGACCATCTCTTCACCTCACCGGATTGGAACCAGGTTGGCTATATTGGTTTCGGGATCCAAGGACACCTTTTCCTCCGGTGCCAGGGGACATGTTACTTTCAACTTGTAACCTTCACCCTGATCCTTTACAAGTTATTGAAGATCCTGTGCCCTCCCCAGCTCTCCTTTCTTTAAAAACATGAGTAACATACCTTATAAAAGGTTTTTCTACCAAAATGCTCAAACCATTCTTTCTGTTCTAAGAGCAGTTTCACTTCTCATCAAGAATACATTGCTGAATTGAAAGGAAACAACAGGCCGGCTAATGATAATTAGCATATTTAAGCTTCAAGCAGACAAATTGTCAGTTAATAAATGGTAGTTTCCTGTGTATTTATATAAAATCCAAATACTGCAATTAATTGGAAATGTTTACATCTCCGTCGTTTGAATTATAGCAACCTAAAATATAGACTAAAACGCACATGTAGCTTGACCGAATATTTCAAAGCAGACCTCTTTCTGTCAAAAAAGTTTATTTTGTCAGATTCACCAGCAGGTTTAAATGCAGCACCAGTCAACCTACCCATGTAGGCCTGAACCCATATTCTGCTTATCAGCCTAGTGAATGAAAATGTGTGTGCTTTCGTTCACCAGTCATTAATAACGTCCATGTCACTGGTATATCTCCTGCACCACATAATAAGACCTTACTGCTAAGTCAAATGGGCAATTTGGTTATTAGCCAATTCTGTCATTTTTAAGGGTCAAAGCACATACATTGAGACATGACCAGCAGTGCCTGCGTGTGCAGAGAAGAAGAATCAGAAATACCAGTCAGCAGATGAACAGGTGACCACACAAAAAATGGATTTTCAAACAGTGTTGGAAAAGTGGAATAATGTTACAAATTTCTTAGTAGCACATGATTCATACTGAGTACTTTAGAAAAAAGGAACTGCAGGAAAGGAGAACTCCTTTCCTATGTTCCACTTTTAAATAGTATTTGGTATTGTAATTAGGACATCCATGCAGTACCATTGTTTTGTGCAAGGTTGGATCCACTGTTAAGATACACACAGCCACCTGCTGTGCTTGCTCACATAATGCTGTTTTGTTATCCTCAAAACTTGTTCTACAATCACTGTTTTTACCAAGTACAGGAAAACAAGTTCAGGCCACAGTGCTGTGGGCAATTACCATCATGTTCTCTCATTACAGAGGTCAAATCCAAAAATGTCAGCATGATCTTTGTGGAATAGAGAACTACATGCATATGAAAGATGGTACACATTCATAAAAAAAACTTGCTATGTTTTCCAAGAATGTACCCATGCAATTTCCCGTGTGAATTCTATGCGCTCCCTTGCCTAACATCCCACGTCAAAAATGACACTTTCACCATGTAGAACATAGTACAAATTTACCAGTTTCAAAGTAGTAATTTTAAATACAGTTCAGCAGACAATTTGTGCAAATTGGTCAATTGAGATAAAAGTTCATGAAATTTCAAGTTTAGCTTTCCTATGAAGTGTTGTGCCCACCTTAATACAGAGAGACAGAGGCTCTATTTGTAATAAGTCTATATAGTAGTATGCATGTGTATATACAATTAGATATATAAATGTATGCCCATAACTACATGTACATATTTCATGCTTTCCCGCTCTCTTTGTTAGTAGATTGCATTTTTGATGATTTATATGCATTGTAATCATTACAAAGATTGTCTCCAACAAAATTAAACAGTGTCTAAAAGTTGTCGAAAAACTTTGTAAAGTCCCACATTCTCTGTTGCTCTATGATCTTTGCCACATTCGTTTCAAAGTAATAACAGCATTAATCATTGTATTATCATCAGTTCTGATTATAGACGGAGCATCTTAGAACCATCTATGTTTTTCTACAAAACCCAAAATCCATTCTAGACTGGCCAGGAAATAGTTGAAAAAAGTAAAATATTTTTATCTAAATGCATTGCTTGGAATCTCTGCATTTGGCATTAATTTTCTGTTTTCCTCTTTGCGGGTGATCTAGTTGTTCCAACTACCAGAAAAGTGTCAACAGTGCAGAAAGCAGGTAACTACTGCATCTCAGTGTAAATAAAGGGATGAATGTTTTATATTATACAGCGACATAGAATAATATGGCATGTAATGTCTCTGATTGTCCTGAAGAAGTTTACAGCTAGCCTTTCCCAGATGTCCTTTGCACAATTGTGCATCTAGTCCCCTGTAGTGTTTGCTTACCGATATCCTGATGGGACCGCTCAGAAGGTATCTAGAGTAAATTAGAAATAACAGTATTCATATAAAATATTGTGTTTATTGTATATGTATCAGCAGTTGCTACTTTGTAAGTCTTTTGATATCAAACACTACAACATTCAGACTTAGAGTATGGACTTTTTAGAAAAAAAAAAAAATGATTGCTCTGTCCTTAGTGTGTTTCTTTCTCAGGCAAAGAATTAAAGTACCTGAGCAAATACTGCAAAGTCATCCCGAGACCAGAATATCATACTGGATTGCTGCGATAGTTTTAGGTGTGGAGGGACAGCTATTTTATATATATCCATGCCAGGACACAAACATGCAGGGATTTTCTTGAATTTTGACACACTACGTATATAAAAATCTTAATATGATGACTCCAAGAAAATACAACCTGTCTGATGTTAGGGATCCTCTTTGATTCTGTTTTTTCCTTGTATGGGATATGGTTGAATGCCAGCAAACTATCAAACCATCAACTTAGGGGCATATTTATGCTCCGTTTGCACCACAATCAGTGCAAACGTTGCCCCATATTTAAACTCTGACGCCTGAGCCCGCGGACGTCAAAATTCCACCGTGTGCGTCATTTCTTGGATGCGGCAACCCGCCCTGCATTAATGATTTGCAAGGTAGGCGTTCCCGTCCAAAAAACGACGCAAACTGCCGTGCGTCTTATTTATGCTTCCGGGCAAAAATGACTCTCGGCAGGGAGGCGGTGCAAAATAATGACGCACAGCCCGATGTGCGTCAAAATTTAACGCCTGGGTCAGGGCAGGCGTTTAAATGGGGCAAACACACCTGTATTTAATCAGAACACACAGAACAAACAGCAGAGCAGCAACAGGGAGAAATGGAGGTGATTCTTATCCAGCGTGCACGTAGACGCAGAGCCCAGCAGCAACAACAGCAGCTACCACAACACCAGCAGGGACCCCAAAGGCAGCGTAGAAGGCAGGAGAGGATATTCCGCCCAAGAACAACCCTGCATGGCCTCAGGGAACACGTCATCATACAGAGGTACCCGTTGAACTGGCAGGCCATTCAGCAGCTGCTGCGCAACATTGAACCGCAGTTGGCCCCCACTTTAGTGACACCCCACACCATCCCAACAGAAACAAAGCTGCTTGCCGTACTTCACCTGCTGGCAAGTGGCTCATTTCAAACAACTGGTGCCCTGGTTGGCGGAATATCACAACCATCATTCTCTGCATTTCCGCCAAAAGTACTGGATGCCATCATTCGCCTGACACCCCTTCCTATCTGCTTCCCTAACACACTGCAGAAGCAGCAGGAAACAAAACAGGGGTTCTACCTCATCAGTGGCTTCCCACACGTCCTTGGTGCAATCGACTGCACACATGTACGCCTTGTGCCACCTGCTGCAACAGAACACCTCCACCGCAACAGGAAGCACACACATTCAATCAACGTGCAGGCCATAGTCGATCACCAGGGATTGATCACCAACATCGTGGCAAAATATCCTGGGAGTGTACATGACTCATTCATCTTCCGTCACTGCACCATCAACCAACACTTCCAGGATGGACGGTATGGCAATGGACTACTTGTTGGTAAGTACAGAAACCTACTTATATACACACTGCACAGCAACGTTCTAGGACACACAACACATACACCACAACAGCAACATCTAGACAGGAACACCCTGAGGTCCTGACATCACTAGCCATGTTTCTTAACTCACCATTGAACCTGTCACACATCGGAATTTACTGTACAGGCTAATGTGAAGACATTAATGAGTGTGGTTGCCTAAATGTCACCTTGCAAATTGTAAGTGTCCCAATGACCTTTACATTAATACATTGCATACGTTTCAAGGTATGGGATGTACAGGGTACTTTGATATGAACGTGTTAACAACACTTACAATTTTAAATGTGCATGGAACTATCATCTCACCCTCAGTGAAGACACACGGACACCTGTATCACAAGTCACAATGCTAGGGAGGGCACACTGTACTGCAAATCCCAAAAGATACTGCTGACAAACGGTTAGCAGACAAACACTTGCTCAGCCAAGGAAACAACACAATGCAGATGGTATAGCCTACAAGTATAGGATGTCACATTAGTACACAAAAGAGTCAGAGACAACACAAGACAACTACTGCCATTAAAGGTCTTTTCAATAGTGCCAGCTACATCTACATGATCCCATTCTGTGTTATTCTTTCAGCTTATCAGGGTTATGGCATCCAGCCATGGCTAATAACACCATTTGGGAACCCGAGTACTGCTGCAGAGCGGGCATACAACGAGGCCCATAAGAGGACACGGAGCATTGTCGAGCGGACCTTTGGGATCCTCAAGTCAAGGTTCCGCTGCCTTGACATCACTGGTGGTAGCCTACTATATTTCCCTGAGATGGTCTGTAGGATCATACTCACATGTGCAATATTGCACAACATTTGTGTAAAAAGGAACATTCCCCTCCTCGAACCAGACCCATACATGCCTGAAGACGAAGAAGAGGAGGATGCTGGCCTGCAACCGGAGGGCAAACACGGCTGCTGGAGTGCGTAGGCGCAAACGCATTGTAAATAATTTCTTTGCATAATTATCACCATCACCACTTAATGCACTATTGTAAATAAACACCACATCATGGTTTGGCCTATTCATTTCTGCCCACCTTTAGCTTGAAATATCAGAAGAAGAATGTCGTCTCATTGAGCAATAATGATATTACAATCATCACACAAAACAAATACACCACACATGTAATGGCCACCATACAATGGTCAAATACACACACAATGTAAATGGCAGACATCCTGTACAGTTCACCTTTGAAGGGCAATAGCTGAGGACCACACATAAGACTCACATACATGTAGTAAACATGGATCATCGCAGCAGATGGCACACAACTAAAACACCATCACTCAACTAGGGGAAAACAGGCCTCATACATCAGGCAGTTCACATGCTAATGCTTCAGGAACAGGAATGTAGTACTAGACTCTTGCCAACAGTAATTCCAAATACTTACTATCATTGCAATGACTATCTGTCACTAGAGTTACACATAAGCAGAACATACACAGCACAAGTGCTACACCTATGACAAGCATCCAGCACATCACATCCCATCTACATGTCAGCCCTTTTCTAAAAACATTACACACACTTGCAGATGCTCACACCCCACCTGTCTGAAGAGGACCCTGGAATGCCGATTTGTGTACGCTGAGATTCCCTCATCTACACACACACACACTCACAAGAGTCATCCAGTGTGCCACATGCTTTCCTATGCCTACCATTGTCATAGTACCATCTCACTGCATGGAACTCAGGTCATATAATACACTGGCTTGGATTTTTTGAGGCCTGGAATCACCTGTAGATTGATTCTTCTGTGAAAGGTACTGTAGGCTAATTATCAGCAAATCCCATCTAACAGGACTAGTGAGCCACTGATGGAGGCCACACCAGTGATCCTCTCCATGCACACCACCCAAATGTACATGCCCCGTCCCTGCTGATGCCTCCTACTGCATACATGTTTGAATTTGAGCTATTACATCATTAAGCTTTGACACTAATGTTGCCGTAGAAAACTTTATCAGGGTTCACTTGTCACCTTCAAAACAACACAGGACATAAACAGTGTGACATCTCAACTGTCTACTGCTCCCTCTGACCAGTCTAGTCAGAACACTTGATCATGTAATTACTGAAAGAACTTGCTCCTGATTGACCCAGCATCCTGTCAGCCTGACTGGCACCTGTCCGTGGGTCACTCTACAGATACCTGGGGTCCACCTATGGACCACACGTGCTGTCCAAAACCTCTTGTACCTCAGACACTAATTTGTCATTAGTCTCATCAATGTATACTCAAATACATAGTATTGCATCATCTGACTGTTATTTGCATCCGATTTGTGACAGTGCCCTTGAATAGCCAAATCTTGGCCCTTCCGTTGTCTGGCCCTCATTAATGCCTAAACTACAAAGGGTGACAGTGGACCAGGACCATAGTGTATGATGGTGTAAATGGCCTCCATCAAAACCAGCAACCTCAGATAATATCCATGAAAAGTCAACAGATATGAGGACCCTGACTGTTCAAACGCTAAGTAACATTGTTCAAATGATAAAGATGAGTCGTGTGTGTCGAATACCAGCCATTTACTTCTGCACAGAGGCTATGATGTTTCCTGATACATTACCATCCACAGAGGCCAACTGGAGTACAAATGTTGCAATGACACATTCCGGATCCAGACACCTGAGACATTCTCTCACTCAGCACACCAAGGTTGCCCAGTTGAAAGTCTCATTACACGTTTTCAGTGACAGGGTGGGACCATCCATGTGTAGGTGACCATGTCCTCAATGGCTTCTCTAAAATTTTGCTACAAACAATACCCAATAGAAACAAGATTAGCTGCCACTAACTCATGCGGAGACCTGGAAGTTACAGTAACAACATACACCCTGACAGTTGATACTGGATCAATATTGGACCACACACATGTACATGTACCATCCAATCAACAAAATATTTGCAAGCAGCCGATCACAGTAGTGTCCCAGTTGTAACCTAGCAGGAAGAATGAAACATGCCACTAAACCAGATAATGCATAAAGGGCCACATTCATCAACAACCTATTTGCTATCATGACATGAGGAACGTTGAGATTTTGCAAAAAATATCAATGCAAAATGGTATGTCAGATTTCTCCAAAGAATCAATAGGGCAAATGTAAAATGGGCAAATGGGATTACAGAATGGCAAACAGTGAATCATACCCTATTTGCTTCCATGAGCCTGCTGCTGAAGGTTTAGCATTACTGAATTTGGGAAAACCTTGGATAAATTGGCAAGTCTGGAAGAGCAAACCCTAGGGTGCTGGGGGCCTAAGTCCACCTCTACTGCCCCCCAAATATACATTATTTATGCACATGTGAAGCACACACATGCATAAGGCGCATGTGTGCCCTACGTGTCAAAAGTAAAACACATTTAAGATACATTAACTCGTAATTAGGACATGGTTACCCCCTAAAAAAGTGTAGGCGACAATTGCACTACCTATTTGGCCTTTATATAATTTTGATTACCGTGATAAATGTGGACACATTTTTGCGAAGGAATAGATCCTGGTATCCCATTCATATTTTGAAAATAGCCATCAGCAATTACCCACATATGTGTACAATCATGAGTAATATCCATTCTGACCAATCATTACCATTGCACTGTGAATACCTTCTATACATCCTATAAGGGACATTTGCCAAAGCTAACCCCAAATGTGTATCACTTAGCACCGTTTGGTCATGACAAAATTCATTTCTCAATTTGACAAATGAAAGACATATTTGTCATAATGCGTCATATTTCCACGCATACAGCTTGTGCGTCATAATTTTTGACGCACAGGAGTGCAAATAATGCAGAGTCAAAAAATTATTACAAAAATAGATATCATAATATCCTGCATAACATGGCCTAATTTTTTTCCATAATCCGTCATATTTCCATGCATACAGCTTGTGCGTCATAATTTTTGACGCACAGGAGTACAGATAATGCAGAGTCAAAAATATTTTTCATATTTAGAGATCATATTTTCCAGCGGCTTAATTTTCAACTCTAGAACTGTCAAATATGCCTCAAACAAATATAATAGACCAATGAAGATTTTTTTTTTGACTCTGTATTATTTGCACTCCTATGCATCAACAAATATGACGCACAAGCTGTATGCGTGAAAAAATTACGCATAGCGGGGAAAAAAACGGCGGCCATCTTATGCAGGGTGTGATGTAATAGGATATCCTGTTTACAGAATCTGTACAGTGGGTGTACGTTCACTTTCACTTTGCAGTCTCAGATTATTCTAGACTGTGTGGCTGTGTGGAAAGTGTTGTCCTGTGTATTAGTGCTTTTGTGTCCAGTGTACCATCTCAATTGTGCTTTTGTCATCATTGTCTTGTTGTTGAATACTGTCTGAGTCTGTGTTGTATTATTTTGTCAAGTCCAGTGTTTTATTTATTGTCTGTGGGAGTCTGTTGTGGGTACTGTAATATAGGGGTTAGTTGGGCTCTTCTTCTTAAGTTTTCTTTGTATTTCACCACCCTACCTTTCCCCATTTCCCCCTTTTCCTTTTTCTACAACTTTTTCCCCTTTGTCAGTGCTGACATGTCTGGTAGGCAATGGCTTTCCAGGATGGGTGAGGAGGAATTGGGGGGATTTATATGGCTTGTTTGCCATTTCATCCCACTCATGCTGGAGGCTGGGGGTAGGGTGATACAGGGGTATCACACGGAGGCCCGTAAAGTCCGGTGGGGGAAGGTGTGCCATCACTTGGTCTGTGTATATGGTAGCCAAAGGAATGACCATCAACTGAAGCACCGCTGGGCTGATCTGATATCCAGGGAGCAAGATCTGCTGGACCACCTGGGAATCAGGATTGGTGGCCATGTTGGTGAGTACAGATCAATTACATGTGCACAGTTTAAAGCTGTGTGGCGACATGTGATGATTGTTACCCAATCTGCCAGATAAGTAGCTGACTGTGTGTAATGCTAGGGAAACCTACTGGGTAATTGATGCACAATGGGAAGGAAGAAAAATGCTAGCAGTCAGGTAGCTCATGTTTTCTACACATACCGGTTGCCTGTAGCAGTATGTAATGTAGTGCTGCCTTTGTGTCAGACAAGCGACACATTAATGACGCAACTAGGACTCTACAGGTCACAATATCCAGTGAAAAATGGATGTTGAAACATCATACCTATATGTAGACGCCATAGCTAGACTGACATTTGTAAACCCTACATGATGCTATAAATGAGTGCTGCCTTCACGTCAATTGAAGTTAGCAATGTTGTCCACACATATGTCACATGTCTGTCTGGTTGGTGTGTATGGAAAATTACCACATAGGCTGATTGAGTTTGAGAGGTCATGCAGGCCTCAAGTAACCAGCTTTTGGATGTCTCTCTTGGATGCACATGATGTGATGAATGCACCCCTATATTCGACTGTCCAGGCCACTGCATGTGTGTAGTAGGGTGTGTAACTGTAGCAGGAGACTCATCCAATGTAAATGTTGCTCATGAATAATTCCATGCAGTATGAGCATGTGTGAAAGGGTTTCATTACTCATGTCATATTCTCACATTGTCTTTGTGATTGCAATTGTTTGTCAGTGCACTGATTCTGAGTATATTCTTCCTTCCATGCTTTACAGGTGGACCTGCACCGTACACAGTGGGAGAGGTGGCTCATTTTGAGGACCCCGACACCTACAGTGAGTGTTGCATGTGTGCTATTACTAATGTTTGCTGGCGATGCATGATGGACTACTGTGTGTTTAACAGAATTCAAGGTTTGATGCGCTGCCCATTCATTAGTATTGTTCCATTAGTGGGATTTCAGTTATCACTTCATTTTGAGTTGACCTATGCTTATCCATTTCTCAGATTTTGGGACTGTAGGCCATTCTAGTAGGGCCCGCTATGGGGAATGGGGTGAGTCATGTGGAATACACTGGTTAATGTAAGAGTTGCTCTGGGACTTGTTTCGGACTGAGTCTGCATGTCAGACTGACATTCTCCCAGATAGCTTCTGCAAATGGCTTGTCTGAAATCTGCTGCTTCCCTAGTTAACGATGGACTGAGTACACTGTACAGTAGGTTGTATCTTCCGGGGGCATGTACATTCCGCAAGTTGTACTAGAAGTGTGTGGGACTAGAGTGCAATGCCCTAGGTGTACATTCTACTCATGATCATGGGTGTTCTTGCTCCTCTGTGTCTGTAGAAAAATATGCCTCACTAGTAGTATGTGATGTTGGCCTAAGTCAGTACATTTTTACATGTGTGGACCTTGGATAGGACAAGGTTTAGCTGACTCCGATTTGTTGATAGCCCTTCACTGGTGGTGTGTGTGTGGAGGCAAAAACTTGTTGAGCTTTCTATACACTCCTGGGTGTGCATTGATTATGGGATTGTTGGATGTTCTTCCCACCCCCCCTCAAAGTCAGCCATGTGTTTGGGAATAGGGTACCTAGGACTGTAGCAACCAGTATGTTACACATACTTGTGACCATTTGAAACTTTGTTTTGAACCTAGTGTACACACTCGGTTATGGCACATGAGTTCTATACTAGCAAATCCAATTACAAATCGCAGATATTGAGGGTTGTGATTGTTATCACATACACTGACATATGTAGTCCAGGCAATAGGCGGAGGAGGTGCAGCCATAATGTCAGCTGCATTACTAATTATTTTGATGACAAGTTTAGGCTGATGTCACCCATCATGTAGAGACATGTGTATGCTAGGTGTGAGATGCCCTTTGTAAGCATGCTTCCCATGTACTTCCTCTGAGACTTTCAATGATCTATGTGGTGATATGAGCTGTTACAACTACAGTAAAAGTAATTTCCAATTGACCCATTGTGCTATTCCACCCAATGCATTTCCTATGGTAAATAGTTGCCCTTTCTCTTCACAGCTGCAAACATGAGTGCCACACAGAAGCATGAATTTGAGAGGCGGGCCATGAGATACCGGCATATCCTGCAGGTGCAGTCGGGGTTCCGACGGATGGCCCGAAAATACCAGGCGGATCGGGCCTCCGGAGCATGGTGGGCCTCACCACAGGGTGGCCCAACGTTGCCCAGTACAGCCACCACCACCACAACCACCAGTTCTCCCCAAGTGGCCCCAGCAACGGCGGGGACAGTTGTCCCTGCCTCTGCAGCACGACCTGGACCCAACAATATCAGAGCTGCAGGACAGTCCAGTAGGCTACAAACAACTCCCACACAGAGCACCTCTGCCAGCACACAGACAGCAGCAGCACCTCCAATTGACCCTGCGGCACTCCAGGCTTTAGACCGCAAAATGGACAAGTTCATTCGGAAGGTGGACAAGCTGAGCCAGGATGTGGCGTACATAAAGAAGCGGGTCAGGTCCATCAGGCGGACCCTACGGAGGGCCAACCTCTAGGACTTATATGGTCTATTTTAATTTATCCCTCCCCTCTCTCCTCTTTCCTTTTTATCATGATAGGTGGGTTTTGGGGATTAGTGTTAGGTTAGTATAGGTTGTTAGCTTAGTTAGTGTTAGGGTAGGAGGGTGGGGGGGTCCTTATTCTTTCTATTTTTCATTTTTGAGAGTGTGGGTGGGGGTCAATGTTAGGATTCCTGTCTGTTTAGAAAAAAAAAAAATAACAAAAAAATTACAAAAAATCATTAAAAAATACAAACAAATATATGATTGTTTAGGATACTGTGTAGGTTAGTATGTGTTGCCCTGCATGTGTCCTGTCTCATAATGGTGGGTGGGGGGTTGATGTTTAGATCGATTTGTTATATGTGTAGAGTAAGTTTAGCTTAGGTTAGTTAGGGACAGTTGTGGGTTAGGAGTAGTCAGGTTAGATTAGTGTAGGTATGACTTTTCCTTTAGTTGCCTCTGGTGTGAATACTTATGAATAAATATATAGTTAACCCTTTGCATTATGTGTTAACTGCTACTTGATCATGGCCTTGCCATCAGTGTAGGTGATTGCTGTTCTATGACATTTGTGTCCTATGCTACACACCGAAGAAAAAAGAGGTTTAAAATGGCAGCTACACCTGTGCTAACTTGGTAAGTATCCACCATTTGATAGAACCACCATTTGGAGTTTACATGGATCAGAAAGGATTTGTGTTGATGAGTATGTTTTCTACATCACAAAGTATGCTTCCAGACTTGGTATTGTGGGTAATTTATTAGGTCGGACTGCAGTGTGATGTTCAGGGACATCTTTGTAGATGAGGTGTTGTTAACACTCTTGTCTTCTTGTCTTCATTACTGACATAGATCATGTGTGCAACAATTTAGCATGACTTCCCTCTTGGATGTATACTCAGAAAGGGTGATTGATGCTGTGTTTAGTTGTGTTTGCTTATATTAGACTGCATAATTTAATGTTTTAGTATTGCATGGTGCCCACATTTATCAGCCACCATTAGTTGACTTTGATTGCTATTGATGGAGCATTATTCTGTCCAACACAGCATGATTGTGTGTGGTTTCTCCCTTCATCAGTTATTCTCCTCAGGATGGTCAGGCTATGATGCAATCCTGGCCACTGCACAGATGTATCATACTACATGATGTCAGGACAGTTGTATTGACAAGCTTCATGGTTGTCACACAGGCACTTTTGAGTTATCTACTGCACAGTTGATGTGTCAAATTACACAGAGACATATTAGGTGTGCAAGTGCTATTTATTGATAGGTGCTCAAGTGCAAAATGTACATTGTCCATGTTTGCTGAGTCTGTTCTAGTGCATTGTTACATGGTGATCCTACAGAAGGGGTGTGGATGATGCTCCTGACATGCTGGGGTGATGTTACCAACAGTGGAGAGGGACAGGATTTGCCGATTAGTAGGAGAGAGACATTCACTGGCAATGCTGACAAGTCATACAGTGGTTAGCAGAACAGTCATTGAGTATAGTTGTAGTGAGACTGGCAAATTGACAAAACGTAGGACCTTGGTCAAAGTAGGCCATGGTGCAGGGACTAGTGCTTCCGGGTACTCTTCCGTGTGAATGTGATCTGTTCCATGTCTTCTTCTTCTGAGGTGTGTGTTGCCTGCTTTGTCCTTGTTGTTGTTGGTTGTGAAGGGGCAACACACACCTCAGTGTTAGAAGATGTGGAGTCAGACATCCCGGTGGCTGCTCCCTGTGAAGATCTTAAGGGCAGTACTGCAGCAAGGAGGGACTGCTGGTTTTTGAGAATAGCAGCTACATCACGATGGTAGGCAGCCAGGTCGGCCCTGAGGGAGTCATGATTGCATTCGGGCATGCAGTGGAAAGTTTGGGGTGCGAGGTGTTGTGGCAACTCCCTTACTGCAGTGGTGAATTCCTTTATAGTTTCTTGTAGTCCTTGCAGTATGGATGTTAGGGCTTGCATAGCTGTTGCCTGATCTGCAGATGACATCATGCACGAGCGCACCCCCTCAAGGCTGGCTGCCATATTTTGCATTGCCATCCGCACCTCCTTGGCCAGCTCCCGCTGTACTCCAACTACAGTTCTTTCAAAGCTGGTGCCAGTGTCGTCAGAGTCCTCAGCTGTGTAGGAGCTGGCAGGTCTTGCAATTGGGGTGGTGGGTGGCTCTTCTGTGATGGCTGCTTGTTCTGTGCTCCTCCTTGTGACTGAAGGTGGGGTCTGGAGGGTTTCAAGGACCTTTTGGATGGTCTCCTGGGGAATGTTTATGGGCTCGTCATCCATGTCATCAGGGAAATCACGGACAGGCATATCGGCAGGAGATCCATGTTCCTCTGCAATGAAACAGGGTACAATTAGTGTGTCTGTGTTGTGACAATTTTTACGTAACATGCCAGCCTTTTGATGAATTTACTTTGTGATCTTGTTTGGTATTGGTACCTGCTGTCCTTCATTTGGGCATTGTTATAGGCCTATGGCCCACCTGTGTGTCACATGTATGATATTGAGTTATCAGACTTGTCTGCCTAATCGCCTCTAGGTGTTGCTTTGTACCAAATAGGGAATAGCCATCTTTTTGTCCTACTCAACCCTCCGTGTATATCTATTCTTATGGTGAGACCTTTCACTGGCTGTGGTTGTTCTGATTGCCCTGGCAGCACACTTGCCTCTCAGGACCTGCCCCAATCCCTGATTGTTCACATTGACTTCATTGTAATTGACATGTGGCATATCCTATGCATGGCAATGTTATGATGTGATATGGATGTAGACATTGTTAATGTGTCCTGCTGATGTTGGGTAATGTGTGTTACATTGGATTGCCCTGTTTATCGTATCAATGTCCTATTTGGTCCTCTGACTGTGCAGGTGTATTTCAGTGACCAGTTGCATGTGTCCCCTCCTCAATGCTGTTGTCTGAGCAGTATGACATTTGTGATGTTGCCTTGTTAGCCAGGCACGTGAAGGACCCTGACATATGCAGCATGTGTGTGTCCTTAGTGCTGTGTCGCTCCTATTGCTGTTTACTTTGGCTGATGTATGTGACAACTATGGGCATTGACATATGAGTGTACTGGGGCCTTTGTCTTGTTTCAGGAGATTGTTGCAGATGTCATCCTCACCCCCTAATTTAGGTATGTATGTTCCATGGGGAGGTTACTGCCATTGGCTACTATAGCTGCACAGAGATCAGAGGTGTTAGTGGCAACTGTTGTTGCAGTTACATTGCAGTTGTTGTTTTGGCTAGTGGATTGCTGATAGGGCCCTAGTTAATGTAGGAGATATTTTGGCTGATGAGTGCCAGGATGTAAGTTTGACGTAGTGGCCTTCCCTTCTGTCGAGGCTTTCCCTTAGCTCCATTGTTGTCATGACAGGATGCCCCCATGGGACTGTTGTTGGTGTTGTGTTATGTTGTGCCCCAACTTCTGTATGTGCAGGGCATGCCCCCCTGCCATACCCCTTTACCCATGCCACTCCATGTATATGCTGACTTACATGCAATGTGTAGTAGGTATTTCCCCCCTGCTTACAGTCAACATTATTGTATTTTAAACCCCCATGCAACTTACCCTGCATGTGCGTTGTCTCCTGGTAGTCTGCGCTGTCCTGTCCTTGAATCCCTCTGACGATCTCCTCAGGGATGATGATGCGACCATCTCCTTCATGTGGTCCAGGGCCTCCTGGTGTGCTGGACTCCCACCTCCAGTCTGCAGTGCTGCCTTCCTGTTCCTGGCCATTTTTTCCTTTGTCCTACGTTTGCAGTCATGCCAGCGTTTCTTACACTCAGTGACTGTCCTGCGTACTTCAGCCACACTGTTGATCTTGTCAACAATTTGTTGCCATATGGCCTCTCTCCTACTGATTGGCAACTTAGAGGTGATGAACAGTTGGTGCTGGTGTTCCGTCACCTCTTTAACCAGGATTTCCTGCTCCTCTGCACTGAAGCGACACTTTCTTTTTTTTCTATATATGTCCTGGTTCTTGTATGGATCATCCTGGCTGGTTCCTGGTCTGCTGTCATCTTCCTGGGGTCTGTAGTGGCATCTGGGATCCATTTTGGCTCTCAAAATGAAAGGGCAGTGTTCGCGGGTATTTTTGACGCTATTGCGTCAAAAGAAACGGCGCATATCCGTGTTGCGGTCTCGTAAATCGACCCACAGTCATTTACGTCGCGCTAACGTAGTTTTCCTTTACGACTTGACACCGCGATGTGCGTAAAAAAAAATGACTCCCACCTGTTGATTGCACCGCCGTGCGTCAAAGTATAAATTTGACGCCCGCACGGCGCATCGAAATGGCGTTAGCCGGCGGTAACATTTTTGACACAACACTGCGGCGGCGCAGCTTTGCGTCAAAAAGTATAAATATGGCCATAAGCCTCTAAAATGACCTTCAATATGAAAAGCAATATTCCAGTTTTGTCTACAGTGCACTACTGCTGAACCCCACCTTGGAAGAAAGGAACTTTAGGTCAACTAACATACTATCCATTTTTGTTTTTGTTTTCAAGAGGTCCTTGAAATTATCTTTATATCATAAGTGTATCTATATTGTTTAGTGCAAATCAGTGTCTCTGTCCCCATGAACTTCACAGTCTGCGGTCTAAGCTCAAATGATGTTGTATCATGTTCCTCGAAGGATTCTTAATAAAATGTGTTGTCGCCAAATGTAGGACTTTAACTAATAGTCACTTCAGTCTTGAGGTCATCGGACTTTCGTTCCTTTCCATTCCTATTTTAAATGTCTTTAAACTTGAGGTATCAGTGGGCAATATGTGGCCGTGCAAACTGCATGCAAATGACATTGGGTACTTTTTTATTTGCAATAGATTAGCTCATGCCATTAAAAGCAAACTAAGATACATTTTAAGTTTAATAACTACTTGTTTGACATCCAATTGCAACCTTTCCTATTACGTCTTGGAAATGCTCAACCCAATTTGGCCATTTCAAACTTTCAAATGTGTACGCCATTATTCTGAGGTTTTGTGCAAAGTGCTCAGCTGGTCACTTGAGGAAAAAGATCACTTGCAACTTTTGATGTCCCTCCAGCCATACAAGAGGTCAGACATCTGAGAAATGCAATCTACTTCTTAGTCTTGCGTGTAAAGGAAATCAAGTAGAAACATTCAGTGGTCCTGGCAGGTCACAAATACGAGGTGCAGTCTGATTTTCTACTTGCACAGGTCTAAAAAAATTCAGATTTGCAGTCAGTCAAGAGCCACCTTGTTGAAACTAAGAGACAGTGGGTAGGTTAACTCGTCAATAGTCCCTGACCAGTGGATAATAAGTTCCAAGGGCAAACATTCCCTATTTTTCAGCACATTTTGTTTACGCTATCTCACAGTGTACTATTCTTAGTTAATTCCAGCATGGCAGAATTACTCTGTCACAAGAATAGGCTCCTGAGCCAGGAGTGTGTATAGGAAAATTGGCGGTTGGCTCTTTCTCAACCAAACAAAATTGGATCTGGGACCATCTCTTCACCTCACTGGATTGGAACCAGGTTGGCTGTATTGGTTTCGGGATCCAAGGACACCTTTTCCTCCGGTGCCCGTTGACATGTTGCTTTCAACATGTAAGCTTCACCCTGATCCTTTACAAGTTATTGAAGATCCTGAGCCCTCCCCAGCTCTCCTTTCTGGAAGAGCATGAGTAACATACCTTATAACAGGTTTTCCTACGAAAAGGCTCAAACCATTCCTTCTGTTCTAAGAGCAGTTTCACTTCTAATCAAGAATACAGCGTTGAATGGAAAGGAAACAACAGGCCGGCTAATGATAATTAGCGTATTTAAGCTTCAAGCAGACAAATTGTCAGTTAATAAATGGTACTTTCCTGTGTATTTCTAAAAATCCAACTACTGCAATTAATTGGAAATGTTTACATCTCCGTCGTTTGAATTATAGCACCCTAAAATATAGTCTAAAACGCACATGTAGCGTGACTGAATATATCAAAGCAGACCTCTTTCTGTCAAAAAAGTTTATTTTGACAGATTCACCAGCAGGTTTAAATGCAGCACCAGTCAGCCTACCCATGTAGGCCTGAACCCATAGTCTGCTTATCAGCCTAGTGAATGACAATGTGTGTGCTTTCGTTCACCAGTCATTAATAACTTCCATGTCACTAGTATATCTCCTGCACCGTATAATAAGACCTTACTGGTAAGTCAAATGGGCAAATTGGTTATTAGCCAATTTTGTCATATTTAAGGGTCAAAGCACATACATTGAGACATGACCAGCAGTGCCTGCGTGTGCAGAGAAGAAGAATCAGAAATACCAGTCAGCAGATGAACAGGTGACCACACAAAAAATGGATTTTCAAACAGTGTTGGAAAAGTGCCATAATGTTACAAATTTCTTAGCAGCACAGGATTCATACTGAGTACTTTAGAAAAAAGGAACTGCAGGAAAGGATAACTCCTTTCCTATGTTCCACTTTTAAGTAGTATTTGGTATTGCCATTAGGACATCCATGCAGTACCATTGTTTTGTGCAAGGTTGGATCCAATGTTAAGATACACACAGCCACCTGCTGTGCTTGCTCACATAATGCTGTTTTGTTATCCTCAAAACTTGTTCTATAATCACTGTTTTTACCAAGTACAGGAAAACAACTTCAGGCCACAGTGTTGTGTGCTATTACCATCATGTTCTCTCATTACAGAGGTCAAATCCAAAAATGTCAGCAGGCTCTTTGTGGCATAGAGAACTACATGCATGTGAAAGCTGGTACACTTTCATAAAACACTTGCTATGTTTTCCAAGAATGTACCCATGCAATTTCACGTGTGAATTCTACCGACTCCCTTGCCTAACATCCCACGTCAAAGTTTACACTTTCACCATGTAGAACATACTGCAAATTTAGCAGTTTCAAAGTAGTAATTTTAAATACAGTTCAGAAGATAATATGTGCAAATTGGTCAATTGAGGTAAAAGTTTATGAAATTTCAAGTTTAGCTTTCCTATGAAGTGTTGTGCCCACCTTAATACAGAGAGACAGAGGCTCTATTTGTAATAAGTCTATATAGTAGTATGCATGTGTATTTACAAATAGATATATAAATGTATGCCCATAACTACATGTACATATTTCATGCTTTCTGTTTTCCTCTTTGCAGGCGATCTAGTTGTTCCAACTACCAGAAAAGTGGCAACAGTGCAGAAAGCAGGTAACTACTGCATCTCAGTGTAAATAAAGGGATGAATGTTTTATGTTATAAAGCGACATAGAATCATATGGCATGTAATGTCTCTGATTGTCCTGAAGAATTTTACAGCTAGCTTTTTCTAGATGTCCTTTGCACAATTGTGCATCTAGTCCCATCTATTGTTTGCTTACCGATATCCTGATGGGACCGCTCAGAAGGTATCTGGAGTAAATTAGAAATAACAGTGTTCATATAAAATATTGTGTTTATTGTATATGTATCACCAGTTGCTACTTTGTAAGTTTTTTGATATCAAACACTACAACATTCAGACTTAGAGTATGTACTTTTTAGAAAAAAAACTAATTCTTGCTCTGCCCTTAGTGTGTTTCTTTCTCAGGCAAAGAATTAAAGTACCTGAGCAAATACTGCAAAGTCTGCCAGAGACCAGAATATAATACTGGATTGCTGCGGTAGTTTTAGGTGTGGAGGGACAGCTATTTTTGATATCTCCCTGCTAGGACACAAACATGCAGTGATTGTCTTGAATTTTGACACTCTACGTATATAAAAATCTTAATATGATGACTCCAAGAAAATACAACCTCTCTGATGTTAGGGATCCTCTTTGATTCTGTTTTTTCCTTGTATGGGATATGGTTGAATGCCAGCAAATTATCAACTTAGTCTCTAAGATGACCGTTAATATGAAAAGCAATGGTCCAGTTTTGTCCACAGTGCACGACTGCTGAACCCCACCTTGGAAGAAAGGAACTTTAGGTCAACTAACATCCTACCCATTTTTTTGGTTTTCAAGAGGTCCTTGAAATTATCTTTATATCATAAGTGTATCTATATTGTTTAGTGCAAATCAGTGTCTCTGTCCCTCTGCACTCCACAGTCTGCTGTCTAAGCTCTAATGATGTTGTATAATGTTCCTCGAAGGCTTATTAATAACATGTGTTGTCACCAAATGCAGGACTTTAACTAAAAGTCACTACAGTCTTGAGGTCATCGGACTTCCGTTCCTTTCCATTCATATTTTAAATGTCTTTAAACTTGAGGTATCAGTGGGCAGTATGTGGCAGTGCAAACTGCATGCAAATGACATCGGGTGCTTTTTTATTTGCAGTACATTAGCTCATGCCATTAAAAGCCTATTAAGATACATTTTAAGTTTAATAACTACTTGTTTGACATCCAATTGCAACCTTTCCTATTACTTCTTGGAAATACTCAACTTAATTTGGCCATTTCAAACTTTCAAATGTGTACGCCGTTATTCTGAGGTTTTGTGCAAAGTGCTCAGCTGGTCACTTGAGGAAAAAATCACTTGCAACTTTTGATGTCCCTCCAGCCATACAAGAGGTCAGACATCTGAGAAATGCAATCTACTTCTTTGTCTTGGGTGTAAGGGAAAACAAGTAGAGTCATTCAGTGGTCCTGGCAGGTCACAAATACGAGGTGCAGTCTGATTTTCTACTTGCACAGGTCTAAAAAAAATCTCATTTGCAGTCAGTCAAGAGCCACCTTGTTGAAACTAAGAGACAGTGGGTAGGTTGACTCATCAATAGTCCCTGACCAGTGGGTAATAAGTTCCAAGGGCAAACATTCCCTATTTTTCAGCACATTTTGTTTGCGCTATCCCACAGTGTACTATTCTTAGTTAATTCCAGCGTGACAGAATTAATCTGTCACAGGAATAGCGTCCTGAGCCAGGAGTGTGTATAGGAAAATGGGAGGTTGGCTCTTTCTCAACCAAACAAAATTGGATCTGGGACCATCTCTTCACCTCATTGGATTGGAACCAGGTTGGCTATATTGGTTTCGGGATCCAAGGACACATTTTCCTCCGATGCCAGTGGACATGTTACTTTCAACTTGTAAGCTTCACCCTGATCCTTTACAAGTTACTGAAGATCCTGAGCCCTCCCCAGCTCTCCTTTCTTTAAGAGCATGAGTAACATACCTTATGACAGGCTTTTCTACCAAAATGCTCAAACCATTCTTTCTGTTCTAAGAGCAGTTTCACTTCTCATCAAGAATACAGCGCTGAATGGAAAGGAAACAACAGGCCGGCTAATGATAATTAGCGTATTTAAACTTCAAGCAGACAAATTGTCAGTTAATAAATGGTACTTTCCTGTGTATTTATATAAAATCCAACTACTGCAATTAATTGGAAATGTTTACATCTCCATCCTTTGAATTATAGCAACCTAAAATATAGTCTAAAACGTACATGTAGCGTGACTGAATATATCAAAGCAGACCTCTTTCTGTCCAAAAAGTTTTTTTTTGACAGATTCACCAGCAGGTTTAAATGCAGCACCAGCCAACCTATCCATGTAGGACTGATCCCATATTCTGCTTATCAGCCTAGTGAATGACAATGTGTGTACGTTCGTTCACCAGTCATTAATAACTTCCATATCACTGGTATATCTCCTGCACCATATAATAAGACCTTATTGGTAATTCAAATGGGCAAGTTGGTTATTAGCCAGTTTTGTCATATTTAAGTGTCAAAGCACATACATTGAGACATGACCAGCAGTGCCTGCGTGTGCAGAGTAGAAGAATCAGAAATACCAGTCAGCAGCTGAACAGGTGACCACACAAAAAATGGATTTTCAAACAGTGTTGGAAAAGTGGCATAATGTTACAAATTTCTTAGTAGCACAGGATTCATACTGAGTACTTTAGACAAAAGGAACTGCAGGAAAGTATAACTCCTTTCCTATGTTCCACTTTTAAGTAGTATTTGGTATTGCCATTAGGACATCCATGCAGTACCCGTTTTTTTTGCAAGATTGGATCCAATGTTAAGACACACACAGCCACCTGCTGTGCTTGCTCACATAATGCTGTTTTGTTATCCTCAAAACTTGTTCTATAATCACTGTTTTTACCAAGTACAGGAAAACAACTTCAGGCCACAGTGCTGTGGGCAATTACCATCATGTTCTCTCATTACAGAGGTCAAATCCAAAAATGTCAGTAGGCTCTTTGTGGCATAGAGAACTACATGCATATGAAAGCTGGTACACTTTCATAAAACACTTGCTATGTTTTCCAAGAATGTACCCATGCAATTTCACGTGTGAATTCTACCCGTTCCCATGCCTAACATCCCACGTCAAAGTTTACACTTTCACCATGTAGAACATACTACAAATTTACCAGTTTCAAAGTAGTGGCTGTGTGTATGTTAACATTGGATCCAACCTTGCACAAAACAATGGTACTGCATGGATGTTCTAATGGCAATACCACATACTACTTAAAAGTGGAACATAGGAAAGGAGTTATCCTTTCCTGCAGTTCCTTTTTTCTAAAGTACTCAGTATGAATCCTGTGCTTCTAAGAAATTTTTAACATTATGCCACTTTTCCAACACTGTTTGAAAAACCATTTTTTGTGTGGTCACCTGTTCATTTGCTGACTGGTATTTCTGATTATTCTTCTCTGCACACGCAGGCACTGCTGGTCATGTCTCAATGTATGTGCTTTAAGACCTTAAATATGACAAAACTGGTTAATAACCAATTTGCCCATTTGACTTACCAGTAAGGTCTTATTATATGGTGCAGGAGATATACCAGTGATATGAAAGTTATTAATGAATGGTGAACGAAAGCACACACATTGTCATTAACTAGGCTGATAAGCAGAATATGGGTTCAGGCCTACATGGGTAGGTTGACTGGTGCTGCATTTAAACCTGCTGGTCAATCTGTCAAAATAAACTTTTTTGACAGAAAGAGGGCTGCTTTGATATATTCAGTCAAATCCTACATTTGGTGACAACACATGTTATTAATAAGCCTTCGAGGAACATGATACAACATCATTAGAGCTTAGACAGCAGACTGTGGAGTGCATAGGGACAGCACGCTGATTTGCACTAAACAATATAGATAGACTTATAATATGAAGATAATTTCAAGGACCTCTTGAAAAAAATATATATATAGGATGTTAGTTGACATAAAGTTCCCTTCTTCCAAGGTCGGGTTCAGCAGTCGTGCACTGTAGACAAAACTGGAACATTGCTTTTCATATTGAAGGTCATCTTAGAGGTTAAGATGATAGTTTGCTGGCATTCAACCAAATCCCATACAAGGAAAAAACAGAATCAAAGAGGATCCCTAACATCAGACAGGTTGTATTTTCTTGGAGTGTTCATATTGAGATTTTTATATACGTAGAGTGTCAAAATTCAAGAAAATCCCTGCATGTTTGTGTCCTAGCAGGGAGATATCAAAAATAGCTATCCCTCCACACCTAAAATTTCTGCAGCAATCCAGTATGATATTCGGGTCTCTGGGAGACTTTGCAGTATTTGCTCAAGTACTTTAATTCTTTGCCTGAGAAAGAAACACACTAAGGGCAGAGCAAGAATTTGTTTTTTTTCTAAAAAGTACATACTCTAGGTCTGAATGTTGTAGTGTTTGATATAAAAAAACTTACAAAGTAGCAACTGGTGATACATATACAATAAACACAATATTTTATATGAATACTGTTAAGTAGTTATTTCTAATTTACTCTAGATACCTTCTGAGCGGTCCCATCAGGATATCGGTAAGCAAAGAATAGATGGGACTAGATGCACAATTGTACATAGGACATCTGGAAAAGGCTAGCTGTAAAATTCTTCTGGACAATCAGAGACATCACATGCCATATCATTCTATGTCGCTGCATAACATAAAACATTCATCCCTTTATTTACACTGAGATGCAGTAGTTACCTGCTTTCTGCACTGTTGCCGCTTTTCTGGTAGTTGGAACAACTAGATCGCCCGCAAAGAGGAGAACAGAAAATTTATTCCAGATGTTGAGATTCCAAGCAATATATTTAGATGAAAATACTTTATTTTTTCCACTATTTGCAGGCCCGTCCAGAATGGATTTTGGGTTTTGTAGAAAAACATAGATGGTTCTAAAATGCTACGTCTATAATCAGAACTGATGATAATACAATGATTAATGCTGTTATTACTTTGAAACGAATGTGGCAAAGATTATAGAGCAACAGAGAATATGGGACTTTACAAAGTTTTTGGACAACTTTTAGAGACTGTTTAATTTTGTTGGAGACAAACTTTGTAATGTTTACAATGCATATCAATCATCAAAAATGCAATCTACTAATAAAGAGAGCGGGAAAGCATGAAATATGTACATGTAGTTATGGGCATACATTTATTTATCTATTTGTATATACACATGCATACTACTATATAGACTTATTACAAATATAGCCTCTGCCTCTCTGTATTAAGGTGGGCACAACACTTCATAGGAAAGCTAAACTTGAAATTTCATAAACGTTTACCTCAATTGGCCAATTTGCACAAATTATATGCTGAACTGTATTTAAAATTACTACTTTGAAACTGGTAAATTTGTAGTATGTTCTACATGGTTAAAGTGTAAACTTTGACGTGGGATGTTAGGCAAGGGAGCGGGTAGAATTCACACGTGAAATTGCATGGGTACATTCTTGGAAAACATAGCAAGTGTTTTATGAAAGTGTACCAGCTTTCATATGCATGTAGTTCTCTATGCCACAAAGAGTCTACTGACATTTTTGGATTTGACCTCTGCAGTGAGAGAACATGATGGTAACTGCCCAAAGTAGTAATTTTAAATACAGTTCAGCAGATAATTTGTGCAAATTGGTCAATTGAGGTAAACGTTTATGAAATTTCAAGTTTAGCTTTCCTATGAAGTGTTGTGCCCACCTTAATACAGAGAGGCAGAGGCTATATTTGTAATAAGTCTATATAGTAGTATGCATGTGTATATACAAATAGATAAATAAATGTATGCCCATAACTGCATGTACATATTTCATGCTTTCCCGCTCTCTTTATTAGTAGATTGCATTTTTGATGATTGATATGCATTGTAAACATTACAAAGATTGTCTCCAACAAAATTAAACAGTCTCTAAAAGTTGTCCAAAAACTTTGTAAAGTCCCACATTCTCTGTTGCTCTATAATCTTTGCCACATTCGTTACAAAGTAATAACAGCATTAATCATTGTATTATCATCAGTTCTGATTATAGACGTAGCATTTTAGAACCATCTATGTTTTTCTACAAAACCCAAAATCCATTCTAGACGGGCCTGCAAATAGTGGAAAAAATAAAGTATTTTCATCTAAATATATTGCTTGGAATCTCAACATCTGGAATACATTTTCTGTTTTCCTCTTTGCGGGCGATCTAGTTGTTCCAACTACCAGAAAAGTGGCAACAGTGCAGAAAGCAGGTAACTACTGCATCTCAGTGTAAATAAAGGGAGGAATGTTTTATGTTATACAGCGACATAGAATCATATGGCATGTAATGTCTCTGATTGTCGTGAAGAATTTTACAGCTAGCCTTTTCCAGATGTCCTTTGCACAATTGTGCATCTAGTCCCCTCTATTGTTTGCTTACCGATATCCTGATGGGACCGCTCAGAAGTTATCTAGAGTAAATTAGAAATAACTACTTAACAGTTTTCATATAAAATATTGTGTTTATTGTATATGTATCACCAGTTGCTACTTTGTAAGTTTTTTGATATCAAACACTACAACATTCAGACGTAGAGTATGTACTTTTTAGAAAAAAAACAAATTCTTGCTCTGCCCTTAGTGTGTTTCTTTCTCAGGCAAAGAATTAAAGTACCTGAGCAAATACTGCAAAGCCTGCCAGAGACCAGAATATCATACTGGATTGCTGCAGTAGTTTACGTGTGGAGGGACAGTTATTTTTGATATCTCCCTGCAAGGACACAAACATTCAGGGATTTTCTTGAATTTTGACACTCTACGTATATAAAAATCTTAATATGATGACTCCAAGAAAATACAACCTGTCTGATGTTAGGGATCCTCTTTGATTCTGTGTTTTCCTTGTATGGGATATGGTTGAATGCCAGCAAACTATCAACTTAGCCTCTAAAATGACCTTCAATATGAAAAGCAATGGTCCAGTTTGGTCTACAGTGCACGACTGCTGAACCCCACCATAGAAGGAAGGAACTTTAGGTCAACTAACATCCTATCCATTTTTTTTGTTTTCAAGAGGTCCTTGAAATTATCTTTATATCATAAGTGTATCTATATTGTTTAGTGCAAATCAGTGTCTCTGTCCCCATGCACTCCACAGTCTGCTGTCTAAGCTCTAATGATGTTGTATCATGTTCCTCGAAGGCTTCTTAATGACATGTGTTGTCACCAAATGCATGACTTTAACTAAAAGTCACTACAGTCTTGAGGTCATCGGACTTCCATTCCTTTCCATTCATATTTTAAATGTCTTTAAACTTGAGGTATCAGTGGGCAGTATGTGGCAGTGCAAACTGCATGCAAATGACATCGGGTGCTTTTTTATTTGCAGAAGATTAGCTCATGCCATTAAAAGCCTATTAAGATACATTTTAAGTTTAATAACTACTTGTTTGACATCCAATTGCAACCTTTCCTATTACTTCTTGGAAATACTCAACTCAATTTGGCCATTTCAAACTTTCAAATGTGTACTCCGTTATTCTGAGGTTTTGTGTAAAGTGCTCAGCTGGTCACTTGAGGAAAAGATCACTTGCAACTTTTGATGTCCCTCCAGCCATAGAAGAGGTCAGACATCTGAGAAATGCAATCTACTTCTTAGTGTTGCGTGTAAGGGAAAACAAGCAGAGTCATTCAATGGTCCTCGCAGGTCACAAATACGAGGTGCAGTCTGATTTTCTACTTGCACAGGTCTAAATAAATTCTCATTTGCAGTCAGTCAAGAGCCACCTTGTTGAAACTTAGAGACAGTGGGTAGGATGACTCATCAATAGTCCCTGACCAGTGGGTAATAAGTTCCAAGGGCAAACATTCCCTATTTTTCAGCACATCTTGTTTGCGCTATCCCACAGTGTACTATTCTTAGTTAATTCCAGCATGGCAGAATTACTGTGTCACAGGAATAGGCTCCTGATCCAGGAGTGTGCATAGGAAAATGGGCGGTTGGCTCTTTCTCAACCAAACAAAATTGGATCTGGGACCATCTCTTCACCTCACTAGATTGGAACCAGGTTGGCTATATTGGTTTTGGGATCCAAGGACAACTTTTCCTCCGGTGCCAGTGGACATGTTACTTTCAACTTGTAAGCTTCACCCTGATCCTTTACAAGTTATTGAAGATCCTGATCTCTCCCCAGCTCTCCTTTCTGGAAGAGTATAAGTAACATACATTATAACAGGTTTTTCTACCAAAATGTTCAAACCATTCTTTCTGTTCTAAGAGAAGTTTCACTTCTCATCAAGAATACAGCGCTGAATGGAAAGGAAACAACAGGCCGGCTAATGATAATTAGCGTATTTAAGCTTCAAGCAGACAAATTGTCAGTTAATAAATGGTACTTTCCTGTGTATTTATATAAAATCCAACTGCTGCAATTAATTGGAAATGTTTACATCTCCGCCGTTTGAATTATAGCAACCTAAAATATAGTCTAAAACGCACATGTAGCGTGACTGAATATATCAAAGCAGACCTCTTTCTGTCAAAAAAGTTTATTTTGACAGATTGACCAGCAGGTTTAAATGCAGCACCAGTCAACCTACCCATGTAGTCCTGAACCCATATTCTGCTTATCAGCCTAGTTAATGACAATGTGTGTGCTTTCGTTCACCAGTCATTAATAACTTCCATGTCACCACCTGCTGTGCCCGCTCACATAATGCTGTTTTGTTATCCTCAAAACTTGTTCTATAATCACTGTTTTTACCAAGTACAGGAAAGCAACTTCAGGCCACAGTGCTGTGGGCAGTTACCATCATGTTCTCTCATTACAGAGGTCCAATCTAAAAATGTCAGTAGACTCTTTGTGGCATAGAGAACTACATGCATGTGAAAGCTGGTACACTTTCATAAAACACTTGCTATGTTTCCCAAGAATGTACCCATGGAATTTCACGTGTGAATTCTATCCGCTCCCTTGTCTAACATCCCATGTCAAAGTTTACACTTTAACCATGTAGAACATACAACAAATTTACCAGTTTCAAAGTAGAAATTTTAAATACAGTTCAGCAGATAATTTGTGCAAATTGGTCAATTGTGGTAAAAGTTTAAGAAATTTCAAGTTTAGCTTTCCTATGAAGTGTTGTGCCCACCTTAATACAGAGAGACAGAGGCTCTATTTGTAATAAGTCTATATAGTAGTATGCATGTGTATATACAAATACATATATAAATGTATGCCCATAACTACATGTACATATTTCATGCTTTCCCGCTCTCTTTGTTAGTAGATTGCATTTTTGATGATTTATGTGCATTGTAATCATTACAAAGATTGTCTCCAACAAAATTAAACAGTGTCTAAAAGTTGTCGAAAAACTTTGTAAAGTCCCACATTCTCTGTTGCTCTATGATCTTTGCCACATTCGTTTCAAAGTAATAACAGCATTAATCATTGTATTATCATCAGTTCTGATTATTGACGGAGCATTTTAGAACCATCTATGTTTTTCTATAAAATCCAAAATCCATTCTAGACGGGCCTGGAAATAGTTGAAAAAAATAAAATATTTTCATCTAAATATATTGCTTGGAATCTCAACATCTGGCATACATTTTCTGTTTTCCTCTTTGCGGGTGATCTAGTTGTTCCAACTACCAGAAAAGTGGCAACAGTGCAGAAAGCAGGTAACTACTGCATCTCAGTGTAAATAAAGGGATGAATGTTTTATGTTATACAGCGACATAGAATCACATGGCATGTAATGTCTCTGATTGTCCTGAAGAATTTTACAGCTAGCGTTTTCCAGATGTCCTTTGTACAATTGTGCATCTAGTCCCCTCTATTGTTTGCTTACCGATATCCTGATTGGACCGCTCAGAAGGAATCTAGAGTAAATTAGAAATAACTACTTAACAGTATACATATAAAATATTGTGTTTATTGTATTTGTATCACCAGTTGCTACTTTGTAAGTTTTTTGATATCAAACACTACAACATTCAGACTTGGAGTATGGACTTTTTAGAAAAAAAACAAATTCTTGCTCTGCCCTTAGTGTGTTTCTTTCTCAGGCAAAGAATTAAAGTACCTGAGCAAATACTGCAAAGTCTGCCAGAGACCAGAATATCATAGTGGATTGCTGCGGTAGTTTTAGGTGTGCAGGGGCAGCTATTTTTGATATCTCCCTGCTAGGACACAAACATGCAGGGATTTTCTTGAATTTTGACACACTATGTATATAAAAATCTCAATATGATGACTTCAAGAAAATACAACCTGTCTGATGATAGGGACCCTCTTTGATTCTGTTTTTTCCTTGTATGGGATATGGTTGAATTCCAGCAAACTATCAACTTAACCTCTAAAATGACCTTCAATATGAAAAGCAATGGTCCAGTTTGGTCTACAGTGCAGGACTGCTGAACCCCACCTTAGAAGGAAGGAACTTTAGGTCAACTAACATCCTATCCATTTTTTTTGTTTTCAAGAGGTCCTTGAAATTATCTTTATATCATAAGTGTATCTATATTGTTTAGTGCAAATCAGTGTCTCTGTCCGTATGCACTCCACAGTCTGCTGTCTAAGCTCTAATGATGTTGTATCATGTTCCTCGAAGGCTTATTAATAACATGTGTTGTCACCAAATGCAGGACTTTAACTAAAAGTCACTACAGTCTTGAGGTCATCAGACTTCCGTTCCTTTCCATTCATATTTTAAAGGTCTTTAAACTTGAGGTGTCAGTGGGCAGTATGTGGCAGTGCAAACTGCATGCAAAGGACATTGGGTGCTTTTTTATTTGCAGATTAGCTCATGCCATTAAAAGCCTATTAAGATACATTTTAAGTTTAATAACTATTGTTTGACATCCAATTGCAACCTTTCCTATTACTTCTTGGAAATACTCAACCCAATTTGGCCATTTCAAACTTTCAAATGTGTACGCCGTTATTCTGAGGTTTTGTGCAAAGTGCTCAGCTGGTCACTTGAGGAAAAGATCACTTGCAACTTTTGATGTCCCTCCAGCCATACAAGAGGTCATACATCTGAGAAATGCAATCCACTTCTTAGTCTTGCGTGTAAGGGAAAACAAGCAGAGTCATTCAGTGGTCCTGGCAGGTCACAAATACGAGGTGCAGTCTGATTTTCTACTTGCACAAGTCTAAATAAATGCTCATTTGCAGTCAGTAAAGAGCCACCTTGTTGAAACTAAGAGACAGTGGGTAGGTTGACTCATCAATAGTCCCTGACCAGTGGGTAATAAGTTCGAAGGGCAAACATTCCCTATTTTTCAGCACATCTTGTTTGCGCTATCCCACAGTGTACTATTCTTAGTTAATTCCAGCATGGCAGAATTACTGTGTCACAGGAATAGGCTCCTGAGCGAGGAGAGTGCATAGGAAAATGGGCGTTTGGCTCTTTCTCAACCAAACAAAATTGGATCTGGGACCATCTCTCCACCTCACTGGATTGGAACCAGGTTGGCTATATTGGTTTTGGGATCCAAGGACACCTTTTCCTCCGGTGCCAGTGGACATGTTACTTTCAACTTGTAAGCTTAACCCTGATCCTTTACAAGTTATTGAAGATCCTAAACTCTCCCAGCTCTCCTTTCTGGAAGAGCATGAGTAACATACCTTATAACAGGTTTTCCTACCAAAAGGCTCAAACCATTCTTTCTGTTCTAAGAGCAGTTTCACTTATCAAGAATACAGCGCTGAGTGGAAAGGAAACAACAGGCCAGCTAAAGATAATTAGCGTATTTAAGCTTCAAGCAGACAAATTGTCAGTTATCAAATGGTACTTATCTGTGTATTTATATAAAGTCCAACTACCGCAATTAATTGGAAATGTTTATATCTCCGTCATTTGAATTATAGCAACCTAAAATATAGTCTAAAACGCACATGTAGCGTGACTGAATATATCAAAGCAGACCTCTTTCTGTCAAAAAAGTTTATTCCGACAGATTCACCAGCAGGTTTAAATGCAGCACCAGTCAACCTACCCATGTAGGCCTGAACCCATATTCTGCTTATCAGCCTAGTGAATGACAAAGTGTGTGCTTTCGTTCACCAGTCATTAATAACTTCCATGTCACTGGTATATCTCCTGCACCATATAATAAGACCTTACTGGTAAGTCAAATGGGCAAATTGGTTATTAGCCAATTTTGTCATATTTAAGGGTCAAAGCACATACATTGAGACATGACCAGCAGTGCCTGCGTGTGCAGAGAAGAAGGATCAGAAATACCAGTCAGCAGATGAACAGGTGACCACACAAAAAAATGATTTTCAAACAGTGTTAGAAAAGTGGCATAATATTATAAATTTATTCGTAGCACAGGGTTCATACTGAGTACTTTAGAAAAAAAGAAACCGCAGGAAAGGATAACTCCTTTCCTATGTTCCACTTTTCAGTAGTATTTGGTATTACCATTAGGACATTCACGTAGTACCATTGTTTTGTGCAAGGTTGGATCCAATGTTAAGATACACACAATGCCACCTGCTGTGCTTTCTCACATAATGCTGTTCTGTTATCCTCAAAAATTGTTCTATAATCACTGTTTTTACCAAGTACAGGAAAACAACTTCAGGCCACAGTGCTGTGGGCAATTACCATCATGTTCTCTCATTACACAGGTCAAATCCAAAAATGTCAGTAGGCTCTGTGTGGCATAGAGAACTACATGCATCTGAAAGCTGGTACACTTTCATAAAACACTTGCTATGTTTTCCAAGAATGTACCCATGCAATTTCACGTGTGAATTCTACCCGCTCCCTTACCTAACATCCCACGTCAAAGTTTACAATTTCACCATGTAGAACATACTACAAATTTACCAGTTTGAAAGTAGTAATTTTAAATACAGTTCAGCAGATAATTTGTGTAGATTGGTCAATTGAGGTAAAAGTTTATGAAATTTCAAGTTTAGCTTTCCTATGAAGTGCTGTGCCCACCTTAATACAGAGAGGCAGAGGCTATATTTGTAATAAGTCTATGTAGTAGTATGCATGTGTACATACAAATAGATAAATAAATGTATGCCCATAACTACATGTACATATTTCATGCTTTCCCGCTCTCTTTATTAGTAGATTGCATTTTTGATGATTGATATGCATTGTAAACATTACAAAGTTTGTCTCCAACAAAATTAAACAGTGTCTAAAAGTTGTCCAAAAACTTTGTAAAGTCCCACATTCTCTGTTGCTCTATAATCTTTGCCACATTCGTTTCAAAGTAATAACAGCATTAATCATTGTATTATCATCAGTTCTGATTATAGACGGAGCATTTTAGAACCATCTATGTTTTTCTACAAAACCCAAAATCCATTCTAGACGGGCCTGGAAATAGTGGAAAAAATAAAGTATTTTCATCTAAATATATTGCTTGGAATCTCAACATCTGGAATACATTTTCTGTTTTCCTCTTTGCGGGCGATCTAGTTGTTCCAACTACCAGAAAAGTGGCAACAGTGCAGAAAGCAGGTAACTACTGCATCTCAGTGTAAATAAAGGGATGAATGTTTTATGTTATACAGCGACATAGAATCATATGGCATGTAATGTCTCTGATTGTCGTGAAGAATTTTACAGCTAGCCTTTTCCAGATGTCCTTTGCACAATTGTGCATCTAGTCCCCTCTATTGTTTGCTTACCGATATCCTGATGGGACCGCTCAGAAGGTATCTAGAGTAAATTAGAAATAACTACTTAACAGTATTCATATAAAATATTGCGTTTATTGAATATGTATCACCAGTTGCTACTTTGTAAGTTTTTTGATATCAAACACTACAACATTCAGACGTAGAGTATGTAATTTTTAGAAAGAAAACACATTCTTGCTCTGCCCTTAGTGTGTTTCTTTCTCAGGCAAAGAATTAAAGTACCTGAGCAAATACTGCAAAGTCTGCCAGAGACCAGAATATCATACTGGATTGCTGCAGTAGTTTACGTGTGGAGGGACAGTTATTTTTGATATCTCCCTGCAAGCACACAAACATTCAGGGATTTTCTTGAATTTTGACACTCTACGTATATAAAAATCTTAATATGATGACTCCAAGAAAATACAACCTGTCTGATGTTAGGGATCCTCTTTGATTCTGTGTTTTCCTTGTATGGGATATGGTTGAATGCCAGCAAACTATCAACTTAGCCTCTAAAATGACCTTCAATATGAAAAGCAATGGTCCAGTTTGGTCTACAGTGCACGACTGCTGAACCCCACCATAGAAGGAAGGAACTTTAGGTCAACTAACATCCTATCCATTTTTTTTTGTTTTCAAGAGGTCCTTGAAATTATCTTTATATCATAAGTGTATCTATATTGTTTAGTGCAAATCAGTGTCTCTGTCCCCATGCACTCCACAGTCTGCTGTCTAAGCTCTAATGATGTTGTATCATGTTCCTCGAAGGCTTCTTAATGACATGTGTTGTCACCAAATGCAGGACTTTAACTAAAAGTCACTACAGTCTTGAGGTCATCGGACTTCCATTCCTTTCCATTCATATTTTAAATGTCTTTAAACTTGAGGTATCAGTGGGCAGTATGTGGCAGTGCAAACTGCATGCAAATGACATCGGGTGCTTTTTTATTTGCAGAAGATTAGCTCATGCCATTAAAAGCCTATTAAGATACATTTTAAGTTTAATAACTACTTGTTTAACATCCAATTGCAACCTTTCCTATTACTTCTTGGAAATACTCAACCCAATTTGGCCATTTCAAACTTTCAAATGTGTACTCCGTTATTCTGAGGTTTTGTGCAAAGTGCTCAGCTGGTCACTTGAGGAAAAGATCACTTGCAACTTTTGATGTCCCTCCAGCCATAGAAGAGGTCAGACATCTGAGAAATGCAATCTACTTCTTAGTGTTGCGTGTAAGGGAAAACCAGCAGAGTCATTCAGTGGTCCTCGCATGTCACAAATACGAGGTACAGTCTGATTTTCTACTTGCACAGGTCTAAATAAATTCTCATTTGCAGTCAGTCAAGAGCCACCTTGTTGAAACTAAGAGACAGTGGGTTGGATGACTCATCAATAGTCCCTGACCAGTGGGTAATAAGTTCCAAGGGCAAACATTCCCCATTTTTCAGCACATCTTGTTTGCGCTATCCCACAGTGTACTATTCTTAGTTAATTCCAGCATGGCAGAATTACTGTGTCACAGGAATAGGCTCCTGATCCAGGAGTGTGCATAGGAAAATGGGCGGTTGGCTCTTTCTCAACCAAACAAAATTGGATCTGGGACCATCTCTTCACCTCACTAGATTGGAACCAGGTTGGCTATATTGGTTTTGGGATCCAAGGACAACTTTTCCTCCGGTGCCAGTGGACATGTTACTTTCAACTTGTAAGCTTTATCGTGATCCTTTACAAGTTATTGAAGATCCTGATCCCTCCCCAGCTCTCCTTTCTGGAAGAGTATAAGTAACATACATTATAACAGGTTTTTCTACCAAAATGCTCAAACCATTCTTTCTGTTCTAAGAGAAGTTTCAATTCTCATCAAGAATACAGCGCTGAATGGAAAGGAAACAACAGGCTGGCTAATGATAATTAGCGTATTTAAGCTTCAAGCAGACAAATTGTCAGTTAATAAATGGTACTTTCCTGTGTATCTATATAAAATCCAACTACTGCAATTAATTGGAAATGTTTACATCTCTGCCGTTTGAATTATAGCAACCTAAAATATAGTCTAAAACGCACTTGTAGCGTGACTGAATATATCAAAGCAGACCTCTTTCTGTCAAAAAAGTTTATTTTGACAGATTGACCAGCAGGTTTAAATGCAGCACCAGTCAACCTACCCATGTAGTCCTTAACCCATATTCTGCTTATCAGCCTAGTTAATGACAATGTGTGTGCTTTCGTTCACCAGTCATTAATAACTTCCATGTCACCACCTGCTGTGCCCGCTCACATAATGCTGTTTTGTTATCCTCAAAACTTGTTCTATAGTCACTGTTTTTACCAAGTACAGGAAAGCAACTTCAGGCCACAGTGCTGTGGGCAGTTACCATCATGTTCTCTCATTACAGAGGTCCAATCCAAAAATGTCAGTAGACTCTTTGTGGCATAGAGAACTACATACATGTGAAAGCTGGTACACTTTCATAAAACACTTGCTATGTTTTCCAAGAATGTACCAATGCAATTTCACGTGTGAATTCTATCCGCTCCCTTGTCTAACATCCCATGTCAAAGTTTACTCTTTAACCATGCAGAACATACAACAAATTTACCAGTTTCAAAGTAGTAATTTTAAATACAGTTCAGCAGATAATTTGTGCAAATTGGTCAATTGTGGTAAAAGTTTAAGAAATTTCAAGTTTAGCTTTCCTATGAAGTGTTGTGCCCACCTTAATACAGAGAGACAGAGGCTCTATTTGTAATAAGTCTATATAGTAGTATGCATGTGTATATACAAATACATACCTAAATGTATGCCCATAACTACATGTACATATTTCATGCTTTCCCGCTCTCTTTGTTAGTAGATTGCATTTTTGATGATTTATATGCATTGTAAACATTACAAAGATTGTCTCCAACAAAATTAAACAGTATCCAAAGGTTGTTCAAAAACTTTGTAAAGTTCCACATTCTCTGTTGGTCTATGATCTTTGCCACATTCGTTTCAAAGTAATAACAGCATTACTCATTGTATTATCATCAGTTCTGATTATAGACGGAGCATTTTAGAACTGTTGGAAAATGGGTTATTGGTAGGGCAGGTAGGTACCTACACCTAGCAACAAGCCACAAACCTCCACAAAAGTACAGTTAGGTCTCAGTAAATTAATCCCAGCTCTACCCTTGGTAGCTTGGCATCGAGCGTCAAGGCTTAACTTAGGAGACAAAGTGTAAAGCATTCAAATATCACAAAACAGTAATTAAATAAAACACAGGAAACAGTTTAAAAATCCAAAACCAATTTATAAAAATTGCTTATATTTTTATCTTTAAAATGACACAAAAACGATTAAAATCGGTTCAGGGGAACCGGAGATATGAATTTTTAAAGTATTATTATTTTCTAGCGCTTAGAAACAAAAAGCGCCAATCGGGTCATCTGGTTGCACCAGGACCGGGGCAAAGTCAAACTTTCAGGCCGACCGCGATGGAGCCCTGCTCGGCTACAAGTCGCGGGAGGCCTCGGTTAAAAAGTTACCTTCTGACTTAGTCTTTATTTTGAAGTTTTTCTTCACCGGGACGAACCTGCCAGTTGAATCCGACCTCCTGGAGCCCTTGTCCGGATACGCGAAGTCGGTTTCCTCGGTGGTGATTTTTACCTTCGGACTTAGTCGTTTTTTCGAGATGAAAATCCTTCGACCGGGGTAAACCTGGATCTTGATCCGACGTCCATGGAGCCCTTCTCGGATACGATGGCTGGGAGGTCCCGGTCAACTTTTTACGTTCGGACTTAGGCCCTCATTCTGACCCTGGCGGTCTTTGACCGCCAGGGCGGAGGACCGCGGGAGCACCGCCGACAAGCCGGCGGTGCTTCAATGGGGATTCCGACCGCGGCGGTAAAGCCGCGGTCGGACCGGCACCACTGGCGGGGTCCCGCCAGTGTACCGCGGCCCCATTGAATCCTCCGCGGCGGCGCAGCTTGCTGCACCGCCGCGGGGATTCTGACCCCCCCTACCGCCATCCAGATCCCGGCGGTCGGACCGCCGAGATCCGGATGGCGGTAGGGGGGGTCGCGGGGCCCCTGGGGGCCCCTGCAGTGCCCATGCCACTGGCATGGGCATTGCAGGGGCCCCCGTAAGAGGGCCCCTACATGTATTTCACTGTCTGCAGCGCAGACAGTGAAATACGCGACGGGTGCAACTGCACCCGTCGCACAGCTTCCACTCCGCCGGCTCGATTCCGAGCCGGCTTCATCGTGGAAGCCTCTTTCCCGCTGGGCTGGCTGGCGGTCTGAAGGAGACCGCCCGCCAGCCCAGCGGGAAAGTCAGAATTACCGCCGCGGTCTTTCGACCGCGGAACGGTAACCTGACGGCGGGACTTTGGCGGGCGGCCTCCGCCGCCCGCCAAGGTCAGAATGAGGGCCTTAGTCTCTTTTTTGGATGTTTTTCTTTACCGGGACGAACCACGAAGTCAGGCCGGGTCGCGGTTGAGGCAAGCCGGCTAGAATTTCCGCGTCGGGTCGGTCACTTTATGGAGCTTTTTTCTAAAAATTCTCCAATCTTCTCCAAACTTCTGGGGCTTCACCCAGATGTTCTTTTAAGGTTCTTTTGGGGTCCACAGCTCACCCCAAGGGTCCAGAAGTTCTGTGATGGTCCTTGGGAAGTGCGGACTTCAACTCCCAGAATGCACCTGGCGCAAACTCCTTTTTGGCCACTGGACAGTGGTCAGCTGGTCACTTTTTCAGGAGTTGGTGCAGGGGACTCTGGTTAGCAATTTTTCACCTGTAGCAAACAGGGAGTCCCTCCTTGAACCAGTGGAAGCCAGGCAAAGTCCTTCTTGTGGTGAAGCCCAAGTGTGCAGCTGGTGCAGTCTTTCTGAGTGCAGGGTCCAGGTGCAGGCCAGGGGTCCAGCAGGGCAGTCCTTCTTCTCCTTGTAGTTCTTTCTTCTTGAAATTTGGTGGGGATCTGAGGCGTGGGTGCAGGTCTGCCAGTTTTATCCTTGCTCCTGGGTGAAAAGCAGGGGGGCCCTGGTCCTCCAATCAGGGACAGGGTCGTCCCCCTGTGATGACCACTTCCTGGGAAGTGTGGCAAAAATCCATCCCAGAAGGCAATAGTCTCTAAAAATCCAAAATGGATGAATCTGATTTTTGGAGGAGAGATCTGGCTGAGCCCACCCACTGGTGTGGCTAAAAATCATAAACACACCCCTCTCCTGCCCTCTCCTAATCTAATCAAGGGGGCACCTAGCTGTCTGGGGTTGCAGGATGTGGGGGTGTTGCTGGGTGCTCCAGATGTCCTTCTTTGCCTTTGAAGACCAGTTTGGCAGCCCTCCCCCTTCCTGCCTCACCATCTGCTGAGGGGAGATTCTCTCCCCCAAGCACATTCCTTTGTGTGAAGTCAGGCCACTTCACACCTCATTAAAGTAGCCTGGCAGAAGCTGCTGCAGGCTGGCCAATCAGAGCACAGCAGCAAAAACAATGCAGAGCTGAAATTGGCAACTTTTTAGGTAAAGTCTAAACTTTTTACCTGCACTAGTTATATTAAATCCAATAACTGGAAGTTGTGGGATTTATTATAACAATCAATTTGATACCAAATTCTTGGTATGTAACATTTAAGGAGACTTTAAAATTTAAAATAAAGTCTGCCCATTCTAGCCTATGAAGGCCATTTACTTCAATGAGGGAAAAACGAATTTGGCTGTTTTTACCTCACCAGGGCTTATAAATCTATTTTTATAAAGTCCCTGCTTATAGTTACATGGCACCCAGCCCTAGGGGCACATAGGGCACACCTTAGGGGTGACTTATATGTAAAAATAGGGTAGTTTAAAACTTTGGAAGTACCTTTAATTCCAAAGTCGAATTTGCATATAACTTTAATTTAAAAGCAGCCAGCAAGGCAGGCTTGCTTTTAAAATGACACTGGGCACCTCAGCAATGCACCTAGGTGTGCACCACCTATGCTGTGGTCCCTAAACCTACATGCCCTACCATATACTAGGGACTTATAGGTAGGTTAACTTAGCCAATTATAATTAGCATAATTTGCAAATCCATTTTACACAGAGCACAGGCCCTGGGACTGGTTAGCAGTACCCAGGGCACCATCAGAGTCAGGAAAACACCAGCATAAAGTGGAAAATGGGGGCAAAAAGTTAGGGGGCCTCTGCAATCAGCCCCAGTTTCTCACAAGAACCATCTATGTTTTTCTACAAAACCCCAATTCCATTCTAGACGGGCCTGGAAATAGTTAAAAAAATAAAATATTTTCATCTAAATACATTGCTTGGAATCTCAACATCTGGCATTAATTTTCTGTTTTCCTCTTTGCGGGCGATCTAGTTGTTCCAACTACCAGAAAAGTGGCAACAGTGCAGAAAGCAGGTAACTACTGCATCTCAGTGTAAATATTTTATGTTATACAGCGACATAGTATCATATGGCATGTAATGTCTCTGATTGTCCTGAAGAATTTTACAGCTAGCCTTTTCCAGATGTCTTTTTCACAATTGTGTATCTAGTCCCCTCTATTGTCTGCTTACCGATATCCTGATGGGACCGCTCAGAAGGTATCTAGAGTAAATTAGAAATAACTACTTAACAGTATTTATATAAAATATTGTGTTTATTGTATATGTATCACCAGTTGCTACTTTGTAAGTTTTTTTATATCAAACCCTACAACATTCAGACTTAGAGTATGTACTTTTTAGAAACAAAACAGATTCTTGCTTTGCCCTTAGTGTGTTTCTTTCTCAGGCAAAGAATTAAAGTACCTGAGCAAATACTGCAAAGTCTGCCAGAGACCAGAATATCATACTGGATTGCTGCGGTAGTTTTAGGTGTGGAGGGACATCTATTTTTTATATCTCCCTGCTAGGACACAAACATGCAGGGATTTTCTTGAATTTTGACACTCTACGTATATAAAAATCTTAATATGATGACTCCAAGAAAATACAACCTGTCTGATGCTAGGGAACCTCTTTGATTCTGTTTTTTCCTTGTATGGGATATGGTTGAATGACAGCAAACTATCAACTTAGCCTCTAAAATGACCTTCAATATGAAAAGCAATGGTCCAGTTTTGTCTACAGTGCACAACTGCTGAACCCCACCTTGGAAGAAAGGAACTTTAGGTCAACTAACATCCTATCCATTTTTTTTGTTTTTAAAAGGTCCTTGAAATTATCTTTATATCATAAGTGTATCTATATTGTTTAGTGCAAATCAGTGTCTCTGTCATTATGCACTCCACAGTCTGCTGTCTAAGCTCTAATGATGTTGTATCATGTTCCTCGAAGGCTTATTAATAACATGTGTTGTCACCAAATGCAGGACTTTGACTAAAAGTCAATACAGTCTTGAGGTCATCGGACTTCCGTTCCTTTCCATTCATATTTTAAATGTCTTTAAACTTGAGGTGTCAGTGGGCAGTATGTGGCAGTGCAAACTGCATGCAAATGACATTGGGTTCTTTTTTATTTGCAGTAGATTAGCTCATGCCATTAAAAGCCTATTAAGATACATTTTAAGTTTAATAACTACTTGTTTGACATCCAATTGCAACCTTTCCTATTACTTCTTCGAAATACTCAACCCAATTTGGCCATTTCAAACTTTCAAATGTGTACGCCGTTATTCTGAGGTTTTGTGCAAAGTGCTCAGCTGGTCACTTGAGGAAAAGATCACTTGCAACTTTTGATGTCCCTCCAGCCATACAAGAGGTCAGACGTCTGAGAAATGCAATCTACTTCTTAGTTTTGCGTGTAAGGGAAAACAAGTAGAGTCATTCAGTGGTCCTGGCAGTCTGATTTTCTACTTGCAGAGGTCTAAATAAATTCTCATTTGCAGTCAGTCAAGAGCCACCTTGTTGAAACTAAGAGACAGTGGGTAGGTTGACTCATCAATAGTCCCTGACCAGTGTGTAATAAGTTCCAAGGGCAAACATTCCTTTTTTTTCAGCACATCTTGTTTGCGCTATCCCACATTGTACTATTCTTAGTTAATTCCAGCATGGCAGAATTACTCTGTCACAGAAATGGGCTCCTGAGGCAGGAGTGTGTATAGGAAAATGGGCGGTTGGCTCTTTCTCAACCAAACAAAATTGGATCTGAGACCATCAATCCACCTCACTGGATTGGAACCAGGTTGGCTATATTGTTTTTTGGGATCCAAGGACACCTTTTACTTCGGTACCGGTAGACATGCGTGAGAAAACAGGGCTGATTGCAGAGGCCCCCTAACTTTTTGCCCCCATTTTCCACTTTTTGCTGGTGTTTTCCTGACGCTGATGGTGCCCTGGGTACTGCTAACCAGTCCCAGGGCCTGTGCTCTGTGTAAAATCAATATGTAAATTAGGCTAATTATAATTGGCTAAGTTAACCTACCTATAAGTCCCTAGTATATGGTAGGGCATGTAGGTTTAGGGACCACAGCATAGGTAGTGCACCCATAAGTGCACTGCTGAGGTGCCCAGTGTCATTTTAAAGGCAGGCCTGCCTTGCTGGCTGCTTTTAAATTAAAGTTATATGCAAATTCAACTTTGGATTTAAAAGTAGTTCCAAAGTCTTAAACTACCTTATTTTTACATATAAGTCACCCCTAAGGTGTGCCCTATGTGCCCCTAGGGCTGGGTGCCATGTAACTATAAGCAGGGACGTTATAAAAATAGTTTTATAAGCCCTGGTGAGGTAAAAACAGCTAAATTCGTTTTTCCCTCATTGTAGTAAATGGCCTGCATATGCTAGAATGGGGAGACTTTATTTTAAATTTTAAAGTCTCCTTAAATGTTGCATACCAATAATTTGGTATCAAATTAATTGTTGTAATAAATCCCACAACTTCCAGTTGTTGGATTTAATATAACTTGTTCAGGTAAAAAGTTTTAGACTTTACCTAAAAAGTTGCCAATTTCAGCCCTGCATTGTTTTTGCTGCTGTGCTCTGATTGGCCAGCCTGCAGCAGCTTAGCCAAGCTGCCTTGATGAGGTGTGAAGTGGCCTGGCTTCACACAAAGGAATGTGCCTGTGGGAGAGAATCTCCCCTCAGCAGATGGTGAGGCAGGAAGGGGGAGGGCTGCCAAACTGGTCTTCAAAGGCAGAGAAGGACATTTGGAGCAACCAGCAACACCCCCACATCCTGCAACCCCAGACAACTAGGTGCCCCCTTGATTAGATTAGGAGAGGGCAGGAGAGGGGTGTGTTTATGATTTTTAGCCACACCAGTGGGTGGGCTCAGCCAGATGTACCCTCCAAAAATTAGATTCAGCCATGTTGGATTTTTAGAGAATGTTTCCTTCTGGGCTGGATTTTTGCCACACTTCCCAGGAAGTGGTCATCACAGGGGGACGACCCTGTACCTGATTGGAGAACCAGGACCCCCCTGCTTATCACCCAGGAGCAAGGATAAAACTGGCAGACCTGCACCCACACCTCCGATCCCCATCAGATTTCAACAAGAAAAGAACTAAAGGAGAAGAAGGACTGTCCTGCTGGACCCCTGGCCTGCACCTGGAACCTGCACTCAGAAGGACTGCACCAGCTGCACACTTGGGCTTCAACACAAGAAGGACTTTGCCTGGCTTCAACTGGTTCAAGGAGGTACTCCCTGTTTGCTACAGGTGAAAAATTGCTAACCAGAGTCCCCTGCACCAACTCCTGAAGAAAGCGACCAGCTGACCACAGCCCAGTGGCCAAAAAGGAGTTTGCGCCAGGTGCATTCTGGGAGTTGTAGTCCGCACCCCCCAAGGACCATCTCAGAAGTTCTGGACCCTTGGGGTGAGCTGTGGACCCCAAAAGAACCTTAAAAGAACATCTGGGTGAAACCCCAGAAGTTTGGAGAAGATTTGCGAATTTTTGTAAAAAAGCTCCATAGAGGGACCGAACCGCCACGGAAATTCTAGCCGGCTTGCCTCAACCGCGACCCGGCCTGACTTGGTGGTTCTTCCCGGTAAAGAAAAATCTCCGAAAAAGAGACTAAGGCCCTCATTCTGATTCTGGCGGGCGGCGGAGGCGGGTAGGGCGTGAGAAGGTAAAAATCTCCACCGAGGAATCCAGCATCGCGTATCCGGAGAAGGGCTCCAGGAGGTCGGATAGGACTGGCAGGTTCGTCCCGCTGAAGAAAATCTTCAAAATAAAGACTAAGTCAGAAGGTCACTTTTTAACCGAGGCCTCCCGCGACCTGTAGCCGAGCAGGGCTCCATCGCGGTCGGCCTGAAACTTTGACTTTGCCCCGGTAGAGGTGCAACCAGATGACCCGATTGGCGCTTTTTGTTTCTAAGCGCTAGAAAAATAATAATTCTTTAAAAATTCATATCTCCGGTTCCCCTTATCCGATTTTATTCGTTTGTGTGTCATTTTAAAGATACAAATATAAACTATTTTTATAAATTGGTTTTTGATTTTTAAACTGTTTCCTGTGTTTTATTTAATTACTGTTTTGTGATGTTTGAATGCTTTACACACTGTCTCCTAAGTTAAGCCTTGACGCTCGTTGCCAAGCTACCCAGGGTTGAGCTGGGATTAATTTACTGAGACCTAACTGGACCTACGTTGAGGTTAGTGGCTTGTTGCTAGGTGTAGGTACCTACCTGCCCTTATCAATAACCCATTTTCCAACAACATGTTACTTTCAAATTGTAAGCTTCACCCTGATCCTTTACAAGTTATTGAAGATCCTGAGCCCTCCCCAGCTCTCCTTTCTGGAAGAGCATGAGTAACATACCTTATAACAGGTTTTTCTACCAAAGTGCTCAAACCATTCTTTCAGTTCCAAGAGCAGTTTCACTTCTCATCAAGAATACAGCGCAGAGTGGAAAGGAAACAGCAGGCCGGCTAATGATAATTAGCGTATTTAAACTTCAAGCAGACAAATTGTCAGTTAATAAATGGTACATTCCTGTGTATTTATATAAAATCCAACTACTGCAATTAATTGGAAATGTTTACATCTCCGTCGTTTGAGTTATAGCAACCTAAAATATAGTCTAAAACGCACATGTAGCGTGACTGAATATATCAAAGCAGACCTCTTTCTGTCAAAAAAGTTTATTTTGACAGATTCACCAGCAGGTTTAAATGCAGCACCAGTCAACCTACCCATGTAGGGCTGAACCCATATTCTGCTTATCAGCCTAGTGAATGACAATGTGTGTGCTTTCGTTCACCAGTCATTAATAACTTCCATGTCACTGGTAAATCTCCTGCACCATATAATAAGACCTTACTGGTAAGTCAAATGGGCAAATTGGTTATTAGCCAGTTTTGTCATATTTAAGGGTCAAAGCACATACATTGAGAAATGACCAGCAGTGCCTGCGTGTGCAGAGAAGAAGAATCAGAAATACCAGGCAGCAGATGAACAGGTGACCACACAAAAAATGGATTTTCAAACAGTGTTGGAAAAGTGGCATAATGTTACAAATTTCTTAGTAGCACAGGATTCATACTGAGTACTTTAGAAAAAGGGAACTGCAGGAAAGGATAACTCCTTTCCTATGTTCCACTTTTAAGTAGTATTTGGTATTGCCATTAGGACATCCATGCAGTACCATTGTTTTGTGCAAGGTTGGATCCAATGTTAAGATACACAAAGCCACCTGCTGTGCTTGCTCACATAATACTGTTTTGTTATCCTCAAAACTTGTTCTATAATCACTGTTTTTACCAAGTACAGGAAAACAACTTCAGGCCACAGTGCTGTGGCCAATTACCATCATGTTCTCTCAATACAGAGGTCAAATCCAAAAATGTCAGTACACTCTTTGTGGCATAGAGAATTACATGGATATGAAAGATGGTACACTTTCATAAAACACTTGCTATGTTTTCCAAGAATGTACCCATGCAATTTCACGTGTGAATTCTACCCGTTCCCTTGCCTAACATCCCACGTCAAAGTTTACACGTTCACCATGTAGAACATACTACAAATTTACCAGTTTCAAAGTAGTAATTTTAAATACAGTTCAGCAGATAATTTGTGCAAATTGGTCAATTGAGGTAAAAGTTTATGAAATGTCAAGTTTAGCTTTCCTATGAAGTGTTGTGCCCACCTTAATACAGAGAGACAGATGCTCTATTTGTAATAAGTCTATATAGTAGTATGCATGTGTATATACAAATAGATATATAAATGTATGCCCATTACTACATGTAAATATTTCATGCTTTCCCGCTCTCTTTATTAGTAGATTGCATTATTTATGATTTATATGCATTGTAAACATTACAAAGATTGTCTCCAACAAAATTAAACAGTGTCCAAAGGTTGTCCAAAAACTTTGTAAAGTTCCACATTCTCTGTTGCTCTATGATCTTTGCCACATTAGTTTCAAAGTAATAACAGCATTAATAATTTTATTATCATCAGTTCTGATTATAGACGGAGCATTTTAGAACCATCTATGTCTTTCTGCAAAACCCCAAATCCATTCTAGACGGGCCTGGAAATAGTTTAAAAAAATATATATATTTTCATCTAAATACATTGCTTGAATAGCTAAATAGCTAAATACATCTGGCATTAATTTTCTGTTTTCCTCTTTGCGGGCGATCTAGTTGTTCCAACTACCAGAAAAGTGGCAACAGTGCAGAAAGCAGGTAACTACTGCATCTCAGTGTAAATAAAGGGATGAATGTTTTATGTTATACAGCGACGTGGAATCATATGGCATGTAATGTCTCTGATTGTCGTGAAGAATTTTACAGCTAGCCTTTTCCAAATGTCCTTTGCACAATTGTGCATCTAGTCCCCTCTATTGTTTGCTTACCGATATCCTGATGGGACTGCTCAGAAGGTATCTAGAGTAAATTAGAAATAACTACTTAACAGTATTCATATAAAATATTGTGTTTATTGTATATGTATCACCAGTTGCTACTTTGTAAGTTTTTTTTATATCAAACACTACAACATTCAGACTTAGAGTATGTACTTTTTAGGAAAAAAACTAATTCTTGCTCTGCCCTTAGTGTGTTTCTTTCTCAGGCAAAGAATTAAAGTACCTGAGCAAATACTGCAAAGTCTGCCAGAGACCAGAATATCATACTGGATTGCTGCGGTAGTTTTAGGTGTGGAGGGACAGCTATTTTTGATATCTCCCTGCTAGGACACAAACATGCAGGGATATTCTTGAATTTTGACACTCTACGTATATAAAAATCTTAATATGATGACCCCAAGAAAATACAACCTGTCTGATGTTAGGGATCCTCTTTGATTCTGTTTTTTCCATGTATGGGATATGGTTGAATGCCAGAAAATTATCAACTTAGCCTCTGACATGACCTTCCATATGAAAAGCAATGGTCCAGTTTTGTCTACAGTGCACGACTGCTGAACCCCACCTTGGAAGAAAGGAACTTTAGGTCAACTAACATCCTATCCATTTTTTTTGTTTTCAAGAGGTCCTTGAAAATATCTTTATATCATATGTGTATCTATATTGTTTAGTGCAAATCAGTGTCTCGGTACCTATGCAACCACAGTCTGCTGTCTAAGCTCTAATGATGTTGCATCATGTTCCTCGAAGGCTTATTAATGACATATGTTGTCACCGAATGCAGGACTTTAACTAGAAGTCACTACAGCCTTGAGGTCATCGGACTTCCGTTCCTTTCCATTCATATTTTAAATGTCTTTAAACTTAAGGTATCAGTGGGCAGTATGTGGCAGTGCAAACTGCATGCAAATGACATCGGGTGCTTTTTTATTTGCAGTAGATTAGCTCATTCCATTATAAGCCTATTAAGATACATTTTAAGTTTAATAACTACTTGTTTGACATCCAATTGCAACCTTTCCTATTACTTCTTGGAAATACTCAACCCAATTCGGCCATTTCAAACTTTCAAATGTGCACGCCGTTATTCTGAGGTTTTGTGCAAAGTGCTCAGCTGGTCACTTGAGGAAAAGATCACTTCCAACTTTTGATGTTCCGCCAGGCATACAAGAGGTCAGACATCTGAGAAATGCAATCTACTTCTTGGTCTTGCGTGTAAGGGAAAACAAGTAGAGTCATTCAGTGGTCCTGGCAGGTCACAAATACGAGGTGCAGTCTGATTTTCTACTTGCACATGTCTAAATAAATTCTCATTTGCAGTCAGTCAAGAGCCACCTTGTTGAAACTAAGAGACAGTGGGTAGGTTGACTCATCAATAGTCCCTGACCAGTGGGTAATAAGTTCCAAGGGCAAACATTCCCTATTTTTCAGCACATCTTGTTTGCGCTATCCCACAGTGTACTATTCTTAGTTAATTCCAGCATGGCAGAATTACTGTGTCACAGGAATATGCTCCTGAGCCAGGAGTGTGTATAGGAAAATGGGCGGTTGGCTCTTTCTCAACCAAACAAAATTGGATCTGGGACCATCTCTTCACCTCACCGGATTGGAACCAGGTTGGCTATATTGGTTTCGGGATCCAAGGACACCTTTTCCTCCGGTGCCAGTTGACATGTTACTTTCAACTTGTAAGCTTCACCCTGATCCTTTACAAGTTATTGAAGATCCTGAGCCCTCCCCAGCTCTCCTTTCTTTAAAAACATGAGTAACATACCTTATAACAGGTTTTTCTACCAAAATGCTCAAACCATTCTTTCTGTTCTAAGAGCAGTTTCACTTCTCATCAAGAATACAGCGCTGAATGGAAAGGAAACAACAGGCCGGCTAATGATAATTAGCGTATTTAAGCTTCAAGCAGATAAATTGTCAGTTAATAAATGGTACTTTCCTGTGTATTTATATAAAATCCAACTACTGCAATTAATTGGAAATGTTTACATCTCCGTCGTTTGAATTATAGCAACCTAAAATATAGTCTAAAACGCACATGTAGCGTGACTGAATATATCAAAGCAGCCCTCTTTCTGTCAAAAAAGTTTATTTTGACAGATTCACCAGCAGGTTTAAATGCAGCATCAGCCAACCTACCCATGTAGGCCTGAACCCATAGTCTGCTTATCAGCCTAGTGAATGACAATGTGTGTACGTTCGTTCACCAGTCATTAATAACTTCCATGTCACTGGTATATCTCCTGCACCATATAATAAGACCCTACTGTAAGTCAAGTGGGCAAATTGGTTATTAGCCAGTTTTGTCATATTTAAGGGTCAAAGCACATACATTGAGACATGACCAGCAGTGCCGGCGTGTGCAGAGAAGAAGAATCAGAAATACCAGTCAGCAGATGAACAGGTGACCACACAAAAAATGGATTTTCAAACAGTGTTGGAAAAGTGGCATAATGTTACAAATTTCTTAGTAGCACAGGATTCATACTGAGTACTTTAGAAAAAAGGAACTACAGGAAAGGATAACTCCTTTCCTATGTTCCACTTTTAAGTAGTATTTGGTATTGCCATTAGGACATCCATGCAGTACCATTGGTTTGTGCAAGGTTGGATCCAATGTTAAGATACAAACAGCCACCTGCTGTGCTTGCTCACATAATGCTGTTTTGTTATCCTCAAAAGGTGTTCTATAATCACTGTTTTGACCAAGTACAGGAAAACAACTTCAGGCCACAGTGCTGTGGGCAATTACCATCATGTTCTCTCATTACAGACGTCAAATCCAAAAATGTCAGTAGGCACTTTGTGGCATAGAGAATTACATGGATATGAAAGCTGATACACTTTCATAAAACACTTGCTATGTTTTCCAAAAATGTATGCATGCAATTTCACTTGTGAATCCTTCCCGCTCTCTTGCCTAACATCCCACGTCAAAGTTTACACTTTCACAATGTAAAACATACTACAAATTTAACGGTTTCAAAGTAGTAATTTTAAATAAAATATTTTCATCTAAATACATTGCTTGGAATCTCAACATCTGGTATTAATTTTCTGTTTTCCTCTTTGCGGGCGATCTAGTTGTTCCAACTACCAGTAAAGTGGCAACAGTGCAGAAAGCAGGTAACTACTGCATCTCAGTGTAAATAAAGGGATGAATGTTTTATGTTATACAGAGACATAGAATCATATGGCATGTAATGCTCTCTGATTGTCCTGAAGAATTTTACAGCTAGCTTTTACTAGATGTCCTTTGCACAATTGTGCATCTAGTCCCATCTATTGTTTGCTTACCGATATCATGATGGGACCGCTCAGAAGGTATCTAGAGTAAATTAGAAATAACTACTTAACAGTATTCATATAAAATATTGTGTTTATTGTATATGTATCACCAGTTGCTACTTTGTAAGTTTTTTTATATCAAACACTACAACATTCAGACTTAGAGTATGTACTTTTTAGAAAAAAAACTAATTCTGGCTCTGCCCTTAGTGTGTTTCTTTCTCAGGCAAAGAATTAAAGTACCTGAGCAAATACTGCAAAGTCTGCCAGAGACCAGAATATCATACTGGATTGCTGTGGTCGTTTTAGGTGTGGAGGGACAGCTATTTTTGATATCTCCCTGCTAGGACCCAAACATGCAGGGATTTTCTTGAATTTTGACACTCTACGTATATAAAAATCTTAATATGATGACTCCAAGAAAATACAACTTGTCTGATGTTAGGGATCCTCTTTGATTCTGTTTTTTCCTTGTATGGGATATGGTTGAATGCCAGCAAATTATCAACTTAGCCTCTAAGATGACCTTCAATATGAAAAGCAATGGTCCAGTTTTGTCTACAGTGCACGACTGCTGAACCCCACCTTGGAAGAAAGGAACTTTAGGTCAACTAACATACTATCCATTTTTTTTGTTTTCAAGAGGTCCTTGAAATTATCTTTATTTCATATGTGTATCTATATTGTTTAGTGCAAATCAGTGTCTCTGTACCTATGCACTCCACAGTCTGCTGTCTAAGCTCTAATGATGTTGCATCATGTTCCTCGAAGGCTTATTAATGACATATGTTGTCACCGAATGCAGGACTTTAACTAGAAGTCACTACAGCCTTGAGGTCATCGGACTTCCGTTCCTTTCCATTCATATTTTAAATGTCTTTAAACTTAAGGTATCAGTGGGCAGTATGTGGCAGTGCAAACTGCATGCAAATGACATCGGGTGCTTTTTTATTTGCAGTAGATTAGCTCATGCCATTATAAGCCTATTAAGATACATTTTAAGTTTAATAACTACTTGTTTGACATCCAATTGCAACCTTTCCTATTACTTCTTGGAAATACTCAACCCAATTCGGCCATTTCAAACTTTCAAATGTGCACGCCGTTATTCTGAGGTTTTCTGCAAAGTGCTCAGCTGGTCACTTGAGGAAAAGATCACTTCCAACTTTTGATGTCCCGCCAGGCATACAAGAGGTCAGACATCTGAGAAATGCAATCTACTTCTTGGTCTTGTGTGTAAGGGAAAACAAGTAGAGTCATTCAGTGGTCCTGGCAGGTCACAAATACGAGGTGCAGTCTGATTTTCTACTTGCACAGGTCTAAATAAATTCTCATTTGCAGTCAGTCAAGAGCCACCTTGTTGAAACTAAGAGACAGTGGGTAGGTTGACTCATCAATAGTCCCTGACCAGTGGGTAATAATTTCCAAGGGCAAACATTCCCTATTTTTCAGCACATCTTGTTTGCGCTATCCCACAGTGTACTATTCTTAGTTAATTCCAGCATGGCAGAATTACTGTGTCACAGGAATATGCTCCTGAGCCAGGAGTGTGTATAGGAAAATGGGTGGTTGGCTCTTTCTCAACCAAACAAAATTGGATCTGGGACCATCTCTCCTCCTCACCGGATTGGAACCAGGTTGGCTATATTGGTTTCGGGATCCAAGGACACCTTTTCCTTCGGTGCCAGTTGACATGTTACTTTCAACTTGTAACCTTCACCCTGATCCTTTACAAGTTATTGAAGATCCTGTGCCCTCCCCAGCTCTCCTTTCTTTAAAAACATGAGTAACATACCTTATAACAGGTTTTTCTACGAAAATGCTCAAACCATTCTTTCTGTTCTAAGAGCAGTTTTACTTCTCATCAAGAATACAGCGCTGAATGGAAAGGAAACAACAGGCCGGCTAATGATAATTAGCGTATTTAAGCTTCAAGCAGACAAATTGTCAGTTAATAAATGGTACTTTCCTGTGTATTTATATAAAATCCAACTACTGCAATTAATTTGAAATGTTTACATCTCCGTCGTTTGAATTATAGCAACCTAAAATATAGTCTAAAACGCACATGTAGCGTGACTGAATATATCAAAGCAGACCTCTTTCTGTCCAAAAAGTTTATTTTGACAGATTCACCAGCAGGTTTAAATGCAGCATCAGCCAACCTACCCATGTAGGCCTGAACCCATATTCTGCTTATCAGCCTAGTGAATGACAATGTGTGTGCGTTCGTTTACCAGTCATTAATAACTTCCATGTTACTGGTATATCTCCTGCACCATATAATAAGACCTGACTGGTAAGTCAAGTGGGCAAATTGGTTATTAGCCAGTTTTGTCATATTTAAGGGTCAAAGCACATACATTGAGACATGACCAGCAGTGCCTGCGTGTGCAGAGAAGAAGAATCAGAAATACCAGTCAGCAGATGAACAGGTGACCACACAAAAAATTGATTTTCAAACAGTGTTGGAAAAGTTGCATAATGTTACAAATTTCTTAGTAGCACAGGATTCATACTGAGTACTTTAGAAAAAAGGAACTACAGGAAAGGACAACTCCTTTCCTATGTTCCACTTTTAAGTAGTATTTGGTATTGCCATTAGGACATCCATGCAGTACCATTGTTTTGTGCAAGGTTGGATCCAATGTTAACCTTTTTGGTGCGGGTGTCGGCCAGTGGCCGACGCCCACATACCCCCCCTGGTGCCAGTCACGACCAGTGGGTGACACCAGGAAGGGTATTAATAAATCCTCGAGTGCAGCACAGCTGCGATCGTGGGCCAGGAAACAGTTTCAGGAGGCCTCGTAAGAAAGGGGAGAGGTAGGTAGGGTAGGGGAAAGGTAGGTGCCCTCCCCCTCCCCCTCCCCCCGGGCAAATTGTATTTTTTTTAAAAAATAAAAATGAATAAAATAAAAAGACAGGGGGTCGCCCGTGGCCATTTTGGCTCCCAAAGAACCATACAACAACTAAAAAAAAAATAGAACTATATGTAGATCTATATATATAGATATATCTATATAGATATATCTATGTACATGCATATATCTATAGATATATCTATGTAGATATATATATAGATAGATCTATATACATCAATCAAAGAGATTTATAAAGCGCGTTACTCACCCGTGAGGGTCTCAAGGCGCTTTGGGGGGGGGGAGGGAAAGGGGCTGGGAGGTTCACTGTTCGAAAAGTCATGTTTTGAGGCCCTTCCTGAAAAGAAGTAGGTTTTGGGTCTTGCGAAGGTGGGTTGGGAGGGCGTTCCAGGTTTTGGGTGCAAGGTAGGAGAAGGATCTGCCCCCGGTGGTGGTGTGTTTGATGCGGGGGACAGAGGCGAGAGAGAGGTCAGCTGAGCGGAGGTTTCCTGTAGGGGTGTGGAAGGTGACTCTCGTTGATGTAGGCACGGCCTGTGTTGTGGAGTGATTTGTGTGCGAGGATGAGGATCTTGAAGGTGATCCTTTTGTCAATGGGGAGCCAGTGGAGGGATTTGAGGTGTGGAGAGATGTGTCCGGGGAGGTCGAGGATGAGTCGTGCTGCTGAGTTCTGGATGCGTGTAGTTTGCGCTTGAGTTTTAGAGTGGTGCCGGCATAGACGGCGTTTCCGTAATCAAGTCTGCTGCTGATGAGTGCATGAGTGACAGTTTTTCTGGTCTCTGTGGGGATCCATTTGAATGTTTTTTTCAGTATATGGAGTGTGTTAAAGCATGAGGAGGTGAGAGCATTGATTTGTTGGGTCATCGAGAGGGAGGAGTCTAGGATGATGACGAGGTTGCGTGCGTGGTTGGCGGGGGTGGGTGCAGGGCCTAGCGTGGTGGGCCACCATGAGGGGTACCAGGTGTTTTTGTGTGGGCCAAAGAGGATTATTTCGGTTTTGCTTGAGTTGAGTTTCAGGTGGTTGGCTGTCATATATATATCACTTTTGTCAATATGTGTGTGGTTTCCCTGGGGGGAAAAGGGTCAGACTTGTCTAGTGGCAGTTTTAGTGCCATAAAGAAGCGCAGAAGGTTTATATGCCTACTGCAAAGAGCAAATCTGTATTTTATGTAAATAGCTGAGTACATTAATAAAGTCAGCCATTACCTGCGCTATAATACCAATGAAATGTATGTGCAGGGTGGAGGGCGGCTATGGAGAGATGAAGGGCACTTTTGCTGGGTGGTAATAAGGGAATCCTAGGAGGAGGGAGTGGGAGCAACAATAATGATTGTTGGACTGGGTGCAGGAGGTGCTAAAGACTGTGACGAATGGTATGTGACAAGGTGTTTTTTGAGTGTCTTGAAAGAACGTACTGATTGAGGGAAGAAGCGCAGGTAAGGTGGCCTCTACTGTTGCACGTATCTCACACACACCACCGATTTTGTGACTGTCTACCTAGGCTGGTGTTTTAGAGCAACAGTTTAGCCAATAGCAGAGATGGCATCTTGATGGATGACTGCTGCCTGCACTCGGGTTATAGAGGACCGCTCTGACATAGGATCAGAGACTGAGATATCAGATACTGAGACAGCATCTGAGGGATAGGACAATGGCGCAGACTCTGGGAGTGATTTTTCAGTCGAAGGAGTCCCATTCGATAACTCCTCTTCCAGTACATTATGAGGAAGGTGATGAGGACAGTCCTCCTGTCCCTTCGCAAGCTGTTTGTGCAACTGGGTAATAGTGGGTTAGCCCAACCCAGAGAGCAGGTGAATGCGGCGGCAAGCAGAGAGAGAGAGAGTGCTCTCTTGGGAGCTCCCCAATTTAGTTTAGCCACAAATTCCACCGCCCAAATCGTATTGTGGAGACATCAAAATTATCTATCGCAAAACAAACTGGTTTTGTAAGGCAGGCACCTGTGTTTTTGGTCCTGGATTCGGCGGCCATATAGAGAAACACACTAAACCCAAACATTTCTGGAAACTAGACATTCGGGGGAGTCCACAGAGGTGTGACTTGTGTGGATTCCCCAAAGTTTTCTTACCCAGAATACCCTGCAAAGCTGAAATGTCGAAAAAAAACTCAATTTTTCTCGCATTTCTGTCACACAAACTACAGTGACTCCTCACCTGTCCTGATAAAAATACTACCCCACTTGAGTACCTACACCTAGTGCCTGTGTCAGGAATGGATCACCCCAGGGTCAACAGCTGCCTCACTTAAGGACCAACATTGACCGTTGTGTGATCTATTCCTGTCGCAGGCACCAGGCCTATCCACACAAGTGAGGTATCATTTTTATCGGGAGACTTGGGGGAACGCTGGGTGGAAGGAAATTTGTGGCTCCTCTCAGATTCCAGAACTTTCTGTCACCGAAATGTGAGGGTATTGTGTTATTTTAGCCACATTTTGAGGTTTGCAAAGGATTCTAGGTAACAGAACCTGGTCAGAGCCCCACAAGTCACCTCATCTTGGATTCCCCTGGGTTTCTAGTTTTCAAAAATGTGCTGGTTTGCTAGGTTTCCAAAGGTGGTTGCTGAGCTAGAGGCCAAAATCCACAGGTAGGCAGTGTTTTCTATGAAAAAATGTGATGTGTCCACGTTGTGTTTTGGGGCATTTCCTGTCGCGGGCGCTAGGCCTACCCACACAAGTGAGGTATCATTCTTATCGGGAGACGTGGGGGAACGCTGGGTGGAAGGAAATTTGTGGCTCCTCTCAGATTCCAGAACTTTCTGTCACCGAAATGTGAGGAAAACTTGTTTTTTAGCCACTTTTTGAGGTTTGCAAAGGATTCTGGGTAACAGAACCTGGTCAGAGCCCCACGAGTCACCCCATCTTGGATTCCCCTCGGTCTTTAGTTTTCAAAAATGCACAGGATTGGTAGGTTTCCCTATGTGCCGGCTGAGCTAGGCCAAAATCTACAGGTAGGCACTTTGCAAAAAACAGCTCTGTATTTTGTCAAAAAATGGGATGTGTCCACGTTGTGTTTTGGGGCATTTCCTGTCGCGGGCGCTAGGCCTACCCACACAAGTGAGGTATCATTTTTATTGGGAGACTTGGGGGAACGCTGGGTGGAAGGAAATTTGTGGCTCCTCTCTGATTCCAGAACTTTCTGCCACAGAAATGTGAGGAACATGTGTTTTTTTAGGCAAATTTTGAGGTTTGCAAAGGATTCTGGGTAACAGAACCTGGTCAGAGCCCCACGAGTCACCCCATCTTGGATTCCCCTAGGTCTCTAGTTTTCAAAAATGCACAGGTTTGATAGGTTTCCCTATGTGCCGGCTGAGCTAGAGGCCAAAATCTACAGGTAGGCACTTTGCAAAAAACAGCTCTGTATTTTGTCAAAAAATGGAATATGTGTCCACGTTGTCTTTTGGGGCATTTCCTGTCGTGGGCGCTAGGCCTACCCACACAAGTGAGGTATCATTTTTATCGGGAGACTTGGGGGAACGCTGGGTGGAAGGAAATTTGTGGCTCCTCTCAGATTCCAGAACTTTCTGTCACCGAAATGTGAGGAAAACTTGTTTTTTTAGCCACTTTTTGAGGTTTGCAAAGGATTCTGGATAACAGAACCTGGTCAGAGCCCCACGAGTCACCCCATCTTGGATTCCCCTAGGTCTCTAGTTTTAAAAAATGCACAGGATTGGTAGGTTTCCCTATGTGCCGGCTGAGCTAGGCCAAAATCTACAGGTAGGCACTTTGCAAAAAACAGCTCTGTATTTTGTCAAAAAATGGGATGTGTCCACGTTGTGTTTTGGGGCATTTCCTGTCGCGGGCGCTAGGCCTACCCACACAAGTGAGGTATCATTTTTATCGGGAGACTTGGGGGAACGCTGGGTGGAAGGAAATTTGTGGCTCCTCTCAGATTCCAGAACTTTCTGTCACCGAAATGTGAGGAAAACTTGTTTTTTTTAGCCACTTTTTGAGGTTTGCAAAGGATTCTGGGTAACAGAACCTGGTCATTGCCCCACGAGTCAACCCATCTTGGATTCCCCTAGGACTCTAGTTTTCAAAAATGCACAGGTTTGGTAGGTTTCCCTATGTGCCGGCTGAGCTAGAGGCCAAAATCTACAGGTAGGCACTTTGCAAAAAACAGCTCTGCATTTTGTCAAAAAATGGGATGTGTCCATGTTGTGTTTTGGGGCATTTCCTGTCGCGGGCGCTAGCCCTACCCACACAAGTGAGGTATCATTTTTATCGGGAGACTTGGGGGAACGGTGGGTAGAAGAAAATTTGTGGCTCGTCTCAGATTCCAGAACTTTCTGTCACCGAAATGTGAGGAAAACTTGTTTTTTAGCCACTTTTTGAGGTTTGCAAAGGATTCTGGGTAACAGAACCTGGTCAGAGCCCCACGAGTCACCCCATCTTAGATTCCCCTAGGTCTCTAGTTTTCAAAAATGCACAGGTTTGGTAGGTTTCACTATGTGCCGGCTGAGCTAGAGGCCAAAATCTACAGGTAGGCACTTTGGAAAAAACAGCTGTGTTTTCTATCAAAAAATGGGATGTGTCCATGTTGTGTTTTGGGGCATTTCCTGTTGCGGGCACTAGGCCTACCCACACAAGTGAGGTATCATTTTTATCGGGAGACTTGGGGGAACATAGAATAGCAAAACAAGTGTTATTGCCCCTTATCTTTCTCTGCATTTTTTCCTTCCAAATATAAGAGAGTGTGTAAACAAGACGTCTATTTGAGAAATGCCCTGCAATTCCCATGCTAGTATGGGCACCTCGGAATTCAGAGATGTGCAAATAACCACTGCTCCTAAAAACCTTGTCTTGATCCCATTTTAGAAATGCAAAGGTTTTCTTGATACCTCTTTTTCACTCTTCATATTTCAGCAAATGAATTGCTGTATACCCAGTATAGAATGAAAAACAACTGCAGGGTGCAGCTCATTTATTGGCTCTGGGTACCTAGGGTTCTTAATGAAACTACAAGCCCTTTATATCCCCGCAACCAGAAGAGTCCAGCAGACAAAACGGTATATTGCTTTCAGAAATCTGACATCGCAGGAAAAAGTTACAGAGTAAACCATAAAGAAAAATGGCTGTTGTTTTCAGCTCAATTTCAATATTTTTTTATTTCAGCTGTTATTTTCTATAGGAAAACCTTGTAGGATCTACACAAATGACCCCTTGCTGAAGTCTGAATTGTGTCTAGGTTTCAGAAATGTTTAGCTTTTGGGAATCCAGCATTGGTTTCACACCCATTCCTGTCACTAACTGGAAGAAGGTTGAAAGCACCAAAAATAGTAAAAATGGGGTATGTCCCAGTAAAATGCCAAATTTGTGTTGGAAAATGTGGTTTTCTGATTCAAGTCTGCCCGTTCCTGAAAGGTGGGAAGATAGTGATTTCAGCACCAGAAACCCTTTGTTGATGGCATTTTCAGGGAAAAAACCACAAGCCTTCGTCCGCAGCCCTTTTTTCCCATTTTTTGGGAAAAAACGAAATTTTCACTGTATTTTGGCTATTTTCTTGGTCTCCTCCAGGGGAAACCACAAACTCTGGGTACCATTAGAATCCCTAGGATGTTGGAAAAAAAGGACACAAATTTGACGTTGAGAGCTTATGTGGACAAAAAGTTATGAAGGCCTAAGCGCGAACTACCCCAAATAGCCAAAAAAGGGCTCAGCACTGGGGGGAAAACGGCCCAGCAGCTAAGGGGTTTAAATACACACAGCCACCTGCTGTGCTTACTCACATAATGCTGTTTTGTTATCCTCAAAACGTGTTCTATAATCACTGTTTTGACCAAGTACAGGAAAACAACTTCAGGCCACAGTGCTGTGGGCAATTACCATCATGTTCTCTCAGTACAGAGGTCATATCCAAAAATGTCAGTAGGCTCTTTGTGGCATAGAGAATTACATGGATATGAAAGCTGGAACACTTTCATAAAACACTTGCTATGTTTTCCACAAATGTACCCATGCAATTTCACGTGTGAATCCTACCCGCTCCCTTGCCTAACATCCCACGTCAAAGTTTACACTTTCACAATGTATAACATACTACAAATTTTCCGGTTTCGAAGTAGTAATTTTAAATACAGTTCAGCAGATAATTTGTGCAAATTGGTCAAATGAGGTAAAAGTTTATGAAATTTCAAGTTTAACTTTCCTATGAAGTGTTGTGCCTACCTTAATACAGAGAGACCTAGGATCTATTTGTAATAAGTCTATATAGTAGTATGCATGTGTATATACAAATAGATATATAAATGTATGCCCATAACTACATGTACATATTTCATGCTTTCCTGCTCTCTTTCTTAGTAGATTGCATTTTTGATGATTTATATGCATTATAAACATTACAAAGATTGTCTCCAACAAAATTAAACAGTATCCAAAGGTTGTCCAAAAACTTTGTAAAGTTCCACATTCTCTGTTGCTCTATGATCTTTGCCACATTTGTTTCAAAGTAATAACAGTATTAATCATTGTATTATCATCAGTTATAATTATAGACGGAGCATTTTAGAACCATCTATGTTTTTCTACAAAACCTAAAATCCCTTCTAGACAGGCCTGGAAATAGTTGAAAAAAATGAAACATTTTCATCTAAATACATTGCTTGGAATATCAACATCTGGCATTAATTTTCTGTTTTCCTCTTTGTGGGCGATCTAGTCGTTCTAACTACCAGAAAAGTGGCAACAGTGCAGAAAGCAGGTAACTACTGCATCTCAGTGTAAATAAAGGGATGAATGTTTTATGTTATAAAACGACATAGAATCATATGGCATGTAATGCTCTCTGATTGTCCTGAAGAATTTTACAGCTAGCTTTTTCTAGATGTCCTTTGCACAATTGTGCATCTAGTCCCATCTATTGTTTGCTTACCGATATCCTGATGGGACCGCTCAGAAGGTATCTAGAGTAAATTAGAAATAACTACTTAACAGTATTCATATAAAATATTGTGTTTATTGTATATGTATCACCAGTTGCTACTTTGTAAGTTTTTTGATATCAAACACTACAACATTCAGACTTAGAGTATGTACTATTTAGAAAAAAAACAAATTCTTGCTCTGCCCTTAGTGTGTTTCTTTCTCTGACAAAGAATTAAAGTACCTGAGCAAAAACTGCAAAGTCTGCCAGAGACCAGAATATCATACTGGATTGCTGCAGTAGTTTTAGGTGTGGAGGGACAGCTATTTTTGATATCTCCCTGCTAGGACACAAACATGCGGGGATTTTCTTGAATTTTGACACTCTACGTATATAAAAATCTTAATATGATGACTCCAAGAAAATACAACCTGTCTGATGTTAGGGATCCTCTTTGATTCTGTTTTTTCCTTGTAAGGGATATGGTTGAATGCCAGCAAATTATCAACTTAGCCTCTAAGATGACCTTCAATATGAAAAGCAATGGTCCAGTTTTGTCTACAGTGCACGACTGCTGAACCCCTCCTTGGAAGAAAGGAACTTTAGGTCAACTAACATCCTATCCATTTTTTGTTTTGTTTTCAAGAGGTCCTTGAAATTATCTTTATATCATAAGTGTATCTATATTGTTTAGTACATTCAGTGTCTCTGTCCCTATGCATTCCACAGTCTGCTGTCTAAGCTCTAATGATGTTGTATCATGTTCCTCGAAGGCTTATTAATGACATATGTTGTCATCGAATGCAGGACTTTAACTAAAAGTCACTACAGTCTTGAGGTCATCGGACTTCCGTTCCTTTCCATTCATATTTTAAATGTCTTTAAACTTAAGGTATCAGTGGGCAGTATGTGGCCGTGCAAACTGCATGCAAATGACATCGGGTGCTTTTTTATTTGCAGTAGATTAGCTCATGCCATTATAAGCCTATTAAGATACATTTTAAGTTTAATAACTACTTGTTTGACATCCAATTGCAACCTTTCCTATTACTTCTTGGAAATACTCAACCCAATTTGGCCATTTCAAACTTTCAAATGTGTACGCCGTTATTCTGAGGTTTTGTGCAAAGTGCTCAGCTGGTCACTTGAGGAAAAGTTCACTTGCAACTTTTGATGTCCCTCCAGGCATACAATAGGTCAGACATCTGAGAAATACAATCTACTTCTTAGTCTTGCGTGTAAGGGAAAACAAGTAGAGTCATTCAGTGGTCCTGGCAGGTCACAAATACGAGGTGCAGTCTGATTTTCTTCTTGCACAGGTCTAAATAAATTCTCATTTGCAGTCAGTCAAGAGCCACCTTGTTGAAACTAAGAGACAGTGGGTAGGTTGACTCATCAATAGTCCCTGACCAGTGGGTAATAAGTTCCAAGGGCAAACATTCCCTATTTTTCAGCACATCTTGTTTGCGCTATCCCGCAGTGTACTATTCTTAGTTAATTCCAGCATGGCAGAATTACTGTGTCACAGGAATATGCTCCTGAGCCAGGAGTGTGTATAGGAAAATGGGCGGTTGGCTCTTTCTCAACCAAACAAAATTGGATCTGGGACCATCTCTTCACCTCACCGGATTGGAACCAGGTTGGCTATATTGGTTTCGGGATCCAAGGACACCTTTTCCTCCGGTGCCAGTTGACATGTTACTTTCAACTTGTAAGCTTCACCCTGATCCTTTACAAGTTATTAAAGATCCTGTGACCTCCCCAGCTCTCCTTTCTTTAAGAGCATGAGTAACATACCTTATAACAGGTTTTTCTATCAAAATGTTCAAACCATTCTTTCTGTTCGAAGAGCAGTTTCACTTCTCATCATGACTACAGCGCTGAATGGAAAGGAAACAACAGGCTGGCTAATGATAATTAGCGTATTTAAGCTTCAAGCAGACAAATTTTCAGTTAATAAATGGTACTTTCCTGTGTATTTATATAAAATCCAACTACTGCAATTAATTGGAAATGTTTACATCTCCGTCGTTTGAATTATAGCAACCTAAAATATAGTCTAAAACGCACATGTAGCGTGACTGAATATATCAAAGCATAGATCTTTCTGTCAAAAAAGTTTATTTTGACAGATTCTCCAGCAGGTTTAAATGCAGCACCAGCCAACCTACCCATGTAGGCCTGAACCCATATTCTGCTTATCAGCCTAGTGAATGACAATGTGTGTACGTTCGTTCACCAATCATTAATAGCTTCCATGTCACTGGTATATCTCCTGCACCATATAATAAGACCTTACTGGTAAGTCAAGTGGGCAAATTGGTTATTAGCCAGTTTTGTCACATTTAAGTGTCAAAGCACATACATTGAGACATGACCAGCAGTGCCTGCGTGTGCAGAGAAGAAGAATCAGAAATACCAGTCAGCAGATGAACAGGTGACCACACAAAAAATTGATTTCAAACAGTGTTGGAAAAGTGGCATAATGTTACAAATTTCTTAGTAGCACAGGATTCATACTGAGTACTTTAGAAAAAAGGAACTACATGAAAGGATAACTCCTTTCCTATGTTCCACTTTTAAGTGGTATTTGGTATTGCCATTAGTACATCCATGCAGTACCATTATTTTGTGCAAGGTTGGATCCAATGTTAAGATACAAACAGCCACCTGCTGTGCTTGCTCACATAATGTTGTTTTGTTATCCTCAAAAGTTGTTCTATAATCACTGTTTTGACCAAGTACAGGAAAACAACTTCAGGCCACAGTGCTGTGGGCAATTACCATCATGTTCTCTCATTACAGAGGGCAAATCCAAAAATTTCAGTAGGCTCTTTGTGGCATGGAGAATTACATGGATATGAAAGCTGGTACACTTTCATAAAACACTTGCTATGTTTTCCAAAAATGTACCCATGCAATTTCACGTGTGAATCCTACCCACTCACTTGCCTAACATCCCACGTCAAAGTTTACACTTTCACAATGTAGAACATACTACAAATTTACCAATTTCAAAGTAGTAATTTTAAATACAGTTCAGCAGATAATTTGTGCAAATTGGTCAATTGAGGTAAAAGTTTATGACATTTCAAGTTTAGCTTTCCTATGAAGTGTTGTGCCCACCTTAATACAGAGAGACAGAGGCTCTATTTGTAATAAGTCTATAGAGTAGTATGCATGTGTATATACAAATACATATATAAATGTATGCCCATAACTACATGTACATATTTCATGCTTTCCCGCTCTCTTTATTAGTAGATTGCATTTTTGATGATTTATATGCATTGTAGACATTACAAAGATTGTCTCCAACAAAATTAAACAGTGTCCAAAGGTTGTTCAAAAACTTTGTAAAGTTCCACATTCTCTGTTGCTCTATGATCTTTGCCACATTCGTTTCAAAGTAATAACAGCATTAATCATTGTATTATCATCAGTTCTGATTATAGACGGAGCATCTTAGAACCATCTATGTTTTTCTGCAAAACCCAAAATCCATTCTAGACTGGCCTGGAAATAGTTTAAAAAAATAAAATATTTTCATCTAAATACATTGGTTGGTGTTGGAAAATGGGTTATTGGTAAGGGCAGGTAGGTACCTACACTTAGCAATAGGCCACTAACCTCCACTAAGGTCCAGTTAGGTCTCAGTAAATTAACCCCAGCTCAACCCTTGGTAGCTTGGCAACGAGGATCAAGGCTTAACTTAGGAGACAGAGTGTAAAGCATTCAAATATCACAAAACAGTAATTAAATAAAACACAGGAAACAGTTTAAAAATCCAAAACCAATTTATAAAAATGGAATATATTTTTATCTTTAAAATGACACCAAAACGAATAAAATCGGATGAGGGGAACCGGAGATATGAATTTTTAAAGAATTATTATTTTTTTAGCGCCTAGAAACAAAAAGTGCCAATCGGGTCATCTGGTTGCACCTCGACCGGGGCAAAGTCAAAGTTTAAGGCCGACCGCGATGGAGCCCTGCTCGGCTACAGGCTGCGGGAGGCCTCGGTTAAAAGTTTACCTTCATACTTAGTCTTTTTTTCGAAGATTTTCTTCAGCGGGACGAACCTGCCAGTCCAATCCGACCTCCTGGAGCCCTTCTCCGAATACGCGATGCTGGAATCCTCGGTGGAGATTTTTACCTTCGGACTTAGTCGTTTTTTCGAGGTGAAAATCCTTCGACTGGGGTAAACCTGGATCTTGATCCGACGTCCATGGAGCCCTCCTCGGATACGCTGGCTGGAAGGTCCCGGTCAACTTTTTACCTTCGGACTTAGTCTCTTTTTCAGAGATTTTTCTTTACCGGGACGAACCAGCAAATCAGGCCGGGTCGCGGTTGAGGCAAACCGGCTAGAGTTGCTGCGGCGGGTCGGTCCCTCTATGGAGCTTTTTTACAAAAATTCTCCAAACTTCTCCAAACTTCTGGTGCTTCTCCCAGATGTCCTTTTAAGGTTCTTTTGGGGTCCACAGCTCACCCCAAGAGTCCAGCAGTTCTGAGATGGTCCTTGGGGGGTGCGGACTACAACTCCCAGAATGCACCTGGCGCAAACTCCTTTTTGGCCACTGGACAGTGGTCAGCTGGTCGCTTTCTTCAGGAGTTGGTGCAGGGGTCTCTGGTTAGCAATTTTTCACCTGTAGCAAACAGGGAGTCCCTCCTTGAACCAGTTGAAGCCAGGCAAAGTCCTTCTTGTGGTGAAGCCCAAGTGTGCAGCTGGTGCAGTCCTTCTGAGTGCAGGTTCCAGGTGCAGGCCAGGGGTCCAGCAGGGCAGTCCTTCTTCTTCTGTTGTTCTTCCTTGTTGGATGTGGTAGGGAACTGAGGTGTGGGTGCAGGTCTGCCAGTTTTATCCTTGCTCCTGGGTGAAAAGCAGGGGGGTCCTGGTTCTCCAATCAGGTGCAGTGTAATTCCCCCTGTGATGACCACTTCCTGGGAAGTGTGGCAAAAATCAATCCCAGGAGGCAACATTCTCTAAAAATCCATCATGGCTGAATCTGATTTTTGGAGGTTACATCTGGCTGAGCCCACCCACTGGTGTAGCTAAAAATCATAAACACACCCCTCTCCTGCCCTCTCCTAATCTAATCAAGGGGGCACCTAGTTGTCTGGGGTTGCAGGATGTGGGGGTGTTGCTGTTTGCTCCAAAAGTCCTTCTCTGCCTTTGAAGACCAGTTTGGCAGCCCTCTCCCTTCCTGCCTCACCATCTGCTAAGGGGAGATTCCTTTCCACAGTCACATTCCTTTGTGTGAAGCCAGGCCACTTCACACCTCATCAAGGCAGCTTGGCCAAGCTGCTCAGGCTGGCCAATCAAAGCACAGCAGCAAAAACAATGCAGGGCTGAAATTGGCAACTTTTCAGGTAAAGTTTAAAACTCTTTACCTGAAAAAGTTATATTAAATCCAACAACTGGAAGTTGTAGGATTTATTACAACAATTAATTTGATACCAAACTCTTGGTATGCATCATTTAAGGAGACTTTAAAAATTAAAATAAAGTCTCCCCATTTTAGCCTATGAAGGCCATTTACTACAATGAGGGAAAAACGAATTTGGCTGTTTTTACCTCACCAGGGTTTATAAAACTATTTTTATAAAGTCCCAGCTTATAGTTACATGGCACCCAGCCCTAGAGGCACATAGGGCACACCTTAGGGGTGACTTATATGTAAAAATAAGGTAGTTTAAGACTTTGGAACTACTTTTAATTCCAAAGTCGAATTTGCATATAACTTTAATTTAAAAGCAGCCAACAAGGCAGGCCTGCCTTTAAAATGACACTGGGCACCTCAGCAGTGCACATATGGGTGCACTACCTATGCTGTGGTGCCTAAACCTACATTCCCTACCATATACTAGGGACTTATAGGTAGGTTAACTTAGCCAATTATAATTAGCCTAATTTGCATATCCATTTTACACAGAGCACAGGCCCTGGGACTGGTTAGCAGTACCCAGGGCACCACCAGAGTCAGGAAAACACCAGCAAAAAGTGGAAAATGGGGGCAAAACGTTAGGGGGCCTCTGCAATCAGCCCTGTTTTCTCACACTTGGAATCTCAACATCTGGCATTAATTTTCTGTTTTCCTCTTTGCGGGTGATCTAGTTGTTCCAACTACCAGAAAAGTGTCAACAGTGCAGAAAGCAGGTAACTACTGCATCTCAGTGTAAATAAAGGGATGAATGTTTTATATTATACAGCGACATAGAATCATATGGCATGTAATGTCTCTGATTGTCCTGAAGAAGTTTACAGCTAGCCTTTTCCAGATGTCCTTTGCACAATTGTGCATCTAGGGCCAGATGTAGCAAACGTTTTGCGACTCGCAAACGGCAAAATTTGCTGTTTGCGAGTCGCAAAACGCGTATCCCAATGCAGAAATGCATTTTGCGGGTCGTTACCGACTCGCAAAATGCATTTCAGACTCGCAAATAGGAAGGGGTGTTCCCTTCCTATTTGCGAGTCGCATTGGGATGCACTACCATTTGCGACCGTATATGCGGTCGCAAATGGCATCGCAGTTACCATCCACTTGAAGTGGATGGTAACCCAATCGCAAATTGGAAGGGGTCCCCATGGGACCCCTTCCAGTTTGTGACTGGAGCCCAAAATATTTTTTCAGGGCAGGGAGTGGTCCAAGGGACCACTCCCTGCCCTGAAAAAAACCGAAAGTAAAGGTTTCGTTTTTTTTTTAAGTGCAGCTCGTTTTCCCTTAGGGAAAACGGGCTACACTTAAAAAAAAAAAAACTGCTTTATTTAAAAGCAGGTCGCTAACATGGAGGTCTGCTGACGTCAGCAGGCCTCCATGTTAGCGAGTGCCTATACTCGCAATGGGGCCGCAATTTGCGACCCACCTCATGAATATTCATGAGGTGGGTCATTGCGACCCCATTGCGAGTTGCAGTCGGTGTCTGAGACACCGTACTGCATAGAAATTTGCGACTTGCAAATTGCGAGTCGCAGGGACTCGCAATTTGCAAGTCGCAAATTGCTTTCTTGGTACATCTGGCCCCTAGTCCCCTCTATTGTTTGCTTACCGATATCCTGATGGGACCACTCAGAAGGTATCTAGAGTAAATTAGAAATAACTACTTAACAGTATTCATATAAAATATTGTGTTTATTGTATTTGTATCACCAGTTGCTACTTTGTAAGTTTTTTTATATCAAACACTACAACATTCAGACTTAGAGTGTGGACTTTTAAGAAAAAAAACAAATTTTTGCTCTGCCCTTAGTGTGTTTCTTTCTCAGGCAAAGAATAAAAGTGCCAGAGCAAATACTGCAAAGTCTGCCAGAGACCAGAATATCATACTGGATTTCTGCGGTAGTTTTAGGTGTGCAGGGACAGCTATTTTTGATATCGCCCTGCTAGGACAAAAACATGCAGGGATTTTCTTGAATTTTGACACACTACGTATATAAAAATCTTAATATGACGACTCCAAGAAGATACAACCTGTCTGATGTTAGGGATCCTCTTTGATTCTGTTTTTTCCTTGTATGGGATATGGTTGAATGCCAGCAAATTATCAACTTAGCCTCTAAGATGACCTTCAATATGAAAAGCAATGTTTCAGTTTTGTCTACAGTGCACAACTGCTGAACCCCACCTTGGAAGAAAGGAACTTTAGGTCAACTAACATCCTATCCATTTTTTTTTGTTTTCAAGAGGTCATTGAAATTATCTTTATATCATAAGTGTATCTATATTGTTTAGTGCAAATCAGTGTCTCTGTCCCTATGCACTCCACAGTCTGCTGTCTAAGCTTTAATGATATTGTATCATGTTCCTCGAAGGCTTTTTAATAACATGTGTTGTCATCAAATGTAGGACTTTAACTAAAAGTCACTACAGTCTTGAGGTCATCGGACTTCCATTCCTTTCCATTCATATTTCAAAAGTCTTTAAACTTGAGGTATCACTGGGCAGTATGTGGCAGTGCAAACTGCATGCAAATGACATTGGGTGCTTTTTTATTTGCAGTGGTTTACCTCATGCCATTAAAAGCCTATTTAGATACATTTTAGGTTTAATAACTACTTGTTTGACATCCAATTGCAACCTTTCCTATTACTTCTTGGAAATACTCAACCCAATTTGGCCATTTCAAACTTTCATATGTGTACGCCGTTATTCTGAGGTTTTGTGCAAAGTGCTCAGCTGGTCACTTGAGGAAAATATCACTTGCAACTTTTGATGTCCCTCCAGCCATACGAGAGGTCAGACATCTGAGAAATGCAATCTACTTCTTAGTCTTGCGTGTAAGGGAAAACAAGTAGAGTCATTCAGTGGTCCTGGCAGGTCACAAATACGATGTGCAGTCTGATTTTTGTACTTGCACAGGTCTTAAGAAAATCTAATTTGCAGTCAGTCAAGAGCCACCTTGTTGAAACTAAGAGACAGTGGGTAGGTTGACTCATCAATAGTCCCTGACCAGTGGGTAATAAGTTCCAAGGGCAAACATTCCCTATTTTTCAGCACATTTTGTTTGCGCTATCCCACAGTGTACTATTCTTAGTTAATTCCAGCATGGCAGAATTACTCTGTCAAAGGAATAGGCTCCTGAGCCAAGAGTGTGTATAGGAAAATGGGCAGTTGGCTCTTTCTCAACCAAACAAAATTGGATCTGGGACCATCGCTTCACCTCACTGGATTGGAACCAGGTTGGCTATATTGGTTTCGGGATCCAAGGACACCTTTTCCTCCGGTGCCAGTGGACATGTTACTTTCAACTTGTAAGCTTCACCCTGATCATTTACAAGTTATTGAAGATCCTGAACCTTCCCCAGCTCTCCTTTCTTGAAGAGCATGAGTAACATACCTTATAACAGGTTTTCCTACCAAAAGGCTCAAACCATTCTTTCTGGTCTAATAGCAGTTTCACTTCTCATCAAGAATACAGCGCTGAATGGAAAGGAAACAACAGGCCGGCTAATGATAATTAGCGTATTTAAGCTTCAAGCAGACAAATTGTCAGTTAATAGTAGTAGTACAAACTTTATTCGACTTTCAACAAGTCATAAAAGTATCAAATAATATACATTTCAGTATGCAATAAATAAGATAACATTTATATTAAAATAATAAAAGGATACATACAATCAGCGAAATTAAGATATCTTTAAAAAAAAATCATAGTTGCAGTCCAATAATAAACTAGATATAAAATTACAACGCTACCTCCACACGCTTTCTTGTATTGAATACGGAGCATAAAAATTTAGCCAAGGTTCCACACATCTCAATAGAGGATAGCACCTGGAGGCTGGCATACGCGGCGTGACACTGAGGCGTGTTGATTATCCTTAAGAGGGGGACTACTAGGCGTTTTCTCTGCTTAGCATAAAATTTACAAAATAGGACCAGGTGAATTGTAGTTTGAGGTGACTTTGCATCACATGGACAGGGTTTCAGCGTGGTACTCCAATCGTTCATAGTAGGGAAGGTTCCTAGGCGATGAAATATATCTAACCTCAGTCTGGTGAGAACAAAACGGTTGGGGGGGTTTACCACATTTGACAAATAATGCTGTATGCCCTCCGTCGACAAAATGATTTGATTGTGAATGACGGTGGGCTTTTTTGATTCAGCCTACCATCGTGAATCTTCTAGATATCTTAGTACCAGAGCACTCAGGTCCTTCCTAGAGATTTTCCCCAGCGAAGCTAGGTTTGTATAAAAAACTTTGTTTCCCATATTTTTGAAGAATGTCATAATATATCTTAACCAAGGCACCCTTGCTGCGTATGTGGACTTCATGCAGTGAGTCAGGATGGCCTTATTTAGTTCAGTATATTCTGAGGTCCAAACTTTATGCCATAACAGTAATGGAGCCCCAGTTCAGAGTGGTCAATGTATGATGAAGAACCGTTTGGTACCATAAATAGCTGTCTTATAAAATCATTTTCCACCGTCCGCACTGGAGTACAATTAGTATATCCCCAAATTCCAGACCCGTACATAACGGCCGGGGTGCACTTGGTTTTGTAAATTTTTATCATGTTCGTCGGGTGTAACCACCTATCCTTTTAGAAAAAAGCCTTAAGGCCACCGTTGTTTTGATAAGCTGGGCTTGTTTCATTTTCCTACAGTTAGCCCAGGAGCCCTGTTTGTCAAACATTATGCCAAGATATGAGAAGGTTCGCGCGGTTTCTACCCTCCCATCCGCGGTAGTAATATTATAAGACTTGCCGCGTTTCCCGCCACAGTTCATAATAAACGTTTTTGAGCGATTGATGGTGAGTCCCAATTGTGACATAAATGTGATGCAAGTAGTTAAAAGTTTTTGAAGAGCTAGCGGGGTTCTGACCATTAAAACTGCGTCATCTGCGTAGAGTAGTACCGGGACAGCGCGATTACCTATTGGGGGGAGATCTTTGCAGTCACTAGCCAATACTTTTTCCAAATTATTTATATACATTGAGAACAAGAACGGGGCAAGAACACAACCTTGGCGCACGCCTCTATGTATGCCAAAAGGGTGAGTACATTCCCCTTTTAGCTCACTCTTGCTCGACACCCTGTGTACATTTCACGTATAAACTGAATTATGGCTGGTTCTACCCCCATGTTGCTTAAGATATTTCCTAACTTATCATGTAGTACACAGTCAAATGCCGATGTTAGGTCAATAAAAGCCAGATGCAGGTTGCTTTCTCTAATCCTTGTATACTTTCCAATAATAATACTTAAGTTCAGGCTTTGCTCCACTGTCCCAATTCCTTTCCGGAAACCATACTGGACAGAAGATAAAGCATTCTTTTCTTCCGCCCGTATTTGCAACCTGTTCAAGATAATTCTCCCTACTAGTTTAGCCGTTGTGTCGAACAAGGAGATTGGCCTGTAACAGGCTGGGTTAAGATGATCACCTTTGTTATATTGGAATGATATTGGAGTCTCGCCAGGATGGTAAGGGACCTCGTATGCAGATAGCCCTCAATGTCTGCATCAATACGGGCCCCCATAGCTGGATATTTGCTTTGTATAAATCAATCGGAACGCCATCGGGGCCCGGAGCTTTCCCTGATTTACTCAGAGTTATGGCTTCCTCTACCTCCTCAAGGCTAAATTGCGGGATTATGGTCAGACGTGTACCTTCCTGGAGACCTTGATTGTGTACAGGAACTGTAGGCCTCAAATCGCTATCCAGCGAATATATTTTAGAAAAATATGCAATCCAATCCTCTTTGGAAATTGCTATTTCCATCCTGGGTGAATCTCTGTCCCCAAACACAGGAGAATTGATTGTTTTCCAAAAGAGGATGTTATCTTTTGTACGGCTAGCTGTGTGTAGAGTCTCCCACGGAGATATTTTTAGGGTCAATTTCCTTTCCTTCATTGCTGTTTTGTATTCTTGTCTGCACTGGTGTATGTCTGTTGTAGATTTATTTGGGGCTGTTAGAGCCTTTTTCAGATTCCTATGTGCTTGTCCCGGCTTACCACCTCTGATACTAAGGGCTTCTTTTATGGTTTGCATGATCAATGTAAAAGCACTTAAGCATCGCCCTGGATCTAGATTCTCACTTAAACAGTCTTCAAAAGCAAGCTTGCAGTTACATAATAACTGTTTCAACAGAGACTTGGAGTCTGTCTGAGACCATTTCAGGGTATATCCATTGCGCGGTGCTAATTCAATATCATCTACCAGAGTGGCCCTTTCATCCCTATCTGGTTTGAGGGGAGTTAATGAGAGGTTCAGAGTCTGGGGATAATGGTCACTATTTGCTATGTCGTGCATAGCATAATTCATGAGGTAGTATGCAAAGTGAGTTGACATTAAAACATAATCAATCACAGTATTCGCACCCCTTCCATTGTAAGTTGGTTTAAACTGTGTTTCATCAGAATATAGTTCGTTTACAAAGGATAGGTTATGGATTTGAGCCAGTGAATTCATTGCATCTCCTTGGGTGTTATGAGCAAAATGAAGTCTTAAACCAACACCTTCAGGATCCAAGCCACATACCTTATCTGAGGTTTCTTTACAGGGGTGGACGTTAAAATCGCCGCCCCAGATCATGAAGATCTCACGGTTATTATTTGCACTTATTTTTTTTAGATTATCTCCCATCTCCGTTAGAATATTGGAGAGCTCACCAGGGGCTGCGTTATTATAAAAGTTAATAATGACTAGATGGGTCTTATGATCCAAGTTACCCTCTATCATTTGATAGAACGAGCTCGTAAATTTAATCTCTAGATTCTGTACTCGTAACTTGTTAGAAATATATATACATAGACCCCCTTTTGGTCTACCGTATCTGGACTGAGCGGCTGGCAAGTGAAATGTTTTATAGCCATTAATATGGAGAGGACTTAATAACCATGCCTCTTGGAGACAGATGCATGAATATTCTTCTATGAAGTTCACCTAGGTCTCATTGCCTATCTTGTTCGTTAGACCTGCAATGTTCCAGAACAGTAAAGCTAACTCTGCTTTCTGTTTAGGAATACCATACTGCTTCTTTGATAAACAGGGAGATAGAACACAGTCGGGTGGATGGATTATGTTTCTAGGGGGGCTCCTCTGATTTAAGTAGGATTGAATCCTATTTCTTATAGGGTCCGTTGTGTGAGATGTGTGTTCTTTATTTAAAACCCGCCCTGATTTATATGCTACCTGGGCTAGCTCATCTGAGGAAACTGTCTGATTCTTGTCAAGTCAATCTATATCTTCTAGAGTCGTAAGAGGGTGGAATCTGTTACACCCTGTAAGGGGGTCTGGTGTATTTAGAGATGCTCTTACATGTTGTGGATTTATAAGGTTATACCCCACTGGTCTTTGATAAAAAGAGACCTAAGGGTAGTAGCGAGATACCTTGGGAAGTGACTTGTCTGGCTCCTAGCTCAGAGATAATTCTGTCTACTAAGTTTGGTGAGCTGAATGAGAGGACCACACAATCTCCTTTCAGCACTTTCTTACTGCTTCCTATCCACTTAATTCTTCTAACCAGTTTTATGTCTTTGAAAAGGGGCCCGACCATTCCCGAACTCAGACGAACTCCTGTCCAGTTTAGGGCCTTATTTCTCAGGGCCGTCCATGATTCTTGCTGCTGATCGTTTAGGGGTGGGACATTAGCCAAGACCACTACGTAAGGTGTAGCCTCTGGGGGGAGATGTAGTTAGTCACTTGGCAGATGTAGTAAATTCGAGGATTTGGTCCTACTAAAGGTGTTCCTCCCAGAGTTTACATGGGACTGAGTGGTCATTGTCCTAGATGGACTGATGCCTACTCTCTTGAATAGTCTAGGGTTTGAGGTTATTTGTTCAGGAGGAAAATTATAAGCTGTAGTAACGGAGGGTGAAGGCCGGGAAGTTTGTTTCAAGTTGGATATTGATGGTTGTATTAATGTTTTTCTTAGGGGGTTTAGATTCGAGTATGTACCGTTTCTCCTATTTTGAAGGGGAAGTTGAGTGTTATTTTCTCGCACTGGGATCAGTGATGATGTATTAGGATCCTTTAGTACTGGGTATGAATCTTCCCGGTGTAAAGTCTTTATTAATCCTAGGCCTGCCTCAAGATTATTCTCCACCCCCTTTAAACGCTCCAGCATGGAGTTGAGGGTGGCCCTAATGGATGATTTCAGGGTATTTACTAACTCGTGGAGATTTATAAGGAGTGATCTAGTCAGATCTCCTACACTATTTGACGATTTCTTCCGGAGTGGTTTCTTGGGATGTTTTATAACCGGAGTGGTTGTTATATCTATCACTGTTCTTTTTTTTTATTCCTGTCTTCCAGGCCCACCTCCGGTTTTCTTGGTCGTTTAGCAACAGGAGAGAATTCATCCAGGGAGTAAATTATATTAGAGGTATCTCTGATACATCCGTTAGTGTATTTTGCTTCTGTATACTCGTCCCCATGTTCATTAGATAGGGGCTTATTAAGTAGTTCTGGAGTTTCTGGTGGTTCATGGGATTGATCTTTAGACCGCAACATTTTCTCTTCGACATTGGCAATTTGTTTATCTATCAAGCCCATCGACACTGAAATATATTTTAATATAGAAGTACCATCTTATAGGTTTGCTGAATTATTTGATTTAAAATGCTTCCTTTTACCCATATTATATCTGGTGACAGGATTCCTGTTTAGGTAATAACGGAGGGGGAAATCAGATAGATTAGCCAGCCTCAAGTCACTGCGCTGCGCTGCCCTAGTTCAGCAGATATTCACAAGAGTCATAGCTTGCTCAAAAGGACTATTTGTCGTATATAATGGTATGACCTCTCTTGCTCAAGTCACTTAGGATACCCTAGGGCCTTGCGCACCCTATCAAGTTGGGCAGGCTAGGCAGGGGAGGAGGGGTCCTAGGCAGCCCTGAAAGAGTGAGGCTTCTTACAGTCCTTTTGCCCTTTAGCCTTAGACCGCAGGGTTAAGAGGTATTGGTCCCAAATACCAAAGATTAAAGAGGGGTGGCCCAGTCCAGTCTCCTCCTGGCGATGACGGGCGCATGACGGGCCCGCCCTTGGCCTGGGCGCCGCCGGCGCGCGTCCCGCGATAGCGCGAGCGCAAAGTTTTGTTTAAAGGGCTCCTGCCCCGGCAACCAGTGACGCCTTCCTCCTCGCGGCCAATGCGCTTCCAGCGACAACAGGAGTGCGAAGTTTTGTTTAAAGAGCTCCTGCACCCGGCAACCAGTGACGCCTTCCTCCTCGTCCGTTAATAAATGGTTCTCTTCTGTGTATTTATATAAAATCCAACTACTGCAATTAATTGGAAATGTTTACATCTCCGTCGTTTGAATTATAGCAGCCTAAAATATAGTCTAAAACGTACATGTAGCATGACTGAATATATCAAAGCAGACCTCTTTCTGTCAAAAAAGTTTATTTTGACAGATTCACCAGCAGGTTTAAATGCAGCACCATTCAACCTACCCATGTAGGCCTGAACCCATATTCTGCTTATCAGCCTAGTGAATGACAATGTGTGTGCTATCGTTCACCAGTCATGAATAACGTCCATGTCACTGGTATATCTTCTGCACCATATAATAGGACCTTACTGGTATGTCAAATGGGCAAATTGGTTATTAGCCAATTTTGTCATATTTAAGGGTCAAAGCACATACATTGAGACATGACCAGCAGTTCCTGCGTGTGCAGAGAAGAAAAAACAGAAATACCAGTCAGCAGATGAACAGGTGACCACACAAAAAATGGATTTTCAAACAGTGTTGGAAAAGTGTCATAATGTTACAAATTTCTTAGTAGCACAGGATTCATACTGAGTACTTTAGAAAAATGGAACTGCAGGAAAGGATAACTCCTTTCCTATGTTCCACTTTTAAGTAGTATTTGGTATTGCCATTAGGACATCCATGCAGTACCATTGTTTTGTGCAAGGTTGGATCCAATGTTAAGATGCATACAGCCACCTGCTGTGCTTGCTCACATAATGCTGTTTTGTTAAACTCAAACCTTATTCTATAATCACTGTTTTTACCAAGTACAGGAAAACAACTTCAGGCTATAGTGTTGTGGGCGATTACCATCATGTTCTCTCATTACAGAGGTCAAATCCAAAAATGTCAGTACACTCTTTGTGGCATAGAGAATTACATGGATATGAAAGCTGGTACACTTTCATAAAACACTTGCTATGTTTTCCAAGAATGTACCCATGCAATTTCACGTGTGAATTCTACCCGTTCCCTTGCCTAACATCCCACGTCAAAGTTTACACGTTCACCATGTAGAACATACTACAACTTTGCCAGTTTGAAAGTAGTAATTTTAAATACAGTTCAGCAGATAATTTGTGCAAATTGGTAAATTGAGGTAAAAGTTTATGAAATGTCAAGTTTAGCTTTCCTATGAAGTGTTGTGCCCACCTTACTGCAGAGAGACAGAGGCTCTATTTGTAATAAGCCTATATAGTAGTATGCATGTGTATATACAAATAGATATATAAATGTATGCCCATAACTACATGTACATATTTCATGCTTTCCCGCTCTCTTTATTAGTAGAGTGCATTTTTGATGATTTATATGCATTGTAGACGTTACAAAGATTGTCTCCAACAAAATTAAACAGTGTCCAAAGGTTGTCCAAAAACTTTGTAAAGTTCCACATTCTATGTTGCTCTATGATCTTTGCCACATTTGTTTCAAAGTAATAACAGCATTAATCATTGTATTATCATCAGTTCTGATTATAGACGGCGCATTTTAGAACCATCTTTGTTTTTCTACAAAACCCAAAATCCATTCTAGACTGGCCAGGAAATAGTTGAAAAAAGTAAAATATTTTTATCTAAATGCATTGCTTGGAATCTCTACATCTGGCATTCATTTTCTGTTTTCCTCTTTGCGGGTGATCTAGTTGTTCCAACTACCAGAAAAGTGTCAACAGTGCAGAAAGCAGGTAACTACTGCATCTCAGTGTAAATAAAGGGATGAATGTTTTATATTATACAGCGACATAGAATAATATGGCATGTAATGTCTCTGATTGTCCTGAAGAAGTTTACAGCTAGCCTTTCCCAGATGTCCTTTGCACAATTGTGCATCTAGTCCCCTGTAGTGTTTGCTTACCGATATCCTGATGGGACCGCTCAGAAGGTATCTAGAGTAAATTAGAAATAACAGTATTCATATAAAATATTGTGTTTATTGTATATGTATCAGCAGTTGCTACTTTGTAAGTCTTTTGATATCAAACACTACAACATTCAGACTTAGAGTATGGACTTTTTAGAAAAAAAAACAAATTATTGCTCTGTCCTTAGCGTGTTTCTTTCTCAGGCAAAGAATTAAAGTACCTGAGCAAATACTGCAAAGTCATCCCGAGACCAGAATATCATACTGGATTGCTGCGGTAGTTTTAGGTGTGGATGGACAGCTATTTTATATATATCCCTGCCAGGACACAAACATGCAGGGATTTTCTTGAATTTTGACACACTACGTATATAAAAATCTTAATATGATGACTCCAAGAAAATACAACCTGTCTGATGTTAGGGATCCTCTTTGATTCTGTTTTTTCCTTGTGTGGGATATGGTTGAATGCCAGCAAACTATCAAACCATCAACTTAGGGGCATATTTATGCTCCGTTTGCACCACAATCAGTGCAAACGTTGCCCCATATTTAAACTCTGACGCCTGAGCCCGCGAACGACAAAATTCCGCCGTGTGCGTCATTTCTTGGATGCGGCAACCCGCCCTGCATTAATGATTTGCAGGGTAGGCGTTCCCGTCCAAAAAACAACGTAAACTGCTGTGCGTCTTATTTATGCTTCCGGGCAAAAATGACTCTCGGCAGGGAGGCGGAGCAAAATAATGACGCACAGCCCGATGTGCGTCAAAATTTAACGCCTGGGTCAGAGCAGGCGTTTAAATGGGGCAAACACACCTGTATTTAATCAGAACACACAAAACAAACAGCAGAGCAGCAACAGGGAGAAATGGAGGTGATTCTTATCCAGCGTGCACGTAGACGCAGAGCCCAGCAGCAACAACAGCAGCTACCACAACACCAGCAGGGACCCCAAAGGCAGCGTAGAAGGCAGGAGAGGATATTCCGCCCAAGAACAACCCTGCATGGCCTCAGGGAACACGACATCATACAGAGGTACCCGTTGAACTGGCAGGCCATTCAGCAGCTGCTGCGCAACATTGAACCGCAGTTGGCCCCCACTTTAGTGACACCCCACACCATCCCAACAGAAACAAAGCTGCTTGCCGTACTTCACCTGCTGGCAAGTGGCTCATTTCAAACAACTGGTGCCCTGGTTGGCGGAATATCACAACCATCATTCTTTGCATTTCTGCCAAAAGTACTGGATGCCATCATTCGCCTGACACCCCTTCCCATCTGCTTCCCTAACACACTGCAGAAGCAGCAGGAAACAAAACAGGGGTTCTACCTCATCAGTTTCTTCCCACACGTCCTTGGTGCAATCGACTGCACACATGTACGCCTTGTGCCACCTGCTGCAACAGAACACCTCCACCGCAACAGGAAGCACACACATTCAATCAACGTGCAGGCCATAGTCGATCACCAGGGATTGATCACCAACATCGTGGCAAAAAATCCTGGGAGTGTACATGACTCATTCATCTTCCGTCACTGCACCATCAACCAACACTTCCAGGATGGACGGTATGGCAATGGGCTACTTGTTGGTAAGTACAGAAACCTACTTATATACACACTGCACATCAACCCTCTAGGACACACAACACATACACCACAACAGCAACATCTAGACAGGAACACACTGAGGTCCTGACATCACTAGCCATGTTTCTTAACTCACCATTGAACCTGTCACACATCGGAATTTACTGTACAGGCTAATGTGAAGACATTAATGAGTGTGGTTGCCTATATGTCACCTTGCAAATTGTAAGTGTCCCAATGACCTTTACATTAATACATTGCATACGTTTCAAGGTATGGGATGTACAGGGTACTTTGATATGAACGTGTTAACAACACTTACAATTTTAAATGTGCATGGAACTTTCATCTCACCCTCAGTGAAGACACACGGACACCTGTATCACAAGTCACAATGCTAGGGAGGGCACACTGTACTGCAAATCCCAAAACATACTGCTGACAAACGGTTATCAGACAAACACTTGCTCAGGCAAGGAAACAAAACAATGCAGATGGTATAGCCTACAAGTATAGGATGTCACATTAGTACACAGAAGAGTCAGAGACAACACAAGACAACTACTGCCATTAAAGGTCTTTTCAATAGTGCCAGCTACATCTACATGATCCCATTCTGTGTTATTCTTTCAGCTTATCAGGGTTATGGCATCCAGCCATGGCTAATAACACCATTTGGGAACCCGAGTACTGCTGCAGAGCGGGCATACAACGAGGCCCATAAGAGGACACGCAGCATTGTCGAGCGGACCTTTGGGATCCTCAAGTCAAGGTTCCGCTGCCTTGACATCACTGGCGGTAGCCTACTATATTTCCCTGAGATGGTCTGTAGGATCATACTCACATGTGCAATATTGCACAACATTTGTGTAAAAAGGAACATTCCCCTCCTCGAACCAGACCCATACATGTCTGAAGACGAAGAAGAGGAGGATGCTGGCCTGCAACCGGAGGGCAAACACGGCTGCTGGAGTGCGTAGGCGCCAACACATTGTAAATAATTTCTTTGCATAATTATCACCATCACCACTTAATGCACTATTGTAAATAAACACCACATCATGGTTTGGCCTATTCATTTCTGCCCACCTTTAGCTTGAAATATCAGAAGAAGAATGTCGTCTCATTGAGCAATAATGATATAACAATTATCACACAAAACAAATACACCACACATGTAATGGCCACCATACAATGGTCAAATACACACACAATGTAAATGACAGACATCCTGTACAGTTCACCTTTGAAGGGCAATAGCTGAGGACCACACATAAGACTCACATACATGTAGTAAACATGGATCATCGCAGCAGATGGCACACAACTAAAACACCATCACTCAACTAGGGGAAAACAGGCCTCATACATCAGGCAGTTCACATGCTAATGCTTCAGGAACAAGAATGTAGTACTAGACTCTTGCCAACAGTAATTCCAAATACTTACTATCATTGCAATGACTATCTGTCACTAGAGTTACACATAAGCAGAACATACACAGCACAAGTGCTACACCTATGACAAGCATCCAGCACATCACATCCCATCTACATGTCAGCCCTTTTCTAAAAACATTACACACACTTTCAGATGCTCACACCCCACCTGTCTGAAGAGGACCCTGGAATGCCGATTTGTGTACACTGAGATTCCCTCATCTACACACACACACACTCACAAGAGTCATCCAGTGTGCCACATCCTTTCCTATGCCTATCATTGTCATAGTACCATCTCACTGCATGGAACTCAGGTGATATAATACACTGGATTGGATTTTTTGAGGCCTGGAATCACCTGTAGATTGATTCTTCTGTGAAAGGTACTGCAGGCTAATTATCAGCAAATCCCATCTGACAGGACTAGTGAGCCACTGATGGAGGCCACACCAGTGATCCCCTCCATGCACACCAAATGTACATGCCCGTCCCTGCTGATGCCTCCTACTGCATACATGTTTGAATTTGAGCTATTACATCATTAAGCTTTGACACTAATGTTGCCGTAGAAAACTTTATCAGGGTTCACTTGTCACCTTCAAAACAACACAGGACATAAACAGTGTGACATCTCAACTGTCTACTGCTCCCTCTGACCAGTCCTAGTCAGAACACTTGATCATGTAATTACTGAAAGAACTTGCTCCTGATTGACCCAGCATCCTGTCAGCCTGACTGGCACCTGTCCGTGGGTCACTCTACAGATACCTGGGGTCCACCTATGGACCACACGTGCTGTCCAAAACCTCTTGTACCTCAGACACTAATTTGTCATTAGTCTCATCAATGTATACTCAAATACATAGTATTGCATCATCTGACTGTTATTTGCATCCGATTTGTGACAGTGCCCTTGAATAGCCAAATCTTGGCCCTTCCGTTGTCTGGCCCTCATTAATGCCTAAACTACAAAGTGTGACAGTGGACCAGGACCATAGTGTATGATGGTGTAAATGGCATCCATCAAAACCAGCAACCTCAGATAATATCCAAGAAAAGTCAACAGATATGAGGACCCTGACTGTTCAAACGCTGAGTAACATTGTTCAAATGATAAAGATGAGTCGTGTGTATCGAATACCAGCCATTTACTTCTGCACAGAGGCTATGATGTTTCCTGATACATTACCATCCACAGAGGCCAACTGGAGTACAAATGTTGCAATGACACATGCCGGATCCAGACACCTGAGACATTCTCTCACTCAGCACACCAAGGTTGCCCAGTTGAAAGTCTCATTACACGTTTTCAGTGACAGGGTGGGACCATCCATGTGTAGGTGACCATGTCCTCTATGGCTTCTCTCAAATTTTGCTACAAACAATACCCAATAGAAACAAGATTAGCTGCCACTAACTCATGCGGAGACCTGGAAGTTACAGTAACAACATACACCCTGACAGTTGATACTGGATCAATATTGGACCACACACATGTACATGTACCATCCAATCAACAAAATATTTGCAAGCAGCCGATCACAGTAGTGTCCCAGTTGTAACCTAGCAGGAAGAATGAAACATGCCACTAAACCAGATAATGCATAAAGGGCCACATACATCAACAACCTATTTGCTATCATGACATGAGGAACGTTGAGATTTTGCAAAAAATATCAATGCAAAATGGTATGTCAGATTTCTTCAAAGAATCAATAGGGCAAATGTAAAATGGGCAAATGGGATTACAGAATGGCAAACAGTGAATCATACCCTATTTGCTTCCATGAGCCTGCTGCTGAAGGTTTAGCATTACTGAATTTGGGAAACCCTTGGATAAATTTGCAAGTCTGGAAGAGATCAAACCCTATGGTGCTGGGGGCCTAAGTCCACCTCTACTGCCCCCCAAATATACATTATTTATGCACATGTGAAGCACACACATGCATAAGGCGCATGTGTGCCCTACGTGTCAAAAGTAAAACACATTTAAGATACATTAACTCGTAATTAGGACATGGTTACCCCCTAAAAAAGTGTAGGCGACAATTGCACTACCTATTTGGCCTTTATATAATTTTGATTACCGTGATAAATGTGGACACATTTTTGCTAAGGAATACATCCTGGTATCCCATTCATATTTTGAAAATAGACATCAGCAATTACCCACATATGTGTACAATTATGAGTAATATCCATTCTGACCAATCATTACCATTGCACTGTGAATACCTTCTATACATCCTATAAGGGACATATGCCATAGCTAACCCCAAATGTGTATCACTTAGCACCGTTTGGTCATGACAAAATTCATTTCTCAATTTGACAAATGAAAGACATATTTGTCATAATGCGTCATATTTCCACGCATACAGCTTGTGCGTCATAATTTTTGACGCACAGGAGTGCAGATAATATAGAGTCAAAAAATTATTACAAAAATAGATATCATAATATCCTGCATAACATGGCCTAATTTTTTTCCATAATGCGTCATATTTCCATGCATACAGCTTGTGCGTCATAATTTTTGACGCACAGGAGTACAGATAATGCAGAGTTAAAAATATTTTTCATATTTAGATATCATATTTTCCAGCGGCTTAATTTTCAACTCTAGAACTGTCAAATATGCCTCAAACAAATATAATAGACCAATGAAGATTTTTTTTTTTACTCTGTATTATTTGCACTCCTATGCATCAACAAATATGACGCACAAGCTGTATGCGTTAAAAAATTACGCATAGCGGGGAAAAAAATGGCAGCCATCTTATGCAGGATGTGATGTAATATGATATCCTGTTTACAGAATCTGTACAGTGGGTGTACTTTCACTTTCACTTTGCAGTCTCAGATTATTCTAGACTGTGTGGCTGTGTGGAAAGTGTTGTCCTGTGTATTAGTACTTTTGTGTCCAGTGTACCATCTCAATTGTGCTTTTGTCATCACTGTCTTGTTGTTGAATACTGTCTGAGTCTGTGTTGTATTATTTTGTCAAGTCCAGTGTTTTATTTATTGTCTGTGAGAGTCTGTTGTGGGTACTGTAATATAGGGGTTAGTTGGGCTCTTCTTCTTAAGTTGTCTTTCACCACTCTACCTTTCCCCATTTCCCCCTTTTCCTTTTTCTACAACTTTTTCCCCTTTGTCAGTGCTGACATGTCTGGTAGGCCATGGCTTTCCAGGATGGGTGAGGAGGAATTGGGGGGATTTATATGGCTTGTTTGCCATTTCATCCCACTCATGCTGGAGGCTGGGGGTAGGGTGATACAGGGGAATCACACAGAGGCCGTAAAGTCCGGTGGGGGAAGGTGTGCCATCACTTGGTCCGTGTATATGGTAGCCAAAGGAATGACCATCAACTGAAGCACCGCTGGGCTGATCTGATATCCAGGGAGCAAGATCTGCTGGACCACCTGGGAATCAGGATTGGGTGGCCATGTTGGTGAGTACAGATCAATTACATGTGCACAATTTAAAGCTGTGTGGCGACATGTGATGATTGTTACCCAATCTGCCAGATAAGTAGCTGACTGTGTGTAATGCTAGGGAAACCTACTGGGTAATTGGTGCACAATGGGAAGGAAGACAAATGCTAGCAGTCAGTTAGCTCATGTTTTCTACACATACCGGTTGCCAGTAGCAGTATGTAATGTAGTGCTGCCTTTGTGTCAGACAAGCAACACATTAATGACACAATTAGGACTCTACAGGTCACAATAGCCAGTGAAAAATGGATGTTGAAACATCATACCTACATATGTAGACGCCATAGCTAGACTGACATTTGTAAACCCTACATGATGCTATAAATGAGTGCTGCCTTCACGTCAATTGAAGTTAGCAATGTTGTCCACACATATGTCACATGTCTGTCTGGTTGGTGTGTATGGAAAATTACCACATAGGCTGTTTGAGTTTGAGAGGTCATGCAGGCCTCAAGTAACCAGCTTTTGGATGTCTCTCTTGGATGCACATGATGTGATGAATGCACCCCTATATTCGACTGTCCAGGCCACTGCATGTGTGTAGTAGGGTGTGTAACTGTAGCAGGAGACTCATCCAATGTAAATGTTGCTCATGAATAATTCCATGCAGTATGAGAATGTGTGAAAGGGTTTCATTACTCATGTCATATTCTCACATTGTCTTTGTAATTGCAATTGTTTGTCAGTGCACTGATTCTGAGTATATTCTTCCTTCCATGCTTTACAGGTGGACCTGCACCGTACACAGTGGAAGAGGTGGCTCATTTTGAGGACCCCGACACCTACAGTGAGTGTTGCATGTGTGCTATTATTAATGTTTGCTGGCGATGCATGATGGACTACTGTGTGTTCAACAGAATTCAAGGTTTGATGCGCTGCCCATTCATTAGTATTGTTCCATTAGTGGGATTTCAGTTATCACTTCATTTTGAGTTGACCTATGCTTATCCATTTCTCAGATTTTGGGACTGTAGGCCATTTTAGTAGGGCCCGCTATGGGGAATGGGGTGAGTCATGTGGAATACACTGGTTAATGTAAGAGTTGCTCTGGGACTTGTTTCGGACTGAGTCTGCATGTCAGACTGACATTCTCCCAGATAGCTTCTGCAAATGGCTTGTCTGAAATCTGCTGCTTCCCTAGTTAACGATGGACTGAGTACACTGTAGGTTGTATCTTCCGGGGGCATGTACTTCCGCAAGTTGTACTAGAAGTGTGTGGGACTAGAGTGCAATGGCCTAGGTGTACATTCTACTCATGATCATGGGTGTTCTTGCTCCTCTGTGTCTGTAGAAAAATATGCCTCACTGGTAGTATGTGATGTTGGCCTAAGTCAGTACATTTTTACATGTGTGGACCTTGGATAGGACAAGGTTTAGCTGACTCCGATTTGTTGATAACCCTTCACTGGTGGTGTGTGTGTGGAGACAAAATCTTGTTGAGCTTTCTATACACTCCTGGGTGTGCATTGATTATGGGATTGTTGGATGTTCTTCCCACCCCCCCTCAAAGTCAGCCATGTGTTTGGGAATAGGGTACCTAGGACTGTAGCAACCAGTATGTTACACATACTTGTGACCATTTGAAACTTTGTTTTGAACCTGGTGTACACACTCGGTTATGGCACATGAGTTCTATACTAGCAAATCCAATTACAAATCGCAGATATTGAGGGTTGTGATTGTTATCACATACACTGACATATGTAGTCCAGGCAATAGGCGGAGGAGGTGCAGCCATAATGTCAGCTGCATTACTAATTATTTTGATGATAAGTTTAGGCTGATGTCACCCATCATGTAGAGACATGTGTATGCTAGGTGTGAGATGCCCTTTGTATGCATGCTTCCCATGTACTTCCTCTGAGACTTTCAATGATCTATGTGGTGATATGAGCTGTTACAACTACAGTAAAAGTAATTTCGAATTGACCCATTGTGCTATTCCACCCAATGCATTTCCTATGGTAAATAGTTGCCCTTTCTCTTCACAGCTGCAAACATGAGTGCCACACAGAAGAATGAATTTGAGAGGCGGGCCATGAGATACCGGCATATCCTGCAGGTACAGTCGGGGTTCCGACGGATGGCCCGAAAATACCAGGCGGATCGGGCCTCCGGAGCATGGTGGGCCTCACCACAGGGTGGCTCAACGTTGCCCAGTACAGCCACCACCACCACAACCACCAGTTCTCCCCAAGTGGCCACAGCAACGGCAGGGCAGTTGTCCCTGCCTCTGCAGCACGACCTGGACCCAGCAATATCAGAGCTGCAGGACAGTCCAGTAGGCTACAAACAACTCCCACACAGAGCACCTCTGCCAGCACACAGACAGCAGCAGCACCTCCAATTGACCCTGTGGCACTCCAGGCTTTAGACTGCAAAATGGACAAGTTCATTCGGAAGGTGGACAAGCTGAGCCAGGATGTGGCGTACATAAAGAAGCGGGTCAGGTCCATCAGGCGGACCCTACGGAGGGCCAACCTCTAGGACTTATATGGTCTATTTTAATTTATCCCTCCCCTCTCTCCTCTTTCCTTTTTATCATGATAGGTGGGTTTTGGGGATTAGTGTTAGGTTAGTATAGGTTGTTAGCTTAGTTAGTGTTAGGGTAGGAGGGGGGGGGGGGTCCTTATTCTTTCTATTTTTCATTTTTGAGTGTGTGGGTGGTGGTCAATGTTAGGATTCCTGTCTGTTTAGAAAAAAAAAATAACAATTTTTTTTTAAAAAATCATTAAAAAATACAAACAAATATATGATTGTTTAGGATAGTATAGTATGTGTGTAGGTTAGTATGTGTTGCCCTGCATGTGTCCTGTCTCATAATGGTGAGTGGGGGGTTGATGTTTAGATCGATTTGTTATTTGTGTAGAGTAAGTTTAGCTTAGGTTAGTTAGGGACAGTTGTGGGTTAGGAGTAGTCAGGTTAGATTAGTGTAGGTATGACTTTTCCTTTAGTTGCCTCTGGTGTGAATACTTATGAATAAATATATAGTTAACCCTTTGCATTATGTGTTAACTGCTACTTGATCATGGCCTTGCCATCAGTGTAGGTGATTGCTGTTCTATGACATTTGTGTCCTATGCTACACACCGAAGAAAAAAGAGGTTTAAAATGGCAGCTACACCTGTGCTAACTTGGTAAGTATCCACCATTTGATAGAACCACCATTTGGAGTTTACATGGATCAGAAAGGATTTGTGTTGATGAGTATGTTTTCTACATCACAAAGTATGCTTCCAGACTTGGTATTGTGGGTAATTTATTAGGTCGGACTGCAGTGTGATGTTCAGGGACATCTTTGTAGATGAGGTGTTGTTAACACTCTTGTCTTCTTGTCTTCATTACTGACATAGATCATGTGTGCAACAATTTAGCATGACTTCCCTCTTGGAAGTATACTCAGAAAGGGTGATTGATGCTGTGTTTAGTTGTGTTTGCTTATATTAGACTGCATAATTTAATGTTTTAGTATTGCATGGTGCCCACATTTATCAGCCACCATTAGTTGACTTTGATTGCTATTGATGGAGCATTATTCTGTCCAACACAGCATGATTGTGTGTGGTTTCTCCCTTCATCAGTTATTCTCCTCAGGATGGTCAGGCTATGATGCAATCCTGGCCACTGCACAGATGTATCATACTACATGATGTCAGGACAGTTGTATTGACAAGCTTCATGGTTGTCACACAGGCACTTTTGAGTTATCTACTGCACAGTTGATGTGTCAAATTACACAGAGACATATTAGGTGTGCAAGTGCTATTTATTGATAGGTGCTGTTATGCAAAATGTACATTGTCCATGTTTGCTGAGTCTGTTCTAGTGCATTGTTACATGGTGATCCTACAGAAGGGGTGTGGATGATGCTCCTGACATGCTGGGGTGATGTTACCAACAGTGGAGAGGGACAGGATTTGCCGATTAGTAGGAGAGAGACATTCACTGGCAATGCTGACAAGTCATACAGTGGTTAGCAGAACAGTCATTGAGTATAGTTGTAGTGAGACTGGCAAATTGACAAAACGTAGGACCTTGGTCAAAGTAGGCCATGGTGCAGGGACTAGTGCTTCCGGGTACTCTTCCGTGTGAATGTGATCTGTTCCATGTCTTCTTCTTCTGAGGTGTGTGTTGCCTGCTTTGTCCTTGTTGTTGTTGGTTGTGAAGGGGCAACACACACCTCAGTGTTAGAAGATGTGGAGTCAGACATCCCGGTGGCTGCTCCCTGTGAAGATCTTAAGGGCAGTACTGCAGCAAGGAGGGACTGCTGGTTTTTGAGAATAGCAGCTACATCACGATGGTAGGCAGCGAGGCCGGCCCTGAGGGAGTCATGATTGCATTCGGGCATGCAGTGGAAAGTTTGGGGTGCGAGGTGTTGTGGCAACTCCCTTACTGCAGTGGTGAATTCCTTTATAGTTTCTTGTAGTCCTTGCAGTATGGATGTTAGGGCTTGCATAGCTGCTGCCTGATCTGCAGATGACATCATGCACGAGCGCACCCCTCAAGGCTGGCTGCCATATTTTGCATTGCCATCCGCACCTCCTTTGCCAGCTCCCGCTGTACTCCAACTACAGTTCTTTCAAAGCTGGTGCCAGTGTCGTCAGAGTCCTCAGCTGTGTAGGAGCTGGCAGGTCTTGCAATTGGGGTGGTGGGTGGTTCTTCTGTGATGGCTGCTTGTTCTGTGCTCCTCCTTGTGACTGAAGGTGGGGTCTGGAGGGTTTCAAGGACCTTTTGGATGGTCTCCTGGGGAATGTTTATGGGCTCGTCATCCATGTCATCAGGGAAATCAGGGACAGGCATATCGGCAGGAGATCCATGTTCCTCTGCAATGAAACAGGGTACAATTAGTGTGTCTGTGTTGTGACAATTTTTACGTAACATGCCAGCCTTTTGATGAATTTACTTTGTGATCTTGTTTGGTATTGGTACCTGCTGTCCTTCATTTGGGCATTGTTATAGGCCTATGGCCCACCTGTGTGTCACATGTATGATATTGAGTTATCAGACTTGTCTGCCTAATCGCCTCTAGGTGTTGCTTTGTACCAAATAGGGAATAGCCATCTTTTTGTCCTACTCGACCCTCCGTGTATATCTATTCTTATGGTGAGACCTTTCACTGGCTGTGGTTGTTCTGATTGCCTGGCAGCACACTTGCCTCTCAGGACCTGCCCCAATCCCTGATTGTTCACATTGACTTAATTGTAATTGACATGTGGCATATCCTATGCATGGCAATGTTATGATGTGATATGGATGTAGACATTGTTAATGTGTCCTGCTGATGTTGGGTAATGTGTGTTACATTGGATTGCCCTGTTTATCGTATCAATGTCCTATTTGGTCCTCTGACTGTGCAGGTGTATTTCAGTGACCAGTTGCATGTGTCCCCTCCTCAATGCTGTTGTCTGAGCAGTATGACATTTGTGATGTTGCCTTGTTAGCCAGGCACGTGAAGGACCCTGACATATGCAGCATGTGTGTGTCCTTAGTGCTGTGTCGCTCCTATTCCTGTTTACTTTGGCTGATGTCTGTGACAACTATGGGCATTGACATATGAGTGTACTGGGGCCTTTGTCTTGTTTCAGGAGATTGTTGCAGATGTCATCCTCACCCCCTAATTTAGCTATGTATGTTCCATGGGGAGGTTACAGCCATTGGCTACTATAGCTGCACAGAGATCAGAGGTGTTAGTGGCAACTGTTGTTGCAGTTACATTGCAGTTGTTGTTTTGGCTAGTGGATTGCTGATAGGGCCCTAGTTAATGTAGGAGATATTTTGGCTGACGAGTGTCAGGATGTTTGACGTAGTGGCCTTCCCTTCTGTCGAGGCTTTCCCTTAGCTCCATTGTTGTCATGACAGGATGCCCCCATGGGACTGTTGTTGGTGTTGTGTTATGTTGTGCCCCAACTTCTGTATGTGCAGGGCATGCCCCCCTGCCATACCCCTTTACCCATGCCACTCCATGTATATGCTGACTTACATGCAATGTGTAGTAGGTATTTCCCCCTGCTTACAGTCAACATTATTGTATTTTAAATCCCCATGCAACTTACCCTGCATGTGCGTTGTCTCCTGGTAGTCTGCGCTGTCCTGTCCTTGAATCCCTCTGACGATCTCCTCAGGGATGATGGCTGCGACCATCTCCTTCATGTGGTCCAGGGCCTCCTGGTGTGCTGGACTCCCACCTCCAGTCTGCAGTGCAGCCTTCCTGTTCCTGGCCATTTTTTCCTTTGTCCTACGTTTGCAGTCATGCCAGCGTTTCTTACACTCAGTGACTGTCCTGCGTACTTCAGCCACACTGTTGATCTTGTCAACAATTTGTTGCCATATGGCCTCTCTCCTACTGATTGGCAACTTAGAGGTGATGAACAGTTGGTGCTGGTGTTCCGTCACCTCTTTAACCAGGATTTCCTGCTCCTCTGCACTGAAGCGACACTTTCTTTTTTTTCTATATATGTCCTGGTTCTTGTATGGATCATCCTGGCTGGTTCCTGGTCTGCTGTCATCTTCCTGGGGTCTGTAGTGGCATCTGGGATCCATTTTGGCTCTGAAAATGAAAGGGCAGTGTTCGCGGGTATTTTTGATGCTATTGCGTCAAAAGAAACGGCGCATATCCGGGTTGCGGTGTCGTAAATCGACCCACAGTCATTTACGTCGCGCTAACGTAGTTTTCCTTTACGACTTGACGCCGCGATGTGCGTAAAAAAAAATGACTCCCACCTGTTGATTGCACCGCCGTGCGTCAAAGTATAAATTTGACGCCCGCACGGCGCATCGAAATGGCGTTAGCCGGCGGTAACATTTTTGACACAACACTGCGGCGGTGCAGCTTTGCGTCAAAAAGTATAAATATGGCCATAAGCCTCTAAAATGACCTTCAATATGAAAAGCAATATTCCAGTTTTGTCTACAGTGCACGACTGCTGAACCCCACCTTGGAAGAAAGGAACTTTAGGTCAACTAACATCCTATCAATTTTTTTCGTTTTCAAGAGGTCCTTGAAATTATCTTTCTATCATAATTGTATCTATATTGTTTAGTGCAAATCAATGTCTCTGTCCCTATGCACTCCACAGTCTGCTGTCTAAGCTCTAATGATGTTGTATCATGTTCCTCGAAGCTTATTAATGACATATGTTGTCACAAAATGCAGGACTTTAACTAAAAGTCACTACAGTCTTGAGGTCATCGGACTTCCGTTCCTTTCCATTCATATTTTAAATGCCTTTAAACTTCAGGTATCAGTGGGCGGTATGTGGCAGTGCAAACTGCAAGCAAATTACATTGGGTGCTTGTTTATTTGCAGTAGATTAGCTCATGCCATTATAAGACTATTAAGATACATTTGAAGTTTAATAACTACTTGTTTGACATCCAATTGCAACCTTTCCTATTACTTCTTAGAAATACTCAACCCAATTTGGCCATTTCAAACTTTCAAATGTGTACGCCGTTACTCTGAGGTTTTGTGCAAAGTGCTCAGCTGGTCACTTGAGGAAAAGATCATTTACAACTTTTGATGTCCCTCCAGGCATACAAGAGGTCAGACATCTGAGAAATGCAATCTACTTCTTAGTCTTGCGTGTAAGGGAAAACAAGTAGAGTCATTCAGTGGTCCTGGCAGGTCACAAATACGAGGTGCAGTCTGATTTTCTACTTGCACAGGTCTAAATAAATTGTCATTTGCAGTCAGTCAAGAGCCACCTTGTTGAAACTAAGGCCCGTATTTATACTCCGTTTGCGCCGAATTTGCGTCGTTTTTTTCGACGCAAATTCGACGCTAAACTAACGCCAACTAACGCCATATTTATACTATGGCGTTAGAGGCGTCTAGCGCCAAAGTTCCCGGAATGTGCGTCATTTTTTAGCGTGAACCCCTTCCTTGCGTTAATGATATGCAAGGGAGGCGTTCCCGTCTTAAAAAATGACTCCCAGGCCTTTACGTGGTATTTATACTCCCGGGCAAAAGAGACGCCCGGGAGTGGGCGTGGCTAAAAACGGCGCATTTGCGCCGCTTTTTAACGCCTGGGTCAGGCATGGCGTTAAGGGACAAGTGGGCTCAAAATGAGCCCAGAGTGCCCTCCCCTGCCCCCAGGGACCCCCCCTGCCACCCTTGCCCACCCCAGGAGGACACCCAAGGACGGAGGGACCCATCCCATGGACATTAAGGTAAGTTCAGGTAAGTATTTTTTTTTTTTTTTTTTGTGGCATAGGATTTGTGCCCCCCTACATGCCACTATGCCCAATGACCATGCCCAGGGGACAGAAGTCCCCTGGGCATGGCCATTGGGCAAGGGGGCATGACTCCTATCTTTACAATGATAGGAGTCATGTTGATGGGGGATGGGCGTCGAAAAAAAATGGCGCAAGTCGGGTTACGACGATTTTTTCGACGTAACCTGACTTGCCCCATTTTAAGACGCCCATACGCCATTTTCCCCCTACGCCGGCGCTGTCTGGTCTACGTGGTTTTTTCCCACGCAAACCAGGCAGCGCCGGTCTGATTGCGCCGTCTAACGCCATTCCATAAATACGGCGCCCGCATGGCGCTTCAGAATGGCGTTAGACGGCGCAAAATTTTTTGACGCTAAACTGCGTTAGCGCAGTTTAGCGTCAAAAAGTATAAATATGGGCCTAAGGGGCATATTTATACTCTGTTTGCACCGAATTAGTGTCATTTTTTTTTACTCTAATTCGGTGCAAAACTAACTCCATATTTATACTTTGGTGCTAGACCCCTCTAGCACCAAATTTATGGAGTTAAAGTCATTTTTTGATAGTGGAGACCTACTTTGCCTTAATGAGATGCAAGGTAGGCGTTCCCGTGCAAAAAATGACTCTATGGCCTTAACGCCATATTTAGGGGCATATTTATACTCTGCGGCATATTTATTCTCTGTTTGCACCGAATTAGTGTCATTTTTTTTTTACTCTAATTCGGTGCAAAACTAACTCCATATTTATACTTTGGTGCTAGACTCATCTAGACTCATCTAGCACCAAGGCCCTGATTTAAACTTTTTTTGCACCGCATTAACGTCATTTTATGACGCAAAAGTGGCGCAAACGTACAAAATATTGGCCCTTATTTATACTTTTTGCTGCAAAGCTGCACTAACTCAGTTTTGCACCAAAAAGTTTAGCACCGGCTTGCACCATTTCTGTGCACCAGCCGGGCACCATATTTATGGAATGGTGCAAGCCGGTGCAAAGGGTAGGCTAGAGTTTAAAAAAATGACTTTAGTCGGGTGGGGCTGGCAGTATAGAAGAAGAGGGTTTAGCACCAAAAAATGGCTTTAGGCAGGTTAGTGTAAAAAAAAAATGACTCAACCAGATTATCGTCATTTTATGGTGCTAAACCTACCATACCACATGACTCCTGCCTTAGAAAATGCAGGAGTCATGCCCACCACCCCTGTGGCCAGCACAGAGGACAGGGGTCCCCTGGGCATGGCCATTGCACCATGTGCCATGTATGGGGGCCCATTTCAGGGACCCCTATGGCACTTTCAAAAATAAAATGCACTTACCTGTACTTACCTGGGATGGGGTCCCCCATCCTCGCAGTCCCTCTAGTGTGGGTGGGGGTGCCCCTAGGGCCTAGGGAGGGCACCTCTGGGCTTATTCCATGGTGTTCCACCATGGAAATAGGGCCACAGGTCCCCTAACACCTGCCCTGACCCTGGTCTTAAAAAGTGGGGCAAAGCAAACTTTGCCCCATTTTTTGACCCCTCCTCCCTCCCTTGCACCATTTTTACATGGGAGTATAAATATGGTGTTAAGGCCATAGAGTCATTTTTTTGCACGGGAACGCCTACCTTGCATCTCATTAAGGCACGGTAGTTTTCCACTTCCAAAAAATGACTTTAACTCCATAAATTTGGTGCTAGATGGGTCTAGCACCAAAGTATAAATATGGAGTTAGTTTTGCACTGAATTAGAGTTAAAAAAGATTACGCTAATTCAGTGCAAACAGAGTATAAATATGCCCCTTAGCGTCAAAAAATGATGCTAATCTAGTCAGAATCATTTATTTTGACTCAAAACTGCCTAACGTCATTTTATTTTAAGCTAGCCTACCCTTTGCACCGGCTTGCACCATTCCATAAATATGGTGCCCAGCTGGTGCTAAAAAATGGTGCAAGCCGGTGCAAAACTTTTTGGGGCAAAACTGCCTTAGTGCAGTTTTGCACCAAAAAGTATAAATAAGGCCCTAAGAGACAGTAGGTAGGTTGACTCAACAATAGTCCCTGACCAGTGGGTAATAAGTTCCAAGGGCAAACATTCCCTATTTTTCAGCACATCTTGTTTGCGCTATCCCACAGTGTACTATTCTTAGTTAATTACAGCATGGCAGAATTACTCTGTCACAGGAATATGCTCCTGAGCCAGGAGTGTGGATAGGAAAATGGGCGGTTGGCTATTTCTCAACCAAACAAAATTGGATCTGGGACCATCTCTTCACCTCGCCGGATTGGAACCAGGTTGGCTATATTGGTTTTGGGATCCAAGGACACCTTTTCCTCCGGTGCCAGTTGACCTGTTACTTTCAACTTGTAAGCTTCACCCTGATCCTTTACAAGTTATTGAAGATCCTGAGCCTTCCCCACCTCTCCTTTCTTTAAGAGCATGAGTAACATACCTTATAACAGGTTTTTCTACCAAAATGCTCAAACCATTCTTTCTGTTCTAAGAGCAGTTTCACTTCTCATGAAGAATACAGCGCTGAATGGAAAGGAAACAACAGGCCGGCTAATGATAATTAGCGTATTTAAGCTTCAAGCAGACAAATTGTCAGTTAATAAATGGTACTTTCCTGTGTATTTATATAAAATCCAACTACTGCAATTAATTGGAAATGTTTACATCTCCGTCGTTTGAATTATAGCAACCTTAAATATAGTCTAAAACGCACATGTAGCGTGACTGAATATATCAAAGCGGACCTCTTTCTGTCAAAAAAGTTTATTTTGATAGATTCACCAGCAGGTTTAAATGCAGCACCAGCCAACCTACCCATGTAGGCCTGAACCCATATTCTGTTTATCAGCCTAGTGAATGACAATGTGTGTGCTTTCGTTCACCAGTCATTAATAACTTCCATGTCACTGGTATATCTCCTGCACCATATAATAAGACCTTACTGGTAAGTCAAATGGGCAAATTGGTTATTAGCAAATTTTGTCATATTTAAGAGTCAAAGCACATACATTGAGACATGACCAGCAGTGCCTGCGTGTGCAGATAAGAAGAATCAGAAATACCAGTCAGCAGATGAACAGGTGACCACACAAAAAATGGATTTTCAAACAGTGTTGGAAAAGTGGCATAATGTTACAAATTTCTTAGTAGCACAGGATTCATACTGAGGGCCATATTTATACTTTTTGACGCAAAACTGCGCTAACGCAGTTTAGCGTCAAAAAATTTTGCGCCGTCTAACGCCATTCTGAAGCGCCATGCGGGCGCCGTATTTATGGAATGGCGTTAGCCGGCGCAAGCAGACCGGCGCTGCCTGGTGTGCGTGGAAAAAAAACACGTAGACCAGGCAGCGCCGGCGTTGGGCAAAAATGACGTTAGGGCGTCTTAAAATGGGGCAAGTCAGGTTGAGGCAAAAAAATCGTCTTAACCCGACTTGCGCCATTTTTTAACGACGCCCATCCCCCATCAACATGACTCCTATCATTGTAAAGATAGGAGTCATGCCCCCTTGCCCAATGGCCATGCCCAGGGGACTTCTGTCCCCTGGGCATGGTCATTGGGCATAGTGGCATGTAGGGGGGCACAAATCAGGCCCCCCTATGCCAAAAAAAATAATAAAAAAAAAATATATATATACTTACCTGAACTTACCTGAATGTCCCTGGTGTGGGTCCCTCCGTCCTTGGGTGTCCTCCTGGGGTGGGCAAGGGTGGCAGGGGGGGTCCCTGGGGGCAGGGGAGGGCACTCTGGGCTCATTTTGAGCCCACTTGTCCCTTAACGCCATGCCTGACCCAGGCGTTAAAAAGCGGCGCAAATGCGCCGTTTTTGGCCACGCCCACTCCCGGGCGTCATTTTTGCCCGGGAGTATAAATACCACGTAAAGGCCTGGGAGTCATTTTTTAAGACGGGAACGCCTCCCTTGCATATCATTAACGCAAGGAAGGGGTTCACGCTAAAAAATGACGCCCACTCCGGGCACTTTGGCGCCCGAAGCGTCTAACGCCATAGTATAAATATGGCGTTAGTTTGCGTTAGTTTAGCGTCGAATTTGCGTCGAAAAAAACGACGCAAATTCGGCGCAACCAGAGTAGAAATACGGCCCTGAGAACTTTAGACAAAAGGAACTGCAGGAAAGGATAACTCCTTTCCTATGTTCCACTTTTAAGTAGTATTTGGTATTGCCATTAGGACATCCATGTAGTACCCGTGTTTTGTGCAAGGTTGGATCCAATGTTAAGATGCACACAGCCACCTGCTGTGCTTGCTCACATAATGCTGTTTTGTTATCCTCAAAACTTTTTCTATAATCACTGTTTTTACCAAGTACAGGAAAACAACTTCAGGCCACAGTGCTGAGGGCAATTACCATCATGTTCTCTCATTACAGAGGTCAAATCCAAAAATGTCAGTAGGCTCTTTGTGGCATAGAGAACTACATGCATATGAAAGCTGGTGCACTTTCATAAAACACTTGCTATGTTTTCCAAGAATGTAACCATGCAATTTCACGTGTGAATTCTACCCACTCACTTGCCTAACATCCCACGTCAAAGTTTAACCTTTCACCATGTAGAACATACTACAAATGTACCAGTTTCAACGTAGTAATTTTAAATACAGTTCAGCAGATAATTTGTGCAAATTGGTCAATTGAGGTAAAAGTTTTTGAAATTTCAAGTTTAGCTTTCCTATGAAGTGTTGTGCCCACCTTAATACAGAGAGCCAGAGGCTCTATTTGTAATAAGTCTATATAGTAGTATGCATGTGTATATACAAATAGATATATAAATGTATGCCCATAACTACATGTACATATTTCATGCTTCCCGCTCTCTTTTTTAGTAGATTGCATTTTTGATGATTTATATACATTGTAAACATTACAAAGATTGTCTCCAACAAAATTAAATAGTGTCCAAAGGTTGTCCAAAAACTTTGTAAAGTTCCACATTCTCTGTTGCTCTATGATCTTTGCCACATTCGTTTCAAAGTAATATCAGCATTAATCATTGTATTATCATCAGTTCTGATTATAGACGGAACATTTTAGAACCATCTATGTTTTTCTGCAAAACCCAAAATCCATTCTCGATGGGCCTGGAAATAGTTGGAAAAAAAAATATATTTTCATCTAAATACATTGCTTAGAATCTCAACATCTGACATTAATTTTCTGTTTTCCTCTTTGCGGGCGATCTAGTTGTTCCAACTACCAGAAAAGTGGCAACAGTGCAGAAAGCAGGTAACTACTGCATCTCAGTGTATATAAATGGATGAATGTTTTATGTTATACAGCGACATAGAATCATATGGCATGTAATGTCTCTGATTGTCCTGAAGAATTTTACAGCTAGACTTTTCCAGATGTCCTTTGCACAATTGTGCATCTAGTCCCCTCTATTGTTTGCTTACCGATATCCTGATGGGACCGCTCAGAAGGTATCTAGAGAAAATTAGAAATATTTACTTAACAGTATTCATATAAAATATTGTGTTTAATGTATATGTATCACCAGTTGCTACTTTGTAAGTTTTTTGATATCAAACACTACAACATTCAGATTTAGATTATGTACTTTTTAGAAAAAAAAACAAATTCTTGCTCTGCCCTTAGTGTGTTTCTTTCTCAGGCAAAGAATTAAAGTACCTAAGCAAATACTGCAAAGTCTGCCAGAGACCAGACTATCATACTGGATTGCTGCAGTAGTTTTAGGTGTGGAGGGACAACTATTTTTAATATCTCCCTGCTAGGACACAAACATGCAGGGATTTTCTTGAATTTTTACACTCTACTTATATAAAAATCTTAATATGATGACTCCAAGAAAATACAACCTGTCTGAAGTTAGGGATCCTCTTTGATTCTGTTTTTTCCTTGTATGGGATATGGTTGAATGCCAGCAAACTATCAACTTAGCCTCTAAGATGACCTTCAATATGAAAAGCAATGGTCCAGTTTTGTCTACAGTGCACGACTGCTGAACCCCACCTTGGAAGAAAGGAACTTTAGGTCAACTAACATCCTATCCATTTTTTTGTTTTCAAGAGGTCCTTGAAATTATCTTTATATCATAAGTGTATCTATATTGTTTAGTGCAAATCAGTGTCTCTGTCCCTATGCACTCCACAGTCTGCTATCTAAGCTCTAAAGATATTGTATCATGTTCCTCGAAGGCTTAGTAATAAAATGTGTTGTCACAAAATGTAGGACTTTAACTAAAAGTCACTACAATCTGGAGGCCATCGGACTCCCGTTCCTTTCCATTCATATTTTAAATGTCTTTAAACTTGAGGTATCAGTGGGCATTATGTGGCAGTGCAAACTGCATGGAAATGACATCGGGTGCTTTTTTATTTGCAGTAAATTAGCTCATGCTATTAAGATATATTTTAAGTTTAATAACTACTTGTTTGAGATCCAACTGCAACCTTTCCTAGTACTTCTTGGAAATACTCAACCCAATTTGGCCATTTCAAACTTTCAAATGTGTACGCCGTTATTCTGAGGTTTTATGCAAAGTACTCTGCTGGTCACTTCAGGAAAAGATCACTTGCAACTTTTGATGTACCTCCACCCATACAAGAGGTCAGACATCTGAGAAATGCAATCTACTTCTTAGTCTTGCGTGTAAGGGAAAACAAGTAGAGTCATTCAGTGGTCCTGGCAGGTCACAAATACGAGGTGCAGTCTGATTTTCTACTTGCACAGGTCTAAAAAAATTCTCATTTGCAGTCAGTCAAGAGCCACCTTGTTGAAACTAAGAGACAGTGGGTAGGTTGACTCATCAATAGGCCCTTACCAGTGGGTAATAAGTTCCAAGGGCAAACATTCCCCATTTTTCAGCACATTTTATTTGCGCTATCCCACAGTGTAAAATTCTTAGTTAATTCCAGCATGGCAGAATTACTCTGTCACAGGAATAGGCTCCTGAGTCAGGAGTGTGTATAGGAAAATGGGCGGTTGGCTCTTTCTCAACCAAACAAAATTGGATCTGGGACCATCTCTTCAACTCACTGGATTGGAACCAGGTTGGCTATATTGGTTTCGGGATCCAAGGACACCTTTTCCTCCGGTGCCAGGAGACATGTTACTGTCAACTTGTAAGCTTCACCCTGATCCTTTACAAGTTATTGAAGATCCTGAGCCCTCCCCAGCTCTCCTTTCTTTAAAAACATGAGTAACATACCTTATAACAGGTTTTCCTACCAAAAGGCTCAAACCATTCTTTCTGTTATAAGAGCAGTTTCACTTCTCATCAAGAATACAGCGCTGAGTGGAAAGGAAACAACAGGCCGGCTAATGATAATTAGCGTATTTAAGCTTCAAGCAGACAAATTGTCAGTTAATAAATGGTACTTTCCTGTGTATTTATATAAAATCCAACTACTGCAATTAATTGGAAATGTTTACATCTCCGTCCTTTGAATTATAGCAACCTAAAACATTGTCCAAAACGCAGATGTAGCGTGACTGAATATATCAAAGCAGAACTCTTTCTGTCAAAAAAGTTTATTTTGACAGATTCACCAGCAGGTTTAAATGCAGCACCAGTCAACCTACCCATGTAGGCCTGAACCCATATTCTACTTATCAGCCTAGTGAATGACTATTTTTGTGCTTTCGTTCACCAGTCATTAATAACTTCCATGTCACTGGTATATCTCCTGCACCATATAATAAGACCTTGCTGGGAAGTCAAATGGGCAAATTGGTTATTAGCCAGTTTTGTCATATTTAAGGGTCAAAGCACAAACATTGAGACATGACCAGCAGTGCCTGCGTGTGCAGAGAAGAAGAATCTGAAATACCAGTCAGCAGATGAACAGGTGACCACACAAAAAATGGATTTTCAAACAGTGTTGGAAAAGTGGCATAATGTTACAAATTTCTTAGTAGCACAGGATTCATACTGAGTACTTTAGAAAAAAGGAACTGCGGGAAAGTATAACTCCTTTCCTATGTTCCACTTTTCAGTAGTATTTGGCATTGCTATTAGGACATCCATGCAGTACCATTGTTTTCTGCAAGGTTGGATCCAATGTTAAGATACACACAGCCACCTGCTGTGCTTGTTCACATATTGCTGTTTTGTTATCCTCAAAACTTGTTCTATAATCACTGTTTTGACCAAGTATAGGAAAACAACTTCAGGCCACAGTGCTGTGGGCAATTACCATCATGTTCTCTCATTACAGAGGTCAAATCCAAAAATGTCAGTAGGCTCTTTGTGGCATAGAGAACTACATGCATATGGAAGCTGGTACACTTTCATAAAACACTTGCTATGTTTTACAAGAATGTACCCATGCAATTTCATGTGTGAATTCTACCCGCTCCCTTGTCTAACATCCCACTTCAAAGTTTACACTTTAACCATGTAGAACATACTACAAATTTACCAGTTTCAAAGTAGTAATTTTAAATACAGTTCAGCAGATAATTTGTGCAAATTGGTCAATTGAAGTAAAAGTTTATGAAATTTCAAGTTTAGCTTTCCTATGAAGTGTTGTGCCCACCTTAATACAGAGAGACAGAGGCTATATTTGTAATAAGTCTATATAGTAGTATGCATGTGTATATACAAATAGATAAATAAGTGTATGCCCATAACTACATGTACATATTTGATGCTTTCCCGCTCTCTTTATTAGTAGAGTGCATTTTTGATGATTTTTATGCATTGTAAACATTACAAAGATTGTCCCCAACAAAATTAAACAGTGTCCAAAGGTTGTCCAAAAACTTTGTAAAGTTCAACATTCTCTGTTGCTCTGTGATCTTTACCACATTCGTTTCAAAGTAATAACAGCATTAATCATTGTATTGTCATCAGTTCTGATTACAGACGGAGCATTTTAGAACTATCTATGTTTTTTTACAAAACCCAAAATCCATTATAGACGGGCCTGGAAATAGTTTAAAAAAATAAATATTTTCATCTAAATACATTGCTTGGAATCTCAACATCTGGCATAAATTTTCTGTTTTCCTGTTTGCGGGTGATCTAGTTGTTCCAACTACCAGAAAAGTGTCAACAGTGCACAAAGCAGGTAACTACTGCATCTCAGTGTAAATAAAGGGATGAATGTTTTATGTTATATAGCGACATAAAATCATATGGCATGTAATGTCTCTGTTGGAAAATGGGTTATTGGTAGGGCAGGTAGGTACCTACACCTAGCAACAAGCCACTAACCTCCACATAGGTACAGTTAGGTCTCAGTAAATTAATCCCAGCTCAACCCTTGGTAGCTTGGCAACGAGCGTCAAGGCTTAACTTAGGAGACAAAGTGTAAAGCATTCAAATATCACAAAACAGTAATTAAATAAAACACAGGAAACAGTTTAAAAATCCAAAACCAATTTATAAAAATAGTTTATATTTTTATCTTTAAAATGACACAAAAACGATTAAAATCGGTTCAGGGGAACCGGAGATATGAATTTTTAAAGAATTATTACTTTTCTAGCGCTTAGAAACAAAAAGCGCCAATCGGGTCATCTGGTTGCACCTCGACCGGGGCAAAGTCAAACTTTCAGGCCGACCGCGATGGAGCCCTGCTCGGCTACAGGTCGCGGGAGGCCTCGGTTAAAAAGTTACCTTCTGACTTAGTCTTTATTTTGAAGTTTTTCTTCACCGGGACGAACCTGCCAGTTGAATCCGACCTCCTGGAGCCCTTGTCCGGATACGCGATGTGGGTTTCCTCGGTGGAGACTTTTACCTTCGGACTTAGTCGTTTTTTCGAGATGAAAACCCTTCGACCGGGGTAAACCTGGATCTTGTTCCGACGTCCATGGAGCCCTTCTCGGATACGATGGCTGGGAGGTCCCGGTCAACTTTTTACGTTCGGACTTAGGTGGTCATTCTGACCTCGGCGGTAAAAGGCGCCTACCGCCGGTCAGAAATCCTCCATAATCCCGCCGCGGTCGCGGAAACCCGCCACGGTCATTCTGACCCGCAGAAGGCAAACCTCAGAAAATCCGACCGCCACAACAGACCGCCAGACCAGCGGTCGGCAGAAAGGTGGAGGTGACAAAACCTCCACCGTCACGCCAAGAGAAATACGCCCATGCCATTACGACCCACGAATCCACGCGGCGGTCATTCAAACGCGGTATTCCATTGGCGGGACACACCGGCGCGGTCAGAATACACACAAACGAACAAAACTCAGCCACATTGGACGATTTGAATCCCACACACCTGATACACATACACACACCACTCCCACACACACAATACAATATAAAACACACACCCACATCACCCACAAACCCCTACGCTAAAAAATTCGTAAAGAAGGCAAGAGCGAGACACCAGCATCCAAAAAATAACAGCCACAGCCACAGCCACTCAACACCATCACCCACACACTATCCACACACAAAACAACACACACCACCACACTCAACTCACTTAAATACACATACTCCACCCCACACATCATACACACCACCCCATGGCACCCCAAAGACAACCCCGCTTCACAGACGAAGAACTCAGGGTCATGGTGGAGGAAATCGTTCGGGTAGAGCCCCAGCTGTTCGGCACACAGATACAATACACCAGCATTGCCCGGAGGACGGAGCTATGGCAGAGGATTGTCGACAGGGTGAACGCAGTGGGACAGCACCCCAGAAATCGGGAAGACATCAGGAAGCGATGGAACGACCTACGGGGGAAGGTGCGTTCCATGGTATCCAGGCACAACATCGCCGTGCAGAAGACTGGCGGAGGACCCCCACCTCAACCCCCACAATTCACATCATGGGAGGAGGAAGTCTTGAACATCCTGCATCCTGACGGCCTCGCAGGAGTCGGCGGAGGAATGGATACTGGTAAGTTGAAGCTTCAATACTGCTTCCCCCCCACCTGCATGCCAAATCAGACCCCAACCCTCACCCCCATCCTCGAACCCCACCCTCAGCCCCACCCCCATCCTCACCCCCACCCTCACCCCCACCACCATCCTCACCCCCACCACCATCCTCACCCCCACCCCCAGCACACCTATTCCCCGCCAATGTCTCACCATCACAACCCACACATCCCAAAACCTAGGCCTGCATGCGTCCACTAAGCATGGACACCCATCACCAAAGCATGCCCAATGCATATACACATCCCCCCCACAAGCCACCCTCACCAAAGCCCCCACACACGAATGCCAGCACTTGGGGACACGAGAACCCACAGATACACCCATATGCCACTCATTGAAACTATAACCATACCTCTATACCCCTGCAGGACCCAACCGTCAACACACCGCGGCGGAGGGGCCAGAATTCTCCACACCCCCCACCCAAGAGGCCGTCAGCGATGACAGCAGCTCTGTCGACCTGGACACCGATGACCAGCCCGGACCATCGGGGACCTCTGGACAGTCGGTTCCCCTCACACAGGCCCAGGCCACTACAGACCCTAACCCCTCTGGGAACACCAGCACAGCTCCCACCCAGCGGGCCCATGCCTCTGTCTCCAGGGCGCGTCAATCTGCGGTGTGTCTACCACTACAGGGCACCCAGGATAACCCACCACCCCAACAACAACAGGGACCTGGGGGCAGTGGTAGTGGGCACACCGGCCAGGGGGCAGAGGCCCAGGGAAACAGGGGAACTCGGAGGGCAGCTGTGCGACAGGGGGGGAGGAGAGGCCCAGGGAACCCACTCTCCACGAGGTCCTCACCACCATCATGGGAGCATACAACCGCTCCCAGGAGACGATGGCGACGGTACTGGCCCAGTTCCAGGAGATCCAGGCACTGCAGGAGGAACACTATCGGGGGTACAGGGAGGACATCAGAGCCATCAACACCACCCTGGTTACCATGGTAGGGCTGCTGCAGGACCTCGTAAACACCAGGGCGGACACTCAACAACACCCAAGGGCCCCTGCCACTAGCCTGGACCAAGAACAGCCAACCACCTCCGCCGGCGCTAGTGGACAGGAGGCCCCCGCACAGCAGCAGCCCACCAGACCCCCACCTCCTGCAGGAGAAGAACCACCCCGCAAGAGGGCCCTGAGATCTCGCAAGAAGACAGAGTAGGATGTCAAGACCCCCGCCAGCAATGGATACCACCTGATGTCATCCCACTGTCCCACATTGTCACCCTGTCCATCCTTGAACTGCCCATGCTCCATCTCTCCACAGGCCTCTGGACAATGCACCTGTGTGACTGTTACTCTGGACTCTGCCATGGACATTCCTTCACCATAGCCCCCACCCACTTGAAACCACCCATCCCATTTTGAGCACTTCAATAAACACCTATTTTGCACCAAAATATCTGGAGTCTGGCTGTGATTTCAATATATTGTAATTGACATGACAGTGCAAATATGTCCTTGTACATGCTGAAGTCAACAAACAGCTGCCACAAAGCTGTAGTCCATGGGGAAACGAAGCACAGGACTCGTAATGGGGACCCCAGATCTGAAATAGGGAGGGAAAAGCCAAAACTCAGTCATCATACACTGGGGCAAATAGACAGGCAGCAGAGATGCAGGAGAGTAGTTAACATTTACTAAATTATCTTAGAAATGTTACCTGTGTCCTATTGGAAGTACTGTTCAATGATTCTGTCCCTGTTGTCTGTTTCAGCCCCGTCGTCTTCCTCCTCGTCACTCTCCTCAGGTTCCACCGCTGCCACAACACCACCGTCTCGACCATCCTCCTGCAGGAAAGGCACCTGGCGGCGCAAAGCCAGGTTGTGAAGCATGCAGCAGGCCACGATGATGTGACACACCTTCTTAGGTGAGTACATTAGGGATCCACCTGTCATATGCAGGCACCTAAACCTGGCCTTTAGGAGGCCAAAGGTGCGTTCGATCACCATCCTAGTACGCCCATGGGCCTCATTGTACCGTTCCTCTGCCCTGGTCCGGGGATTCCTTACTGGGGTCAGTAGCCACGACAGGTTGGGGTACCCAGAGTCCCCCACTAGCCATACACGGTGTCTCTGTAGCTGTTCCATCACGTAAGGGATGCTGCTATTCCTGAGGATGTAGGCGTCATGAACTGACCCTGGGAATTTGGCATTTACATGCGAGATGTACTGGTCAGCCAAACACACCACCTGGATGTTCATTGAATGGTAATTTTTTCTGTTCCTGTACACCTGCTCCCTGTCTCTTGGGGGAACCAAAGCCACATGGGTCCCATCAATGGCACCAATTACGTTGGGAATATGTCCAAGGGCGTAGAAATCACCCTTCACTGTAGCCAATTCGCCCACCTCAGGGAAAATGATGTAGCTCCTCACGGATTTAATCAGGGCAGACAACACTCTGGATAACACCTTCGAAAACATGGGCTGAGACATCCCAGAAGCAATTCCCACGGTTGTCTGAAATGACCCACTTGCCAAGAAATGGAGTACTGACATGACCTGCACCAGAGGGGGAATCCCTGTGGGTTGGCGGATGGGGGACATCAGGTCGGGCTCCAGCTGGGCACACAGTTCATGGATAGTGGCACGGTTAAGACGGTAGGTCAGGATAATGTGGCGTTCTTCCATTGTCGACAGGTGCACCAGCGGTCGGTACACGGGAGGATTCATCCGTCTCCTCGCCCAACCCAGCGGACGGTGCCTAGGAAGGACAACATGGAGCACACAGTCAAGCAACCCACAGGTACGTACTCACAGCTAGCACAGTAAACGATTCTCTATGCAGTGAATGGCGTGTCTGAGTGGCTATGCAAGGCCTAGGCCTGTGTGACGCAGTTGAAATTGAGCCATGTGGGCCCTGGAAATGGCGGCTGCCTGACCTGTGAAGTGTGACAATGGGATGTGAGGTCAATGCGCTGGCGTGGCACACCGCGGCGGGCGGCGGGCCAAGACCGCGGCGCCAAGCCGCATTGGTTAACATTGAAGCCTATGGGTTTCAGGAGCCAATGGCGAAGGGCGCCGGCGGTGGCGGGACGCACCGCCGCGGTACGCACCGCCGCGGACGTGACCGCCATTTTCTATCTACTTATCCACTTGCGACTTGAACTTTCACAGGAGAGGACCTATACTGCAAGTGTTGCTGTGACCTCGGTCTGGAAGGGACAATGGCTGCTACGCCTGGGGAAAGGGCCCCTGCCTTCACTGGAGAGGAGTTGGAGAAACTTGTGGATGGGGTCCTCCCCCAGTATGCGCTACTCTACGGTCCTCCAGACCAACAAGTGAGTTTAATTCAATCTGGATTTGGGGCCACGGGCTGGCTTGGGGGCCTGGCGGGGGGCCTGGCGGGGATGGGGGGCATGTTGGGCCTGGCGGGGGGCATGGCGGGGGGCCTGGCGGGGATGGGGGGCATGTTGGGTCTGGCGGGGGGCATGGCGGGGGGCCTGGCGGGGATGGGGGGCATGTTGGGCCTGGCGGGGGGCCTGGCGGGGATGGGGGGCATGTTGGGCCTGGCGGGGGGCATGGCGGGGGGCCTGGCGGGGATGGGGGGCATGTTGGGTCTGGCGGGGGCATGGCGGGGGGCCTGGCGGGGATGGGGGGCATGTTGGGTCTGGCGGGGGGCATGGCGGGGGGCCTGGCGGGGATGGGGGGCATGTTGGGCCTGGCGGGGGTCCTGGCGGGGGGCCTGGCGGGGATGGGGGGCATGTTGGGCCTGGCGGGGGGCATGGCGGGGGGCCTGGCGGGGATGGGGGGCGTTGGGCCACTGGAAAGGAAAATGCTGACAAACTTGAACGTGGTATTTCTCCCTCCCTGTACGTGTCACATAGGTCCGCGCCCATGAGAAGATCGGGATTTGGCGTGCCATCGCCAAGGAAGTCCGGACCCTGGGGGTCCACCATCGACGGGGCACCCACTGCCGCAAGAGGTGGGAGGACATCCGCCGCGGGACCAAGAAGACCGCCGAGTCTCTGCTGGGGATGGCCTCCCAACGTAGGCGGGGTGCCTGCCGTCAACTGAGCCCCCTGATGTTCCGGATCCTGGCGGTGGCCTACCCTGAATTGGATGGGCGCGTGAGGGCAGCACAGCAGACACAAGGGGGTGAGTACAAGCATTATCTACTCTGTTGTCGCGCAGTGGAGGTGTCTGGTTGGGGGAGGAGGGCTGGGGGTCCCCCTAGGCCAGGGCGATATCTGTAGGCTGGGCACCCCCGTAAGCCCCTGTGTCCCCAGCCACCACCCTCAGTAGTTTGTCAGTACAGCCATCCCTGGGCCGTGTCATCCATGGGTGCAGTTGTCAACTCTAGGCGTGTAGGGCATGTTCCACGGAATGCGTAGCGGACCCCAAGTGCGCAACTTAGTGCAGGGGGCATCTGTGTCTGTCATGTCCGCTAACTGTACCGGAGATCCATGTACTCAATATCCCTTTATTTCTCTCTCCCCCCCCCTTTTTGTTTGTCTTTCTGTGCTTGTGTGCATCAGCATCATCAGGCGGAGGAGAAGTGGCATCGGGGCAGGAGGGAGCTGCATCTCACATGGCCCAGGAGGGCCATGCCACAGAGTCAGACTGGACCAGTGAGACGGAGGGCGAGGGGAGCTCCACGACGGGGACGACTGGACCCTGCAGCGACACGGACACGTCCTCGGAAGGGGGCTCCCTTGCGGGGGTGGCACCATCCGTGCCCCCCGCCATTACAGGTACAGCCGCCACCCAGCGCACCATCTCCGCCCTCCCAGCAGCCCCTCAGCGTTCGCCCCGTGCCCGCTCTGCCAGGAAGCCGGGCATCTCCTTCGCCCCAGGCACCTCAGGCCCTGCCCCTGTTACCCCCGCTGCCCTCAGTGAGGAGGTCATTGACCTCCTCCGAACGCTCATTGTTGGGCAGACTACCCTTTTGAATGCCATCCAGGGGGTGGAGAGGGAGGTTCATCGCAGCAATGCGTACCTGGAGGGCATTCATTCGGGTCAGGCTGCCCATCAGCGATCGTTCCAGGCTCTGGCCTCAGCACTGACGGCAGCCATTGTCCCTGTCTCCTGCCTGCCTCTACTAACTCCCTCCTCCCAGTCTCCTGTTCCTCTGCCTGTCCCACCCACACCATCAGACCAGCCTGCACACACCTCAACACCCAAGAGAAGCTCATCCAAACATAAGCACCACAGATCACGCAGACATTCACACACGCAACATTCTGATGCAGACATGCCAACAGTCACTACCACCTCTGTGACCCCCACCTCCTCGTCTCCCTCCTCCCTCCCTGTGACGTCTACACTCACACCTCCATTCACCTCACCATCAGCCAGTGTTTCCATCACCAGCACACCCTCCACTCCAGTCCGCACACGTGCAGTCACCACCCCCACTGCCATTTACACGTCCCCTGTGTCCTCTCCCACTGTGTCTGTCACCCCCTCTTCCACACCACACAAACGCAGCCACCCACCCACCCAACAGCCATCCACCTCACGACAGCCTATCCCTCCTGCACCTGCACCCAAAGACAGCAAACGTGACTCACCTACAACCACATCCTCTCCCTCCACTCCCATTCCCACTGTACCTACCACTCTCTATTGTCCCAAGAAGCTCTTCCTCGCCACTACTAACTTCTTTCCTGACCCTGAGCCCCCCCCTCCTTCTCGTCGGGGTAAGTAGAGCACCTCAGCCACCACCAGCCCTGCAGCCCCCTTGACAAGGGTGCAGGGGTATTGGAGCCCGCCAGCCCGCATGTCTGGATCTTCGCCCAGCAGCAAGGGGACAGCCAGCCCACCCCCTGGGAAGAGGAGCAGAAGGCGGAAGGGGCGCCGCAGGAGCCCGCCTTCTACATCCCCCCCGGACACCACCCAGAGACAGTCACCAGCCACAGCTCCAAAGGGAGGAAAGGGACACAGGCCCACGACTAAGGAGGGCAAGGGCAGCAAGTCGGAGAGGTCCAGCAGCAGGCCTGCTGCCCAGGAGGAGCCCACAACCCCCATAGCCGCTGCCCCGGGAGGAACCGGCACAGCTGCCCCGGGAGAGCCCACCACCCCCATAGCCGCTGCCCAGGGAGGACCCAGCCCAGCTGGCCAGGAGGGCCCCACCACCCACAGCCCAGGTGGGCAGTGAAGGAGCACCATCCCCGCTGCCCAGGAGGGCACCACCAGGCAATTAGCAGTTGGCCATAGACCGGCCGCCGTCTCAAGAACCGCTGAACTGGGCCCTTCAAGGCAAGGACCGCTGAACTGGGCCCCGCCGTCTCAAGAACCGCTGAACTGGGCCCTTCAGGGCAAGGAGCGCTGAACTGGGCTCCGCCGTCTCAAGAACCGCTGAACTGGGCCCTTCAGGGCAAGGACCGCTGAACTGGGCCCCGCCGTCTCAAGAACCGCTGAACTGGGCCCTTCAGGGCAAGACCGCTGAACTGGGCCCCGCCGTCTCAAGAACCGCTGAACTGGGCCCCGCCGTCTCAGGAACCGCTGAACTGGGCCCTTCAAGGCAAGAACCGCTGGCCCTTTGGCAGACGTGGCAGGGCAGGATCTATCTCGGGCAGGGCTGCAGGATGTCCTCTGGCCAACTTGCCTCCTCCAGTGGCAGTGGGGTCTGCTATGGACTGTATGGACTGTGGCTTTGCTCTCCCCAGGATGGCCCAGTGGGCAGGCCACCCACTGTATGGACTGTTTGGTCTGTGGCTTTGCTCTCCCCAGGATGGCCCAGTGGGCAGGCCACCCACTGTATGGACTGTATGGACTGTGGCTTTGCTCTCCCCAGGATGGCCCAGTGGGCAGGCCACCCACTGTATGGACTGTTTGGACTGTGGCTTTGCTCTCCCCAGGATGGCCCAGTGGGCAGGCCACCCACTGTATGGACTGTTTGGACTGTGGCTTTGCTCTCCCCAGGATGGCCCAGTGGGCAGGCCACCCACTGTATGGACTGTATGGACTGTGGCTTTGCTCTCCCCAGGATGGCCCAGTGGGCAGGCCACCCACTGTATGGACTGTTTGGACTGTGGCTTTGCTCTCCCCAGGATGGCCCAGTGGGCAGGCCACCCACTGTATGGACTGTTTGGACTGTGGCTTTGCTCTCCCCAGGATGGCCCAGTGGGCAGGCCACCCACTGTATGGACTGTTTGGACTGTGGCTTTGCTCTCCCCAGGATGGCCCAGTGGGCAGGCCACCCACTGTATGGACTGTTTGGACTGTGGCTTTGCTCTCCCCAGGATGGGCCAGTGGTCATGGAGTCCCCTCGTGGATCTGGCGTCGTGTACTCAAGTGGCTGAGGTGCCCCCCCTTCCCTTCCCCCTGAGGTGCCTGTCCTATTTTCTTTCTGATGCCCCTGCAGTGTTCTCTCCGTGGAGTTCTTGTCGTGGGACTGGGCCTTGCCCCTTTGCACAGGACCCCTGTGATCCACGGACAGTGGTTGGACTACATTTAGTAGCTGTATATATTTTGTACATAGTTTATTTATTTATTGGGATTACTGGTGTACATATTTCAATATATCTGCCCGTTTATGATCTCTTCTTTTGGTCTTTGCATTATTTCGGAGGGGGGTGGTTTGTGGGTTGTGACAGTGATCTGTGGGAATGCATTGATGTGTGTGTTGTAGTGGGTGTGGGTGGGTGGGTGTGTGCCGGTAATCTTTTCCCTCCCCTGTGTCGTAGGTGCAGTACTCACCGATGTCTTCCGCGCCGCCGGGCGTGCTCCTGGTATATGAGCAGGAATAGGAGTGCGGGGATGACCTGCAACTCTGGTTCCATACTGCCGGAATCTCGCGTGGAGTGCGTAGAGGTGAGCGTTTTCCCGTTCGTAGTCTGTTTCCGCCGTGTTCTTATCGGCGGTGCTCCCGCCCCGGAAAAGGTGGCAGATTGGTGGGTCGTAATAGGGTGGGCGGTACATTGTCTGCCGCCTGGCTGTTGGCGGGAACCGCCGCGCTGTTTGTTTGTACCGCTGTGGCGGGCGGAGTGTTAAGTTGGCGGGCTGTGTTGGCGGTTCCCGCCAGGGTCAGAATTGCATATTTTAGACCCGCGGCCTGTTGGCGGCTTGGCCGCCGCTTTATCACCGACCGCCAGGGTCAGAATGAGGGCCTATGTCTCTTTTTTGGATGTTTTTCTTTACCGGGACGAACCACGAAGTCAGGCCGGGTCGCGGTTGAGGCAAGCCGGCTAGAATTTCCGCGGCGGGTCGGTCCCTCTCTGGAGCTTTTTTCCAAAAATTCTCAAATCTTTTCCAAACTTCTGGGGCTTCACCCAGATGTTCTTTTAAGGTTCTTTTGGGGTCCACAGCTCACCCCAAGGGTCCAGAAGTTCTGTGATGGTCCTTGGGGGGTGCGGACTTCAACTCCCAGAATGCGCCTGGCGCAAACTCCTTTTTGGCCACTGGACAGTGGTCAGCTGGTCGCTTTCTTCAGGAGTTGGTGCAGGGGACTCTGGTTTAGCAATTTTTCACCTGTAGCAAACAGGGAGTCCCTCCTTGAACCAGTTGAAGCCAGGCAAAGTCCTTCTTGTGGTGAAGCCCAAGTGTGCAGCTGGTGCAGTCCTTCTGAGTGCAGGTTCCAGGTGCAGGCCAGGGGTCCAGCAGGGCAGTCCTTCTTCTCCTTTAGTTCCTTTCTTGTTGAAATCTGGTAGGGATCTGAGGCGTGGGAGCAGGTCTGCCAGTTTTATCCTTGCTCCTGGGTGAAAAGCAGGGGGGCCCTGGTTCTCCAATCAGGGACAGGGTCGTCCCCCTGTGATGACCACTTCCTGGGAAGTGTGGCAAAAATCCATCCCAGAAGGCAACAGTCTCTAAAAATCCAACATGGATGAATCTGATTTTTGGAGGTTACATCTGGCTGAGCCCACCCACTGGTGTGGCTAAAAACCATAAACACACCCCTCTCCTGCCCTCTCCTAATCTAATCAAGGGGGCACCTAATTGTCTGGGGTTGCAGGATGTGGGGGTGTTGTTGGGTGCTGCAAATATCCTTCTCTGCCTATGAAGACCAGTTTGGCAGCCCTCCCCCTTCCTGCCTCACCATCTGCTGAGGGGAGATTCTCTCCCCCAAGCACATTCCTTTGTGTGAAGCCTGGCCACTTCACACCTCATCAAGGCAGCCTGGCAGAAGCTGCTGCAGGCTGGCCAATCAGAGCACAGCAGCAAAAACAATGCAGAGCTGAAATTGGCAACTTTTTAGGTAAAGTCTAAACTTTTTACCTGAACTAGTTATATTAAATCCAACAACTGGAAGTTGTAGGATTTATTACAACAATTAATTTGATACCAAATTCTTGGTATGCAACATTTAAGGAGACTTTAAAATTTAAAATAAAGTCTGCCCATTCTAGCCTATGAAGGCCATTTACTTCAATGAGGGAAAAACGAATTTGGCTGTTTTTACCTCACCAGGGCTTATAAATCTATTTTTATAAAGTCCCTGCTTATAGTTACATGGCACCCAGCCCTAGGGGCACATAGGGCACACCTTAGGGGTGACTTATATGTAAAAATAAGGTTGTTTAAGACTTTGGAAGTACCTTTAATTCCAAAGTCGAATTTGCATATAACTTTAATTTAAAAGCAGCCAGCAAGGCAGGCTTGCTTTTAAAATGACACTGGGCACCTCAGCAATGCACCTAGGTGTGCACCACCTGTGCTGTGGTCCCTAAACCTACATGCCCTACTATATACTAGGGACTTATAGGTAGGTTAACTTAGCCAATTATAATTATCCTAATTTGCATATCCATTTTACACAGAGCACAGGCCCTGGGACTGGTTAGCAGTACCCAGGGCACCATCAGAGTCAGGAAAACACCAGCATAAAGTGGAAAATGGGGGCAAAAAGTTAGGGGGCCTCTGCAATCAGCCCTGTTTTCCCACAGTCTCTGATTGTCCTGAAGAATTTTACAGCTAGCCTTTTCCAGATATCATTTGCACAGTTGTGCATCTAGTCCCCTCTATTGTTTGCTTACCGATATCCTGATGGGACCGGTCAGAAGGTATCTAGAGTAAATTAGAAATAACTACTTAACAGTATTCATAGAAAATATTGTGTTTATTGTATATGTATCACTAGTTGCTACTTTGTAAGTTTTTTTATATCAAACACTACAACATTCAGACGTAGAGTATGTACTTGTTGAAAAAAAACAAATTCTTGCTCTGCCCTTAGTGTGTTTCTTTCTCAGGCAAAGAATTAAATTACCTGAACAAATACTGCAAAGTCTGCCAGAGACCAGAATATCATACTGGATTGCTGCGGTAGTTTTAGGTGTGGAGGGACAGCTATTTTTGATATCTTCCTGCTAGGACACAAACATGCAGGGATTTTCTTGAATTTTGACACTCTACGTATATAAAAATCTTAATATGATGACTCCAAGAAAATACAACCTGTCTGAAGTTAGGGATCCTCTTTGATTCTGTTTTTTCTTTGTATGGGATATGGTAGACTGCCAGCAAATTATCAACTTAACCTCTAAGATGACCTTCAATATGAAAAGCAATGGTCCAGTTTTGTCTACAATGCACGACTGCTGAATCCCACCTTGGAAGAAAGGAACTTTAGGTCAACTAACATCCTATCCATTTTTTTTTATTTTCAAGAGGTCCTTGAAATGATCTTTATATCATAAGTGTATCTATATTGTTTAGTGCAAATCAGTGTCTCTGTCCCTATGCACTCCATAGTCTGCTGTCTAAGGTCTAATGATGTTCTATCATGTTCCTCGAAGGCTTATTGATAACATCTGTTGTCACCAAATGTAGGACTTGAACTAAAAGTCACTACAGTCTTGAGGTCATCGGACTTCCTTTCCTTTCCATTCATATTTTAAATCTCTTTAAACTTGAGGTATCAGTGGGCAGTATGTGGCAGAGCAAAGTGCATGCAAATGACATTGGTTGCTTTTTTATTTGCAGTAGATTAGCTCATGCCATTAAAAGCCTATTAAGATACATTTTAAGTTTAATAACTACTTGTTTGACATCCAATTGCAACCTTTCCTATTACTTCTTGGAAATACTCAACCCAATTTGGCTTTTCAAACTTTCAAATGTGTACGCCGTTATTCTGAGGTTTTGTGAAAAGTGCTCAGCTGGTCACTTGAGGAAAAGATCACTTGCAACTTTTGATGTCCCTCCAGCCATACAAGAGATCAGACATCTGAGAAATGCAATCTACTTCTTAGTCTTGCGTGTAGGGGAAAACAAGGAGAGTCATTCAGTGGTCCTGGCAGGTCACAAATAGGAGGTGCAGTCTGATTTTCTATTTGCACAGGTCTAAATAAATTCTCATTTGCAGTCAGTCAAGAGCCACCTTGTTGAAACTAAGAGACAGTGGGTAGGTTGACTCATCAATAGTCCCTGACCAGTTGGTAATAAGTTCCAAGGGCAAACATTCCCTATTTTTCAGCACATCTTGTTTGCGCTATACCACAGTGTACTATTGTTAGTTAATTCCAGCAAGGCAGAATTACTCTGTAATAGGAATAGGCTCCTGAGCCAGGAGTGTGTATAGGAAAATGGGCGGTTGGCTCTTTCTCAACCAAACAAATTTGGATCTTGGACCATCTCTTCACCTCACTGGATTGGAACCAGGTTGGCTATATTGGTTTCAGGATCCAAGGACACCTTTTCCTCCGGTGCCAGGGGACATGTTACTTTCAACTTGTAAGCTTCACCCTGATCCTTTACAAGTTATTGAAGATCCTGAACCCTCCCCAGCTCTCCTTTCTGGAAGAGCATGAGTAACATACCTTATAACAGGTTTTCCTACCAAAAGGCTCAAGCCATTCTTTCTGTTCTAAGAGCAGTTTCACTTCTCATCAAGAATACAGCGCTGAGTGGAAAGGAAACAACAGGCCGGCTAATGATAATTAGCATATTTAGGCTTCAAGCAGACAAATTGTCATTTAATAAATGGAACTTTCCTGTGTATTTATATAAAATCCAACTACTGAAATTAATTGGAAATGTTTACATCTCTGTCGTTTGAATTATAGCAACCTAAAATATAGTCTAAAACGCACATGTAGCGTGACTGAATATATCAAAGCAGGCCTCTTTCTGTCAGAAAAGTTTATTTTGACAGATTCACTAGCAGGTTTAAATGAAGCACCAGTAAACCTACCCATGTGGGCCTGAACCCATTTTCTGCTTATCAGCCTAGTGAATGACAATGTGTGTGCTTTCGTTCACCAGTCATTAATAACTTCTATGTCACTGGTATATCTCCTGCACCATATAATAAGACCTTACTGGTAAGTCAAATGGGCAAATTGGTTATTAGCCAATTTTGTCATATTTAAGGGTCAAAGCACAAACATTGAGACATGACCAGCAGTGCCTGCATGTGCAGAGAAGAAGAATCAGAAATACCAGTCAGCAGATGAACAGGTGACCACACAAAAAATTGATTTTCTAACATTGTTGGAAAAGTGGCATAATGTTACACATTTCTTAGTAGCACAGGATTCATACTGAGTACTTTAGAAAAAAAGGAACTGCAGGAAAGGATAACTCCTTTCGTATGTTCCACTTTTAAGTAGTATTTGTTTTGCCATTAGAACATCCATGCAGTACCCGTTTTTTTTGCAAGATTGGATCCAATGTTAAGACACACACAGCCACCTGCTGTGCTTGCTCACATATTGCTGTTTTGTTATCCTCAAAACTTGTTCTATAATCACTGTTTTGACATTGTACAGGAAAACAACTTCAGGCCACAGTGCTGTGGGCAATTACCATCATGTTCTCTCATTACAGAGGTCAAATCCAAAAATGTCAGTAGGCTCTTTGTGGCATAGAGAACTACATGCATATGAAAGCTGGTACACTTTCATAAAACACTTGCTATGTTTTCCAAGAATGTACCCATGCAATTTCACGTGTGAATTCTACCCGTTCCCATGCCTAACATCCCACGTCAAAGTTTACACTTTCACCATGTAGAACATACTACAAATTTACCAGTTTCAAAGTAGTAATTTTAAATACAGTTCAGCAGATAATTTGTGCAAATTGGCCAATTGAGGTAAAAGTTTATGAAATTTCAAGTTTAGCTTTCCTATGAAGTGTTGTGCCCACCTTAATACAGAGAGACAGAAGCTCTATTTGTAATACGTCTATATAGTAGTATGCATGTGTATATACAAATAGATATATAAATGTATGGCCATAACAACATGTACATATTTCATGCTTTCCCGCTCTCTTTATTAGTAGGGTGCATTTTTGATGATTTTTATGCATTGTAAACATTACAAAGATTGTCTCCAACAAAATTAAACAGTGTCCAAAGGTTGTCCAAAAACTTTGTAAAGTTCCACATTCTCTGTTGCTCTATGATCTTTACCACATTCCTTTCAAAGTAATAACAGCATTAATCATTGTATTGTCATCAGTTCTGATTATAGACAGAGCATTGTAGAACCATCCATGTTTTTCTACAAAACCCAAAATCCATTCTAGACGGGCCTGGAAATAGTTTAAAAAAATAAATATTTTCATCTAAATACATTGCTTGGAATCTCAAAATCTGGCATTAATTTTCTGTTTTCCTCTTTGCGGGTGATCTAGTTGTTCCAACTACCAGAAAAGTGGCAACAGTGCAGAAAGCAGGTAACTACTGCATCTCAGTGTAAATAAAGGGATGAATGTTTTATGTTATACAGCGACATAGAATCATATGGCATGTCATGTCTCTGATTGTCCTGAAGAATTTTACAGCTAGCCTTTTCCAGATGTCCTTTGCAAAATTGTGCATCTAGTCCCCTCTATTGTTTGCTTACCGATATCCTGATGGGACCGCTCAGAAGGTATCTAGAGTAAATTAGAAATAACTACTTAACAGTATTCATATAAAATATTGTGTTTATTGAATATGTATCACCAGTTGCTACTTTGTAAGTTTTTTGATATCAAACACTACAACATTCAGAAAACACTTGCTATGTTTTCCAAGAATGTACCCATGCAATTTCACATGTGAATTCTACCCGTTCCCATGCCTAACATCTCATGTCAAAGTTTACACTTTCACCATGTAGAACATACTAGAAATTTACCAGTTTTTAAGTAGTAATTTTAAATACAGTTCAGCAGATAATTTGTGCAAATTGGTCAATTGAGGTAAAAGTTTATGAAATTTCAAGTTTAGCTTTCCTATGAAGTGTTGTTCCCACCTTAATACAGAGAGACAGTAGCTCTATTTGTATAAAGTCTACATAGTAGTATGCATATGTATATACAATTAGATATATAAATATATGCCCATAACTACATGTACATATTTCATGCTTTCCCGCTCTCTTTATCAGTAGAGTGCATTTTTGATGATTTTTATGCATTGCAAACATTACAAAGATTGTCTCCAACAAAATTAAACAGTGTCCAAAGGTTGTCCAAAAACTTTGTAAAGTTCCACATTCTCTGTTGCTCTATGATCTTTGCCGCATTCGTTTCAAAGTAATAACAGCATTAATCATTTTATTGTCATCAGTTCTGATTGTAGACGGAGCCTTTTAGAACCATCTATGTTTTTCTACAAAACCCAAAATCCATTCTAGACTGGCCTGGAAATAGTTGAAAAAAATTAAATAGTTCCATCTAAATACATTGCTTCAAATCTCAACATCTGGCATTCATTTTCTGTTTTCCTCTTTGCGGGCTATCTAGTTGTTCCAACTACCAGAAAAGTGGCAACTGTGCAGAAAGCAGGTAACTACTGCATCTCAGTGTAAATAAAGGGATGAATGTTTTATGTTATACAGCGACATAGAATCATATGACTTGTAATGTATCTGATTGTCCTGAAGAATTTTACAGCTAGCCTTTTCCAGATGTCCTTTGCACAATTGTGCATCTAGTTCCCTCTATTGTTTGCTTACCGATATCCTGATGGGACCGCTCAGAAGGTATCTAGAGTAAATTAGAAATAACTACTTAACAGTATTCATAGAAAATATTGTGTTTATTGTATATGTATCACTAGTTGCTACTTTGTAAGTTTTTTTATATCAAACACTACAACATTCAGACGTAGAGTATGTACTTGTTGAAAAAAAACAAATTCTTGCTCTGCCCTTAGTGTGTTTCTTTCTCAGGCAAAGAATTAAAGTACCTGAACAAATACTGCAAAGTCTGCCAGAGACCAGAATATCATACTGGATTGCTGCGGTACTTTTAGGTGTGGAGGGACAGCTATTTTTGATATCTTCCTGCTAGGACACAAACATGCAGGGATTTTCTTGAATTTTGACACTCTACGTATATAAAAATCTTAATATGATGACTCCAAGAAAATACAACCTGTCTGATGTTAGGGATCCTCTTTGATTCTGTTTTTTCTTTGTATGGGATATGGTAGAATGCCAGCAAATTATCAACTTAACCTCTAAGATGACCTTCAATATGAAAAGCAATGGTCCAGTTTTGTCTACAATGCACGACTGCTGAATCCCACCTTGGAAGAAAGGAACTTTAGGTCAACTAACATCCTATCCATTTTTTTTTGTTTTCAAGAGGTCCTTGAAATTATCTTTATATCATAAGTGTATCTATATTGTTTAGTGCAAATCAGTGTCTCTGTCCCTATGCACTCCATAGTCTGCTGTCTAAGGTCTAATGATGTTCTATCATGTTCCTCGAAGGCTTATTGATAACATCTGTTGTCACCAAATGTAGGACTTGAACTAAAAGTCACTACAGTCTTGAGGTCATCGGACTTCCTTTCCTTTCCATTCATATTTTAAATCTCTTTAAACTTGAGGTATCAGTGGGCAGTATGTGGCAGAGCAAAGTGCATGCAAATGACATTGGTTGCTTTTTTATTTGCAGTAGATTAGCTCATGCCATTAAAAGCCTATTAAGATACATTTTAAGTTTAATAACTACTTGTTTGACATCCAATTGCAACCTTTCCTATTACTTCTTGGAAATACTCAACCCAATTTGGCTTTTCAAACTTTCAAATGTGTACGCCGTTATTCTGAGGTTTTGTGAAAAGTGCTCAGCTGGCCACTTGAGGAAAAGATCACTTGCAACTTTTGATGTCCCTCCAGCCATACAAGAGGTCAGACATCTGAGAAATGCAATCTACTTCTTAGTCTTGCGTGTAGGGGAAAACAAGGAGAGTCATTCAGTGGTCCTGGCAGGTCACAAATAGGAGGTGCAGTCTGATTTTCTATTTGCACAGGTCTAAATAAATTCTCATTTGCAGTCAGTCAAGAGCCACCTTGTTGAAACTAAGAGACAGTGGGTAGGTTGACTCATCAATAGTCCCTGACCAGTTGGTAATAAGTTCCAAGGGCAAACATTCCCTATTTTTCAGCACATCTTGTTTGCGCTATACCACACTGTACTATTGTTAGTTAATTCCAGCATGGCAGAATTACTCTGTAATAGGAATAGGCTCCTGAGCCAGGAGTGTGTATAGGAAAATGGGCGGTTGGCTCTTTCTCAACCAAACAAAATTGGATCTTGGACCATCTCTTTACCTCACTGGATTGGAACCAGGTTGGCTATATTGGTTTCAGGATCCAAGGACACCTTTTCCTCCGGTGCCAGGGGACATGTTACTTTCAACTTGTAAGCTTCACCCTGATCCTTTACAAGTTATTGAAGATCCTGAACCCTCCCCAGCTCTAATTTCTGGAAGAGCATGAGTAACATACCTTATAACAGGTTTTCCTACCAAAAGGCTCAAGCCATTCTTTCTGTTCTAAGAGCAGTTTCACTTCTCATCAAGAATACAGCGCTGAGTGGAAAGGAAACAACAGGCCGGCTAATGATAATTAGCGTATTTAGGCTTCAAGCAGACAAATTGTCATTTAATAAATGGTACATTCCTGTGTATTTATATAAAATCCAACTACTGCAATTAATTGGAAATGTTTACATCTCCGTCGTTGGAATTATAGCAACCTAAAATATAGTCTAAAACGCACATGTAGCGTGACTGAATATATCAAAGCAGACCTCTTTCTGTCAGAAAAGTTTATTTTGACAGATTCACTAGCAGGTTTAAATGCAGCACCAGTAAACCTACCCATGTGGGCCTGAACCCATATTCTGCTTATCAGCCTAGTGAATGACAATGTGTGTGCTTTCGTTCACCAGTCATTAATAACTTCTATGTCACTGGTATATCTCCTGCACCATATAATAAGACCTTACTGGTAAGTCAAATGGGCAAATTGGTTATTAGCCAATTTTGTCATATTTAAGGGTCAAAGCACAAACATTGAGACATGACCAGCAGTGCCTGCGTGTGCAGAGAAGAAGAATCAGAAATACCAGTCAGCAGATGAACAGGTGACCACAAAAAAAATTGATTTTCTAACATTGTTGGAAAAGTGGCATAATGTTACACATTTCTTAGTAGCACAGGATTCATACTGAGTACTTTAGAAAAAAAGGAACTGCAGGAAAGGATAACTCCTTTCGTATGTTCCACTTTTAAGTAGTATTTGGTTTTGCCATTAGGACATCCATGCAGTACCCGTTTTTTTTGCAAGATTGGATCCAATGTTAAGACACACACAGCCACCTGCTGTGCTTGCTCACATATTGCTGTTTTGTTATCCTCAAAACTTGTTCTATAATCACTGTTTTGACATTGTGCAGGAAAACAACTTCAGGCCACAGTGCTGTGGGCAATTACCATCATGTTCTCTCATTACAGAGGTCAAATCCAAAAATGTCAGTAGGCTCTTTGTGGCATAGAGAACTACATGCATATGAAAGCTGGTACACTTTCATAAAACACTTGCTATGTTTTCCAAGAATGTACCCATGTAATTTCACGTGTGAATTCTACCCGTTCCCATGCCTAACATCCCACGTCAAAGTTTACACTTTCACCATGTAGAACATACTACAAATTTACCAGTTTCAAAGTAGTAATTTTAAATATAGTTCAGCAGATAATTTGTGCAAATTGGCCAATTGAGGTAAAAGTTTATGAAATTTCAAGTTTAGCTTTCCTATGAAGTGTTGTGCCCACCTTAATACAGAGAGACAGAAGCTCTATTTGTAATACGTCTATATAGTAGTATGCATGTGTATATACAAATATATATATAAATGTATGGCCATAACAACATGTACATATTTCATGCTTTCCCGCTCTCTTTATTAGTAGGGTGCATTTTTGATGATTTTTATGCATTGTAAACATTACAAAGATTGTCTCCAACAAAATTAAACAGTGTCCAAAGGTTGTCCAAAAACTTTGTAAAGTTCCACATTCTCTGTTGCTCTATGATCTTTACCACATTCCTTTCAAAGTAATAACAGCATTAATCATTGTATTGTCATCAGTTCTGATTATAGACAGAGCATTGTAGAACCATCCATGTTTTTCTACAAAACCCAAAATCCATTCTAGACGGGCCTGGAAATAGTTTAAAAAAAAAAATATTTTCATCTAAATACATTGCTTGGAATCTCAACATCTGGCATTCATTTTCTGTTTTCCTCTTTGCGGGTGATCTAGTTGTTCCAACTACCAGAAAAGTGGCAACAGTGCAGAAAGCAGGTAACTACTGCATCTCAGTGTAAATAAAGGGATGAATGTTTTATGTTATACAGCGACATAGAATCATATGGCATGTCATGTCTCTGATTGTCCTGAAGAATTTTACAGCTAGCCTTTTCCAGATGTCCTTTGCAAAATTGTGCATCTAGTCCCCTCTATTGTTTGCTTACCGATATCCTGATGGGACCGCTCAGAAGGTATCTAGAATAAATTAGAAATAACTACTTAACAGTATTCATATAAAATATTGTGTTTATTGAATATGTATCACCAGTTGCTACTTTGTAAGTTTTTTGATATCAAACACTACAACATTCAGAAAACACTTGCTATGTTTTCCAAGAATGTACCCATGCAATTTCACATGTGAATTCTACCCGTTTCCATGCCTAACATCCCATGTCAAAGTTTACACTTTCACCATGTAGAACATACTACAAATTTACCTGTTTTTAAGTAGTAATTTTAAATACAGTTCAGCAGATAATTTGTGCAAATTGGTCAATTGAGGTAAAAGTTTATGAAATTTCAAGTTTAGCTTTCCTATGAAGTGTTGTTCCCACCTTAATACAGAGAGACAGAGGCTCTATTTGTAATAAGTCTATATAGTAGTATGCATATGTATATACAAATAGATATATAAATATATGCCCATAACTACATGTACATATTTCATGCTTTCCCGCTCTCTTTATTAGTAGGGTGCATTTTTGATGATTCATATGCATTGTAAACATTACAAGGATTGTCTCCAATAAAATTAAACAGTGTCCAAAGGTTGTCCAAAAACTTTGTAAGGTTCCACATTCTCTGTTGCTCTATGATCTTTACCACATTCGTTTCAAAGTAATAGCAGCATTAATCATTGTATTATCATCAGTTCTGATTATAGACGGAGCATTTTAGAACCTTCTATGTTTTACTACAAAACCCAAAATCCATTCTAGACTGGCCTGGAAATAGTTGAAAAAAATAAAATAGTTTCATCTAAATACATTGCTTCAAATCTCAACATCTGGTATTCATTTTCTGTTTTCCTCTTTGTGGGCGATCTAGTTGTTCCAACTACCAGAAAAGTGGCAACAGTGCAGAAAGCAGGTAACTACTGCATCTCAGTGTAAATAAAGGGATGAATGTTTTATGTTATATAGCGACATAGAATCATATGGCATGTGATGTCTCTGATCGTCCTGAAGAATTTTACAGCTAGCCTTTACCAGATGTCCTTTGCACAATTGTGCATCTAGTCCCCTCTATTGTTTGCTTACCGATATCCTGATGGGACCGCCCAGAAGGTATCTAGAGTAAATTAGAAATAACTACTTAACAGTATTGATATAAAATATTGTGTTTATTGTATATGCATCACCAGTTGCTACTTTGTAAGTTTTTTTATATCAAACACTACAACATTCAGAAATAGAGTACGTACTTTTTAGAAAAAAAACAAATTCTTGCTCTGCCCTTAGTGTGTTTCTTTCTCAGGCAAAGAATTAAAGTACCTGAGCAAATATTGCAAAGTCTGCGAGAGACCAGAATATCATAGTGGATTGCTGCGGTAGTTTTAGGTGTGGAGGGACAGCTATTTTTGATATCTCCCTGCTAGGACACAAACATGCAGGGATTTTCTTGAATTTTGACACTCTACGTATATAAAAATATTAATATGATGACTCCAAGAAAATACAACCTGTCTGATGTTAGCGATCCTCTTTGATTCAGTTTTTTCCTTGTCTCAACTTAGCCTCTAAGATGACCTTCAATATGAAAAGCAATGGTCCAGTTTTGTCTACAAATCACGACTGCTGAACCCCACCTTGGAAGAAAGGAACTTTAGGCCAACTAACATCCTATACATTTTTTTTGTTTTCAAGAGGTCCTTGAAATTATCTTTATATCATAAGTGTATCTATATTGTTTAGTGCAAATCAGTGTGTCTGCCCCTATGCACTCCAAAGTCTGCTGTCTAAGCTCTAATGATGTTGTATCATGTTCCTCGAAGGCTTATTAATGACATATGTTGTCACCAAATGCAGGACTTTAACTAAAAGTCACTACAGTCTTGAGGTCATCGGACTTCCGTTGCTTTCCATTCATATTTTAAATGTCTTTAAACTTAAGGTGTCAGTGGGCAGTATGTGGCAGTGCAAACTGCATGCAAATGACATTGGGTGCTTTTTTATTTGCAGTATATTAGCTCATGCAGTAAAAGCCTATTAAGATACATTTTAAGTTTAATAACTACTTGTTTGACATCCAATTGCAACCTTTCCTATTACTTCTTGGAAATACTCAACCCAATTTGGCCATTTCAAACTTTCAAATGTGTACGCCGTTATTCTGAGGTTTTGTGCAAAGTGCTCAGCTGGGCACTTGAGGAAAAGATAACTTGCAACTATTGATGTCCCTCCAGGCATACAAGAGGTCAGACATCTGAGAAATGCAATCTACTTCTTAGTCTTGCGTGTAAAGGAAAACAAGTAGAGTCATTCAGTGGTCCTGGCAGGTCACAAATACGAGGTGCAGTCTGATTTTCTACTTGCACAGGTCTAAATAAATTCTCATTTGCAGTCAGTCAAGAGCCACCTTGTTGAAACTAAGAGACAGTGGGTAGGTTGACTCATCAATAGTCCCTGACCAGTGGATAATAAGTTCCAATGGCAAACATTCCCTATTTTTCAGCACATCTTGTTTGCGCAATCCCACAGTGTTCTATTCTTAGTTAATTCCAGCATGGCAGAATTACTGTGTCACATGAATATGCTCCTGAGCCAGGAGTGTGTATAGGAAAATGGGCATTTGGCTCTTTCTCAACCAAACAAAATTGGATCTGGGACCATCTCTTCACCTCACCGGATTGGAACCAGGTTGGCTATATTGGTTTCGGGATCCAAGGACACCTTTTCCTCCGGTGCCAGTTGACATGTTACTTTCAACTTGTAAGCTTCACCCTGATCCTTTACAAGTTATTGAAGATCCTGAGCCCTCCCCAGCTCTCCTTTCTTTTAAAACATGAGTAACATACCTTATAACAGGTTTTTCTACCAAAATGCTCAAACCATTCTTTCTGTTCTAAGAGCAGTTTCACTTCTCATCAAGAATACAGCGCTGAATGGAAAGGAAACAACAGGCCGGCTAATGATAATTTGCGTATTTAAGCTTCAAGCAGACAAATTGTCAGTTAATAAATGGTACTTTCCTGTGTATTTATATAAAATCCAACTACTGCAATTAATTGGAAATGTTTACATCTCCGTCCTTTGAATTATAGCAACCTAAAATATAGTCTAAAACGTACATGTAGCGTGACTGAATATATCAAAGCAGACCTCTTTCTGTCCAAAAAGTTTATTTTGACAGATTCACCAGCAGGTTTAAATGCAGCATCAGCCAACCTACCCATGTAGGCCTGAACCCATAGTCTGCTTATCAGCCTAGTGAATGACAATGTGTGTACGTTCGTTCACCAGTCATTAATAACTTCCATGTCACTGGTATATCTCCTGCACCATATAATAAGACCTTACTGGTAAGTCAAGTGGGCAAATTGGTTATTAGCCAGTTTTGTCATATTTAAGGGTCAAAGCACATACATTGAGACATGACCAGCAGTGCCTGCGTGTGCAGAGAAGAATCAGAAATACCAGTCAGCAGATGAACAGGTGACCACACAAAAAATGGATTTTCAAACAGTGTTGGAAAAGTTGCATAATGTTACAAATTTCTTAGTAGCACAGGATTCATACTGAGTACTTTAGAAAAAAGGAACTACAGGAAAGGATAACTCCTTTCCTATGTTCCACTTTTAAGTAGTATTTGGTATTGCCATTAGGACATCCATGCAGTACCATTGGTTTGTGCAAGGTTGGATCCAATGTTAAGATACACACAGCCATCTGCTGTGCTTGCTCACATAATGCTGTTTTCTTATCATCAAAACGTGTTCTATATTCACTGTTTTGACCAAGTACAGGAAAACAACTTCAGGCCACAGTGCTGTGGGCAATTACCATCATGTTCTCTCATTACAGAGGTCAAATCCAAAAATGTCAGTAGGCTCTTTGTGGCATGGAGAATTACATGCATATGAAAGCTGGAACACTTTCATAAAACACTTGCTATGTTTTCCAAAAATGTACCCATGCAATTTCACGTGTGAATCCTACCCGCTCCCTTGCCTAACATCCCACGTCAAAGTTTACACTTTCACAATGTAGAACATACTACAAATTTACCTGTTTCAAAGTAGTAATTTTAAATACAGTTCAGCAGATAATTTGTGCAAATTGGTCAATTGAGGTAAAAGTTTATGAAATTTCAAGTTTAGCTTTCCTACGAAGTGTTTGCCTCCCTTAATACAGAGAGACAGAGGCTCTATTTGTAATAAGTCTATATAGCAGTATGCATGTGTATATACAAATAGATATATAAATGTATGCCCATAACTACATGTACATATTTCATGCTTTCTTTCTCTCTTTTTTAGTAGATTGCATTTTTGATGATTCATATGCATTGTAAACATTACAAAGATTGTCTCCAACAAAATTAAACAGTATCCAAAGGTTGTCCAAAAACTTTGTAAAGTTCCACATTCTCTGTTGCTCTATGATCTTTGCCACATTTGTATCAAAGTAATAACAGCATTAATCATTGTATTATCATCAGTTCTGATTATAGACGGAAAATTTTAGAACCATCTATGTTTTTTCTACAAAACCCAAAATCCATTCTAGACGGGCCTGGAAATAGTTGAAAAAAATAAAATATTTTCATCTAAATACATTGCTTGGAATCTCAACATCTGGCATTAATTTTCTGTTTTGCTCTTTGTGCGCGATCTAGTTGTTCCAACTACCAGAAAAGTGGCAACAGTGCAGAAAGCAGGTAACTACTGCATCTCAGTGTAAATAAAGGGATGAATGTTTTATGTTATACAGCGACAAAGAGTCATATGGCGTGTAATGCTCTCTAATTGTCCTGAAGAATTTTACAGCTAGCTTTTTCTAGATGTCCTTTGCACAATTGTGCATCTAGTCCCGTCTATTGTTTGCTTACCGATATCCTGATGGGACCGCTCAGAAGGTATCTAGAGTAAATTAGAAATAACTACTTAACAGTATTCATATAAAATATTGTGTTTATTGTATATGTATCACCAGTTGCTACTTTGTAAGTTTTTGGATATCAAACACTACAACATTCAGACTTAGAGTATGTACTTTTTAGAAAAAAAACAAATTCTTGCTCTGCCCTTAGTGTGTTTCTTTCTCAGGGAAAGATTTAAACTACCTGAGCAAATACTGCAAAGTCTGCCACAGACCAGAAATACCATACTGGATTGCTGCGGTAGTTTTAGGTGTGGAGGGACAGCTATTTTTGATATCTCCAAGCTAGGACACAAACATGCAGGGATTTTCTTGAATTTTGACACTCTACGTATATAAAAATCTTAATATGATGACTCCAAGAAAATACAACCTGTCTGATGTTAGGGATCCTCTTTGATTCTGTTTTTTCCATGTATGGGATATGGATGAATGCCAGAAAATTATCAAGTTAGCCTCTAAGATGACCTTCAATATGAAAAGCAATGGTCCAGTTTTGTCTACAGTGCACAACTGCTGAACCCCACCTTGGAATAAAGGAAATTTAGGCCAACTAACATCCTATCCATTTTTTTTGTTTTCAAGAGGTCCTTGAAATTATCTTTATATCATAAGTGTATCTATATTGTTTAGTGCAAATCAGTGTGTCTGCCCCTATGCACTCCAAAGTCTGCTGTCTAAGCTCTAATGATGTTGTATCATGTTCCTCGAAGGACTTATTAATGACATATGTTGTCACCAAATGCAGGACTTTAACTAAAAGTCACTACAGTCTTGAGGTCATCGGACTTCCGTTGCTTTCCATTCATATTTTAAATGTCTTTAAACTTAAGGTATCAGTGGGCAGTATGTGGCAGTGCAAACTGCATGCAAATGACATCGGGTGCTTTTTTATTTGCAGTAGATTAGCTCATGCCATTAAAAGCCTATTAAGATACATTATAAGTTTAATAACTACTTGTTGGACATCCAATTGCAACCTTTCCTATTAGTTCTTGGAAATACTCAACCCCTTTTGGCCATTTCAAACTTTCAAATGTGTACGCCGTTATTCTGAGGTTTTGTGCAAAGTGCTCAGCTGGGCACTTGAGGAAAAGATCACTTGCAACTATTGATGTCCCTCCAGGCATTCAAGAGGTCAGACATCTGAGAAATGCGATCTACTTCTTAGTTTTGCGTGTAAAGGAAAACAAGTAGAGTCATTCAGTGGTCCTGGCAGGTCACAAATACGAGGTGCAGTCTGATTTTCTACTTGTACAGGTCTAAATAAATTCTCATTTGCAGTCGGTCAAGAGCCACCTTGTTGAAACTAAGAGACAGTGGGTAGGTTGACTCATCAATAGTCCCTGACCAGTGGGTAATAAGTTCCAAGGGCAAACATTCCCTATTTTTCAGCACATCTTGTTTGCGCTATCCCACAGTGTTCTATTCTTAGTTAATTCCAGCATGGCAGAATTACTGTATCACAGGAATATGCTCCTGAGCCAGGAGTGTGTATAGGAAAATGGGCGGTTGGCTCTTTCTCAACCAAACAAAATTGGATCTGGGACCATCTCTTCACCTCACCGGATTGGAACCAGGTTGGCTATATTGGTTTCGGGATCCAAGGACACCTTTTCCTCCGGTGCCAGTTGACATGTTACTTTCAACTTGTAAGCTTCACCCTGATCCTTTACAAGTTATTGAAGATCCTGAGCCCTCCCCAGCTCTCCTTTCTTTAAAAACATGAGTAACATACCTTATAACAGGTTTTTCTACCAAAATGCTCAAACCATTCTTTCTGTTCTAAGAGCAGTTTCACTTCTCATCAAGAATACAGCGCTGAATGGAAAGGAAACAACAGGCCGGCTAATGATAATTAGCGTATTTAAGCTTCAAGCAGACAAATTGTCAGTTAATAAATGGTACTTTCCTGTGTATTTATATAAAATCCAACTACTGCAATTAATTGGAAATGTTTACATCTCCGTCCTTTGAATTATAGCAACCTAAAATATAGTCTAAAACGTACATGTAGCGTGACTGAATATATCAAAGCAGACCTCTTTCTGTCCAAAAAGTTTATTTTGACAGATTCACCAGCAGGTTTAAATGCAGCACCAGCCAACCTACCCATATAGGCCTGAACCCATAGTCTGCTTATCAGCCTAGTGAATGACAATGTGTGTACGTTCGTTCACCAGTCATTAATAACTTCCATGTCACTGGTATATCTCCTGCACCATATAATAAGACCTTACTGGTAAGTCAAGTGGGCAAATTGGTTATTAGCCAGTTTTGTCATATTTAAGGGTCAAAGCACATACATTGAGACATGACCAGCAGTGCCTGCGTGTGCAGAGAAGAAGAATCAGAAATAACAGTCAGCAGATGAACAGGTGACCACACAAAAAATTGATTTTCAAACAGTGTTGGAAAAGTGGCATAATGTTACAGATTTCTTAGTAGCACAGGATTCATACTGAGTACTTTAGAAAAAAGGAACTACAGGAAAGGATAACTCATTTCCTATGTTCCACTTTTAAGTAGTATTTGGTATTGCCATTAGGACATCCATGCAGTACCATTGGTTTGTGCAAGGTTGGATCCAATGTTAAGATACACACAGCCACCTGCTGTGCTTGCTCACATAATGCTGTTTTCTTATCCTCAAAACGTGTTCTATAATCACTGTTTTGACCAAGTACAGGAAAACAACTTCAGGCCACAGTGCTGTGGGCAATTACCATCATGTTCTCTCATTACAGAGGTCAAATCCAAAAATGTCAGTAGGCTCTTTGTGGCATGGAGAATTACATGGATATGAAAGCTGGTACACTTTCATAAAACACTTGCTATGTTTTCCAAAAATGTACCCATGCAATTTCACGTGTGAATCCTACCCGCTCCCTTGCCTAACATCCCACGTCAAAGTATACACTTTCACAATGTAGAGCATACTACAAATTTACCTGTTTCAAAGTAGTAATTTTAAATACAGTGCAGCAGATAATGTGTGCAAATTGGTCAATTGAGGTAAAAGTTTATGAAATTTCAAGTTTAGCTTTCGTACGAAGTGTTTGCCTCCCTTAATACAGAGAGACAGAGGCTCTCTTTGAAATAAGTCTATATAGTAGTATGCATGTGTATATACAAATAGATATATAAATGTAGGCCCATAACTGCATGTACATATGTCATGCTTTCTTGCTCTCTTTATTAGTAGATTGCATTTTTGATGATTCATATGCATTGTAAACATTACAAAGATTGTCTCCAACAAAATTAAACAGTATCCAAAGGTTGTCCAAAAACTTTGTAAAGTTCCACATTCTCTGTTGCTCTATGATCTTTACCACATTCGTTTCAAAGTAATAGCAGCATTAATCATTGTATTATCATCAGTTCTGATTATAGACAGAGAATTTTAGAACCATCTATGTTTTACTACAAAACCCAAAATCCATTCTAGACTGGCCTGGAAATAGTTGAAAAAAATAAAATAGTTTCATCTAAATACATTGCTTCAAATCTCAACATCTGGTATTCATTTTCTGTTTTCCTCTTTGTGGGCGATCTAGTTGTTCCAACTACCAGAAAAGTGGCAACAGTGCAGAAAGCAGGTAACTACTGCATCTCAGTGTAAATAAAGGGATGAATGTTTTATGTTATATAGCGACATAGAATCATATGGCATGTGATGTCTCTGATCGTCCTGAAGAATTTTACAGCTAGCCTTTACCAGATGTCCTTTGCACAATTGTGCATCTAGTCCCCTCTATTGTTTGCTTACCGATATCCTGATGGGACCGCCCAGAAGGTATCTAGAGTAAATTAGAAATAACTACTTAACAGTATTGATATAAAATATTGTGTTTATTGTATATGCATCACCAGTTGCTACTTTGTAAGTTTTTTTATATCAAACACTACAACATTCAGACATAGAGTACGTACTTTTTAGAAAAAAAACAAATTCTTGCTCTGCCCTTAGTGTGTTTCTTTCTCAGGCAAAGAATTAAAGTACCTGAGCAAATATTGCAAAGTCTGCGAGAGACCAGAATATCATAGTGGATTGCTGCGGTAGTTTTAGGTGTGGAGGGACAGCTATTTTTGATATCTCCCTGCTAGGACACAAACATGCAGGGATTTTCTTGAATTTTGACACTCTACGCATATAAAAATATTAATATGATGACTCCAAGAAAATACAACCTGTCTGATGTTAGCGATCCTCTTTGATTCAGTTTTTTCCTTGACTCAACTTAGCCTCTAAGATGACCTTCAATATGAAAAGCAATGGTCCAGTTTTGTCTACAGTGCACGACTGCTGAACCCCACCTTGGAAGAAAGGAACTTTAGGCCAACTAACATCCTATACATTTTTTTTGTTTTCAAGAGGTCCTTGAAATTATCTTTATATCATAAGTGTATCTATATTGTTTAGTGCAAATCAGTGTGTCTGCCCCTATGCACTCCAAAGTCTGCTGTCTAAGCTCTAATGATGTTGTATCATGTTCCTCGAAGGCTTATTAATGACATATGTTGTCACCAAATGCAGGACTTTAACTAAAAGTCACTACAGTCTTGAGGTCATCGGACTTCCGTTGCTTTCCATTCATATTTTAAATGTCTTTAAACTTAAGGTGTCAGTGGGCAGTATGTGGCAGTGCAAACTGCATGCAAATGACATTGGGTGCTTTTTTATTTGCAGTATATTAGCTCATGCAGTAAAAGACTATTAAGATACATTTTAAGTTTAATAACTACTTGTTTGACATCCAATTGCAACCTTTCCTATTACTTCTTGGAAATACTCAACCCAATTTGGCCATTTCAAACTTTCAAATGTGTACGCCGTTATTCTGAGGTTTTGTGCAAAGTGCTCAGCTGGGCACTTGAGGAAAAGATAACTTGCAACTATTGATGTCCCTCCAGGCATACAAGAGGTCAGACATCTGAGAAATGCAATCTACTTCTTAGTCTTGCGTGTAAAGGAAAACAAGTAGAGTCATTCAGTGGTCCTGGCAGGTCACAAATACGAGGTGCAGTCTGATTTTCTACTTGCACAGGTCTAAATAAATTCTCATTTGCAGTCAGTCAAGAGCCACCTTGTTGAAACTAAGAGACAGTGGGTAGGTTGACTCATCAATAGTCCCTGACCAGTGGATAATAAGTTCCAATGGCAAACATTCCCTATTTTTCAGCACATCTTGTTTGCGCAATCCCACAGTGTTCTATTCTTAGTTAATTCCAGCATGGCAGAATTACTGTGTCACATGAATATGCTCCTGAGCCAGGAGTGTGTATAGGAAAATGGGCATTTGGCTCTTTCTCAACCAAACAAAATTGGATCTGGGACCATCTCTTCACCTCACCGGATTGGAACCAGGTTGGCTATATTGGTTTCGGGATCCAAGGACACCTTTTCCTCCGGTGCCAGTTGACATGTTACTTTCAACTTGTAAGCTTCACCCTGATCCTTTACAAGTTATTGAAGATCCTGAGCCCTCCCCAGCTCTCCTTTCTTTTAAAACATGAGTAACATACCTTATAACAGGTTTTTCTACCAAAATGCTCAAACCATTCTTTCTGTTCTAAGAGCAGTTTCACTTCTCATCAAGAATACAGCGCTGAATGGAAAGGAAACAACAGGCCGGCTAATGATAATTAGCGTATTTAAGCTTCAAGCAGACAAATTGTCAGTTAATAAATGGTACTTTCCTGTGTATTTATATAAAATCCAACTACTGCAATTAATTGGAAATGTTTACATCTCCGTCCTTTGAATTATAGCAACCTAAAATATAGTCTAAAACGCACATGTAGCGTGACTGAATATATCAAAGCAGACCTCTTTCTGTCCAAAAAGTTTATTTTGACAGATTCACCAGCAGGTTTAAATGCAGCACCAGCCAACCTACCCATGTAGGCCTGAACCCATAGTCTGCTTATCAGCCTAGTGAATGACAATGTGTGTACGTTCGTTCACCAGTCATTAATAACTTCCATGTCACTGGTATATCTCCTGCACCATATAATAAGACCTTACTGGTAAGTCAAGTGGGCAAATTGGTTATTAGCCAGTTTTGTCATATTGAAGGGTCAAAGCACATACATTGAGACACGACCAGCAGTACCTGCGTGTGCAGAGAAGAAGAATCAGAAATACCAGTCAGCAGATGAACAGGTGACCACACAAAAAATGGATTTTCAAACAGTGTTGGAAAAGTGGCATAATGTTACAAATTTCTTAGTAGCACAGGATTCATACTGAGTACTTTAGAAAAAAGGAACTACAGGAAAGGATAACTCCTTTCCTATGTTCCACTTTTAAGTAGTATTTGGTATTGCCATTAGGACATCCATGCAGTACCATTGGTTTGTGCAAAGTTGGATCCAGTGTTAAGATACACACAGCCACCTGCTGTGCTTGCTCACATAATGCTGTTTTCTTATCCTCAAAACGTGTTCTTTAATCACTGTTTTGACCAAGTACAGGAAAACAACTTCAGGCCACAGTGCTGTGGGCAATTACCATCATGTCCTCTCATTACAGAGGTCAAATCCAAAAATGTCAGTAGGCTCTTTGTGGCATGGAGAATTACATGGATATGAAAGCTGGTACACTTTCATAAAACACTTGTTATGTTTTCCAAAAATGTACCCATGCAATTTCACGTGTGAATCCTACCCGCTCCCTTGCCTAACATCCCACGTCAAAGTTTACCCTTTCACAATGTAGAACATACTACAAATTTACCGGTTTCAAAGTAGTAATTTTAAATACAGTTCAGCAGATAATTTGTGCAAATTGGTCAATTGAGGTAAAAGTTTATGAAATTTCAAGTTTAGCTTTCGTACGAAGTGTTTGCCTCCCTTAATACAGAGAGACAGAGTCTCTATTTGTAATAAGTCTATATAGTAGTATGCATGTGTATATACAAATAGATATATAAGTGTATGCCCATAACTACATGTACATATTTCATGCTTTCTTGCTCTCTTTATTAGTAGATTGCATTTTTGATGATTCATGTGCATTGTAAACATTACAAAGATTGTCTCCAACAAAATTAAACAGTATCCAAAGGTTGTCCAAAAACTTTGTAAAGTTCCACATTCTCTGTTGCTCTATGATCTTTGCCACATTTGTATCAAAGTAATAACAGCATTAATCATTGTATTATCATCAGTTCTGATTATAGACGGAGAATTTTAGAACCATCTATGTTTTTTCTACAAAACCCAGAATCCATTCTAGACGGGCCTGGAAATAGTTGAAAAAAATAAAATATTTTCATCTAAATACATTGCTTGGAATCTCAACATCTGGCATTAATTTTCTGTTTTGCTATTTGTGGGCGATCTAGTTGTTCCAACTACCAGAAAAGTGGCAACAGTGCAGAAAGCAGGTAACTACTGCATCTCAGTGTAAATAAAGGGATAAATGTTTTATGTTATACAGCGACATAGAGTCATATGGCATGTAAATCTCTCTGATTGTCCTGAAGAATTTTACAGCTAGCTTTTTCTAGATGTCCTTTGCACAATTGTGCATCTAGTCCCGTCTATTGTTTGCTTACCGATATCCTGATGGGACCGCTCAGAAGGTATCTAGAGTAAATTAGAAATAACTACTTAACAGTATTCATATAAAATATTGTGTTTATTGTATATGTATCACCAGTTGCTACTTTGTAAGTTTTTGGATATCAAACACTACAACATTCAGACTTAGAGTATGTACTTTTTAGAAAAAAAAACAAATTCTTGCTCTGCCCTTAGTGTGTTTCTTTCTCAGGCAAAGAATTAAACTACCTGACCAAATACTGCAAAGTCTCCCAGAGACCAGAATACCATACTGGATTGCTGCGGTAGTTTTAGGTGTGGAGGGACAGCTATTTTTGATATCTCCAAGCTAGGACACAAACATGCAGGGATTTTCTTGAATTTTGACACTCTACGTATATAAAAATCTTAATATGATGACTCCAAGAAAATACAACCTGTCTGATGTTAGGGATCCTCTTTGATTCTGTTTTTTCCTTGTATGGGATATGGATGAATGCCAGAAAATTATTAAGTTAGCCTATAAGATGACCTTCAATATGAAAAGCAATGGTCCAGTTTTGTCTACAGTGCACGACTGCTGAACCCCACCTTGGAAGAAAGGAACTTTAGGCCAACTAACATCCTATCCATTTTTTTTGTTTTCAAGAGGTCCTTGAAATTATCTTTATATCATACGTGTATCTATATTGTTTAGTGCAAATCAGTGTGTCTGCCCCTATGCACTCCAAAGTCTGCTGTCTAAGCTCTAATGATGTTGTATCATGTTCCTCGAAGGCTTATTAATGACATATGTTGTCACCAAATGCAGGACTTTAACTAAAAGTCACTACAGTCTTGAGGTCATCGGACTTCCGTTGCTTTCCATTCATATTTTAAATGTCTTTAAACTTAAGGTGTCAGTGGGCAGTATGTGGCAGTGCAAACTGCATGCAAATGACATTGGGTGCTTTTTTATTTGCAGTATATTAGCTCATGCAGTAAAAGCCTATTAAGATACATTTTAAGTTTAATAACTACTTGTTTGACATCCAATTGCAACCTTTCCTATTACTTCTTGGAAATACTCAACCCAATTTGGCCATTTCAAACTTTCAAATGTGTACGCCGTTATTCTGAGGTTTTGTGCAAAGTGCTCAGCTGGGCACTTGAGGAAAAGATCACTTGCAACTATTGATGTCCCTCCAGGCATACAAGAGGTCAGACATCTGAGAAATGCAATCTACTTCTTAGTCTTGCGTGTAAAGGAAAACAAGTAGAGTCATTCAGTGGTCCTGGCAGGTCACAAATACGAGGTGCAGTCTGATTTTCTACTTGCACAGGTCTAAATAAATTCTCATTTGCAGTCAGTCAAGAGCCACCTTGTTGAAACTAAGAGACAGTGGGTAGGTTGACTCATCAATAGTCCCTGACCAGTGGGTAATAAGTTCCAATGGCAAACATTCCCTATTTTTCAGCACATCTTGTTTGCGCTATCCCACAGTGTTCTATTCTTAGTTAATTCCAGCATGGCAGAATTACTGTGTCACATGAATATGCTCCTGAGCCAGGAGTGTGTATAGGAAAATGGGCGGTTGGCTCTTTCTCAACCAAACAAAATTGGATCTGGGACCATCTCTTCACCTCACCGGATTGGAACCAGGTTGGCTATATTGGTTTCGGGATCCAAGGACACCTTTTCCTCCGGTGCCAGTTGACATGTTACTTTCAACTTGTAAGCTTCACCCTGATCCTTTACAAGTTATTGAAGATCCTGAGCCCTCCCCAGCTCTCCTTTCTTTAAAAACATGAGTAACATACCTTATAACAGGTTTTTCTACCAAAATGCTCAAACCATTCTTTCTGTTCTAAGAGCAGTTTCACTTCTCATCAAGAATACAGCGCTGAATGGAAAGGAAACAACAGGCCGGCTAATGATAATTAGCGTATTTAAGCTTCAAGCAGACAAATTGTCAGTTAATAAATGGTACTTTCCTGTGTATTTATATAAAATCCAACTACTGCAATTAATTGGAAATGTTTACATCTCCGTCCTTTGAATTATAGCAACCTAAAATATAGTCTAAAACGTACATGTAGCGTGACTGAATATATCAAAGCAGACCTCTTTCTGTCCAAAAAGTTTATTTTGACAGATTCACCAGCAGGTTTAAATGCAGCACCAGCCAACCTACCCATATAGGCCTGAACCCATAGTCTGCTTATCAGCCTAGTGAATGACAATGTGGGTACGTTCGTTCACCAGTCATTAATAACTTCCATGTCACTGGTATATCTCCTGCACCATATAATAAGACCTTACTGCTAAGTCAAGTGGGCAAATTGGTTATTAGCCAGTTTTGTCATATTGAAGGGTCAAAGCACATACATTGAGACACGACCAGCAGTACCTGCGTGTGCAGAGAAGAAGAATCAGAAATACCAGTCAGCAGATGAACAGGTGACCACACAAAAAATGGATTTTCAAACAGTGTTGGAAAAGTGGCATAATGTTACAAATTTCTTAGTAGCACAGGATTCATACTGAGTACTTTAGAAAAAAGGAACTACAGGAAAGGATAACTCTTTTCCTATGTTCCACTTTTAAGTAGTATTTGGTATTGCCATTAGGACATCCATGCAGTACCATTGGTTTGTGCAAGGTTGGATCCAATGTTAAGATACACACAGCCACCTGCTGTGCTTGCTCACATAATGCTGTTTTCTTATCCTCAAAACGTGTTCTATAATCACTGTTTTGACCAAGTACAGGAAAACAACTTCAGGCCACAGTGCTGTGGGCAATTACCATCATGTTCTCTCATTACAGAGGTCAAATCCAAAAATGTCAGTAGGCTCTTTGTGGCATGGAGAATTACATGGATATGAAAGCTGGTACACTTTCATAAAACACTTGCTATGTTTTCCAAAAATGTACCCATGCAATTTCACGTGTGAATCCTACCCGCTCCCTTGCCTAACATACCACGTCAAAGTATACACTTTCACAATGTAGAACATACTACAAATTTACCTGTTTCAAAGTAGTAATTTTAAATACAGTTCAGCAGATAATGTGTGCAAATTGGTCAATTGAGGTAAAAGTTTATGAAATTTGAAGTTTAGCTTTCGTACGAAGTGTTTGCCTCCCTTAATACAGAGAGACAGAGGCTCTCTTTGAAATAAGTCTATATAGTAGTATGCATGTGTATATACAAATAGATATATAAATGTATGCCCATAACTGCATGTACATATGTCATGCTTTCTTGCTCTCTTTATTAGTAGATTGCATTTTTGATGATTCATATGCATTGTAAACATTACAAAGATTGTCTCCAACAAAATTAAACAGTATCCAAAGGTTGTCCAAAAACTTTGTAAAGTTCCACATTCTCTGTTGCTCTATGATCTTTGCCACATTTGTTTCAAAGTAATAACAGCATTAATCATTGTATTATCATCAGTTCTGATTATAGACGGAGAATTTTAGAACCATCTATGTTTTTCTACAAAACCCAAAATCCATTCTAGACGGGCCTGGAAATAGTTGAAAAAAATAAAATATTTTCATCTAAATACATTGCTTGGAATCTCAACATCTGGCATTAATTTTCTGTTTTGCTCTTTGTGGGCGATCTAGTTGTTTCAACTACCAGAAAAGTGGCAACAGTGCAGAAAGCAGGTAACTACTGCATCTCAGTGTAAATAAAGGGATGAATGTTTTATGTTATACAGCGACATAGAGTCATATGGCGTGTAATGCTCTCTGATTGTCCTGAAGAATTTTACAGCTAGCTTTTTCTAGATGTCCTTTGCACAATTGTGCATCTAGTCCCGTCTATTGTTTGCTTACCGATATCCTGATGAGACCGCTCAGAAGGTATCTAGAGTAAATTAGAAATAACTACTTAACAGTATTCATATAAAATATTGTGTTTCTTGTATATGTATCACCAGTTGCTACTTTGTAAGTTTTTGGATATCAAACACTACAACATTCAGACTTAGAGTATGTACTTTTTAGAAAAAAAAAAAATTCTTCCTCTGCCCTTAGTGTGTTTCTTTCTCAGGTAAAGAATTAAAGTACCTGAGCAATTACTGCAAAGTCTGCCAGATACCAGAATATCATACTGGATTGTTGCGGTAGTTCTAGGTGTGGAGGGACAGCTATTTTTGATATCTCCAAGCTAGGACACAAAAATGCAGGGATTTTCTTGAATTTTGACACTCTACGTATATAAAAATCTTAATATGATGACTCCAAGAAAATACAACCTGTCTGATGTTAGGGATCCTCTTTGATTCTGTTTTTTCCTTGTATGGGATATGGATGAATGCCAGAAAATTATCAAGTTAGCCTCTAAGATGACCTTCAATATGAAAAGCAATGGTCCAGTTTTGTCTACAGTGCACAACTGCTGAACCCCACCTTGGAATAAAGGAAATTTAGGCCAACTAACATCCTATCCATTTTTTTTGTTTTCAAGAGGTCCTTGAAATTATCTTTATATCATAAGTGTATCTATATTGTTTAGTGCAAATCAGTGTGTCTGCCCCTATGCACTCCAAAGTCTGCTGTCTAAGCTATAATGATGTTGTATCATGTTCCTCGAAGGCTTATTAATGACCTATGTTGTCACCAAATGCAGGACTTTAACTAAAAGTCACTACAGTCTTGAGGTCATCGGACTTCCGTTGCTTTCCATTAATATTTTAAATGTCTTCAAACTTAAGGTATCAGTGGGCAGTATGTGGCAGTGCAAACTGCATGCAAATGACATCGGGTGCTTTTTTATTTGCAGTAGATTAGCTCATGCCATTAAAAGCCTATTAAGATACATTTTAGGTTGAATAACTACTTGTTTGACATCCAATTGCAACCTTTCCTATTACTTCTTGGAAATACTCAACCCAATTTGGCCATTTCAAACTTTCAAATGTGTACACCGTTATTCTGAGGTTTTGTGCAAAGTGCTCAGCTGGTCACTTGAGGAAAAGATCACTTGCAACTTTTGATGTCCCTCCAGGCATACAAGAGGTCAGACATCTGAGAAATGCAATCTACTTCTTAGTCTTGCGAGTAAGGGAAAACAAGTAGGGTCATTCGGTGGTCCTGTGAGGTCTCAAATATGAGGTGCAGTCTGATTTTCTACTTGCACAGGTCTAAATAAATTCTCATTTGCAGTCAGTCAAGAGCCACCTTGTTGAAACTAAGAGACAGTGGGTAGGTTGACTCATCAATAGTCCCTGACAAGTGGGTAATAAGTTCCAAGGGCAAACATTCCCTATTTTTCAGCACATCTTGTTTGCGCTATACCACAGTGTACTATTCTTAGTTAATTTCAGAATGACAGAATTACTGTGTCACAGGAATAGTCTCCTGAGCCAGGAGTGTGTATAGGAAAATGGGCGGTTGGCTCTGTCTCAACCAAACAAAATTGGATCTGGGACCATCTCTTCACCTCACCGGATTGGAACCAGGTTGGCTATATTGGTTTCGGAATCCAAGGACACCTTTTCCTCCGGTGCCAGTTGACATGTTACTTTCAACTTGTAAGCTTCACCCTGATCCTTTACAAGTTATTGAAGATCCTGAGCCCTCCCCAGCTCTCCTTTCCTGAAGAGTATGAGTAACATACCTTATAACAGGTTTTCCTACCAAAAGACATAAACCATTCTTTCTATTCTAAGAGCAGTTTCACTTCTCATCAAGAATACAGCGCTGAATGGAAAGGAAACAATAGGCCGGCTAATGATAATTAGCGTATTTAAGCTTCAAGCAGACAAATTGTCAGTTAATAAATGGTACTTTCCTGTGTATTTATAAAATCCAACTACTGCAATTAATTGGAAATGTTTACATCTCCGTCGTTTGAATTATAGCAACTTAAAATATAGTCTAAAACGCACATGTAGCGTGACTGAATATATCAAAGCAGACCTCTTTCTGTCAAAAAAGTTTATTTTGACAGATTCACCAGCAGGTTTAAATGCAGCACCAGCCAACCTACCCATGTAGGCCTGAACCCATATTCTGCTTATCAGCCTAGTGAATGACAATGTGTGTACGTTCACCAGTCATTAATAACTTCCATGTCACTGGTAAATCTCCTGCACCATATAATAAGACCTTACTGGTAAGTCAAGTGGGCAAATTGGTTATTAGCCAGTTTTGTCATATTTAAGGGTCAAAGCACATACATTGAGACATGACCAGCAGTGCCTGCATGTGCAGAGAAGAAGAATGAGAAATACCAGTCAGCAGATGAACAGGTGACCACACAAAAAATGGATTTTCAAACAGTGTTGGAGAAGTGGCATAATGTTACAAATTTCTTAGTAGCACAGAATTCATACTGAGTACTTTAGAAAAAATGAACTGCAGGAAAGGATAACTCCTTTCCTATGTTCCACTTTTAAGTAGTATTTGGTATTCCCATTAGGACATCCATGCAGTCCCAAGGTTTTGTGCAAGGTTGGATCCAATGTTAAGATGCACACAGCCACCTGCTGTGCTTGCACACATAATGCTGTTTTCTTATCCTCAAAACTTGTTCTATAATCACTGTTTTGACCAAGTACAGGAAAACAACTTCAGGCCACAGTGCTGTGGGCAATTACCATCATGTTCTCTTATTACAGAGGTCAAATCCAAAAATGTCAGAAGGCTCTTTGTGGCATAGAGGACTTCATGCATATGAAAGCTTGTACACTTTCATAAAACACTTGCTATGTTTTTCAGGAATGTACCCATGCAATTTCACGTGTGAATTCTACCCGCTCCCTTGCCTAACATCCCACGTCAAAGTTTACACATTCACCATGTAGAACATACTACAAATTTACCAGTTTCAAAGTAGTAATTTTAAATACAGTTCAGCAGATAATTTGTGCAAATTGGTCAATTGAGGTAAAAGTTTATGAAATTTCAAGTTTAGCTTTCCTATGAAGTGTTGTGCCCACCTTAATACACAGAGACAGAGGCTCTATTTGTAATAAGTCTATATAGTAGTATGCATGTGTATATACAAATAGATATATAAATGTATGCCCATAACTACATGTACATATTTCATGCTTTCCCGCTCTCTTTATTAGTAGATTGCATTTTTGATTATTTATATGCATTGTAAACATTACAAAGATTGTCTCCAACAAAATTAAACAGTATCCAAAGGTTGTCCAAAAACTTTGTAAAGTTCCACATTCTCTGTTGCTCTATGATCTTTGCCACATTTGTTTCAAAGTAATTACAGCATTAATCGTTGTATTATCATCAGTTCTGATTATAGACGGAGTATTTTAGAACCATCTATGTTATTCTAGAAAACCCAAAATCCAAACTACAAAAAATCCAAACTACAAAACGGGCCTGGAAATTGTTTAAAAAAAAAAATATTTTCATCTAAATACATTGCTTGGAATCTCAACATCTGGCATTAATTTTCTATTTTCCTCTTTGGGGCTATCTAGTTGTTCCAACTACCAGAAAAGTGGCAACAGTGCTGAAAGTGCGTAACTACTGCATCTCAGTGAAAATAAAGGATGAATGTTTTGTGTTATACAGCGACATAGAATCATCTGGCATGTAATGTCTCTGATTGTCCTGAAGAATTTTACAGCTAGCCTTTTCCAGATGCCCTTTGCACAATTGTGCATCTAGTCCCCTCTATTGTTTGCTCACCGATATCCTGATGGGACCACTCAGAAGGTATCTAGAGTGAATTACAAATAACTACTGAACAGTATTCCTATAAAATATTGTGTTTATTGTATATGTATCACCATTTGCTACTTTGTAAGTTTTTTGATATCAAACACTACAACATTCAGACTTCGAGTATGGACTTTTAGAAAAAAAACTAATTCTGGCTCTGCCCTAAGTGTGTTTCTTTATCAGGCAAAGAATGAAAGTACAAGAGCAAATACTGCAAAGTCTGCCAGAGGCCAGAATGTCATACTGGATTGCTGAGGTTGTTTAAGGTGTAGAGGGACAGCTATTTTTCATGTCTCCCTGCTAGGACACAAACATGCAGGGATTTTCTTGTATTTTGACACTCTATGTATATAAAAATTTTAATATGAATACTCCAAGAAAATACAACCTGTCTGATCTTAGGGAACCTCCTTCGTTCTGTTTTTTCCTTGTATGGGATATGGTTTACTGACAGCAAACTATCAACATAGCCTCTAAGGTCACCTTCAATATGAAAAGCAATATTCCAGTTTTGTCTACAGTGCACGAGTGCTGAACCCCACCTTGGAAGAAAGGAACGTTAGGTCAACTAACATCCTATCCATTTTTTTTGTTTTCAAGAGGTCCTTGAAATTATCTTTATATCATAAGTGTGTCTATATTGTTTAGTGCAAATCACTGTCTCTGTCCCTATGCACTCCACAGTCTGCTGCCTCAGCTCTAATGATGTTTTACCCTGATCCTCAAAGGCTTATTAATAACATGTGTTGTCACCAAATGTATGACTTTAACTAAAAGTCACTACAGTCTTGAGGTCATCGGACTTCCGTTCCTTTCCATTCATATTTTAAATGTCTTGAAACCTGAGGTATCAGTGGGTAGTATGTGGCAGTGCAAACTGCATGCAAATTACATCGGTGCTTTTTTATTTGCAGTAGATTAGCTCATGCCATTAAAAGCCTAGTAAGATACATTTTAAGTTTAATAACTACTTGTTTGACATCCAATTGCAACCTTTTCTATTACTTCTTGGATAAACTCAACCCATTGTGGCCATTTCAAACTTTCAAATGTGGACGCCGTTATTCTGAGGTTTTGTGCAAAGTGCTCAACTGGTCACTTGAGGAAAAGACCACTTGCAACTTTTCATGTCCCTCCAGCCATACAAGAGGTCAGACATCTGAGAAATGCAATCTACTTCTTAGTCTTGCGTGGAAAGGAAAACAAGTAGAGTCATTCGGTGGTCCTGGCAGGTCACAAATACGAGGTGCAGTCTGATTTTCAACTTGAACAGGTCTAAAAAAGGTCTCATTTGCAGTCAGTCAAGAGCCACCTTGTTGAAACTAAGAGACAGTGGGTAGGTTGACTCATCAATAGTCCCTGACCAGTGGGTAATAAGTTCCAAGGGCAAACATTCCCTATTTTTCAGCACATCTTGTTTGCGCTATCCCACAGTGTACTATTCTTATTTAATTCCAGCATGGCAGAATTACTCAGTCACAGGAATAGGCTCCTGAGCCAGGAGTGTGTATAGGAAAATGGGCGGTTGGCTCTTTCTCAACCAAACAAAACTGGATCTGGGACCATCTCTTCACCTCACTGGATTGGAACCAGGTTGGCTATATTGGTTTCGGGATCCAAGGACACCTTTTCCTCCGGTGCCAGTTGACATGTTACTTTCAACTTGTAAGCTTCACCCTGATCCTTTACAAGTTATTGAAGATCCTGAACCTTCCCCAGCTCTCCTTTCTGGAAGAGCATGAGTAACATTCCTTATAACAGGTTTTCCTACCAAAAGGCTCAAACCATTCTTTCTGTTCTAAGAGCAGTTTCACTTTTCATCAAGAATACAGCGCTGAATGGAAAGGAAACAACAGGCCGGCTAATGATAATTAGCGTATTTAAGCTTCAAGCAGACAAATTGTCAGTTAATAAATGGTACTTTCCTGTGTATTTATATAAAATCCAACTACTGTCATTTATTGGAAATGTTTACATCTCCGTCGTTTGAATTATAGCAACCTGAAATATAGTCTAAAACGTACATGTAGCGTGACTGAATGTATCAAAGCAGACCTCTTTCTGTCAAAAAAGTTTATTTTGACAGATTCACCAGCAGGTTTAAATGCAGCACCAGTCAACCTACCCATGTAGGCCTGAACCCATAGTCTGCTTATCAGCCTAGTGAATGACAATGTGTGTGCTTTCGTTCACCACTCATTAATAACTTCCATGTCACTGGTATATCTCATGCACTATATAATGAGACCTTACTGGTAAGTCAAATGTGCAAATTGGTTGTTAGCCATTTAAGGGTCAAAGCACATACATTGAGACATGACCAGCAGTGCCTGCGTGTGCAGAGAAGAAGAATCAGAAATACCAGTCAGCAGATGAACAGGTGACCACACAAAAAATTGATTTTCAAACAGTGTTGGAAAAGTGGCATAATGTTAAAAATTTCTTAGTAGCACAGGCTTCATACTGAGTGCTTTAGAAAAAAAGAACTGCAGGAAAGGATAACTCCTTTCCTATGTTCCACTTTTAAGTAATATTTGGTATTGCCATTAGGACAGCCATGCAGTACCATTGTTTTGTGCAAGGTTGGATCCAATGTTAAGATACACACAGCCACCTGCTGTGCCCGCTCACATAATGCTGTTTTGTTAGCCTCAAAACTTGTTCTATAATCACTGTTTTTACCAAGTACAGGAAAACAACTTCAGGCCACAGTGCTGTGGGCAGTTACCATCATGTTCTCTCATTACCGAGGTCAAATCCAAAAATGTCAGTAGGCTCTTTGTGGCATAGAGAACTACATGCATATGAAAGCTGGTACACTTCAATAAAACACTTGCTATGTTTTCCAAGAATGTACCCATGCAATTTCACGTGTGAATTCTACCCGCTCCCTTGCCTAACATCCCACGTCAAAGTTTACACTTTCACCATGTAGAACATACTAGAAATTTACCAGTTTCAAAGTAGTAATTTTAAATACAGTTCAGCAGATAATTTGTGCAAATTGGTCAATTGAGGTAAAAGTTTATGAAATTTCAAGTTTAGCTTTCCTATGAAGTGTTGTGCCCACCTTAATACAGAGAGACAGAGTCTCTATTTGTAATAAGTGTATACAGTAGTATGCATGTGTATATACAAATAGTTATATAAATGTATGCCCATAACTACATGTACATATTTCATGCTTTCCCGCTCTCTTTATTAGTAGATTGCATTTTTGATGATTTATATGCATTGTAGACATTACAAACATTGTCTCCAACAAAATTAAACAGTATCCAAGGTTGTCCAAAAACTTTGTAAAGTTCCACATTCTCTGTTGCTCTATGATCTTTGCCACATTCGTTTCAAAGTAATAACAGCATTAATCATTGTATTATCATCAGTTCTGATTATAGGCGGAGCATTTTAGAACCATCTATGTTTTTCTACAAAACCCAAAATCCATTCTAGAGTGGCCTGGAAATAGTTGAAAAAAATAAAATATTTTCTTCTAAATATATTGCTTGGAATCTCAACATCTCTCATTAATTTTCTGTTTTCCTCTTTGCGGCTGATCTAGTTGTTCCAACTCCCAGAAAAGTGGCAACAGTGCAGAAAGCAGGTAACTACTGCATCTCAGTGTAAATAAAGGGATGAATGTTTTATATTATACAGCGACATAGAGTCATATGGCATGTAATGTCTCTGATTGTCCTGAAGAAGTTTACAGCTAGCCTTTTCCAGATGTCCTTTGCACAATTGTGCATCTAGTCCCCTCTATTGTTTGTTTACCGATATCCTGATGGGACCGCTCAGAAGGTATCTAGAGTAAATTAGAAATAACTACTTAACAGTATTCATATAAAATATTGTGTTTATTGTATATGTATCACCAGTTGCTACTTTGCAAGTCTTTTCATATCAAACACTACAACATTCAGACTTAGAGTATGTACTTTTTAGAAAAAAAACAAATTCTTGCTCTGCCCTTAGTGTGTTTCTTTCTCAGGCAAAGAATTAAAGTACCTGAGCAAATACTGCAAAGTCTACCAGAGACCACAATATCATACTGGATTGCTGCGGTAGTTTTAGGTGTGGAGGGACAGCTATTTTTGATATCTCCCTGCTAGGACACAAACATGCAGGGATTTTCTTAAATTTTGACACACTACGTATATAAAAATCTCAATATGATGACTGCAAGAAAATACAACCTGTCTGATGTTAGGGATCCTCTTTGATTCTGTTTTTTCCTTGTATGGGATATGGATGAATGCCAGCAAACTATCAACTTAACCTCTAAGATGACCTTCAATATGAAAAGCAAGGGTCCAGTTTTGTCTACAGTGCACGACTGCTGAACCCCACCTTGGAAGAAAGGAACTTTAGGTCAACTAACATCCTATCAATTTTTTTTTGTTTTCAAGAGGTTCTTGAAATTATCTTTATATCATAAGTGTATCTATATTGTTTAGTGCAAATCAGTGTCTCTGTCCCTATGCACTCCACAGTCTGCTGTCTAAGCTCTAATGATGTTGTATCATCTTCCTCGAAGGCTTATTAATAACATGTGTTGTCACCAAATGTAGGACTTTAACTAAAAGTCAATACAGTCTTGAGGTCATCAGACTTCCGTTCCTTTCCATTCATATTTCAAATGTCTTTAAACTTGAGGTATCAGTGGGCAGTATGTGGCAGTGCAAACTGCATGCAAATGACATCGGGTGCTTTTTTATTTGCAGTAGATTAGCTCATGCCATTAAAAGCCTATTAAGATACATTTTAAGTTTAATAACTACTTGTTTGACATCCAATTGCAACCTTTCCTATTACTGCTTGGAAATACTCAACCCAATTTGGCCATTTCAAACTTTCAAATGTTTACACCGTTATTCTGAGGTTTTGTGCAAAGTGCTCAGCTGGTAACTTGAGGAAAAGATCACTTGCAACTTTTGATGTCCCTCCAGCCATACAAAAGGTCAGACATCTGAGAAATGTAATCTACTTCTTAGTCATGCGTGTAACGGAAAAGAAGTAGAGTCATTCAGTGGTCCTGGCAGGTCACAAATACCAGGTGCAGTCAGATTTTCTACTTGCACAGGTCTAAAAAAATTATCGTTTGCAGTCAGTCAAGAGCCACCTTGTTGAAACTAAGAGAAAGTAGGTCGGTTGACTCATCAATAGTACCTGACCAGTGGGTAATAAGTTCCAAGGGCTAACATTCCCTATTTTTCAGCACATCTTGTTTGCGCTATCCCACAGTGTACTATTCTTAGTTAATTCCAGCATGGCAGAATTACTCTGTCACAGGAATAGGCTCCTGAGCCAGGAGTGTGTATAGGAAAATGGGCGGTTGGCTCTTTCTTAACCAAACAAAATTGGATCTGGGACCATCTCTTCACCTCACTGGATTGGAAACAGGTTGGCTATATTGGTTTCGGGATCCAAGGACACCTTTTCCTCCGGTGCCAGTGGACATGTTACTTTCAACTTGTAAGCTTCACCCTGATCCTTTACAAGTTATTGAAGATCCTGAACCTTTCCCAGCTCTCCTTTCTTGAAGAGCATGAGTAACATACCGTATAACAGGTTTTCCTACCAAAAGGCTCAAACCATTCTTTCTATTCTAAGAGCAGTTTCACTTCTCATCAAGAATACAGCGCTGAATGGAAAGGAAACAACAGGCCGGCTAATGATAATTAGCGTATTTAAGCTTCAAGCATACAAATTGTCAGTTAATAGTTGTAGTACAAACTTTATTCGACTTTCTTCAAGTCATAAAAGTATCAAATATTATACATTTCAGTATGCAATAAATAAGATAAAATTTAAATTAAAATAATAAAAGGATACATACAATCAGCGAAATTAAGATATCATAAAAAAAAAAACATAGTTGCAGTCCATTAATAAACTAGATATAAAATTACAACGCTACCCCCATAAGCTTTCTTGTATTTAATACGGAGCATAAAAATTTAGCCAAGGTTCCGCACATCTCAATAGAGGATAGCACCTGGAGACTGGCATACGCGGCGCGACACTGAGGCGTGTTGATTATCCTTAAGAGGGGGACTACTAGGCGTTTTCTCTGCTTAGCATAAAATTTACAAAATAGGACCACGTGAATTGTAGTTTGAGGTGACTTTGCATCACATGGACAGGGCTTCAGCGTGGTACTCCAATTGTTCATAGTAGGGAAGGTTACTAGGCGATTAAATATATCTAACCTCAGTCTGGTGAGAACAAAACAGTGGCGGGGGTTTACCACATTCGACAAATAAGTCTGTATGCCCTCCGTCGACAAAATTATTTGATTGTGAATGATGGTGGGCTTTTTTGATTCAGCCTCCCATCGTGAATCTTCTAGATATTTTAGTACCAGAGCACTCAGGTCTTCCCTAGAGATTTTCCCCAGCGAAGCTGGGATTGTATAAAAAACTTTGTTTCCCATATTTTCCAAGAATGTCATAATATATCTTAACCAAGGCACCCTTGCTGCGTATGTGGACTTCATGCAGTCAGTCAGGATGGCCTTATTTAGTTCAGTATATTCTGAGGTCCAAACTTTATGCCATAACAGTAATGGTTGAATCTTTATCAAGTCTGTGATGAAGGGGAGCCCCAGTTCAGAGTGGACAATGTATGATGATGAACCGTTTGGTACCATCAATAGCTGTCTTATAAAATCATTTTCCACCGTCTGCACTGGGGTACAATTAGTATATCCCCAAATTCCAGACCCGTACATAACGGACGGGGTGCACTTAGCTTTATACATTTTTATCATGTTCGGTGGGGTAACCACCCTATCCTTTTAGAAAAAAGCCTTAAGGCCACCGTTGTTTTGATAAGCTGGGCTTGTTTCATTTTCCTACAGTTAGCCCAGGCGCCCTGTTTGTCAAACATTATGCCAAGATATGAGAAGGTTCGCGCGGTTTCTACCCTCCCATCTGCGGTAGTAATATTATAAGACTTGCCGCGTTTCCAACCACAGTTCCAAATAAACGTTTTTGAGCGATTGACGGTGAGTCCCAATTGTGACATAAATGTGATTCAAGTAGTTAAAGGTTTTTGAAGAGCTAGCGGGGTTCTGGCCATTAAAATTGCGTCATCTGCGTAGAGTAGTACCGGGATAGCGCAATTACCTATTTGGGGGAGATCTTTGCAGTCACTAGCCAATACTTTTTCCAAATTATTTATATACATTGAGAACAAGAACGGGGCAAGAACACAACCTTGGTGCACGCCTCTAGGTATGGCAAAAGGGCGAGTACATTCCCCTTTTAGCCCATACCTCACTCTTGCTCGACACCCTGTGTACATTTCACATATAAACTGAATTATGTCTGGTTCTACCCCCATGTTGCTGAAGATATCCCATAACTTATCATGTAGTACAGAGTCAAATGCCGATGTTAGGTCAATAAAAGCCAGATGCAGGTTGCCTTCTCTAATCCTTGTATACTTTCCAATAATAATACTTAAGTTCAGGCTTTGCTCCTCTGTCCCAATTCCTTTCCGGAAACCATACTGGACAGAAGATAAAGCATTCTTTTCTTCCGCCCATATTTGCAACCTGTTCAAGATAATTCTCCCTACTAGTTTAGCCGTTGTGTCCAACAAGGAGATTGGCATGTAACAGGCTGGGTTAAGACGATCACCTTTTTTATATATTGGAATGATATTGGAGTCTCGCCAAGATGGTAAGGGACCTCGTATGCAGATAGCCCTCAATACCTGCGTCAATACGGGCCCCCATAGCTGGATATTTGGCTTGTATAAATCAATCGGAACGCCATTGGGGCCCGGAGCTTTCCCTGATTTACTTAGAGTTATGGCTTCCTCTACCTCCTCAAGGCTAAATTGCGGGATTATGGTCAGACGTGTACCTTCCTGGAGACCTTGATCGTGTACAGGAACTGTAGGCCTCAAATCGCTATCTAGCGATTATATTTTAGGAAAATATGCAATCCAATCCTCTTCTGAAATAGCTATTTCCATCCTGGGTGAATCTCTGTCCCCAAACACGGGAGAATTGATTGTTTTCCAAAAGAGGATGTTATCTTTTATACGGCTAGCTGTGTGTAGAGTCTGCAACAGAGATTTTTTTAGGGTCAATTTCCTTTCCTTCATTGCTGTTTTGTATTCTTGTCTGCACCGGTGTATGTCTGTTGTAGATTTATTTGGGGCTGTTAGAGCCTTTTTCAGATTCCTATGTGCTTGTCCCGGCTTACCACCTCTGATACTAAGGGCTTCTTTTATGGTTTGCATGATCAATGTAAAAGCACTTATGCATTGCCCTGGATCTAGATTCTCACTTAAACAGTCTTCAAAAGCGAGCTTGCAGTCACATAATAACTGTTTCAACAGAGACTTGGAGTCTGTCTGAGACCATTTCAGGGTATATCCATTGCGCGGTGCTAATTCAATGTCATCTATCAGAGTGGCCCTGTCATCCCTGTCTGGTTTGAGGGGAGTTAATGAGAGGTTCAGACTCTGGGGATAATGGTCGCTAATTGCGATGTCGTGCATAGCATAATTCATGAGGTAGTATGCAAAGTGAGTTGACATTAAAACATAATCAATCACAGTATTCGCACCCCTTCCATTGTAAGTTGGTTTAAAATGTGTTTCATCAGAATATAGTTTGTTTACAAAGGATAGGCTATGGATTTGAGCCAGTGAATTCATTGCATCTCCTTGGGTGTTATGAGCAAAATGAAGTCTTAAACCAACACCTTCAGGATCCCAGCCACATACCTTATCTGAGGATTCTTTACAGGGGTGGACGTTGAAATCGCCACCCCCAGATCATGAAGATCTCACGGTTATTATTTGCACTTATTTTTTTTAGATTATCTCCCATCTCCGTTAGAATATTGGAGAGCTCACCAGGGGCTGCGTTATTATAAAAGTTAATAATGACTAGATGGGTCTTATGATCCAAGTTACCCTCTATCATTTGATAGAACGAGCTTGTAAATTTCATCTCTAGATTCTGTACTCGTAACTTGTTAGAAATATATATACATAGACCCCCTTTTGGTCTACCGTATCTGGACTGAGCGGCTGGCAAGTGAAATGTTTTATAGCCATAAATATGGAGAGGACTTAATAACCATGTCTCTTGGAGACAGATGCATGAATATTCTTCTATGAAGTTCACCCAGGTCTCATTGCCTATCTTGTTGGTCAGATCTGCAATGTTCCAGAACAGTAAAGCTAACTCCGCTTTCTGTTCAGGAATACCATACTGGTTCTTTGATAAACAGGGAGATAGAACACAGTCGGGTGGATGGATTATGTTTCTAGGGGGGCTGCTCTGATTTAAGTAGGATTGAATCCTATTTCTTGTAGGGTCCTGTTGGACTTTTGCTTATGCAGGGTCATCCCCAGTCTTTTTGCCTCCTGCCTCCTAATTTTTTCGGACCTGTTGCTGTTGGCTTTTCAACTCTGAGCACTTTACCACTGCTAACCAGTGCTAAAGTGCATATGCTCTCCTGTTTAAATTGTATGTAAGTGGTTTATCCATGATTGGCATATTTGATTTACTAGTAAGTCCCTAGTAAGGTGCACTAGAGGTGCCAGGGCCTGTAAATCAAATGCTACTAGTGGGCCTGCAGCACTGGCTGTGCCACCCACATAAGTAGCTCTGTAATCATGTCTCAGACCTGCCACTGCAGTGTCTGTATGTGTAATTTTACACTGTAAATTCGACTTGGCAAGTGTACCCACTTGCCAGGTCTAAACCTTCCCTTTCCTTACATGTAAGGCACCCCTAAGGTAGGCCCTAGGTAGCCCCAAGGGCAGGGTGCAGTGTATGGATAAGGTAGGACATATAGTAATGTGGTTTATATGTCCTGACAGTGAAATACTGCCAATTTCGTTTTCACTGTTGCAAGGTCTGTCTCTCTCTCATAGGATAATATGGGGGCTACCTTTAAATATGATTAAAGTGTAGATTCCCCTAGAGAGTAGATGGACATGTGGAGTTTGGGATCCCTGAACTCACAATTTAAAAATACATCTTTTAGTAAAGTTGATTTTAAGATTGTGCGTTTGGAAATGCCACTTTTAGAAAGTGAGCATTTTCTTGCTTAAACCATTCTGTGACTCTGCCTTGTTTGTGGATTCCCTGTCTGGGTCAGTTTGACAGTTGGGTTGTTTTTCACCTCACACCAGACAGTGACACAAAGGGAGCTGGGGTGTAATCTGCATTTCCTGATTAGCCATCTCTGCTAGGAGGGAGGGGTGGAGTGGTCACTCTCATCTGAAAGGACTGTGCCTGCCTCTGACAATGCTGTCTCCAACCCCCTGGTGTGTGTCTGAGGCCTTGCCTGGGCAAGGCAGGATTTCACAAGAGGGTGTGAGTCCCCTTTGAAGAAAGGTGACTTCAAAGACTAAAATGGGTATAAGAAGGGCACCCAAACTTACAAACTTTAGAAACACTTCTGGAATCAAGAGGAACCTCTGCCTGGAGAAGAGCTGATAGCTGAGGAACAAGTGCTGCCCTGCCTGTGACTGTGCTTTGTGGAGCTTTCCTGCAGTGCTGCTTCTGCCAGAGTAAGAGGGCAAAGACTGGACTTTGTGTGCCTTCCATCTTGAAGAAGAAATCTCCAAGGGCTTGATGTAGAGCTTGCCTCCTGTTGTTGAAGTCTCAGGGATAGCAAAGACTTCTTCCTGCCAGCACCTGGAGTCTCTGGAGAGACCCCTACTCTGCTCTGTGGTGCCCTTCCAGTTCCTGGGACCCTGAAAGGAGAGGCTGGCAGCCTAAGGACAAAAATACACGCACCGAGCACCGTGCGGAGAAAAGATCGACGCGAATCCGATCGCGGCTGAGAAAACGACGCGACGCCGGCTCCGCAGCTGAGAAACGACGCCGCAGGAAACGCGACCGGAGAATCGACGCCCGGAGCAGGAGAAACGACGCGCAGCATCGCTGACGAAGGCTGAGAGATCGCACCCTACGCCGCGGGACTTTCGGACCGTCGCGTGGCTGGCTGTTTCGACGCACATCGCCGTGCCGAGTTGTTTTCGACGCATATAACCGTGCAGGGTTATTTTCGACGCACACCGCCCGTGCGGGGTTATTTTTGCCGCAAACCAGGTACATTTTCACGCTAGCAGCGCTAGTGTGGTGTTACAACTACCTAAAGACTCTTTTTATTTTAAACCTTTAAAAAATCATAACTTGACTTGTGTATGTTGGATTTTTGTCGTTTTGGTCTTGTTTTGTCTAGATAAATATTTCCTATTTTTCTAAACTGGTGTTGTGTCATTTTGTAGTGTTTTCATTAAGTTACTGTGTGTGTTGGTACAAATACTTTACGCCCAGCACTCTGAGGTTAAGCCTACTGCTCTGCCAAGCTACCAAGGGGGTAAGCAGGGGTTAGCTGAGGGTGATTCTCTTTTATCCTAACTAGAGTGAGGGTCCTTGCTTGAACAGGGGGTAACCTGACTGTCAACCAAAGACCCCATTTCTAACAGGTCCGTTGTGTGAGATATGTGTTCTTTATTTAAAACCCGCCCTGATTTATATGCTACCTGGGCTAGCTCATCTGAGGAAACTGTCTGATTCTTGTCAAGTCAATCTATATCTTCTAGAGTCGTAAGAGGGTGGAATCTGTTACACCCTGTAAGGGGGTCTGGTGTATTTAGAGATGCTCTTACATGTTGTGGATTTATAAGGTTATACCCCACTGGTCTTTGATAAAAGAAACCTAAGGGTAGTAGCGAGATACCTTGGGAAGTGACTTGTCTGGCTCCTAGCTCATAGATAATTCTGTCTACTAAGTTTGGTGAGCTGAATGAGAGGACCACGCAATCTCCTTCCAGCACTTTCTTACTGCTTCCTATCCACTTAATTCTTCTAACCATTTTTATGTCTTTGAAAAGGGGCCCGACCATTCCCGAACCCAGGTGAACTCCTATCCAGTTTAGGGCCTTATTTCTCAGGGCCGTCCATGATTCTTGCTGCTGATCGTTTAGGGGTGCGACATTAGCCAAGACCACTACGTAAGGTGTAGCCTCTGGGGGGAGATGTAGTAAGTCACTTGGCAGATGTAGTAAATTTGAGTATTTGGTCCTACTGAAGGTGTTTCTCCCAGACTTCACATGGGACTGAGTGGTCGTTGTCCTAGATGGGCTGATGCCTACTCTCTTGAATAGTCTAGGATTTGAGGTTATTTGTTCGGGAGGAAAATTATAAGCTGTAGTAACGGAGGGTGAAGGTCGGGAAGTTTGATTCAAGTTGGATACTGATGGTTGTATTAATGTCTTTCACAGGGGGTTTAGATTCGAGTATGTACCATTTCTCCTATTTTGCAGGGGAAGTTGATTGTTATTTTCTTGCTCTGGGATCAGTGATAATGTATTAGGATCCTTTAGTACTGGGTATGAATCTTCCCTGTGTAAAGCCTTTATATATCCTAGTCCTGCCTCAAAATTACTCTCCACCCCCTTTAAACGCTCCAGCATGGAGTCAAGGGTGGCCCCAATGGATGATTTCAGGGTATTTACTAACTCGTGGAGATTTATAAGGAGTAATCTAGTCGTATCTCCTAAACTATTTGACGATTTCTTCCGGAGTGGTTTCTTGGGATGTTTTATAACCTGAGTGGTTGTTATATCTATCACTGTTTTTTTTGTTTTAATTCCTGTCTTCCAGGCCCACCTCCGGTTTTCTTGGTCGTTTAGCAACAGGAGAGATTTCATCCAGGGAGTAAATTATATCAGAGGTGTCTCTGATACATCCGTTAGTGTACTTTGCTTCTGTATACTCGTTCCCATGTTCATTAGATAGGGGCTTATTAAGTAGTTCTGCGGTTTCTGGTGGTTCGTGGGATTGATCTTTAGACCGCAACAGTTTGTCTTCGACAGTGGCAATTTGTTTATCTATCAAGCCCATCGTCCCTGAAATATATTTTAATATAGAAGTACCATCTTTTAAGTTTGCTGAAATATTTGATTTAAAATGCTTCCTTTTACCCATATTATATCTGGTGACAGGATTCCTGTCTAGTTAATAAAGGAGGGGGAAATCAGATAGATTAGCCAGCCTCAAGTCACTGCGCTGCGCTGCCCTAGTTCAGCAGATATTCACAAGAGTCATAGCTTGCTCAAAAGGACTATTTGTCGTATATAATGGTATGACCTCTCTTGCTCAAGTCACTTAGGATACCCCAGGGCCTCGCGCACCCTATTAAGTTGGGCAGGCTAGGCGGTGGGGAGGGGTCCTAGGCAGCCCTGGAAGAGTGAGGCTTCTTACAGTCCTTTTGTCCTTTAGCCTTAGACCGCAGGGTTAAGAGGTATTGGTCCCAAATACCAAAGATTAAAGAGGGGTGGCCCAGCCCAGTCTCCTACTGGCGATGACGGGCGCATGAGGGGCCCGCCCTTGGCCCGGGCGCTGCCCGCACGCATCCCACGACATCGGGAACGCGCAGTTTTGTTTAAAGGGCTCCAGCCCCCGGCAACCAGTGACGGCTTCCTCCTCGTGGCCAATGCTCTTCCCGCGACAGCGGGAGGGTGAAGTTTTGTTTAAAGGGCTCCTGCCCCCGACAACCAGTGAAGCCTTCCTCCTCGTCAGTAAATAAATGGTTATTTTCTGTGTATTTATATAAAATCCAACTACTGCAATTAATTGGAAATGTTTACATCTCCGTCGTTTGAATTATAGCAACCTAAAATATAGTCTAAAACGTACATGTAGCATAACTGAATATATCAAAGCAGACCTCTTTCTGTCAAAAAAGTTTATTTTGACAGATTCACCAGCAGGTTTAAATGCAGCACCATTCAACCTACCCATGTAGGCCTGAACCCATATTCTGCTTATCAGCCTATTGAATGACAATGTGTGTGCTTTCGTTCACCAGTCATTAATAACGTCCATGTCACTGGTATATCTCCTGCACCATATAATAAGACCTTACTGGTATGTCAAATGGGCAAATTGGTTATTAGCCAATTTTGTCATATTTAAGGGTCAAAGCACATACATTGAGACATGACCAGCAGTGCCGGCGTGTGCAGAGAAGAAGAATCAGAAATACCAGTCAGCAGATGAACAGGTGACAACACAAAAAATGGATTTTCAAACAGTGTTGCAAAAATTGGCATAAAGTTACAAATTTCTTAGTAGCACAGGATTCATACTCAGTACTTTAGAAAAAAGGAACTACAGGAAAGGATAACTCCTTTCCTATGTTCCACTTTTAAGTAGTATTTGATATTGCCATTAGGACATCCATGCAGTACCATTGTTTTGTGCAAGGTTGGATCCAATGTTCAGATGAATAGAGCCACCTGCTGTGCTTGCTCACATAATGCTGTTTTGTTATCCACAAAACTTCTTCTATAATCACTGTTTTTCCCAAGTACAGGAAAACAACTTCAGGCCACAGTGCTGTGGGCAATTACCATCATGTTCTCTCATTACAGAGGTCAAATCCAAAAATGTCAGCAGGCTCTTTGTGGCATAGAGAACTACATGCATATGAAAGCTGGTACACTTTCATAAAACACTTGCTATGTTTTCCAAGAATGTACCCATGCAATTTCACGTGTGAATTCTACCCGCTCCCTTGCCTAACATCCCACGTCAAAGTTTACACTTTCACCATGTAGAACAAACTACAAATTTACAAGTTTCAAAGTAGTAATTTTAAATACAGTTCAGCAGATAATTTGTGCAAATTGGTCAATTGAGGTAAAAGTTTATGACATTTCAAGTTTAGCTTTCCTATGAAGTGTTGTGCCCCCCTTAATACAGAGAGACAGAGGCTCTATTTTTAATAAGTCTATATAGTAGTATGCATGTGTATATACAAATTGATATATAAATGTATGCCAATAACTGCATGTACATATTTAATGCTTTCCCGCTCTCTTTATTAATAGATTGCATTTTTGAAGATTTATATGCATTGTAGACATTACAAAGATTGCCTCCAACAAAATTAAACAGTGTCCAAAGGTTGTCCAAAAACTTTGTAAAGTTCCACATTCTCTGTTGCTCTATGATCTTTGCCACATTCGTTTCAAAGTAATAACAGCATTAATCATTGTATTATCATCAGTTCTGATTATAGATGGAGCATTTTAGAACCATCTATGTTTTTCTACAAAACCTGAAATCCATTCTAGACTGGCCTGGAAATAGTTGAAAAAAATAAAATATTTTTATCTAAATACATTGCTTGGAATCTCAACATCTGGCATTAATTTTCTGTTTTCCTCTTTGCAGGTGATCTAGTTGTTCCAACTACCAGAAAAGTGGCAACAGTGCAGAAAGCAGGTAACTACTGCATCTCATTGTAAATAAAGGGATGAATGTTTTATATTATATAGCGACATAGAATCATAAGGCATGTAATGTTTCTGATTGTCCTGAAGAATTTTACAGCTAGGCTTTTCCAGATGTCCTTTGCACAATTGTGCATCTAGTCCCCTCTATTGTTTGCTTACCGATATCCTGATGGGACCGCTCAGAAGGTATCTAGAGTTAATTAGAAATACCTACTTAACAGTATTCATATAAAATATTGTGTTTATTGTATATGTATCACCAGTTGCTACTTTGTAAGTTTTTTTATATCAAACACTACAACATTCAGACTTGGAGTATGGACTTTTTAGAAAAAAAACAAATTCTTGCTCTGCCCTTAGTGTGTTTCTTTTTCAGGCAAAGAATTAAAGTACCTGAGGAAATACTGCAAAGTCTGCCAGAGACCAGAATATCATAGTGGATTGCTGCAGTAGTTTTAGGTGTGGAGGGACAGCTATTTTTGATATCTCGCTGCTAGGACACAAGTATGCAGGGATTTTCTTGAATTTTGACACACTACGTGTATAAAAATCTTAAAATGATGACTCACAGAAAATACAACCTGTCTGAAGTTAGGGATCCTCTTTGATTCTGTTTTTTCCTTGTATGGGATATGGTTGTATGCCAGCAAATTATCAACTTAGCCTCTAAGATGACCTTCAATATGAAAAGCAATGGTCCAGTTTTGTCTACAGTGCATGACTGCTGAATCCCACCTTGGAAGAAAGGAACTTTAGGTCAACTAACAATGTGTGTGCTTTCGTTCACCAGTCATTAATAACGTCCCTGTCACTGGTATATCTCCTGCACCATATAATAAGACCTTACTGCTAAGTCAAATGGGCAAATTGGTTATTAGCCAGTTTTGTCATATTTAAGGGTCAAAGCACATACATTGAGACATGACCAGCAGTGCCTGCGTGTGCAGAGAAGAACAATCAGAAATACCAGTCAGCACATGAACAGGTGACCACACAAAAAATGGATTTTCAAACAGTGTTGGAAAAGTGGTATATGTTACAAATTTCTTAGTAGCACAGGATTCATACTGAGTACTTTAGAAAAAAGGAACTGCAGGAAAGGAGAACTCCTTTCCTATTTTCCACTTTTAAGTGGTATTTGGTATTGCAATTAGGACATCCATGTAGTACCATTGTTTTGTGCAAAGTTGGATCCAATGTTAAGATACACGCAGCCACCTGCTGTGCTTGCTCACATAATGCTGTTTTGTTATCCTCAAAACCTGTTCTATAATCACTGTTTTTACCAAGTACAGGAAAACAACTTCAGGCCCCAGTGCTGTGGGCAATTACCATCATGTTCTCTCATTACAGAGGTCAAATCCAAAAATGTCAGCAGGATCTTTGTGGAATAGAGAACTACATGCACATGAAAGCTGGAACACTTTCATAAAATACTTGCTATGTTTTCCAAGAATGTACCCATGCAATTTCCCGTGTGAATTCTATTCGCTCCCTTGCCTAACATCCCACGTCAAAAATTACACTTTCACTATGTAGAACATAGTCCAAATTTACCAGTTTCAAAGTAGTAATTTTAAATACATTTCAGCAGATAATTTGTGCAAATTGGTCAATTGAGGTAAAAGTTTATGACATTTCAAGTTTAGCTTTCCTATGAAGTGTTGTGCCCACCTTAATACAGAGAAACAGAGGCTCTATTTGTAATAAGTCTATATAGTAGTATGCATGTGTATATACAAATAGATATATAAATGTATGCCCATTACTACATGTACATATTTCATGCTTTCCCGCTCTCTTTATTAGTATATTGCATTTTTGATGATTTATATGCATTGTAGACATTACAAAGATTGTCTCCAACAAAATTAAACAGTGTCCAAAGGTTGTCCAAAAACTTTGTAAAGTTCCACATTCTCTGTTGCTCTATGATCTTTTCCACATTCGTTTCAAAGTAATAACAGCATTAATCATTGTAATATCATCAGTTCTGATTATAGACGGAGCATCTTAGAACCATCTATGTTTTTCTACAAAAACCAAAATCCATTCTAGACTGGCCTGGAAATAGTTGAAAAAAATAAAATATTTTCATCTAAATACATTGGTTGGTGTTTGAAAATGGGTTATTGGTAAGGGCAGGTAGGTACCTACACTTAGCAATAGGCCACTAACCTCCACTAAGGTCCAGTTAGGTCTCAGTAAATTAACCCCAGCTCAACCCTTGGTAGCTTGGCAACGAGCGTCAAGGCTTAACTTAGGAGACAGAGTGTAAAGCATTCAAATATCACAAAACAGTAATTAAATAAAACACAGGAAACAGTTTAAAAATCCAAAACCAATTTATAAAAATGGAATATATTTTTATCTTTGAAATGACACCAAAACGAATAAAATCGGATAAGGGGAACCGGAGATATGAATTTTTAAAGATTTTTTTTTTTTTAGCGCCTAGAAACAAAAAGCGCCAATCGGGTCATCTGGTTGCACCTCGACCGGGGCAAAGTCAAAGTTTAAGGCCGACCGCGATGGAGCCCTGCTCGGCTACAGGCTGCGGGAGGCCTCGGTTAAAAGTTTACCTTCATACTTAGTCTTTTTTTCGAAGATTTTCTTCAGCGGGACGAACCTGCCAGTCCAATCCGACCTCCTGGAGCCCTTCTCCGGATACGCGATGCTGGAATCCTCGGTGGAGATTTTTACTTTCGGACTTAGTCGTTTTTTCGAGGTGAAAATCCTTCGACTGGGGTAAACCTGGATCTTGATCCGACGTCCATGGAGCCCTCCTCGGATACGCTGGCTGGGAGGTCCCAGTCAACTTTTTACCTTCGGACTTAGTCTCTTTTTCAGAGATTTTTCTTTACCGGGACGAACCGGTTGAGGCAAGCCGGCTAGAGTTGCCGCGGCGGGTCGGTCCCTCTATGGAGCTTTTTTACAAAAATTCTCCAAACTTCTCCAAACTTCTGGGGCTTCTCCCAGATGTCCTTTTAAGGTTCTTTTGGGGTCCACAGCTCACCCCAAGAGTCCAGAAGTTCTGAGATGGTCCTTGGGGGGTGCGGACTACAACTCCCAGAATGCACCTGGTGCAAACTCCTTTTTGGCCACTGGACAGTGGTCAGCTGGTCGCTTTATTCAGGAGTTGGTGCAGGGGACTCTGGTTAGCAATTTTTTAACTGTAGCAAACAGGGAGTCCCTCCTTGAACCAGTTGAAGCCAGGCAAAGTCCTTCTTGTGGTGAAGCCCAAGTGTGCAGCTGGTGCAGTCCTTCTGAGTGAAGGTTCCAGGTGCAGGCCAGTGGTCCAGCAGGGCAGTCCTTCTTCTTCTGTTGTTCTTCCTTGTTGGATGTGGTAGGGAACTGAGGTGTGGGTGCAAGTCTGCCAGTTTTATCCTTGCTCCTGGGTGAAAAGCAGGGGGGTCCTGGTTCTCCAATCAGGTGCAGGGTCATTCCCCCTGTGATGACCACTTCCTGGGAAGTGTGGCAAAAATCAATCCCAGGAGGCAACATTCTCTAAAAATCCATCATGGCTGAATCAGATTTTTGGAGGTTACATCTGGCTGAGCCCACCCACTGGTGTGGCTAAAAATCATGAACACACCCCTCTCCTGCCCTCTCCTAATCTAATCAGGGGGCACCTAGTTGTCTGGGGTTGCAGGATGTGGGGGTGTTGCTGGTTGCTCCAAATGTCCTTCTCTGCCTTTGAAGACCAGTTTGGCAGCCCTCCCCCTTCCTGCCTCACCATCTGCTGAGGGGAGATTCCTTCCCACAGGCACATTCCTACGTATGAAGCCAGGCCACTTCACACCTCATCAAGGCAGCTTGGCCAAGCTGCTCAGGCTGGCCAATCAGAGCACAGCAGCAAAAACAATGCAGGGCTGAAATTGGCAACTTTTCAGGTAAAGTTTAAAACTCTTTACCTGAAAAAGTGACATTAAATCCAACAACTGGAAGTTGTAGGATTTATTACAACAATTAATTTGATACCAAACTCTTGGTATGCATCATTTAAGGAGACTTTAAAAATTAAAATAAAGTCTCCCCATTTTAGCCTATGAAGGCCATTTACTACAATGAGGGAAAAACGAATTTGGCTGTTTTTACCTCACCAGGGTTTATAAAACTATTTTTATAAAGTCCCTGCTTATAGTTACATGGCACCCAGCCCTAGGGGCACATAGGGCACACCTTAGGGGTGACTTATATGTAAAAATAAGGTAGTTTAAGACTTTGGAACTACTTTTAATTCCAAAGTCGAATTTGCATATAACTTTAATTTAAAAGCAGCCAACAAGGCAGGCCTGCCTTTAAAATGACACTGGGCACCTCAGCAGTGCACCTATGGGTGCACTACCTATGCTGTGGTCCCCAAACCTACATGCCCTACCATATACTAGGGACTTATAGGTAGGTTAACTTAGCCAGTTATAATTAGCTTAATTTGCATATCCATTTTACACAGAGCACAGGCCCTGGGACTGGTTAGCAGTAACCAGGGCACCACCAGAGTCAGGAAAACACCAGCAAAAAATGGAAAATGGGGGCAAAAAGTTAGGGGGCCTCTGCAATCAGCCCTGTTTTCTCACACTAAGAATCTCAACATATGGCATTAATTTTCTGTTTTCCTCTTTGCGGGTGATCTAGTTGTTCCAACTACCAGAAAAGTGTCAACAGTGCAGAAAGCAGGTAACTACTGCATCTCAGTGTAAATAAAGGGATGAATGTTTTATATTATACAGCGATATAGAATCACATGGCATGTAATGTCTCTGATTGTCCTGAAGAAGTTTACAGCTAGCCTTTTCCAGATGTCTTTTGCACAATTGTGCATCTAGTCCCCTCTATTGTTTGCTTACCGATATCCTGATGGGACCGCTCAGAAGGTATCTAGAGTAAATTAGAAATAACTACTTAACAGTATTCACTTAAAATATTGTGTTTATTTTATATGTATCACCAGTTGCTACTTTGTAAGTTTTTTGATATCAAACACTACAATATTCAGATTTAGAGTATGTACTTTTTAGAAAAAAAACAAATTATTGTTCTGCTCTTAGTGTGTTTCTTTCTCAGGCAAAGAATTAAAGTGCCTGAGCAAATACTGCAAAGTCTGCCAGAGACCAGAATATAATACTGGATTGCTGCAGTAGTTTTAGGTGTGGAGGGGCAGCTATTTTTTATATCTCCCTGCTAGGACACAAATATGCAGGGTTTTCTTGAATTTTGACTCTCTACGTATTTAAAAATCTTAATATGATGACTCCAAGAAAATACAACCTGTCTGATGTTAGGGATCCTCTTTGATTCTGTTTTTTCCTTGTATGGGATATGGTTGAATGCCAGCAAACTATCAACTTAGCCTCTAAGATGACCTTCAATATGAAAAGCAATGGTCCAGTTTTGTCTACAGAGCACGACTGCTGAACCCCACCTTGGAAGAAAGGAACTTTAGGTCAACTAACATCCTATCCATTTTTTTTGTTTTCAAGAGGTCCTTGAAATTATCTTTATATAACAAGTGTATCTATATTGTTTAGTGCAAACCAGTGTCTCTGCCCCTATGCACTCCACAGTCTGCTGTCTAAGCTCTAATGATGTTGTATCATGTTCCTCGAAGGCTTATTAATAACATGTGTTGTCACCAAATGTTGGACTTTAACTAAAAGTCACTACAGTCTTGAGGTCATCGGACTTCCGTTCCTTTCCATTCATATTTCTAATGTCTTTAAACTTGAGGTATCAGTGGGCAGTATGTGGCAGTGCAAACTGCATGCAAATGACATTGGGTGCTTATTTATTTGCAGTTGATTTTCTCATGCCGTTAATTGCCTATTAAGATACATTTTAAGTTTAATAACTACTTGTTTGACATCCAATTGCAACCTTTCCTATTACTTCTTGGAAATACTCAACCCAATTTGGCCACTTCAAACTTTCAAATGTGTACGCCGTTATTCTGATTTTTTGTGCAAAGTGCTCAGCTGGTCACTTGAGGAAAAGATCACTTGCAACTTTTGATGTCCCTCCAGGCATACAAGAGGTCAGACATCTGAGAAATGCAATCTACTTCTTAGTCTTGCGTGTAAAGGAAAACAAGTAGAGTCATTCAGTGGTCCTGGCAGGTCACAAATACGAGGTGCAGTCTGATTTTCTACTTGCAGAGGTCTAAACAAATTCTCATTTGCTGTCAGTCAAGAGCCACCTTGTTGAAACTAAGGGACAGTGGGTAGGTTGACTCATCAATAGTCCCTGACCAGTGGGTAATAAGTTCCAAGGGCAAACATTCCCTATTTTTCAGCACATCTTGTTTGCGCTATCCCACAGTGTACTATTCTTAGTTAATTCCACATGGCAGAATTACTGTGTCACAGGAATATGCTCCTGAGCCAGGAGTGTGTATAGGAAAATGGGCGGTTGGCTCTTTCTCAACCAAACAAAATTGGATCTGGGACCATCTCTTTACCTCACCGGATTGGAACCAGGTTGGCTATAAAGGACACCTTTTCCTCTGGTGCCAGTTGACATGTTACTTTCAACTTGTAAGCTTCACCCTGATCCTTTACAAGTTACTGAAGATCCTTTGCCCTCCCCAGCTCTCCTTTCTTTAAAAACATGAGTAACATACCTTATAACAGGTTTTTCTACCAAAATGCTCAAACCATTCTTTCTGTTCTAGAGCAGTTTCACTTCTCATCAAGAATACAGCGCTGAATGGAAAGGAAACAATAGGCCGGCTAATGATAATTAGCGTATTTAAGCTTCAAGCAGACAAATTGTCAGTTAATAAATGGTACTTTCCTGTGTATTTCTATAAAATCCAACTACTGAAATTAATTGGAAATGTTTACATCTCCGTCGTTTGAATTATAGCAACCTAAAATATAGTCTAAAACGCACATGTAGCGTGACTGAATATATCAAAGCAGACCTCTTTCTGTCAAAAAAGTTTATTTTGACAGATTCACCAGCAGGTTTAAATGCAGCACCAGTCAACCTACCCATGTAGGCCTGAACCCATATTCTGCTTATCAGCCTAGTGAATGACAATGTGTGTGCGTTCGTTCACCAGTCATTAATAACTTCCATGTCACTGGTATATCTCCTGCACCATATAATAAGACCTTACTGTAAGTCAAGTGGGCAAATTGGTTATTAGCCAGTTTTGTCATATTTAAGGGTCAAAGCACATACATTGAGACATGACCAGCAGTGCCTGCGTGTGCAGAGAAGAAGAATCAGAAATACCAGTCAGCAGATGAACAGGTGACCACACAAAAAATTGATTTTCAAACAGTGTTGGAAGAGTGGCATAATGTTACAAATTTCTTAGTAGCACAGAATTCATACTGAGGCCCGTATTTATACTCCGTTTGCGCCGAATTAGCGTCGTTTTTTTCGATGCAAATTCGGCGCAAAACTAACGCCATATTTATACTTTGGCGTTAGACGCGTCTAGCGCCAAAGTATGGGCAAATAGCGTCATTTTTTTGCGTGAACGCCTTCCTTGCATTAATGAGATGCAAGGAAGGCGTTCCCGTCTAAAAAAATGACGGCGACGCAAATGCGTCGTATTTATACTCCCGGGCAAAAATCACGCCCGGGAGGTGGCGGGTCAAAAAACCCCGCATTTGCGCCATTATTTAACGCCTGGGTCAGGGTAGGCGTTAAGGGGCCTGTGGGCTCAAAATGAGCCCACAGGTGCCCTCCCCTGCCCCCAGGGACCCCCCCTGCCACCCCTGCCCACCCCAGGAGGACACCCAAGGATGGAGGGACCCACCCCAGGGACATTCAGGTAAGTTCAGGTAAGTATAATTTTTTATATTTTTTAATTTTTTTTGGGTGGCATAGGGGGGCCTTATTTGTGCCCCCCTACATGCCACTATGCCCAATGACCATGCCCAGGGGACATAAGTCCCCTGGGCATGGCCATTGGGCAAGGGGGCATGACTCCTGTCTTTACTAAGACAGGAGTCATTTAAATGGCGTCTGGGCGTCGAAAATAATGGCGCAAATCGGGTTGAGGCGATTTTTTTGCCTCAACCTGACTTGCCCCATTTTAAGACGCCCTAACGCCATTTTCCCCCTACGCCGGCGCTGCCTGGTCTACGTGGTTTTTTTCCACGCACACCAGGCAGCGCCGGTCTGCTAGTGCCGGCTAACGCCATTCCATAAATACGGCGCCCGCATGGCGCTTCAGAATGGCGTTAGACGGCGCTAAAGTTTTTGACGCTAAACTGCGTTAGCGCAGTGTAGCGTCAAAAAGTATAAATATGGGCCTGAGTACTTTAGAAAAAAGGAACTACAGGAAGGGATAACTCCTTTCCTATGTTCCACTTTTAAGTAGTATTTGGTATTGCCATTAGGACATCCATGCAGTACCATTGTTTTGTGCAAGGTTGGATCCAATGTTAAGATACACACAGCCACCTGCTGTGCTTGCTCACATAATGCTGTTTTGTTATCCTCAAAACGTGTTCTATAATCACTGTTTTGACCAAGTACAGGAAAACAACTTCAGGCCACAGTGCTGTGGGCAATTACCATCATCTTCTCTCATTACAGAGGTCAAATCCAAAAATGTCAGTAGGCTCTTTGTGGCATGGAGAATTACATGGATATGAAAGCTGGTACACTTTCATAAAACACTTGCTATGTTTTCCAAAAATGTACCCATGCAATTTCACGTGTGAATCCTACCCACTCACTTGCCTAACATCCCACGTCAAAGTTTACACTTTCACAATGTAGAACATACTACAAATTTACCGATTTCAAAGTAGTAATTTTAAATACAGTTCAGCAGATAATTTGTGCAAATTGGTCAATTGAGGTAAAAGTTTATGACATTTCAAGTTTAGCTTTCCTATGAAGTGTTGTGCCCACCTTAATACAGAGAGACAGAGGCTCTATTTTTAATAAGTCTATAGAGTAGTATGCATGTGTATATACAAATACATATATAAATGTATGCCCATAACTACATGTACATATTTCATGCTTTCCCGCTCTCTTTATTAGTAGATTGCATTTTTGATGATTTATATGCATTGTAGACTTTACAAAGATTGTCTCCAACAAAATTAAACAGTGTCCAAAGGTTGTTCAAAAACTTTGTAAAGTTCCACATTCTCTGTTGCTCTATGATCTTTGCCACATTCGTTTCAAAGTAATAACAGCATTAATCATTGTATTATCATCAGTTCTGATTATAGACGGAGCATCTTAGAACCATCTATGTTTTTCTGCAAAACCTAAAATCCATTCTAGACTGGCCTGGAAATAGTTTAAAAAAATAAAATATTTTCATCTAAATACATTGGTTGGTGTTGGAAAATGGGTTATTGGTAAGGGCAGGTAGGTACCTACACTTAGCAATAGGCCACTAACCTCCACTAAGGTCCAGTTAGGTCTCAGTAAATTAACCCCAGCTCAACCCTTGGTAGCTTGGCAACGAGGGTCAAGGCTTAACTTAGGAGACAGAGTGTAAAGCATTCAAATATCACAAAACAGTAATTAAATAAAACACAGGAAACAGTTTAAAAATCCAAAACCAATTTATAAAAATGGAATATATTTTTATCTTTAAAATGACATCAAAACGAATAAAATCGGATGAGGGGAACCGGAGATATGAATTTTTAAAGAATTATTATTTTTTTAGCGCCTAGAAACAAAAAGTGCCAATCGGGTCATCTGGTTGCACATCGACCGGGGCAAAGTCAAAGTTTAAGGCCGACCGCGATGGAGCCCTGCTCGGCTACAGGCTGCTGGAGGCCTCGGTTAAAAGTTTACCTTCATACTTAGCCTTTTTTTCGAAGATTTTCTTCAGCGGGACGAACCTGCCAGTCCAATCCGACCTCCTGGAGCCCTTCTCCGAATACGCGATGCTGGAATCCTCGGTGGAGATTTTTACCTTCGGACTTAGTCGTTTTTTCGAGGTGAAAATCCTTCGACCGGGGTAAACCTGGATCTTGATCCGACGTCCATGGAGCCCTCCTCGGATACGCTGGCTGGAAGGTCCCGGTCAACTTTTTACCTTCGGACTTAGTCTCTTTTTCAGAGATTTTTCTTTACCGGGACGAACCAGCAAATCAGGCCGGGTCGCGGTTGAGGCAAACCGGCTAGAGTTGCTGCGGCGGGTCGGTCCCTCTATGGAGCTTTTTTACAAAAATTCTCCAAACTTCTCCAAACTTCTGGTGCTTCTCCCAGATGTCCTTTTAAGGTTCTTTTGGGGTCCACAGCTCACCCCAAGAGTCCAGCAGTTCTGAGATGGTCCTTGGGGGGTGCGGACTACAACTCCCAGAATGCACCTGGCGCAAACTCCTTTTTGGCCACTGGACAGTGGTCAGCTGGTCGCTTTCTTCAGGAGTTGGTGCAGGGGTCTCTGGTTAGCAATTTTTCACCTGTAGCAAACAGGGAGTCCCTCCTTGAACCAGTTGAAGCCAGGCAAAGTCCTTCTTGTGGTGAAGCCCAAGTGTGCAGCTGGTGCAGTCCTTCTGAGTGCAGGTTCCAGGTGCAGGCCAGGGGTCCAGCAGGGCAGTCCTTCTTCTTCTGTTGTTCTTCCTTGTTGGATGTGGTAGGGAACTGAGGTGTGGGTGCAGGTCTGCCAGTTTTATCCTTGCTCCTGGGTGAAAAGCAGGGGGGTCCTGGTTCTCCAATCAGGTGCAGGGTCATTCCCCCTGTGATGACCACTTCCTGGGAAGTGTGGCAAAAATCAATCCCAGGAGGCAACATTCTCTAAAAATCCATCATGGCTGAATCTGATTTTTGGAGGTTACATCTGGCTGAGCCCACCCACTGGTGTGGCTAAAAATCATAAACACACCCCTCTCCTGCCCTCTCCTAATCTAATCAAGGGGGAACCTAGTTGTCTGGGGTTGCAGGATGTGGGGGTGTTGCTGTTTGCTCCAAAAGTCCTTCTCTGCCTTTGAAGACCAGTTTGGCAGCCCTCTCCCTTCCTGCCTCACCATCTGCTAAGGGGAGATTCCTTTCCACAGTCACATTCCTTTGTGTGAAGCCAGGCCACTTCACACCTCATCAAGGCAGCTTGGCCAAGCTGCTCAGGCTGGCCAATCAGAGCACAGCAGCAAAAACAATGCAGGGCTGAAATTGGCAACTTTTCAGGTAAAGTTTAAAACTCTTTACCTGAAAAAGTTATATTAAATCCAACAACTGGAAGTTGTAGGATTTATTACAACAATTAATTTGATACCAAACTCTTGGTATGCATCATTTAAGGAGACTTTAAAAATTAAAATAAAGTCTCCCCATTTTAGCCTATGAAGGCCATTTACTACAATGAGGGAAAAACTAATTTGGCTGTTTTTACCTCACCAGGGTTTATAAAACTATTTTTATAAAGTCCCAGCTTATAGTTACATGGCACCCAGCCCTAGAGGCACATAGGGCACACCTTAGGGGTGACTTATATGTAAAAATAAGGTAGTTTAAGACTTTGGAACTACTTTAAATTCCAAAGTCGAATTTGCATATAACTTTAATTTAAAAGCAGCCAACAAGGCAGGCCTGCCTTTAAAATGACACTGGGCACCTCAGCAGTGCACATATGGGTGCACTACCTATGCTGTGGTGCCTAAACCTACATTCCCTACCATATACTAGGGACTTATAGGTAGGTTAACTTAGCCAATTATAATTAGCCTAATTTGCATATCCATTTTACACAGAGCACAGGCCCTGGGACTGGTTAGCAGTACCCAGGGCACCACCAGAGTCAGGAAAACACCAGCAAAAAGTGGAAAATGGGGGCAAAAAGTTAGGGGGCCTCTGCAATCAGCCCTGTTTTCTCACACTTGGAATCTCAACATCTGGCATTAATTTTCTGTTTTCCTCTTTGCCGGTGATCTAGTTGTTCCAACTACCAGAAAAGTGTCAACAGTGCAGAAAGCAGGTAACTACTGCATCTCAGTGTAAATAAAGGGATGAATGTTTTATATTATACAGCGACATAGAATCATATGGCATGTAATGTCTCTGATTGTCCTGAAGAAGTTTACAGCTAGCCTTTTCCAGATGTCCTTTGCACAATTGTGCATCTAGGGCCAGATGTAGCAAACGTTTTGCGACTCGCAAACAGCAAAATTTGCTGTTTGCGAGTCGCAAAACGCGTATCCCAATGCAGAAATGCATTTTGCGGGTCGTTACCGACTCGCAAAATGCATTTCAGACTCGCAAATAGGAAGGGGTGTTCCCTTCCTATTTGCGAGTCGCTTTGGGATGCACCACCATTTGCGACCGTATATGCGGTCGCAAATGGCATCGCAGTTACCATCCACTTGAAGTGGATGGTAACCCAATCGCAAATTGGAAGGGGTCCCCATGGGACCCCTTCCAGTTTGTGACTGGAGCCCAAAATATTTTTTCAGGGCAGGGAGTGGTCCAAGGGACCACTCCCTGCCCTGAAAAAAACCGAAAGTAAAGGTTTCCTTAGGGAAAACGGGCTACACTTCAAAAAAAAAAAACTGCTTTATTTAAAAGCAGGTCGCTAACATGGAGGTCTGCTGACGTCAGCAGGCCTCCATGTTAGCGAGTGCCTATACTCGCAATGGGGCCGCAATTTGCGACCCACCTCATGAATATTCATGAGGTGGGTCATTGCGACCCCATTGCGAGTTGCAGTCGGTGTCTGAGACACCGTACTGCATAGAAATTTGCGACTTGCAAATTGCGAGTCGCAGGGACTCGCAATTTGCAAGTCGCAAATTGCTTTCTTGGTACATCTGGCCCCTAGTCCCCTCTATTGTTTGCTTACCGATATCCTGATGGGACCACTCAGAAGGTATCTAGAGTAAATTAGAAATAACTACTTAACAGTATTCATATAAAATATTGTGTTTATTGTATTTGTATCACCAGTTGCTACTTTGTAAGTTTTTTTATATCAAACACTACAACATTCAGACTTAGAGTGTGGACTTTTAAGAAAAAAAACACATTTTTGCTCTGCCCTTAGTGTGTTTCTTTCTCAGGCAAAGAATAAAAGTGCCAGAGCAAATACTGCAAAGTCTGCCAGAGACCAGAATATCATACTGGATTTCTGCGGTAGTTTTAGGTGTGCAGGGACAGCTATTTTTGATATCGCCCTGCTAGGAAAAAAACATGCAGGGATTTTCTTGAATTTTGACACACTACGTATATAAAAATCTTAATATGACGACTCCAAGAAGATACAACCTGTCTGATGTTAGGGATCCTCTTTGATTCTGTTTTTTCCTTGTATGGGATATGGTTGAATGCCAGCAAATTATCAACTTAGCCTCTAAGATGACCTTCAATATGAAAAGCAATGTTTCAGTTTTGTCTACAGTGCACAACTGCTGAACCCCACCTTGGAAGAAAGGAACTTTAGGTCAACTAACATCCTATCCATTTTTTTTTGTTTTCAAGAGGTCATTGAAATTATCTTTATATCATAAGTGTATCTATATTGTTTAGTGCAAATCAGTGTCTCTGTCCCTATGCACTCCACAGTCTGCTGTCTAAGCTTTAATGATATTGTATCATGTTCCTCGAAGGCTTTTTAATAACATGTGTTGTCATCAAATGTAGGACTTTAACTAAAAGTCACTACAGTCTTGAGGTCATCGGACTTCCATTCCTTTCCATTCATATTTCAAAAGTCTTTAAACTTGAGGTATCACTGGGCAGTATGTGGCAGTGCAAACTGCATGCAAATGACATTGGGTGCTTTTTTATTTGCAGTAGTTTAGCTCATGCCATTAAAAGCCTATTTAGATACATTTTAGGTTTAATAACTACTTGTTTGACATCCAATTGCAACCTTTCCTATTACTTCTTGGAAATACTCAACCCAATTTGGCCATTTCAAACTTTCATATGTGTACGCCGTTATTCTGAGGTGTTGTGCAAAGTGCTCAGCTGGTCACTTGAGGAAAATATCACTTGCAACTTTTGATGTCCCTCCAGCCATACGAGAGGTCAGACATCTGAGAAATGCAATCTACTTCTTAGTCTTGCGTGTAAGGGAAAACAAGTAGAGTCATTCAGTGGTCCTGGCAGGTCACAAATACGATGTGCAGTCTGGTTTTGTACTTGCACAGGTCTTAAGAAAATCTAATTTGCAGTCAGTCAAGAGCCACCTTGTTGAAACTAAGAGACAGTGGGTAGGTTGACTCATCAATAGTCCCTGACCAGTGGGTAATAAGTTCCAAGGGCAAACATTCCCTATTTTTCAGCACATTTTGTTTGCGCTATCCCACAGTGTACTATTCTTAGTTAATTCCAGCATGGCAGAATTACTCTGTCAAAGGAATAGGCTCCTGAGCCAAGAGTGTGTATAGGAAAATGGGCGGTTGGCTCTTTCTCAACCAAACAAAATTGGATCTGGGACCATCGCTTCACCTCACTGGATTGGAACCAGGTTGGCTATATTGGTTTCGGGATCCAAGGACACCTTTTCCTCCGGTGCCAGTGGACATGTTACTTTCAACTTGAAAGCTTCACCCTGATCATTTACAAATTATTGAAGATCCTGAACCTTCCCCAGCTCTCCTTTCTTGAAGAGCATGAGTAACATACCTTATAACAGGTTTTCCTACCAAAAGGCTCAAACCATTCTTTCTGGTCTAATAGCAGTTTCACTTCTCATCAAGAATACAGCGCTGAATGGAAAGGAAACAACAGGCCGGCTAATGATAATTAGCGTATTTAAGCTTCAAGCAGACAAATTGTCAGTTAATAGTAGTAGTACAAACTTTATTCGACTTTGGAAGTCATAAAAGTATCAAATAATATACATTTCAGTATGCAATAAATAAGATAACATTTAAATTAAAATAATACAAGGATACATACAATCAGCGAAATTAAGATATCTTTAAAAAAAAATCATAGTTGCAGTCCAATAATAAACTAGATATAAAATTACAACGCTACCTCCACACGCTTTCTTGTATTGAATACGGAGCATAAAAATTTAGCCAAGGTTCCACACATCTCAATAGAGGATAGCACCTGGAGGCTGGCATACGCGGCGTGACACTGAGGCGTGTTGATTATCCTTAAGAGGGGGACTACTAGGCGTTTTCTCTGCTTAGCATAAAATTTACAAAATAGGACCACGTGAATTGTAGTTTGAGGTGACTTTGCATCACATGGACAGGGTTTCAGCGTGGTACTCCAATCGTTCATAGTAGGGAAGGTTCCTAGGCGATGAAATATATCTAACCTTAGTCTGGTGAGAACAAAACGGTTGGGGGGGTTTACCACATTCGACAAAATAAGGCTGTATGCCCTCTGTCGACAAAATGATTTGATTGTGAATGACGGTGGGCTTTTTTGATTCAGCCTACCATCGTGAATCTTCTAGATATCTTAGTACCAGAGCACTCAGGTCCTTCCTAGAGATTTTCCCCAGCGAAGCTAGGTTTGTATAAAAAACTTTGTTTCCCATATTTTTGAAGAATGTCATAATATATCTTAACCAAGGCACCCTTGCTGCGTATGTGGACTTCATGCAGTGAGTCAGGATGGCCTTATTTAGTTCAGTATATTCTGAGGTCCAAACTTTATGCCATAACAGTAATGGTTGAATCTTTATCAAGTCTGTGATGAAGGTGGAGCCCCAGTTCAGAGTGGACAATGTATGATGAAGAACCGTTTGGTACCATAAATAGCTGTCTTATAAAATCATTTTCCACCGTCTGCACTGGAGTACAATTAGTATATCCCCAAATTCCAGACCCGTACATAACGGCCGGGGTGCACTTGGCTTTGTAAATTTTTATCATGTTCGTCGGGTGTAACCACCTATCCTTTTAGAAAAAAGCCTTAAGGCCACCGTTGTTTTGATAAGCTGGGCTTGTTTCATTTTCCTACAGTTAGCCCAGGAGCCCTGTTTGTCAAACATTATGCCAAGATATGAGAAGGTTCGCGCGGTTTCTACCCTCCCATCCGCGGTAGTAATATTATAAGACTTGCCGCGTTTCCCGCCACAGTTCATAATAAACGTTTTTGAGCGATTGATGGTGAGTCCCAATTGTGACATAAATGTGATGCAAGTAGTTAAAAGTTTTTGAAGAGCTAGCGGGGTTCTGACCATTAAAACTGCGTCATCTGCGTAGAGTAGTACCGGGACAGCGCGATTACCTATTGGGGGGAGATCTTTGCAGTCACTAGCCAATACTTTTTCCAAATTATTTATATACATTGAGAACAAGAACGGGGCAAGAACACAACCTTGGCGCACGCCTCTATGTATGCCAAAAGGGTGAGTACATTCCCCTTTTAGCTCACTCTTGCTCGACACCCTGTGTACATTTCACTTATAAACTGAATTATGGCTGGTTCTACCCCCATGTTGCTTAAGATATCCCATAACTTATCATGTAGTACACAGTCAAATGCCGATGTTAGGTCGATAAAAGCCAGATGCAGGTTGCTATCTCTAATCCTTGTATACTTTCCAATAATAATACTTAAGTTCAGGCTTTGCTCCACTGTCCCAATTCCTTTCCGGAAACCATACTGGACATAAGATAAAGCATTCTTTTCTTCCGCCCGTATTTGCAACCTGTTCAAGATAATTCTCCCTACTAGTTTAGCCGCTGTGTCGAACAAGGAGATTGGCCTGTAACAGGCTGGGTTAAGACGATCACCTTTGTTATATTGGAATGATATTGGAGTCTCGCCAGGATGGTAAGGGACCTCGTATGCAGATAGCCCTCAATGTCTGCATCAATACGGGCCCCCATAGCTGGATATTTGCCTTGTATAAATCAATCGGAACGCCATCGGGGCCCGGAGCTTTCCCTGATTTACTTAGAGTTATGGCTTCCTCTACCTCCTCAAGGCTAAATTGCGGGATTATGGTCAGACGTGTACCTTCCTGGAGAACTTGATTGTGTACAGGAACTGTAGGCCTCAAATCGCTATCCAGCGAATATATTTTAGAAAAATATGCAATCCAATCCTCTTTGGAAATTGCTATTTCCATCCTGGGTGAATCTCTGTCCCCAAACACAGGAGAATTGATTGTTTTCCAAAAGAGGATGTTATCTTTTGTACGGCTAGCTGTGTGTAGAGTCTCCCACGGAGATATTTTTAGGGTCAATTTCCTTTCCTTCATTGCTGTTTTGTATTCTTGTCTGCACTGGTGTATGTCTGTTGTAGATTTATTTGGGGCTGTTAGAGCCTTTTTCAGATTCCTATGTGCTTGTCCCGGCTTACCACCTCTGATACTAAGGGCTTCTTTTATGGTTTGCATGATCAATGTAAAAGCACTTAAGCATCGCCCTGGATCTAGATTCTCACTTAAACAGTCTTCAAAAGCGAGCTTGCAGTTACATAATAACTGTTTCAACAGAGACTTGGAGTCTGTCTGAGACCATTTCAGGGTATATCCATTGCGCGTTGCTAATTCAATATCATCTACCAGAGTGGCCCTGTCATCCCTACCTGGTTTGAGGGGAGTTAATGAGAGGTTCAGAGTCTGGGGATAATGGTCACTAATTGCTATGTCGTGCATAGCATAATTCATGAGGTAGTATGCAAAGTGAGTTGACATTAAAACATAATCAATCACAGTATTCGCACCCCTTCCATTGTAAGTTGGTTTAAACTGTGTTTCATCAGAATATAGTTCGTTTACAAAGGATAGGTTATGGATTTGAGCCAGTGAATTCATTGCATCTCCTTGGGTGTTATGAGCAAAATGAAGTCTTAAACCAACACCTTCAGGATCCAAGCCACATACCTTATCTGAGGTTTCTTTACAGGGGTGGACGTTAAAATCGCCGCCCCAGATCATGAAGATCTCACGGTTATTATTTGCACTTATTTTTTTTAGATTATCTCCCATCTCCGTTAGAATATTGGAGAGCTCACCAGGGGCTGCGTTATTATAAAAGTTAATAATGACTAGATGGGTCTTATAATCCAAGTTACCCTCTATCATTTGATAGAACGAGCTCGTAAATTTAATCTCTAGATTCTGTACTCGTAACTTGTTAGAAATATATATACATAGACCCCCTTTTGGTCTACCGTATCTGGACTGAGCGGCTGGCAAGTGAAATGTTTTATAGCCATTAATATGGAGAGGACTTAATAACCATGCCTCTTGGAGACAGATGCATGAATATTCTTCTATGAAGTTCACCTAGGTCTCATTGCCTATCTTGTTCGTTAGACCTGCAATGTTCCAGAACAGTAAAGCTAACTCTGCTTTCTGTTTAGGAATACCATACTGGTTCTTTGATAAACAGGGAGATAGAACACAGTCGGGTGGATGGATTATGTTTCTAGGGGGGCTCCTCTGATTTAAGTAGGATTGAATCCTATTTCTTATAGGGTCCGTTGTGTGAGATGTGTGTTCTTTATTTAAAACCCGCCCTGATTTATATGCTACCTGGGCTAGCTCATCTGAGGAAACTGTCTGATTCTTGTCAAGTCAATCTATATCTTCTAGAGTCGTAAGAGGGTGGAATCTGTTACACCCTGTAAGGGGGTCTGGTGTATTTAGAGATGCTCTTACATGTTGTGGATTTATAAGGTTATACCCCACTGGTCTTTGATAAAAAGAGACCTAAGGGTAGTAGGGAGATACCTTGAGAAGTGACTTGTCTGGCTCCTAGCTCAGAGATAATTCTGTCTACTAAGTTTGGTGAGCTGAATGAGAGGACCACACAATCTCCTTCCAGCACTTTCTTACTGCTTCCTATCCACTTAATTCTTCTAACCAGTTTTATGTCTTTGAAAAGGCGCCCGACCATTCCCGAACTCAGACGAACTCCTGTCCAGTTTAGGGCCTTATTTCTCATGGCCGTCCATGATTCTTGCTGCTGATCGTTTAGGGGTGGGACATTAGCCAAGACCACTACGTAAGGTGTAGCCTCTGGGGGGAGATGTAGTTAGTCACTTGGCAGATGTAGTAAATTCGAGGATTTGGTCCTACTAAAGGTGTTCCTCCCAGAGTTTACATGGGACTGAGTGGTCATTGTCCTAGATGGACTGATGCCTACTCTCTTGAATAGTCTAGGGTTTGAGGTTATTTGTTCAGGAGGAAAATTATAAGCTGTAGTAACGGAGGGTGAAGGCCGGGAAGTTTGATTCAAGTTGGATATTGATGGTTGTATTAATGTTTTTCTTAGGGGGTTTAGATTCGAGTATGTACCGTTTCTCCTATTTTGAAGGGGAAGTTGAGTGTTATTTTCTCGCTCTGGGATCAGTGATGATGTATTAGGATCCTTTAGTACTGGGTATGAATCTTCCCGGTGTAAAGTCTTTATTAATCCTAGGCCTGCCTCAAGATTATTCTCCACCCCCTTTAAACGCTCCAGCATGGAGTTGAGGGTGGCCCTAATGGATGATTTCAGGGTATTTACTAACTCGTGGAGATTTATAAGGAGTGATCTAGTCAGATCTCCTACACTATTTGACGATTTCTTCCGGAGTGGTTTCTTGGGATGTTTTATAACCGGAGTGGTTGTTATATCTATCAATGTTTTTTTTTTTTATTCCTGTCTTCCAGGCCCACCTCCGGTTTTCTTGGTCGTTTAGCAACAGGAGAGAATTCATCCAGGGAGTAAATTATATTAGAGGTATCTCTGATACATCCGTTAGTGTATTTTGCTTCTGTATACTCGTCCCCATGTTCATTAGATAGGGGCTTATTAAGTAGTTCTGGAGTTTCTGGTGGTTCATGGGATTGATCTTTAGACCGCAACATTTTCTCTTCGACATTGGCAATTTGTTTATCTATCAAGCCCATCGACACTGAAATTTATTTTAATATAGAAGTACCATCTTTTAGGTTTGCTGAATTATTTGATTTAAAATGCTTCCTTTTACCCATATTATATCTGGTGACAGGATTCCTGTTTAGGTAATAACGGAGGGGGAAATCAGATAGATTAGCCAGCCTCAAGTCACTGCGCTGCGCTGCCCTAGTTCAGCAGATATTCACAAGAGTCATAGCTTGCTCAAAAGGACTGTTTGTCGTATATAATGGTATGACCTCTCTTGCTCAAGTCACTTATGATACCCTAGGGCCTTGCGCACCCTATCAAGTTGGGCAGGCTAGGCAGGGGAGGAGGGGTCCTAGGCAGCCCTGAAAGAGTGAGGCTTCTTACAGTCCTTTTGCCCTTTAGCCTTAGACCGCAGGGTTAAGAGGTATTGGTCCCAAATACCAAAGATTAAAGAGGGGTGGCCCAGTCCAGTCTCCTCCTGGCGATGACGGGCGCATGACGGGCCCGCCCTTGGCCTGGGCGCCGCCGCCACGCGTCCCGCGATAGCGCGAGCGCGAAGTTTTGTTTAAAGGGCTCCTGCCCCGGCAACCAGTGACGCCTTCCTCCTCGCGGCCAATGCGCTTCCCGCGACAACAGGAGTGCGAAGTTTTGTTTAAAGAGCTCCTGCACCCGGCAACCAGTGACGCCTTCCTCCTCGTCCGTTAATAAATGGTTCTCTTCTGTGTATTTATATAAAATCCAACTACTGCAATTAATTGGAAATGTTTACATCTCCGTCGTTTGAATTATAGCAACCTAAAATATAGTCTAAAACGTACATGTAGCATGACTGAATACATCAAAGCAGACCTCTTTCTGTCAAAAAAGTTTATTTTGACAGATTCACCAGCAGGTTTAAATGCAGCACCAGTCAACCTACCCATGTAGGCCTGAACCCATATTCTGCTTATCAGCCTAGTGAATGACAATGTGTGTGCTATCGTTCACCAGTCATGAATAACGTCCATGTCACTGGTATATCTTCTGCACCATATAATAGGACCTTACTGGTATGTCAAATGGGCAAATTGGTTATTAGCCAATTTTGTCATATTTAAGGGTCAAAGCACATACATTGAGACATGACCAGCAGTTCCTGCGTGTGCAGAGAAGAAAAAACAGAAATACCAGTCAGCAGATGAACAGGTGACCACACAAAAAATGGATTTTCAAACAGTGTTGGAAAAGTGTCATAATGTTACAAATTTCTTAGTAGCACAGGATTCATACTGAGTACTTTAGAAAAATGGAACTGCAGGAAAGGATAACTCCTTTCCTATGTTCCACTTTTAAGTAGTATTTGGTATTGCCATTAGGACATCCATGCAGTACCATTGTTTTGTGCAAGGTTGGATCCAATGTTAAGATGCATACAGCCACCTGCTGTGCTTGCTCACATAATGCTGTTTTGTTAAACTCAAACCTTATTCTATAATCACTGTTTTTACCAAGTACAGGAAAACAACTTCAGGCTATAGTGTTGTGGGCGATTACCATCATGTTCTCTCATTACAGAGGTCAAATCCAAAAATGTCAGCAAGCTCTTTGTGGCATAGAGAACTACATGCATATGAAAGCTGGTACACTTTCATAAAACACTTGCTATGTTTTCCAAGAATGTACCCATGCAATTTCACGTGTGAATTCTACCTGCTCCCTTGCCTAACATCCCAGGTCAAAGTTTACACTTTCACCGTTTAGAACATACTACAACTTTGCCAGTTTGAAAGTAGTAATTTTAAATACAGTTCAGCAGATAATTTGTGCAAATTGGTAAATTGAGGTAAAAGTTTATGAAATTTCAAGTTTAGCTTTCCTATGAAGTGTTGTGCCCACCTTACTGCAGAGAGACAGAGGCTCTATTTGTAATAAGCCTATATAGTAGTATGCATGTGAATATACAAATAGATATATAAATGTATGCCCATAACTACATGTACATATTTCATGCTTTCCCGCTCTCTTTATTAGTAGAGTGCATTTTTGATGATTTATATGCATTGTAGACGTTACAAAGATTGTCTCCAACAAAATTAAACAGTGTCCAAAGGTTGTCCAAAAACTTTGTAAAGTTCCACATTCTATGTTGCTCTATGATCTTTGCCACATTTGTTTCAAAGTAATAACAGCATTAATCATTGTATTATCATCAGTTCTGATTATAGACGGCGCATTTTAGAACCATCTTTGTTTTTCTACAAAACCCAAAATCCATTCTAGACTGGCCAGGAAATAGTTGAAAAAAGTTAAATATTTTTATCTAAATGCATTGCTTGGAATCTCTACATCTGGCATTAATTTTCTGTTTTCCTCTTTGCGGGTGATCTAGTTGTTCCAACTACCAGAAAAGTGTCAACAGTGCAGAAAGCAGGTAACTACTGCATCTCAGTGTAAATAAAGGGATGAATGTTTTATATTATACAGCGACATAGAATAATATGGCATGTAATGTCTCTGATTGTCCTGAAGAAGATTACAGCTAGCCTTTCCCAGATGTCCTTTGCACAATTGTGCATCTAGTCCCCTGTAGTGTTTGCTTACCGATATCCTGATGGGACCGCTCAGAAGGTATCTAGAGTAAATTAGAAATAACAGTATTCATATAAAATATTGTGTTTATTGTATATGTATCAGCAGTTGCTACTTTGTAAGTCTTTTGATATCAAACACTACAACATTCAGACTTAGAGTATGGACTTTTTAGAAAAAAAAACAAATTATTGCTCTGTCCTTAGTGTGTTTCTTTCTCAGGCAAAGAATTAAAGTACCTGAGCAAATACTGCAAAGTCATCCCGAGACCAGAATATCATACTGGATTGCTGCGGTAGTTTTAGGTGTGGATGGACAGCTATTTTATATATATCCCTGCCAGGACACAAACATGCAGGGATTTTCTTGAATTTTGACACACTACGTATATAAAAATCTTAACATGATGACTCCAAGAAAATACAACCTGTCTGATGTTAGGGATCCTCTTTGATTCTGTTTTTTCCTTGTGTGGGATATGGTTGAATGCCAGCAAACTATCAAACCATCAACTTAGGGGCATATTTATGCTCCGTTTGCACCACAATCAGTGCAAACGTTGCCCCATATTTAAACTCTGACGCCTGAGCCCGCGGACGACAAAATTCCGCCGTGTGCGTCATTTCTTGGATGCGGCAACCCGCCCTGCATTAATGATTTGCAGGGTAGGCGTTCCCGTCCAAAAAACGACGTAAACTGCTGTGCGTCTTATTTATGCTTCCGGGCAAAAATGACTCTCGGCAGGGAGGCGGAGCAAAATAATGACGCACAGCCCGATGTGCGTCAAAATTTAACGCCTGGGTCAGAGCAGGCGTTTAAATGGGGCAAACACACCTGTATTTAATCAGAACACACAGAACAAACAGCAGAGCAGCAACAGGGAGAAATGGAGGTGATTCTTATCCAGCGTGCACGTAGACGCAGAGCCCAGCAGCAACAACAGCAGCTACCACAACACCAGCAGGGACCCCAAAGGCAGCGTAGAAGGCAGGAGAGGATATTCCGCCCAAGAACAACCCTGCATGGCCTCAGGGAACACGACATCATACAGAGGTACCCGTTGAACTGGCAGGCCATTCAGCAGCTGCTGCGCAACATTGAACCGCAGTTGGCCCCCACTTTAGTGACACCCCACACCATCCCAACAGAAACAAAGCTGCTTGCCGTACTTCACCTGCTGGCAAGTGGCTCATTTCAAACAACTGGTGCCCTGGTTGGCGGAATATCACAACCATCATTCTCTGCATTTCTGCCAAAAGTACTGGATGCCATCATTCGCCTGACACCCCTTCCCATCTGCTTCCCTAACACACTGCAGAAGCAGCAGGAAACAAAACAGGGGTTCTACCTCATCAGTTTCTTCCCACACGTCCTTGGTGCAATCGACTGCACACACGTACGCCTTGTGCCACCTGCTGCAACAGAACACCTCCACCGCAACAGGAAGCACACACATTCAATCAACGTGCAGGCCATAGTCGATCACCAGGGATTGATCACCAACATCGTGGCAAAATATCCTGGGAGTGTACATGACTCATTCATCTTCCGTCACTGCACCATCAACCAACACTTCCAGGATGGACGGTATGGCAATGGGCTACTTGTTGGTAAGTACAGAAACCTACTTATATACACACTGCACATCAACCCTCTAGGACACACAACACATACACCACAACAGCAACATCTAGACAGGAACACACTGAGATCCTGACATCACTAGCCATGTTTCTTAACTCACCATTGAACCTGTCACACATCGGAATTTACTGTACAGGCTAATGTGAAGACATTAATGAGTGTGGTTGCCTATATGTCACCTTGCAAATTGTAAGTGTCCCAATGACCTTTACATTAATACATTGCATACGTTTCAAGGTATGGGATGTACAGGGTACTTTGATATGAACGTGTTAACAACACTTACAATTTTAAATGTGCATGGAACTATCATCTCACCCTCAGTGAAGACACACGGACACCTGTATCACAAGTCACAATGCTAGGGAGGGCACACTGTACTGCAAATCCCAAAACATACTGCTGACAAACGGTTATCAGACAAACACTTGCTCAGGCAAGGAAACAAAACAATGCAGATGGTATAGCCTACAAGTATAGGATGTCACATTAGTACACAGAAGAGTCAGAGACAACACAAGACAACTACTGCCATTAAAGGTCTTTTCAATAGTGCCAGCTACATCTACATGATCCCATTCTGTGTTATTCTTTCAGCTTATCAGGGTTATGGCATCCAGCCATGGCTAATAACACCATTTGGGAACCCGAGTACTGCTGCAGAGCGGGCATACAACGAGGCCCATAAGAGGACACGCAGCATTGTCGAGCGGACCTTTGGGATCCTCAAGTCAAGGTTCCGCTGCCTTGACATCACTGGCGGTAGCCTACTATATTTCCCTGAGATGGTCTGTAGGATCATACTCACATGTGCAATATTGCACAACATTTGTGTAAAAAGGAACATTCCCCTCCTCGAACCAGACCCATACATGTCTGAAGACGAAGAAGAGGAGGATGCTGGCCTGCAACCGGAGGGCAAACACGGCTGCTGGAGTGCGTAGGCGCCAACACATTGTAAATAATTTCTTTGCATAATTATCACCATCACCACTTAATGCACTATTGTAAATAAACACCACATCATGGTTTGGCCTATTCATTTCTGCCCACCTTTAGCTTGAAATATCAGAAGAAGAATGTCGTCTCATTGAGCAATAATGATATAACAATCATCACACAAAACAAATACACCACACATGTAATGGCCACCATACAATGGTCAAATACACACACAATGTAAATGACAGACATCCTGTACAGTTCACCTTTGAAGGGCAATAGCTGAGGACCACACATAAGACTCACATACATGTAGTAAACATGGATCATCGCAGCAGATGGCACACAACTAAAACACCATCACTCAACTAGGGGAAAACAGGCCTCATACATCAGGCAGTTCACATGCTAATGCTTCAGGAACAGGAATGTAGTACTAGACTCTTGCCAACAGTAATTCCAAATACTTACTATCATTGCAATGACTATCTGTCACTAGAGTTACACATAAGCAGAACATACACAGCACAAGTGCTACACCTATGACAAGCATCCAGCACATCACATCCCATCTACATGTCAGCCCTTTTCTAAAAACATTACACACACTTTCAGATGCTCACACCCCACCTGTCTGAAGAGGACCCTGGAATGCCGATTTGTGTACACTGAGATTCCCTCATCTACACACACACACACTCACAAGAGTCATCCAGTGTGCCACATCCTTTCCTATGCCTATCATTGTCATAGTACCATCTCACTGCATGGAACTCAGGTCATATAATACACTGGCTTGGATTTTTTGAGGCCTGGAATCACCTGTAGATTGATTCTTCTGTGAAAGGTACTGCAGGCTAATTATCAGCAAATCCCATCTGACAGGACTAGTGAGCCACTGATGGAGGCCACACCAGTGATCACCTCCATGCACACCACCCAAATGTACATGCCCGTCCCTGCTGATGCCTCCTACTGCATACATGTTTGAATTTGAGCTATTACATCATTAAGCTTTGACACTAATGTTGCCGTAGAAAACTTTATCAGGGTTCACTTGTCACCTTCAAAACAACACAGGACATAAACAGTGTGACATCTCAACTGTCTACTGCTCCCTCTGACCAGTCCTAGTCAGAACACTTGATCATGTAATTACTGAAAGAACTTGCTCCTGATTGACCCAGCATCCTGTCAGCCTGACTGGCACCTGTCCGTGGGTCACTCTACAGATACCTGGGGTCCACCTATGGACCACACGTGCTGTCCAAAACCTCTTGTACCTCAGACACTAATTTGTCATTAGTCTCATCAATGTATACTCAAATACATAGTATTGCATCATCTGACTGTTATTTGCATCCGATTTGTGACAGTGCCCTTGAATAGCCAAATCTTGGCCCTTCCGTTGTCTGGCCCTCATTAATGCCTAAACTACAAAGTGTGACAGTGGACCAGGACCATAGTGTATGATGGTGTAAATGGCCTCCATCAAAACCAGCAACCTCAGATAATATCCATGAAAAGTCAACAGATATGAGGACCCTGACTGTTCAAACGCTGAGTAACATTGTTCAAATGATAAAGATGAGTCATGTGTGTCGAATACCAGCCATTTACTTCTGCACAGAGGCTATGATGTTTCCTGATACATTACCATCCACAGAGGCCAACTGGAGTACAAATGTTGCAATGACACATGCCGGATCCAGACACCTGAGACATTCTCTCACTCAGCACACCAAGGTTGCCCAGTTGAAAGTCTCATTACACGTTTTCAGTGACAGGGTGGGACCATCCATGTGTAGGTGACCATGTCCTCTATGGCTTCTCTCAAATTTTGCTACAAACAATACCCAATAGAAACAAGATTAGCTGCCACTAACTCATGCGGAGACCTGGAAGTTACAGTAACAACATACACCCTGACAGTTGATACTGGATCAATATTGGACCACACACATGTACATGTACCATCCAATCAACAAAATATTTGCAAGCAGCCGATCACAGTAGTGTCCCAGTTGTAACCTAGCAGGAAGAATGAAACATGCCACTAAACCAGATAATGCATAAAGGGCCACATACATCAACAACCTATTTGCTATCATGACATGAGGAACGTTGAGATTTTGCAAAAAATATCAATGCAAAATGGTATGTCAGATTTCTCCAAAGAATCAATAGGGCAAATGTAAAATGGGCAAATGGGATTACAGAATGGCAAACAGTGAATCATACCCTATTTGCTTCCATGAGCCTGCTGCTGAAGGTTTAGCATTACTGAATTTGGGAAACCCTTGGATAAATTTGCAAGTCTGGAAGAGCAAACCCTATGGTGCTGGGGGCCTAAGTCCACCTCTACTGCCCCCCAAATATACATTATTTATGCACATGTGAAGCACACACATGCATAAGGCGCATGTGTGCCCTACGTGTCAAAAGTAAAACACATTTAAGATACATTAACTCGTAATTAGGACATGGTTACCCCTTAAAAAAGTGTAGGCGACAATTGCACTACCTATTTGGTCTTTATATAATTTTGATTACCGTGATAAATGTGGACACATTTTTGCTAAGGAATACATCCTGGTATCCCATTCATATTTTGAAAATAGACATCAGCAATTACCCACATATGTGTACAATTATGACTAATATCCATTCTGACCAATCATTACCATTGCACTGTGAATACCTTCTATACATCCTATAAGGGACATATGCCATAGCTAACCCCAAATGTGTATCACTTAGCACCGTTTGGTCATGACAAAATTCATTTCTCAATTTGACAAATGAAAGACATATTTGTCATAATGCGTCATATTTCCACGCATACAGCTTGTGCGTCATAATTTTTGACGCACAGGAGTGCAGATAATATTGAGTCAAAAAATTATTACAAAAATAGATATCATAATATCCTGCATAACATGGCCTAATTTTTTTCCATAATGCGTCATATTTCCATGCATACAGCTTGTGCGTCATAATTTTTGACGCACAGGAGTACAGATAATGCAGAGTTAAAAATATTTTTCATATTTAGATATCATATTTTCCAGCGGCTTAATTTTCAACTCTAGAACTGTCAAATATGCCTCAAACAAATATAATAGACCAATGAAGATTTTTTTTTTGACTCTGTATTATTTGCACTCCTATGCATCAACAAATATGACGCACAAGCTGTATGCGTGAAAAAATTACGCATAGCGGGGAAAAAAACGGCAGCCATCTTATGCAGGATGTGATGTAATATGATATCCTGTTTACAGAATCTGTACAGTGGGTGTACTTTCACTTTCACTTTGCAGTCTCAGATTATTCTAGACTGTGTGGCTGTGTGGAAAGTGTTGTCCTGTGTATTAGTGCTTTTGTGTCCAGTGTACCATCTCAATTGTGCTTTTGTCATCAATGTCTTGTTGTTGAATACTGTCTGAGTCTGTGTTGTATTATTTTGTCAAGTCCAGTGTTTTATTTATTGTCTGTGGGAGTCTGTTGTGGGTACTGTAATATAGGGGTTAGTTGGGCTCTTCTTCTTAAGTTGTCTTTCACCACTCTACCTTTCCCCATTTCCCCCTTTGCCTTTTTCTACAACTTTTTCCCCTTTGTCAGTGCTGACATGTCTGGTAGGCCATGGCTTTCCAGGATGGGTGAGGAGGAATTGGGGGGATTTATATGGCTTGTTTGCCATTTCATCCCACTCATGCTGGAGGCTGGGGGTAGGGTGATACAGGGGTATCACACAGAGGCCCGTAAAGTCCGGTGGGGGAAGGTGTGCCATCACTTGGTCCGTGTATATGGTAGCCAAAGGAATGACCATCAACTGAAGCACCGCTGGGCTGATCTGATATCCAGGGAGCAAGATCTGCTGGACCACCTGGGAATCAGGATTGGTGGCCATGTTGGTGAGTACAGATCAATTACATGTGCACAATTTAAAGCTGTGTGGCGACATGTGATGATTGTTACCCAATCTGCCAGATAAGTAGCTGACTGTGTGTAATGCTAGGGAAACCTACTGGGTAATTGGTGCACAATGTGAAGGAAGACAAATGCTAGCAGTCAGTTAGCTCATGTTTTCTACACATACCGGTTGCCTGTAGCAGTATGTAATGTAGTGCTGCCTTTGTGTCAGACAAGCGACACATTAATGACGCAACTAGGACTCTACAGGTCACAATATCCAGTGAAAAATGGATGTTGAAACATCATACCTACATATGTAGACGCCATAGCTAGACTGACATTTGTAAACCCTACATGATGCTATAAATGAGTGCTGCCTTCACGTCAATTGAAGTTAGCAATGTTGTCCACACATATGTCACATGTCTGTCTGGTTGGTGTGTATGGAAAATTACCACATAGGCTGTTTGAGTTTGAGAGGTCATGCAGGCCTCAAGTAACCAGCTTTTGGATGTCTCTCTTGGATGCACATGATGTGATGAATGCACCCCTATATTCGACTGTCCAGGCCACTGCATGTGTGTAGTAGGGTGTGTAACTGTAGCAGGAGACTCATCCAATGTAAATGTTGCTCATGAATAATTCCATGCAGTATGAGAATGTGTGAAAGGGTTTCATTACTCATGTCATATTCTCACATTGTCTTTGTAATTGCAATTGTTTGTCAGTGCACTGATTCTGAGTATATTCTTCCTTCCATGCTTTACAGGTGGACCTACACCGTACACAGTGGAAGAGGTGGCTCATTTTGAGGACCCCGACACCTACAGTGAGTGTTGCATGTGTGCTATTATTAATGTTTGCTGGCGATGCATGATGGACTACTGTGTGTTCAACAGAATTCAAGGTTTGATGCGCTGCCCATTCATTAGTATTGTTCCATTAGTGGGATTTCAGTTATCACTTCATTTTGAGTTGACCTATGCTTATCCATTTCTCAGATTTTGGGACTGTAGGCCATTTTAGTAGGGCCCGCTATGGGGAATGGGGTGAGTCATGTGGAATACACTGGTTAATGTAAGAGTTGCTCTGGGACTTGTTTTGGACTGAGTCTGCATGTCAGACTGACATTCTCCCAGATAGCTTCTGCAAATGGCTTGTCTGAAATCTGCTGCTTCCCTAGTTAACGATGGACTGAGTACACTGTAGGTTGTATCTTCCGGGGGCATGTACTTCCGCAAGTTGTACTAGAAGTGTGTGGGACTAGAGTGCAATGGCCTAGGTGTACATTCTACTCATGATCATGGGTGTTCTTGCTCCTCTGTGTCTGTAGAAAAATATGCCTCACTGGTAGTATGTGATGTTGGCCTAAGTCAGTACATTTTTACATGTGTGGACCTTGGATAGGACAAGGTTTAGCTGACTCCGATTTGTTGATAACCCTTCACTGGTGGTGTGTGTGTGGAGGCAAAAACTTGTTGAGCTTTCTATACACTCCTGGGTGTGCATTGATTATGGGATTGTTGGATGTTCTTCCCACCCCCCCTCAAAGTCAGCCATGTGTTTGGGAATAGGGTACCTAGGACTGTAGCAACCAGTATGTTACACATACTTGTGACCATTTGAAACTTTGTTTTGAACCTGGTGTACACACTCGGTTATGGCACATGAGTTCTATACTAGCAAATCCAATTACAAATCGCAGATATTGAGGGTTGTGATTGTTATCACATACACTGACATATGTAGTCCAGGCAGTAGGCGGAGGAGGTGCAGCCATAATGTCAGCTGCATTACTAATTATTTTGATGATAAGTTTAGGCTGATGTCACCCATCATGTAGAGACATGTGTATGCTAGGTGTGAGATGCCCTTTGTATGCATGCTTCCCATGTACTTCCTCTGAGACTTTCAATGATCTATGTGGTGATATGAGCTGTTACAACTACAGTAAAAGTAATTTCGAATTGACCCATTGTGCTATTCCACCCAATGCATTTCCTATGGTAAATAGTTGCCCTTTCTCTTCACAGCTGCAAACATGAGTGCCACACAGAAGAATGAATTTGAGAGGCGGGCCATGAGATACCGGCATATCCTGCAGGTACAGTCGGGGTTCCGACGGATGGCCCGAAAATACCAGGCGGATCGGGCCTCCGGAGCATGGTGGGCCTCACCACAGGGTGGCTCAACGTTGCCCAGTACAGCCACCACCACCACAACCACCAGTTCTCCCCAAGTGGCCACAGCAACGGCAGGGACAGTTGTCCCTGCCTCTGCAGCACGACCTGGACCCAGCAATATCAGAGCTGCAGGACAGTCCAGTAGGCTACAAACAACTCCCACACAGAGCACCTCTGCCAGCACACAGACAGCAGCAGCACCTCCAATTGACCCTGTGGCACTCCAGGCTTTAGACTGCAAAATGGACAAGTTCATTCGGAAGGTGGACAAGCTGAGCCAGGATGTGGCGTACATAAAGAAGCGGGTCAGGTCCATCAGGCGGACCCTACGGAGGGCCAACCTCTAGGACTTATATGGTCTATTTTAATGTATCCCTCCCCTCTCTCCTCTTTCCTTTTTATCATGATAGGTGGGTTTTGGGGATTAGTGTTAGGTTAGTATAGGTTGTTAGCTTAGTTAGTGTTAGGGTAGGAGGGTGGGGGGTCCTTATTCTTTCTATTTTTCATTTTTGAGTGTGTGGGTGGGGGTCAATGTTAGGATTCCTGTCTGTTTAGAAAAAAAAAATAACAAAAAAATTAAAAAAAATCATTAAAAAATACAAACAAATATATGATTGTTTAGGATAGTATAGTATGTGTGTAGGTTAGTATGTGTTGCCCTGCATGTGTCCTGTCTCATAATGGTGGGTGGGGGGTTGATGTTTAGATCGATTTGTTATTTGTGTAGAGTAAGTTTAGCTTAGGTTAGTTAGGGACAGTTGTGGGTTAGGAGTAGTCAGGTTAGATTAGTGTAGGTATGACTTTTCCTTTAGTTGCCTCTGGTGTGAATACTTATGAATAAATATATAGTTAACCCTTTGCATTATGTGTTAACTGCTACTTGATCATGGCCTTGCCATCAGTGTAGGTGATTGCTGTTCTATGACATTTGTGTCCTATGCTACACACCGAAGAAAAAAGAGGTTTAAAATGGCAGCTACACCTGTGCTAACTTGGTAAGTATCCACCATTTGATAGAACCACCATTTGGAGTTTACATGGATCAGAAAGGATTAGTGTTGATGAGTATGTTTTCTACATCACAAAGTATGCTTCCAGACTTGGTATTGTGGGTAATTTATTAGGTCGGACTGCAGTGTGATGTTCAGGGACATCTTTGTAGATGAGGTGTTGTTAACACTCTTGTCTTCTTGTCTTCATTACTGACATAGATCATGTGTGCAACAATTTAGCATGACTTCCCTCTTGGAAGTATACTCAGAAAGGGTGATTGATGTTGTGTTTAGTTGTGTTTGCTTATATTAGACTGCATAATTTAATGTTTTAATATTGCATGGTGCCCACATTTATCAGCCACCATTAGTTGACTTTGATTGCTATTGATGGAGCATTATTCTGTCCAACACAGCATGATTGTGTGTGGTTTCTCCCTTCATCAGTTATTCTCCTCAGGATGGTCAGGCTATGATGCAATCCTGGCCACTGCACAGATGTATCATACTACATGATGTCAGGACAGTTGTATTGACAAGCTACATGGGCACTTTTGAGTTATCTACTGCACAGTTGATGTGTCAAATTACACAGAGACATATTAGGTGTGCAAGTGCTATTTATTGATAGGTGCTGTAGTGCAAAATGTACATTGTCAATGTTTGCTGAGTCTGTTCTAGTGCATTGTTACATGGTGATCCTACAGAAGTGGGTGTGGATGATGCTCCTGACATGCTGGGGTGATGTTACCAACAGTGGAGAGGGACAGGATTTGCCGATTAGTAGGAGAGAGACATTCACTGGCAATGCTGACAAGTCATACAGTGGTAAGCAGAACAGTCATTGAGTATAGTTATAGTGAGACTGGCAAATTGACAAAACGTAGGACCTTGGTCAAAGTAGGCCATGGTGCAGGGACTAGTGTTTCCGGGTACTCTTCCGTGTGAATGTGATCTGTTCCATGTCTTCTTCTTCTGAGGTGTGTGTTGCCTGCTTTGTCCTTGTTGTTGTTGGTTGTGAAGGGGCAACACACACCTCAGTGTTAGAAGATGTGGAGTCAGACATCCCGGTGGCTGCTCCCTGTGAAGATCTTAAGGGCAGTACTGCAGCAAGGAGGGACTGCTGGTTTTTGAGAATAGCAGCTACATCACGATGGTAGGCAGCGAGGCCGGCCCTGAGGGAGTCATGATTGCATTCGGGCATGCAGTGGAAAGTTTGGGGTGCGAGGTGTTGTGGCAACTCCCTTACTGCAGTGGTGAATTCCTTTATAGTTTCTTGTAGTCCTTGCAGTATGGATGTTAGGGCTTGCATAGCTGCTGCCTGATCTGCAGATGACATCATGCACGAGCGCACCCCCTCAAGGCTGGCTGCCATATTTTGCATTGCCATCCGCACCTCCTTGGCCAGCTCCCGCTGTTCTCCAACTACAGTTCTTTCAAAGCTGGTGCCAGTGTCGTCAGAGTCCTCAGCTGTGTAGGAGCTGGCAGGTCTTGCAATTGGGGTGGTGGGTGGTTCTTCTGTGATGGCTGCTTGTTCTGTGCTCCTCCTTGTGACTGAAGGTGGGGTCTGGAGGGTTTCAAGGACCTTTTGGATGGTCTCCTGGGGAATGTTTATGGGCTCGTCATCCATGTCATCAGGGAAATCAGGGACAGGCATATCGGCAGGAGATCCATGTTCCTCTGCAATGAAACAGGGTACAATTAGTGTGTCTGTGTTGTGACAATTTTTACGTAACATGCCAGCCTTTTGATGAATTTACTTTGTGATCTTGTTTGGTATTGGTACCTGCTGTCCTTCATTTGGGCATTGTTATAGGCCTATGGCCCACCTGTGTGTCACATGTATGATATTGAGTTATCAGACTTGTCTGCCTAATCGCCTCTAGGTGTTGCTTTGTACCAAATAGGGAATAGCCATCTTTTTGTCCTACTCGACCCTCCGTGTATATCTATTCTTATGGTGAGACCTTTCACTGGCTGTGGTTGTTCTGATTGCCTGGCAGCACACTTGCCTCTCAGGACCTGCCCCAATCCCTGATTGTTCACATTGACTTAATTGTAATTGACATGTGGCATATCCTATGCATGGCAATGTTATGATGTGATATGGATGTAGACATTGTTAATGTGTCCTGCTGATGTTGGGTAATGTGTGTTACATTGGATTGCCCTGTTTATCGTATCAATGTCCTATTTGGTCCTCTGACTGTGCAGGTGTATTTCAGTGACCAGTTGCATGTGTCCCCTCCTCAATGCTGTTGTCTGAGCAGTATGACATTTGTGATGTTGCCTTGTTAGCCAGGCACGTGAAGGACCCTGACATATGCAGCATGTGTGTGTCCTTAGTGCTGTGTCGCTCCTATTCCTGTTTACTTTGGCTGATGTCTGTGACAACTATGGGCATTGACATATGAGTGTACTGGGGCCTTTGTCTTGTTTCAGGAGATTGTTGCAGATGTCATCCTCACCCCCTAATTTAGCTATGTATGTTCCATGGGGAGGTTACTGCCATTGGCTACTATAGCTGCACAGAGATCAGAGGTGTTAGTGGCAACTGTTGTTGCAGTTACATTGCAGTTGTTGTTTTGGCTAGTGGATTGCTGATAGGGCCCTAGTTAATGTAGGAGATATTTTGGCTGACGAGTGTCAGGATGTTTGACGTAGTGGCCTTCCCTTCTGTCGAGGCTTTCCCTTAGCTCCATTGTTGTCATGACAGGATGCCCCCATGGGACTGTTGTTGGTGTTGTGTTATGTTGTGCCCCAACTTCTGTATGTGCAGGGCATGCCCCCCTGCCATACCCCTTTACCCATGCCACTCCATGTATATGCTGACTTACATGCAATGTGTAGTAGGTATTTCCCCCTGCTTACAGTCAACATTATTATATTTTAAATCCCCATGCAACTTACCCTGCATGTGCGTTGTCTCCTGGTAGTCTGCGCTGTCCTGTCCTTGAATCCCTCTGACGATCTCCTCAGGGATGATGGCTGCGACCATCTCCTTCATGTGGTCCAGGGCCTCCTGGTGTGCTGAACTCCCACCTCCAGTCTGCAGTGCAGCCTTCCTGTTCCTGGCCATTTTTTCCTTTGTCCTACGTTTGCAGTCATGCCAGCGTTTCTTACACTCAGTGACTGTCCTGCGTACTTCAGCCACACTGTTGATCTTGTCAACAATTTGTTGCCATATGGCCTCTCTCCTACTGATTGGCAACTTAGAGGTGATGAACAGTTGGTGCTGGTGTTCCGTCACCTCTTTAACCAGGATTTCCTGCTCCTCTGCACTGAAGCGACACTTTCTTTTTTTTCTATATATGTCCTGGTTCTTGTATGGATCATCCTGGCTGGTTCCTGGTCTGCTGTCATCTTCCTGGGGTCTGTAGTGGCATCTGGGATCCATTTTGGCTCTCAAAATGAAAGGGCAGTGTTCGCGGGTATTTTTGACGCTATTGCGTCAAAAGAAACGGCGCATATCCGGGTTGCGGTGTCGTAAATCGACCCACAGTCATTTACGTCGCGCTAACGTAGTTTTCCTTTACGACTTGACGCCGCGATGTGCGTAAAAAAAAATGACTCCCACCTGTTGATTGCACCGCCGTGCGTCAAAGTATAAATTTGACGCCCGCACGGCGCATCGAAATGGCGTTAGCCAGCGGTAACATTTTTGACACAACACTGCGGCGGTGCAGCTTTGCGTCAAAAAGTATAAATATGGCCATAAGCCTCTAAAATGACCTTCAATATGAAAAGCAATATTCCAGTTTTGTCTACAGTGCACGACTGCTGAACCCCACCTTGGAAGAAAGGAACTTTAGGTCAACTAACATCCTATCCATTTTTTTCGTTTTCAAGAGGTCCTTGAAATTATCTTTTATCATAATTGTATCTATATTGTTTAGTGCAAATCAGTGTCTCTGTCCCTATGCACTCCACAGTCTGCTGTCTAAGCTCTAATGATGTTGTATCATGTTCCTCGAAGCTTATTAATGACATATGTTGTCACCAAATGCAGGACTTTAACTAAAAGTCACTACAGTCTTGAGGTCATCGGACTTCCGTTCCTTTCCATTCATATTTTAAATGCCTTTAAACTTCAGGTATCAGTGGGCGGTATGTGGCAGTGCAAACTGCAAGCAAATGACATTGGGTGCTTTTTTATTTGCAGTAGATTAGCTCATGCCATTATAAGACTATTAAGATACATTTGAAGTTTAATAACTACTTGTTTGACATCCAATTGCAACCTTTCCTATTACTTCTTAGAAATACTCAACCCAATTTGGCCATTTCAAACTTTCAAATGTGTACGCCGTTACTCTGAGGTTTTGTGCAAAGTGCTCAGCTGGTCACTTGAGGAAAAGATCATTTGCAACTTTTGATGTCCCTCCAGGCATACAAGAGGTCAGACATCTGAGAAATGCAATCTACTTCTTAGTCTTGCGTGTAAGGGAAAACAAGTAGAGTCATTCAGTGGTCCTGGCAGGTCACAAATACGAGGTGCAGTCTGATTTTCTACTTGCACAGGTCTAAATAAATTGTCATTTGCAGTCAGTCAAGAGCCACCTTGTTGAAACTAAGAGACAGTGGGTAGGTTGACTCAACAATAGTCCCTGACCAGTGGGTAATAAGTTAGAAGGGCAAACATTCCCTATTTTTCAGCACATCTTGTTTGCGCTATCCCACAGTGTACTATTCTTAGTTAATTCCAGCATGGCAGAATTACTGTGTCACAGGAATATGCTCCTGAGCCAGGAGTGTGGATAGGAAAATGGGCGGTTGGCTATTTCTCAACCAAACAAAATTGGATCTGGGACCATCTCTTCAACTCACTGGATTGGAACCAGGTTGGCTATATTGGTTTCGGGATCCAAGGACACCTTTTCCTTCGGTGCCAGTTGACATGTTACTTTCAACTTGTAAGCTTCACCCTGATCCTTTACAAGTTATTGAAGATCCTGAACCCTCCCCAGCTCTCCTTTCTGGAAGAGCATGAGTAACATACCTTATAAGAGGCTTTCCTACCAAAAGGCTCAAGCCATTCTTTCTGTTCTAAGACCAGTTTCACTTCTCATGAAGAATACAGCGCTGAATGGAAAGGAAACAACAGGCCGGCTAATGATAATTAGCGTATTTAAGCTTCAAGCAGACAAATTGTCAGTTAATAAATGGTACTTTCCTGTGTATTTATATAAAATCCAACTACTGCAATTAATTGGAAATGTTTACATCTCCGTCGTTTGAATTATGGCAACCTTAAATATAGTCTAAAACGCACATGTAGCGTGACTGAATATATCAAAGCAGACCTCTTTCTGCCAAAAAAGTTTATTGACAGATTCACCAGCAGGTTTAAATGCAGCACCAGTCAACCTACCCATGTAGGCCTGAACCCATATTCTGCATATCAGCCTAGTGAATGACAATGTGTGTGCTTTCGTTCACCAGTCATTAATAACTTCCATGTCACTGGTATATCTCCTGCACCATATAATAAGACCTTACTGGTAAGTCAAATGGGCAAATTGGTTATTAGCAAATTTTGTCATATTTAAGAGTCAAAGCACATACATTGAGACATGACCAGCAGTGCCTGCGTGTGCAGATAAGAAGAATCAGAAATACCAGTCAGCAGATGAACAGGTGACCACACAAAAAATGGATTTTCAAACAGTGTTGGAAAAGTGGCATAATGTTACAAATTTCTTAGTAGCACAGGATTCATACTGAGTACTTTAGACAAAAGGAACTGCAGGAAAGGATAACTCCTTTCCTATCTTCCACTTTTAAGTAGTATTTGGTATTGCCATTAGGACATCCATGTAGTACCCGTGTTTTGTGCAAGGTTGGATCCAATGTTAAGATGCACACAGCCACCTGCTGTGCTTGCTCACATAATGCTGTTTTGTTATCCTCAAAACTTTTTCTATAATCACTGTTTTTACCAAGTACAGGAAAACAACTTCAGGCCACAGTGCTGAGGGCAATTACCATCATGTTCTCTCATTACAGAGGTCAAATCCAAAAATGTCAGTAGGCTCTTTGTGGCATAGAGAACTACAAGCATATGAAAGCTGGTGCACTTTCATAAAACACTTGCTATGTTTTCCAAGAATGTAACCATGCAATTTCACGTGTGAATTCTACCCACTCACTTGCCTAACATCCCACGTCAAAGTTTAACCTTTCACCATGTAGAACATACTACAAATTTACCAGTTTTTAAGTAGTAATTTTAAATACAGTTCAGCAGATAATTTGTGCAAATTGGTCAATTGAGGTAAAAGTTTATGAAATTTCAAGTTTAGCTTTCCTATGAAGTGTTGTTCCCACCTTAATACAGAGAGACAGTAGCTCTATTTGTATAAAGTCTACATAGTAGTATGCATATGTATATACAATTAGATATATAAATATATGCCCATAACTACATGTACATATTTCATGCTTTCCCGCTCTCTTTATCAGTAGAGTGCATTTTTGATGATTTTTATGCATTGTAAACATTACAAAGATTGTCTCCAACAAAATTAAACAGTGTCCAAAGGTTGTCCAAAAACTTTGTAAAGTTCCACATTCTCTGTTGCTCTATGATCTTTGCCGCATTCGTTTCAAAGTAATAACAGCATTAATCATTTTATTGTCATCAGTTCTGATTGTAGACGGAGCCTTTTAGAACCATCTATGTTTTTCTACAAAACCCAAAATCCATTCTAGACTGGCCTGGAAATAGTTGAAAAAAATAAAATAGTTCCATCTAAATACATTGCTTCAAATCTCAACATCTGGCATTCATTTTCTGTTTTCCTCTTTGCGGGTTATCTAGTTGTTCCAACTACCAGAAAAGTGGCAACAGTGCAGAAAGCAGGTAACTACTGCATCTCAGTGTAAATAAAGGGATGAATGTTTTATGTTATACAGCGACATAGAATCATATGACTTGCAATGTATCTGATTGTCCTGAAGAATTTTACAGCTAGCCTTTTCCAGATGTCCTTTGCACAATTGTGCATCTAGTTCCCTCTATTGTTTGCTTACCGATATCCTGAGGGGACCGCTCAGAAGGTATCTAGAGTAAATTAGAAATAACTACTTAACAGTATTCATAGAAAATATTGTGTTTATTGTATATATATCACTAGTTGCTACTTTGTAAGTTTTTTTATATCAAACACTACAACATTCAGATGTAGAGTATGTACTTGTTGAAAAAAAACAAATTCTTGCTCTGCCCTTAGTGTGTTTCTTTCTCAGGCAAAGAATTAAAGTACCTGAACAAATACTGCAAAGTCTGCCAGAGACCAGAATATCATACTGGATTGCTGCGGTACTTTTAGGTGTGGAGGGACAGCTATTTTTTATATCTTCCTGCTAGGACACAAACATGCAGGGATTTTCTTGAATTTTGACACTCTACGTATATAAAAATCTTAATATGATGACTCCAAGAAAATACAACCTGTCTGATGTTAGGGATCCTCTTTGATTCTGTTTTTTCTTTGTATGGGATATGGTAGAATGCCAGCAAATTATCAACTTAACCTCTAAGATGACCTTCAATATGAAAAGCAATGGTCCAGTTTTGTCTACAATGCACGACTGCTGAATCCCACCTTGGAAGAAAGGAACTTTAGGTCAACTAACATCCTATCCATTTTTTTTTGTTTTCAAGAGGTCCTTGAAATTATCTTTATATCATAAGTGTATCTATATTGCTTAGTGCAAATCAGTGTCTCTGTCCCTATGCACTCCATAGTCTGCTGTCTAAGGTCTAATGATGTTCTATCATGTTCCTCGAAGGCTTATTGATAACATCTGTTGTCACCAAATGTAGGACTTGAACTAAAAGTCACTACAGTCTTGAGGTCATCGGACTTCCTTTCCTTTCCATTCATATTTTAAATCTCTTTAAACTTGAGGTATCAGTGGGCAGTATGTGGCAGAGCAAAGTGCATGCAAATGACATTGGTTGCTTTTTTATTTGCAGTAGATTAGCTCATGCCATTAAAAGCCTATTAAGATACATTTTAAGTTTAATAACTACTTGTTTGACATCCAATTGCAACCTTTCCTATTACTTCTTGGAAATACTCAACCCAATTTGGCTTTTCAAACTTTCAAATGTGTACGCCGTTATTCTGAGGTTTTGTGAAAAGTGCTCAGCTGGCCACTTGAGGAAAAGATCACTTGCAACTTTTGATGTCCCTCCAGCCATACAAGAGGTCAGACATCTGAGAAATGCAATCTACTTCTTAGTCTTGCGTGTAGGGGAAAACAAGGAGAGTCATTCAGTGGTCCTGGCAGGTCACAAATAGGAGGTGCAGTCTGATTTTCTATTTGCACAGGTCTAAATAAATTGTCATTTGCAGTCAGTCAAGAGCCACCTTGTTGAAACTAAGAGACAGTGGGTAGGTTGACTCATCAATAGTCCCTGACCAGTTGGTAATAAGTTCCAAGGGAAAACATTCCCTATTTTTCAGCACATCTTGTTTGCGCTATACCACACTGTACTATTGTTAGTTAATTCCAGCATGGCAGAATTACTCTGTAATAGGAATAGGCTCATGAGCCAGGAGTGTGTATAGGAAAATGGGCGGTTGGCTCTTTCTCAACCAAACAAAATTGGATCTTGGACCATCTCTTCACCTCACTGGATTGGAACCAGGTTGGCTATATTGGTTTCAGGATCCAAGGACACCTTTTCCTCCGGTGCCAGTTGACATGTTACTTTCAACTTGTAACCTTCACCCTGATCCTTTACAAGTTATTGAACATCCTGAGCCCTCCCCAGCTCTCCTTTCTTTAAAAACATGAGTAACATACCTTATAACAGGTTTTCCTACCAAAAGGCTCAAGCCATTCTTTCTGTTCTAAGAGCAGTTTCACTTCTCATCAAGAATACAGCGCTGAGTGGAAAGGAAACAACAGGCCGGCTAATGATAATTAGCGTATTTAGGCTTCAAGCAGACAAATTGTCATTTAATAAATGGAACTTTCCTGTGTATTTATATAAAATTCAACTACTGAAATTAATTGGAAATGTTTACATCTCCGTCGTTTGAATTATAGGAACCTAAAATATAGTCTAAAACGTACATGTAGCGTGACTGAATATATCAAAGCAGACCTCTTTCTGTCAAAAAAGTTTATTTTGACAGATTCACTAGCAGGTTTAAATGCAGCACCAGTAAACCTACCCATGTGGGCCTGAACCCATATTCTGCTTATCAGCCTAGTGAATGACAATGTGTGTGCTTTCGTTCACCAGTCATTAATAACGTCCCTGTCACTGGTATATCTCCTGCACCATATAATAAGACCTTACTGGTAAGTCAAATGGGCAAATTGGTTATTAGCCAATTTTGTCATATTTAAGGGTCAAAGCACAAACATTGAGACATGACCAGCAGTGCCTGCGTGTGCAGAGAAGAAGAATCAGAAATACCAGTCAGCAGATGAACAGGTGACCACACAAAAAATTGATTTTCTAACATTGTTGGAAAAGTGGCATAATGTTGCACATTTCTTAGTAGCACAGGATTCATACTGAGTACTTTAGAAAAAAAGGAACTGCAGGAAATGATAACTCCTTTCGTATGTTCCACTTTTAAGTAGTATTTGGTTTTGCCATTAGGACATCCATGCAGTACCCATTTTTTTTGCAAGATTGGATCCAATGTTAAGACACACACAGCCACCTGCTGTGCTTGCTCACATATTGCTGTTTTGTTATCCTCAAAACTTGTTCTATAATCACTGTTTTGACATTGTACAGGAAAACAACTTCAGGCCACAGTGCTGTGGGCAATTACCATCATGTTCTCTCATTACAGAGGTCAAATCCAAAAATGTCAGTAGGCTCTTTGTGGCATAGAGAACTACATGCATATGAAAGCTGGTACACTTTCATAAAACACTTGCTATGTTTTCCAAGAATGTACCCATGTAATTTCACGTGTGAATTCTACCCGTTCCCATGGCTAACATCCCACGTCAAAGTTTACACTTTCACCATGTAGAACATACTACAAATTTACCAGTTTCAAAGTAGTAATTTTAAATATAGTTCAGCAGATAATTTGTGCAAATTGGCCAATTGAGGTAAAAGTTTATGAAATTTCAAGTTTCGCTTTCCTATGAAGTGTTGTGCCCACCTTAATACAGAGAGACAGAAGCTCTATTTGTAATACGTCTATATAGTAGTATGCATGTGTATATACAAATAGATATATAAATGTATGGCCATAACAACATGTACATATTTCATGCTTTCCCGCTCTCTTTATTAGTAGGGTGCATTTTTGATGATTTTTATGCATTGTAAACATTACAAAGATTGTCTCCAACAAAATTAAACAGTGTCCAAAGGTTGTCCAAAAACTTTGTAAAGTTCCACATTCTCTGTTGCTCTATGATCTTTACCACATTCCTTTCAAAGTAATAACAGCATTAATCATTGTATTGTCATCAGTTCTGATTATAGACAGAGCATTGTAGAACCATCCATGTTTTTCTACAAAACCCAAAATCCATTCTAGACGGGTCTGGAAATAGTTTAAAAAAATAAATATTTTCATCTAAATACATTGCTTGGAATCTCAACATCTGGCATAAATTTTCTGTTTTCCTCTTTGCGGGTGATCTAGTTGTTCCAACTACCAGAAAAGTGGCAACAGTGCAGAAAGCAGGTAACTACTGCATCTCAGTGTAAATAAAGGGATGAATGTTTTATGTTATACAGCGACATAGAATCATATGGCATGTCATGTCTCTGATTGTCCTGAAGAATTTTACAGCTAGCCTTTTCCAGATGTCCTTTGCAAAATTGTGCATCTAGTCCCCTCTATTGTTTGCTTACCGATATCCTGATGGGACCGCTCAGAAGGTATCTAGAGTAAATTAGAAATAACTACTTAACAGTATTCATATAAAATATTGTGTTTATTGAATATGTATCACCAGTTGCTACTTTGTAAGTTTTTTGATATCAAACACTACAACATTCAGAAAACACTTGCTATGTTTTCCAAGAATGTACCCATGCAATTTCACATGTGAATTCTACCCGTTCCCATGCCTAACATCCCATGTCAAAGTTTACACTTTCACCATGTAGAACATACTACAAATTTACCAGTTTTTAAGTAGTAATTTTAAATACAGTTCAGCAGATAATTTGTGCAAATTGGTCAATTGAGGTAAAAGTTTATGAAATTTCAAGTTTAGCTTTCCTATGAAGTGTTGTTCCCATTTTAATACAGAGAGACAGAGGCTCTATTTGTAATAAGTCTATATAGTAGTATGCATATGTATATACAAATAGATATATAAATATATGCCCATAACTACATGTACATATTTCATGCTTTCTCGCTCTCTTTATTAGTAGGGTGCATTTTTGATGATTCATATGCATTGTAAACATTACAAGGATTGTCTCCAATAAAATTAAACAGTGTCCAAAGGTTGTCCAAAAACTTTGTAAGGTTCCACATTCTCTGTTGCTCTATGATCTTTACCACATTCGTTTCAAAGTAATAACAGCATTAATCATTGTATTATCATCAGTTCTGATTATAGACGGAGCATTTTAGAACCTTCTATGTTTTACTACAAAACCCAAAATCCATTCTAGACTGGCCTGGAAATAGTTGAAAAAAATAAAATAGTTTCATCTAAATACATTGCTTCAAATCTCAACATCTGGTATTCATTTTCTGTTTTCCTCTTTGTGGGCGATCTAGTTGTTCCAACTACCAGAAAAGTGGCAACAGTGCAGAAAGCAGGTAACTACTGCATCTCAGTGTAAATAAAGGGATGAATGTTTTATGTTATATAGCGACATAGAATCATATGGCATGTGATGTCTCTGATCGTCCTGAAGAATTTTACAGCTAGCCTTTTCCAGATGTCCTTTGCACAATTGTGCATCTAGTCCCCTCTATTGTTTGCTTACCGATATCCTGATGGGACCGCCCAGAAGGTATCTAGAGTAAATTAGCAATAACTTCTTAACAGTATTCATATAAAATATTGTGTTTATTGTATATGCATCACCAGTTGCTACTTTGTAAGTTTTTTTATATCAAACACTACAACATTCAGAGATAGAGTATGTACTTTTTAGAAAAAAAACAAATTCTTGCTCTGCCCTTAGTGTGTTTCTTTCTCAGGCAAAGAATTAAAGTACCTGAGCAAATATTGCAAAGTCTGCGAGAGACCAGAATATCATACTGGATTGCTGCGGTAGTTTTAGGTGTGGAGGGACAGCTATTTTTGATATCTCCCTGCTAGGACACAAACATGCAGGGATTTTCTTGAATTTTGACACTCTACGTATATAAAAATATTAATATGATGACTCCAAGAAAATACAACCTGTCTGATGTTAGCGATCCTCTTTGATTCAGTTTTTTCCTTGTATGGGATATGGTTGAATGCCAGCAAACTATCAACTTAGCCTCTAAGATGACCTTCAATATGAAAAGCAATGGTCCAGTTTTGTCTACAGTGCACGACTGCTGAACCCCACCTTGGAAGAAAGGAACTTTAGGTCAACTAACATCCTATCCATTTTTTTTTTCAAGAGGTCCTTGAAATTATCTTTATATCATAAGTGTATCTATATTGTTTAGTGCAAATCAGTGTCTCTGTCCGTATGCGCTCCACAGTCTGCTGTCTAAGCTCTAATGATGTTGTATCATGTTCCTCGAAAGGCTTATTCATTACATGTGTTGTCACCAAATGTAGGACTTGAACTAAAAGTCACTGCAATCTTGAGGTCATCGGACTTCCTTTCCTTTCCATTCATATTTTAAATGTCTTTAAACTTGAGGTATCAGTGGGCAGTATGTGGCAGTACAAAGTGCATGCAAATAACATTGGGTGCTTTTTTATTTGCAGTAGATTAGCTCATGCCATTAAAAGCCTATTAAGATACATTTTAAGTTTAATAACTATTTGTTTGACATCCAATTGCAACCTTTCCTATTACTTTTTGGAAAAACTCAACCCAATTTGGCCATTTTAAACTTTCAAATGTGTGCGCCTTTATTCTGAGGTTTTGTGCAAAGTGCTCAGCTAGTCACTTGAGGAAAAGATCACTTGCAACTTTTAATGTCCCTCCAGCCATACAAGAGGTCAGACATCTGAGAAATACAATCTACTTCTTAGTATTGCGTGTAGGGGAAAACAAGTAGAGTCATTCTGTGGTCCTGGCAGGTCACAAATATGAGGTGCAGTCTGATTTTCTATTTGCACAGGTCTAAATAAATTCTCATTTGCAGTCAGTCAAGAGCCACCTTGCTGAAACTAAGAGACAGTGGGTAGGTTGACTCATCAATATTCCCTGACTTTTGGGTAATAAGTTCCAAGGGCAAACATTTCCTATTTTTCAGCACATCTTGTTTGCGCTATCCCACAGTGTACTATTCTTAGTTAATTCCAGCATGGCAGAATTACTCTGTCACAGGAATGGGTTCCTGAGCCAGGAGTGTGTATAGGAAAATGGGTGGTTGGCTCTTTCTCAACCAAACAAAATTAGATCTGGGACCATCTCTTCACCTCACTGGATTGGAACCAGGTTGGCTATATTGGTTTCAGGATCCAAGGACACCTTTTCCTCCGGTGCCAGGGGACATGTTACTTTCAACTTGTAAGCTTCACCCTGATCCTTTACAAGTTATTGAAGAGCCTTTGCCCTCCCCAGCTCTCCTTTCTTTAAAAACATGAGTAACATACCTTATAACAGGGTTTCCTACCAAAAGGCCCAAGCCATTTTTTCTGTTCTAAGAGCAGTTTCACTTCTCATCATGAATACAGCGCTGAATGGAAAGGAAACAACAGGCCGGCTAATGATAATTAGCGTATTTAAGCTTCAAGCAGACAAATTGTCAGTTAATAAATGGTACTTACCTGTGTATTTATATAAAATCCAACTACTGAAATTAATTGGAAATGTTTACATCTCCGTCGTTTGAATTATAGCAACCTGAAATATAGTCTAAAACGCACATGTAGCGTGACTGAATATATCAAAGCAGACCTCTTTCTGTCAAAAAAGTTTATTATGACAGATTCACTAGCAGGTTTAAATGCACCACCAGTCAACCTACCCATGTAGGCCTGAACCCATATTCTGCTTATCAGTCTAGTGAATGACAATGTGTGTGCTTTCGTTCACCACTCATTAATAACTTCCATGTCACTGGTATATCTCCTGCACCATATAATAAGACCTTACTGGTAAGTCAAATGGGCAAATTGGTTATTAGCCAGTTTTGTCATATTTAAGGGTCAAAGCACAAAGATTGAGACATGACCAGCAGTGCCTGCATGTGCAGAGTAGAAGAATCAGAAATACCAATCAGCAGATGAACAGGTGACCACACAAAAAATGGATTTTCAAACAGTGTTGGAAAAGTGGCATAATGTTACAAATTTCTTAGTAACACAGGATTCATACTGAGTACTTTAGAAAAAAGGAACTGCAGGAAAGGATAACTCCTTTTCTATGTTCCACTTTTCAGTAGTATTTGGCATTGCCTTTAGGACATCCATGCAGTACCATTGTTTTCTGCAAGGTTGGATCCCATGTTAAGATACACACAGCCACCTGCTGTGCTTGCTCACATATTGCTGTTTTGTTATCCTCAAAACTTGTTCTATAATCACTGTTTTGACCAAGTACAGGAAAACAACTTCAGGCCACAGTGCTGTGGGCAATTACCATCATGTTCTCTAATTACAGAGGTCAACTCCAAAAATGTCAGTAGGCCCTTTGTGGCATAGAGAACTACATGCATATGAAAGCTGGTACACTTTCTTAAAAAACTTGCTATGTTTTCCAAGAATGTACCCATGCAATTTCACGTGTGAATTCTACCCGTTCCTATGCCTAACATCCCACGTAAAAGTTTACACTTTCACCATGTAGAACATGCTACAAATTTACCAGTTTCAAATTAGTAATTTTAAATACAGTTCAGCAGATAATTTGTGCAAATTGGTCAATTGAGGTAAAAGTTTATGAAATTTCAAGTTAAGCTTTCCTATGAAGTGTTGTGCCCACCTTAATACAGAGAGACAGAAGCTCTATTTGTAATACGTCTATATAGTAGTATGCATGTGTATATGCAAATACATATATAAATGTGCGCCCTTAACTACATGTACATATTTCATGCTTTCCCGTTCTCTTTATTAGTAGAGTGCATTTTTTATGATTTTTATGCATTGTAAACATTACAAAGATTGTCTCCAACAAAATTAAACAGTGTCCAAAGGTTGTCCAAAAACTCTGTAAAGTTCCACATTCTCTGTTGCTCAATGATCTTTACCACATTCGTTTCAAAGTAATAACAGCATTAATCATTGTATTGTCATCAGTTCTGATTATAGATGGAGCATTTTAGAACCATCTATGTTTTTCTACAAAACCCAAAATCCATTCTAGACGGGCCTAGAAATAGTTGAAAAAAATAAATATTTTCATCTAAATACATTGCTTGGAATCTCAAAATCTGGCATTAATTTTCTGTGTTCCTCTTTGCGGGTGATCTAGTTGTTCCAACTACCAGAAAAGTGGCAACAGTGCAGAAAGCAGGTAACTACTGCATCTCAGTGTAAATAAAGGGATGAATGTTTTATGTTATACAGCGACATAAAATCATATGGCACGTGATGTCTCTGATTGTCCTGAAGAATTTTACAGCTAGCCTTTTCCAGATGTCCTTTGCAAAATTGTGCATCTAGTCCCCTCTATTGTTTGCTTACCGATATCCTGATGGGACCGCTCAGAAGGTATCTAGAGTAAATTAGAAATAACTACTTAACAGTATTCATATAAAATATTTTGTTTATTGTATATGTATCACCAGTTGCTACTTTGTAAGTTTTTTGATATCAAACACTACAACATTCAGACCTAGAGTATGGACTTTTAGAAAAAAAACAAATTATTGCTCTGCCCTTAGTGTGTTTCTTTGTCAGGAAAAGAATTAAAGTACCTGAGCAAATACTGCAAAGTCTGCCAGAGACTAGAATATAATACTGGATTGCTGCGGTAGTTTTAGGTGTGGAGGGACAGCTATTTTTGATATCTTCCTGCTAGGACACAAACATGCAGGGATTGTCTTGAATTTTGACACTCTACGTATATAAAAATCTTAATATGATGACTCCAAGAAAATACAACCTGTCTGATGTTAGAGATCCTCTTTGATTCTGTTTTTTCCTTGTATGGGATATGGTTGAATGCCAGCAAACTATCAACTTAGCCTCTAAGATGACCTTCAATATGAAAAGCAATGTTCCAGTTTTGTCTACAGTGCACGACTGCTGAACCCCACCTTGGAAGAAAGGAACTTTAGGTCCACCAACATCCTATCCATTTTTTTTTTTTTCAAGAGGTCCTTGAAATTATCTTTATATCATAATTGTATCTATATTGTTTAGTGCAAATCAGTGTCTCTGTCCGTATGCACTCCACAGTCTGCTGTCTAAGCTCTAATAATGTTGTATCATGTTCCTCGAAGGCTTATTAATAACATGTGTTGTCACCAAATGTAGGACTTTAACTAAAAGTCACTACAGTCTTGAGGTCATCGGACTTCCGTTCCTTTCCATTCATATTTCAAATGTCTTTAAACTTGAGGTATCAGTGGGCAGTATGTAGCAGTGCAAACTGTATGCAAATGACATCGGGTGCTTTTTTATTTGCAGTAGATTAGCTCATGCCATTAAAAGTCTATTAAGATACATTTTAAGTTTAATAACTACTTGTTTGACATCCAATTGCAACCTTTCCTATTACTTCTTGGAAATACTCAACCCAATTTGGCCACTTCAAGCTTTCAAATGTGTACGCCATTATTCTGAGGTTTTGTGCAAAGTTCTCAGCTGGTCACTTGAGGAAAAGATCACTTGCAACTTCTGATGTCCCTCCAGCCATACAAGAGGTCAGACATCTGAGAAATGCAATCTACTTCTTAGTCATGCGCGTAAAGGAAAACAAGTAGAGTCATTCAATGGTCCTGGCAGATAACAAATACGAGGTGCAGTCTGATGTTCTACTTGCACAGGTCTAAAACAATTCTCACTTGCAGTCAGTCAAGAGCCACCTTGTTGAAACTAAGAGACAGTGGGTAGGTTGACTCATCAATAGTACCTGACCAGTGGGTAATAAGTTCCAAGGGCAACCATTCCCTATTTTTCAGCACATCTTGTTGGTGCTATCCCACAGTGTTCTATTCTTAGTTAATTCCAGCATGGCAGAATTACTGTGTCACAGGAACATGCTCCTGAGCCAGTAGTGTGTATAGGAAAATGGGCATTTGGCTCTTTCTCAACCAAACAAAATTGGATGTGGGACCATCTCTTCAGCTCACCGGATTGGAACCAGGTTGGCTATATTGGTTTCGGGATCCAAGGACACCTTTTCCTCCGGTGCCAGTTGACATGTTACTTTCAACTTGTAAGCTTCACCCTGATCCTTTACAAGTTATTGAAGATCCTGAACCCTCCCCAGCTCTCCTTTCTGGAAGAGCATGAGTAACATACCTTATAACAGGTTTTCCTACCAAAAGGCTCAAACCATTCTTTCTGTTATAAGAGCAGTTTCACTTCTCATCAAGAATACAGCGCTGAATGGAAAGGAAACAACAGGCCGGCTAATGATAATTAGCGTATTTAAGCTTCAAGCAGACAAATTGTCAGTTAATAAATGGTACTTTCCTGTGTATTTATATAAAATCCAACTACTGCAATTAATTGGAAATGTTTCCATCTCCGTCGTTTGAATTATAGCAACCTAAAATATACTCTAAAACGTACATGTAGCGTGACTGAATAGTTTAGCTTTCCTATGAAGTGTTGTGCCCACCTTAATACAGAGAGACAGAGGCTCTATTTGTAATAAGTCTATATAGTAGTATGCATGTGTATATACAAATAGATATATAAATGTATGCCCATAACTACATGTACATATTTCATGCTTTCCCGCTCTCTTTATTAGTAGATTGCATTTTTGATGATTTATATGCATTGTAGACATTACAAAGATTGTCTCCAACAAAATTAAACAGTGTCCAAAGGTTGTCCAAAAACTTTGTAAAGTTCCACATTCTCTGTTGCTCTATGATCTTTGCCACATTCGTTTCAAAGTAATAACAGCATTAATCATTGTAATATCATCAGTTCTGATTATAGACGGAGCATCTTACAACCATCTATGTTTTTCTACAAAAACCAAAATCCATTCTAGACTGGCCTGGAAATAGTTGAAAAAAATAAAATATTTTCTTCTAAATACTTTGGTTGGTGTTGGAAAATGGGTTATTGGGAAGGGCAGGTAGGTACCTACACTTAGCAATAGGCCACTAACCTCCACTTAGGTCCAGTTAGGTCTAAGTAAATTAACCCCAGCTCAACCCTTGGTAGCTTGGCAACGAGCGTCAAGGCTTAACTTAGGAGACAGAGGCCCTCATTCTGACCTTGGCGGGCGGCGGAGGCCGCCCTCCAAAGTCCCGCCGTCAGGTTACCGTTCCGCGGTCGAAAGACCGCGGCGGTAATTCTGACTTTCCCGCTGGGCTGGCGGGCGGACGCCTTCAGACCGCCAGCCAGCCCAGCGGGAAAGAGGCTTCCACGATGAAGCCGGCTCGGAATCGAGCCGGCAGAGTGGAAGCTGTGCGACGGGTGCAGTTGCACCCGTCGCGTATTTCACTGTCTGCGCAGCAGACAGTGAAATACATGTAGGGGCCCTCTTACGGGGGCCCCTGCAATGCCCATGCCAGTGGCATGGGCACTGCAGGGGCCCCCAGGGGCCCCGCGACCCCCCCTACCGCCATCCGGATCTCGGCGGTCCGACCGCCGGGATCTGGATGGCGGTAGTGGGGGTCGGAATCCCCGCGGCGGTGCAGCAAGCTGCGCCGCCGCAGAGGATTCAATGGGGCCGCGGTACACTGGCGAGACCCTGCCAGTGGTGCCGGTCCGACCGCGGCTTTACCGCCGCGGTCGGAATCCCCATTGGAGCACCGCCGGCCTGTCGGCGGTGCTCCCGCGGTCCTCCGCCCTGGCGGTCAAAGACCGCCAGGGTCAGAATGAGGGCCAGAGTGTAAAGCATTCAAATATCACAAAACAGTAATTAAATAAAACACAGGAAACAGTTTAAAAATCCAAAACCAATTTGTACAAATTGAATATATTTTTATCTTTAAAATGACACCAAAACTAATAAAATCGGATAAGGGGAACCGGAGATATGAATTTTTAAAGAATTTTCTTTTTTTTTAGCGCCTAGAAACAAAAAGCGCCAATCGGGTCATCTGGTTGCACCTCGACCGGGGCAAAGTCAAAGTTTAAGGCCGACCGCGATGGAGCCCTGCTCGGCTACAGGCTGCGGGAGGCCTCGGTTAAAAGTTTACCTTCACACTCAGGGGGTCATTCTGACCCTGGCGGCCGGTGGCCGCCAGGGCCACCGACCACGGGAGCACCGCCAACAGGCTGGACGTGCTCCCACGAGCATTCTGACCGCGGCGGTTCAGCCGCGGTCAGAAGCGGCAAGTCGGCGGGCTCCCGCCGACTTACCGCTGCTCGGGGGAATCCTTCATGGCGGCGGAGCGCGCTCCGCCGCCATGAGGATTCTGACAGCCCCTACCGCCATCCTGTTCATGGCGGGAAACCCGCCATGAACAGGATGGCGGTAGGGGGTGCCGCGGGGCCTCCGTAAGAGGGCCCCTACAAGTATTTCACTGTCTGCTTGGCAGACAGTGAAATACGCGACGGGTGCAAATGCACCCGTCGCACCTTCCCACTCCGCCGGCTCGATTACGAGCCGGCATCCTTGTGGGAAGGTCGTTTTCCCCTGGGCTGGCGGGCGGCCTTTTGGCGGCCGCCCGCCAGCCCAGGGGAAAACTTGAAATACCCGCCGCGGTCTTTTGACCGCGGCGCGGTATTTTGGAGGGCGGAATTCTGGCGGGCGGCCTCCGCCGCCCGCCAGAATCAGAATCAAGCCCTTAGTCTTTTTTTCGAAGATTTTCTTCAGCGGGACGAACCTGCCAGTCCAATCCGACCTCCTGGAGCCCTTCTCCGGATACGCGATGCTGGAATCCTCGGTGGAGATTTTTACCTTCGGACTTAGTTGTTTTTTCGAGGTGAAAATCCTTCGACCGGGGTAAACCTGGATCTTGATCCGACGTCCATGGAGCCCTCCTCGGATACGCTGGCTGGGAGGTCCCGGTCAACTTTTTACCTTCGGACTTAGTCTCTTTTTCGGAGATTTTTCTTTACCGGGACGAACCAGCAAATCAGGCCGGGTCGCGGTTGAGGCAAGCCGGCTAGAGTTGCCGCGGCGGGTCGGTCCCTCTATGGAGCTTTTTTACAAAAATTCTCCAAACTTCTGGGGCTTCTCCCAGATGTCCTTTTAAGGTTCTTTTGGGGTCCACAGCTCACCCCAAGAGTCCAGAAGTTCTGAGATGGTCCTTGGGGGGTGCGGACTACAACTCCCAGAATGCACCTGGTGCAAACTCCTTTTTGGCCACTGGATAGTGGTCAGCTGGTCGCTTTCTTCAGGAGTTGGTGCAGGGGACTCTGGTTAGCAATTTTTCACCTGTAGCAAACAGGGAGTCCCTCCTTGAACCAGTTGAAGCCAGGCAAAGTCCTTCTTGTGGTGAAGCCCAAGTGTGCAGCTGGTGCAGTCCTTCTGAGTGCAGGTTCCAGGTGCAGGCCAGGGGTCCAGCAGGGCAGTCCTTCTTCTTCTGTTGTTCTTCCTTGTTGGATGTGGTAGGGAACTGAGGTGTGTGCGCAGGTCTGCCAGTTTTATCCTTGCTCCTGGGTGAAAAGCAGGTTGGTCCTGGTTCTCCAATCAGGTGCAGGGTCATTCCCCCTGTGATGACCACTTCCTGGGAAGTATGGCAAAAATCCATCCCAGGAGGCAACATTCTCTAAAAATCCATCATGGCTGAATCTGATTTTTGGAGGTTACATCTGGCTGAGCCCACCCACTGGTGTGGCTAAAAATCATGAACACACCCCTCTCATGCCCTCTCCTAATCTAATCAGGGGGCACCTAGTTGCCTGGGGTTGCAGGATGTGGGGGTGTTGCTGGTTGCTCCAAATGTCCTTCTCTGCCTTTGAAGACAGGTTTGGCAGCACTCCCCCTTCCTGCCTCACCATCTGCTGAGGGGAGATTCCTTCCCACAGGCACATTCCTTTGTATGAAGCCAGGCCACTTCACACCTCATCAAGGGAGCTTGGCCAAGCTGCTCAGGCTGTCCAATCAGAGCACAGCAGCAAAAACAATGCAGGGCCGAAATTGGCAACTTTTCAGGTAAAGTTTAAAACTCTTTACCTGAAAAAGTTACATTAAATCCAACAACTGGAAGTTGTAGGATTTATTACAACAATTAATTTGATACCAAACTCTTGGTATGCATCATTTAAGGAGACTTTAAAAATTAAAATAAAGTCTCCCCATTTTAGCCTATGAAGGCCATTTACTACAATGAGGGAAAAACGAATTTGGCTGTTTTTACCTCACCAGGGTTTATAAAACTATTTTTATAAAGTCCCTGCTTATAGTTACATGGCACCCAGCCCTAGGGGCACATAGGGCACACCTTAGGGGTGACTTATATGTAAAAATAAGGTAGTTTAAGACTTTGGAACTACTTTTAATTCCAAAGTCGAATTTGCATATAACTTTAATTTAAAAGCAGCCAACAAGGCAGGCCTGCCTTTAAAATGACACTGGGCACCTCAGCAGTGCACCTATGGGTGCACTACCTATGCTGTGGTCCCCAAACCTACATGCCCTACCATATACTAGGGACTTATAGGTAGGGTAACTTAGCCAATTATAATTCGCCTAATTTGCATATCCATTTTACACAGAGCACAGACCCTGGGACTGGTTAGCAGTACCCAGGGCACCACCAGAGTCAGGAAAACACCAGCAAAAAGTGGAAAATGGGGGCAAAAAGTTAGGGGGCCTCTGCAATCAGCCCTGTTTTCTCACACTTAGAATCTCAACATCTGGCATTAATTTTCTGTTTTCCTCTTTGCGGGTGATCTAGTTGTTCCAACTACCAGAAAAGTGTCAACAGTGCAGAAAGCAGGTAACTACTGCATCTCAGTGTAAATAAAGGGATGAATGTTTTATATTATACAGCGATATAGAATCATATGGCATGTAATGGCTCTGATTGTCCTGAAGAAGTTTACAGCTAGCCTTTTCCAGATGTCTTTTGCACAATTGTGCATCTAGTCCCCTCTATTGTTTGCTTACCGATATCCTGATGGGACCGCTCAGAAGGTTTCTAGAGTAAATTAGAAATAACTACTTAACAGTATTCACTTAAAATATTGTGTTTATTGTATATGTATCACCAGTTGCTACTTTGTAAGTTTTTTGATATCAAACACTACAATATTCAGATTTAGAGTATGTACTTTTTAGAAAAAAAACAAATTCTTGTTCTGCCCTTAGTATGTTTCTTTCTCAGGCAAAGAATTAAAGTACCTGAGCAAATACTGCAAAGTCTGCCAGAGACCAGAATATAATACTGGATTGCTGCGGTAGTTTTAGGTGTGGAGGGGCAGCTATTTTTTATATCTCCCTGCTAGGACACAAATATGCAGGGATTTTCTTGAATTTTGACTCTCTACGTATTTAAAAATCTTAATATGATGACTCCAAGAAAATGCAACCTGTCTGATGTTAGGGATCCTATTTGATCCTGTTATTTCCTTGTATGGGATATGGTTGAATGCCAGCAAACTATCAACTTAGCCTCTAAGATGACCTTCAATATGAAAAGCAATGGTCCAGTTTTGTCTACAGTGCACGACTGCTGAACCCCACCTTGGAAGAAAGGAACTTTAGGTCAACTAACATCCTATCCATTTTTTTTGTTTTCAAGAGGTGCTTGAAATTATCTTTATATCATAAGTGTATCTATATTGTTTAGTGCAAACCAGTGTCTCTGTCCCTATGCACTCCACAGTCTGCTGTCTAAGCTCTAATGATGTTGTATCATGTTCCTCGAAGGCTTATTAATAACATGTGTTGTCACCAAATGTAGGACTTTAACTAAGAGTCACTACAGTCTTGAGGTCATCGGACTTCCGTTCCTTTCCATTCATATTTCAAATGTCTTCAAACTTGAGGTATCAGTGGGCAGTATGTGGCCGTGCAAACTGCATGCAAATGACATTGGGTGCTTTTTTATTTGCAGTAGATTTGCTCATGCCATTAAATGCCTATTAAGATACATTTTAAGTTTAATGACTACTTGTTTGACATCCAATTGCAACCTTTCCTATTACTTCTTGGAAATACTCAACCCAATTTGGCCATTTCAAACTTTCAATTGTGTACGTAGTTATTCTGAGGTTTTGTGCAAAGTGCTCAGCTGGTCACTAGAGGAAAAGATCACTTGCAACTTTTGATGTCCCTCCAGCCATACAAGAGGTCAGACATCTGAGAAATGCAATCTACTTCTTAGTCTTGCGTGTAAAGGAAAACAAGTAGAGTCATTCAGTGGTCCTGGCAGGTCACAAATACGAGGTGCAGTCTGATTTTATACTTGCACAGGTCTAAATAAATTCTCATTTGCAGTCAGTCAAGAGCCACCTTGTTGAAACTAAGAGACAGTGGGTAAGTTGACTCATCAATAGTCCCTGACCAGTGGGTAATAAGTTCCAAGGGCAACCATTCCCTATTTTTCAGCACATCTTGTTGGTGCTATCCCACAGTGTTCTATTCTTAGTTAATTCCAGCATGGCAGAATTACTGTGTCACAGGAATATGCTCCTGAGCCAGTAGTGTGTATAGGAAAATGGGCATTTGGCTCTTTCTCAACCAAACAAAATTGGATGTGGGACCATCTCTTCAGCTCACCGGATTGGAACCAGGTTGGCTATATTGGTTTCGGGATCCAAGGACACCTTTTCCTCCGGTGCCAGTTGACATGTTACTTTCAACTTGTAAGCTTCACCCTGATCCTTTACAAGTTATTGAAGATCCTGAACCCTCCCCAGCTCTCCTTTCTGGAAGAGCATGAGTAACATACCTTATAACAGGTTTTCCTACCAAAAGGCTCAAACCATTCTTTCTGTTATAAGAGCAGTTTCACTTCTCATCAAGAATACAGCGCTGAATGGAAAGGAAACAACAGGCCGGCTAATGATAATTAGCGTATTTAAGCTTCAAGCAGACAAATTGTCAGTTAATAAATGGTACTTTCCTGTGTATTTATATAAAATCCAACTACTGCAATTAATTGGAAATGTTTCCATCTCCGTCGTTTGAATTATAGCAACCTAAAATATACTCTAAAACGTACATGTAGCGTGACTGAATATATCAAAGCAGACCTCTTTCTGTCCAAAAAGTTTATTTTGACAGATTCACCAGCAGGTTTAAATGCAGCACCAGCCAACCTACCCATGTAGGCCTGAACCCATAGTCTGCTTATCAGCCTAGTAAATGACAATGTGTGTACGTTCGTTCACCAGTCATTAATAATTTCCATGTCACTGGTATATCTCCTGCACCATAGAATAAGACCTTACTGGTAAGTCAAGTGGGCAAATTGGTTATTAGCCAGTTTTGTCACATTTAAGGGTCAAAGCACATACATTGAAAAATGACCAGCAGTGTCTGCGTGTGCAGAGAAGAAGAATCAGAAATACCAGTCAGCAGATGAACAGGTGACCACACAAAAAATGGATTTTCAAACAGTGTTGGAAAAGTGGCATAATGTTACAAATTTCTTAGTAGCACAGGATTCATACTGAGTACTTTAGAAAAAAGGAACTACAGGAAAGGATAACTCCTTTCCTATGTTCCACTTTTAAGTAGTATTTGGTATTGCCATTAGGACATCCATGCAGTACCATTGGTTTGTGCAAAGTTGGATCCAATGTTAAGATACACACAGCCACCTGCTGTGCTTGCTCACATAATGCTGTTTTCTTATCCTCAAAACGTGTTCTATAATCACTGTTTTGACCAAGTACAGGAAAACAACTTCAGGCCACAGTGCTGTGGGCAATTACCATCATGTTCTCTCATTACAGAGGTCAAATCCAAAAATGTCAGTAGGCTCTTTGTGGCATGGAGAATTACATGGATATGAAAGCTGGTACACTTTCATAAAACACTTGTTATGTTTTCCAAAAATGTACCCATGCAATTTCACGTGTGAATCCTACCTGCTCCCTTGCCTAACATCCCACGTCAAAGTTTACACTTTCACAATGTAGAACATACTACAAATTTACCGGTTTCAAAGTAGTAATTTTAAATACAGTTCAGCAGATAATTTGTGCAAATTGGTCAATTGAGGTAAAAGTTTATGAAATTTCAAGTTTAGCTTTCCTACGAAGTGTTTGCCATAGTAGTATGCATGTGTATATACAAATAGATATATAAATGTATGCCCATAACTACATGTACATATTTCATGCTTTCTTGCTCTCTTTTTTAGTAGATTGCATTTTTGATGATTCATATGCATTGTAAACATTACAAAGATTGTCTCCAACAAAATTAAACAGTATCCAAAGGTTGTCCAAAAACTTTGTAAAGTTCCACATTCTCTGTTGCTCTATGATCTTTGCCACATTTGTATCAAAGTAATAACAGCATTAATCATTGTATTATCATCAGTTCTGATTATAGACGGAGAATTTTAGAACCATCTATGTTTTTTCTACAAAACCCAAAATCCATTCTAGACGGGCCTGGAAATAGTTAAAAAAAAATAAAAAAAATCATCTAAATACATTGCTTGGAATCTCAACATCTGGCATTAATTTTCTGTTTTGCTCTTTGTGCGCGATCTAGTTGTTCCAACTACCAGAAAAGTGGCAACAGTGCAGAAAGCAGGTAACTACTGCATCTCAGTGTAAATAAAGGGATGAATGTTTTATGTTATACAGCGACATAGAGTCATATGGCGTGTAATGCTCTCTAATTGTCCTGAAGAATTTTACAGCTAGCTTTTTCTAGATGTCCTTTGCACAATTGTGCATCTAGTCCCGTCTATTGTTTGCTTACCGATATCCTGATGGGACCGCTCAGAAGGTATCTAGAGTAAATTAGAAATAACTACTTAACAGTATTCATATAAAATATTGTGTTTATTGTATATGTATCACCAGTTGCTACTTTGTAAGTTTTTGGATATCAAACACTACAACATTCAGACTTAGAGTATGTACTTTTTAGAAAAAAAACAAATTCTTGCTCTGCCCTTAGTGTGTTTCTTTCTCAGGCAAAGATTTAAACTACCTGAGCAAATACTGCAAAGTCTGCCAGAGACCAGAAATACCATACTGGATTGCTGCGGTAGTTTTAGGTGTGGAGGGACCGCTATTTTTGATATCTCCAAGCTAGGACACAAACATGCAGGGATTTTCTTGAATTTTGACACTCTACGTATATAAAAATCTTAATATGATGACTCCAAGAAAATACAACCTGTCTGATGTTAGGGATCCTCTTTGATTCTGTTTTTTCCTTGTATGGGATATGGATGAATGCCAGAAAATTATCAAGTTAGCCTCTAAGATGACCTTCAATATGAAAAGCAATGGTCCAGTTTTGTCTACAGTGCATGACTGCTGAACCCCACCTTGGAAGAAAGGAACTTTAGGCCAACTAACATCCTATCCATTTTTTTTTGTTTTCAAGAGGTCCTTGAAATTATCTTTATATCATAAGTGTATGTATATTGTTTAGTGCAAATCAGTGTGTCTGCCCCTATGCACTCCAAAGTCTGCTGTCTAAGCTCTAATGATGTTGTATCATGTTCCTCGAAGGCTTATTAATGACATATGTTGTCACCAAATGCAGGACTTTAACTAAAAGTCACTACAGTCTTGAGGTCATCGGACTTCCGTTGCTTTCCATTCATATTTTAAATGTCTTTAAACTTAAGGTATCAGTGGGCAGTATGTGGCAGTGCAAACTGCATGCAAATGACATTGGGTGCTTTTTTATTTGCAGTAGATTAGCTCATGCCATTAAAAGCCTATTAAGATACATTTTAAGTTTAATAACTACTTGTTTGACATCCAATTGCAACCTTTCCTATTACTTCTTGGAAATACTCAACCCCTTTTGGCCATTTCAAACTTTCAAATGTGTACGCCGTTATTCTGAGGTTTTGTGCAAAGTGCTCAGCTGGGCACTTGAGGAAAAGATCACTTGCAACTATTGATGTCCCTCTAGGCATTCAAGAGGTCAGACATCTGAGAAATGCGATCTACTTCTTAGTTTTGCGTGTAAAGGAAAACAAGTAGAGTCATTCAGTGGTCCTGGCAGGTCACAAATACGAGGTGCAGTCTGATTTTCTACTTGCACAGGTCTAAATAAATTCTCATTTGCAGTCAGTCAAGAGCCACCTTGTTGAAACTAAGAGACAGTGGGTAGGTTGACTCATCAATAGTCCCTGACCAGTGGGTAATAAGTTCCAAGGGCAAACATTCCCTATTTTTCAGCACATCTTGTTTGCGCTATCCCACAGTGTTCTATTCTTAGTTAATTCCAGCATGGCAGAATTACTGTGTCACAGGAATATGCTCCTGAGCCAGGAGTGTGTATAGGAAAATGGGCGGTTGGCTCTTCCTCAACCAAACAAAATTGGATCTGGGACCATCTCTTCACCTCACCGGATTGGAACCAGGTTGGCTATATTGGTTTCGGGATCCAAGGACACCTTTTCCTCTGGTGCCAGGGGACATGTTACTTTCAACTTGTAAGCTTCACCCTGATCCTTTACAAGTTATTGAAGATCCTGAACCTTCCCCAGCTCTCCTTTCTGGAAGAGCATGAGTAACATACCTTATAACAGGTTTTCCTACCAAAAGGCTCAAACCATTCTTTCTGTTCTAAGAGCAGTTTCACTTCTCATCAAGAATACAGCGCTGAATGGAAAGGAAACAACAGGCCGGCTAATGATAATTAGCGTATTTAAGCTTCAAGCTGACAAATTGTCAGTTAATAAATGGTTCTTTCCTGTGTATTTATATAAAATCCAACTACTGTCATTTATTGGAAATGTTTACATCTCCGTCGTTTGAATTATAGCAACCTAAAATATAGTCTAAAACGCACATGTAGCGTGACTGAATATATCAAAGCGGACCTCTTTCTGTCAAAAAAGTTTATTTTGACAGATTCACCAGCAGGTTTAAATGCAGCACCAGTCAACCTACCCATGTAGGCCTGAACCCATATTCTGCTTATCAGCCTAGTGAATGACAATGTGTGTGCTTTCGTTCACCAGTCATTAATAACGTCCATGTCACTGGTGTATCTCCTGCACCATATAATAAGACCTTTCTGGTAAGTCAAATGGGCAAATTGGTTATTAGCCAATTTTGTCATATTTAAGGGTCAAAGCACATACATTGAGACATGACCAGCAGTGCCTGCGTGTGCAGTGAAGAAGAATAAGAAATACCAGTCAGCAAATGAACTGGTGACCACACAAAAAATGGATTTTCAAACAGTGTTGGAAAAGTGGCATAATGTTCCAAATTTCTTAGTAGCACAGGATTCATACTGAGTACTTTAGAAAAAAGAAACTGCAGGAAAGGCTAACTCCTTTCCTATGTTCCACTTTTAAGTAGTATTTGGTATTGCCATTAGGACATCCATGCAGTACCATTGTTTTGTGCAAGGTTGGATCCAATGTTAAGATGCACACAGCCACCTGCTGTGCTTGCTCACATAATCCTGTTTGATATCCCCAAAACTTGTTCTATAATCACTGTTTTTACCAAGTACAGGAAAACAACTTCAGGCCACAGTGCTGTGGGCAATTACCATCATGTTCTCTCATTACAGAGGTTAAATCCAAAAATGTAAGCAGGCTCTTTGTGGCATAGAGAACCACATGCATATGAAAGCTGGTACACTTTCATAAAACACTTGCTATGTTTTCCAAGAATGTACCCATGCAATTTCACGTGTGAATTCTAACTGCTCCCTTGCCTAACATCCCACGTCAAAGTTTAAACTTTCACCATGGAGAACATACTACAAATTTAGCACTTTCAAAGTAGTAATTTTAAATACAGTTCAGCAGATAATTTGTGCAAATTGGTCAATTGAGGTCAAAGTTTATGAAATTTCAAGTTTAGCTTTCCTATGAAGTGTTGTGCCCACCTTAATACAGAGAGACAGAGGCTCTATTTGTAATAAGTCTATATAGTAGTATGCATGTGTATATACAAATAGATATATAAATATATGTCCATAACTACATGTACATATTTCATGCTTTCCCGCTCTCTTTATTAGTAGATTGCATTTTTGATGATTTAAATGCATTGTAGACATTACAAAGATTGTCTCCAACAAAATTAAACAGTGTCCAAAGGTTGTCCAAAAACTTTGTAAAGTTCCACATTCTCTGTTGCTCTATGATCTTTGCCACATTCGTTTCAAAGTAATAACAGCATTAATCATTGTATTATCATCAGTTCTGATTATAGACGGAGCATTTTAGAACCATCTATGTTTTTCTGCTCAACCTAAAATCCATTCTAGACTGGCCTGGAAATAGTTGAAAAAAATAAAATATTTTCATCTAAATACATTGCTTGGAATCTCAACATCTTGCATTAAATTTCTGTTTCCCTCTTTGCGGGTGATCTAGTTGTTCCAACTACTAGAAAAGTGGCAACAGTGCAGAAAGCAGGTAACTACTGCATCTCAGAGTAAATAAAGGGATGAATGTTTTATATTACACAGCGACATAGAATCATATGGCATGTAATGTGTCTGATTGTCCTGAATAAGTTTACAGCTAGCCTTTTCCAGATGTCCTTTGCAAAATTGTGCATCTAGTCCCCTCCATTGTTTGCTTACCGAATATCCTGATGGGACAGCTCAGAAGGTATCTAGCGTGAATTAGAAATAACTACTTAACAGTATTCATATAAAATATTGTGTTTATTGTATATGTATCACCAGTTGCTACTTTGTAAGTTTTTTTATATCAAACACTACAACATTCAGACTTAGAGTATGGACTTTTTAGAAAAAAAAACAAATTCTTGTTCTGCCCTTAGTGTGTTTCTCTCTCAGGCAAAGAATTAAAGTACCTGAGCAAATACTGCAAAGTCTGCCAGAGACCAGAATATCATAGTGGATTGCTGCAGTAGTTTTAGGTGTGCCGGGACAGCTATTTTTGATATCTCCCTGCTAGGTTACAAACATGCAGGGATTTTCTTCAATTTTGACACACTACGTATATAAAAATCTTAATATGATGACTCCAAGAAAATACAACCTGTCTGATGTTAGGGATCCTCTTTGATTCTGATTTTTCCTTGTATGGGATATGGTTGAATGCCAGCAAACTATCAACTTAGCCTCTATGATGACCTTCAATATGAAAAGCAATGTTCCAGTTTTGTCCATAGAGCACGACTGCTGAACCCCACCTTGGAAGAAAGGTAACTGTAGGTCAACTAACATCCTATCCATTTTTTTTTTTTTCAAGAGGTCCTTGAAATTATCTTTATATCATAAGTGTATCTATATTGTTTAGTGCAAATCAGTGTCTCTGTCCCTATGCACTCCACAGTCTGCTGTCTAAGCTCTAATGATGTTGTATCATGTTCCTCGAAGACTTATTAATAACATGTGTTGTCACCAAATGTAGGACTTTAACTAAAAGTCACTACAGTCTTGAGGTCATCGGACTTCCATTCCTTTCCATTCCTTTTTCAAATGTCTTTAAACTTGAGGTATCAGTGGGCAGTATGTGGCAGTGCAAACTGCATGCAAATGACATTGGGTGCTTTTTTATTTGTAGTAGACTAGCTCATGCCATTAAAAGCCTGTTAAGATACATTTTAAGTTTAATAACTACTTGTTGGACATCCAATTGCAACCTTTCCCATTACTTCTTGGAAATACTCAACCCAATTTGGCCGTTTGAAACTTTCAAATGTGTACGCCGTTTTTCTGAGGTTTTGTGCACAGTGCTCAGCTGGTCACTTGAGGAAAAGATCATTTGCAAATGTTGATGTCCCTCCAGGCATACAACAGGTCAGACATCTGAGAAATGCAATCTACTTCTTAGTCATGCGTGTAAAGGAAAACAAGTAGAGTCATTCAGCGGTCCTGGCAGGTCACAAATACGATGTGCAGTATGATTTTCTACTTCCACAGGTCTAAAAAAATTCTCATTTGCAGTCAGTCAAGAGCCACCTTGTTGAAACTAAGAGACAGTGGGTAGGTTGACTCATCAATAGTCCCTGACCAGTGGGTAATAAGTTCCAAGGGCAAACATTCCCTATTTTTCAGTACATCTTGTTTGCGCTATCCCACATTGTACTATTCCTAGTTAGTTCCAGCATGGCAGAATTACTCTGTCACAGGAATAGGCTCCTGAGCCAGGAGTGTGTATAGGAAAATGGGCGGTTGGCTCTTTCTCAACCAAACAAAATTGGATCTGGGACCATCTCTTCACCTCACTGGATTGGAACCAGGTTGGCTATATTGGTTTCGGGATCCAAGGACATCTTTTCCTCCGGTGCCAGTGGACATGTTAATTTCAACTTGTAAGCTTCACCCTGATCCTTTACAAGTTATTGAAGATCCTGAACCTTTCCCAGCTCTCCTTTCTTGAAGAGCATGAGTAACATACCTTATAACAGGTTTTCATACCAAAAGGCTCAAACCATTCTTTCTGTTCTAAGAGCAGTTTCACTTCTCATCAAGAATACAGTGCTGAATGGAAAGGAAACAACAGGCCGGCTAATGATAATTAGCGTATTTAAGCTTCAAGCAGACAAATTGTCAGTTAATAGTTGTAGTACAAACTTTATTCGACTTTCAACAAGTCATAAAAGTATCAAATATTATACATTTCAGTATGCAATAAATAAGATAAAATTTAAATTAAAATAATAAAAGGATACATACAATCAGCGAAATTAAGATATCTTAAAAAAAAAAACATAGTTGCAATCCATTAATAAACTAGATATAAAATTACAACGCTACCCCCATAAGCTTTCTTGTATTTAATACGGAGCATAAAAATTTAGCCAAGGTTCCGCACATCTCAATAGAGGATAGCACCTGGAGACTGGCATACGCGGCGCGACACTGAGGCGTGTTGATTATCCTTAAGAGGGGGACTACTAGGCGTTTTCTCTGCTTAGCATAAAATTTACAAAATAGGACCACGTGAATTGTAGTTTGAGGTGACTTTGCATCACATGGACAGGGCTTCAGCGTGGTACTCCAATTGTTCATAGTAGGGAAGGTTACTAGGCGATGAAATATATCTAACCTCAGTCTGGTGAGAACAAAACGGTGGCGGGGGTTTACCACATTCGACAAATAAGGCTGTATGCCCTCCGTCGACAAAATTATTTGATTGTGAATGACGGTGGGCTTTTTTGATTCAGCCTCCCATCGTGAATCTTCTAGATATTTTAGTACCAGAGCACTCAGGTCCTCCCTAGAGATTTTCCCCAGCGAAGCTGGGATTGTATAAAAAACTTTGTTTCCCATATTTTCCAAGAATGTCATAATATATCTTAACCAAGGCACCCTTGCTGCGTATGTGGACTTCATGCAGTCAGTCAGGATGGCCTTATTTAGATCAGTATATTCAGAGGTCCAAACTTTATGCCATAACAGTAATGGTTGAATCTTTATCAAGTCTGTGATGAAGGGGAGCCCCAGTTCAGAGTGGACAATGTATGATGAAGAACCGTTTGGTACCATCAATAGCTGTCTTATAAAATCATTTTCCACCGTCTGCACTTGGGTACAATTAGTATATCCCCAAATTCCAGACCCGTACATAACGGACGGGGTGCACTTAGCTTTATACATTTTTATCATGTTCGGTGGGGTAAGCCCCCTATCCTTTTAGAAAAAAGCCTTAAGGCCACCGTTGTTTTGATAAGCTGGGCTTGTTTCATTTTCCTACAGTTAGGCCAGGAGCCCTGTTTGTCAAACATTATGCCAAGATATGAGAAGGTTTGCGCGGTTTCTACCCTCCCATCCGCGGTAGTAATATTATAAGACTTGCCGCGTTTCCCGCCACAGTTCAAAATAAACGTTTTTGAGCGATTGACGGTGAGTCCCAATTGTGACATAAATGTGATGCAAGTAGTTAAAGGTTTTTGAAGAGCTAGCGGGGTTCTGGCCATTAAAACTGCGTCATCTGCGTAGAGTAGTACCGGGACAGCGCAATTACCTATTTGGGGGAGATCTTTGCAGTCACTAGCCAATACTTTTTCCAAATTATTTATATACATTGAGAACAAGAACGGGGCAAGAACACAACCTTGGTGCACGCCTCTAGGTATGGCAAAAGGGCGAGTACATTCCCCTTTTAGCCCATACCTCACTCTTGCTCGACACCCTGTGTACATTTCACATATAAACTGAATTATGTCTGGTTCTACCCCCATGTTGCTGAAGATATCCCAGAACTTATCATGTAGTACAGAGTCAAATGCCGATGTTAGGTCAATAAAAGCCAGATGCAGGTTGCCTTCTCTAATCCTTGTATACTTTCCAATAATAATACTTAAGTTCAGGCTTTGCTCCACTGTCCCAATTCCTTTCCGGAAACCATACTGGACAGAAGATAAAGCATTCTTTTCTTCCGCCCATATTTGCAACCTGTTCAAGATAATTCTCCCTACTAGTTTAGCCGTTGTGTCCAACAAGGAGATTGGCCTGTAACAGGCTGGGTTAAAACGATCACCTTTTTTATATATTGGAATGATATTGGAGTCTCGCCAGGATGGTAAGGGACCTCGTATGCAGATAGCCCTCGATATCCGCGTCAATACGGGCCCCCATAGCTGGATATTTGGCTTGTATAAATCAATCGGAACGCCATTGGGGCCCGGAGCTTTCCCTGATTTACTTAGAGTTATGGCTTCCTCTACCTCCTCAAGGCTAAATTGCGGGATTATGGTCAGACGTGTACCTTCCTGGAGACCTTGATCGTGTACAGGAACTGTAGGCCTCAAATCGCTATTTAGCGAATATATTTTAGGAAAATATGCAATCCAATCCTCTTCTGAAATAGCTATTTCCATCCTGGGTGAATCTCTGTCCCCAAACACGGGAGAATTGATTGTTTTCCAAAAGAGGATGTTATCTTTTGTACGGCTAGCTGTGTGTAGATTCTCCAACAGAGATCTTTTTAGGGTCAATTTCCTTTCCTTCATTGCTGTTTTGTATTCTTGTCTGCACCGGTGTATGTCTGTTGTAGATTTATTTGGGGCTGTTAGAGCCTTTTTCAGATTCCTATGTGCTTGTCCCGGCTTACCACCTCTGATACTAAGGGCTTCTTTTATGGTTTGCATGATCAATGTAAAAGCACTTATGCATCGCCCTGGATCTAGATTCTCACTTAAACAGTCTTCAAAAGCGAGCTTGCAGTCACATAATAACTGTTTCAACAGAGACTTGGAGTCTGTCTGAGACCATTTCAGGGTATATCCATTGCGCGGTGCTAATTCAATGTCATCTACCAGAGTGGCCCTGTCATCCCTGTCTGGTTTGAGGGAAGTTAATGAGAGGCTCAGACTCTGGGGATAATGGTCGCTAATTGCGATGTCGTGCATAGCATAATTCATGAGGTAGTATGCAAAGTGAGTTGACATTAAAACATAATCAATCACAGTATTCGCACCCCTTCCATTGTAAGTTGGTTTAAAATGTGTTTCATCAGAATATAGTTTGTTTACAAAGGATAGGCTATGGATTTGAGCCAGTGAATTCATTGCATCTCCTTGGGTGTTATGAGCAAAATGAAGTCTTAAACCAACACCTTCAGGATCCCAGCCACATACCTTATCTGAGGTTTCTTTACAGGGGTGGACGTTAAAATCGTCGCCCCCAGATCATGGAGATCTCACGGTTATTATTTGCACTTATTTTTTTTAGATTATCTCCCATCTCCGTTAGAATATTGGAGAGCTCACCAGGGGCTGCGTTATTATAAAAGTTAATAATGACTAGATGGGTCTTATGATCCAAGTTACCCTCTATCATTTGATAGAACGAGCTTGTAAATTTCATCTCTAGATTCTGTACTCGTAACTTGTTAGAAATAAATATACATAGACCCCCTTTTGGTCTACCGTATCTGGACTGAGCGGCTGGCAAGTGAAATGTTTTATAGCCATTAATATGGAGAGGACTTAATAACCATGTCTCTTGGAGACAGATGCATGAATATTCTTCTATGAAGTTCACCCAGGTCTCATTGCCTATGTTGTTGGTCAGATCTGCAATGTTCCTGAACAGTAAAGCTAACTCCGCTTTCTGTTCAGGAATACCATACTGGTTCTTTGATAAACAGGGAGATAGAACACAGTCGGATGGATGGATTATGTTTCTAGGGGGGCTGCTCTGATTTAAGTAGGATTGAATCCTATTTCTTATAAGGTCCGTTGTGTGAGATATGTGTTCTTTATTTAAAACCCGCCCTGATTTATATGCTACCTGGGCTAGCTCATCTGAGGAAACTGTCTGATTCTTGTCAAGTCAATCTATATCTTCTAGAGTCGTAAGAGGGTGGAATCTGTTACACCTTGTAAGGGGGTCTGGTGTATTTAGAGATGCTCTTACATGTTGTGGATTTATAAGGTTATACCCCACTGGTCTTTGATAAAAGAAACCTAAGGGTAGTAGCGAGATACCTTGGGAAGTGACTTGTCTGGCTCCTAGCTCATAGATAATTCTGTCTACTAAGTTTGGTGAGCTGAATGAGAGGACCACGCAATCTCCTTCCAGCACTTTATTACTGCTTCCTATCCACTTAATTCTTCTAACCATTTTTATGTCTTTGAAAAGGGGCCCGACCATTCCCGAACCCAGGTGAACTCCTATCCAGTTTAGGGCCTTATTTCTCAGGGCCGTCCATGATTCTTGCTGCTGATCGTTTAGGGGTGGGACATTAGCCAAGACCACTACGTAAGGTGTAGCCTCTGGGGGGAGATGTAGTAAGTCACTTGGCAGATGTAGTAAATTTGAGGATTTGGTCCTACTGAAGGTGTTCTTCCCAGACTTCACATGGGACTGAGTGGTCGTTGTCCTAGATGGGCTGATGCCTACTCTCTTGAATAGTCTAGGATTTGAGGTTATTTGTTCGGGAGGAAAATTATAAGCTGTAGTAACGGAGGGTGAAGGTCGGGAAGTTTGATTCAAGTTGGATACTGATGGTTGTATTAATGTCTTTCTCAGGGGGTTTAGATTCAAGTATGTACCATTTCTCCTATTTTGCAGTGGAAGTTGAGTGTTATTTTCTTGCTCTGGGATCAGTGATAATGTATTAGGATCCTTTAGTACTGGGTATGAATCTTCCCAGTGTAAAGCCTTTATATATCCTAGGCCTGCCTCAAAATTACTCTCCACCCCCTTTAAACGCTCCAGCATGGAGTCAAGGGTGGCCCCAATGGATGATTTCAGGGTATTTACTAACTCGTGGAGATTTATAAGGAGTAATCTAGTCGTATCTCCTAAACTATTTGACGATTTCTTCCGGAGTGGTTTCTTGGGATGTTTTATAACCGGAGTGGTTGTTATATCTATCACTGTTTTTTTTTTTTTAATTCCTGTCTTCCAGGCCCACCTCCGGTTTTCTTGGCGTTTAGCAACAGGAGAGATTTCATCCAGGGAGTAAATTATATCAGAGGTGTCTCTGATACATCCGTTAGTGTATTTTGCTTCTGTATACTCGTCCCCATGTTCATTAGATAGGGGCTTATTAAGTAGTTCTGCGGTTTCTGGTGGTTCGTGGGATTGATCTTTAGACCGCAACAGTTTGTCTTCGACAGTGGCAATTTGTTTATCTATCAAGCCCATCGTCCCTGAAATATATTTTAATATAGAAGTACCATCTTTTAAGTTTGCTGAAATATTTGATTTAAAATGCTTCCTTTTACCCATATTATATCTGGTGACAGGATTCCTGTCTAGGTAATAAAGGAGGGGGAAATCAGATAGATTAGCCAGCCTCAAGTCACTGCGCTGCGCTGCCCTAGTTCAGCAGATATTCACAAGAGTCATAGCTTGCTCAAAAGGACTATTTGTCGTATATAATGGTATGACTTCTCTTGCTCAAGTCACTTAGGATACCCCAGGGCCTCGCGCACCATATTAAGTTGGGCAGGCTAGGCGGTGGGGAGGGGTCCTAGGCAGCCCTGGAAGAGTGAGGCTTCTTACAGTCCTTTTGCCCTTTAGCCTTAGACCGCAGGGTTAAGAGGTATTGGTCCCAAATACCAAAGATTAAAGAGGGGTGGCCAAGCCCAGTCTCCTCCTGGCGATGACGGGCGCATGAGGGGCCCGCCCTTGGCCCGGGCACTGCCCGCACGCATCCCGCGACATCGGGAGCGCGCAGTTTTGTTTAAAGGGCTCCAGCCCCCGGCAACCAGTGACGCCTTCCTCCTCGTGGCCAATGCGCTTCCCGCGACAGCGGGAGGGTGAAGTTTTGTTTAAAGGGCTCCTGCCCCCGACAACCAGTGAAGCCTTCCTCCTCGTCAGTAAATAAATGGTTATGCAATTAATTGGAAATGTTTACATCTCCGTCGTTTGAATTATAGCAACCTAAAATATAGTCTAAAACGTACATGTAGCATGACTGAATATATCAAAGCAGACCTCTTTCTGTCAAAAAAGTTTATTTTGACAGATTCACCAGCAGGTTTAAATGCAGCACCATTCAACCTACCCATGTAGGCCTGAACCCATATTCTGCTTATCAGCCTATTGAATGACAATGTGTGTGCTTTCGTTCACCAGTCATTAATAACGTCCATGTCACTGGTATATCTCCTGCACCATATAATAAGACCTTACTGGTATGTCAAATGGGCAAATTGGTTATTAGCCAATTTTGTCATATTTAAGGGTCAAAGAACATACATTGAGACATGACCAGCAGTGCCGGCGTGTGCAGAGAAGTAGAATCAGAAATACCAGTCAGCAGATGAACAGGTGACGACGCAAAAAATGGATTTTCAAACACTGTTGGAAAAGTGGCATAATGTTACAAATTTCTTAGTAGCACAGGATTCATACTCAGTACTTTAGAAAAAAGGGACTACAGGAAAGGATAACTCCTTTCCTATGTTCCACTTTTAAGTATTATTTGATATTGCCATTAGGACATCCATGCAGTACCATTGTTTTGTGCAAGGTTGGATCCAATGTTCAGATGAATAGAGCCACCTGCTGTGCTTGCTCACATAATGCTGTTTTGTTATCCTCAAAACTTCTTCTATAATCACTGTTTTTCCCAAGTACAGGAAAACAACTTCAGGCCACAGTGCTGTGGGCAATTACCATCATGTTCTCTCATTACAGAGGTCAAATCCAAAAATGTCAGCAGGCTCTTTGTGGCATAGAGAACTACATGCATATGAAAGCTGGTACACTTTCATAAAACACTTGCTATGTTTTCCAAGAATGTACCCATGCAATTTCACGTGTGAATTCTACCCGCTCTCTTGCCTAACATCCCATGTCAAAGTTTACACTTTCACCATGTAGAACATACTACAAATTTACAAGTTTCAAAGTAGTAATTTTAAATACAGTTCAGCAGATAATTTGTGCAAATTGGTCAATTGAGGTAAAAGTTTATGACATTTCAAGTTTAGCTTTCCTATGAATTGTTGTGCCCACCTTAATACAGAGAGACAGAGGCTCTATTTTTAATAAGTCTATATAGTAGTATGCATGTGTATATACAAATAGATATATAAATGTATGCCAATAAGTGCATGTACATATTTAATGCTTTCCCGCTCTCTTTATTAATAGATTGCATTTTTGAAGATTTATATGCATTGTAGACATTACAAAGATTGCCTCCAACAAAATTAAACAGTGTCCAAAGGTTGTCCAAAAACTTTGTAAAGTTCCACATTCTCTGTTGCTCTATGATCTTTGCCACATTCGTTTCAAAGTAATAACAGCATTAATCAATGTATTATCATCAGTTCTGATCATAGATGGAGCATTTTAGAACCATCTATGTTTTTCTACAAAACCTAAAATCCATTCTAGACTGGCCTGGAAATAGTTGAAAAAAATAAAATATTTTTATCTAAATACATTGCTTGGAATCTCAACATCTGGCATTAATTTTCTGTTTTTCTCTTTGCAGGTGATCTAGTTGTTCCAACTACCAGAAAAGTGGCAACAGTGCAGAAAGCAGGTAACTACTGCATCTCATTGTAAATAAAGGGATGAATGTTTTATATTATACAGCGACATAGAATCATAAGGCATGTAATGTTTCTGATTGTCCTGAAGAATTTTACAGCTAGGCTTTTCCAGATGTCCTTTGCACAATTGTGCATCTAGTCCCCTCTATTGTTTGCTTACCGATATCCTGATGGGACCGCTCAGAAGGTATCTAGAGTTAATTAGAAATACCTACTTAACAGTATTCATATAAAATATTGTGTTTATTGTATATGTATCACCAGTTGCTACTTTGTAAGTTTTTTGATATCAAACACTACAACATTCAGACTTGGAGTATGGACTTTTTAGAAAAAACACAAATTCTTGCTCTGCCCTTAGTGTGTTTCTTTTTCAGGCAAAGAATTAAAGTACCTGTATGCAGGGATTTTCTTGAATTTTGACACACTAAGTGTATAAAAATCTTAATATGATGACTCCCAGAAAATACAACCTGTCTGAAGTTAGGGATCCTCTTTGATTCTGTTTTTTCCTTGTATGGGATATGGTTGAATGCCAGCAAATGATCAACTTAGCCTCTAAGATGACCTTCAATATGAAAAGCAATGGATCAGTTTTGTCTACAGTGCACGACTGCTGAACCCCACCTTGGAAGAAAGGAACTTTAGGTCAACTAACATCCTATCCATTTTTTTTTGTGTTCAAGAGGTCGTTGAAATTATCTTTATATCATAAGTGTATCTATATTGTTTAGTGCAAATCAGTGTCTCTGTCCCTATGCACTCCACAGTCTGCTGTCTAAGCTCTAATGATGTTGTATCATGTTCCTCGAAGGCTTATTAATAACATGTGTTGTCACCAAATGTAGGACTTTAACTAAAAGTCACTACAGTCTTGAGGTCATCGGACTTCCGTTGCTTTCCATTCATATTTCAAATGTCTTTAAACTTGAGGTATCAGTGGGCAGTATGTGGCAGTGCAAACTGCATGCAAATGACATCGGGTGCTTTTTTATTTGCAGTAGATTAGCTCATGCCATTAAAAGTCTATTAAGATACATTTTAAGTTTAATAACTACTTGTTTGACATCCAATTGCAACCTTTCCTATTACTTCTTGGAAATACTCAACCCAATTTGGCCACTTCAAGCTTTCAAATGTGTACGCCGTTATTCTGAGGTTTTGTGCAAAGTGCTCAGCTGGTCACTTGAGGAAAAGATCACTTGCAACTTCTGATGTCCCTCCAGCCATACAAGAGGTCAGACATCTGAGAAATGCAATCTACTTCTTAGTCATGCGTGTAAAGGAAAACAAGTAGAGTCATTCAATGGTCCTGGCAGGTAACAAATACGAGGTGCAGTCTGATGTTCTACTTGCACAGGTCTAAAACAATTCCCACTTGCAGTCAGTCAAGAGCCACCTTGTTGAAACTAAGAGACAGTGGGTAGGTTGACTCATCAATAGTACCTGACCAGTGGGTAATAAGTTCCAAGGGCAAACATTCCCTATTTTTTAGCACATCTTGTTTGCACTATCCCACAGTGTACTATTCTTAGTTCATTCCAGCATGGCAGAATTACTCTGTCACAGGAATAGGCTCCTGAGCCAAGAGTGTGTATAGGAAAATGGGCGGTTGGCTCTTCCTCAACCAAACAAAATTGGATCTGGGACCATCTCTTCACCTCACTGGATTGGAACCAGGTTGTCTATATTGGTTTTGGGATCCAAGGACACCTTTTCCTCTGGTGCCAGTGGACATGTTACTTTCAACTTGTAAACTTCACCCTGATCCTTTACAAGTTATTGAAGATCCTGAACCCTCCCCAGCTCTCCTTTCTGGAAGAGCATGAGTAACATACCTTATAACAGGTTTTCCTACCAAAAGGCTCAAACCATTCTTTCTGTTCTAAGAGCAGTTTCACTTCTCATCAAGAATACAGCGCTGAATGGAAAGGAATAATGATAAGGCTAATGATAATTAGCACATTTAAACTTTAAGCACACAAATTGTCAGTTAATAAATGGCACTTTCCTGTGTATTTATATAAAATCCAACTACTGCAATTAATTGGAAATGTTTACATCTCCGTCGTTTGAATTATAGCAACCTAAAATATAGTCTAAAACGCACATGTAGCGTGACTGAATATATCAAAGCAGACCTCTTTCTGTCAAAAAAGTTTATTTTGACAGATTCACCAGCAGGTTTAAATGCAGCACCAGTCAACCTACCCATGTAGGCCTGAACACATATTCTGCTTATCAGCCTAGTGAATGACAATGTGTGTGCTTTCGTTCACCAGTCATTAATGACGTCCCTGTCACTGGTATATCTCCTGCACCATATAATAAGACCTTACTGCTAAGTCAAATGGGCAAATTGGTTATTAGCCAATTTTGTCATATTTAAGGGTCAGAGCACATACATTGAGACATGACCAGCAGTGCCTGCGTGTGTAGAGAAGAAGAATCAGAAATACCAGTCAGCAGATGAACAGATGACCACACAAAAAATTGATTTTCAAACAGTGTAGGAAAAGTGGTATATGTTACAAATTTCTTAGTAGCACAGGATTCATACTGAGTACTTTAGAAAAAAGGAACTGCAGGAAAGGAGAACTCCTTTCCTATTTTCCACTTTTAAGTGGTATTTGGTATTGCAATTAGGACATCCATGTAGTACCATTGTTTTGTGCAAGGTTGGATCCAATGTTAAGATACACACAGCCACCTGCTGTGCTTGCTCACATAATGCTGTTTTGTTATCCTCAAAACCTGTTCTATAATCACTGTTTTTACCAACTACAGGAAAACAACTTCAGGCCCCAGTGCTGTGGGCAATTACCATCATGTTCTCTAATTACAGAGGTCAAATCCAAAAATGTCAGCAGGATCTTTGTGGAATAGAGAACTACATGCACATGAAAGCTGGTACACTTTCATAAAATACTTGCTATGTTTTCCAAGAATGTACCCATGCAATTTCCCGTGTGAATTCTACGCGCTCCCTTGCCTAACATCCCACGTCAAAAATTACACTTTCACCATGTAGAACATAGTACAAATTTACCAGTTTCAAAGTAGTAATTTTAAATACATTTCAGCAGATAATTTGTGCAAATTGGTCAATTGAGGTAAAAGTTTATGACATTTCAAGTTTAGCTTTCCTATGAAGTGTTGTGCCCACCTTAATACAGAGAGACAGAGGCTCTATTTGTAATAAGTCTATATAGTAGTATGCATGTGTATATACAAATAGATATATAAATGTATGCCCATTACTACAGGTACATATTTCATGCTTTCCCGCTCTCTTTATTAGTATATTGCATTTTTGATGATTTATATGCATTGTAGACATTACAAAGATTGTCTCCAACAAAATTAAACAGTGTCCAAAGGTTGTCCAAAAACTTTGTAAAGTTCCACATTCTCTGTTGCTCTATGAACTTTGCCACATTCGTTTCAAAGTAATAACAGCATTAATCATTGTAATATCATCAGTTCTGATTATAGACAGAGCATCTTAGAACCATCTATGTTTTTCTACAAAAACCAAAATCCATTCTAGACTGGCCTGGAAATAGTTGAAAAAAATAAAATATTTTCATCTAAATACATTGGTTGGTGTTGGAAAATGGGTTATTGGTAAGGGCAGGTAGGTACCTACACTTAGTAATAGGCCACTAAACTCCACTAAGGTCCAGTTAGGTCTCAGTAAATTAACCCCAGCTCAACCCTTGGTAGCTTGGCAACGAGCGTCAAGGCTTAACTTAGGAGACAGAGTGTAAAGCATTCAAATATCACAAAACAGTAATTAAATAAAACACAGGAAACAGTTTAAAAATCCAAAACCAATTTATAAAAATTGAATATATTTTTATCTTTGAAATGACACCAAAACGAATAAAATCGGATAAGGGGAACCGGAGATATGAATTTTTAAAGAATTATTATTTTTTTAGCGCCTAGAAACAAAAAGCGCCAATCGGGTCATCTGGTTGCACCTCGACCGGGGCAAAGTCAAAGTTTAAGGCCGACCGCGATGGAGTCCTGCTCGGCTACAGGCTGCGGGAGGCCTCGGTTAAAAGTTTACCTTCACACTTAGTCTTTTTTTCGAAGATTTTCTTCAGCGGGACGAACCTGCCAGTCCAATCCGACCTCCTGGAGCCCTTCTCCGGATACGCGATGCTGGAATCCTCGGTGGAGATTTTTACTTTCGGACTTAGTCGTTTTTTCGAGGTGAAAATCCTTCGACCGGGGTAAACCTGGATCTTGGTCCGACGTCCATGGAGCCCTCCTCGGATACGCTGGCTGGGAGGTCCCGGTCAACTTTTTACCTTCGGACTTAGTCTCTTTTTCTGAGATTTTTCTTTACCGGGATGAACCAGCAAATCAGGCCGGGTCGCGGTTGAGGCAAGCCGGCTAGAGTTGCCGCGGCGGGTCGGTCCCTCTATGGAGCTTTTTTACAAAAATTCTCCAAACTTCTCCAAACTTCTGGGGCTTCTCCCAGATGTCCTTTTAAGGTTCTTTTGGGGTCCACAGCTCACCCCAAGAGTCCAGAAGTTCTGAGATGGTCCTTGGGGGGTGCGGACTACAACTCCCAGAATGCACCTGGTGCAAACTCCTTTTTGGCCACTGGACAGTGGTTAGCTGGTCGCTTTCTTCAGGAGTTGGTGCAGGGGACTCTGGTTAGCAATTTTTCACCTGTAGCAAACAGGGAGTCCCTCCTTGAACCAGTTGAAGCCAGGCAAAGTCCTTCTTGTGGTGAAGCCCAAGTGTGCAGCTGGTGCAGTCCTTCTGAGTGAAGGTTCCAGGTGCAGGCCAGGGGTCCAGCAGGGCAGTCCTTCTTCTTCTGTTGTTCTTCCTTGTTGGATGTGGTAGGGAACTGAGGTGTGGGTGCAGGTCTGCCAGTTTTATCCTTGCTCCTGGGTGAAAAGCAGGGGGGTCTTGGTTCTCCAATCAGGTGCAGGGTCATTCCCCCTGTGATGACCACTTCCTGGGAAGTGTGGCAAAAATCAATCCCAGGAGGCAACATTCTCTAAAAATCCATCATGGCTGAATCTGATTTTTGGAGGTTACATCTGGCTGAGCCCACCCACTGGTGTGGCTAAAAATCATGAACACACCCCTCTCCTGCCCTCTCCTAATCTAATCTGGGGGCACCTAGTTGTCTGGGGTTGCAGGATGTGGGGGTGTTGATGGTTGCTCCAAATGTCCTTCTCTGCCTTTGAAGACCAGTTTGGCAGCCCTCCCCCTTCCTGCCTCACCATCTGCTGAGGGGAGATTCCTTCCCACAGGCACATTCCTACGTATGAAGCCAGGCCACTTCACACCTCATCAAGGCAGCTTGGCCAAGCTGCTCAGGCTGGCCAATCAGAGCACAGCAGCAAAAACAATGCAGGGCTGAAATTGGCAACTTTTCAGGTAAAGTTTAAAACTCTTTACCTGAAAAAGTTACATTAAATCCAACAACTGGAAGTTGTAGGATTTATTACAACAATTAATTTGATACCAAACTCTTGGTATGCATCATTTAAGGAGACTTTAAAAATTAAAATAAAGTCTCCCCATTTTAGCCTATGAAGGCCATTTACTACAATGAGGGAAAAACGAATTTGGCTGTTTTTACCTCACCAGGGTTTATAAAACTATTTTTATAAAGTCCCTGCTTATAGTTACATGGCACCCAGCCCTAGGGGCACATAGGGCACACCTTAGGGGTGACTTATATGTAAAAATAAGTAGTTTAAGACTTTGGAACTACTTTTAATTCCAAAGTCGAATTTGCATATAACTTTAATTTAAAAGCAGCCAACAAGGCAGGCCTGCCTTTAAAATGACACTGGGCACCTCAGCAGTGCACCTATGGGTGCACTACCTCTGCTGTGGTCCCCAAACCTACATGCCCTACCATATACTAGGGACTTATAGGTAGGTTAACTTAGCCAATTATAATTAGCTTAATTTGCATATCCATTTTACACAGAGCACAGACCCTGGGACTGGTTAGCAGTACCCAGGGCACCACCGGAGTCAGGAAAACACCAGCAAAAAGTGGAAAATGGGGGCAAAAAGTTAGGGGGCCTCTGCAATCAGCCCTGTTTTCTCACACTTAGAATCTCAACATCTGGCATTAATTTTCTGTTTTCCTCTTTGCGGGTGATCTAGTTGTTCCAACTACCAGAAAAGTGTCAACAGTGCAGAAAGCAGGTAACTACTGCATCTCAGTGTAAATAAAGGGATGAATGTTTTATATTATACAGCGATATAGAATCATATGGCATGTAATGTCTCTGATTGTCCTGAAGAAGTTTACAGCTAGCCTTTTCCAGATGTCTTTTGCACAATTGTGCATCTGGTCCCCTCTATTGTTTGGTTTCCGATATCCTGATGGGACCGCTCAGAAGGTATCTAGAGTAAATTAGAAATAACTACTTAACAGTATTCACTTAAAATATTGTGTTTATTTTATATGTATCACCAGTTGCTACTTTGTAAGTTTTTTGATATCAAACACTACAATATTCATATTTAGAGTATGTACTTTTTAGAAAAAAAACAAATTCTTGTTCTGCCCTTAGTGTGTTTCTTTCTCAGGCAAAGAATTAAAGTACCTGAGCAAATACTACAAAGTCTGCCAGAGACCAGAATATAATACTGGATTGCTGCAGTAGTTTTAGGTGTGGAGGGGCAGCTATTTTTGATATCTTCCTGCTAGGACACAAACATACAGGGATTGTCTTGAATTTTGACACTCTACGTATATAAAAATCTTAATATGATGACTCCAAGAAAATACAACCTGTCTGATGTTAGAGATCCTCTTTGATTCTGTTTTTTCCTTGTATGGGATATGGTTGAATGCCAGCAAACTATCAACTTAGCCTCTAAGATGACCTTCAATATGAAAAGCAATGTTCCAGTTGTGTCTACAGTGCACGACTGCTGAACCCCACCTTGGAAGAAAGGAACTTTAGGTCCACTAACATCCTATCCATTTTTTTTTTTTCAAGAGGTCCTTAAAATGATCTTTATATCATAAGTGTATCTATATTGTTTAGTGCAAATCAGTGTCTCTGTCCCTATGCACTCCACAGTCTGCTGTCTAAGCTCTAATAATGTTGTATCATGTTCCTCGAAGGCTTATTAATAACATGTGTTGTCACCAAATGTAGGACTTTAACTAAAAGTCACTACAGTCTTGAGGTCATCGGACTTCCGTTCCTTTCCATTCATATTTCAAATGTCTTTAAACTTGAGGTATCAGTGGGCAGTATGTGGCAGTGCAAACTGCATGCAAATGACATTGGGTGCTTTTTTATTTGCAGTAGATTTGCTCATGGCATTAAATGCTTATTAAGATACATTTTAAGTTTAATAACTACTTGTTTGACATCCAATTGCAACCTTTCCTATTATTTCTTGGAAATACTCAACCCAATTTGGCCATTTCAAATGTGTACGCCGTTATTCTGAGGTTTTGTGCAAAGTGCTCAGCTGGGCACTTGAGGAAAAGATCACTTGCAACTACTGATGTCCCTCCAGGCATACAAGAGGTCAGACATCTGAGAAATGCAAGATGCAGGAAAACAACTTCATCATGTACCATCATGTTCTCTCATTACAGAGGTCAAATCCAAAAATGTCAGTAGGCTCTTTGTGGCATGGAGAATTACATGGATATGAAAGCTGGTACACTTTCATAAAACACTTGCTATGTTTTCCAAAAATGTACCCATGCAATTTCACGTGTGAATCCTACCCGCTCCCTTGCCTAACATCCCACGTCAAAGTTTACACTTTCACAATGTAGAACATACTACAAATTTACCTGTTTCAAAGTAGTAATTTTAAATACAGTTCAGCAGATAATTTGTGCAAATTGGTCAATTGAGGTAAAAGTTTATGAAATTTCAACTTTAGCTTTCATACGAAGTGTTTGCCTCCCTTAATACAGAGAGACAGAGGCTCTATTTGTAATAAGTCTATATAGTAGTATGCATGTGTATATACAAATAGATATATAAATGTATGCCCATAACTACATGTACATATTTCATGCTTTCTTGCTCTCTTTATTAGTAGATTGCATTTTTGATGATTCATATGCATTGTAAACATAACAAAGATTGTCTCCAACAAAATTAAACAGTATCCAAAGGTTGTCCAAAAACTTTGTAAAGTTCCAAATTCTCTGTTGCTCTATGATCTTTGCCACATTTGTATCAAAGTAATAACAGCATTAATCATTGTATTATCATCAGTTCTGATTATAGACGGAGAATTTTAGAACCATCTATGTTTTTTCTACAAAACCCAAAATCCATTCTAGACGGGCCTGGAAATAGTTGAAAAAAATAAAATATTTTCATCTAAATACATTGCTTGCAATCTCAACATCTGGCATTAATTTTCTGTTTTGCTCTTTGTGGGCGATCTAGTTGTTCCAACTACCAGTAAAGTGGCAACAGTGCAGAAAGCAGGTAACTACTGCATCTCAGTGTAAATAAAGGGATGAATGTTTTATGTTATACAGCGACATAGAGTCATATGGCATGTAATGCTCTCTGATTGTCCTGAAGAATTTTACAGCTAGCTTTTTCTAGATGTCCTTTGCACAATTGTGCATCTAGTCCTGTCTATTGTTTGCTTACCGATATCCTGATGGGACCGCTCAGAAGGTATCTAGAGTAAATTAGAAATAACTACTTAACAGTATTCATATAAAATATTGTGTTTATTGTATATGTATCACCAGTTGCTACTTTGTAAGTTTTTGGATATCAAACACTACAACATTCAGACTTAGAGTATGTACTTTTTAGAAAAAAAACAAATTCTTGCTCTGCCATTAGTGTGTTTCTTTCTCAGGCAAAGAATTAAAGTACCTGAGCTTATACTGCAAAATCTGCCAGAGACCAGAATACCATACTGGATTGCTGCGGTAGTTTTAGGTGTGGAGGGACAGCTATTTTTGATATCTCCAAGCTAGGACACAAACATGCAGGGATTTTCTTGAATTTTGACACTCTACGTATATAAAAATCTTAATATGATGACTCCAAGAAATACAACCTGTCTGATGTTAGGGATCCTCTTTGATTCTGTTTTTTTCTTGTATGGGATATGGATGAATGCCAGAAAATTATCAAGTTAGCCTCTAAGATGACCTTCAATATGAAAAGCAATGGTCCAGTTTTGTCTACAGTGCACGACTGCTGAACCCCACCATGGAAGAAAGGAACTTTAGGTCAACTAACATCCTATCAATTTTTTTTGTTTTCAAGAGGTCCTTGAAATTATCTTTATATCATAAGTGTATGTATATTGTTTAGTGCAAATCAGTGTGTCTGCCCCTATGCACTCCAAAGTCTGCTGTCTAAGCTCTAATGATGTTGTATCATGTTCCTCGAAGGCTTATTAATGACATATGTTGTCACCAAATGCAGGACTTTAACTAAAAGTCACTACAGCCTTGAGGTCATCGGACTTCCGTTGCTTTCCATTCATATTTTAAATGTCTTTAAACTTAAGGTGTCAGTGAGCAGTATGTGGCAGTGCAAACTGCAGGCAAATGACATTGGGTGCTTTTTTATATGCAGTAGATTAGCTCATGCCATTAAAAGCCTATTAAGATACATTTTAAGTTTAATAACTACTTGTTTGACATCCAATTGCAACCTTTCCTATTATTTCTTGGAAATACTCAACCCAATTTGGCCATTTCAAATGTGTACGCCGTTATTCTGAGGTTTTGTGCAAAGTGCTCAGCTGGGCACTTGAGGAAAAGATCACTTGCAACTATTGATGTCCCTCCAGGCATACAAGAGGTCAGACATCTGAGAAATGCAATCTACTTCTTAGTCTTGCGTGTAAAGGAAAACAAGTAGAGTCATTCAGTGGTCTTGGCAGGTCACAAATACGAGGTGCTGTCTGATTTTCTACTTGCAAAGGTCTAAATAAATTCTCATTTGCAGTCAGTCAGGAGCCACCTTGTTGAAACTAAGAGACAGTGGGTAGGTTGACTCATCAATAGTCCCTGACCAGTGGGTAATAAGTTCCAAGGGCAAACATTCCCTATTTTTCAGCACATCTTGTTTGCGCTATCCCACAGTGTACTATTCTTAGTTAATTCCAGCATGGCAGAATTACTCTGTCACAGGAATATGCTCCTGAGCCAGGAGTGTGTATAGGAAAATGGGCGGTTGGCTCTTTCTCTACCAAACAAAATTGGATCTGGGACCATCTCTTCACCGGATTGGAACCAGGTTGGCTATATTGGTTTCGGGATCCAAGGACACCTTTTCCTCCGGTGCCAGTTGACATGTTACTTTTAACTTGTAACCTTCACCCTGATCCTTTACAAGTTATTGAAGATCCTGTGCCCTCCCCAGCTCTCCTTTCTTTAAAAACATGAGTAACATACCTTATAACAGGTTTTTCTACCAAAATGCTCAAACCATTCTTTCTGTTCTAAGAGGAGTTTTACTTCTCATCAAGAATACAGCGCTGAATGGAAAGGAAACAACAGTCCGGCTAATGCTAATTAGCTTATTTAAGCTTCAAGCAGACAAGTTGTCAGTTAATAAATGGTACTTTCCTGTGTATTTATATAAAATCCAACTACTGCAATTAATTGGAAATGTTTACATCTCCGTCGTTTGAATTATAGCAACCTAAAATATAGTCAAAACGCACATGTAGCGTGACTGAATATATCAAAGCAGACCTCTTTCTGTCAAAAAAGTTTATTTTGACAGATTCACCAGCAGGTTTAAATGCATAACCAGCCAACCTACCCATGTAGGCCTGAACCCATATTCTGCTTATCAGCCTAACGAATGACAATGTGTGTGCGTTCGTTCACCAGTCATTAATAACTTCCATGTCACTAGTATATCTCCTGCACCATATAATAAGACCTTACTGGTAAGTCAAGTGGGCAAATTGGTTATTAGCCAGTTTTCTCATATTTAAGGGTCAAAGCACATACATTGAGACATGACCAGCAGTGCTTGCGTGTGCAGAGAAGAAGAATCAGAAATACCAGTCAGCAGATGAACAGGTGACCACACAAAAAATGGATTTTCAAACAGTGTTGGAAAAGTTGCATAATGTTACAAATTTCTTAGTAGCACAGGATTCATACTGAGTACTTTAGAAAAAAGGAACTACAGGAAAGGATAACTCCTTTCCTATGTTCCACTTTTAAGTAGTATTTGGTATTGCCATTAGGACATCCATGCAGTACCATTGTTTTGTGCAAGGTTGGATCCAATGTTAACCTTTTTGGTGCGGGTGTCGGCCACTGGCCGACGCCCACACACCCTCCCTGGTGCGGGTCACGACCAGTGGGCGACACCAGGAAGGGTGTTAATAAATCCTCGAGTGCAGCACAGCTGCGATCGTGGGCTAGGAAACAGTTTCAGAAGGCCTGGTAAGAAAGGGGAGAGTCTCCCGTTTCTTACGAGGCCTTCTGAAAGTGTTTCCTGGCCCCCGATCGCAGCTGTGCTGCGATCAGGGGCCAGGAAACACCACTAGACGCCAGGGATTTCACTTGGGGGGGTCGGCCTCCTCAGAAAATGGGCCGCCCCCCCACTCCAAGGACATCCATGCAGTACCATTGTTTTGTGCAAGGTTGGATCCAATGTTAACCTTTTTGGTGCGGGTGTTGACCACTGGCCGACGCCCACATACCCTCCCTGGTGCCTGTCACGACGAGTGGGCGACACCAGGAAGGGTATTAATAAATCCTCGAGTGCAGCACAGCTGCGATCGTGGGCAAGGAAACAGTTTCAGAAGGCCTCATAAGAAAGGGGAGAGGTAGGTAGGGTAGGGGAAAGGTAGGTGCCTCCTGGGGGGGGGTGCGAACACCCCCCACCCCCCCCCCCCAGGCAAATTGTATTTTTTTTTAAAATAAAAATGAATAAAATAAAAAGACAGGGGGTCGCCCGTGGCCATTTTGGCTCCCAAAGAACCATACAACAACTAAAAAAAAAATAGAACTATATGTAGATCTATATATATAGATATATCTATGTAGATATATCTATGTACATGGATATATCTATAGATATATCTATGTAGATATATATATAGATAGATCTATATACATCAATCAAAGAGATTTATAAAGCGCGTTACTCACCCGTGAGGGTCTCAAGGTGCTTTGGGGGGGGGGAGGGAAAGGGGCTGGGAGGTTCACTGTTCGAAAAGTCAGGTTTTGAGGCCCTTCCTGAAAAGAAGTAGGTTTTGGGTTTTGCGAAGGTGGGTTGGGAGGGCGTTCCAGGTTTTGGGTGCAAGGTAGGAGAAAGATCTGCCCCCGGTGGTGGTGTGTTTGATGCGGGGGACAGAGGCGAGAGAGAGGTCAGCTGAGCAGAGGTTTCCTGTAGGGGTGTGGAAGGTGACTCTCGTTGAGGTAGGCAGGGCCTGTGTTGTGGAGTGATTTGTGTGCGAGGATGAGGATCTTGAAGGTGATCCTTTTGTCAATGGGGAGCCAGTGGAGGGATTTGAGGTGTGGAGAGATGTGTCCGGGGAGGTCGAGGATGAGTCGTGCTGCTGAGTTCTGGATGCGTGTAGTTTGCGCTTGAGTTTTAGAGTGGTGCCGGCATAGACGGCGTTTCCGTAATCAAGTCTGCTGCTGATGAGTGCATGAGTGACAGTTTTTCTGGTCTCTGTGGGGATCCATTTGAATGTTTTTTTCAGTATATGGAGTGTGTTGAAGCATGAGGAGGTGAGAGCATTGATTTGTTGGGTCATCGAGAGGGAGGAGTCTAGTATGATGACGAGGTTGCGTGCGTGGTTGGCGGGGGTGGGTGCAGGGCCTAGCGTGGTGGGCCACCATGAGGGGTACCAGGTGTTTTTGTGTGGGCCAAAGAGGATTATTTCGGTTTTGCTTGAGTAGAGTTTCAGGTGGTTGGCTGTCATATATATATCACTTTTGTCAATATGTGTGTGGTTTCCCTGGGGGAAAAGGGTCAGACTTGTCTAGTGGCAGTTTTAGTGCCATAAAGAAGCACAGAGGGTTTATATGCCTACTGCAAAGAGCAAATCTGTATTTTATGTAAATAGCTGAGTACATTAATAAAGTCAGCCATTACCTGCGCCATAATACCAATGAAATGTATGTGCAGGGTGGAGGGCGGCTATGGAGAGATGAAGGGCACTTTTGCTGGGTGGTAATACGGGAATCCTAGGAGGAGGGAGTGGGAGCAACAATAATGATTGTTGGACTGGGCGCAGGAGGTGCTAAAGACTGTGACGAATGGTATGTGACAAGGTGTTTTTTGAGTGTCTTGAAAGAACGTGCTGATTGAGGGAAGAAGCGCAGGTAAGGTGGCCTCTACTGTTGCACGTATCTCACACACACCACCGATTTTGTGACTGTCTACGTAGGCTAGTGTTTTAGAGCAACACTTTAGCCAATAGCAGAGATGGCATCTTGATGGATGACTGCTGCCTGCACTCGGGTTAGAGGGCCGCTCTGACATAGGATCAGAGACTGAGATATCAGATACTGAGACAGCATCTGAGGGATAGGACAATGGCGCAGACTCTGGGAGTGATTTTTCAGTCGAAGGAGTCCCATTCAATAACTCCTCTTCCAGTACATTATGAGGAAGGTGATGAGGACAGTCCTGCTGTCCCTTCGCAAGCTGTTTGTGCAACTGGGTAATAGTGGGTTAGCCCAACCCAGAGAGCAGGTGAATGCGGCGGCAAGCAGAGAGAGAGAGAGTGCTCTCTTGGGAGCTCCCCAATTTAGTTAAGCCACAAATTCCACCGCCCAAATCGTATTGTGGAGACATCAAAATTATCTATCGCAAAACAAACTGGTTTTGTAAGGCAGGCACCTGTGTTTTGGGTCCTGGATTCGGCGGCCATATAGAGAAACACACTAAACCCAAACATTTCTGGAAACTAGACATTCGGCGGAGTCCACAGAGGTGTGACTTGTGTGGATTCCCCAAAGTTTTCTTACCCAGAATACCCTGCAAAGCTGAAATGTTGAAAAAAAAATCAATTTTTCTCGCATTTCTGTCACACAAACTACAGGAATATGCTGGAATCCACAACATTCCTACCACCCAGTGACTCCTCACCTGTCCTGATAAAAATACTACCCCACTTGAGTGCCTACACCTAGTGCCTGTGTCAGGAATGGATCACCCCAGGGTCAACAGCTGCCTCACGTAAGGACCAACATTGACCGTTGTGTGATCTATTCCTGTCGCGGGCACCAGGCCTAACCACACAAGTGAGGTATCATTTTTATTGGGAGACTTGGGGGAACGCTGGGTGGAAGGAAATTTGTGGCTCCTCTCAGATTCCAGAACTTTCTGTCACCGAAATGTGAGGAAAATGTGTTATTTTAGCCACATTTTGAGGTTTGCAAAGGATTTTGGGTAACAGAACCTGGTCAGAGCCCCACAAGTCACCTCATCTTGGATTCTCCTGGGTTTCTAGTTTTCAAAAATGTGCTGGTTTGCTAGGTTTCCAAAGGTGGCGGCTGAGCTAGAGGCCAAAATCCACAGGTAGGCAGTGTTTTCTATGAAAAAAAGTGATGTGTCCACATTGTGTTTTGGGGCATTTCCTGTCGCGGACGCTAGGCCTACCCACACAAGTGAGGTATCATTTTTATCGGGAGACATGGGGGAACGGTGGGTGGAAAAAAATTTGTGGCTCCTCTCAGATTCCAGAACTTTCTGTCACCGAAATGTGAGGAAAACTTGTTTTTTTAGCCACTTTTTGAGGTTTGCAAAGGATTCTGGGTAACAGAACCTGGTCAGAGCCCCACAAGTCACCCCATCTTGGATGTCCCTAAGTCTCTAGTTTTCAAAAATGCACAGGTTTGGTAGGTTTCCCTATGTGCCGGCTGAGTTAGAGGCCAAAATCTACAGGTAGGCACTTTGCAAAAAACAGCTCTGTATTTTGTCAAAAAATGGGATGTGTCCACGTTGTGTTTTGGGGCATTTCCTGTCACGGGCGCTAGGCCTACCCACACAAGTGAGGTATCATTTTTATCGGGAGACTTGGGGGAACACTGGGTGGAAGGAAATTTGTGGCTCCTCTCAGATTCCAGAACTTTCTGTCACCGAAATGTGAGGAAAACTTGTTTTTTTTAGCCACTTTTTGAGGTTTGCAAAGGATTCTGGGTAACAGAACCTGGTCAGAGCCCCACGAGTCACCCCAACTTGGATTCCCCTAGGTCTCTAGTTTTCAAAAATGCACAGGTTTGGTAGTTTCCCTATGTGCCGGCTGAGCTAGAGGCCAAAATCTACAGGTAGGCACTTTGCCAAAAACAGCTCTGTATTTTGTCAAAAAATGGGATGTGTCCACGTTGTGTTTTGGGGCATTTCCTGTCACGGGTGTTAGGCCTACCCACACAAGTGAGGTATCATTTTTATCGGGAGACTTGGGGGAACGGTGGGTAGAAGGAAATTTGTGGCTCCTCTCAAATTCCAGAACTTTCTGGCACCAAAATGTGAGGAAAACTTGTTTTTTTATCCACTTTTTGAGGTTTGCAAAGGATTCTGGGTAACAGAACCTGGTCAGAGCCCCACGAGTCACCCCATCTTAGATTCCCCTAGGTCTCTAGTTTTCAAAAATGCACAGGTTTGGTAGGTTTCACCATGTGCCGGCTGAGCTAGAGGCCAAAATCTACAGTAGGCACTTTGGATAAAACAGCTGTGTTTTCTATCAAAAAATGGGATGTGTCCATGTTGTGTTTTGGGGCATTTCCTGTCGCGGGCACTAGGCCTACCCACACAACTGAGGTGTCATTTTTATCGGGAGACTTGGGGGAACATAGAATAGCAAAACAAGTGTTATTGCCCCTTATCTTTCTCTACATTTTTTCCTTCCAAATATAAGAGAGTGTGTAAACAAGACATCTATTTGAGAAATGCCCTGCAATTCCCATGCTAGTATGGGCACCTCGGAATTCAGAGATGTGCAAATAACCACTGCTCCTAAAAACCTTATCTTGATCCCATTTTAGAAATGCAAAGGTTTTCTTGATACCTCTTTTTCACTCTTCATATTTCAGCAAATGAATTGCTGTATACCCAGTATAGAATGAAAAACAACTGCAGGGCGCAGCTCATTTATTGGCTCTGGGTACCTAGGGTTCTTAATGAAACTACAAGCCCTTTATATCCCCACAACCAGAAGAGTCCAGCAGACAAAACGGTATATTGCTTTCAGAAATCTGACATTGCAGGAAAAAGTTACAGAGTAAACCATAAAGAAAAATGGCTGTTGTTTTCAGCTCAATGTCACTATTTTTTTATTTCAGCTGTTATATTCTATAGGAAAACCTTGTAGGATCTACACTAATGACCCCTTGCTGAATTCAGAATTTTGTCTAGTTTCCAGAAATGTTTAGCTTTTGGGAATCCAGCATTGGTTTCACACCCATTCCTGTCACTAACTGGAAGGAGGTTAAAAGCACCAAAAATAGTAAAAATAGGGTATGTCCCAGTAAAATGCCAAATTTGTGTTGGAAAATGTGGTTTTCTGATTCAAGTCTGCCCGTTCCTGAAAGGTGGGAAGATAGTGATTTCAGCACCAGAAACCCTTTGTTGATGGCATTTTCAGGGAAAAAATCACAAGCCTTCGTCGGCCGCCCTTTTATTCCCATTTTTTGGGAAAAAACTAAATGTTCACTGTATTTTGGCTATTTTCTTGGTCTCCTCCAGGGGAAACCACAAACTCTGGGTACCATTAGAATCCCTAGGATGTTGGAAAAAAAGGACGCAAATTTGGCGTGGATAGCTTCTGTGGACAAAAAGTTATGAAGGCCTAAGCGCGAACTACCCCAAATAGACAAAAAAGGGCTCAGCACTGAGGGGGAAACGGCCCAGCAGCTAAGGGGTTAAAATACACACAGCCACCTGCTATGCTTACTCACATAATGCTGTTTTGTTATCCTCAAAACTTGTTCTGTAATCACTGTTTTGACCAAGTACAGGAAAACAACTTAGGGATCCTCTTTGATTCTGTTTTTTCCTTGTATGGGATATGGTTGAAGGCCAGCAAATTATCAACTTAGCCTCTAAGATGACCTTCAATATGAAAAGCAATGGTCCAGTTTTGTCTACAGTGCACGACTGCTGAATCCCACATTGGAAGAAAGGAACTTTAGGTCAACTAACATCCTATCCATTTTTTGTTTTGTTTTCAAGAGGTCCTTGAAATTATCTTTATATCATAAGTATCTATATTGTTTAGTAAAATCAGTGTCTCTGTCCCTATGCATTCCACAGTCTGCTGTCTAAGCTCTAATGATGTTGTATCATGTTCCTCGAAGGCTTATTAATGACATATGTTGTCACCGAATGCAGGACTTTAACTAAAAGTCACTACAGTCTGGAGGTCATCAGACTTCCGTTCCTTTCCATTCATATTTTAAATGTCTTTAAACTTAAGGTATCAGTGGGCAGTATGTGGCAGTGCAAACTGCATGCAAATGACATCGGGTGCTTTTTTATTTGCAGTAGATTAGCTCATGCCATTATAAGCCTATTAAGATACATTTTAAGTTTAAAAACTACTTGTTTGACATCCAATTGCAACCTTTCCTATTACTTCTTCGAAATACTCAACCCAATTTGGCCATTTCAAACTTTCAAATGTGTACGCCGTTATTCTGAGGTTTTGTGCAAGCTGGTCACTTGAGGAAACGATCACTTGCAACTTTTGATGTCCCTCCAGTCATACAAGATGTCAGACATCTGAGAAATGCAATCTACTTTTTAGTCTTGCGTGTAAGGGAAAACAAGTAGAGTCATTCAGTGGTCCTGGCAGGTCACAAATATGAGGTGCAGTCTGATTTTCTTCTTGCACAGGTCTAAATAAATTCTCATTTGCCGTCAGTCAAGAGCCACCTTGTTGAAACTAAGAGACAGTGGGTAGGTTGACTCATCAATAGTCCCTGACCAGTGGGTAATAAGTTCCAAGGGCAAACAGTCCCTATTTTTCAGCACATCTTCTTTGCGCTATCCCACAGTGTACTATTCTTAGTTAATTCCAGCATGGCAGAATTACTGTGTCACAGGAATATGCTCCTGAGCCAGGAGTGTGTATAGGAAAATGGGCGGTTGGCTCTTTCTCAACCAAACAAAATTGGATCTGGGACCATCTCTTCACCTCACCGGATTGGAACCAGGTTGGCTATATTGGTTTCGGGATCCAAGGACACCTTTTCCTCCGGTGCCAGTGGACATGTTACTTTCAACTTGTAAGCTTCACCCTGATCCTTTACAAGTTATTGAAGATCCTGAGCCCTCCCCAGCTCTCCTTTCTTTAAGAGCATGAGTAACATACCTTATAACAGGTTTTTCTACCAAAATGCTCAAACCTTTCTTTCTGTTCTAAGAGCAGTTTCACTTCTCATCAAGAATACAGCGCTGAATGGAAAGGAAACAACAGGCCGGCTAATGATAATTAGCGTATTTAAGCTTCAAGCAGACAAATTGTCAGTTAATAAATTGTACTTTCCTGTGTATTTATATAAAATCCAACTACTGCAATTAATTGGAAATGTTTACATCTCCGTCGTTTGAATTATAGCAACCTAAAATATAGTCTAAAACGTACATGTAGCGTGACTGAATATATCAAAGCAGACCTCTTTCTGTCAAAAAAGTTTATTTTGACAGATTCACCAGCAGGTTTAAATGCAGCACCAGCCAACCTACCCATGTAGGCCTGAACCCATATTCTGCTTATCAGCCTAGTGAATGACAATCTGTGTACGTTCGTTCACCAGTCATTAATAACTTCCATGTCACTGGTATATCTCCTGCACCATATAATAAGACCTTACTGGTAAGTCAAGTTGGCAAATTGGTTATTAGCCAGTTTTGTCACATTTAAGGGTCAAAGCACATACATTGAGACATGACCAGCAGTGCCTGCGTGTGCAGAGAAGAAGAATCAGAAATACCAGTCAGCAGATGAACAGGTGACCACACAAAAATTGGATTTTCAAACAGTGTTGGAAAAGTGGCATAATGTTACAAATTTCTTAGTAGCACAGGATTCATACTGAGTATTTTAGAAAAAAGGAACTACAGGAAAGGATAACTCCTTTCCTATGTTCCACTTTTAAGTAGTATTTGGTATTGCCATTAGGACATCCATGCAGTACCATTGGTTTGTGCAAGGTTGGATCCAATGTTAAGATACACACAGCCACCTGCTGTGCTTGCTCACATAATGCTGTTTTGTTATCCTCAAAACTTGTTCTATAATCACTGTTTTGATCAAGTACAGGAAAACAACTTCAGGCCACAGTGCTGTGGGCAATTACCATCATGTTCTCTCATTACAGAGGTCAAATCCAAAAATGTCAGTAGGCTCTTTGTGGCATAGAGAATTACATGCATATGAAAGTTGGTACACTTTCATAAAACACTTGCCATGTTTTCCAAAAATGTACCCATGCAATTTCACGTGTGAATCCTACCCGCTCACTTGCCTAACATCCCACGTCAAAGTTTACACTTTCACCATGTAGAATACACTACAAATTTACCGGTTTCAAAGTAGTAATTTTAAATACAGTTCAGCAGATAATTTGTGCAAATTGGTCAATTGAGGTAAACGTTTATGAAATTTCAAGTTTAGCTTTCCTATGAAGTGTTGTGCCCACCTTAATACAGAGAGACAGAGGCTCTATTTGTAATAAGTCTATATAGTAGTATGCATGTGTACATACAAATAGATATATAAATGTATGCCCATAACAACATGTACATATTTCATGCTTTCCTGCTCTTTTTATTAGTAGATTGCATTTTTGATGATTCATATGCATTGTAAACATTACAAAGATTGCCTCCAACAAAATTAAACAGTGTCCAAAGGTTGTGCAAAAACTTTGTACAGTTCCACATTCTCTGTTGCTCTATGATCTTTGCCACATTTGTTTCAAAGTAATAACAGCATTAATCATTGTATTATCATCAGTTTTGATTATAGACGGAGCATTTTAGAACCATCTATGTTTTTCTACAAAACCCAAAATCCATTCTAGACAGGCCTGGAAATAGTTGAAAAAAATAAAATATTTTCCTGTAAATACATTGCTTGGAATCTCAACATCTGGCATTAATTTTCTGTTTTCCTCTTTGTGGGCGATCTAGTTGTTCCAACTACCAGAAAAGTGGCAACAGTGCAGAAAGCAGGTAACTACTGCATCTCAGTGTAAATAAAGGGATGAATGTTTTATGTTATACAGCGACATAGAATCATATGGCATGTAATGTCTCTGATTGTCCTGAAGAATTTTACAGCTAGCTTTTTCTAGATGTCCTTTGCACAATTGTGCATCTAGTCCCATCTATTGTTTGCTTACTGATATCCTGATGGGACCGCTCAGAAGGTATCTAGAGTAAGTTAGAAATAACTACTTAACAGTATTCATATAAAATATTGTGTTTATTGTATATGTATCACCAGTTGCTACTTTGCAAGTTTTTTGATATCAAACACTACAACATTCAGACTTAGAGTATGTACTTTTTAGAAAAAAAACAAATTCTGGCTCTGCCCTTAGTGTGTTTCTTTCTGAGGCAAAGAATTAAAGTACCTGAGCAAATACTGCAAAGTCTGCCAGAGACCAGAATATCATACTGGATTGCTGCGGTATTTTTAAGTGTGGAGGGACAGCTATTTTTGATATCTCCCTGCTAGGACACAAACATGCAGGGATTTTCTTCAATTTTGACACTCTACGTATATAAAAATCTTAATATTATGGCTCCAAGAAAATACAACCTGTCTGATGTTAGGGATCCTCTTTGATTCTGTTTTTTCCTTGTATGGGATATGGTTGAATGCCAGCAAACTATCAACTTAGCCTCTAAGATGACCTTCAATATGAAAAGCAATGTTCCAGTTTTGTCTACAGTGCACGACTGCTGAACCCCACCTTGGAAGAAAAGAACTTTAGGTCAACTAACATCCTATCCATTTTTTTTGTTTTCAAGAGGTCCTTGAAATTATCTTTATATCATAAGTGTATCTATATTGTTAAGTGCAAATCAGTGTCTCTGTCCCTATGCACTCCACAGTCTGCTGTCTAAGCTCAAATGATGTTGCATCATGTTCCTCAAAGGCTTATTAATGACATATGTTGTCACTGAATGCAGGACTTTAACTAGAAGTCACTACAGTCTTGAGGTCATCGGACTTCCGTTCCTTTCCTTTCATATTTTAAATGTCTTTAAACTTAAGGTATCAGTGGGTAGTATGTGGCAGTACAAACTGCATGCAAATGACATTGGGTGCTTTTTTATTTGCAGTAGATTAGCTCATGCCATTATAAGCCTATTAAGATACATTTTAAGTTTAATAACTACTTGTTTGACATCCAATTGCAACCTTTCCTAATACTTCTTGGAAATACTCAACCCAATTTGGCCATTTCAAACTTTCAAATGTGTACGCCGTTATTCTGAGGTTTTGTGCAAAGTGCTCAGCTGGTCAATTGAGGAAATGATCACTGGCAACTTTTGATGTCCCGCCAGGCATAGAAGAGGTCAGACATCTGAGAAATGCAATCTACTTCTTAGTCTTGCGTGTAAGGGAAAACAAGTAGAGTTATTCAGTGGTCCTGGCAGGTCACAAATACGAGGTGCAGTCTGATTTTCTACTTGCACAGGTCTAAATAAATTCTCATTTGCAGTCAGTCAAGAGCCACCTTGTTGAAACTAAGAGACAGTGGGTAGGTTGACTCATCAATAGTCCCTGACCAGTGGGTAATAAGTTCCAAGGGCAAACATTCCCTATTTTTCAGCACATCTTGTTTGCGCTATCCCACAGTGTACTATTCTTAGTTAATTCCAGCATGGCAGAATTACTGTGTCACAGGAATATGCTCCTGAGCCAGGAGTGTGTATAGGAAAATGGGCGGTTGGCTCTTTCTCAACCAAACAAAATTGGATCTGGGACCATTTCTTCACTTCACCGGATTGGAACCATGTTGGGTATATTGGTTTCGGGATCCAAGGACACCTTTTCCTCCGGTACCAGTTGACATGTTACTTTCAACTTGTAACCTTCACCCTGATCCTTTACAAGTTATTGAAGATCCTGTGCCCTCCCCAGCTCTCCTTTCTTTAAAAACATGAGTAACATACCTTATAACAGGTTTTTCTACCAAAATGCTCAAACCATTCTTTCTGTTCTAAGAGCAGTTTCACTTCTCATGAAGAATACAGCGCTGAATGGAAAGGAAACAACAGGCCGGCTAATGATAATTAGCGTATTTAAGCTTCAAACAGACAAATTGTCAATTAATAAATGGTAGTTTCCAGTGTATTTATATAAAATCCAACTACTGCAATTAATTGGAAATGTTTGCACCTCCGTCGTTTGAATTATAGCAACCTAAAATACAGTCTAAAAAGCACATGTAGCGTGACTGAATATATCAAAGCAGACCTCTTTCTGTCAAAAAAGTTTATTTTGACAGATTCACCAGCAGGTTTAAATGCAGCACCAGTCAACCTACCCATGTAGGCCTGAACCCATATTCTGCTTATCAGCCTAGTGAATGACAATGTGTGTGCTTTCGTTCACCAGTCATTAATAACTTCCCTGTCACTTTAATGTCTACTGCACCATATAATAAGACCTTACTGGTAAGTCAAATGGGCAAATTGGTTATTAGCAGTTTTCTCATATTTAAGGGTCAAACCACATACATTGAGACATGGACAGCAGTGCCTACGTATGCAGAGAAGAAGAATCAGAAATAGTAGTCAGCAGATGAACAGGTGACCCCACAAAAAATGGATTTTCAAACAGTGTTGGAAAAGTGGCATAATGTTACAAATTTCTTAGTAGCACAGGATTCATACTGAGTATTTTAGAGAAAAGGAACTGCAGGAAAGGATAACTCCTTTCCTATGTTCCACTTTTCAGTAGTATTTGGTATTGCAATTAGGACATCCATGCAGTACCATTGTTTTGTACAAGGTTGGATCCAATGTTAAGATACACACAGCCACCTGCTGTGCTTGCTCACAGAATGCTGTTTTGTTATCCTCAAAACTTGTTCTGTAATCACTGTTTTTACCACGTACAGAAACAGAACTTCAGGCCACAGTGCTGTGGGCAATTACCATCATGTTCTCTCATTACAGAGGTCAAATCCAAAAATGTCAGTAGGGTCTTTGTGGCGTAGAGAACTATATGCATATGAAAGCTGGTACACTTTGATAAAACACTTGCTATGTTTTCCAAGGACGTACCCATGCAATTTCACGTGTGAATTCTACCCGCTCCCTTGCCAGACATCCCACGTCAAAGTTTACACTTTCACCATGTAGAACATACTACAAATTTACCATAATTTTAAATACAGTTCAGCAGATAATTTGTGCAAATTGGTCAATTGAGGTAAAAGTTTATGAAATTTCAAGTTTAGCTTTCCTATGAAGTGTTGTGCCCACCTTAATACAGAGAGACAGAGGCTCTATTTGTAATACGTCCATATAGTAGTATGCATGTGTATATACAAATAGATATATAAATGTATGCCCATAACTACAGGTACATATTTCATGTTTTCCCGCTCTCTTTATTAGAAGATTGCATTTTTGATGATTTATATGCATTGTAAACATTACAAAGATTGTCTTCAACAAAATTAAACAGTGTCCAAAGGCTGTCCAAAAGTTTTTGTAAAGTTGCACATTCTCTGTTGCTCTATGATCTTTGCCACATTCGTTTCAAAGTAATAACAGCATTAATCATTGTATTATCATCAGTTCTGATTATAGACGGAGCATTTTAGAACCATCTATGTTTTTCTACAAAACCCAAAATCCATTCTAGACGAGCCTGGAAATAGTTGAAAAAAATAAAATATTTTCATCTAAATACATTGCTTGGAATCTCAACATCTGGCATTAATTTTCTGTTTTCCTCTTTGCGGGCGATCTAGTTGTTCCAACTTCCAGAAAAGTGGCAACAGTGCAGAAAGCAGGTAACTACTGCATCTCAATGTAAATAAAGGGATGAATGTTTTATGTTATACATCGACATAGAATCATATGGCATGTAATGTCTCTGATTGTCCTGAAGAATTTTACAGCTAGCCTTTTCCAGATGTCCTTTGCACAATTGTGCATCTAGTCCCCTCTATAGTTTGGTTACCGATATCCTGATGGGACCACTCAGAAGGTATCTAGAGTAAATTAGAAATAACTACTTAACAGTATTCATATAAAATATTGTGTTTATTGTATATGTATCACCAGTTGCTACTTTGTAAGTATTTTTATATCAAACACTACAACATTCAGACATAGAGTATGTACTTTTTAGGAAAAACAACCGAATTCTTGCTCTGCCCTTAGTGTGTTTCTTTCTCAGGCAAATAATACAGTACCTGAGCAAATACTGCATAGTCTGCCAAAGACCAGAATATCATACTGGATTTCTGCTGTAGTTTTAGGTGTGCAGGGACAGCTATTTTTGATATCTCATTGCTAGGACACAAACATGCAGGGATTTTCTTGAATTTTGACACTCTACGTATATAAAAATCTTAATATGATGACTCCAAGAAAATACAACCTGTCTGGTGTTAGGGATCCTCTTTGATTCTGTTTTTTCCTTGTATGGGATATGGTTGAATGCCAGCAAATTATCAACTAAGCCTCTAAGATGACCTTCAATATGAAAAGCAATGGTCCAGTTTTGTCTACAGTGCACGACTGCTGAACCCCACCTTGGAAGAAAGGAACTTTAGGTCAACTAACATCCTATCCATTTTTTTTTGTTTTCAAGAGGTCCTTGAAATTATCTTTATATCATAAGTGTATCTATATTGTTTAGTGCAAATCAGTGTCTCTGTCCCTATGCACTCCACAGTCTGCTGTCTAAGCTCTAATGATGTTGTATCATGTTCCTCGAAGGCTTATTAATAGCATGTGTTGTCACCCAATGTAGGACTTTAACTAAAAGTCACTACAGTCTTGAGGTCATCGGACTTCCGTTCCTTTCCATTCATATTTCAAATGTCTTTAAACTTGAGGTATCAGTGGGCAGTATGTGGCAGTGCAAACTGCATGCAAATGACATCGGGTGCTTTTTTATTTGCAGTAGATTAGCTCATGCCATTAAAAGTCTCTTAAGATACATTTTAAGTTTCATAACTACTTGTTTGACATCCAATTGCAACCTTTCCTATTACTTCTTGGAAATACTCAACCCAATTTGGCCACTTCAAGCTTTCAAATGTGTACGCCGTTATTCTGAGGTTTTGTGCAAAGTGCTCAGCTGGTCACTTGAGGAAAAGATCACTTGCAACTTCTGATGTCCCTCCAGCCATACAAGAGGTCAGACATCTGAGAAATGCAATCTACTTCTTAGTCTTGCGTGTAAGGAAAACAAGTAGAGTAATTCAGTGGTCCTGGCAGGTAACAAATACGAGGTGCAGTCTGATGTTCTACTTGCACAGGTCTAAAACAATTCTCACTTGCAGTCAGTCAAGAGCCACCTTGTTGAAACTAAGAGACAGTGGGTAGGTTGACTCATCAATAGTCCCTGACCAGTGTGTAATAAGTTCCAAGGGCAAACATTCCCTATTTTTCAGCACATCTTGTTTGCGCTATCCCACAGTGTACTATTCTTAGTTAATTCCAGCATGGCAGAATTACTGTGTCACAGGAATATGCTCCTGAGCCAGGAGTGTGTATAGGAAAATGGGCGGTTGGCTCTTTCTCAACCAAACAAAATTGGATCTGGGACCATCTCTTCACCTCACCGGATTGGAACCAGGTTGGCTATATTGGTTTCGGGATCCAAGGACACCTTTTCCTTCGGTGCCAGTTGACATGTTACTTTCAACTTGTAAGCTTCACCCTGATCCTTTACAAGTTATTGAATATCCTGAGCCCTCCCCAGCTCTCCTTTCTTTAAAAACATGAGCAACATACCTTATAACAGGTTTTTCTACGAAAATGCTCAAACCATTCTTTCTGTTCTAGAGCAGTTTCACTTCTCATCAAGAATACAGCGCTGAATGGAAAGGAAATAACAGGCCTGCTAATGATAATTAGCGTATTTAAGCTTCAAGCAGACAAATTGTCAGTTAATAAATGGTACTTTCCTGTGTATTTATATAAAATCCAACTACTGCAATTAATTGGAAATGTTTACATCTCTGTCGTTTGAATTATAGCAACCTAAAATATAGTCTAAAACGCACATGTAGCGTTACTGAATATATCAAAGCAGACCTCTTTCTGTCCAAAAAGTTTATTTTGACAGATTCACCAGCAGGTTTAAATGCAGCATCAGCCAACCTATCCATGTAGGCCTGAACCCATAGTCTGCTTATCAGCCTAGTGAATGACAATGTGTGTGCTTTCGTTCACCAGTCATTAATAACTTCCATGTCACTGGTAAATCTCCTGCACCATATAATAATACCTGACTGGTAAGTCAAAGAGGCAAATTGGTTATTAGCCAATTTTGTCATATTTAAGGGTCAAAGCACATACATTGAGACATGACCAGCAGTGCCAGCGTGTGCAGAGAAGAAGAATCAGAAATACCAGTCAGCAGATGAGCAGGTGACCACACAAAAAATGGATTTTCAAACAGTGTTGGAAAAGTGGCATACTGTTAAAAATTTCTTAGTAGCACAGGATTCATACTGAGTACTTTAGAAAAAAGGAACTACAGGAAAGGATAACTCCTTTCCTATGTTCCACTTTTAAGTAGTATTTGGTATTGCCATTAGGACATCCATGCAGTACCATTGTTTTGTGCAAGGTTGGATCCAATGTTAACCTTTTTGGTGCGGGTGTCGGCCAGTGGCCGACGCCCACATACCCCCCCTGGTGCCAGTCACGACCAGTGGGTGACACCAGGAAGGGTATTAATAAATCCTCGAGTGCAGCACAGCTGCGATCGTGGGCCAGGAAACAGTTTCAGAAGGCCTCGTAAGAAAGGGGAGAGGTAGGTAGGGTAGGGGAAAGGTAGGTGCCCTCACCCCCCCCCCCCCCCCCCCCCCCCCCCCCGGGCAAATTGTATTTTTTTTTTAAAATAAAAATGAATAAAATAAAAAGACAGGGGGTCGCCCGTGGCCATTTTGGCTCCCAAAGAACCATACAACAACTAAAAAAAAAATAGAACTATATGTAGATCTATATATATAGATATATCTATGTAGATATATCTATGTACATGGATATATCTATAGATATATCTATGTAGATATATATATAGATAGATCTATATACATCAATCAAAGAGATTTATAAAGCGCGTTACTCACCCGTGAGGGTCTCAAGGCGCTTTGGGGGGGGGAGGGAAAGGGGCTGGGAGGTTCACTGTTCGAAAAGTCATGTTTTGAGGCCCTTCCTGAAAAGAAGTAGGTTTTGGGTCTTGCGAAGGTGGGTTGGGAGGGCGTTCCAGGTTTTGGGTGCAAGGTAGGAGAAGGATCTGCCCCCGGTGGTGGTGTGTTTGATGCGGGGGACAGAGGCGAGAGTGAGATCAGCTGAGCGGAGGTTTCCTGTAGGGGTGTGGAAGGTGACTCTCGTTGATGTAGGCACGGCCTGTGTTGTGGAGTGATTTGTGTGCGAGGATGAGGATCTTGAAAGTGATCCTTTTGTCAATGGGGAGCCAGTGGAGGGATTTGAGGTGTGGAGAGATGTGTCCGGGGAGGTCGAGGATGAGTCGTGCTGCTGAGTTCTGGATGCGTGTAGTTTGCGCTTGAGTTTTAGAGTGGTGCCGGCATAGACGGCGTTTCCGTAATCAAGTCTGCTGCTGATGAGTGCATGAGTGACAGTTTTTCTGGTCTCTGTGGGGATCCATTTGAATGTTTTTTTCAGTATATGGAGTGTGTTAAAGCATGAGGAGGTGAGAGCATTGATTTGTTGGGTCATCGAGAGGGAGGAGTCTAGGATGATGATGAGGTTGCGTGCGTGGTTGGCGGGGGTGGGTGCAGGGCCTAGCGTGGTGGGCCACCATGAGGGGTACCAGGTGTTTTTGTGTGGGCCAAAGAGGATTATTTCGGTTTTGCTTGAGTTGAGTTTCAGGTGGTTGGCTGTCATATATATATCACTTTTGTCAATATGTGTGTGGTTTCCCTGGGGGGAAAAGGGTCAGACTTGTCTAGTGGCAGTTTTAGTGCCATAAAGAAGCGCAGAAGGTTTATATGCCTACTGCAAAGAGCAAATCTGTATTTTATGTAAATAGCTGAGTACATTAATAAAGTCAGCCATTACCTGCGCTATAATACCAATGAAATGTATGTGCAGGGTGGAGGGCGGCTATGGAGAGATGAAGGGCACTTTTGCTGGGTGGTAATAAGGGAATCCTAGGAGGAGGGAGTGGGAGCAACAATAATGATTGTTGGACTGGGTGCAGGAGGTGCTAAAGACTGTGACGAATGGTATGTGACAAGGTGTTTTTTGAGTGTCTTGAAAGAACGTGCTGATTGAGGGAAGAAGCGCAGGTAAGGTGGCCTCTACTGTTGCACGTATCTCACACACACCACCGATTTTGTGACTGTCTACGTAGGCTGGTGTTTTAGAGCAACAGTTTAGCCAATAGCAGAGATGGCATCTTGATGGATGACTGCTGCCTGCACTCGGGTTATAGAGGACCGCTCTGACATAGGATCAGAGACTGAGATATCAGATACTGAGACAGCATCTGAGGGATAGGACAATGGCGCAGACTCTGGGAGTGATTTTTCAGTCGAAGGAGTCCCATTCGATAACTCCTCTTCCAGTACATTATGAGGAAGGTGATGAGGACAGTCCTCCTGTCCCTTCGCAAGCTGTTTGTGCAACTGGGTAATAGTGGGTTAGCCCAACCCAGAGAGCAGGTGAATGCGGCGGCAAGCAGAGAGAGAGAGAGTGCTCTCTTGGGAGCTCCCCAATTTAGTTCAGCCACAAATTCCACCGCCCAAATCGTATTGTGGAGACATCAAAATTATCTATCGCAAAACAAACTGGTTTTGTAAGGCAGGCACCTGTGTTTTTGGTCCTGGATTCGGCGGCCATATAGAGAAACACACTAAACCCAAACATTTCTGGAAACTAGACATTCGGGGGAGTCCACAGAGGTGTGACTTGTGTGGATTCCCCAAAGTTTTCTTACCCAGAATACCCTGCAAAGCTGAAATGTTGAAAAAAAACTAAATTTTTCTCGCATTTCTGTCACACAAACTACAGGAGTATGCTGGAATCCACAACATTCCTACGACCCAGTGACTCCTCACCTGTCCTGATAAAAATACTACCCCACTTGAGTACCTACACCTAGTGCCTGTGTCAGGAATGGATCACCCCAGGGTCAACAGCTGCCTCACGTAAGGACCAACATTGACCGTTGTGTGATCTATTCCTGTCGCAGGCACCAGGCCTATCCACACAAGTGAGGTATCATTTTTATCGGGAGACTTGGGGGAACGCTGGGTGGAAGGAAATTTGTGGCTCCTCTCAGATTCCAGAACTTTCTGTCACCGAAATGTGAGGGTATTGTGTTATTTTAGCCACATTTTGAGGTTTGCAAAGGATTCTAGGTAACAGAACCTGGTCAGAGCCCCACAAGTCACCTCATCTTGGATTCCCCTGGGTTTCTAGTTTTCAAAAATGTGCTGGTTTGCTAGGTTTCCAAAGGTGGTTGCTGAGCTAGAGGCCAAAATCCACAGGTAGGCTGTGTTTTCTATGAAAAAATGTGATGTGTCCACGTTGTGTTTTGGGGCATTTCCTGTCGCGGGCGCTAGGCCTACCCACACAAGTGAGGTATCATTCTTATCGGGAGACGTGGGGGAACGCTGGGTGGAAGGAAATTTGTGGCTCCTCTCTGATTCCAGAACTTTCTGCCACAGAAATGTGAGGAACATGTGTTTTGTTAGCCAAATTTTGAGGTTTGCAAAGGATTCTGGGTAACAGAACCTGGTCAGAGCCCCACGAGTCACCCCATCTTGGATTCCCCTAGTTCTCTAGTTTTCAAAAATGCACAGGTTTGGTAGGTTTCCCTAGGTGCCGGATGAGCTAGAGGCCAAAATCTCCAGGTAGGCACTTTGCAAAAAACAGCTCTGTATTTTGTCAAAAAATTGGATGTGTCCACGTTGTGTTTTGGGGCATTTCCTGTCGCAGGCGCTAGGCCTACCCACACAAGTGAGGTATCATTTTTATCGGGAGACTTGGGGGAACGGTGGGTAGAAGGAAATTTGTGGCTCGTCTCAGATTCCAGAACTTTCTGTCACCGAAATGTGAGGAAAACTTGTTTTTTAGCCACTTTTTGAGGTTTGCAAAGGATTCTGGGTAACAGAACCTGGTCAGAGCCCCACGAGTCACCCCATCTTGGATTCCCCTCGGTCTTTAGTTTTCAAAAATGCACAGGATTGGTAGGTTTCCCTATGTGCCGGCTGAGCTAGGCCAAAATCTACAGGTAGGCACTTTGCAAAAAACAGCTCTGTATTTTGTCAAAAAATGGGATGTGTCCACGTTGTGTTTTGGGGCATTTCCTGTCGCGGGCGCTAGGCCTACCCACACAAGTGAGGTATCATTTTTATTGGGAGATTTGGGGGAACGCTGGGTGGAAGGAAATTTGTGGCTCCTCTCTGATTCCAGAACTTTCTGCCACAGAAATGTGAGGAACATGTGTTTTTTTAGGCAAATTTTGAGGTTTGCAAAGGATTCTGGGTAACAGAACCTGGTCAGAGCCCCACGAGTCACCCCATCTTGGATTCCCCTAGGTCTCTAGTTTTCAAAAATGCACAGGTTTGATAGGTTTCCCTATGTGCCGGCTGAGCTAGAGGCCAAAATCTACAGGTAGGCACTTTGCAAAAAACAGCTCTGTATTTTGTCAAAAAATGGAATATGTGTCCACGTTGTCTTTTGGGGCATTTCCTGTCGTGGGCGCTAGGCCTACCCACACAAGTGAGGTATCATTTTTATCGGGAGACTTGGGGGAACGCTGGGTGGAAGGAAATTTGTGTCTCCTCTCAGATTCCAGAACTTTCTGTCACCGAAATGTGAGGAAAACTTGTTTTTTTAGCCACTTTTTGAGGTTTGCAAAGGATTCTGGATAACAGAACCTGGTCAGAGCCCCACGAGTCACCCCATCTTGGATTCCCCTAGGTCTCTAGTTTTAAAAAATGCACAGGATTGGTAGGTTTCCCTATGTGCCGGCTGAGCTAGGCCAAAATCTACAGGTAGGCACTTTGCAAAAAACAGCTCTGTATTTTGTCAAAAAATGGGATGTGTCCACGTTGTGTTTTGGGGCATTTCCTGTCGCGGGCGCTAGGCCTACCCACACAAGTGAGGTATCATTTTTATCGGGAGACTTGGGGGAACGCTGGGTGGAAGGAAATTTGTGGCTCCTCTCAGATTCCAGAACTTTCTGTCACCGAAATGTGAGGAAAACTTGTTTTTTTTAGCCACTTTTTGAGGTTTGCAAAGGATTCTGGGTAACAGAACCTGGTCATTGCCCCACGAGTCACCCCATCTTGGATTCCCCTAGGACTCTAGTTTTAAAAAATGCACAGGTTTGGTAGGTTTCCCTATGTGCCGGCTGAGCTAGAGGCCAAAATCTACAGGTAGGCACTTTGCAAAAAACAGCTCTGCATTTTGTCAAAAAATGGGATGTGTCCATGTTGTGTTTTGGGGCATTTCCTGTCGCGGGCGCTAGCCCTACCCACACAAGTGAGGTATCATTTTTATCGGGAGACTTGGGGGAACGGTGGGTAGAAGGAAATTTGTGGCTCGTCTCAGATTCCAGAACTTTCTGTCACCGAAATGTGAGGAAAACTTGTTTTTTAGCCACTTTTTGAGGTTTGCAAAGGATTCTGGGTAACAGAACCTGGTCAGAGCCCCACGAGTCACCCCATCTTAGATTCCCCTAGGTCTCTAGTTTTCAAAAATGCACAGGTTTGGTAGGTTTCACTATGTGCCGGCTGAGCTAGAGGCCAAAATCTACAGGTAGGCACTTTGGAAAAAACAGCTGTGTTTTCTATCAAAAAATGGGATGTGTCCATGTTGTGTTTTGGGGCATTTCCTGTTGCGGGCACTAGGCCTACCCACACAAGTGAGGTATCATTTTTATCGGGAGACTTGGGGGAACATAGAATAGCAAAACAAGTGTTATTGCCCCTTATCTTTCTCTGCATTTTTTCCTTCCAAATATAAGAGAGTGTGTAAACAAGACGTCTATTTGAGAAATGCCCTGCAATTCCCATGCTAGTATGGGCACCTCTGGATTCAGAGATGTGCAAATAACCACTGCTCCTAAAAACCTTGTCTTGATCCCATTTTAGAAATGCAAAGGTTTTCTTGATACCTCTTTTTCACTCTTCATATTTCAGCAAATGAATTGCTGTATACCCAGTATAGAATGAAAAACAACTGCAGGGTGCAGCTCATTTATTGGCTCTGGGTACCTAGGGTTCTTAATGAAACTACAAGCCCTTTATATCCCCGCAACCAGAAGAGTCCAGCAGACAAAACGGTATATTGCTTTCAGAAATCTGACATCGCAGGAAAAAGTTACAGAGTAAACCATAAAGAAAAATGGCTGTTGTTTTCAGCTCAATTTCAATATTTTTTTATTTCAGCTGTTATTTTCTATAGGAAAACCTTGTAGGATCTACACAAATGACCCCTTGCTGAAGTCAGAATTGTGTCTAGTTTTCAGAAATGTTTAGCTTTTGGGAATCCAGCATTGGTTTCACACCCATTCCTGTCACTAACTGGAAGAAGGTTGAAAGCACCAAAAATAGTAAAAATGGGGTATGTCCCAGTAAAATGCCAAATTTGTGTTGGAAAATGTGGTTTTCTGATTCAAGTCTGCCCGTTCCTAAAAGGTGGGAAGATAGTGATTACAGCACCAGAAACCCTATGTTGATGGCATTTTCAGGGAAAAAACCACAAGCCTTCGTCCGCAGCCCTTTTTTCCCATTTTTTGGGAAAAAACGAAATTTTCACTGTATTTTGGCTATTTTCTTGGTCTCCTCCAGGGGAAACCACAAACTCTAGGTACCATTAGAATCCCTAGGATGTTGGAAAAAAAGGACACAAATTTGACGTTGAGAGCTTATGTGCACAAAAAGTTATGAAGGCCTAAGCGCGAACTACCCCAAATAGCCAAAAAAGGGCTCAGCACTGGGGGGAAAACGGCCCAGCAGCGAAGGGGTTTAAATACACACAGCCACCTGCTGTGCTTACTCACATAATGCTGTTTTGTTATCCTCAAAACTTGTTCTATAATCACTGTTTTGACCATGTACAGGAAAACAACTTCAGGCCACAGTGCTGTGGGCTATTACCATCATGTTCTCTCAGTACAGAGGTCAAATCCAAAAATGTCAGTAGGCTCTTTGTGGCATAGAGAATTACATGGATATGAAAGCTGGAACACTTTCATAAAACACTTGCTATGTTTTCCACAAATGTACCCATGCAATTTCACGTGTGAATCCTACCCGCTCCCTTGCCTAACATCCCACGTCAAAGTTTACACTTTCACAATGTATAACATACTACAAATTTTCCGGTTTCGAAGTAGTAATTTTAAATACAGTTCAGCAGATAATTTGTGCAAATTGGTCAAATGAGGTAAAAGTTTATGAAATTTCAAGTTTAACTTTCCTATGAAGTGTTGTGCCCACCTTAATACAGAGAGACATAGGATCTATTTGTAATAAGTCTATATAGTAGTATGCATGTGTATATACAAATAGATATATAAATGTATGCCCATAACTACATGTACATATTTCATGCTTTCCTGCTCTCTTTCTTAGTAGATTGCATTTTTGATGATTTATATGCATTATAAACATTACAAAGATTGTCTCCAACAAAATTAAACAGTATCCAAAGGTTGTCCAAAAACTTTGTAAAGTTCCACATTCTCTGTTGCTCTATGATCTTTGCCACATTTGTTTCAAAGTAATAACAGTATTAATCATTGTATTATCATCAGTTATAATTATAGACAGAGCATTTTAGAACCATCTATGTTTTTCTACAAAACCTAAAATCCATTCTAGACAGGCCTGGAAATAGTTGAAAAAAATGAAACATTTTCATCTAAATACATTGCTTGGAATATCAACATCTGGCATTAATTTTCTGTTTTCCTCTTTGTGGGCGATCTAGTCGTTCCAACTACCAGAAAAGTGGCAACAGTGCAGAAAGCAGGTAACTACTGCATCTCAGTGTAAATAAAGGGATGAATGTTTTATGTTATAAAACTACATAGAATCATATGGCATGTAATGCTCTCTGATTGTCCTGAAGAATTTTACAGCTAGCTTTTTCTAGATGTCCTTTGCACAATTGTGCATCTAGTCCCATCTATTGTTTGCTTACCGATATCCTGATGGGACCGCTCAGAAGGTATCTAGAGTAAATTAGAAATAACTACTTAACAGTATTCATATAAAATATTGTGTTTATTGTATATGTATCACCAGTTGCTACTTTGTAAGTTTTTTGATATCAAACACTACAACATTCAGACTTAGAGTATGTACTATTTAGAAAAAAAACAAATTCTTGCTCTGCCCTTAGTGTGTTTCTTTCTCTGACAAAGAATTAAAGTATCTGAGCAAATACTGCAAAGTCTGCCAGAGACCAGAATATCATACTGGATTGCTGCAGTAGTTTTAGGTGTGGAGGGACAGCTATTTTTGATATCTCCCTGCTAGGACACAAACATGCGGGGATTTTCTTGAATTTTGACACTCTACGTATATAAAAATCTTAATATGATGACTCCAAGAAAATACAACCTGTCTGATGTTAGGGATCCTCTTTGATTCTGTTTTTTCCTTGTATGGGATATGGTTGAATGCCAGCAAATTATCAACTTAGCCTCTAAGATGACCTTCAATATGAAAAGCAATGGTCCAGTTTTGTCTACAGTGCACGACTGCTGAACCCCTCCTTGGAAGAAAGGAACTTTAGGTCAACTAACATCCTATCCATTTTTTGTTTTGTTTTCAAGAGGTCCTTGAAATTATCTTTATATCATAAGTGTATCTATATTGTTTAGTAAATTCAGTGTCTCTGTCCCTATGCATTCCACAGTCTGCTGTCTAAGCTCTAATGATGTTGTATCATGTTCCTCGAAGGCTTATTAATGACATATGTTGTCACCGAATGCAGGACTTTAACTAAAAGTCACTACAGTCTTGAGGTCATCGGACTTCCGTTCCTTTCCATTCATATTTTAAATGTCTTTAAACTTAAGGTATCAGTGGGCAGTATGTGGCCGTGCAAACTGCATGCAAATGACATTGGGTGCTTTTTTATTTGCAGTAGATTAGCTCATGCCATTATAAGCCTATTAAGATACATTTTAAGTTTAATAACTACTTGTTTGACATCCAATTGCAACCTTTCCTATTACTTCTTGGAAATACTCAACCCAATTTGGCCATTTCAAACTTTCAAATGTGTACGCCGTTATTCTGAGGTTTTGTGCAAAGTGCTCAGCTGGTCACTTGAGGAAAAGTTCACTTGCAACTTTTGATGTCCCTCCAGGCATACAATAGGTCAGACATCTGAGAAATGCAATCTACTTCTTAGTCTTGCGTGTAAGGGAAAACAAGTAGAGTCATTCAGTGGTCCTGGCAGGTCACAAATACGATGTGCAGTCTGATTTTGTACTTGCACAGGTCTTAAGAAAATCTAATTTGCAGTCAGTCAAGAGCCACCTTGTTGAAACTAAGAGACAGTGGGTAGGTTGACTCATCAATAGTCCCTGACCAGTGGGTAATAAGTTCCAAGGGCAAACATTCCCTATTTTTCAGCACATTTTGTTTGCGCTATCCCACAGTGTACTATTCTTAGTTAATTCCAGCATGGCAGAATTACTCTGTCAAAGGAATAGGCTCCTGAGCCAAGAGTGTGTATAGGAAAATGGGCAGTTGGCTCTTTCTCAACCAAACAAAATTGGATCTGGGACCATCGCTTCACCTCACTGGATTGGAACCAGGTTGGCTATATTGGTTTCGGGATCCAAGGACACCTTTTCCTCCGGTGCCAGTGGACATGTTACTTTCAACTTGTAAGCTTCACCCTGATCATTTACAAGTTATTGAAGATCCTGAACCTTCCCCAGCTCTCCTTTCTTGAAGAGCATGAGTAACATACCTTATAACAGGTTTTCCTACCAAAAGGCTCAAACCATTCTTTCTGGTCTAATAGCAGTTTCACTTCTCATCAAGAATACAGCGCTGAATGGAAAGGAAACAACAGGCCGGCTAATTATAATTAGCGTATTTAAGCTTCAAGCAGACAAATTGTCAGTTAATAGTAGTAGTACAAACTTTATTCGACTTTCAACAAGTCATAAAAGTATCAAATAATATACATTTCAGTATGCAATAAATAAGATAACATTTATATTAAAATAATAAAAGGATACATACAATCAGCGAAATTAAGATATCTTTAAAAAAAAATCATAGTTGCAGTCCAATAATAAACTAGATATAAAATTACAACGCTACCTCCACACGCTTTCTTGTATTGAATACGGAGCATAAAAATTTAGCCAAGGTTCCACACATCTCAATAGAGGATAGCACCTGGAGGCTGGCATACGCGGCATGACACTGAGGCGTGTTGATTATCCTTAAGAGGGGGACTACTAGGCGTTTTCTCTGCTTAGCATAAAATTTACAAAATAGGACCACGTGAATTGTAGTTTGAGGTGACTTTGCATCACATGGACAGGGTTTCAGCGTGGTACTCCAATCGTTCATAGTAGGGAAGGTTCCTAGGCGATGAAATATATCTAACCTCAGTCTGGTGAGAACAAAACGGTTGGGGGGGTTTACCACATTCGACAAATAAGGCTGTATGCCCTCCGTCGACAAAATGATTTGATTGTGAATGACGGTGGGCTTTTTTGATTCAGCCTACCATCGTGAATCTTCTAGATATCTTAGTACCAGAGCACTCAGGTCCTTCCTAGAGATTTTCCTCAGCGAAGCTAGGTTTGTATAAAAAACTTTGTTTCCCATATTTTTGAAGAATGTCATAATATATCTTAACCAAGGCACCCTTGCTGCGTATGTGGACTTCATGCAGTGAGTCAGGATGGCCTTATTTAGTTCAGTATATTCTGAGGTCCAAACTTTATGCCATAACAGTAATGGTTGAATCTTTATCAAGTCTGTGATGAAGGGGAGCCCCAGTTCAGAGTGGACAATGTATGATGAAGAACCGTTTGGTACCATAAATAGCTGTCTTATAAAATCATTTTCCACCGTCTGCACTGGAGTACAATTAGTATATCCCCAAATTCCAGACCCGTACATAACGGCCGGGGTGCACTTGGCTTTGTAAATTTTTATCATGTTCGTCGGGTGTAACCACCTATCCTTTTAGAAAAAAGCCTTAAGGCCACCGTTGTTTTGATAAGCTGGGCTTGTTTCATTTTCCTACAGTTAGCCCAGGGGCCCTGTTTGTCAAACATTATGTCAAGATATGAGAAGGTTCGCGCGGTTTCTACCCTCCCATCCGCGGTAGTAATATTATAAGACTTGCCGCGTTTCCCGCCACAGTTCATAATAAACGTTTTTGAGCGATTGATGGTGAGTCCCAATTGTGACATAAATGTGATGCAAGTAGTTAAAAGTTTTTGAAGAGCTAGCGGGGTTCTGACCATTAAAACTGCGTCATCTGCGTAGAGTAGTACCGGGACAGCGCGATTACCTATTGGGGGAGATCTTTGCAGTCACTAGCCAATACTTTTTCCAAATTATTTATATACATTGAGAACAAGAACGGGGCAAGAACACAACCTTGGCGCACGCCTCTATGTATGCCAAAAGGGTGAGTACATTCCCCTTTTAGCTCACTCTTGCTCGACACCCTGTGTACATTTCACGTATAAACTGAATTATGGCTGGTTCTACCCCCATGTTGCTTAAGATATCCCATAACTTATCATGTAGTACACAGTCAAATGCCGATGTTAGGTCAATAAAAGCCAGATGCAGGTTGCTTTCTCTAATCCTTGTATACTTTCCAATAATAATACTTAAGTTCAGGCTTTGCTCCACTGTCCCAATTCCTTTCCGGAAACCATACTGGACAGAAGATAAAGCATTTTTTTCTTCCGCCCGTATTTGCAACCTGTTCAAGATAATTCTCCCTACTAGTTTAGCCGTTGTGTCGAACAAGGAGATTGGCCTGTAACAGGCTGGGTTAAGACGATCACCTTTGTTATATTGGAATGATATTGGAGTCTCGCCAGGATGGTAAGGGACCTCGTATGCAGATAGCCCTCAATGTCTGCATCAATACGGGCCCCCATAGCTGGATATTTGCCTTGTATAAATCAATCGGAACGCCATCGGGGCCCGGAGCTTTCCCTGATTTACTTAGAGTTATGGCTTCCTCTACCTCCTCAAGGCTAAATTGCGGGATTATGGTCAGACATGTACCTTCCTGGAGACCTTGATTGTGTACAGGAACTGTAGGCCTCAAATCGCTATCCAGTGAATATATTTTAGAAAAATATGCAATGCAATCCTCTTTGGAAATTGCTATTTCCATCCTGGGTGAATCTCTGTCCCCAAACACAGGAGAATTGATTGTTTTCCAAAAGAGGATGTTATCTTTTGTACGGCTAGCTGTGTGTAGAGTCTCCCACGGAGATATTTTTAGGGTCAATTTCCTTTCCTTCATTGCTGTTTTGTATTCTTGTCTGCACTGGTGTATGTCTGTTGTAGATTTATTTGGGGCTGTTAGAGCCTTTTTCAGATTCCTATGTGCTTGTCCCGGCTTACCACCTCTGATACTAAGGGCTTCTTTTATGGTTTGCATGATCAATGTAAAAGCACTTAAGCATCGCCCTGGATCTAGATTCTCACTTAAACAGTCTTCAAAAGCGAGCTTGCAGTTACATAATAACTGTTTCAACAGAGACTTGGAGTCTGTCTGAGACCATTTCAGGGTATATCCATTGCGCGGTGCTAATTCAATATCATCTACCAGAGTGGCCCTGTCATCCCTATCTGGTTTGAGGGGAGTTAATGAGAGGTTCAGAGTCTGGGGATAATGGTCACTAATTGCTATGTCGTGCATAGCATAATTCATGAGGTAGTATGCAAAGTGAGTTGACATTAAAACATAATCAATCACAGTATTCGCACCCCTTCCATTGTAAGTTGGTTTAAACTGTGTTTCATCAGAATATAGTTCGTTTACAAAGGATAGGTTATGGATTTGAGCCAGTGAATTCATTGCATCTCCTTGGGTGTTATGAGCAAAATGAAGTCTTAAACCAACACCTTCAGGATCCAAGCCACATACCTTATCTGAGGTTTCTTTACAGGGGTGGACGTTAAAATCGCCGCCCCAGATCATGAAGATCTCACGGTTATTATTTGCACTTATTTTTTTTAGATTATCTCCCATCTCCGTTAGAATATTGGAGAGCTCACCAGGGGCTGCGTTATTATAAAAGTTAATAATGACTAGATGGGTCTTATGATCCAAGTAACCCTCTATCATTTGATAGAACGAGCTCGTAAATTTAATCTCTAGATTCTGTACTCGTAACTTGTTAGAAATATATATACATAGACCCCCTTTTGGTCTACCGTATCTGGACTGAGCGGCTGGCAAGTGAAATGTTTTATAGCCATTAATATGGAGAGGACTTAATAACCATGCCTCTTGGAGACAGATGCATGAATATTCTTCTATGAAGTTCACCTAGGTCTCATTGCCTATCTTGTTCGTTAGACCTGCAATGTTCCAGAACAGTAAAGCTAACTCTGCTTTCTGTTTAGGAATACCATACTGCTTCTTTGATAAACAGGGAGATAGAACACAGTCGGGTGGATGGATTATGTTTCTAGGGGGGCTCCTCTGATTTAAGTAGGATTGAATCCTATTTCTTATAGGGTCCGTTGTGTGAGATGTGTGTTCTTTATTTAAAACCCGCCCTGATTTATATGCTACCTGGGCTAGCTCATCTGAGGAAACTGTCTGATTCTTGTCAAGTCAATCTATATCTTCTAGAGTCGTAAGAGGGTGGAATCTGTTACACCCTGTAAGGGGGTCTGGTGTATTTAGAGATGCTCTTACATGTTGTGGATTTATAAGGTTATAGCCCACTGGTCTTTGATAAAAAGAGACCTAAGGGTAGTAGCGAGATACCTTGGGAAGTGACTTGTCTGGCTCCTAGCTCAGAGATAATTCTGTCTACTAAGTTTGGTGAGCTGAATGAGAGGACCACACAATCTCCTTCCAGCACTTTCTTACTGCTTCCTATCCACTTAATTCTTCTAACCAGTTTTATGTCTTTGAAAAGGGGCCCGACCATTCCCGAACTCAGACGAACTCCTGTCCAGTTTAGGGCCTTATTTCTCAGGGCCGTCCATGATTCTTGCTGCTGATCGTTTAGGGGTGGGACATTAGCCAAGACCACTACGTAAAGTGTAGCCTCTGGGGGGAGATGTAGTTAGTCACTTGGCAGATGTAGTAAATTCGAGGATTTGGTCCTACTAAAGGTGTTCCTCCCAGAGTTTACATGGGACTGAGTGGTCATTGTCCTAGATGGAATGATGCCTACTCTCTTGAATAGTCTAGGGTTTGAGGTTATTTGTTCAGGAGGAAAATTATAAGCTGTAGTAACGGAGGGTGAAGGCCGGGAAGTTTGATTCAAGTTGGATATTGATGGTTGTATTAATGTTTTTCTTAGGGGGTTTAGATTCGAGTATGTACCGTTTCTCCTATTTTGAAGGGGAAGTTGAGTGTTATTTTCTCGCTCTGGGATCAGTGATGATGTATTAGGATCCTTTAGTACTGGGTATGAATCTTCCCGGTGTAAAGTCTTTATTAATCCTAGGCCTGCCTCAAGATTATTCTCCACCCCCTTTAAACGCTCCAGCATGGAGTTGAGGGTGGCCCTAATGGATGATTTCAGGGTATTTACTAACTCGTGGAGATTTATAAGGAGTGATCTAGTCAGATCTCCTACACTATTTGACGATTTCTTCCGGAGTGGTTTCTTGGGATGTTTTATAACCGGAGTGGTTGTTATATCTATCACTGTTTTTTTTTTTTATTCCTGTCTTCCAGGCCCACCTCCGGTTTTCTTGGTCGTTTAGCAACAGGAGAGAATTCATCCAGGGACTAAATTATATTAGAGGTATCTCTGATACATCCGTTAGTGTATTTTGCTTCTGTATACTCGTCCCCATGTCCATTAGATAGGGGCTTATTAAGTAGTTCTGGAGTTTCTGGTGGTTCATGGGATTGATCTTTAGACCGCAACATTTTCTCTTCGACATTGGCAATTTGTTTATCTATCAAGCCCATCGACACTGAAATATATTTTAATATAGAAGTACCATCTTATAGGTTTGCTGAATTATTTGATTTAAAATGCTTCCTTTTACCCATATTATATCTGGTGACAGGATTCCTGTTTAGGTAATAACGGAGGGGGAAATCAGATAGATTAGCCAGCCTCAAGTCACTGCGCTGCGCTGCCCTAGTTCAGCAGATATTCACAAGAGTCATAGCTTGCTCAAAAGGACTATTTGTCGTATATAATGGTATGACCTCTCTTGCTCAAGTCACTTAGGATACCCTAGGGCCTTGCGCACCCTATCAAGCTGGGCAGGCTAGGCAGGGGAGGAGGGGTCCTAGGCAGCCCTGAAAGAGTGAGGCTTCTTACAGTCCTTTTGCCCTTTAGCCTTAGACCGCAGGGTTAAGAGGTATTGGTCCCAAATACCAAAGATTAAAGAGGGGTGGCCCAGTCCAGTCTCCTCCTGGCGATGACGGGCGCATGACGGGCCCGCCCTTGGCCTGGGCGCCGCCGGCGCGCGTCCCGCGATAGCGCGAGCACGAAGTTTTGTTTAAAGGGCTCCTGCCCCGGCAACCAGTGACGCCTTCCTCCTCGCGGCCAATGCGCTTCCCGCGACAACAGGAGTGCGAAGTTTTGTTTAAAGAGCTCCTGCACCCGGCAACCAGTGACGCCTTCCTCCTCGTCCGTTAATAAATGGTTCTCTTCTGTGTATTTATATAAAATCCAACTACTGCAATTAATTGGAAATGTTTACATCTCCGTCGTTTGAATTATAGCAACCTAAAATATAGTCTAAAACGTACATGTAGCATGACTGAATATATCAAAGCAGACCTCTTTCTGTCAAAAAAGTTTATTTTGACAGATTCACCAGCAGGTTTAAATGCAGCACCAGTCAACCTACCCATGTAGGCCTGAACCCATATTCTGCTTATCAGCCTAGTGAATGACAATGTGTGTGCTATCGTTCACCAGTCATGAATAACGTCCATGTCACTGGTATATCTTCTGCACCATATAATAGGACCTTACTGGTATGTCAAATGGGCAAATTGGTTATTAGCCAATTTTGTCATATTTAAGGGTCAAAGCACATACATTGAGACATGACCAGCAGTTCCTGCGTGTGCAGAGAAGAAAAAACAGAAATACCAGTCAGCAGATGAACAGGTGACCACACAAAAAATGGATTTTCAAACAGTGTTGGAAAAGTGTCATAATGTTACAAATTTCTTAGTAGCACAGGATTCATACTGAGTACTTTAGAAAAATGGAACTGCAGGAAAGGATAACTCCTTTCCTATGTTCCACTTTTAAGTAGTATTTGGTATTGCCATTAGGACATCCATGCAGTACCATTGTTTTGTGCAAGGTTGGATCCAATGTTAAGATGCATACAGCCACCTGCTGTGCTTGCTCACATAATGCTGTTTTGTTAAACTCAAACCTTATTCTATAATCACTGTTTTTACCAAGTACAGGAAAACAACTTCAGGCTATAGTGTTGTGGGCGATTACCATCATGTTCTCTCATTACAGAGGTCAAATCCAAAAATGTCAGCAGGCTCTTTGTGGCATGGAGAACTACATGCATATGAAAGCTGGTACACTTTCATAAAACACTTGCTATGTTTTCCAAGAATGTACCCATGCAATTTCACGTGTGAATTCTACCTGCTCCCTTGCCTAACATCCCAGGTCAAAGTTTACACTTTCACCGTTTAGAACATACTACAACTTTGCCAGTTTGAAAGTAGTAATTTTAAATACAGTTCAGCAGATAATTTGTGCAAATTGGTAAATTGAGGTAAAAGTTTATGAAATTTCAAGTTTAGCTTTCCTATGAAGTGTTGTGCCCACCTTACTGCAGAGAGACAGAGGCTCTATTTGTAATAAGCCTATATAGTAGTATGCATGTGTATATACAAATAGATATATAAATGTATGCCCATAACTACATGTACATATTTCATGCTTTCCCGCTCTCTTTATTAGTAGAGTGCATTTTTGATGATTTATATGCATTGTAGACGTTACAAAGATTGTCTCCAACAAAATTAAACAGTGTCCAAAGGTTGTCCAAAAACTTTGTAAAGTTCCACATTCTATGTTGCTCTATGATCTTTGCCACATTTGTTTCAAAGTAATAACAGCATTAATCATTGTATTATCATCAGTTCTGATTATAGACGGCGCATTTTAGAAACATCTTTGTTTTTCTACAAAACCCAAAATCCATTCTAGACTGGCCAGGAAATAGTTGAAAAAAGTAAAATATTTGTATCTAAATGCATTGCTTGGAATCTCTACATCTGGCATTAATTTTCTGTTTTCCTCTTTGCGGGTGATCTAGTTGTTCCAACTACCAGAAAAGTGTCAACAGTGCAGAAAGCAGGTAACTACTGCATCTCAGTGTAAATAAAGGGATGAATGTTTTATATTATACAGCGACATAGAATAATATGGCATGTAATGTCTCTGATTGTCCTGAAGAAGTTTACAGCTAGCCTTTCCCAGATGTCCTTTGCACAATTGTGCATCTAGTCCCCTGTAGTGTTTGCTTACCGATATCCTGATGGGACCGCTCAGAAGGTATCTAGAGTAAATTAGAAATAACAGTATTCATATAAAATATTGTGTTTATTGTATATGTATCAGCAGTTGCTACTTTGTAAGTCTTTTGATATCAAACACTACAACGTTCAGACTTAGAGTATGGACTTTTTAGAAAAAAAAACAAATTATTGCTCTGTCCTTAGTGTGTTTCTTTCTCAGGCAAAGAATTAAAGTACCTGAGCAAATACTGCAAAGTCATCCCGAGACCAGAATATCATACTGGATTGCTGCGGTAGTTTTAGGTGTGGATGGACAGCTATTTTATATATATCCCTGCCAGGACACAAACATGCAGGGATTTTCTTGAATTTTGACACACTACGTATATAAAAATCTTAATATGATGACTCCAAGAAAATACAACCTGTCTGATGTTAGGGATCCTCTTTGATTCTGTTTTTTCCTTGTGTGGGATATGGTTGAATGCCAGCAAACTATCAAACCATCAACTTAGGGGCATATTTATGCTCCGTTTGCACCACAATCAGTGCAAACGTTGCCCCATATTTAAACTCTGACGCCTGAGCCCGCGGACGACAAAATTCCGCCGTGTGTGTCATTTCTTGGATGCGGCAACCCGCCCTGCATTAATGATTTGCAGGGTAGGCGTTCCCGTCCAAAAAACAACGTAAACTGCTGTGCGTCTTATTTATGCTTCCGGGCAAAAATGACTCTCGGCAGGGAGGCGGAGCAAAATAATGACGCACAGCCCGATGTGCGTCAAAATTTAACGCCTGGGTCAGAGCAGGCGTTTAAATGGGGCAAACACACCTGTATTTAATCAGAACACACAGAACAAACAGCAGAGCAGCAACAGGGAGAAATGGAGGTGATTCTTATCCAGCGTGCACGTAGACGCAGAGCCCAGCAGCAACAACAGCAGCTACCACAACACCAGCAGGGACCCCAAAGGCAGCGTAGAAGGCAGGAGAGGATATTCCGCCCAAGAACAACCCTGCATGGCCTCAGGGAACACGACATCATACAGAGGTACCCGTTGAACTGGCAGGCCATTCAGCAGCTGCTGCGCAACATTGAACCGCAGTTGGCCCCCACTTTAGTGACACCCCACACCATCCCAACAGAAACAAAGCTGCTTGCCGTACTTCACCTGCTGGCAAGTGGCTCATTTCAAACAACTGGTGCCCTGGTTGGCGGAATATCACAACCATCATTCTCTGCATTTCTGCCAAAAGTACTGGATGCCATCATTCGCCTGACACCCCTTCCCATCTGCTTCCCTAACACACTGCAGAAGCAGCAGGAAACAAAACAGGGGTTCTACCTCATCAGTTTCTTCCCACACGTCCTTGGTGCAATCGACTGCACACACGTACGCCTTGTGCCACCTGCTGCAACAGAACACCTCCACCGCAACAGGAAGCACACACATTCAATCAACGTGCAGGCCATAGTCGATCACCAGGGATTGATCACCAACATCGTGGCAAAATATCCTGGGAGTGTACATGACTCATTCATCTTCCGTCACTGCACCATCAACCAACACTTCCAGGATGGACGGTATGGCAATGGGCTACTTGTTGGTAAGTACAGAAACCTACTTATATACACACTGCACATCAACCCTCTAGGACACACAACACATACACCACAACAGCAACATCTAGACAGGAACACACTGAGGTCCTGACATCACTAGCCATGTTTCTTAACTCACCATTGAACCTGTCACACATCGGAATTTACTGTACAGGCTAATGTGAAGACATTAATGAGTGTGGTTGCCTATATGTCACCTTGCAAATTGTAAGTGTCCCAATGACCTTTACATTAATACATTGCATACGTTTCAAGGTATGGGATGTACAGGGTACTTTGATATGAACGTGTTAACAACACTTACAATTTTAAATGTGCATGGAACTTTCATCTCACCCTCAGTGAAGACACACGGACACCTGTATCACAAGTCACAATGCTAGGGAGGGCACACTGTACTGCAAATCCCAAAACATATTGCTGACAAACGGTTAGGAGACAAACACTTGCTCAGCCAAGGAAACAAAACAATGCAGATGGTATAGCCAACAAGTATAGGATGTCACATTAGTACACAGAAGAGTCAGAGACAACACAAGACAACTACTGCCATTAAAGGTCTTTTCAATAGTGCCAGCTACATCTACATGATCCCATTCTGTGTTATTCTTTCAGCTTATCAGGGTTATGGCATCCAGCCATGGCTAATAACACCATTTGGGAACCCGAGTACTGCTGCAGAGCGGGCATACAACGAGGCCCATAAGAGGACACGCAGCATTGTCGAGCGGACCTTTGGGATCCTCAAGTCAAGGTTCCGCTGCCTTGACATCACTGGCGGTAGCCTACTATATTTCCCTGAGATGGTCTGTAGGATCATACTCACATGTGCAATATTGCACAACATTTGTGTAAAAAGGAACATTCCCCTCCTCGAACCAGACCCATACATGTCTGAAGACGAAGAAGAGGAGGATGCTGGCCTGCAACCGGAGGGCAAACACGGCTGCTGGAGTGCGTAGGCGCCAACACATTGTAAATAATTTCTTTGCATAATTATCACCATCACCACTTAATGCACTATTGTAAATAAACACCACATCATGGTTTGGCCTATTCATTTCTGCCCACCTTTAGCTTGAAATATCAGAAGAAGAATGTCGTCTCATTGAGCAATAATGATATAACAATCATCACACAAAACAAATACACCACACATGTAATGGCCACCATACAATGGTCAAATACACACACAATGTAAATGACAGACATCCTGTACAGTTCACCTTTGAAGGGCAATAGCTGAGGACCACACATAAGACTCACATACATGTAGTAAACATGGATCATCGCAGCAGATGGCACACAACTAAAACACCATCACTCAACTAGGGGAAAACAGGCCTCATACATCAGGCAGTTCACATGCTAATGCTTCAGGAACAGGAATGTAGTACTAGACTCTTGCCAACAGTAATTCCAAATACTTACTATCATTGCAATGACTATCTGTCACTAGAGTTACACATAAGCAGAACATACACAGCACAAGTGCTACACCTATGACAAGCATCCAGCACATCACATCCCATCTACATGTCAGCCCTTTTCTAAAAACATTACACACATTTTCAGATGCTCACACCCCACCTGTCTGAAGAGGACCCTGGAATGCCGATTTGTGTACACTGAGATTCCCTCATCTACACACACACACACTCACAAGAGTCATCCAGTGTGCCACATCCTTTCCTATGCCTATCATTGTCATAGTACCATCTCACTGTATGGAACTCAGGTCATATAATACACTGGCTTGGATTTTTTGAGGCCTGGAATCACCTGTAGATTGATTCTTCTGTGAAAGGTACTGCAGGCTAATTATCAGCAAATCCCATCTGACAGGACTAGTGAGCCACTGATGGAGGCCACACCAGTGATCCCCTCCATGCACACCACCCAAATGTACATGCCCGTCCCTGCTGATGCCTCCTACTGCATACATGTTTGAATTTGAGCTATTACATCATTAAGCTTTGACACTAATGTTGCCGTAGAAAACTTTATCAGGGTTCACTTGTCACCTTCAAAACAACACAGGACATAAACAGTGTGACATCTCAACTGTCTACTGCTCCCTCTGACCAGTCCTAGTCAGAACACTTGATCATGTAATTACTGAAAGAACTTGCTCCTGATTGACCCAGCATCCTGTCAGCCTGACTGGCACCTGTCCGTGGGTCACTCTACAGATACCTGGGGTCCACCTATGGACCACACGTGCTGTCCAAAACCTCTTGTACCTCAGACACTAATTTGTCATTAGTCTCATCAATGTATACTCAAATACATAGTATTGCATCATCTGACTGTTATTTGCATCCGATTTGTGACAGTGCCCTTGAATAGCCAAATCTTGGCCCTTCCGTTGTCTGGCCCTCATTAATGCCTAAACTACAAAGTGTGACAGTGGACCAGGACCATAGTGTATGATGGTGTAAATGGCCTCCATCAAAACCAGCAACCTCAGATAATATCCATGAAAAGTCAACAGATATGAGGACCCTGACTGTTCAAACGCTGAGTAACATTGTTCAAATGATAAAGATGAGTCGTGTGTGTCGAATACCAGCCATTTACTTCTGCACAGAGGCTATGATGTTTCCTGATACATTACCATCCACAGAGGCCAACTGGAGTACAAATGTTGCAATGACACATGCCGGATCCAGACACCTGAGACATTCTCTCACTCAGCACACCAAGGTTGCCCAGTTGAAAGTCTCATTACACGTTTTCAGTGACAGGGTGGGACCATCCATGTGTAGGTGACCATGTCCTCTATGGCTTCTCTCAAATTTTGCTACAAACAATACCCAATAGAAACAAGATTAGCTGCCACTAACTCATGCGGAGACCTGGAAGTTACAGCAACAACATACACCCTGACAGTTGATACTGGATCAATATTGGACCACACACATGTACATGTACCATCCAATCAACAAAATATTTGCAAGCAGCCGATCACAGTAGTGTCCCAGTTGTAACCTAGCAGGAAGAATGAAACATGCCACTAAACCAGATAATGCATAAAGGGCCACATACATCAACAACCTATTTGCTATCATGACATGAGGAACGTTGAGATTTTGCAAAAAATATCAATGCAAAATGGTATGTCAGATTTCTCCAAAGAATCAATAGGGCAAATGTAAAATGGGCAAATGGGATTACAGAATGGCAAACAGTGAATCATACCCTATTTGCTTCCATGAGCCTGCTGCTGAAGGTTTAGCATTACTGAATTTGGGAAACCCTTGGATAAATTTGCAAGTCTGGAAGAGCAAACCCTATGGTGCTGGGGGCCTAAGTCCACCTCTACTGCCCCCCAAATATACATTATTTATGCACATGTGAAGCACACACATGCATAAGGCGCATGTGTGCCCTACGTGTCAAAAGTAAAACACATTTAAGATACATTAACTCGTAATTAGGACATGGTTACCCCCTAAAAAAGTGTAGGCGACAATTGCACTACCTATTTGGCCTTCATATAATTTTGATTACCGTGATAAATGTGGACACATTTTTGCTAAGGAATACATCCTGGTATCCCATTCATATTTTGAAAATAGACATCAGCAATTACCCACATATGTATACAATTATGAGTAATATCCATTCTGACCAATCATTACCATTGCACTGTGAATACCTTCTATACATCCTATAAGGGACATATGCCATAGCTAACCCCAAATGTGTATCACTTAGCACCGTTTGGTCATGACAAAATTCATTTCTCAATTTGACAAATGAAAGACATATTTGTCATAATGCGTCATATTTCCACGCATACAGCTTGTGCGTCATAATTTTTGACGCACAGGAGTGCAGATAATATAGAGTCAAGAAATTATTACAAAAATAGATATCATAATATCCTGCATAACATGGCCTAATTTTTTTCCATAATGCGTCATATTTCCATGCATACAGCTTGTGCGTCATAATTTTTGACGCACAGGAGTACAGATAATGCAGAGTTAAAAATATTCTTCATATTTAGATATCATATTTTCCAGCGGCTTAATTTTCAACTCTAGAACTGTCAAATATGCCTCAAACAAATATAATAGACCAATGAAGATTTTTTTTTTGACTCTGTATTATTTGCACTCCTATGCATCAACAAATATGACGCACAAGCTGTATGCGTGAAAAAAATTACGCATAGCGGGAAAAAAAACGGCAGCCATCTTATGCAGGATGTGATGTAATATGATATCCTGTTTACAGAATCTGTACAGTGGGTGTACTTTCACTTTCACTTTGCAGTCTCAGATTATTCTAGACTGTGTGGCTGTGTGGAAAGTGTTGTCCTGTGTATTAGTGCTTTTGTGTCCAGTGTACCATCTCAATTGTGCTTTTGTCATCAATGTCTTGTTGTTGAATACTGTCTGAGTCTGTGTTGTATTATTTTGTCAAGTCCAGTGTTTTATTTATTGTCTGTGGGAGTCTGTTGTGGGTACTGTAATATAGGGGTTAGTTGGGCTCTTCTTCTTAAGTTGTCTTTCACCACTCTACCTTTCCCCATTTCCCCCTTTTCCTTTTTCTACAACTTTTTCCCCTTTGTCAGTGCTGACATGTCTGGTAGGCCATGGCTTTCCAGGATGGGTGAGGAGGAATTGGGGGGATTTATATGGCTTGTTTGCCATTTCATCCCACTCATGCTGGAGGCTGGGGGTAGGGTGATACAGGGGTATCACACAGAGGCCCGTAAAGTCCGGTGGGGGAAGGTGTGCCATCACTTGGTCCGTGTATATGGTAGCCAAAGGAATGACCATCAACTGAAGCACCGCTGGGCTGATCTGATATCCAGGGAGCAAGATCTGCTGGACCACCTGGGAATCAGGATTGGGTGGCCATGTTGGTGAGTACAGATCAATTACATGTGCACAATTTAAAGCTGTGTGGCGACATGTGATGATTGTTACCCAATCTGCCAGATAAGTAGCTGACTGTGTGTAATGCTAGGGAAACCTACTGGGTAATTGGTGCACAATGTGAAGGAAGACAAATGCTAGCAGTCAGTTAGCTCATGTTTTCTACACATACCGGTTGCCTGTAGCAGTATGTAATGTAGTGCTGCCTTTGTGTCAGACAAGCGACACATTAATGACGCAACTAGGACTCTACAGGTCACAATATCCAGTGAAAAATGGATGTTGAAACATCATACCTACATATGTAGACGCCATAGCTAGACTGACATTTGTAAACCCTACATGATGCTATAAATGAGTGCTGCCTTCACGTCAATTGAAGTTAGCAATGTTGTCCACACATATGTCACATGTCTGTCTGGTTGGTGTGTATGGAAAATTACCACATAGGCTGTTTGAGTTTGAGAGGTCATGCAGGCCTCAAGTAACCAGCTTTTGGATGTCTCTCTTGGATGCACATGATGTGATGAATGCACCCCTATATTCGACTGTCCAGGCCACTGCATGTGTGTAGTAGGGTGTGTAACTGTAGCAGGAGACTCATCCAATGTAAATGTTGCTCATGAATAATTCCATGCAGTATGAGAATGTGTGAAAAGGGTTTCATTACTCATGTCATATTCTCACATTGTCTTTGTAATTGCAATTGTTTGTCAGTGCACTGATTCTGAGTATATTCTTCCTTCCATGCTTTACAGCTGGACCTGCACCGTACACAGTGGAAGAGGTGGCTCATTTTGAGGACCCCGACACCTACAGTGAGTGTTGCATGTGTGCTATTATTAATGTTTGCTGGCGATGCATGATGGACTACTGTGTGTTCAACAGAATTCAAGGTTTGATGCGCTGCCCATTCATTAGTATTGTTCCATTAGTGGGATTTCAGTTATCACTTCATTTTGAGTTGACCTATGCTTATCCATTTCTCAGATTTTGGGACTGTAGGCCATTTTAGTAGGGCCCGCTATGGGGAATGGGGTGAGTCATGTGGAATACACTGGTTAATGTAAGAGTTGCTCTGGGACTTGTTTCGGACTGAGTCTGCATGTCAGACTGACATTCTCCCAGATAGCTTCTGCAAATGGCTTGTCTGAAATCTGCTGCTTCCCTAGTTAACGATGGACTGAGTACACTGTAGGTTGTATCTTCCGGGGGCATGTACTTCCGCAAGTTGTACTAGAAGTGTGTGGGACTAGAGTGCAATGGCCTAGGTGTACATTCTACTCATGATCATGGGTGTTCTTGCTCCTCTGTGTCTGTAGAAAAATATGCCTCACTGGTAGTATGTGATGTTGGCCTAAGTCAGTACATTTTTACATGTGTGGACCTTGGATAGGACAAGGTTTAGCTGACTCCGATTTGTTGATAACCCTTCACTGGTGGTGTGTGTGTGGAGGCAAAAACTTGTTGAGCTTTCTATACACTCCTGGGTGTGCATTGATTATGGGATTGTTGGATGTTCTTCCCACCCCCCCTCAAAGTCAGCCATGTGTTTGGGAATAGGGTACCTAGGACTGTAGCAACCAGTATGTTACACATACTTGTGACCATTTGAAACTTTGTTTTGAACCTGGTGTACACACTCGGTTATGGCACATGAGTTCTATACTAGCAAATCCAATTACAAATCGCAGATATTGAGGGTTGTGATTGTTATCACATACACTGACATATGTAGTCCAGGCAATAGGCGGAGGAGGTGCAGCCATAATGTCAGCTGCATTACTAATTATTTTGATGATAAGTTTAGGCTGATGTCACCCATCATGTAGAGACATGTGTATGCTAGGTGTGAGATGCCCTTTGTATGCATGCTTCCCATGTACTTCCTCTGAGACTTTCAATGATCTATGTGGTGATATGAGCTGTTACAACTACAGTAAAAGTAATTTCGAATTGACCCATTGTGCTATTCCACCCAATGCATTTCCTATGGTAAATAGTTGCCCTTTCTCTTCACAGCTGCAAACATGAGTGCCACACAGAAGAATGAATTTGAGAGGCGGGCCATGAGATACCGGCATATCCTGCAGGTACAGTCGGGGTTCCGACGGATGGCCCGAAAATACCAGGCGGATCGGGCCTCCGGAGCATGGTGGGCCTCACCACAGGGTGGCTCAACGTTGCCCACTACAGCCACCACCACCACAACCACCAGTTCTCCCCAAGTGGCCACAGCAACGGCAGGGACAGTTGTCCCTGCCTCTGCAGCACGACCTGGACCCAGCAATATCAGAGCTGCAGGACAGTCCAGTAGGCTACAAACAACTCCCACACAGAGCACCTCTGCCAACACACAGACAGCAGCAGCACCTCCAATTGACCCTGTGGCACTCCAGGCTTTAGACCGCAAAATGGACAAGTTCATTCGGAAGGTGGACAAGCTGAGCCAGGATGTGGCGTACATAAAGAAGCGGGACAGGTCCATCAGGCGGACCCTACGGAGGGCCAACCTCTAGGACTTATATGGTCTATTTTAATTTATCCCTCCCCTCTCTCCTCTTTCCTTTTTATCATGATAGGTGGGTTTTGGGGATTAGTGTTAGGTTAGTATAGGTTGTTAGCTTAGTTAGTGTTAGGGTAGGAGGGTGGGGGGTCCTTATTCTTTCTATTTTTCATTTTTGAGTGTGTGGGTGGGGGTCAATGTTAGGATTCCTGTCTGTTTAGAAAAAAAAAATAACAAAAAAATTAAAAAAAATCATTAAAAAATACAAACAAATATATGATTGTTTAGGATAGTATAGTATGTGTGTAGGTTAGTATGTGTTGCCCTGCATGTGTCCTGTCTCATAATGGTGGGTGGGGGGTTGATGTTTAGATCGATTTGTTATTTGTGTAGAGTAAGTTTAGCTTAGGTTAGTTAGGGACAGTTGTGGGTTAGGAGTAGTCAGGTTAGATTAGTGTAGGTATGACTTTTCCTTTAGTTGCCTCTGGTGTGAATACTTATGAATAAATATATAGTTAACCCTTTGCATTATGTGTTAACTGCTACTTGATCATGGCCTTGCCATCAGTGTAGGTGATTGCTGTTCTATGACATTTGTGTCCTATGCTACACACCGAAGAAAAAAGAGGTTTAAAATGGCAGCTACACCTGTGCTAACTTGGTAAGTATCCACCATTTGATAGAACCACCATTTGGAGTTTACATGGATCAGAAAGGATTTGTGTTGATGAGTATGTTTTCTACATCACAAAGTATGCTTCCAGACGTGGTATTGTGGGTAATTTATTAGGTCGGACTGCAGTGTGATGTTCAGGGACATCTTTGTAGATGAGGTGTTGTTAACACTCTTGTCTTCTTGTCTTCATTACTGACATAGATCATGTGTGCAACAATTTAGCATGACTTCCCTCTTGGAAGTATACTCAGAAAGGGTGATTGATGCTGTGTTTAGTTGTGTTTGCTTATATTAGACTGCATAATTTAATGTTTTAGTATTGCATGGTGCCCACATTTATCAGCCACCATTAGTTGACTTTGATTGCTATTGATGGAGCATTATTCTGTCCAACACAGCATGATTGTGTGTGGTTTCTCCCTTCATCAGTTATTCTCCTCAGGATGGTCAGGCTATGATGCAATCCTGGCCACTGCACAGATGTATCATACTACATGATGTCAGGACAGTTGTATTGACAAGCTACATGGGCACTTTTGAGTTATCTACTGCACAGTTGATGTGTCAAATTACACAGAGACATATTAGGTGTGCAAGTGCTATTTATTGATAGGTGCTGTAGTGCAAAATGTACATTGTCAATGTTTGCTGAGTCTGTTCTAGTGCATTGTTACATGGTGATCCTACAGAAGTGGGTGTGGATGATGCTCCTGACATGCTGGGGTGATGTTACCAACAGTGGAGAGGGACAGGATTTGCCGATTAGTAGGAGAGAGACATTCACTGGCAATGCTGACAAGTCATACAGTGGTAAGCAGAACAGTCATTGAGTATAGTTATAGTGAGACTGGCAAATTGACAAAACGTAGGACCTTGGTCAAAGTAGGCCATGGTGCAGGGACTAGTGCTTCCGGGTACTCTTCCGTGTGAATGTGATCTGTTCCATGTCTTCTTCTTCTGAGGTGTGTGTTGCCTGCTTTGTCCTTGTTGTTGTTGGTTGTGAAGGGGCAACACACACCTCAGTGTTAGAAGATGTGGAGTCAGACATCCCGGTGGCTGCTCCCTGTGAAGATCTTAAGGGCAGTACTGCAGCAAGGAGGGACTGCTGGTTTTTGAGAATAGCAGCTACATCACGATGGTAGGCAGCGAGGCCGGCCCTGAGGGAGTCATGATTGCATTCGGGCATGCAGTGGAAAGTTTGGGGTGCGAGGTGTTGTGGCAACTCCCTTACTGCAGTGGTGAATTCCTTTATAGTTTCTTGTAGTCCTTGCAGTATGGATGTTAGGGCTTGCATAGCTGCTGCCTGATCTGCAGATGACATCATGCACGAGCGCACCCCCTCAAGGCTGGCTGCCATATTTTGCATTGCCATCCGCACCTCCTTGGCCAGCTCCCGCTGTACTCCAACTACAGTTCTTTCAAAGCTGGTGCCAGTGTCGTCAGAGTCCTCAGCTGTGTAGGAGCTGGCAGGTCTTGCAATTGGGGTGGTGGGTGGTTCTTCTGTGATGGCTGCTTGTTCTGTGCTCCTCCTTGTGACTGAAGGTGGGGTCTGGAGGGTTTCAAGGACCTTTTGGATGGTCTCCTGGGGAATGTTTATGGGCTCGTCATCCATGTCATCAGGGAAATCAGGGACAGGCATATCGGCAGGAGATCCATGTTCCTCTGCAATGAAACAGGGTACAATTAGTGTGTCTGTGTTGTGACAATTTTTACGTAACATGCCAGCCTTTTGATGAATTTACTTTGTGATCTTGTTTGGTATTGGTACCTGCTGTCCTTCATTTGGGCATTGTTATAGGCCTATGGCCCACCTGTGTGTCACATGTATGATATTGAGTTATCAGACTTGTCTGCCTAATCGCCTCTAGGTGTTGCTTTGTACCAAATTGGGAATAGCCATCTTTTTGTCCTACTCGACCCTCCGTGTATATCTATTCTTATGGTGAGACCTTTCACTGGCTGTGGTTGTTCTGATTGCCTGGCAGCACACTTGCCTCTCAGGACCTGCCCCAATCCCTGATTGTTCACATTGACTTAATTGTAATTGACATGTGGCATATCCTATGCATGGCAATGTTATGATGTGATATGGATGTAGACATTGTTAATGTGTCCTGCTGATGTTGGGTAATGTGTGTTACATTGGATTGCCCTGTTTATCGTATCAATGTCCTATTTGGTCCTCTGACTGTGCAGGTGTATTTCAGTGACCAGTTGCATGTGTCCCCTCCTCAATGCTGTTGTCTGAGCAGTATGACATTTGTGATGTTGCCTTGTTAGCCAGGCACGTGAAGGACCCTGACATATGCAGCATGTGTGTGTCCTTAGTGCTGTGTCGCTCCTATTCCTGTTTACTTTGGCTGATGTCTGTGACAACTATGGGCATTGACATATGAGTGTACTGTGGCCTTTGTCTTGTTTCAGGAGATTGTTGCAGATGTCATCCTCACCCCCTAATTTAGCTATGTATGTTCCATGGGGAGGTTACTGCCATTGGCTACTATAGCTGCACAGAGATCAGAGGTGTTAGTGGCAACTGTTGTTGCAGTTACATTGCAGTTGTTGTTTTGGCTAGTGGATTGCTGATAGGGCCCTAGTTAATGTAGGAGATATTTTGGCTGACGAGTGTCAGGATGTTTGACGTAGTGGCCTTCCCTTCTGTCGAGGCTTTCCCTTAGCTCCATTGTTGTCATGACAGGATGCCCCCATGGGACTGTTGTTGGTGTTGTGTTATGTTGTGCCCCAACTTCTGTATGTGCAGGGCATGCCCCCCTGCCATACCCCTTTACCCATGCCACTCCATGTATATGCTGACTTACATGCAATGTGTAGTAGGTATTTCCCCCTGCTTACAGTCAACATTATTGTATTTTAAATCCCCATGCAACTTACCCTGCATGTGCGTTGTCTCCTGGTAGTCTGCGCTGTCCTGTCCTTGAATCCCTCTGACGATCTCCTCAGGGATGATGGCTGCGACCATCTCCTTCATGTGGTCCAGGGCCTCCTGGTGTGCTGGACTCCCACCTCCAGTCTGCAGTGCAGCCTTCCTGTTCCTGGCCATTTTTTCCTTTGTCCTACGTTTGCAGTCATGCCAGCGTTTCTTACACTCAGTGACTGTCCTGCGTACTTCAGCCACACTGTTGATCTTGTCAACAATTTGTTGCCATATGGCCTCTCTCCTACTGATTGGCAACTTAGAGGTGATGAACAGTTGGTGCTGGTGTTCCGTCACCTCTTTAACCAGGATTTCCTGCTCCTCTGCACTGAAGCGACACTTTCTTTTTTTTCTATTTATGTCCTGGTTCTTGTATGGATCATCCTGGCTGGTTCCTGGTCTGCTGTCATCTTCCTGGGGTCTGAAGTGGCATCTGGGATCCATTTTGGCTCTCAAAATGAAAGGGTAGTGTTCATGGGTATTTTTGACGCTATTGCGTCAAAAGAAACGGCGCATATCCGGGTTGCGGTGTCGTAAATCAACCCACAGTCATTTACGTCGCGCTAACGTAGTTTTCCTTTACGACTTGACGCCGCGATGTGCGTAAAAAAAAATGACTCCCACCTGTTGATTGCACCGCCGTGCGTCAAAGTATAAATTTGACGCCCGCACGGCGCATCGAAATGGCGTTAGCCGGCGGTAACAATTTTGACACAACACTGCGGCGGTGCAGCTTTGCGTCAAAAAGTATAAATATGGCCATAAGCCTCTAAAATGACCTTCAATATGAAAAGCAATATTCCAGTTTTGTCTACAGTGCACGACTGCTGAACCCCACCTTGGAAGAAAGGAACTTTAGGTCAACTAACATCCTATCCATTTTTTTCGTTTTCAAGAGGTCCTTGAAATTATCTTTCTATCATAATTGTATCTATATTGTTTAGTGCAAATCAGTGTCTCTGTCCCTATGCACTCCACAGTCTGCTGTCTAAGCTCTAATGATGTTGTATCATGTTCCTCGAAGCTTATTAATGACATATGTTGTCACCAAATGCAGGACTTTAACTAAAAGTCACTACAGTCTTGAGGTCATCGGACTTCCGTTCCTTTCCATTCATATTTTAAATGCCTTTAAACTTCAGGTATCAGTGGGCGGTATGTGGCAGTGCAAACTGCAAGCAAATGACATTGGGTGCTTTTTTATTTGCAGTAGATTAGCTCATGCCATTATAAGACTATTAAGATACATTTGAAGTTTAATAACTACTTGTTTGACATCCAATTGCAACCTTTCCTATTACTTCTTAGAAATACTCAACCCAATTTGGCCATTTCAAACTTTCAAATGTGTACGCCGTTACTCTGAGGTTTTGTGCAAAGTGCTCATCTGGTCACTTGAGGAAAAGATCATTTGCAACTTTTGATGTCCCTCCAGGCATACAAGAGGTCAGACATCTGAGAAATGCAATCTACTTCTTAGTCTTGCGTGTAAGGGAAAACAAGTAGAGTCATTCAGTGGTCCTGGCAGGTCACAAATACGAGGTGCAGTCTGATTTTCTACTTGCACAGGTCTAAATAAATTGTCATTTGCAGTCAGTCAAGAGCCACCTTGTTGAAACTAAGAGACAGTGGGTAGGTTGACTCAACAATAGTCCCTGACCAGTGGGTAATAAGTTCCAAGGGCAAACATTCCCTATTTTTCAGCACATCTTGTTTGCGCTATCCCACAGTGTACTATTCTTAGTTAATTCCAGCATGGCAGAATTACTCTGTCACAGGAATATCCTCCTGAGCCAGGAGTGTGGATAGGAAAATGGGCGGTTGGCTATTTCTCAACCAAACAAAATTGGATCTGGGACCATCTCTTCACCTCGCCGGATTGGAACCAGGTTGGCTATATTGGTTTTGGGATCCAAGGACACCTTTTCCTTTGTCATATTTAAGAGTCAAAGCACATACATTGAGACATGACCAGCAGTGCCTGCGTGTGCAGATAAGAAGAATCAGAAATACCAGTCAGCAGATGAACAGGTGACCACACAAAAAATGGATTTTCAAACAGTGTTGGAAAAGTGGCATAATGTTACAAATTTCTTAGTAGCACAGGATTCATACTGAGTACTTTAGACAAAAGGAACTGCAGGAAAGGATAACTCCTTTCCTATGTTCCACTTTTAAGTAGTATTTAGTATTGCCATTAGGACATCCATGTAGTACCCGTGTTTTGTGCAAGGTTGGATCCAATGTTAAGATGCACACAGCCACCTGCTGTGCTTGCTCACATAATGCTGTTTTGTTATCCTCAAAACCTTTTCTATAATCACTGTTTTTACCAAGTACAGGAAAACAACTTCAGGCCACAGTGCTGAGGGCAATTACCATCATGTTCTCTCATTACAGAGGTCAAATCCAAAAATGTCAGTAGGCTCTTTGTGGCATAGAGAACTACATGCATATGAAAGCTGGTGCACTTTCATAAAACACTTGCTATGTTTTCCAAGAATGTAACCATGCAATTTCACGTGTGACTTCTACCCACTCACTTGCCTAACATCCCACGTCAAAGTTTAACCTTTCACCATGTAGAACATACTACAAATGTACCAGTTTCAACGTAGTAATTTTAAATACAGTTCAGCAGATAATTTGTGCAAATTGGTCAATTGAGGTAAAAGTTTTTGAAATTTCAAGTTTAGCTTTCCTATGAAGTGTTGTGCCCACCTTAATACAGAGAGACAGAGGCTATATTTGTAATAAGTCTATATAGTAGTATGCATGTGTATATACAAATAGATAAATAAGTGTATGCCCATAACTACATGTACATATTTGATGCTTCCCCGCTCTCTTTATTAGTAGAGTGCATTTTTGATGATTTTTATGCATTGTAAACATTACAAAGATTGTCCCCAACAAAATTAAACAGTGTCCAAAGGTTGTCCAAAAACTTTGTAAAGTTCAACATTCTCTGTTGCTCTGTGATCTTTACCACATTCGTTTCAAAGTAATAACAGCACTAATCATTGTATTGTCATCAGTTCTGATTACAGACGGAGCATTTTAGAACTATCTATGTTTTTTTACAAAACCCAAAATCCATTATAGACGGGCCTGGAAATAGTTTAAAAAAATAAATATTTTCATCTAAATACATTGCTTGGAATCTCAACATCTGGCATAAATTTTCTGTTTTCCTGTTTGCGGGTGATCTAGTTGTTCCAACTACCAGAAAAGTGTCAACAGTGCAGAAAGCAGGTAACTACTGCATCTCAGTGTAAATAAAGGGATGAATGTTTTATGTTATATAGCGACATAGAATCATATGGCATGTAATGTCTCTGTTGGAAAATGGGTTATTGGTAGGGCAGGTAGGTACCTACACCTAGCAACAAGCCACTAACCTCCACATAGGTACAGTTAGGTCTCAGTAAATTAATCCCAGCTCAACCCTTGGTAGCTTGGCAACGAGCGTCAAGGCTTAACTTAGGAGACAAAGTGTAAAGCATTCAAATATCACAAAACAGTAATTAAATAAAACACAGGAAACAGTTTAAAAATCCAAAACCAATTTATAAAAATAGTTTATATTTTTATCTTTAAAATGACACAAAAACGATTAAAATCGGTTCAGGGGAACCGGAGATATGAATTTTTAAAGAATTATTACTTTTCTAGCGCTTAGAAACAAAAAGCGCCAATCGGGTCATCTGGTTGCACCTCGACCGGGGCAAAGTCAAACTTTCAGGCCGACCGCGATGGAGCCCTGCTCGGCTACAGGTCGCGGGAGGCCTCGGTTAAAAAGTTACCTTCTGACTTAGTCTTTATTTTGAAGTTTTTCTTCACCGGGACGAACCTGGCAGTTGAATCCGACCTCCTGGAGCCCTTGTCCGGATACGCGATGTGGGTTTCCTCGGTGGAGACTTTTACCTTCGGACTTAGTCGTTTTTTCGAGATGAAAATCCTTCGACCGGGGTAAACCTGGATCTTGATCCGACGTCCATGGAGCCCTTCTCGGATACGATGGCTGGGAGGTCCCGGTCAACTTTTTACGTTCGGACTTAGTCTCTTTTTTGGATGTTTTTCTTTACCGGGACGAACCACGAAGTCAGGCCGGGTCGCGGTTGAGGCAAGCCGGCTAGAATTTCCGCGGCGGGTCGGTCCCCCTCTGGAGCTTTTTTCCAAAAATTCTCAAATCTTTTCCAAACTTCTGGGGCTTCACCCAGATGTTCTTTTAAGGTTCTTTTGGGGTCCACAGCTCACCCCAAGGGTCCAGAAGTTCTGTGATGGTCCTTGGGGGGTGCGGACTTCAACTCCCAGAATGCGCCTGGCGCAAACTCCTTTTTGGCCACTGGACAGTGGTCAGCTGGTCGCTTTCTTCAGGAGTTGGTGCAGGGGACTCTGGTTTAGCAATTTTTCACCTGTAGCAAACAGGGAGTCCCTCCTTGAACCAGTTGAAGCCAGGCAAAGTCCTTCTTGTGGTGAAGCCCAAGTGTGCAGCTGGTGCAGTCCTTCTGAGTGCAGGTTCCAGGTGCAGGCCAGGGGTCCAGCAGGGCAGTCCTTCTTCTCCTTTAGTTCCTTTCTTGTTGAAATCTGGTAGGGATCTGAGGCGTGGGAGCAGGTCTGCCAGTTTTATCCTTGCTCCTGGGTGAAAAGCAGGGGGGCCCTGGTTCTCCAATCAGGGACAGGGTCGTCCCCCTGTGATGACCACTTCCTGGGAAGTGTGGCAAAAATCCATCCCAGAAGGCAACAGTCTCTAAAAATCCAACATGGATGAATCTGATTTTTGGAGGTTACATCTGGCTGAGCCCACCCACTGGTGTGGCTAAAAATCATAAACACACCCCTCTCCTGCCCTCTCCTAATCTAATCAAGGGGGCACCTAATTGTCTGGGGTTGCAGGATGTGGGGGTGTTGTTGGGTGCTGCAAATATCCTTCTCTGCCTTTGAAGACCAGTTTGGCAGCCCTCCCCCTTCCTGCCTCACCATCTGCTGAGGGGAGATTCTCTCCCCCAAGCACATTCCTTTGTGTGAAGCCTGGCCACTTCACACCTCATCAAGGCAGTCTGGCAGAAGCTGCTGCAGGCTGGCCAATCAGAGCACAGCAGCAAAAACAATGCAGAGCTGAAATTGGCAACTTTTTAGGTAAAGTCTAAACTTTTTACCTGAACTAGTTATATTAAATCCAACAACTGGAAGTTGTAGGATTTATTACAACAATTAATTTGATACCAAATTCTTGGTATGCAACATTTAAGGAGACTTTAAAATTTAAAATAAAGTCTGCCCATTCTAGCCTATGAAGGCCATTTACTTCAATGAGGGAAAAACGAATTTGGCTGTTTTTACCTCACCAGGGCTTATAAATCTATTTTTATAAAGTCCCTGCTTATAGTTACATGGCACCCAGCCCTAGGGGCACATAGGGCACACCTTAGGGGTGACTTATATGTAAAAATAAGGTTGTTTAAGACTTTGGAAGTACCTTTAATTCCAAAGTTGAATTTGCATATAACTTTAATTTAAAAGCAGCCAGCAAGGCAGGCTTGCTTTTAAAATGACACTGGGCACCTCAGCAATGCACCTAGGTGTGCACCACCTGTGCTGTGGTCCCTAAACCTACATGCCCTACCATATACTAGGGACTTATAGGTAGGTTAACTTAGCCAATTATAATTATCCTAATTTGCATATCCATTTTACACAGAGCACAGGCCCTGGGACTGGTTAGCAGTACCCAGGGCACCATCAGAGTCAGGAAAACACCAGCATAAAGTGGAAAATGGGGGCAAAAAGTTAGGGGGCCTCTGCAATCAGCCCTGTTTTCCCACAGTCTCTGATTGTCCTGAAGAATTTTACAGCTAGCCTTTTCCAGATATCATTTGCACAGTTGTGCATCTAGTCCCCTCTATTGTTTGCTTACCGATATCCTAATGGGACCGCTCAGAAGGTATCTAGAGTAAATTAGAAATAACTACTTAACAGTATTCATAGAAAATATTGTGTTTATTGTATATGTATCACTAGTTGCTACTTTGTAAGTTTTTTTATATCAAACACTACAACATTCAGACGTAGAGTATGTACTTTTTAGAAACAAAACACATTCTTGCTCTGCCCTTAGTGTGTTTCTTTCTCAGGCAAAGAATTAAAGTACCTGAGCAAATATTGCAAAGTCTGCGAGAGACCAGAATATCATACTGGATTGCTGCAGTAGTTTTAGGTGTGGAGGGACAGCTATTTTTTTGATATCTCCCTGCTAGGACACAAACATGCAGGGATACTCTTGAATTTTTAGGGCTTATGGGTAGGGCTGAGATGGTCAGTAGGCTCTTTGTGGCATAGAGAACCACATGCATATGAAAGCTGGTACACTTTCATAAAACACTTTCTATGTTTTCCAAGAATGTACCCATGCAATTTCACGTGTGAATTCTACCCGTTCCCATGCCTAACATCCCATGTCAAAGTTTACACTTTCACAATGTAGAACATACTACAAATTTACCGGTTTCAAAGTAGTAATTTTAAATACAGTTCAGCAGATAATTTGTGCAAATTGGTCAATTGAGGTAAAAGTTTATGAAATTTCAAGTTTAGCTTTCCTATGAAGTGTTGTGCCCACCTTACTGCAGAGAGACAGAGGCTCTATTTGTAATAAGCCTATATAGTAGTATGCATGTGAATATACAAATAGATATATAAATGTATGGCCATAACAACATGTACATATTTCATGCTTTCCCGCTCTCTTTATTAGTAGGGTGCATTTTTGATGATTTTTATGCATTGTAAACATTACAAAGATTGTCTCCAACAAAATTAAACAGTGTCCAAAGGTTGTCTAAAAACTTTGTAAAGTTCCACATTCTCTGTTGCTCTATGATCTTTGCCGCATTCGTTTCAAAGTAATAACAGCATTAATCATTTTATTGTCATCAGTTCTGATTGTAGACGGAGCCTTTTAGAACCATCTATGTTTTTCTACAAAACCCAAAATCCATTCTAGACTGGCCTGGAAATAGTTGAAAAAAATAAAATAGTTCCATCTAAATACATTGCTTCAAATCTCAACATCTGGCATTCATTTTCTGTTTTCCTCTTTGCGGGCTATCTAGTTGTTCCAACTACCAGAAAAGTGGCAACAGTGCAGAAAGCAGGTAACTACTGCATCTCAGTGTAAATAAAGGGATGAATGTTTTATGTTATACAGCGACATAGAATCATATGACTTGCAATGTATCTGATTGTCCTGAAGAATTTTACAGCTAGCCTTTTCCAGATGTCCTTTGCACAATTGTGCATCTAGTTCCCTCTATTGTTTGCTTACCGATATCCTGATGGGACCGCTCAGAAGGTATCTAGAGTAAATTAGAAATAACTACTTAACAGTATTCATAGAAAATATTGTGTTTATTGTATATGTATCACTAGTTGCTACTTTGTAAGTTTTTTTATATCAAACACTACAACATTCAGACGTAGAGTATGTACTTGTTGAAAAAAAACAAATTCTTGCTCTGCCCTTAGTGTGCTTCTTTCTCAGGCAAAGAATTAAAGTACCTGAACAAATACTGCAAAGTCTGCCAGAGACCAGAATATCATACTGGATTGCTGCGGTACTTTTAGGTGTGGAGGGACAGCTATTTTTGATATCTTCCTGCTAGGACACAAACATGCAGGGATTTTCTTGAATTTTGACACTCTACGTATATAAAAATCTTAATATGATGACTCCAAGAAAATACAACCTGTCTGATGTTAGGGATCCTCTTTGATTCTGTTTTTTCTTTGTATGGGATATGGTAGAATGCCAGCAAATTATCAACTTAACCTCTAAGATGACCTTCAATATGAAAAGCAATGGTCCAGTTTTGTCTACAATGCACGACTGCTGAATCCCACCTTGGAAGAAAGGAACTTTAGGTCAACTAACATCCTATCCATTTTTTTTTGTTTTCAAGAGGTCCTTGAAATTATCTTTATATCATAAGTGTATCTATATTGTTTAGTGCAAATCAGTGTCTCTGTCCCTATGCACTCCATAGTCTGCTGTCTAAGGTCTAATGATGTTCTATCATGTTCCTCGAAGGCTTATTGATAACATCTGTTGTCACCAAATGTAGGACTTGAACTAAAAGTCACTACAGTCTTGAGGTCATCGGACTTCCTTTCCTTTCCATTCATATTTTAAATCTCTTTAAACTTGAGGTATCAGTGGGCAGTATGTGGCAGAGCAAAGTGCATGCAAATGACATTGGTTGCTTTTTTATTTGCAGTAGATTAGCTCATGCCATTAAAAGCCTATTAAGATACATTTTAAGTTTAATAACTACTTGTTTGACATCCAATTGCAACCTTTCCTATTACTTCTTGGAAATACTCAACCCAATTTGGCTTTTCAAACTTTCAAATGTGTACGCCGTTATTCTGAGGTTTTGTGAAAAGTGCTCAGCTGGCCACTTGAGGAAAAGATCACTTGCAACTTTTGATGTCCCTCCAGCCATACAAGAGGTCAGACATCTGAGAAATGCAATCTACTTCTTAGTCTTGCGTGTAGGGGAAAACAAGGAGAGTCATTCAGTGGTCCTGGCAGGTCACAAATAGGAGGTGCAGTCTGATTTTCTATTTGCACAGGTCTAAATAAATTCTCATTTGCAGTCAGTCAAAGGCACCTTGTTGAAACTAAGAGACAGTGGGTAGGTTGACTCATCAATAGTCCCTGACCAGTTGGTAATAAGTTCCAAGGGCAAACATTCCCTATTTTTCGGCACATCTTGTTTGCGCTATACCACACTGTACTATTGTTAGTTAATTCCAGCATGGTAGAATTACTCTGTAATAGGAATAGGCTCCTGAGCCAGGAGTGTGTATAAGAAAATGGGCGGTTGGCTCTTTCTCAACCAAACAAAATTGGATCTTGGACCATCTCTTCACCTCACTGGATTGGAACCAGGTTGGCTATATTGGTTTCAGGATCCAAGGACACCTTTTCCTCCGGTGCCAGGGGACATGTTTCTTTCAACTTGTAAGCTTCACCCTGATCCTTTACAAGTTATTGAAGATCCTGAACCCTCCCCAGCTCTCCTTTCTGGAAGAGCATGAGTAACATACCTTATAACAGGTTTTCCTACCAAAAGGCTCAAGCCATTCTTTCTGTTCTAAGAGCAGTTTCACTTCTCATCAAGAATACAGCGCTGAGTGGAAAGGAAACAACAGGCCGGCTAATGATAATTAGCGTATTTAGGCTTCAAGCAGACAAATTGTCATTTAATAAATGGTACATTCCTGTGTATTTATATAAAATCCAACTACTGCAATTAATTGGAAATGTTTACATCTCCGTCGTTGGAATTATAGCAACCTAAAATATAGTCTAAAACGCACATGTAGCGTGACTGAATATATCAAAGCAGACCTCTTTCTGTCAGAAAAGTTTATTTTGACAGATTCACTAGCAGGTTTAAATGCAGCACCAGTAAACCTACCCATGTGGGCCTGAACCCATATTCTGCTTATCAGCCTAGTGAATGACAATGTGTGTGCTTTCGTTCACCAGTCATTAATAACTTCTATGTCACTGGTATATCTCCTGCACCATATAATAAGACCTTACTGGTAAGTCAAATGGGCAAATTGGTTATTAGCCAATTTTGTCATATTTAAGGGTCATAGCACAAACATTGAGACATGACCAGCAGTGCCTGCGTGTGCAGAGAAGAAGAATCAGAAATACCAGTCAGCAGATGAACAGGTGACCACACAAAAAATTGATTTTCTAACATTGTTGGAAAAGTGGCATAATGTTACACATTTCTTAGTAGCACAGGATTCATACTGAGTACTTTAGAAAAAAAGGAACTGCAGGAAAGGATAACTCCTTTCGTATGTTCCACTTTTAAGTAGTATTTGGTTTTGCCATTAGGACATCCATGCAGTACCCGTTTTTTTTGCAAGATTGGATCCAATGTTAAGACACACACAGCCACCTGCTGTGCTTGCTCACATATTGCTGTTTTGTTATCCTCAAAACTTGTTCTATAATCACTGTTTTGACATTGTACAGGAAAACAACTTCAGGCCACAGTGCTGTGGGCAATTACCATCATGTTCTCTCATTACAGAGGTCAAATCCAAAAATGTCAGTAGGCTCTTTGTGGCATAGAGAACTACATGCATATGAAAGCTGGTACACTTTCATAAAACACTTGCTATGTTTTCCAAGAATGTACCCATGTAATTTCACGTGTGAATTCTACCCGTTCCCATGCCTAACATCCCACGTCAAAGTTTACACTTTCACCATGTAGAACATACTACAAATTTACCAGTTTCAAAGTAGTAATTTTAAATATAGTTCAGCAGATAATTTGTGCAAATTGGCCAATTGAGGTAAAAGTTTATGAAATTTCAAGTTTAGCTTTCCTATGAAGTGTTGTGCCCACCTTAATACAGAGAGACAGAAGCTCTATTTGTAATACGTCTATATAGTAGTATGCATGTGTATATACAAATAGATATATAAATGTATGGCCATAACAACATGTACATATTTCATGCTTTCCCGCTCTCTTTATTAGTAGGGTGCATTTTTGATGATTTGTATGCATTGTAAACATTACAAAGATTGTCTCCAACAAAATTAAACAGTGTCCAAAGGTTGTCCAAAAACTTTGTAAAGTTCCACATTCTCTGTTGCTCTATGATCTTTACCACATTCCTTTCAAAGTAATAACAGCATTAATCATTGTATTGTCATCAGTTCTGATTATAGACAGAGCATTTTAGAACCATCCATGTTTTTCTACAAAACCCAAAATCCATTCTAGACGGGCCTGGAAATAGTTTAAAAAAATAAATATTTTCATCTAAATACATTGCTTGGAATCTCAACATCTGGCATTAATTTTCTGTTTTCCTCTTTGCGGGTGATCTAGTTGTTCCAACTACCAGAAAAGTGGCAACAGTGCAGAAAGCAGGTAACTACTGCATCTCAGTGTAAATAAAGGGATGAATGTTTTATGTTATACAGCGACATAGAATCATATGGCATGTCATGTCTCTGATTGTCCTGAAGAATTTTACAGCTAGCCTTTTCCAGATGTCCTTTGCAAAATTGTGCATCTAGTCCCCTCTATTGTTTGCTTACCGATATCCTGATGGGACCGCTCAGAAGGTATCTAGAGTAAATTAGAAATAACTACTGAACAGTATTCATATAAAATATTGTGTTTATTGAATATGTATCACCAGTTGCTACTTTGTAAGTTTTTTGATATCAAACACTACAACATTCAGAAAACACTTGCTATGTTTTCCAAGAATGTACCCATGCAATTTCACATGTGAATTCTACCCGTTCCCATGCCTAACATCCCATGTCAAAGTTTACACTTTCACCATGTAGAACATACTACAAATTTACCAGTTTTTAAGTAGTAATTTTAAATACAGTTCAGCAGATAATTTGTGCAAATTGGTCAATTGAGGTAAAAGTTTATGAAATTTCAAGTTTAGCTTTCCTATGAAGTGTTGTTCCCACCTTAATACAGAGAGACAGAGGCTCTATTTGTAATAAGTCTATATAGTAGTATGCATATGTATATACAAATAGATATATAAATATATGCCCATAACTACATGTACATATTTCATGCTTTCCCGCTCTCTTTATTAGTAGGGTGCATTTTTGATGATTCATATGCATTGTAAACATTACAAGGATTGTCTCCAATAAAATTAAACAGTGTCCAAAGGTTGTCCAAAAACTTTGTAAGGTTCCACATTCTCTGTTGCTCTATGATCTTTACCACATTCGTTTCAAAGTAATAACAGCATTAATCATTGTATTATCATCAGTTCTGATTATAGACGGAGCATTTTAGAACCTTCTATGTTTTACTACAAAACCCAAAATCCATTCTAGACTGGCCTGGAAATAGTTGAAAAAAATAAAATAGTTTCATCTAAATACATTGCTTCAAATCTCAACATCTGGTATTCATTTTCTGTTTTCCTCTTTGTGGGCGATCTAGTTGTTCCAACTACCAGAAAAGTGGCAACAGTGCAGAAAGCAGGTAACTACTGCATCTCAGTGTAAATAAAGGGATGAATGTTTTATGTTATATAGCGACATAGAATCATATGGCATGTGATGTCTCTGATCGTCCTGAAGAATTTTACAGCTAGCCTTTTCCAGATGTCCTTTGCACAATTGTGCATCTAGTCCCCTCTATTGTTTGCTTACCGATATCCTGATGGGACCGCCCAGAAGGTATCTAGAGTAAATTAGAAATAACTACTTAACAGTAGTCATATAAAATATTGTGTTTATTGTATATGCATCACCAGTTGCTACTTTGTAAGTTTTTTTATATCAAACACTACAACATTCAGACATAGAGTATGTACTTTTTAGAAAAAAAACAAATTCTTGCTCTGCCCTTAGTGTGTTTCTTTCTCAGGCAAAGAATTAAAATACCTAAGCAAATATTGCAAAGTCTGCGAGAGACCAGAATATCATACTGGATTGCTGCGGTAGTTTTAGGTGTGGAGGGACAGCTATTTTTGATATCTCCCTGCTAGGACACAAACATGCAGGGATTTTCTTGAATTTTGACACTCTACGTATATAAAAATATTAATATGATGACTCCAAGAAAATACAACCTGTCTGATGTTAGCGATCCTCTTTGATTCAGTTTTTTCCTTGTATGGGATATGGTTGAATGCCAGCAAACTATCAACTTAGCCTCTAAGATGACCTTCAATATGAAAAGCAATGGTCCAGTTTTCTCTACAGTGCACGACTGCTGAACCCCACCTTGGAAGAAAGGAACTTTAGGTCAACTAACATCCTATCCATTTTTTTTTTCAAGAGGTCCTTGAAATTATCTTTATATCATAAGTGTATCTATATTGTTTAGTGCAAATCAGTGTCTCTGTCCGTATGCACTCCACAGTCTGCTGTCTAAGCTCTAATGATGTTGTATCATGTTCCTCGAAAGGCTTATTCATTACATGTGTTGTCACCAAATGTAGGACTTGAACTAAAAGTCACTACAATCTTGAGGTCATCGGACTTCCTTTCCTTTCCATTCATATTTTAAATGTCTTTAAACTTGAGGTATCAGTGGGCAGTATGTGGCAGTACAAAGTGCATGCAAATAACATTGGGTGCTTTTTTATTTGCAGTAGATTAGCTCATGCCATTAAAAGCCTATTAAGATACATTTTAAGTTTAATAACTATTTGTTTGACATCCAATTGCAACCTTTCCTATTACTTTTTGGAAAAACTCAACCCAATTTGGCCATTTTAAACTTTCAAATGTGTGCGCCTTTATTCTGAGGTTTTGTGCAAAGTGCTCAGCTGGTCACTTGAGGAAAAGATCACTTGCAACTTTTAATGTCCCTCCAGCCATACAAGAGGTCAGACATCTGAGAAATACAATCTACTTCTTAGTATTGCGTGTAGGGGAAAACAAGTAGAGTCATTCTGTGGTCCTGGCAGGTCACAAATATGAGGTGCAGTCTGATTTTCTATTTGCACAGGTCTAAATAAATTCTCATTTGCAGTCAGTCAAGAGCCACCTTGCTGAAACTAAGAGACAGTGGGTAGGTTGACTCATCAATATTCCCTGACTTTTGGGTAATAAGTTCCAAGGGCAAACATTTCCTATTTTTCAGCACATCTTGTTTGCGCTATCCCACAGTGTACTATTCTTAGTTAATTCCAGCATGGCAGAATTACTCTGTCACAGGAATGGGCTCCTGAGCCAGGAGTGTGTATAGGAAAATGGGTGGTTGGCTCTTTCTCAACCAAACAAAATTAGATCTGGGACCATCTCTTCACCTCACTGGATTGGAACCAGGTTGGCTATATTGGTTTCAGGATCCAAGGACACCTTTTCCTCCGGTGCCAGGGGACATGTTACTTTCAACTTGTAAGCTTCACCCTGATCCTTTACAAGTTATTGAAGATCCTGAACCCTCCCCAGCTCTCCTTTCTGGAAGAGCATGAGTAACATACCTTATAACAGGGTTTCCTACCAAAAGGCTCAAGCCATTTTTTCTGTTCTAAGAGCAGTTTCACTTCTCATCAAGAATACAGCGCTGAGTGGAAATGAAACAACAGGCCGGCTAATGATAATTAGCGTATTTAAGCTTCAAGCAGACAAATTGTCAGTTAATAAATGGTACTTTCCTGTGTATTTATATAAAATCCAACTACTGAAATTAATTGGAAATGTTTACATCTCCGTCGTTTGAATTATAGCAACCTAAAATATAGTCTAAAACGTACATGTAGTTTGACTGAATATATCAAAGCAGACCTCTTTCTGTCCAAAAAGTTTATTATGACAGATTCACTAGCAGGTTTAAATGCACCACCAGTCAACCTACCCATGTAGGCCTGAACCCATATTCTGCTTATCAGTCTAGTGAATGACAATGTGTGTGCTTTCGTTCACCACTCATTAATAACTTCCATGTCACTGGTATATCTCCTGTACCATATAATAAGACCTTACTGGTAAGTCAAATGGGCAAATTGGTTATTAGCCAGTTTTGTCATATTTAAGGGTCAAAGCACAAAGATTGAGACATGACCAGCAGTGCCTGCATGTGCAGAGTAGAAGAATCAGAAATACCAATCAGCAGATGAACAGGTGACCACACAAAAAATGGATTTTCAAACAGTGTTGGAAAAGTGGCATAATGTTACAAATTTCTTAGTAACACAGGATTCATACTGAGGCCCATATTTATACTTTTTGACGCTAAACTGCGCTAACGCAGTTTAGCGTCAAAAAGTTTTGCGCCGGCTAACGCCATTCTGAAGCGCCATGCGGGCGCCGTATTTATTGAATGGCGTTAGCCGGCGCAAGCAGACCGGCGCTGCCTGGTGTGCGCGAGAAAAACCACGTAGACCAGGCAGCGCCGGCGTAGGGGGAAAATGGCGCATGGGCGTCTTAAAATGGGGCAAGTCAGGTTACGTCGAAAAAATCGTCGTAACCCGACTTGCGCCATTTATTTTCGACGCCCATCCCCCATCAACATGACTCCTATCATTGTAAAGATAGGAGTCATGCCCCCTTGCCCAATGGCCATGCACAGGGGACTTCTGTCCCCTGGGCATGGTCATTGGGCATAGTGGCATGTAGGGGGGCACAAATCAGGCCCCCCTATGCCAAAAAAAATTATTAAAAAAAAATAAATAAAAACTTACCTGAATGTCCCTGGGGTGGGTCCCTCCAGCCTTGGGTGTCCTCCTGGGGTGGGCAAGGGTGGCAGGGGGGGTCCCTGGGGGCAGGGGAGGGCACTCTGGGCTCATTTTGAGCCCACTTGTCCCTTAACGCCATGCCTGACCCAGGCGTTAAAAAGCGGCGCAAATGCGCCGTTTTTAGCCACGCCCACTCCCGGGCGTCTCTTTTGCCCGGGAGTATAAATACCACGTAAAGGCCTGGGAGTCATTTTTTAGACGGGAACGCCTCCCTTGCATATCATTAACGCAAGGAAGGGGTTCACGCTAAAAAATGACGCACATTCCGGGAACTTTGGCGCTATTCGCCTCTAACGCCATAGTATAAATATGGCGTTAGTTGGCGTTAGTTTAGCGTCGAATTTGCGTCGAAAAAAACGACGCAAATTCGGCGCAAACGGAGTATAAATACGGCCCTGAGTACTTTAGAAAAAAGGAACTGCAGGAAAGGATAACTCCTTTTCTATGTTCCACTTTTCAGTAGTATTTGGCATTGCCTTTAGGACATCCATGCAGTACCATTGTTTTCTACAAGGTTGGATCCCATGTTAAGATACACACAGCCACCTGCTGTGCTTGCTCACATATTGCTGTTTTGTTATCCTCAAAACTTGTTCTATAATCACTGTTTTGACCAAGTGCAGGAAAACAACTTCAGGCCACAGTGCTGTGGGCAATTACCATCATGTTCTCTAATTACAGAGGTCAACTTCAAAAATGTCAGTAGGCCCTTTGTGGCATAGAGAATTACATGCATATGAAAGCTGGTACACTTTCTTAAAAACCTTGCTATGTTTTCCAAGAATGTACCCATGCAATTTCACGTGTGAATTCTACCCGTTCCTATGCCTAACATCCCACGTAAAAGTTTACACTTTCACCATGTAGAACATGCTACAAATTTACCAGTTTCAAATTAGTAATTTTAAATACAGTTCAGCAGATAATTTGTGCAAATTGGTCAATTGAGGTAAAAGTTTATGAAATTTCAAGTTAAGCTTTCCTATGAAGTGTTGTGCCCACCTTAATACAGAGAGACAGAAGCTCTATTTGTAATACGTCTATATAGTAGTATGCATGTGTATATGCAAATACATATATAAATGTGCGCCCTTAACTACATGTACATATTTCATGCTTTCCCGTTCTCTTTATTAGTAGAGTGCATTTTTTATGATTTTTATGCATTGTAAACATTACAAAGATTGTCTCCAACAAAATTAAACAGTGTCCAAAGGTTGTCCAAAAACTCTGTAAAGTTCCACATTCTCTGTTGCTCAATGATCTTTACCACATTCGTTTCAAAGTAATAACAGCATTAATCATTGTATTGTCATCAGTTCTGATTATAGATGGAGCATTTTAGAACCATCTATGTTTTTCTACAAAACCCAAAATCCATTCTAGACGGGCCTAGAAATAGATGAAAAAAATAAATATTTTCATCTAAATACATTGCTTGGAATCTCAAAATCTGGCATTAATTTTCTGTGTTCCTCTTTGCGGGTGATCTAGTTGTTCCAACTACCAGAAAAGTGGCAACAGTGCAGAAAGCAGGTAACTACTGCATCTCAGTGTAAATAAAGGGATGAATGTTTTATGTTATACAGCGACATAAAATCATATGGCACGTGATGTCTCTGATTGTCCTGAAGAATTTTACAGCTAGCCTTTTCCAGATGTCCTTTGCAAAATTGTGCATCTAGTCCCCTCTATTGTTTGCTTACCGATATCCTGATGGGACCGCTCAGAATGTATCTAGAGTAAATTAGAAATAACTACTTAACAGTATTCATATAAAATATTTTGTTTATTGTATATGTATCACCAGTTGCTACTTTGTAAGTTTTTTGATATCAAACACTACAACATTCAGACCTAGAGTATGGACTTTTAGAAAAAAAACAAATTCTTGCTCTGCCCTTAGTGTGTTTCTTTGTCAGGAAAATAATTAAAGTACCTGAGCAAATACTGCAAAGTCTGCCAGAGACTAGAATATAATACTGGATTGCTGCGGTAGTTTTAGGTGTGGAGGGACAGCTATTTTTGATATCTTCCTGCTAGGACACAAACATGCAGGGATTGTCTTGAATTTTGACACTCTACGTATATAAAAATCTTAATATGATGACTCCAAGAAAATACAACCTGTCTGATGTTAGAGATCCTCTTTGATTCTGTTTTTTCCTTGTATGGGATATGGTTGAATGCCAGCAAACTATCAACTTAGCCTCTAAGATGACCTTCAATATGAAAAGCAATGTTCCAGTTTTGTCTACAGTACACGACTGCTGAACCCCACCTTGGAAGAAAGGAACTTTAGGTCCACTAACATCCTATCCATTTTTTTTTTTTTCAAGAGGTCCTTAAAATGATCTTTATATCATAAGTGTATCTATATTGTTTAGTGCAAATCAGTGTCTCTGTCCCTATGCACTCCACAGTCTGCTGTCTAAGCTCTAATAATGTTGTATCATGTTCCTCGAAGGCTTATTAATAACATGTGTTGTCACCAAATGTAGGACTTTAACTAAAAGTCACTACAGTCTTGAGGTCATCGGACTTCCGTTCCTTTCCATTCATATTTCAAATGTCTTTAAACTTGAGGTATCAGTGGGCAGTATGTAGCAGTGCAAACTGTATGCAAATGACATCGGGTGCTTTTTTATTTGCAGTAGATTAGCTCATGCCATTAAAAGTCTATTAAGATACATTTTAAGTTTAATAACTACTTGTTTGACATCCAATTGCAACCTTTCCTATTACTTCTTGGAAATACTCAACCCAATTTGGCCACTTCAAGCTTTCAAATGTGTACGCCGTTATTCTGAGGTTTTGTGCAAAGTTCTCAGCTGGTCACTTGAGGAAAAGATCACTTGCAACTTCTGATGTCCCTCCAGCCATACAAGAGGTCAGACATCTGAGAAATGCAATCTACTTCTTAGTCATGCGCGTAAAGGAAAACAAGTAGAGTCATTCAATGGTCCTGGCAGATAACAAATACGAGGTGCAGTCTGATGTTCTACTTGCACAGGTCTAAAACAATTCTCACTTGCAGTCAGTCAAGAGCCACCTTGTTGAAACTAAGAGACAGTGGGTAGGTTGACTCATCAATAGTACCTGACCAGTGGGTAATAAGTTCCAAGGGCAAACATTCCCTATTTTTCAGCACATCTTGTTTGCGCTATCCCACAGTGTACTATTCTTAGTTAATTCCAGCATGGCAGAATTACTCTGTCACAGGAATAGGCTCCTGAGCCAAGAGTGTGTATAGGAAAATGGGCAGTTGGCTCTTCCTCAACTAAACAAAATTGGATCTGGGACCATCTCTTCAGCTCACCGGATTGGAACCAGGTTGTCTATATTGGTTTCGGATCCAAGGACACCTTTTCCTCTGGTGCCAGTGGACATGTTACTTTCAACTTGTAACCTTCACCCTGATCCTTTACAAGTTATTGAAGATCCTGAACCTTCCCCAGCTCTCCTTTCTGGAAGAGCATAAGTAACATACCTTATAACAGGTTTTCCTACCAAAAGGCTCAAACCATTCTTTCTGTTCTAAGAGCAGTTTCACTTCTCATCAAGAATACAGCGCTGAATGGAAAGGAATAATGATAAGGCTAATGATAATTAGCACATTTAAACTTTAAGCACACAAATTGTCCGTTAATAAATGGCACTTTTCTGTGTATTTATATAAAATCCAACTACTGCAATTAATTGGAAATGTTTACATCTCCGTCGTTTGAATTATAGCACCCTAAAATATAGTCTAAAACGCACATGTAGCGTGACCAAATACATCAAAGCAGACCTCTTTCTGTCAAAAAAGTTTATTTTGACAGATTCACCAGCAGGTTTAAATGCAGCACCAGTCAACCTACCCATGTAGGCCTGAACCCATATTCTGCTTATCAGCGTAGTGAATGACAATGTGTGTGCTTTCGTTCACCAGTCATTAATAACGTCCATGTCACTGGTATATCTCCTGCACCATATAATAAGACCTTACTGCTAAGTCAAATGGGCAAATTGGTTATTAGCCAATTTTGTCATATTTAAGGGTCAAAGCACATACATTGAGACATGACCAGCAGTGCCTGCGTGTGCAGAGAAGAAGAATCAGAAATACCAGTCAGCAGATGAACAGGTGACCACACAAAAAATGGATTTTCAAACAGTGTTGGAAAAGTGGTATATGTTACAAATTTCTTAGTAGCACAGGATTCATACTGAGTACTTTAGAAAAAAGGAACTGCAGGAAAGGAGAACTCCTTTCCTATTTTCCACTTTTAAGTAGTATTTGGTATTGCAATTAGGACATCCATGTAGTACCATTGTTTTGCGCAAGGTTGGATCCAATGTTAAGATATACACAGCCACCTGCTGTGCTTGCTCACATAATGCTGTTTTGTTATCCTCAAAATCTGTTCTATAATCACTGTTTTTACCAAGTACAGGAAAACAACTTCAGACCCCAGTGCTGTGGGCAATTACCATCATGTTCTCTCATTACAGAGGTCAAATCCAAAAATGTCAGCAGGATCTTTGTGGAATAGAGAACTACATGCATATGAAAGCTGGTACACTTTCATAAAAAACTTGCTATGTTTTCCAAGAATGTACCCATGCAATTTCCCGTGTGAATTCTACGCGCTCCCTTGCCTAACATCCCACGTCAAAAATTACACTTTCACCATGTAGAACATAGTACAAATTTACCAGTTTCAAAGTAGTAATTTTAAATACAGTTCAGCAGATAATTTGTGCAAATTGGTCAATCGAGGTAAAAGTTTATGACATTTCAAGTTTAGCTTTCCTATGAAGTGTTGTGCCCACCTTAATACAGAGAGACAGAGGCTCTATTTGTAATAAGTCTATATAGTAGTATGCATGTGTATATACAAATAGATATATAAATGTATGCCCATAACTACATGTACATATTTAATGCTTTCCCGCTCTCTTTATTAGTAGATTGCATTTTTGATGATTTATATGCATTGTAGACATTACAAAGATTGTCTCCAACAAAATTAAACAGTGTCCAAAGGTTGTCCAAAAACTTTGTAAAGTTCCACATTCTCTGTTGCTCTATGATCTTTGCCACATTCGTTTCAAAGTAATAACAGCATTAATCATTGTAATATCATCAGTTCTGATTATAGACGGAGCATCTTACAACCATCTATGTTTTTCTACAAAAACCAAAATCCATTCTAGACTGGCCTGGAAATAGTTGAAAAAAATAAAATATTTTCATCTAAATACTTTGGTTGGTGTTGGAAAATGGGTTATTGGGAAGGGCAGGTAGGTACCTACACTTAGCAATAGGCCACTAACCTCCACTAAGGTCCAGTTAGGTCTAAGTAAATTAACCCCAGCTCAACCCTTGGTAGCTTGGCAACGAGCGTCAAGGCTTAACTTAGGAGACAGAGTGTAAAGCATTCAAATATCACAAAACAGTAATTAAATAAAACACAGGAAACAGTTTAAAAATCCAAAACCAATTTATAAAAATTGAATATATTTTTATCTTTTAAATGACACCAAAACAAATAAAATCGGATAAGGGGAACCGGAGATATGAATTTTTAAAGAATTTTCTTTTTTTTTAGCGCCTAGAAACAAAAAGCGCCAATCGGGTCATCTGGTTGCACCTCGACCGGGGCAAAGTCAAAGTTTAAGGCCGACCGTGATGGAGCCCTGCTCGGCTACAGGCTGCGGGAGGCCTCGGTTAAAAGTTTACCTTCATACTCAGTCTTTTTTTCGAAGATTTTCTTCAGCGGGACGAACCTGCCAGTCCAATCCGACCTCCTGGAGCCCTTCTCCGGATACGCGATGCTGGAATCCTCGTGGAGATTTTTACTTTCGGACTTAGTCGTTTTTTTCGAGGTGAAAATCCTTCGACCGTGGTAAACCTGGATCTTGATCCGACGTCCATGGAGCCCTCCTCGGATACGCTGGCTTGAGGTCCCAGTCAACTTTTTACCTTCGGACTTAGTCTCTTTTTCAGAGATTTTTCTTTACCGGGATGAACCAGCAAATCAGGCCGGGTCGCGGTTGAGGCAAGCCGGCTAGAGTTGCCGCGGCGGGTCGGTCCCTCTATGGAGCTTTTTTACAAAAATTCTCCAAACTTCTCCAAACTTCTGGGGCTTCTCCCAGATGTCCTTTTAAGGTTCTTTTGGGGTCCACAGCTCACCCCAAGAGTCCAGAAGTTCTGAGATGGTCCTTGGGGGGTGCGGACTACAACTCCCAGAATGCACCTGGTGCAAACTCCTTTTTGGCCACTGGACAGTGGTCAGCTGGTCGCTTTCTTCAGGAGTTGGTGCAGGGGACTCTGGTTAGCAATTTTTCACCTGTAGCAAACAGGGAGTCCCTCCTTGAACCAGTTGAAGCCAGGCAAAGTCCTTCTTGTGGTGAAGCCCAAGTGTGCAGCTGGTGCAGTCCTTCTGAGTGCAGGTTCCAGGTGCAGGCCAGGGGTCCAGCAGGGCAGTCCTTCTTCTTCTGTTGTTCTTCCTTGTTGGATGTGGTAGTGAACTGAGGTGTGGGTGCAGGTCTGCCAGTTTTATCCTTGCTCCTGGGTGAAAAGCAGGGGGGTCCTGGTTCTCCAATCAGGTGCAGGGTCACTCCCCCTGTGATGACCACTTCCTGGGAAGTGTGGCAAAAATCAATCCCAGGAGGCAACATTCTCTAAAAATCCATCATGGCTGAATCTGATTTTTGGAGGTTACATCTGGCTGAGCCCACCCACTGGTGTGGCTAAAAATCATAAACACACCCCTCTCCTGCCTTCTCCTAATCTAATCAAGGGGGCACCTAGTTGTCTGGGGTTGCAGGATGTGGGGGTGTTGCTGGTTGCTCCAAATGTCCTTCTCTGCCTTTGAAGACCAGTTTGGCAGCCCTCCCCCTTCCTTCCTCACCATCTGCTGAGGGGAGATTCCTTCCCACAGACACATTCCTTTGTGTGAAGCCAGGCCACTTCACACCTCATCAAGGCAGCTTGGCCAAGCTGCTCAGGCTGGCCAATCAGAGCACAGCAGCAAAAACAATGCAGGGCTGAAATTGGCAACTTTTCAGGTAAAGTTTAAAACTCTTTACCTGAAAAAGTTATATTAAATCCAACAACTGGAAGTTGTAGGATTTATTACAACAATTAATTTGATACCAAACTCTTGGTATGCATCATTTAAGGAGACTTTAAAAATTAAAATAAAGTCTCCCCATTTTAGCCTATGATGGCCATTTACTACAATGAGGGAAAAACGAATTTGGCTGTTTTTACCTCACCAGGGTTTATAAAACTATTTTTATAAAGTCCCTGCTTATAGTTACATGGCACCCAGCCCTAGGGGCACATAGGGCACACCTTAGGGGTGACTTATATGTAAAAATAAGGTAGTTTAAGACTTTGGAACTACTTTTAATTCCAAAGTCGAATTTGCATATAACTTTAATTTAAAAGCAGCCAACAAGGCAGGCCTGCCTTTAAAATGACACTGGGCACCTCAGCAGTGCACCTATGGGTGCACTACCTATGCTGTGGTCCCTAAACCTACATGCCCTACCATATACTAGGGACTTATAGGTAGGTTAACTTAGCCAATTATAATTAGCCTAATTTGCATATCCATTTTACACAGAGCACAGGCCCTGGGACTGGTTAGCAGTACCCAGGGCACAACCAGAGTCAGGAAAACACCAGCAAAAAGTGGAAAATGGGGGCAAAAAGTTAGGGGGCCTCTGCAATCAGCCCTGTTTTCTCACACAAGCGCCCCCCCCCCCCCCGGCCCACAAGCCCAGGAGACTCAGCCCAACCCTGGGAGAGTCTTCCTGGCTTGTTAGGCGAGGAAGACAGTGAAGAAAACTGGCTGTCCCTTTGCAGGGCCTACTCTGCCTTACATCCTCCTGTCAGGGTCACTCCTTATGGGTAGTGAACCCACCCCAACAGTGAAAGGACCCATCTCAAACTGAAACTTCCTTCTAGGGGGGTCTTCCTCCTCTCTCTCTGCCAACTTGGGTAGTGAGGTGCCCACCTCCCCTACTCCTAACTTTGCTAGGGCAACACCTAGCTTACCCAAAGAGGTCACCCAACACTTGAGCAACCCCACCATGACCAACAGGGTCAGGGGGCCTACTTTACTATTGGCTCTGGTGTCTGCCTCCCAGGCCAAGTACAGTGCTGACAGGAAGGCTAGCACCCAGCAGAGGCTACTGACAGCTGTCAGTACCCAGAACCACACCCTAAGCTCTCCACTGGCAGGTGGCTGGGCTGCTTTAGGGGCAACTGTGGAGTCCAGGCACCTCTCTTGCTGTCTAGAGTGGGAGGCTACCACCTCCTGTGGTAGACACCCTCCTTCCACTCTCCCTTCGGACAGTGCAGGGGCAACACCCTACATCTGGACAGCTGCCTGACTACTCAGGACTTCCTTGGGGTCAGGGAAGGCCTCACCAGTGCCAACTCTGGGCTCCCCCCCCCTACTGGGGCAGAAGGCCTTTGGCTCCCCAGAACTCTCTTTAAGAGTGGCCTACCCTTACTTTTTTTCTTTCCTTTTCTTGGGGATCCCTGTCTACTAACTGTAGGAACTGACTTCCCAGGACTTTGGGTTGGGGGGGCGCCCTGGGCGACCACCCCATCTGGGACCAGACTCACCTCTGGGAGTTCATTGCCCAGGATACAATCTAGGGGGAGGTCAGCACTGACTACCACCCTAAACCAGTCAAGGATACCCTCCCTCTGTAGGGGCACTATGGCTACAGGTTTGGAGGTGACCTCCCCTGTGGCTATCCTGACTTTCCTGGTCTCTCCTGGCACATGCATGTCTGGGGTCACTAACCGGTCACTCACTATAGTGTGACTGGCACAGGTGTCTCTGAGGCCAGTGGTAGGGATCCCATTCACCTGAATGGGGTGGAAGTGCCTACTTCTACCCTCAGGGATCACCAGCTTACCATCTGGTCCTGTCTCCCAGCTCAATGTAGGAGGACTTCATCATCTGAGGAGTCCTCCTCCATGGCTACACTGGACAGCCCAGTGCTAACCACCTTCTTTGGTTAGGCTGCATCTCCTTTGAAGTGACCTGTCTGCTGACAGTCAAAGCAAGCCCTACTGTCCAAGAGCTTTTTTAACCCTGGGTCTCCCTGTCTCTGCTTGTCAGAGTGGGAGTGGGATTTACTCTCCTCCTTCTTAGGGTTCTGGGGTACAGAGGGAGTTTCTGTGGTGGGCTTACCACCTCCCTCCTTAGGTGTTTGGGGACCTGACCCCCCCTTCTTGGAGTCTCCCCCCTGGGACTTGACAACCACCCTGGTTCTCAACCACTCATGAGCTGCCTCCCCTAGCTCTCTAGGGTTTGTCAGCTTAGAGTCCACTAGATGCTGGCGTAACCTTTCTTGGGTACAATTGGTCAAGATGTGCTCTCTCATGATCAGATTGTATAACCCCTCATACGTATTTACTTTGTTACCAATAATCCAGCCCTCTAGTGCCTTAAGTGAGGTGTCTACAAAGGCAACCCAAGACTGGGTACTGACCTTCTGGGTGTCCTTGAACTTCATTCTATACTGCTCTGGGGTCAGACCAAACTTCTTGGTTAAGCACCTTTTCATACTAGGGTACGAATCTGCCTCTTCCCCCCTTAAGGTCAGAAGCCTATCCCTCCCTGAGTTGGGGACCAACTCCCATAAAAGTGAACCCCAGTATTGAGGCCTAACCCTTCTCATTTGGAGTGCCCTCTCAAAGGCCTCCAACCACTTGTCTATATCATCCCCCTCTACATAAGCAGGAACCACCCCCTTGGGTAATCTGGGGCAAAAACCCCCACCCATGGACACCTCAACTTCTCTGTCGCTGCCACCATCTCTTTTCTCTCTCTTTGCCCACTTTTTCTTTTCTAGGGCCAGCTTCTCTGCCTCCAAAGCTATGAATGCTAGCTGGGCCTCCAGCTCTCTTTCTCTGAGGGACAGGTTCTCTCCTCCTGAAGGGACCCCCTTCCCCCAACTAGCTTTGGGACTGCCCCTAGTGACTGTATGTAATGAGGACCGGTCTTCCTCATCCTCACTTAGGCTCAGATGCCCTCCCTCCCCTGAGTGGTGAGAGCCAGCATCCTCCCCTACTTCTCCCTCCTCGGGAGCTTCCTCTGGGTCTACCTCTTGGGCCTCAGCCCATGCTGTCAGGGATCTGATCAGGACATGCTTCCTGAGGTCAGTGGTTGCAGGCAACCCTCTTTCAGTACACAACCCCCTAAGCTGGACTACTGTCAGTGTGGGTAGGCTAGCCAGATCAAGCCCCATGGTTCCCTAGTTTTGTGTCAACAAAAACATTTTGTAAAAATTGGAAACAAGAATTTAGAAAAATCACAAAAATTCAATAATTGAAATTCATTCAAATGAAAAATTAAAAACAATTTTTGCACTAGGACAATTTAAAGGATTTTTAATTTGTTTTACTTAAAACTGTAACGTGATACTGAACACAAGTACAGGATCCCACCACTGCTCACCAAAAATTTTGGAAAATGGGTTATTGGTAAGGGCAGGTAGGTACCTACACTTAGCAATAGGCCACTAACCTCCACTAAGGTCCAGTTAGGTGTCAGTAAATTAACCCCAGCTCAACCCTTGGTAGCTTGGCAACGAGCGTCAAGGCTTAACTTAGGAGACAGAGTATAAAGCATTCAAATATCACAAAACAGTAATTAAATAAAACACAGGAAACAGTTTAAAAATCCAAAACCAATTTATAAAAATGGAATACATTTTTATCTTTAAAATGACACCAAAACGAATAAAATCGGATAAGGGGAACCGGAGATATGAATTTTTAAAGAATGTTTTTTTTTTTTGCGCCTAGAAACAATAAGCGCCAATCGGGTCATCTGGTTGCACCTCGACCGGGGCAAAGTCAAAGTTTAAGGCCGACCGCGATGGAGCCCTGCTCGGCTACAGGCTGCGGGAGGCCTCGGTTAAAAGTTTACCTTCACACTTAGGGGGTCATTCTGACCCTGGCGGCCGGTGGCCGCCAGGGCCACCGACCACGGGAGCACCGCCAACAGGCTGGCGGTGCTCCCACGAGCATTCTGACCGCGGCGGTTCAGCCGCGGTCAGAAGCGGCAAGTCGGCGGGCTCCCGCCGACTTACCGCTGCTCGGGGGAATCCTTCATGGTGGCGGAGCGCGCTCCGCCGCCATGAGGATTCTGACAGCCCCTACCGCCATCCTGTTCATGGCGGGAAACCCGCCATGAACAGGATGGCGGTAGGGGGTGCCGCGGGGCCCCCGTAAGAGGGCCCCTACAAGTATTTCACTGTCTGCTTGGCAGACAGTGAAATACGCGACGGGTGCAAATGCACCCGTCGCACCTTCCCACTCCGCCGGCTCGATTACGAGCCGGCATCCTCGTGGGAAGGTCGTTTTCCCCTGGGCTGGCGGGCGGCCTTTTGGCGGCCGCCCGCCAGCCCAGGGGAAAACTTGAAATACCCGCCGCGGTCTTTTGACCGCGGCGCAGTATTTTGGAGGGCGTAATTCGGGCAGGCGGCCTCCGCCGCCCGCCAGAATCAGAATCAGGCCCTTAGTCTTTTTTTCGAAGATTTTCTTCAGCGGGACGAACCTGCCAGTCCAATCCGACCTCCTGGAGCCCTTCTCCGGATACGCGATGCTGGAATCCTCAGTGGAGATTTTTACCTTCGGACTTAGTTGTTTTTTCGAGGTGAAAATCCTTCGACCGGGGTAAACCTGGATCTTGATCCGACGTCCATGGAGCCCTCCTCGGATACGCTGGCTGGGAGGTCCCGGTCAACTTTTTACCTTCGGACTTAGGCCCTCATTCTGACCTTGGCGGGCGGCGGAGGCCGCCCGCCAAAGTCCCGCCGTCAGATTACCGTTCCGCGGTCGAAAGACCGCGGCGGTAATTCTGACTTTCCCGCTGGGCTGGCGGGCGGTCGCCTTCAGACCGCCCGCCAGCCCAGCGGGAAAGAGGCTTCCACGATGAAGCCGGCTCGGAATCGAGCCGGCGGAGTGGAAGCTGTGCGACGGGTGCAGTTGCACCCGTCGCGTATTTCACTGTCTGCGCAGCAGACAGTGAAATACATGTAGGGGCCCTCTTACGGGGGCCCCTGCAATGCCCATGCCAGTGGCATGGGCACTGCAGGGGCCCCCAGGGGCCCGCGACCCCCCCCTACCGCCATCCGGATCCCGGCGGTCGGACCGCCGGGATCAGGATGGCGGTAGGGGGGGTCGGAATCCCCGCGGCGGTGGAGCAAGCTGCGCCGCTGTGGAGGATTCAATGGGGCGGCGGTACACTGGCGGGAGCCCGCCAGTGGTGCCGGTCCGACCGCGGCTTTACCGCCGCGGTCGGAATCCCCATTGGAGCACCGCCGGCCTGTCGGCGGTGCTCCCGCGGTCCTCCGCCCTGGCGGTCAAAGACCGCCAGGGTCAGAATGACCGCCTTAGTCTCTTTTTCTGAGATTTTTCTTTACCGGGACGAACCAGCAAATCAGGCCGGGTCGCGGGTGAGGCAAGCCGGCTAGAGTTGCCGCGGCGGGTCGGTCCCTCTATGGAGCTTTTTTACAAAAATTCTCCAAACTTCTGGGGCTTCTCCCATATGTCCTTTTAAGGTTCTTTTGGGGTCCACAGCTCACCCCAAGAGTCCAGAAGTTCTGAGATGGTCCTTGGGGGGTGCGGACTACAACTCCCAGAATGCACCTGGTGCAAACTCCTTTTTGGCCACTGGACAGTGGTCAGCTGGTCGCTTTCTTCAGGAGTTGGTGCAGGGGACTCTGGTTAGCAATTTTTCACCTGTAGCAAACAGGGAGTCCCTCCTTGAACCAGTTGAAGCCAGGCAAAGTCCTTCTTGTGGTGAAGCCCAAGTGTGCAGCTGGTGCAGTCCTTCTGAGTGCAGGTTCCAGGTGCAGGCCAGGGGTCCAGCAGGGCAGTCCTTCTTCTTCTGTTGTTCTTCCTTGTTGGATGTGGTAGGGAACTGAGGTGTGGGCGCAGGTCTGCCAGTTTTATCCTTGCTCCTGGGTGAAAAGCAGGGGGGTCCTGGTTCTCCAATCAGGTGCAGGGTCATTCCCCCTGTGATGACCACTTCCTGGGAAGTGTGGCAAAAATCCATCCCAGGAGGCAACATTCTCTAAAAATCCATCATGGCTGAATCTGATTTTTGGAGGTTACATCTGGCTGAGCCCACCCACTGGTGTGGCTAAAAATCATGAACACACCCCTCTCCTGCCCTCTCCTAATCTAATCAGGGGCACCTAGTTGCCTGGGGTTGCAGGATGTGGGGGTGTTGCTGGTTGCTCCAAATGTCCTTCTCTGCCTTTGAAGACAGGTTTGGCAGCACTCCCCCTTCCTGCCTCACCATCTGCTGAGGGGAGATTCCTTCCCACAGGCACATTCCTTTGTATGAAGCCAGGCCACTTCACACCTCATCAAGGGAGCTTGGCCAAGCTGCTCAGGCTGGCCAATCAGAGCACAGCAGCAAAAACAATGCAGGGCCGAAATTGGCAACTTTTCAGGTAAAGTTTAAAACTCTTTACCTGAAAAAGTTACATTAAATCCAACAACTGGAAGTTGTAGGATTTATTACAACAATTAATTTGATACCAAACTCTTGGTATGCATCATTTAAGGAGACTTTAAAAATTAAAATAAAGTCTCCCCATTTTAGCCTATGAAGGCCATTTACTACAATGAGGGAAAAACGAATTTGGCTGTTTTTACCTCACCAGGGTTTATAAAACTATTTTTATAAAGTCCCTGCTTATAGTTACATGGCACCCAGCCCTAGAGGCACATAGGGCACACCTTAGGGGTGACTTATATGTAAAAATAAGGTAGTTTAAGACTTTGGAACTACTTTTAATTCCAAAGTCGAATTTGCATATAACTTTAATTTAAAAGCAGCCAACAAGGCAGGCCTGCCTTTAAAATGACACTGGGCACCTCAGCAGTGCACCTACCTATGCTGTGGTCCCCAAACCTACATGCCCTACCATATACTAGGGACTTATAGGTAGGTTAACTTAGCCAATTATAATTAGCCTAATTTGCATATCCATTTTACACAGAGCACAGACCCTGGGACTGGTTAGCAGTACCCAGGGCACCACCAGAGTCAGGAAAACACCAGCAAAAAGTGGAAAATGGGGGCAAAAAGTTAGGGGGCCTCTGCAATCAGCCCTGTTTTCTCACACTTAGAATCTCAACATCTGGCATTAATTTTCTGTTTTCCTCTTTGCGGGTGATCTAGTTGTTCCAACTACCAGAAAAGTGTCAACAGTGCAGAAAGCAGGTAACTACTGCATCTCAGTGTAAATAAAGGGATGAATGTTTTATATTATACAGCGATATAGAATCATATGGCATGTAATGGCTCTGATTGTCCTGAAGAAGTTTACAGCTAGCCTTTTCCAGATGTCTTTTGCACAATTGTGCATCTAGTCCCCTCTATTGTTTGCTTACCGATATCCTGATGGGACCGCTCAGAAGGTTTCTAGAGTAAATTAGAAATAACTACTTAACAGTATTCACTTAAAATATTGTGTTTATTGTATATGTATCACCAGTTGCTACTTTGTAAGTTTTTTTATATCAAACACTACGATATTCAGATTTAGAGTATGTACTTTTTAGAAAAAAAACAAATTCTTGTTCTGCCCTTAGTATGTTTCTTTCTCAGGCAAAGAATTAAAGTACCTGAGCAAATACTGCAAAGTCTGCCAGAGACCAGAATATAATACTGGATTGCTGCGGTAGTTTTAGGTGTGGAGGGGCAGCTATTTTTTATATCTCCCTGCTAGGACACAAATATGCAGGGATTTTCTTGAATTTTGACTCTCTACGTATTTAAAAATCTTAATATGATGACTCCAAGAAAATGCAACCTGTCTGATGTTAGGGATCCTCTTTGATCCTGTTATTTCCTTGTATGGGATATGGTTGAATGCCAGCAAACTATCAACTTAGCCTCTAAGATGACCTTCAATATGAAAAGCAATGGTCCAGTTTTGTCTACAGTGCACGACTGCTGAACCCCACCTTGGAAGAAAGGAACTTTAGGTCAACTAACATCCTATCCATTTTTTTGGTTTTCAAGAGGTCCTTGAAATTATCTATATATCATAAGTGTATCTATATTGTTTAGTGCAAACCAGTGTCTCTGTCCCTATGCACTCCACAGTCTGCTGTCGAAGCTCTAATGATGTTGTATCATGTTCCTCGAAGGCTTATTAATAACATGTGTTGTCACCAAATGTAGGACTTTAACTAAAAGTCACTACAGTCTTGAGGTCATCGGACTTCCGTTCCTTTCCATTCATATTTCAAATGTCTTTAAACTTGAGGTATCAGTGGGCAGTATGTGGCCGTGCAAACTGCATGCAAATGACATTGGGTGCTTTTTTATTTGCAGTAGATTTGCTCATGCCATTAAATGCCTATTAAGATACATTTTAAGTTTAATAACTACTTGTTTGACATCCAATTGCAACCTTTCCTATTACTTCTTGGAAATACTCAACCCAATTTGGCCATTTCAAACTTTCAATTGTGTACGCCGTTATTCTGAGGTTTTGTGCAAAGTGCTCAGCTGGTCACTAGAGGAAAAGATCACTTGCAACTTTTGATGTCCCTCCAGCCATACAAGAGGTCAGACATCTGAGAAATGCAATCTACTTCTTAGTCTTGCGTGTAAAGGAAAACAAGTAGAGTCATTCAGTGGTCCTGGCAGGTCACAAATACGAGGTGCAGTCTGATTTTATACTTGCACAGGTCTAAATAAATTCTCATTTGCAGTCAGTCAAGAGCCACCTTGTTGAAACTAAATGACAGTGGGTAAGTTGACTCATCAATAGTCCCTGACCAGTGGGTAATAAGTTCCAAGGGCAACCATTCCCTATTTTTCAGCACATCTTGTTGGTGCTATCCCACAGTGTTCTATTCTTAGTTAATTCCAGCATGGCAGAATTACTGTGTCACAGGAATATGCTCCTGAGCCAGAAGTGTGTATAGGAAAATGGGCATTTGGCTCTTTCTCAACCAAACAAAATTGGATGTGGGACCATCTCTTCAGCTCACCGGATTGGAACCAGGTTGGCTATATTGGTTTCGGGTTCCAAGGACACCTTTTCCTCCGGTGCCAGGTGACATGTTACTTTCAACTTGTAACCTTCACCCTGATCCTTTACAAGTTATTGAAGATCCTGTGCCCTCCCCAGCTCTCCTTTCTTTAAAAACATGAGTAACATACCTTATACAGGTTTTTCTACAAAAATGCTCAAACCATTCTTTCTGTTATAAGAGCAGTTTCACTTCTCATCAAGAATACAGCGCTGAATGGAAAGGAAACAACAGGCCGGCTAATGATAATTAGCGTATTTAAGCTTCAAGCAGACAAATTGTCAGTTAATAAATGGTACTTTCCTGTGTATTTATATAAAATCCAACTACTGCAATTAATTGGAAATGTTTACATCTCCGTCGTTTGAATTATAGCAACCTAAAATATACTCTAAAACGTACATGTAGCGTGACTGAATATATCAAAGCAGACCTCTTTCTGTCCAAAAAGTTTATTTTGACAGATTCACCAGCAGGTTTAAATGCAGCACCAGCCAACCTACCCATGTAGGCCTGAACCCATAGTCTGCTTATCAGCCTAGTAAATGACAATGTGTGTACGTTCGTTCACCAGTCATTAATAACTTCCATGTCACTGGTATATCTCCTGCACCATAGAATAAGACCTTACTGGTAAGTCAAGTGGGCAAATTGGTTATTAGCCAGTTTTGTCACATTTAAGGGTCAAAGCACATACATTGAGACATGACCAGCAGTGTCTGCGTGTGCAGAGAAGAAGAATCAGAAATACCAGTCAGCAGATGAACAGGTGACCACACAAAAAATGGATTTTCAAACAGTGTTGGAAAAGTGGCATAATGTTACAAATTTCTTAGTAGCACAGGATTCATACTGAGTACTTTAGAAAAAAGGAACTACAGGAAAGGATAACTCCTTTCCTATGTTCCACTTTTAAGTAGTATTTGGTATTGCCATTAGGACATCCATGCAGTACCATTGGTTTGTGCAAAGTTGGATCCAATGTTAAGATACACACAGCCACCTGCTGTGCTTGCTCACATAATGCTGTTTTCTTATCCTCAAAACGTGTTCTATAATCACTGTTTTGACCAAGTACAGGAAAACAACTTCAGGCCACAGTGCTGTGGGCAATTACCATCATGTTCTCTCATTACAGAGGTCAAATCCAAAAATGTCAGTAGGCTCTTTGTGGCATAGAGAACTACATGCATATGAAAGCTGGTACACTTTCATAAAACACTTGCTATGTTTTCCAAAAATGTACCCATGCAATTTCACGTGTGAATCCTACCCGCTCCCTTGCCTAACATCCCACGTCAAAGTTTACACTTTCACAATGTAGAACATACTACAAATTTACCGGTTTCAAAGTAGTAATTTTAAATACAGTTCAGCAGATAATTTGTGCAAATTGGTCAATTGAGGTAAAAGTTTATGAAATTTCAAGTTTAGCTTTCGTACGAAGTGTTTGCCTCCCTTAATACAGAGAGACAGAGGCTCTATTTGTAATAAGTCTATATAGTAGTATGCATGTGTATATACAAATAGATATATAAATGTATGCCCATAACTACATGTACATATTTCATGCTTTCTTGCTCTCTTTATTAGTAGATTGCATTTTTGATGATTCATATGCATTGTAAACATTACAAAGATTGTCTCCAACAAAATTAAACAGTATCCAAAGGTTGTCCAAAAACTTTGTAAAGTTCCACATTCTCTGTTGCTCTATGATCTTTGCCACATTTGTATCAAAGTAATAACAGCATTAATCATTGTATTATCATCAGTTCTGATTATAGACGGAGAATTTTAGAACCATCTATGTTTTTTCTACAAAACCCAGAATCCATTCTAGACGGGCCTGGAAATAGTTGAAAAAAATAAAATATTTTCATCTAAATACATTGCTTGGAATCTCAACATCTGGCATTAATTTTCTGTTTTGCTATTTGTGGGCGATCTAGTTGTTTCAACTACCAGAAAAGTGGCAACAGTGCAGAAAGCAGGTAACTACTGCATCTCAGTGTAAATAAAGGGATAAATGTTTTATGTTATACAGCGACATAGAGTCATATGGCATGTAATGCTCTCTGATTGTCCTGAAGAATTTTACAGCTAGCTTTTTCTAGATGTCCTTTGCACAATTGTGCATCTAGTCCCGTCTATTGTTTGCTTACCGATATCCTGATGGGACCGCTCAGAAGGTATCTAGAGTAAATTAGAAATAACTACTTAACAGTATTCATATAAAATATTGTGTTTATTGTATATGTATCACCAGTTGCTACTTTGTAAGTTTTTGGATATCAAACACTACAACATTCAGACTTAGAGTATGTACTTTTTAGAAAAAAAAACAAATTCTTGCTCTGCCCTTAGTGTGTTTCTTTCTCAGGCAAAGAATTAAACTACCTGAGAAAATACTGCAAAGTCTCCCAGAGACCAGAATACCATACTGGATTGCTGCGGTAGTTTTAGGTGTGGAGGGACAGCTATTTTTGATATCTCCAAGCTAGGACACAAACATGCAGGGATTTTCTTGAATTTTGACACTCTACGTATATAAAAATCTTAATATGATGACTCCAAGAAAATACAACCTGTCTGATGTTAGGGATCCTCTTTGATTCTGTTTTTTCCTTGTATGGGATATGGATGAATGCCAGAAAATTATTAAGTTAGCCTATAAGATGACCTTCAATATGAAAAGCAATGGTCCAGTTTTGTCTACAGTGCACGACTGCTGAACCCCACCTTGGAAGAAAGGAACTTTAGGCCAACTAACATCCTATCCATTTTTTTTGTTTTCAAAAGGTCCTTGAAATTATCTTTATATCATAAGTGTATCTATATTGTTTAGTGCAAATCAGTGTGTCTGCCCCTATGCACTCCAAAGTCTGCTGTCTAAGCTCTAATGATGTTGTATCATGTTCCTCGAAGGCTTATTAATGACATATGTTGTCACCAAATGCAGGACTTTAACTAAAAGTCACTACAGTCTTCAGGTCATCGGACTTCCGTTGCTTTCCATTCATATTTTAAATGTCTTTAAACTTAAGGTGTCAGTGGGCAGTATGTGGCAGTGCAAACTGCATGCAAATGACATTGGGTGCTTTTTTATTTGCAGTATATTAGCTCATGCAGTAAAAGCCTATTAAGATACATTTTAAGTTTAATAACTACTTGTTTGACATCCAATTGCAACCTTTCCTATTACTTCTTGGAAATACTCAACCCAATTTGGCCATTTCAAACTTTCAAATATGTACGCCGTTATTCTGAGGTTTTGTGCAAAGTGCTCAGCTGGGCACTTGAGGAAAAGATCACTTGCAACTATTGATGTCCCTCCAGGCATACAAGAGGTCAGACATCTGAGAAATGCGATCTACTTCTTAGTTTTGCGTGTAAAGGAAAACAAGTAGAGTCATTCAGTGGTCCTGGCAGGTCACAAATACGAGGTGCAGTCTGATTTTCTACTTGCACAGGTCTAAATAAATTCTCATTTGCAGTCAGTCAAGAGCCACCTTGTTGAAACTAAGAGACAGTGGGTAGGTTGACACATCAATAGTCCCTGACCAGTGGGTAATAAGTTCCAAGGGCAAACATTCCCTATTTTTCAGCACATCTTGTTTGCGCTATCCCACAGTGTTCTATTCTTAGTTAATTCCAGCATGGCAGAATTACTGTGTCACAGGAATATGCTCCTGAGCCAGGAGTGTGTATAGGAAAATGGGCGGTTGGCTCTTTCTCAACCAAACAAAATTGGATCTGGGACCATCTCTTCACCTCACCGGATTGGAACCAGGTTGGCTATATTGGTTTCGGGATCCAAGGACACCTTTTCCTCCGGTGCCAGTTGACATGTTACTTTCAACTTGTAAGCTTCACCCTGATCCTTTACAAGTTATTGAAGATCCTGAGCCCTCCCCAGCTCTCCTTTCTTTAAAAACATGAGTAACATACCTTATAACAGGTTTTTCTACCAAAATGCTCAAACCATTCTTTCTGTTCTAAGAGCAGTTTCACTTCTCATCAAGAATACAGCGCTGAATGGAAAGGAAACAACAGGCCGGCTAATGATAATTAGCGTATTTAAGCTTCAAGCAGACAAATTGTCAGTTAATAAATGGTACTTTCCTGTGTATTTATATAAAATCCAACTACTGCAATTAATTGGAAATGTTTACATCTCCGTCCTTTGAATTATAGCAACCTAAAATATAGTCTAAAACGTACATGTAGCGTGACTGAATATATCAAAGCAGACCTCTTTCTGTCCAAAAAGTTTATTTTGACAGATTCACCAGCAGGTTTAAATGCAGCACCAGCCAACCTACCCATATAGGCCTGAACCCATATTCTGCTTATCAGCCTAGTGAATGACAATGTGTGTACGTTCGTTCACCAGTCATTAATAACTTCCATGTCACTGGTATATCTCCTGCACCATATAATAAGACCTTACTGCTAAGTCAAGTGGGCAAATTGGTTATTAGCCAGTTTTGTCATATTTAAGGGTCAAAGCACATACATTGAGACATGACCAGCAGTGCCTGCGTGTGCAGAGAAGAATAATCAGAAATACCAGTCAGCAGATTAACAGGTGACCACACAAAAAATGGATTTTCAAACAGTGTTGGAAAAGTGGCATAATGTTACAAATTTCTTAGTAGCACAGGATTCATACTGAGTACTTTAGAAAAAAGGAACTACAGGAAAGGATAACTCCTTTCCTATGTTCCACTTTTAAGTAGTATTTGGTATTGCCATTAGGACATCCATGCAGTACCATTGGTTTGTGCAACGTTGGATCCAATGTTAAGATACACACAGCCACCTGCTGTGCTTGCTCACATAATGCTGTTTTCTTATCCTCAAAACGTGTTCTATAATCACTGTTTTGACCAAGTACAGGAAAACAACTTCAGGCCACAGTGCTGTGGGCAATTACCATCATGTTCTCTCATTACAGAGGTCAAATCCAAAAATGTCAGTAGGCTCTTTGTGGCATGGAGAATTACATGGATATGAAAGCTGGTACACTTTCATAAAACACTTGCTATGTTTTCCAAAAATGTACCCATGCAATTTCACGTGTGAATCCTACCCGCTCCCTTGCCTAACATCCCACGTCAAAGTATACACTTTCACAATGTAGAACATACTACAAATCTACCTGTTTCAAAGTAGTAATTTTAAATACAGTTCAGCAGATAATGTGTGCAAATTGGTCAATTGAGGTAAAAGTTTATGAAATTTCAAGTTTAGCTTTCGTACGAAGTGTTTGCCTCCCTTAATACAGAGAGACAGAGGCTCTCTTTGAAATAAGTCTATATAGTAGTATGCATGTGTATATACAAATAGATATATAAATGTATGCCCATAACTGCATGTACATATGTCATGCTTTCTTGCTCTCTTTATTAGTAGATTGCATTTTTGATGATTCATATGCATTGTAAACATTACAAAGATTGTCTCCAACAAAATTAAACAGTATCCAAAGGTTGTCCAAAAACTTTGTAAAGTTCCACATTCTCTGTTGCTCTATGATCTTTGCCACATTTGTTTCAAAGTAATAACAGCATTAATCATTGTATTATCATCAGTTCTGATTATAGACGGTGAATTTTAGAACCATCTATGTTTTTCTACAAAACCCAAAATTCTTTCTAGACAGGCCTGGAAATAGTTGAAAAAAATAAAATATTTTCATCTAAATACATTGCTTGGAATCTCAACATCTGGCATTAATTTTCTGTTTTGCTCTTTGTGGGCGATCTAGTTGTTTCAACTACCAGAAAAGTGGCAACAGTGCAGAAAGCAGGTAACTACTGCATCTCAGTGTAAATAAAGGGATGAATGTTTTATGTTATACAGCGACATAGAGTCATATGGCGTGTAATGCTCTCTGATTGTCCTGAAGAATTTTACAGCTAGCTTTTTCTAGATGTCCTTTGCACAATTGTGCATCTAGTCCCGTCTATTGTTTGCTTACCGATATCCTGATGGGACCGCTCAGAAGGTATCTAGAGTAAATTAGAAATAACTACTTAACAGTATTCATATAAAATATTGTGTTTCTTGTATATGTATCACCAGTTGCTACTTTGTAAGTTTTTGGATATCAAACACTACAACATTCAGACTTAGAGTATGTACTTTTTAGAAAAAAAACAAATTCTGGCTCTGCCCTTAGTGTGTTTCTTTCTCAGGCAAAGAATTAAAGTACCTGAGCTAATACTGCAAAGTCTGCCAGAGACCAGAATATCATACTGGATTGCTGTGGTAATTTTAGGTGTGGAGGGACAGCAATTTTTTATATCTCCCTGCTAGGACACAAACATGCAGGGATTTTCTTGAATTTTGACACTCTACGTATATAAAAATCTTAATATGATGACTCCAAGACAATACAACCTGTCTTATGTTAGGGATCCTGTTTGATTCTGTTTTTGTCTTGTATGGGATATGGTTGAATGCCAGCAAACTATCAACTTAGCCTCTAAGATGAAATTCAATATGAAAAGCAATGGTCCAGTTTTGTCTACAGTGCACGACTGCTGAACCCCACCTTGGAAGAAAGGAACTTTAGGTCAACTAACATCCTATCCATTTTTTTTGTTTTCAAGAGGTCCTTGAAATTATCTTTATATCATAATTGTATCTATATTGTTTAGTGCAAATCAGTGTCTCTGTCTCTATGCACTCCACAGTCTGCTGTCTAAGCTCTAATGATATTGCATTATGTTCCTCGAAGGGTTATTAATGACATATGTTATCACCGAATGCAGGACTTTAACTAGAAGTCACTACAGTCTTGAGGTCATCGGTCTTCCGTTCCTCTCCATTCATATTTTAAATGTCTTTAAACTTAAGGTATCAGTGGGCAGTATGTGGCAGTGCAAATTGCATGCAAATGACATTGGGTGCTTTTTTATTTGCAATAGATTAGCTCATGCCATTAAAAGCCTATTAAGATACATTTTAAGTTTAATAACTACTTGTTTGACATCCAATTGCAACCTTTCCTATTACTTCTTGGAAATACTAAACCCAATTTGGCCATTTCAAACTTTGAAATGTGTACGCCGTTATTCTGAGGTTTTGTGCAAGTTGCGCAGCTGGTCACTTGAGGAAAAGATCACTTGCAACTTTTGATGTCCCTCCAGGCATACAAGAGGTCAGACATCTGAGAAATGCGATCTACTTCTTAGTTTTGCGTGTAAAGGAAAACAAGTAGAGTCATTCAGTGGTCCTGGCAGGTCACAAATACGAGGTGCAGTCTGATTTTCTACTTGCACAGGTCTAAATAAATTCTCATTTGCAGTCAGTCAAGAGCCACCTTGTTGAAACTAAGAGACAGTGGGTAGGTTGTTTCATCAATAGTCCCTGACCAGTGGGTAATAAGTTCCAAGGGCAAACATTCCCTATTTTTCAGCACATCTTGTTTGCGCTATCCCACAGTGTACTATTCTTAGTTAATTCCAGCATGGCAGAATTACTGTGTCACAGGAATATGCTCCTGAGCCAGGAGTGTGTATAGGAAAATGGGCGGTTGGCTCTTTCTCAACCAAACAAAATTGGATCTGGGACCATCTCTTCACCTCACCGGATTGGAACCAGGTTTGCTATATTGGTTTCGGGATCCAAGGACACCTTTTCCTCCGGTGCCAGTTGACATGTTACTTTCAACTTGTAACCTTCACCCTGATCCTTTACAAGTTATTGAAGATCCTGAGCCCTCCCCAGCTCTCCTTTCTTTAAAAACATGAGTAACATACCTTATAACAGGTTTTTCTACCAAAATGCTCAAACCATTCTTTCTGTTCTAGAGCAGTTTCACTTCTCATCAAGAATACAGCGCTGAATGGAAAGGAAACAATAGGCCGGCTAACGATAATTAGCGTATTTAAGCTTCAAGCGGACAAATTGTCAGTTAATAAATGATACTTTCCTGTGTATTGATATAAAATCCAACTACTGCAATTAATTGGAAATGTTTACATCTCCGTCGTTTGAATTATAGCAACCTAAAATATGGTCTAAAACGCACATGTAGCGTGACTGAATATATCAAAGCAGACCTCTTTCTGTCCAAAAAGTTTATTTTGACAGATTCACCAGCAGGTTTAAATGCAGCACCAGTCAACCTACCCATGTAGGCCTGAACCCATAGTCTGCTTATCAGCCTAGTGAATGACAATGTGTGTACGTTCGTTCACCAGTCATTAATAACGTCCATGTCACTGATATATCTCCTGCACCATATAAAAGACCTTACTGGTAAGTCAAGTGGGCAAATTGGTTATTAGCCAGTTTTGTCATATTTAAGGGTCAAAGCACATACATTGAGACATGACCAGCAGTGCCTGCGTGTGCAGAGAAGAAGAATCAGAAATACCAGTCAGCAGATGAACAGGTGACCACACAAAAAATGGATTTTCAAACAGCGTTGGAAAAGTGGCATAATGTTACAAATTTCTTAGTAGCACAGGATTCATACTGAGTACTTTAGAAAAAAGGAACTACAGGAAAGGATAACTCCTTTCCTATGTTCCACTTTTAAATAGTATTTGGTATTGCCATTAGGACATCCATGCAGTACCATTGGTTTGTGCAAGGTTGGATCCAATGTTAAGATACACACAGCCACCTGCTGTGCTTGCTCACATAATGCTGTTTTCTTATCCTCAAAACATGTTCTATAATCACTGTTTTGACCAATACAGGAAAACAACTTCAGGCCACAGTGCTGTGGGCAATTACCATCATGTTCTCTCATTACAGAGGTCAAATCCAAAAATGTCAGTAGGCTCTTTGTGGCATGGAGAATTACATGGATATGAAAGCTGGTACACTTTCATAAAACACTTGCTATGTTTTCCAAAAATGTACCCATGCAATTTCACGTGTGAATCATACCCGCTCCCTTGCCTAACATCCCACGTCAAAGTATACACTTTCACAATGTAGAACATACTACAAATTTACCTGTTTCAAAGTAGTAATTTTAAATACAGTTCAGCAGATAATGTGTGCAAATTGGTCAATTGAGGTAAAAGTTTATGAAATTTCAAGTTTAGCTTTCGTACGAAGTGTTTGCCTCCCTTAATACAGAGAGACAGAGGCTCTCTTTGAAATAAGTCTATATAGTAGTATGCATGTGTATATACAAATAGATATATAAATGTATGCCCATAACTGCATGTACATATGTCATGCTTTCTTGCTCTCTTTATTAGTAGATTGCATTTTTGATGATTCATATGCATTGTAAACATTACAAAGATTGTCTCCAACAAAATTAAACAGTATCCAAAGGTTGTCCAAAAACTTTGTAAAGTTCCACATTCTCTGTTGCTCTATGATCTTTGCCACATTTGTTTCAAAGTAATAACAGCATTAATCATTGTATTATCATCAGTTCTGATTATAGACGGAGAATTTTAGAACCATCTATGTTTTTCTACAAAACCCAAAATCCATTCTAGACGGGCCTGGAAATAGTTGAAAAAAATAAAATATTTTCATCTAAATACATTGCTTGGAATCTCAACATCTGGCATTAATTTTCAGTTTTGCTCTTTGTGGGCGATCTAGTTGTTTCAACTACCAGAAAAGTGGCAACAGTGCAGAAAGCAGGTAACTACTGCATCTCAGTGTAAATAAAGGGATGAATGTTTTATGTTATACAGCGACATAGAGTCATATGGCGTGTAATGCTCTCTGATTGTCCTGAAGAATTTTACAGCTAGCTTTTTCTAGATGTCCTTTGCACAATTGTGCATCTAGTCCCGTCTATTGTTTGCTTACCGATATCCTGATGGGACCGCTCAGAAGGTATCTAGAGTAAATTAGAAATAACTACTTAACAGTATTCATATAAAATATTGTGTTTCTTGTATATGTATCACCAGTTGCTACTTTGTAAGTTTTTGGATATCAAACACTACAACATTCAGACTTAGAGTATGTACTTTTTAGAAAAAAAACAAATTCTGGCTCTGCCCTTAGTGTGTTTCTTTCTCAGGCAAAGAATTAAAGTACCTGAGCTAATACTGCAAAGTCTGCCAGAGACCAGAATATCATACTGGATTGCTGTGGTAATTTTAGGTGTGGAGGGACAGCAATTTTTTATATCTCCCTGCTAGGACACAAACATGCAGGGATTTTCTTGAATTTTGACACTCTACGTATATAAAAATCTTAATATGATGACTCCAAGACAATACAACCTGTCTTATGTTAGGGATCCTGTTTGATTCTGTTTTTGTCTTGTATGGGATATGGTTGAATGCCAGCAAACTATCAACTTAGCCTCTAAGATGAAATTCAATATGAAAAGCAATGGTCCAGTTTTGTCTACAGTGCACGACTGCTGAACCCCACCTTGGAAGAAAGGAACTTTAGGTCAACTAACATCCTATCCATTTTTTTTGTTTTCAAGAGGTCCTTGAAATTATCTTTATATCATAATTGTATCTATATTGTTTAGTGCAAATCAGTGTCTCTGTCTCTATGCACTCCACAGTCTGCTGTCTAAGCTCTAATGATATTGCATTATGTTCCTCGAAGGCTTATTAATGACATATGTTATCACCGAATGCAGGACTTTAACTAGAAGTCACTACAGTCTTGAGGTCATCGGTCTTCCGTTCCTCTCCATTCATATTTTAAATGTCTTTAAACTTAAGGTATCAGTGGGCAGTATGTGGCAGTGCAAATTGCATGCAAATGACATTGGGTGCTTTTTTATTTGCAATAGATTAGCTCATGCCATTAAAAGCCTATTAAGATACATTTTAAGTTTAATAACTACTTGTTTGACATCCAATTGCAACCTTTCCTATTACTTCTTGGAAATACTAAACCCAATTTGGCCATTTCAAACTTTGAAATGTGTACGCCGTTATTCTGAGGTTTTGTGCAAGTTGCTCAGCTGGTCACTTGAGGAAAAGATCACTTGCAACTTTTGATGTCCCTCCAGGCATACAAGAGGTCAGACATCTGAGAAATGCGATCTACTTCTTAGTTTTGCGTGTAAAGGAAAACAAGTAGAGTCATTCAGTGGTCCTGGCAGGTCACAAATACGAAGTGCAGTCTGATTTTCTACTTGCACAGGTCTAAATAAATTCTCATTTGCAGTCAGTCAAGAGCCACCTTGTTGAAACTAAGAGACAGTGGGTAGGTTGTTTCATCAATAGTCCCTGACCAGTGGGTAATAAGTTCCAAGGGCAAACATTCCCTATTTTTCAGCACATCTTGTTTGCGCTATCCCACAGTGTACTATTCTTAGTTAATTCCAGCATGGCAGAATTACTGTGTCACAGGAATATGCTCCTGAGCCAGGAGTGTGTATAGGAAAATGGGCGGTTGGCTCTTTCTCAACCAAACAAAATTGGATCTGGGACCATCTCTTCACCTCACCGGATTGGAACCAGGTTTGCTATATTGGTTTCGGGATCCAAGGACACCTTTTCCTCCGGTACCAGTTGACATGTTACTTTCAACTTGTAACCTTCACCCTGATCCTTTACAAGTTATTGAAGATCCTGAGCCCTCCCCAGCTCTCCTTTCTTTAAAAACATGAGTAACATACCTTATAACAGGTTTTTCTACCAAAATGCTCAAACCATTCTTTCTGTTCTAGAGCAGTTTCACTTCTCATCAAGAATACAGCGCTGAATGGAAAGGAAACAATAGGCCGGCTAACGATAATTAGCGTATTTAAGCTTCAAGCGGACAAATTGTCAGTTAATAAATGATACTTTCCTGTGTATTGATATAAAATCCAACTACTGCAATTAATTGGAAATGTTTACATCTCCGTCGTTTGAATTATAGCAACCTAAAATATGGTCTAAAACGCACATGTAGCGTTACTGAATATATCAAAGCAGACCTCTTTCTGTCCAAAAAGTTTATTTTGACAGATTCACCAGCAGGTTTAAATGCAGCACCAGTCAACCTACCCATGTAGGCCTGAACCCATAGTCTGCTTATCAGCCTAGTGAATGACAATGTGTGTACGTTCGTTCACCAGTCATTAATAACGTCCATGTCACTGATATATCTCCTGCACCATATAAAAGACCTTACTGGTAAGTCAAGTGGGCAAATTGGTTATTAGCCAGTTTTGTCATATTTAAGGGTCAAAGCACATACATTGAGACATGACCAGCAGTGCCTGCGTGTGCAGAGAAGAAGAATCAGAAATACCAGTCAGCAGATGAACAGGTGACCACACAAAAAATGGATTTTCAAACAGCGTTGGAAAAGTGGCATAATGTTACAAATTTCTTAGTAGCACAGGATTCATACTGAGTACTTTAGAAAAAAGGAACTACAGGAAAGGATAACTCCTTTCCTATGTTCCACTTTTAAGTAGTATTTGGTATTGCCATTAGGACATCCATGCAGTACCATTGGTTTGTGCAAGGTTGGATCCAATGTTAAGATACACACAGCCACCTGCTGTGCTTGCTCACATAATGCTGTTTTCTTATCCTCAAAACGTGTTCTATAATCACTGTTTTGACCAATACAGGAAAACAACTTCAGGCCACAGTGCTGTGGGCAATTACCATCATGTTCTCTCATTACAGAGGTCAAATCCAAAAATGTCAGTAGGCTCTTTGTGGCATGGAGAATTACATGGATATGAAAGCTGGTACACTTTCATAAAACACTTGCTATGTTTTCCAAAAATGTACCCATGCAATTTCACGTGTGAATCATACCCGCTCCCTTGCCTAACATCCCACGTCAAAGTATACACTTTCACAATGTAGAACATACTACAAATTTACCTGTTTCAAAGTAGTAATTTTAAATACAGTTCAGCAGATAATGTGTGCAAATTGGTCAATTGAGGTAAAAGTTTATGAAATTTCAAGTTTAGCTTTCGTACGAAGTGTTTGCCTCCCTTAATACAGAGAGACAGAGGCTCTATTTGAAATAAGTCTATATAGTAGTATGCATGTGTATATACAAATAGATATATAAATGTATGCCCATAACTGCATGTACATATGTCATGCTTTCTTGCTCTCTTTATTAGTAGATTGCATTTTTGATGATTCATATGCATTGTAAACATTACAAAGATTGTCTCCAACAAAATTAAACAGTATCCAAAGGTTGTCCAAAAACTTTGTAAAGTTCCACATTCTCTGTTGCTCTATGATCTTTGCCACATTTGTTTCAAAGTAATAACAGCATTAATCATTGTATTATCATCAGTTCTGATTATAGACAGAGAATTTTAGAACCATCTATGTTTTTCTACAAAACCCAAAATCCATTCTAGACGGGCCTGGAAATAGTTGAAAAAAATAAAATATTTTCATCTAAATACATTGCTTGGAATCTCAACATCTGGCATTAATTTTCTGTTTTGCTCTTTGTGGGCGATCTAGTTGTTCCAACTACCAGAAAAGTGGCAACAGTGCAGAAAGCAGGTAACTACTGCATCTCAGTGTAAATAAAGGGATGAATGTTTTATGTTATACAGCGACATAGAGTCATATGGCGTGTAATGCTCTCTGATTGTCCTGAAGAATTTTACAGCTAGCTTTTTCTAGATGTCCTTTGCACAATTGTGCATCTAGTCCCGTCTATTGTTTGCTTACCGATATCCTGATGGGACCGCTCAGAAGGTATCTAGAGTAAATTAGAAATAACTACTTAGCAGTATTCATATAAAATATTGTGTTTATTGTATATGTATCACCAGTTGCTACTTTGTAAGTTTTTGGATATCAAACACTACAACATTCAGACTTAGAGTATGTACTTTTTAGAAAAAAAACAAATTCTTGCTCTGCCCTTAGTGTGTTTCTTTCTCAGGTAAAGAATTAAAGTACCTGAGCAATTACTGCAAAGTCTGCCAGAGACCAGAATATCATACTGGATTGTTGCGGTAGTTTTAGGTGTGGAGGGACAGCTATTTTTGATATCTCCAAGCTAGGACACAAAAATGCAGGGATTTTCTTGAATTTTGACACTCTACGTATATAAAAATCTTAATATGATGACTCCAAGAAAATACAACCTGTCTGATGTTAGGGATCCTCTTTGATTCTGTTTTTTTCTTGGATGGGATATGGATGAATGCCAGAAAATTATCAAGTTAGCCTCTAAGATGACCTTCAATATGAAAAGCAATGGTCCAGTTTTGTCTACAGTGCACGACTGCTGAACCCCACCTTGGAAGAAAGGAACTTTAGGCCAACTAACATCCTATCCATTTTTTTAGTTTTCAAGAGGTCCTTGAAATTATCTTTATATCATAAGTGTATCTATATTGTTTAGTGCAAATCAGTGTGTCTGCCCCTATGCACTCCAAAGTCTGCTGTCTAAGCTATAATGATGTTGTATCATGTTCGTCGAAGGCTTATTAATTACATATATTGTCACCAAATGCAGGACTTTAACTAAAAGTCACTACAGTCTTGAGGTCATCGGACTTCCGTTGCTTTCCATTCATATTTTAAATGTCTTTAAACTTAAGGTATAAGTGGGCAGTATGTGGCAGTGCAAACTGCATGCAAATGACATTGGGTGCTTTTTTATTTGCAATAGATTAGCTCATGCCATTAAAAGCCTATTAAGATACATTTTAAGTTTAATAACTACTTGTTTGACATCCAATTGCAACCTTTCCTATTACTTCTTGGAAATACTCAACCCAATTTGGCCATTTCAAACTTCGAAATGTGTACGCCGTTATTCTGAGGTTTTGTGCAAGTTGCTCAACTGGTCACTAGAGGAAAAGATCACTTGCAACTTTTGATGTCCCTCCAGGCATACAAGAGGTCAGACATCTGAGAAATGTGATCTACTTCTTAGTTTTGCGTATAAAGGAAAACAAGTAGAGTCATTCAGTGGTCCTGGCAGGTCACAAATACGAGGTGCAGTCTGATTTTCTACTTGCACAGGTCTAAATAAATTCTCATTTGCAGTCAGTCAAGAGCCACCTTGTTGAAACTAAGAGACAGTGGGTAGGTTGTTTCATCAATAGTCCCTGACCAGTGGGTAATAAGTTCCAAGGGCAAACATTCCCTATTTTCAGCACATCTTGTTTGCGCTATCCCACAGTGTACTATTCTTAGTTAATTCCAGCATGGCAGAATTACTGTGTCACAGGAATATGCTCCTGAGCCAGGAGTGTGTATAGGAAAATGGGCAGTTGGCTCTTTCTCAACCAAACAAAATTGGATCTGGGACCATCTCTTCACCTCACCGGATTGGAACCAGGTTTGCTATATTGGTTTCGGGATCCAAGGACACCTTTTCCTCCGGTGCCAGTTGACATGTTACTTTCAACTTGTAAGCTTCACCCTGATCCTTTACAAGTTATTGAAGATCCTGAGCCCTCCCCAGCTCTCCTTTCTTTAAGAGCATGAGTAACATACCTTATAACAGGTTTTTCTACTAAAATGCTCAAACCATTCTTTCTGTTCGAAGAGCAGTTTCACTTCTCATCAAGACTACAGCGCTGAATGGAAAGGAAACAACAGGCCGGCTAATGATAATTAGCGTATTTAAGCTTCAAGCAGACAAATTGTCAGTTAATAAATGGTACTTTCCTGTGTATTGATATAAAATCCAACTACTGCAATTAATTGGAAATGTTTACATCTCCGTCGTTTGAATTATAGCAACCTAAAATATAGTCTAAAACGTACATGTAGCGTGACTGAATATATCAAAGCAGACCTCTTTCTGTCCAAAAAGTTTTTTTTTGACAGATTCACCAGCAGGTTTAAATGCAGCACCAGCCAACCTACCCATGTAGGCCTGAACCCATAGTCTGCTTATCAGCCTAGTGAATGACAATGTGTGTACGTTCGTTCACCAGTCATTAATAACTTCCATGTCACTGGTATATCTCCTGCACCATATAATAAGACCTTACTGGTAAGTCAAGTGGGCAAATTGGTTATTAGCCAGTTTTGTCATATTTAAGGGTCAAAGCACATACATTGAGACATGGCCAGCAGTGCCTGCGTGTGCAGAGAAGAAGAATCAGAAATACCAGTCAGCACATGAACAGGTGACCACACAAAAAATGGATTTTCAAACAGTGTTGGAAAAGTGGCATAATGTTACAAATTTCTTAGTAGCACAGGATTCATACTGAGTACTTTAGAAAAAAGGAACTACAGGAAAGGATAACTCCTTTCCTATGTTCCACTTTTAAGTAGTATTTGGTATTGCCATTAGGACATCCATGCAGTACCATTGTTTTGTGCAAGGTTGGATCCAATGTTAAGATACACACAGCCACCTGCTGTGCTTGCTCACATAATGCTGTTTTCTTATCCTCAAAACGTGTTCTATATTCACTGTTTTGACCAAGTACAGGAAAACAACTTCAGGCCACAGTGCTGTGGGCAATTACCATCATGTTCTCTCATTACAGAGGTCAAATCCAAAAATGTCAGTAGGCTCTTTGTGGCATGGAGAATTACATGGATATGAAATCTGGTACACTTTCATAAAACACTTGCTATGTTTTCCAAAAATGTACCCATGCAATTTCCCGTGTGAATCCTACCCACTCACTTGCCTAACATCCCACGTCAAAGTTTACACTTTCACAATGTAGAACATACTACAAATTTACCGGTTTCAAAGTAGTAATTTTAAATACAGTTCAGCAGATAATTTGTGCAAATTGGTCAATTGAGGTAAAAGTTTATGAAATTTCAAGTTTAGCTTTCCTATGAAGTGTTGTGCCTCCCTTAATACAGAGAGACAGAGGCTCTATTTGTAATAAGTCTATATAGTAGTATGCATGTGTATATACAAATAGATATATAAATGTATGCCCATAACTACATGTACATATTTCATGCTTTCTTGCTCTCTATATTAGTAGATTGCATTTTTGATGATTCATATGCATTGTAAACATTACAAAGATTGTCTCCAACAAAATTAAACAGTATCCAAAGGTTGTCCAAAAACTTTGTAAAGTTCCACATTCTCTGTTGCTCTATGATCTTTGCCACATTTGTATCAAAGTAATAACAGCATTAATCATTGTATTATCATCAGTTCTGATTATAGACGGAGAATTTTAGAACCATCTATGTTTTTTCTACAAAACCCAAAATCCATTCTAGACGGGCCTGGAAATAGTTGAAAAAAATAAAATATTTTCATCTAAATACATTGCTTGGAATCTCAACATCTGGCATTAATTTTCTGTTTTGCTCTTTGTGCGCGATCTAGTTGTTCCAACTACCAGAAAAGTGGCAACAGTGGAGAAAGCAGGTAACTACTGCATCTCAGTGTAAATAAAGGGATGAATGTTTTATGTTATACAGCGACATAGAGTCATATGGCATGTAATGCTCTCTGATTGTCCTGAAGAATTTTACAGCTAGCTTTTTCTAGATGTCCTTTGCACAATTGTGCAACTAGTCCCGACTATTGCGTGCTTACCGATATCCTGATGGGACCGCTCAGAAGGTATCTAGAGTAAATTAGAAATAACTACTTAACAGTATTCATATAAAATATTGTGTTTATTGTATATGTATCACCAGTTGCTACTTTGTAAGTTTTTGGATATCAAACACTACAACATTCAGACTTAGAGTATGTACTTTTTAGAAAAAAAACAAATTCTTGCTCTGCCCTTAGTGTGTTTCTTTCTCAGGCAAAGAATTAAACTACCTGAGCAAATACTGCAAAGTCTGCCAGAGACCAGAATACCATACTGGATTGCTGCGGTAGTTTTAGGTGTGGAGGGACAGCTATTTTTGATATCTCCAAGCTAGGACACAAACATGCAGGGATTTTCTTGAATTTTGACACTCTACGTATATAAAAATCTTAATATGATGACTCCAAGAAAATACAACCTGTCTGATGTTAGGGATCCTCTTTGATTCTGTTTTTTCCTTGTATGGGATATGGATGAATGCCAGAAAATTATCAAGTTAGCCTCTAAGATGACCTTCAATATGAAAAGCAATGGTCCAGTTTTGTCTACAGTGCACAACTGCTGAACCCCAACTTGGAAGAAAGGAACTTTAGGCCAGCTAACATCCTATCCATTTTTTTTGTTTTCAAGAGGTCCTTGAAATTATCTTTATATCATAAGTGTATCTATATTGTTTAGTGCAAATCAGTGTGTCTGCCCCTATGCACTCCAAAGTCTGCTGTCTAAGCTCTAATGATGTTGTATCATGTTCCTCGAAGGCTTATTAATGACATATGTTGTCACCAAATGCAGGACTTTAACTAAAAGTCACTACAGTCTTGAGGCCATCGGACTTCCGTTGCTTTCCATTCATATTTTAAATGTCTTTAAACTTAAGTTATCAGTGGGCAGTATGTGGCAGTGCAAACTGCATGCAAATGACATTGGGTGCTTTTTTATTTGCAGTAGATTAGCTCATGCCATTAAAAGCCTATTAAGATACATTTTAAGTTTAATAACTACTTGTTTGACATCCAATTGCAACCTTTCCTATTACTTCTTGGAAATACTCAACCCAATTTGGCCATTTCAAACTTTCAAATGTGTACGCCGTTATTCTGAGGTTTTGTGCAAAGTGCTCAGCTGGGCACTTGAGGAAAAGATCACTTGCAACTATTGATGTCCCTCCAGGCATACAAGAGGTCAGACATCTGAGAAATGCAATCTACTTCTCAGTCTTGCGTGTAAAGGAAAACAAGTAGAGTCATTCAGTGGTCTTGGCAGGTCACAAATACGAGGTGCAGTCTGATTTTCTACTTGCGCAGGTCTAAATAAATTCTCATTTGCAGTCAGTCAAGAGCCACCTTGTTGAAACTAAGAGACAGTGGGTAGGTTGACTCATCAATAGTCCCTGACCAGTGGGTAATAAGTTCCAAGGGCAAACATTCCCTATTTTTCAGCACATCTTGTTTGCGCTATCCCACAGTGTTCTATTCTTAGTTAATTCCAGCATGGCAGAATTACTGTGTCACAGGAATATGCTCCAGAGCCAGGAGTGTGTATAGGAAAATGGGCATTTGGCTCTTTCTCAACCAAACAAAATTGGATCTGGGACCATCTCTTCAGCTCACCGGATTGGAACCAGGTTGGCTATATTGGTTTCGGGATCCAAGGACACCTTTTCCTCCGGTGCCAGTTGACATGTTACTTTCAACTTGTAAGCTTCAACATGATCCTTTACAAGTTATTGAAGATCCTGTGCCCTCCCCAGCTCTCCTTTCTTTAAAAACATGAGTAATATACCTTATAACAGGTTTTTCTACCAAAATGCTCAAACCATTCTTTCTGTTCTAAGAGCAGTTTCACTTCTCATCAAGAATACAGCGCTGAATGGAAAGGAAACAACAGGCTGGCTAATGATAATTAGCGTATTTAAGCTTCAAGCAGACAAATTGTCAGTTAATAAATGGTACTTTCCTGTGTATTTAGATAAAATCCAACTACTGCAATTAATTGGAAATGTTTACATCTCCGTCCTTTGAATTATAGCAACCTAAAATATGGTCTAAAACGTACATGTAGCGTGACTGAATATATCAAAGCAGACCTCTTTCTGTCCAAAAAGTTTATTTTGACAGATTCACCAGCAGGTTTAAATGCAGCATCAGCCAACCTACCCATATAGGCCTGAACCCATAGTCTGCTTATCAGCCTAGTGAATGACAATGTGTGTACGTTCATTCACCAGTCATTAATAACTTCCATGTCACTGGTATATCTCCTGCACCATATAATAAGACCTTACTTGTAAGTCAAGTGGGCAAATTGGTTATTAGCCAGTTTTGTCATATTTAAGGGTCAAAGCACATACATTGAGACATGACCAGCAGTGCCTGCGTGTGCAGAGAAGAAGAATCAGAAATACCAGTCAGCAGATGAACAGGTGACCACACAAAAAATGGATTTTCAAACAGTTTTGGAAAAGTGGCATAATGTTACAGATTTCTTAGTAGCACAGGATTCATACTGAGTACTTTAGAAAAAAGGAACTACAGGAAAGGATAACTCCTTTCCTATGTTCCACTTTTAAGTAGTATTTGGTATTGCCATTAGGACATCCATGCAGTACCATTGGTTTGTGCAAGGTTGGATCCAATGTTAAGATACACACAGCCACCTGCTGTGCTTGCTCACATAATGCTGTTTTCTTATCCTCAAAACGTGTTCTATAATCACTGTTTTGACCAAGTACAGGAAAACAACTTCAGGCCACAGTGCTGTGGGCAATTACCATCATGTTCTCTCATTACAGAGGTCAAATCCAAAAATGTCAGTAGGCTCTTTGTGGCATGGAGAATTACATGGATATGAAAGCTGGTACACTTTCATAAAACACTTGCTATGTTTTCCAAAAATGTACCCATGCAATTTCACGTGTGAATCCTACCCGCTCCCTTGCCTAACATCCCACGTCAAAGTATACACTTTCACAATGTAGAACATACTACAAATTTACCTGTTTCAAAGTAGTAATTTTAAATACAGTTCAGCAGATAATGTGTGCAAATTGGTCAATTGAAGTAAAAGTTTATGAAATTTCAAGTTTAGCTTTCGTTTGCCTCCCTTAATACAGAGAGACAGAGGCTCTCTTTGAAATAAGTCTATATAGTAGTATGCATGTGTATATACAAATAGATATATTAATGTAGGCCCATAACTGCATGTACATATGTCATGCTTTCTTGCTCTCTTTATTAGTAGATTGCATTTTTGATGATTCATATGCATTGTAAACATTACAAAGATTGTCTCCAACAAAATTAAACAGTATCCAAAGGTTGTCCAAAAACTTTGTAAAGTTCCACATTCTCTGTTGCTCTATGATCTTTGCCACATTTGTTTCAAAGTAATAACATCATTAATCATTGTATTATCATCAGTTCTGATTATAGACAGAGAATTTTAGAACCATCTATGTTTTTCTACAAAACCCAAAATCCATTCTAGACGGGCCTGGAAATAGTTGAAAAAAATAAAATATTTTCATCTAAATACATTGCTTGGAATCTCAACATCTGGCATTAATTTTCTGTTTTGCTCTTTGTGGGCGATCTAGTTGTTCCAACTACCAGAAAAGTGGCAGGTAACTACTGCATCTCAGTGTAAATAAAGGGATGAATGTTTTATGTTATACAGCGACATAAAGTCATATGGCGTGTAATGCTCTCTGATTGTCCTGAAGAATTTTACAGCTAGCTTTTTCTAGATGTCCTTTGCACAATTGTGCATCTAGTCCCGTCTATTGTTTGCTTACCGATATCCTGATGGGACCGCTCAGAAGGTATCTAGAGTAAATTAGAAATAACTACTTAACAGTATTCATATAAAATATTGTGTTTATTGTATATGTATTACCAGTTGCTACTTTGTAAGTTTTTGGATATCAAACACTACAACATTCAGACTTAGAGTATGTACTTTTTAGAAAAAAAACAAATTCTTGCTCTGCCCTTAGAGTGTTTCTTTCTCAGGTAAAGAATTAAAGTACCTGAGCAATTACTGCAAAGTCTGCCAGAGACCAGAATATCATACTGGATTGTTGCGGTAGTTTTAGGTGTGGAGGGACAGCTATTTTTGATATCTCCAAGCTAGGACACAAAAATGCAGGGATTTTCTTGAATTTTGACACTCTTCGTATATAAAAATCTTAATATGATGACTCCAAGAAAATACAACCTGTCTGATGATAGGGATCCTCTTTGATTCTGTTTTTTCCTTGGATGGGATATGGATGAATGCCAGAAAATTATCAAGTTAGCCTCTAAGATGACCTTCAATATGAAAAGCAATGGTCCAGTTTTGTCTACAGTGCACGACTGCTGAACCCCACCTTGGAAGAAAGGAACTTTAGGCCAACTAACATCCTATCCATTTTTTTTGTTTTCAAGAGGTCCTTGAAATTATCTTTATATCATAAGTGTATCTATATTGTTTAGTTCAAATCAGTTTGTCTGCCCCTATGCACTCCAAAGTCTGCTGTCTAAGCTATAATGATGTTGTATCATGTTCCTCGAAGGCTTATTAATGACATATATTGTCACCAAATGCAGGACTTTAACTAAAAGTCACTACAGTCTTGAGGTCATCGGACTTCCGTTGCTTTCCATTCATATTTTAAATGTCTTTAAACTTAAGGTATCAGTGGGCAGTATGTGGCAGTGCAAACTGCATGCAAATGACATTGGGTGCTTTTTTATTTGCAATAGATTAGCTCATGCCATTAAAAGCCTATTAAGATACATTTTAAGTTTAATAACTACTTGTTTGACATCCAATTGCAACCTTTCCTATTACTTCTTGGAAATACTCAACCCAATTTGGCCATTTCAAACTTTTAAATGTGTACGCCGTTATTCTGAGGTTTTGTGCAAGTTGCTCAGCTGGTCACTTGAGGAAAAGATCACTTGCAACTTTTGATGTCCCTCCAGGCATACAAGAGTCAGACATCTGAGAAGTGCGATCTACTTCTTAGTTTTGCGTGTAAAGGAAAACAAGTAGAGTCATTCAGTGGTCCTGGCAGGTCACAAATACGAGGTGCAGTCTGATTTTCTACTTGCACAGGTCTAAATAAATTCTCATTTGCAGTCAGTCAAGAGCCACCTTGTTGAAACTAAGAGACAGTGGGTAGGTTGTTTCATCAATAGTCCCTGACCAGTGGGTAATAAGTTCCAAGGGCAAACATTCCCTATTTTTCAGCACATCTTGTTTGCGCTATCCCACAGTGTACTATTCTCAGTTAATTCCAGCATGGCAGAATTACTGTGTCACAGGAATGTGCTCCTGAGCCAGGAGTGTCTATAGGAAAATGGGCATTTGGCTCTTTCTCAACCACACAAAATTGGATCTTGGACCATCTCTTCACCTCACCGGATTGGAACCAGGTTGGCTTTATTGGTTTCGGGATCCAAGGACACCTTTTCCTCCGGTGCCAGTTGACATGTTACTTTCAACTTGTAACCTTCACCCTGATCCTTTACAAGTTATTGAAGATCCTGAGCCCTCCCCAGCTCTCCTTTCTTTAAAAACATGAGTAACATACCTTATAACAGGTTTTTCTACCAAAATGCTAAAACCATTCTTTCTGTTCTAAGAGCAGTTTTACTTCTCACCAAGAATACAGCGCTGAATGGAAAGGAAACAACAGGCCGGCTAATGATAATTAGCGTATTTAAGCTTCAAGCAGACAAATTGTCAGTTAATAAATGGTACTTTCCTGTGTATTTATATAAAATCCAACTACTGCAATTAATTGGAAATGTTTACATGTCCGTCGTTTGAATTATAGCAACCTAAAATATAGTCTAAAACGCACATGTAGCGTGACTGAATATATCAAAGCAGACCTCTTTCTGTCAAAAAAGTTTATTTTGACAGATTCACCAGCAGGTTTAAATGCAGCACCAGCCAATCTACCCATGTAGGCCTGAACCCATATTCTGCTTATCAGCCTAGTGAATGACAATGTGTGTGCGTTCGTTCACCAGTCATTAATAACTTCCATGTCACTAGTATGTCTCCTGCACCGTATAATAAGACCTTACTGGTAAGTCAAGTGGGCAAATTGGTTATTAGCCAGTTTTGTCATATTTAAGGGTCAAAGCACGTACATTGAGACATGACCAGCAGTGCCTGCGTGTGCAGAGAAGAAGAATCAGAAATACCAGTCAGCAGATGAACAGGTGACCACACAAAAAATTGATTTTCAAACAGTGTTGGAAAAGTGGCATAATGTTACAAATTTCTTAGTAGCACAGGATTCATACTGAGTACTTTAGAAAAAAGGAACTACAGGAAAGGATAACTCCTTCCCTATGTTCCACTTTTAAGTAGTATTTGGTATTGCCATTAGGACATCCATGCAGTACCATTGTTTTGTGCAAGGTTGGATCCAATGTTAAGATACACACAGCCACCTGCTGTGCTTGCTCACATAATGATGTTTTGTTATCCTCAAAACTTGTTCTATAATCACTGTTTTGACAAAGTCCAGGAAAACAACTTCGGCCCACAGTGATGTGGGCAATTACCATCATGTTCTCTCATTACAGAGGTCAAATCCAAAAATGTCAGTAGGCTCTTTGTGGCATGGAGAATTACATGGATATGAAAGCTGGTACACTTTCATAAAACACTTGCTATGTTTTCTAAGAATATACCCATGCAATTTCACATGTGAATCCTACCCTCTCTCTTGCCTAACATCCCATGTCAAAGTTTACACTTTCACCATGTAGAATATACTACAAATTTACCGGTTTCAAAGTAGTAATTTTAAATACAGTTCAGCAGATAATTTGTGCAAATTGGTCAATTGAGGTAAAAGTTTATGAAATTTCAAGTTTAACTTTCCTATGAAGTGTTGTGCCCACCTTAATACAGAGAGACAGAGGATCTATTTGTGATAAGTCTATATAGTAGTATGCATGTGTATATACAAATAGATATATAAATGTATGCCCATAACTACATGTACATATTTCATGCTTTCCTGCTCTCTTTATTAGTAGATTGCATTTTTGATGATTCATATGCATTGTAAACATTACAAAGATTGCCTCCAACAAAATTAAACATTGACCAAAGGTTGTCCAAAAACTTTGTAAAGTTCCACATTCTCTGTTGCTCTATGATCTTTGCCACATTTGTTTCAAAGTAATAACAGCATTAATCATTGTATTATCATCAGTTCTGATTATAGACTGAGAATTTTAGAACCATCTATGTTTTTCTACAAAACCCAAAATCCATTCTAGACGGGCCTGGAAATAGTTGAAAAAAATAAAATATTTTCCTCTAAATACATTGCTTGGAATCTCAACATCTGGCATTACTTTTCTGTTTTTCTCTTTGCGGGCGATCTAGTTGTTCCAACTACCAGAAAAGTGGCAACAGTGCAGAAAGCAGGTAACTACTGTATCTCAGTGTAAATAAAGGGATGAATGTTTTATGTTATACAGCGACATAGAATCATATGGCATGTAATGCTCTCTGATTGTCCTGAAGAATTTTACAGCTAGCTTTTTCTAGATGTCCTTTGCACAATTGTGCATCTAGTCCCATCTATTGTTTGCTTACCGATATCCTGATGGGACCGCTCAGAAGGTATCTAGAGTAAATTAGAAATAACTACTTAACAGTATTCATATAAAAAATTGTGTTTATTGTATATGTATCACCAGTTGCTACTTTGTAAGTTTTTGGATATCAAACACTACAACATTCAGACTTAGAGTATGTACTTTTTAGAAAAAAAACAAATTCTGGCTCTGCCCTTAGTGTGTTTCTTTCTCAGGCAAAGAATTAAAGTACCTGAGCAAATACTGGAAAGTCTGCCAGAGACCAGAAAATCATACTGGATTGCTGTGTAAGTTTTAGGTGTGGAGGGACAGCAATTTTTTATATCTCCCTGCTAGGACACAAACATGCAGGGATTTTCTTGAATTTTGACACTCTACGTATATAAAAATCTAAATATGTTGACTCCAAGAAAATACAACCTGTCTGATGTTAGGGATCCTCTTTGATTCTGTTTTTGTCTTGTATGGGATATGGTTGAATGCCAGCAAATTATCAACTTAGCCTCTAAGATGACCTTCAATATGAAAAGCAATGGTCCAGTTTTGTCTACAGTGCACGACTGCTGAACCCCACCTTGGAAGAAAGGAACTTTAGGTCAACTAACATCCTATCCATTTTTTTTGTTTTCAAGAGGTCCTTGAAATTATCTTTATATCATAATTGTATCTATATTGTTTAGTGCAAATAGGTGTCTCTGTCTCTATGCACTCCACAGTCTGCTGTCTAAGCTCTAATGATATTGCATTATGTTCCTCGAAGGCTTATTAATTACATATGTTATCACCGAATGCAGGACTTTAACTAGAAGTCACTACAGTCTTGAGGTCATCGGTCTTCCGTTCCTCTCCATTCATATTTTAAATGTCTTTAAACTTAAGGTATCAGTGGGAAGTATGTTTCAGTGCAAACTGCATGCAAATGACATTGGGTGCTTTTTTATGTGCAGTAGATTAGCTCATACCATTATAAGGCTATTAAGATACATTTTAAGTTTAATAACTACTTGTTTGACATTCAATTGCAACCTTTCCTATTACTTCTTGGAAATACTCAACCCAAATCGGCCATTTCAAACTTTCAAATGTGCACTCCGTTATTCTGAGGTTTTGTGCAAAGTGCTCAGCTGGTCATTTGAGGAAAAGATCACTTGCAACTTTTGATGTCCCGCCAGGCATACAAGAGGTCAGACATCTGAGAAATGCAATCTACTTCTTAGTCTTGCGTGTAAGGGAAAACAAGTAGAGTCATTCAGTGGTCTTGGCAGGTCACAAATACGATGTGCTGTCTGATTTTCTACTTGCAAAGGTCTTAATAAATTCTCATTTGCAGTCAGTCAGGAACCACCTTGTTGAAACTAAGAGACAGTGGGTAGGTTGACTCATCAATACTCCCTGACCAGTGGGTAATAAGTTCCAAGGGCAACCATTCCCTATTTTTCAGCACATCTTGTTTGCGCTATCCCACAGTGTACTATTCTTAGTTAATTCCAGCATGGCAGAATTACTGTGTCACAGGAATGTGCTCCTGAGCCAGGAGTGTGTATAGGAAAATGGGCTGTTGGCTCTTTCTCAACCAAACAAAATTGGATCTGGGACCATCTCTTCACCTCACCGGATTGGAACCAGGTTGGCTATATTGGTTTCGGGATCCAAGGACACCTTTTCCTCCGGTGCCAGTTGACATGTTACTTTCAACTTGTAACCTTCACCCTGATCCTTTACAAGTTATTAAAGATCCTGTGCCCTCCCCAGCTCTCCTTTCTTTAAAAACATGAGTAACATACCTTATAACAGGTTTTTCTACCAAAATGCTCAAACCATTCTTTCTGTTCTAAGAGCAGTTTCACTTCTCATCAAGAATACAGCGCTGAATGGAAAGGAAACAACAGGCCGGCTAATGATAATTAGCGTATTTAAGCTTCAAGCAGACAAGTTGTCAGTTAATAAATGGTACTTTCCTGTGTATTTATATAAAATCCAACTACTGCAATTAATTGGAAATGTTTACATCTCCGTCGTTTGAATTATAGCAACCTAAAATATAGTCAAAACGCACATGTAGCGTTACTGAATATATCAAAGCAGACCTCTTTCTGTCAAAAAAGTTTATTTTGACAGATTCACCAGCAGGTTTAAATGCAGCACCAGCCAACCTACCCATGTAGGCCTGAACCCATATTCTGCTTATCAGCCTAACGAATGACAATGTGTGTGCGTTCGTTCACCAGTCATTAATAACTTCCATATCACTAGTATATCTCCTGCACCATATAATAAGACCTTACTGGTAAGTCAAGTGGGCAAATTGGTTATTAGCCAGTTTTCTCATATTTAAGGGTCAAAGCACATACATTGAGACATGACCAGCAGTGCCTGCGTGTGCAGAGAAGAAGAATCAGAAATACCAGTCAGCAGATGAACAGGTGACCACACAAAAAATGGATTTTCAAACAGTGTTGGAAAAGTTGCATAATGTTACAAATTTCTTAGTAGCACAGGATTCATACTGAGTACTTTAGAAAAAAGGAACTACAGGAAAGGATAACTCCTTTCCTATGTTCCACTTTTAAGTAGTATTTGGTATTGCCATTAGGACATCCATGCAGTACCATTGTTTTGTGCAAGGTTGGATCTAATGTTAACCATTTTGGTGCGGGTGTCGGCCACTGGCCGACGCCCACACACCCTCCCTGGTGCGGGTCACGACCAGTGGGCGACACCAGGAAGGGTGTTAATAAATCCTCGAGTGCAGCACAGCTGCGATCGTGGGCTAGGAAACAGTTTCAGAAGGCCTGGTAAGAAAGGGGAGAGTCTCCCGTTTCTTACGAGGCCTTCTGAAAGTGTTTCCTGGCCCCCGATCGCAGCTGTGCTGCGATCGGGGGCCAGGAAACACCACTAAACGCCAGGGATTTCACTTGGGGGGGTTGGCCTCCTCAGAAAACGGGCTGCCCCCCCACTCCAAGAGGCATATTTTATAAAAAAAAAAAAAGGTAGGTGCCCCCTGAGGGGGGGAGGGGTGGTTTGGGTTGCGAACGCCCCCCCCCCCCCTGGGGAAATTGTATTTTTTCAAAAAAATAAAAATTAATAAAATAAAAAGACAGGGGGTCGCCCGTAGCCATTTTGGCCCCCAAAGAACCATACAACAACTAAAAAAAAAATAGAACTATATGTAGATCTATATATATATATATTTAGATATATCTATGTAGATTTATCTATGTACATGGATATATCTATAGATATATCTATGTAGATATATATATAGATAGATCTATATACATCAATCAAAGGGATTTATAAAGCGCGTTACTCACCCGTGAGGGTCTCAATGCGCTTTGGGGGGGGGGAGGGAAAGGGGCTGGGAGGTTCACTGTTCGAAAAGCCAGGTTATGAGGCCCTTCCTGAAAAGAAGTAGGTTTTGGGTCTTGCGAAGGTGGGTTGGGAGGGCGTTCCAGGTTTTGGGTGCAAGGTAGGAGAAGGATCTGCCCCCGGTGGTGGTGTGTTTGATGCGGGGGACAGAGGCGAGATGAGGTCAGCTGAGCGGAGGTTTCCTGTAGGGGTGTGGAAGGTGACTCTCGTTGAGGTAGGCAGGGCCTGTTTTGTGGAGTGATTTGTGTGCGAGGATGAGGATCTTGAAGGTGATCCTTTTGTCAATGGGGAGCCAGTGGAGGGATTTGAGGTGTGGAGAGATGTGTCTGGGGAGGTCGAGGATGAGTCGTGCTGCTGAGTTCTGGATGCGTGTAGTTTGCGCTTGAGTTTTAGAGTGGTGCCGGCATAGACGGCGTTTCCGTATTCAAGTCTGCTGCTGATGAGTGCATGAGTGACAGTTTTTCTGGTCTCTGTGGGGATCCATTTGAATGTTTTTTTCAGTATATGAAGTGTGTTGAAGCATGAGGAGGTGAGAGCATTGATTTGTTGGGTCATCGAGAGGGAGGAGTCTAGGATGATGACGAGGTTGCGTGCGTGGTTGGCGGGGGTGGGTGCAGGGCCTAGCGTGGTGGGCCACCATGAGGGGTACCAGGTGTTTTTGTGTGGGCCAAAGAGGATTATTTCGGTTTTGCTTGAGTTGAGTTTCAGGTGGTTGGCTGTCATATATATATCACTTTTGTCAATATGTGTGTGGTTTCCCTGGGGGGAAAAGGGTCAGACTTGTCTAGTGGCAGTTTTAGTGCCATAAAGAAGCGCAGAAGGTTTATATGCCTACTGCAAAGAGCAAATCTGTATTTTATGTAAATAGCTGAGTACATTAATAAAGTCAGCCATTACCTGCGCTATAATACCAATGAAATGTATGTGCAGGGTGGAGGGCGGCTATGGAAAGATGAAGGGCACTTTTGCTGGGTGGTAATAAGGGAATCCTAGGAGGAGGGAGTGGGAGCAACAATAATGATTGTTGGACTGAGCGCAGGAGGTGCTAAAGACTGTGACGAATGGTATGTGACAAGGTGTTTTTTGAGTGTCTTGAAAGAACGTGCTGATTGAGGGAAGAAGCGCAGGTAAGGTGGCCTCTACTGTTGCACGTATCTCACACACACCACCGATTTTGTGACTGTCTACGTAGGCTAGTGTTTTAGAGCAACAGTTTAGCCAATAGCAGAGATGGCATCTTGATGGATGACTGCTGCCTGCACTCGGGTTATAGAGGACCGCTCTGACATAGGATCAGAGACTGAGATATCAGATACTGAGACAGCATCTGAGGGATAGGACAATGGCGCAGACTCTGGGAGTGATTTTTCAGTCGAGGAGTCCCATTCGATAACTCCTCTTCCAGTACATTATGAGGAAGGTGATGAGGACAGTCCTGCTGTCCCTTCGCAAGCTGTTTGTGCAACTGGGTAATAGTGGGTTAGCCCAACCCAGAGAGCAGGTGAATGCGGCGGCAAGCAGTGAGAGAGAGAGTGCTCTCTTGGGAGCTCCCCAATTTAGTTCAGCCACAAATTCCACCGCCCAAATCGTATTGTGGAGACATCAAAATTATCTATCGCAAAACAAACTGGTTTTGTAAGGCAGGCACCTGTGTTTTTGGTCCTGGATTCGGCGGCCATATAGAGAAACACACTAAACCCAAACATTTCTGGAAACTAGACATTCGGGGGAGTCCACAGAGGTGTGACTTGTGTGGATTCCCCAAAGTTTTCTTACCCAGAATACCCTGCAAAGCTGAAATGTTGAAAAAAAACTCAATTTTTCTCGCATTTCTGTCACACAAACTACAGGAATATGCTGGAATCCATAACATTCCTACCACCCAGTGACTCCTCACCTGTCCTGATAAAAATGCTACCCCACTTGAGTGCCTACACCTAGTGCCTGTGTCAGGAATGGATCACCCCAGGGTCAACAGCTGCCTCACGTAAGGACCAACATTGACCGTTGTGTGATCTATTCCTGTCGCGGGCACCAGGCCTAACCACACAAGTGAGGTATCATTTTTATCGGGAGACTTGGGGGAACGCTGGGTGGAAGGAAATTTGTGGCTCCTCTCAGATTCCAGAACTTTCTATCACCGAAATGTGAGGAAAATGTGTTATTTTAGCCACATTTTGAGGTTTGCAAAGGATTCTGGGTAACAGAACCTGGTCAGAGCCCCACAAGTCACCTCATCTTGGATTCCCCTGGGTTTCTAGTTTTCAAAAATGTGCTGGCTTGCTAGGTTTCCCCAGGTGGCGGCTGAGCTAGAGGCCAAAATCCACAGGTAGGCACTGTTTTCTATGAAAAAATGTGATGTGTCCACATTGTGTTTTGGGGCATTTCCTGTCGCGGGCGCTAGGCCTACCCACACAAGTGAGGTATCATTTTTATCGGGAGACTTGGGGGAACGCTGGGTAGAAGGAAATTTGTGGCTCCTCTCTGATTCCAGAACTTTCTGCCACAGAAATGTGAGGAACATGTGCTTTTTTAGCCAAATTTGGAGGTTTGCAAAGGATTCTGGGTAACAGAACCTGGTCAGAGCCCCACGAGTCACCCCATCTTGGATTCCCCTAGGTCTCTAGTTTTCAAAAATGCACAGGTTTGGTAGGTTTCCCTATGTGCCGGCTGAGCTAGAGGCCAAAATCTACAGGTAGGCACTTTGCAAAAAACAGCTCTGTATTTTGTCAAAAAATGGGATGTGTCCACGTTGTGTTTTGGGGCATTTCCTGTCACGGACGCTAGGCCTACCCACACAAGTGAGGTATCATTTTTATCGGGAGACTTGTGGGAACGCTGGGTGGAAGGAAATTTGTGGCTCCTCTCAGATTCCAGAACTTTTTGTCACCGAAATGTGAGGAAAACTTGTTTTTTTTAGCCACTTTTTGAGGTTTGCAAAGGATTCTGGGTAACAGAACCTGGTCAGAGCCTCACGAGTCACCCCATCTTAGATTCCCCTAGGTCTCTAGTTTTCAAAAATGCACAGGTTTGGTAGGTTTCCCTATGTGCCGGCTGAGCTAGAGGCCAAAATCTACAGGTAGGCACTTTGCAAAAAACAGCTCTGTATTTTGTCAAAAAATGGGATGTGTCCACGTTGTGTTTTGGGGCATTTCCTGTCGCGGGCATTAGGCCTACCCACACAAGTGAGGTATAATTTTTAACGGGAGACTTGGGGGAACGGTGGGTAGAAGGAAATTTGTGGCTCCTCTCAAATTCCAGAACTTTCTGGCACCGAAATGTGAGGAAAACTTGTTTTTTTATCCACTTTTTGAGGTTTGCAAAGGATTCTGGGTAACAGAACCTGGTCAGAGCCCCACGAGTCACCCCATCTTAGATTCCCCTAGGTCTCTAGTTTTCAAAAATGCACAGGTTTGGTAGGTTTCACTATGTGCCGGCTGAGCTAGAGGCCAAAATCTACAGTAGGCACTTTGGAAAAAACAGCTGTGTTTTCTATCAAAAAATGGGATGTGTCCATGTTGTGTTTTGGGGCATTTCCTGTCGCGGGCACTAGGCCTACCCACACAAGTGAGGTATCATTTTTATCGGGAGACTTGGGGGAACATAGAATAGCAAAACAAGTGTTATTGCCCCTTATCTTTCTCTACATTTTTTCCTTCCAAATATAAGAGAGTGTGTAAACAAGACGTCTATTTGAGAAATGCCCTGCAATTCCCATGCTAGTATGGGCACCTCGGAATTCAGAGATGTGCAAATAACCACTGCTCCTAAAAACCTTATCTTGATCCCATTTTAGAAATGCAAAGGTTTTCTTGATACCTCTTTTTCACTGTTCAAATTTCAGCAAATGAATTGCTGTATACCCAGTATAGAATGAAAAACAACTGCAGGGTGCAGCTCATTTATTGGCTCTGGGTACCTAGGGTTCTTAATGAAACTACAAGCCCTTTATATCCCCACAACCAGAAGAGTCCAGCAGACAAAACGGTATATTGCTTTCTGAAATCTGACATCGCAGGAAAAAGTTACAGAGTAAACCATAAAGAAAAATGGCTGTTGTTTTCAGCTCAATTTCACTATTTTTTTATTTCAGCTGTTATTTTCTATAGGAAAACCTTATAGGATCTACACAAATGACCCCTTGCTGAATTCAGAATTTTGTCTAGTTTTCGGAAATGTTTAGCTTCTGGGAATCCAGCATTGGTTTCACACCCATTCCTGTCACTAACTGGAAGGAGGTTGAAAGCACCAAAAATAGTAAAAATGGGGTATGTCCCAGTAAAATGCCAAATTTGTGTTGGAAAATGTGGTTTTCTGATTCAAGTCTGCCCGTTCCTGAAAGGTGGGAAGATAGTGATTTCTGCACCAGAAACCCTTTGTAGATGGCATTTTCAGGGAAAAAATCACAAGCCTTCGTCGGCAGCCCTTTTATTCCCATTTTTTGGGAAAAAACAAAATTTTTACTGTATTTTGGCTATTTTCTTGGTCTCCTCCAGGGGAAACCACAAACTCTGGGTACCATTAGAATCCCTAGGATGTTGGAAAAAAAGGACGCAAATGTGGCGTGGATAGCTTATGTGGACAAAAAGTTATGAAGGGCTAAGCGCGAACTACCCCAAATAGCCAAAAAAGGGCTCAGCACTGGGGGGGAAACGGCCCAGCAGCTAAGGGGTTAAAATACACACAGCCACCTGCTGTGCTTACTCACATAATGCTGTTTTGTTATCCTCAAAACTTGTTCTGTAATCACTGTTTTGACCAAGTACAGGAAAACAACTTCAGGCCACAGTGCTGTGGGCAATTACCATCATGTTCTCTCATTACAGAGGTCAAATCCAAAAATGTCAGTAGGCTCTTTGTCAAATAAAGAGAAGGGATCGGAGGATTTTATGGTCCAGTGTACACCCTCCAGTTAACCTGATAATATAATATAATACACTGTTCCAAAATGAGCGAAAGGAAGAGGGGAAAGAGTCCTGATAATCAGGAGCACAAGTCCTCACACACCATATTTGGTGTCATGCTTCATCATCGGACAGCTCCTCGTCAGGCCGGCACTGCAATGCCTGACGGGCACCCCCCGAAGGGGGGCTCTTTGCCGGAGATCTTTTTGTTAATGATGAAGCCTTGGGGCCAAGTGTGGGTCCCAAAAGGAGAGATGACAGAACAAGAAAAAAGGTAAAATTGGCTCAAAACCCTCACTAAATCATTTATTGCTTGCTGTTGGGAATTGGTCAAGATTAAAAAAAATAAACAAGGGAGTGAAACAAGAGATAATGCTCAAACACTCGTACAAAAAAATTTGAGGGCAGAGGGAGACGGTGCTTATCCGCAATCCCTCAATATATGGTCATATGGTCGACATGTTTCGCGTCTCTTATGGTCCAACAGGATCCCCTGACGCTTCTTCAGGACCTAATTTATCATTGGACTTCTCCAATTGAAAACAGAGGAAAAAGGAAAAAATCATCAGCTCCTGCAATCTAACGCTCACAGTCAAGACGTCATCAGTCACTTACTGGAGGTAAACTGGACTGGCTTTCCTTTCCTATCAGTCACCCATCTCCATTAAAGAAAGGGTATCATGGGATCACGCAGGCCTGTTGCCCGGTTCACAATGAATTTTCGTGATTTCCGGCGTTCACTGGAGCACCTACCCCCGCGGCTACGTTCCCGGATACTAGTAGGCTCTTTGTGGCATAGAGAATTTCATGGATATGAAAGCTGGAACACTTTGATAAAACACTTGCTATGTTTTCCAAAAATGTACCCATGCAATTTCACGTATGAATCCTACCCGCTCCCTTGCCTAACATCCCACGTCAACGTTTACACTTTTACAATGTAGAACGTACTACAAATTTACCAGTTTCAAAGCAGTAATTTTAAACACAGTTCAGCAGATAATTTGTGCAAATTGGTCAAATGAGGTAAAAGTTTATGAAATTTCAAGTTTAGCTTTCCTATGAAGTGTTGTGCCCACCTTAATACAGAGAGACAGAGGCTCTATTTGTAATAAGTCTATATAGTAGTATGCATGTGTATATACAAATAGATATATAAATGTATGCCCATAACTACATGTACATATTTCATGCTTTCCCGCTCTCTTTATTAGTAGATTGCATTTTTGATGATTCATATGCATTGTAAACATTACAAAGATTGTCTCCAACAAAATTAAACAGTATTCAAAGGTTGTCCAAAACCTTTGTAAAGTTCCACATTCTCTGTTGCTCTATGATCTTTGCCACATTTGTTTCAAAGTAATAACAGTATTAACCATTGTATTATCATCAGTTCTGATTATAGACGGAGCATTTTAGAACCATCTATGTTTTTCTACAAAACCTAAAATCCATTCTAGACAGGCCTGGAAATAGTTGAAACAAATGAAATATTTTCATCTAAATACATTGCATGGAATCTCAACATCTGGCATTAATTTTCTGTTTTCCTCTTTGTGGGTGATCTAGTTATTCCAACTACCAGAAAAGTGGCAACAGTGCAGAAAGCAGGTAACTACTGCATCTCAGTGTAAATAAAGGGATGAATGTTTTATATTATACAGCGATATAGAATCATATGGCATGTAATGTCTCTGATTGTCCAGAAGAAGTTTACAGCTAGCATTTTCCAGATGTCCTTTGCACAATTGTGCATCCAGTCCCCTCTATTATTTGCTTACCGATATCCTGATGGGACCGCTCAGAAGGTATCTAGAGTAAATTAGAAATAACTACTTAACAGTATTCATATAAAATATTTGTTTATTGTATATGTATCACCAGTTGCTACTTTGAACGTTTTTTTTATATCAAACACTACAACATTCTGACTTAGAGTATGTACTTTTTAGAAAAAAAACAAATTCTTGTTCTGCCCTTAGTGTGTTTCTTTCTCAGGCAAAGAATTTAAGTACCTGAGCAAATACTGCAAAGTCTGCCAGAGACCAGAATATCATACTGGATTGCTGCAGTAGTTTTAGGTGTGGAGGGACAGCTATTTTTGATATCTCCCTGCCAGGACACAAACATGCAGGGATTTTCTTGAATTTTGACACACTACGTATATAAAAATCTTAATATGATGACTCCAAGAAAATACAACCTGTCTGAAGTTAGGGATCCTCTTTGATTCAGTTTTTTCCTTGTATGGGATATGGTTGAATGCCAGCAAACTATCAACTTAGCCTCTAAGATGACCTTCAATATGAAAAGCAATGTTCCAGTTTTGTCTACAGTGCACGACTGCTGAACCCCACCTTGGAAGAAAGGAACTTTAGGTCAACTAACATCCTATCCATTTTTTTTTGTTTTCAAGAGGTCCTTGAAATTATCTTTATATCATAAGTATATCTATATTGTTTAGTGCAAATCAGTGTCTCTGTCCCTATGCACTCCATAGTCTGCTGTCTAAGCTCTAATGATGTTGTATCATGTTCCTCAAAGCCTTATTAATAACATGTGTTGTCACCAAATGCAGTACTTTAACTAAAAGTCACTACAGTATTGAGGTCATCGGACTTCCGTTCCTTTCCATTCATATTTCAAATGTCTTTAAACTTGAGTGGGCAGTATGTGGCAGTGCAAACTGCATGCAAATGGCATTGGGTGCTTTTTTATTTGCAGTAGATTAGCTCATGCCATTAAAAGCCTATTAAGATATATTTTAAGTTTAAGAACTACTTGTTTGACATCCAATTGCAACCTTTCCTATTACTTCTTGGAAATACTGAACCCAATTTTGCCATTTCAAACTTTCAAATGTGTACACCGTTATTCTGAGGTTTTGTGCAAAGTGCTCAGCTGGTCACTTAAGGAAAAGACCACTTGCAACTTTTGATGTCCCTCAAGCCATACAAGAGGTCACACATCTGAGAAATGTAATTTACTTCTTAGTCATGCGTGTAAAGGAAAACAAGTAGAGTCATTCAGTGGTCCTGGCAGGTCACAAATATGAGGTGCAGTCTGATTTTCTACTTGCACAGGTCTAAAAAAATTCTCATTTGCAGTCAGTCAAGAACCACCTTGTTGAAACTAAGAGACAGTGGGTAGGTTGACTCATCAATAGTCCCTGACCAGTGGGAAGTTCCAAGGGCAAAAATTCCCTATTTTTCAGCACATCTTGTTTGCGCTATCCCACAGTGTACTATTCTTAGTTAATTCCAGCATGGCGGAATTACTCTGTCACAGGAATAGGCTCCTGAGCCAGGAAAGTGTATAGGAAAATTGGCGGTTGGCTCTTTCTCAACCAAACAAAATTGGATCTGGGACCATCTCTTCACCTCACTGGATTGGAACCAGGTTGGCTATATTGGTTTTGGGACCCAAGGACACCTTTTCCTCCGGTGCCAGTGGACATGTTACTTTCAACTTGTAACCTTCACCCTGATCCTTTACAAGTTATTGAAGATCCTGAACCTTCCCCAGCTCTCCTTTCTTGAAGAGCATGAGTAACATACCTTATAACAGGTTTTCCTACCAAAAGGCTCAAACCATTCTTTCTGTTCTAAGAGCACTTTCACTTCTCATCAAGAATACAGCGCTGAATGGAAAGGAAACAACAGGCCGGCTAATGATAATTAGCGTATTTAAGCTTCAAGCAGCCAAATTGTCCTTTTTTCCAGATGTCGTTTGCACAATTGTGCATCTAGTCCCCTCTATTGTTTGCTTACCGATATCATGATGGGACCGCTCAGAAGGTATCTAGAGTAAATTAGAAATAACTAATTAACAGTATTCACATAAAATATTGTGTTTTTTGTATATGTATCACCAGTTGCTACTTTGTACGTTATCAAACACTACAACATTCAGACTTAGAGTATGGAAGTACTAGGGGAAAACAGGCCTAATACATCAGACAGTTCACATGCTAATGCTTCAGGAACAGGAATGTAGTACTAGACTCTTGCCAACAGTAATTCCAACTACTTACTAGTATTACAATGACTATCTGTCACTAGAGTTACACATAAGCAGAACATACACAGCACAAGTGCTACACCTATGACAAGCATCCAGCACATCACATCCCATCTACATGTCAGCCCTTTTCTAAAAACATTACACACACCTGCAGCTGCTCACACCCCACCTGTCTGAAGAGGTCCCTGGAATGCCGATTTGTGTACACTGAGATTCCCTGATCTACACACACACACACTCACAAGAGTCATCCAGTGTGCCACATCCTTTCCTATGCCTACCATTGTCATAGTACCATCTCACTGCATGGAACTCAGCTCATATAATACACTGGCTTGGATTTTTTAAGGCCTGGAATCACCTGTAGATTGATTCTTCTGTGAAAGGTACTGTAGGCTAATTATCAGCAAATCCCATCTGACAGGACTAGTGAGCCACTGATGGAGGCCACACCAGTGATCCCCTCCATGCACACCACCCAAATGTACACGCCCCATCCCTGCTGATGCCTCCTACTGCATACATGTTTGAATTTGAGCTATTACATCATTAAGCTTTGACACTAATGTTGCCGTAGAAAACTTTATCAGGGTTCATGTGTCACCTTCAAAACAAAACAGGACATACACAGTGTGACATCTCAACTGTCTACTGCTCCCTCTGACCAGTCCTAGTCAGAACACTTGATCATGTAATTACTGAAAGAACTTGCTCCTGATTGACCCAGCATCCTGTCAGCCTGACTGGCACCTGTCCGTGGGTCACTCTACAGATACCTGGGGTCCACCTATGGACCACATGTGCTGTCCAAAACCTCTTGTACCTCAGACACTAATTTGTCATTAGTCTCATCAATGTATACTCAAATACATAGTATTGCATCATCTGACTGTTATTTGCAACCGATATGTGACAGTGCCCTTGAATAGCCAAATCTTGGCCCTTCCGTTGTCTGGCCCTCATTAATGCCTAAACTACAAAGTGTGACAGTGGACCAGGACCATAGTGTATGATGGTGTAAATGGCCTCCATCAAAACCAGCAACCTCAGATAATATCCTTGAAAAGTCAACAGATATGAGGACCCTGACTGTTCAAACGCTGAGTAACATTGTTCAAATGATAAAGATAAGTCGTGTGTGTCGAATACCAGCCATTTAGTTCTGCACAGAGGCTATGATGTTTCCTGATACATTACCATCCACAGAGGCCAACTGGAGTACAAATGTTGCAATGACACATGCCGGATCCAGACACCTGAGACATTCTCTCACTCAGCACACCAAGGTTGCCCAGATGAAAGTCTCATTACACGTTTTCAGTGACAGGGTGGGACCATCCATGTGTAGGTGACCATGTCCTCAATGGCTTCTCTCAAATTTTGCTACAAACAATACCCAATAGAAACAAGATTAGCTGCCACTAACTCATGAGGAGACTTGGAAGTTACAGTGACAACATACACCCTGACAGTTGATACTGGATCAATATTGATCCACACACATGTACATGTACCATCCAATCAACAAAATATTTGCAAGCAGCCGATCACAGTAATGTCCCAGTTGTAACCCAGCAGGAAGAATAAAACATGCCACTAAAACAGATAATGCATAAAGGGCCACATACATCAACAACCTATTTGCTATCATGACATGAAGAACGTTGAGATTTTGCAAAAAATATCAATGCAAAATGGTATGTCAGATTTCTCCAAAGAATCAATAGGGCAAACGTAAAATGGGCAAATGGGATTACAGAATGGCAAACAGTGAATCATACCCTATTTGCTTCCATGAGCCTGCTGCTGAAGGTTTAGCATTACTGAATTTGGGAAACCCTTGGATAAATTTGCAAGTCTGGAAGAGCAAACCCTAGGGTGCTGGGGGCCTAAGTCCACCTCTACTGCCCCCCAAATATACATTATTTATGCACATGTGAAGCACACACATGCATAAGGCGCATGTGTGCCCTACATGTCAAAAGTAAAACACATTTAAGATACATTAACTCGTAATTAGGACATGGTTACCCCCTAAAAAAGTGTAGGCGACAATTGCACTACCTATTTGGCCTTTATATAATTTTGATTACCGTGATAAATGTGGACACATTTTTGCTAAGGAATACATCCTGTTATCCCATTCATATTTTGAAAATAGCCATCATCAATTACCCACATATGTGTACAATTATGAGTAATATCCATTCTGACCAATCATTACCATTGCACTGTGAATACCTTCTATACATCCTATAAGGGACATTTGCCAAAGCTAACCCCAAATGTGTATCACTTAGCACCGTTTGGTCATGACAAAATTAATTTCTCAATTTGACAAATGAAAGACATATTTGTCGTAATGCGTCATATTTCCACGCATACAGCTTGTGCGTCATAATTTTTGACGCACAGGAGTGCAGATAATGCAGAGTCAAAAAATTATTTCAAAAATAGATATCATAATATCCTGCATAACATGGCCTCAATTTTTTTCCATAATGCGTCATATTTCTACGCATACAGCTTGTGCGTCATAATTTTTGACGCACAGGAGTGCAGATAATTCAGAGTCAAAAATATTTTTCATATTTAGATATTATATTTTCCATCGGCTTAATTTTCAACTCTAGAACTGTAAAATATGCCTCAAACTAATATAATAGACCAATGAAGATTTTTTTTTGACTCTGCATTATTTGCACTCATATGCGTCAAAAAATATGACGCACAAGCTGTATGCGTGAACAAATGACGCATAGCGTGAAAAAAAACGGCGGCCATTTTATGAAGGATGTGATGTAATTGGATATCCTGTTTACAGAATCTGTACAGTGGGTGTACTTTCACTTTCACTTTGCAGTCTCAGATTATTCTAGACTGTGTGGCTGTGTGGAAAGTGTTGTCCTGTGTATTAGTGCTTTTGTGTCCAGTGTAACATCTCAGTTGTGCTTTTGTCATCATTGTCTTGTTGTTGAATACTGTCTGAGTCTGTGTTGTATTATTTTGTCAAGTCCAGTGTTTTATTTATTGTCTGTGGGAGTCTGTTGTGGGTACTGTAATATAAGGGTTAGTTGGTCTCTTCTTCTTAAGTTTTCTTTGTATTTCACCACTCTACCTTTCCCCATTTCCCCCTTTTCCTTTTTCTACAACTTTTTCCCCTTTGTCAGTGCTGACATGTCTGGTAGGCCATGGCTTTCCATGATGGGTGAGGAGGAATTGGGGGATTTATATGGCTTGCTTGCCATTTCCTCTCACTCATACTGGAGGCTGGGGGTAGGGTGATACAGGGGTATCACACGGAGGCCTGTAAAGTCCGTTGGGGGAAGGTGCGCCATCACTTGGTCCGTGTATATGGTAGCCAAAGGAATGACCATCAACTGAAGCACCACTGGGCTGATCTGATATCCAGGGAGCAAGATCTGCTGAACCACCTGGGAATCAGGATTGGTGGCCATGTTGGTGAGTACAGATCAATTGCATGTGCACAATTTAAAGCTGTGTGACGACATGTGATGATTGTTACCCAATCTGCCAGATAAGTAGCTGACTGTGTGTAATGCTAGGGAAACCTACTGGGTAATTGATGCACAATGTGAAGGAAGACAAATGCTAGCAGTCAGGTAGCTCATGTTTTCTACACATACCGGTTGCCTGTAGCAGTATGTAATGTAGTGCTGCCTTTGTGTCAGACAAGCAACACATTAATGACACAATTAGGACTCTACAGGTCACAATAGCCAGTGAAAAATGGATGTTGAAACATCATACCTACATATGTAGATGCCATAGCTAGACTGACATTTGTAAACCCTACATGATGCTATAAATGAGTGCTGCCTTCACGTCAATTGAAGTTGGCACTGTTGTCCACACATATGTCACATGTGTGTCTGGTTGGTGTGTATGGAAAATGACCACATAGGCTGTTTGAGTTTGAGAGGTCATGCAGTCCTCAAGTAACCAGCTTTTGGATGTCTCTCTTAGATGCACATGATGTGATGAATACATCCCTATATTGTTGGTGCATACTAATGGAGGTGCATCTTTGCCACCACATGACTGTCCAGGCCACTGCATGTTGGTAGTAGGGTGTGTAACTGTAGCAGGAGACTCACCCAATGTAAATGTTGCTCATGAATAATTCCATGCAGTATGAGCATGTGTGAAAGGGTTTCATTACTCATGTCATATTCTCACATTGTCTTTGTAATTGCAATTGTACACAGTGGGAGAGGTGGCTCATTTTGAGGACCCCGACACCTACAGTGAGTGTTGCATGTGTGCTATTATTAATGTTTGCTGGCGATACATGATGAACTACTGTGTGTTCAACAGAATTCAAGGTTTGATGCGCTGCCCATTCATTAGTATTGTTCCATTAGTGGGATTTCAGTTATCACTTCATTTTGAGTTGACCTATGCTTATCCATTTCTCAGATTTTGGGTCTGTAGACCATTCCAGTAGGGCCCGCTATGGGGAATGGGGTGAGTCATGTGGAATACACTGGTTAATATAAGAGTTGCTCTGGGACTGGTCTCGGACTGAGTCTGCATTTCAAACTGACATTCTCCCAGATAGCTTCTGCAAATGGCTTGTCTCAAATCTGCTGCTTCCCTAGTTAACGATGGACTGAGTACACTGTAGGTTGTATCTTCCAGGGGCATGTACCTCCACAAGTTGTACTAGAAGTGTGTGGGACTAGAGTACAATGGCCTAGGTGTACATTCTACTCATGATCATGGGTGTTCTTGCTCCTCTGTGTCTGTAGAAAAATATGCCTCACTGGTAGTATGTGATGTTGGCCTAAGTCAGTAAATTTTGACATGTGTGGACCTTGGATAGGACAAGGTTTAGCTGACTCCGATTTGTTGATAGCCCTTCACTGGTGGTGTGTGTGTGGAGGCAAAAACTTGTTGAGCTTTCTATACACTCCTGGGTGTGCATTGATTATGGGATTGTTGGATGTTCTCCCCCCCCCTCAAAGTCAGCCATGTGTTTGGGAATAGGGTACCTAGGACTGTAGCAACCAGTATGTTACACATACTTGTGACCATTGAAACTTTGTTTTGAACCTAGTGTACACACTCGGTTATGGCACATGAGTTCTATACTAGCAAATCTAATTACAAATCGCAGATATTGAGGGTTGTGATTGTTATCACATACACTGACATATGTAGTCCAGGCAATAGGCGGAGGAGGTGCAGCCATAATGTCAGCTGCATTACTAATTATTTTGATGAGAAGTTTAGGCTGATGTCACCCATCATGTAGAGACATGTATATGCTAGGTGTTAGATGCCCTTTGTATGCAGGCTTCCCATGTACTTCCTCTGAGACTTTCAATGATCTATGTGGTGATATGAGCTGTTACAACTACAGTAAAAGTAATTTCTAATTGACCCATTGTGCTATTCCACCCAATGCATTTCCTATGGTAAATAGTTGCCCTTTCTCTTCACAGCTGCAAACATGAGTGCCACACAGAGGCATGAATTTGAGAGGCGGGCCATGAGATACCGGCACATCCTGCAGTTGCAGTCGGGGTTCCGACGGATGGCCCAAAAATACCAGGCGGATCGGGCCTCCGGAGCATGGTGGGCCTCACCACAGGGTGGCCCAACGTTGCCCACTACAGCCACCACCACCACAACCACCAGTTCTCCCCAAGTGTCCCCAGCAACGGAGGGGACAGTTATCCCTGCCTCTGCAGCATGACCTGGACCCAGCAATATCAGAGCTGCAGAACAGTCCATTGGGCTACAAACAACTCCCACACAGAGCACCTCTGCCAGCACACCGACAGCAGCAGCACCTCCAATTGACCATGCAGCACTCCAGGCTTTAGACCGCAAAATGGACAAGTTCATTCGGAAGGTGGACAAGCTGAGCCAGGATGTGGCGTACATAAAGAAGCGGGTCAGGTCCATCAGGCGGACCCTATGGAGGGCCAACCTCTAGGACTTATATGGTCTATTTTAATTTATCCCTCCCCTCTCTCCTCTTTCCTTTTTATCATGATAGGTGGGTTTTGGGGATTAGTGTTAGGTTAGTATAGGTTGTTAGCTTAGTTAGTGTTAGGGAGGAGGGTGGGGGGTCCTTATTCTTTCTTTTTTTCATTTTTGAGTGTGTGGGTGGGTGGGTGTTGGTCAATGTTGGGATTCCTGTCTGTTTAGAAAAAAAAAAAATAACAAAAAAATGTAAAAAAAATATAAAAAAAATACAAACAAATCTATGATTGTTTAGGATAGTATAGTATGTGTGTAGGTTAGTATGTGTTGTCCTGCATGTGTCCTGTCTCATAATGGTGGGTGGGGGGTTGATGTTTAGATCGATTCGTTATATGTGTAGAGTAAGTTTAGCTTAGGTTAGTTAGGGACAGTTGTGGGTTAGGAGCAGTCAGGTTAGATGTGTAGGTATGACTTTTCCCTTAGTTGTCTCTGGTGTGAATACTTATGAATAAATATATAGTTAACCCTTTGCATTATGTGTTATCTGCTACTTGATCATGGTCTTGACATCAGTGTAGGTGATTGTTGTTCTATGACATTTGGGTCCTATGCTACACACCAAAGAAAAAAGAGGTTTAAAATGGCAGCTACCCCTGTGCTAACTTGGTAAGTATCCACCATTTGATATAACCACCATTTGGAGTTTACATGGATCATAAAGGATTTCTGTTGATGAGTATGTTATCTACATCACAAAGTGTGCTTCCAGACTTGGTATTGTGGGTAATTTATTAGGTCGGACTGCAGTGTGATGTTCAGGGACATCTTTGTAGGTGAGGTGTTGTTAACACTCTTGTCTTCTTGTCTTCATTACTGACATAGATCATGTGTGCAACAATTTAGCATGACTTCCCTTCTTGCAAGTATACTCAGAAATGGTGATTGATGCTGTGTTTAGTTGTGTTTGCTTATATTAGACTGCATAATTTAATGTTTTAGTATTGCATGGTGCCCACATTTATCAGCCACCATTAGTTGACTTTGATTGCTATTGATGGAGCATTATTCTGTCCAACACAGCATGATTGTGTGTGGTTTATCCCTTCATCAGTTATTCTCCTCAGGATGGTCAGGCTATGATGCAATCCTGGCCACTGCACAGATATATCAGACTACATGATGTCAGGACAGTTGTATTGACAAGCTACATGGTTGTCACACAGGCACTTTTGAGTTATCTACTGCACAGTTGATGTGTCAAATTACACAGAGACATATTAGGTGTGCAAGTGCTATTTATTGATAGGTGCTGTAGTGCAAAATGTACATTGTCCATGTTTGCTGAGTCCGTTCTAGTGCATTGTTACATGGTGATCCTACAGAAGGGGTGTGGATGATGCTCCTGACATGCTGGGGTGCATGTTACCAACAGTGCAGAGGGACAGGATTTGCCGATTAGTAGGAGAGAGACATTCACTGGCAATGCTGACAAGTCATACAATGGTTAGCAGAACAGTCATTGAGTATAGTTGTAGTGAGACTGGCAATTGACAAAACGTAGGACCTTGGTCAAAGTAGGCCATGGTGCAGGGACTAGTGCTTCCGGGTACTCTTCCGTGTGAATGTGATCTGTTCCATGTCTTCTTCTTCTGAGGTGTGTGTTGCCTGCTTTGTCCTTGTTGTTGTTGGTTGTGAAGGGGCAACACACACCTCAGTGTTAGAAGACGAGGAGTCAGACATCCCGGTGGCTGCTCCCTGTGAAGGTCTTAAGGGCAGTACTGCAGCAAGGAGGGCCTGCTGGTTTTTGAGAATAGCAGCCACATCACGATGGTAGGCAGCCAGGTCGGCCCTGAGGGAGTCATGATTGCATTTGTGCATGCAGTGGAAAGTTTGGGGTGCGAGGTGTTGTGGCAACTCCCTTACTGCAGTGGTGAATTCCTTTATAGTTTCTTGTAGTCCTTGCAGTATGGATGTTAGGGCTTGCATAGCTGCTGCCTGATCTGCAGATGAAATCATGCAAGAGCGCACCCCCTCAAGGCTGGCTGCCATATTTTGCATCCCCACCCGCACCTCCTTGGCCAGCTCCCGCTGTACTCCAACTACAGTTCTTTCAAAGCTGGTGCCAGTGTCGTCAGAGTACTCAGCTGTGTAGGAGCTGGCAGGTCTTGCAATTGGGGTGGTGGGTGGTTCTTCTGTGATGTCTGCTTGTTCTGTGCTCCTCCTTGTGACTGAAGGTGGGGTCTGGAGGGTTTCAAGGACCTTTTGGATGGTCTCCTGGGGAATGTTTATGGGCTCGTCATCCATGTCATCAGGGAAATCAGGGACAGGCATATCGGCAGGAGATCCTTGTTCCTCTGCAATGAAACAGGGTACAATTAGTGTGTCTGTGTTGTGACAATTTTTATGTAACATACCAGCCTTTTGATGAATTTACTTTGTGATCTTGTTTGGTATTGGTATCTGCTGTCCTTCATATGGGCATTGTTATAGGCCTATGGCCCACCTGTGTGTCACATGTATGATATTGAGTTATCAGACTTGTCTGCCTAATCGCCTCTAGGTGTTGCTTTGTACCAAATAGGGAATAGCCATCTTTTTGTCCTACTCGACCCTCCGTGTATATCTATTCTTATGGTGAGACCTTTCACTGGCTGTGGTTGTTCTGATTGCCCTGGCAGCACACTTGCCTCTCAGTACCTGCCCCAATCCCTGTATGTTCACATTGACTTAATTGTAATTGACATGTGGCATATCCTATGCATGGCAATGTTATGATGTGATATGGATGTAGACATTGTTAATGTGTCCTGCTGATGTTGGGTAATGTGTGTTACATTGGATTGCCCTGTTTATCGTATCAATGTCCTATTTGGTCCTCTGACTGTGCAGGTGTATTTCAGTGACCAGTTGCATGTGTCCCCTCCTCAATGCTGTTGTCTGAGCAGTATGACATTTGTGATGTTGCCTTGTTAGCCAGGCACGTGAAGAACCCTGAGATATGCAGCATGTGTGTGTCCTTAGTGCTGTGTCACTCCTATTGCTGTTTACTTTGGCTGATGTATGTGACAACTATGGGCATTGACATATGAGTGTACTGGGGCCTTTGTCTTGTTTCAGGAGATTGTTGCAGATGTCATCCTCACCCCCTAATTTAGGTATGTATGTTCCATGGGGAGGTGTTGGAAAATGGGTTATTGGTAGGGCAGGTAGGTACCTACACCTAGCAACAAGCCACAAACCTCCACAAAAGTACAGTTAGGTCTCAGTAAATTAATCCCAGCTCTACCCTTGGTAGCTTGGCATCGAGCGTCAAGGCTTAACTTAGGAGACAAAGTGTAAAGCATTCAAATATCACAAAACAGTAATTAAATAAAACACAGGAAACAGTTTAAAAATCCAAAACCAATTTATAAAAATAGCTTATATTTTTATCTTTAAAATGACACAAAAACGATTAAAATCGGTTCAGGGGAACCGGAGATATGAATTTTTAAAGTATTATTATTTTCTAGCGCATAGAAACAAAAAGCGCCAATCGGGTCATCTGGTTGCACCAGGACCGGGACAAAGTCAAACTTTCAGGCCGACCGCGATGGAGCCCTGCTCGGCTACAGGTCGCGGGAGGCCTCGGTTAAAAAGTTACCTTCTGACTTAGTCTTTATTTTGAAGTTTTTCTTCACCGGGACGAACCTGCCAGTTGGATCCGACCTCCTGGAGCCCTTGTCCGGATACGCGAAGTCGGTTTCCTCGGTGGTGATTTTTACCTTCGGACTTAGTCGTTTTTTCGAGATGAAAATCCTTCGACCGGGGTAAACCTGGATCTTGATCCGACGTCCGTGGAGCCCTTCTCGGATACGATGGCTGGAAGGTCCCGGTCAACTTTTTACGTTCGGACTTAGTCTCTTTTTTGGATGTTTTTCTTTACCGGGACGAACCACGAAGTCAGGCCGGGTCGCGGTTGAGGCAAGCCGGCTAGAATTTCCGCGTCGGGTCGGTCACTTTATGGAGCTTTTTTTCAAAAATTCTCCAATTTTTTCCAAACTTCTGGGGCTTCACCCAGATGTTCTTTTAAGGTTCTTTTGGTGTCCACAGCTCACCCCAAGGGTCCAGAAGTTCTGTGATGGTCCTTGGGGGTGCGGACTTCAACTCCCAGAATGCACCTGGCGCAAACTCCTTTTTGGCCACTGGGCAGTGGTCAGCTGGTCGCTTCTTTCAGGAGTTGGTGCAGGGGACTCTGGTTAGCAATTTTTCACCTGTAGCAAACAGGGAGTCCCTCCTTGAACCAGTTGAAGCCAGGCAAAGTCCTTCTTGTGGTGAAGCCCAAGTGTGCAGCTGGTGCAGTCCTTCTGAGTGCAGGTTCCAGGTGCAGGCCAGGGGTCCAGCAGGGCAGTCCTTCTTCTCCTTAAGTTCCTTTCTTGTTGAAATCTGGTAGGGATCTGAGGCGTGGGTGCAGGTCTGCCAGTTTTATCCTTGCTCCTGGGTGAAAAGCAGGGGGGCCCTGGTCCTCCAATCAGGGACAGGGTCGTCCCCCTGTGATGACCACTTCCTGGGAAGTGTGGCAAAAATCCATCCCAGAAGGCAATAGTCTCTAAAAATCCAAAATGGATGAATCTGATTTTTGGAGGAGAGATCTGGCTGAGCCCACCCACTGGTGTGGCTAAAAATCATAAACACACCCCTCTCCTGCCCTCTCCTAATCTAATCAAGGGGGCACCTAGCTGTCTGGGGTTGCAGGATGTGGGGGTGTTGCTGGGTGCTCCAGATGTCCTTCTCTGCCTTTGAAGACCAGTTTGGCAGCCCTCCCCCTTCCTGCTTCCCCATCTGCTGAGGGGAGATTCTCTCCCCCAAGCACATTCCTTTGTGTAAAGCCAGGCCACTTCACACCTCATTAAAGTGGCCTGGCAGAAGCTGCTGCAGGCTGGCCAATCAGAGCACAGCAGCAAAAACAATGCAGAGCTGAAATTGGCAACTTTTTAGGTAAAGTCTAAACTTTTTACCTGCACTAGTTATATTAAATCCAACAACTGGAAGTTGTGGGATTTATTATAACAATCAATTTGATACCAAATTCTTGGTATGTAACATTTAAGGAGACTTTAAAATTTAAAATAAAGTCTGCCCATTCTAGCCTATGAAGGCCATTTACTTCAATGAGGGAAAAACGAATTTGGCTGTTTTTACCTCACCAGGGCTTATAAATCTATTTTTATAAAGTCCCTGCTTATAGTTACATGGCACCCAGCCCTAGGGGCACATAGGGCACACCTTAGGGGTGACTTATATGTAAAAATAAGGTAGTTTAAAACTTTGGAAGTACCTTTAATTCCAAAGTCGAATTTGCATATAACTTTAATTTAAAAGCAGCCAGCAAGGCAGGCTTGCTTTTAAAATGACACTGGGCACCTCAGCAATGCACCTAGGTGTGCACCACCTATGCTGTGGTCCCTAAACCTACATGCCCTACCATATACTAGGGACTTATAGGTAGGTTAACTTAGCCAATTATAATTAGCCTAATTTGCATATCCATTTTACACAGAGCACTGGCCCTGGGACTGGTAAGCAGTACCCAGGGCACAGCCAAGAGTCAGTAACCACCAGTACCTATCCAGAAAGAGTGGGGGTGATCAGGCAAAAAAAAAGGACTTTCCTACACTGCCCCCCCCCAGATGAAAGGTGATGGGTACTAACCTACACCCTGGTAGTCCTCATCAGCTAAGTGGAAAAACCTGGAAAGGCCATCTGCATTGGCATGAGCAGTCCCAGGTCTGTGCTCCACTGTGAAGTCCATCCCCTGTAGGGAAATGGACCACCTTAACAGTTTTGGGTTCTCCCCCCTCATCTGCATCAACCATCTGAGAGGTCTGTGGTCAGTTTGTACACGGAAGTGAGTGCCAAACAAGTAAGGCCTCAACTTCTTCAGGGACCAAACCACAGCAAAGGCCTCCCTCTCAATGGCACTCCATTTTTTCTCTCTGGGGAGTAGTCGCCTGCTGATGAAGGCAACTGGGTGATCCTGGCCCTCTTCATTAACTTGTGCTAACACTGCCCCAATCCCTTCCTCTGAAGCATCCGTTTGCACTACAAACTCCTTGCTATAGTCAGGGGCCAGTAACACTGGTGCTGAACACATAGCCTGTTTTAGGGTGTCAAAAGCTTTCTGACACTCTGGGGTCCAAATGACCTTCTTGGGTTGTTTCTTGGAGGTAAGCTCAGTCAGAGGGGCCACTATGGTCCCAAAATTCTGAACAAACCTCCTGTAATACCCAGTCAGGCCAAGAAAGGCCCTGACCTGAGTCTGGGTTTTTGGAGCCTCCCAATCCAGGATAGTCTGGATCTTGGGCTGGAGAGGTTGTACATGGCCTCCACCAACAAGGTGGCCCAGGTACACAACAGAACTTTGCCCTATCTGGCACTTGCTTGCCTTGATAGTCAGGCCTGCTTGAAGCAGGGCCTGAAGCACTTCCTTCAGGTGGACCAGGTGGTCCCTCCAGGTGGAACTAAATACAGCTATATCATCCAGATAAGCTGCACTAAAAGATTCCAACCCAGATAGGACTCTATTCACCAACCGTTGGAAGGTGGCAGGAGCATTTTTCATCCCAAAGGGCATCACCTTGAACTGAAAGTGGCCCTCTGGTGTGGAGAATGCTGACCTCTCCTTAGCTCTTGGACTTAAGGCAATCTGCCAATATCCTGAGGTCAGATCAAATGTGCTCAGGAATTTGGCAGCCCCCAACCTGTCAATGAGCTCATCAGCTCTAGGTATGGGGTGAGCATCAGTCCTAGTGACTGCATTTAGACCTCTGTAGTCCACACAGAATCTTAATTCTTTCTTCCCACCTTGGGGACTAGCTTTGGGCACCAGTACCACTGGACTGGACCAAGGACTATCAGAGGGCTCAATTACCTTCAGGTCCAACATCTTAGCCACTTCAGCTTTGATGTTGGCCTTGACCTGGTCAGACAGCCTGTACAGCTTGTTCTTGACAGGCAAGCTGTCACCAGTGTCAACATCATGGACACACCAATTGGTGAGTCCAGGGGTCAGGGAGAACAGACTAGCAAACTGTCCCAAGACTTGCTTACAGTCTTGTTGTTGCTGATCTGTCAGTTTGGGAGAGAGTACCACTCCCTCCACTGACCCATCTTTTTCCTTTGAGGACAGGAGGTCTGGCAGAGGTTCACCCTCCTCCTCCTTCCCTTCATCAGTGACCATCAGCATGGTCATGTCTGCCCTGTCCTGGTGGGGTTTCATCCTATTAACATGCAGGATCCTGTGAGGATTCCTGGGGGTGCCAAGGTCCACCAAGTAGGTGACCTCACCTTTTTTCTCTAGGATTGGATAGGGCCCAGTCCATTTGGCCTGTAGTGCCCTAGGAGCCATGGGCTCCAAAACCCACACCAGCTGTCCTGGGTGATACTCAGGCATGGTAGCCTTTTGATCATGCCAGAGCTTCATGAGCTCCTGACTGGCCTCCAGGTTCCTGCTTGCCTTCTTCATATACTCAGCCATGCGAGACCGCAGGCCTAGTACATAATCCAGCACATTCTCCTTGGCTTCCTTGAGAGGCTTTTCCCAAGACTCTCTCACCAAGCACAATGGGCCTCTTACAGGGTGCCCAAACAGTAACTCAAAGGGGCTGAATCCAACCCCCTTCTGTGGCACCTCCCTGTATGCAAACAGCAGGCATGGGAGGAGGACATCCCATCTCCTCCTGAGTTTGTCAGACAAACCCATGATCATGCCCTTCAGGGTCTTATTGAATCTTTCCACCAGACCATTGGTCTGTGGATGGTAGGGTGTGCTGAACTTATAAGTAACACCACACTCCTCCCACATGGCTTTCAGATAGGCTGACATAAAGTTTGTGCCCCTATCTGAGACCACCTCCTTTGGGAATCCCACTCTGGTGAACACACCAAGTAGGGCCCTAGCCACTGTGGGTGCAGTGACTGTCCGGAGGGGTATTGCCTCAGGGTACCTGGTGGCATGGTCCACTACCACCACAATGTACCTGTTACCTGAAGCAGTTGGTGGGTCTAGGGGACCAACAATGTCAATCCCCACCCTCTCAAAGGGAGTCCCAACCACTGGCAGTGGAATTAAGGGAGCCTTTGGCTTGCCCCCTGTCTTGCCACTGGCTTGACAGGTGACACAGGAGCTGCAAAACTCCCTGACTTTTTCTGACATTTCTGGCCAAAAAAAATGGTTGACCAGCCTGTTCCAGGTCTTGGTCTGTCCCAAATGACCAGCTAAGGGGATATCATGGCTTAAGGTAAGGAGGAATTCTCTATACTTTTGGGGGACCACTACTCTCCTAGTAGCCCCTTCTTTAAGGGTCCTAGCCTCAGTGTAGAGAACTCCATCCTCCCAGTAAACCTTGTGGGTACCACTGGTATCCCCTTGTTCTTGCCTGGCAGCAGTCTGCCTCAGGCCCTCAAGAGTGGGACACTCTCTTTGTCCCTGGCACAAATCTTCTCTGGTGGGCCCACCTGCCCCTTGCAGTTCTGCCAAGTCAGGCAGAGTTTGCAGGGAAGGTGTCCCTCCCTCAGAGTTCAGATCCTCCCCCTCAGGGTTGGATTCTTCCTGACCCTCTGTACTTGTTGGGGCTGGCAAGCCAGACCCAGTGCTCTTTCTCTTTTTCTTGGAGGCTTGGCCCATTGTTCCAGGGTCTAAGTGTCCAGCATTTCCCTGTTGTGCTGCCTGTGACCTGGTCACAGCACACACCCATTCAGGGAGGTCCAGCATCTGTGCATGGACCCTTCTCTCCACTTCTGACCATTCAGATGCTTCAAGATCATTTCCCAGCAGACACTCTACTGGGAGGGCAGGAGCTACAGCTACTTTTTTAGGGCCAGTCACACCTCCCCATTCCAGACTTACCATAGCCATGGGATGGAGTTTGGTTCTGCTATCTGCATAAGTCACCTGGTGGAAGACACCAGGTAAGACCTGCTCTGGAGAAACCAGCTTTTCTGTGACCATTGTCACACTGGCTCCTGTATCTCTCAGAGCTTCCACTTCAGTCCCATTGACTTTAGGCCTCTGCCTATACCTCTGCATGATGGGAGGTAAGGTGGCCATAGTTGCAATGTCCACCCCACCCACGGATACTAAGGTGACTTCAGTGTACCCTGATTCCACCCCTGGGCCAACTTCCACCCCCAACCCTACACTAGCAATCCCCTGGGATTGCCCACCAGTGGGGGGCTTCTTGGTGCAGATAGCATCTCCTCTTTTATGTCCTGGCTGATAACAGTCAAAACACTTGCCGGCCTTAGCAAGCTCCTAAAACTTTCCTGCCTTAGCAGGGTCATAATTCTTTCCCTGATACCCTTTCCCTTTAGAAGTGAATTGGCTCGGGGCTCCCCCTCCCTGAGAAGTTTTTGGGGACTCTTGTGAGGACTCTTTGGGTTTTTTGTCATCTTTCCCCTGGTTCTTCCCCTGAGAAGAACCATGTCCTCCCTTTTTCTGATCACCCCCTGGGGGTCTCTGGTTAACTCTAGTTCTTAACCAGTCATCTGCTGCCTCCCCCAGCTCTCTGGGGTTGGTCAACCTAGAGTCTACTAGATACTGGCGGAGCCTCTCTTGGACACAATTAGTTAGAAGGTGCTCCCTCATAATCAAATTGTACAGCCCCTCAAAGGTACTTACCCTGTTGCCCTGTATCCAGCCCTCCAGTGCTTTCACTGAAATGTCCACAAAGTCCACCCAGGACTGGGTGCTTGTCTTTTGGGTGTCCCTAAACTTAAGCCTATACTGCTCTGGGGTTAGACCAAACTTCTTAGTCAAGCAACTCTTCATACTGGGGTATGAGTCTGCATCCTCCCCACTCATGGTTAGGAGCCTATCCCTCCCAGAGTTGGGAACTAACTCCCAAAGGAGTGAACCCCAGTACTGAGGCTTGACTTTCCTCATCTGGAGGGCCCTCTCAAAGGCCCCCAGCCACTTATCTATGTCATCCCCCTCCACATAGGCAGGAACCACCCCTTTGGGTAATCTGGGGGCAAAACCCCCACCCAGGGACACCTCAGTTTCTTTCTCGCTGCTTCCATCTTTTTTTTCTTTGCTTGCCCACTTTTTCTTTTCTAGGGCAAGCTTCTCTGCCTCCAAAGCTATGTAGGCTAGCTGGGCTTCCAGCTCTCTTTCCCTGATGGATGGGTTCTCTCCTCCTGAAAGGACCCTCTTCCTACCACTAGCTTTGGGTCTGCCCCTAGTGACTGTGTCCAGTGAGGACCGTTCCTCCTCTTCCTCACTTGGGGTCTGATGCCTTTCCTCCCCTGAGTGGTTAGAGTTAGCATCATCCTCTTTTGTTTCCTCCTCTGGAGCTTCCTCTGTCTCTACCTCTTGGGCCTCAGCCCATGCTGTCAGGGATTTAATCAGGATTTCCTTCCTGAGATTAGTGGTTGCAGGCAACCCCCTCTCAATACACAACCCCCTAAGCTGGACTACTGTCAGTGTGGGTAGGCTAGCCAGATCAAGCTCCATGGTTCCCTAGTTTTGTGTCAACAAAAACTTTTTGCAAAAATTGGAAACAAGAATTTAGAAAAATTACAAAAATTCAATAATTGAAATTAATCCAAATTAATTTAAAAAACAAAAATTAAAATTAAAAATTAAAAACAATTTTTGCACTAGGACAATTTAAAGGATTTTTAATTTGTTTTATCTAAAACTGTAACGTGATATTGAACACAAGTACAGGATCCCGTCGCTGCTTCCAATTATGTTGGAAAATGGGTTATTGGTAGGGCAGGTAGGTACCTACACCTAGCAACAAGCCACAAACCTCCACAAAAGTACAGTTAGGTCTCAGTAAATTAATCCCAGCTCTACCCTTGGTAGCTTGGCATCGAGCGTCAAGGCTTAACTTAGGAGACAAAGTGTAAAGCATTCAAATATCACAAAACAGTAATTAAATAAAACACAGGAAACAGTTTAAAAATCCAAAACCAATTTATAAAAATAGCTTATATTTTTATCTTTAAAATGACACAAAAACGATTAAAATCGGTTCAGGGGAACCGGAGATATGAATTTTTAAAGTATTATTATTTTCTAGCGCATAGAAACAAAAAGCGCCAATCGGGTCATCTGGTTGCACCAGGACCGGGACAAAGTCAAACTTTCAGGCCGACCGCGATGGAGCCCTGCTCGGCTACAGGTCGCGGGAGGCCTCGGTTAAAAAGTTACCTTCTGACTTAGTCTTTATTTTGAAGTTTTTCTTCACCGGGACGAACCTGCCAGTTGGATCCGACCTCCTGGAGCCCTTGTCCGGATACGCGAAGTCGGTTTCCTCGGTGGTGATTTTTACCTTCGGACTTAGTCGTTTTTTCGAGATGAAAATCCTTCGACCGGGGTAAACCTGGATCTTGATCCGACGTCCGTGGAGCCCTTCTCGGATACGATGGCTGGAAGGTCCCGGTCAACTTTTTACGTTCGGACTTAGTCTCTTTTTTGGATGTTTTTCTTTACCGGGACGAACCACGAAGTCAGGCCGGGTCGCGGTTGAGGCAAGCCGGCTAGAATTTCCGCGTCGGGTCGGTCACTTTATGGAGCTTTTTTTCAAAAATTCTCCAATTTTTTCCAAACTTCTGGGGCTTCACCCAGATGTTCTTTTAAGGTTCTTTTGGTGTCCACAGCTCACCCCAAGGGTCCAGAAGTTCTGTGATGGTCCTTGGGGGTGCGGACTTCAACTCCCAGAATGCACCTGGCGCAAACTCCTTTTTGGCCACTGGGCAGTGGTCAGCTGGTCGCTTCTTTCAGGAGTTGGTGCAGGGGACTCTGGTTAGCAATTTTTCACCTGTAGCAAACAGGGAGTCCCTCCTTGAACCAGTTGAAGCCAGGCAAAGTCCTTCTTGTGGTGAAGCCCAAGTGTGCAGCTGGTGCAGTCCTTCTGAGTGCAGGTTCCAGGTGCAGGCCAGGGGTCCAGCAGGGCAGTCCTTCTTCTCCTTAAGTTCCTTTCTTGTTGAAATCTGGTAGGGATCTGAGGCGTGGGTGCAGGTCTGCCAGTTTTATCCTTGCTCCTGGGTGAAAAGCAGGGGGGCCCTGGTCCTCCAATCAGGGACAGGGTCGTCCCCCTGTGATGACCACTTCCTGGGAAGTGTGGCAAAAATCCATCCCAGAAGGCAATAGTCTCTAAAAATCCAAAATGGATGAATCTGATTTTTGGAGGAGAGATCTGGCTGAGCCCACCCACTGGTGTGGCTAAAAATCATAAACACACCCCTCTCCTGCCCTCTCCTAATCTAATCAAGGGGGCACCTAGCTGTCTGGGGTTGCAGGATGTGGGGGTGTTGCTGGGTCCTCCAGATGTCCTTCTCTGCCTTTGAAGACCAGTTTGGCAGCCCTCCCCCTTCCTGCTTCCCCATCTGCTGAGGGGAGATTCTCTCCCCCAAGCACATTCCTTTGTGTAAAGCCAGGCCACTTCACACCTCATTAAAGTGGCCTGGCAGAAGCTGCTGCAGGCTGGCCAATCAGAGCACAGCAGCAAAAACAATGCAGAGCTGAAATTGGCAACTTTTTAGGTAAAGTCTAAACTTTTTACCTGCACTAGTTATATTAAATCCAACAACTGGAAGTTGTGGGATTTATTATAACAATCAATTTGATACCAAATTCTTGGTATGTAACATTTAAGGAGACTTTAAAATTTAAAATAAAGTCTGCCCATTCTAGCCTATGAAGGCCATTTACTTCAATGAGGGAAAAACGAATTTGGCTGTTTTTACCTCACCAGGGCTTATAAATCTATTTTTATAAAGTCCCTGCTTATAGTTACATGGCACCCAGCCCTAGGGGCACATAGGGCACACCTTAGGGGTGACTTATATGTAAAAATAAGGTAGTTTAAAACTTTGGAAGTACCTTTAATTCCAAAGTCGAATTTGCATATAACTTTAATTTAAAAGCAGCCAGCAAGGCAGGCTTGCTTTTAAAATGACACTGGGCACCTCAGCAATGCACCTAGGTGTGCACCACCTATGCTGTGGTCCCTAAACCTACATGCCCTACCATATACTAGGGACTTATAGGTAGGTTAACTTAGCCAATTATAATTAGCCTAATTTGCATATCCATTTTACACAGAGCACTGGCCCTGGGACTGGTAAGCAGTACCCAGGGCACAGCCAAGAGTCAGTAACCACCAGTACCTATCCAGAAAGAGTGGGGGTGATCAGGCAAAAAAAAAGGACTTTCCTACAGGAGGTTACTGCCATTGGCTACTATAGCTGCACAGAGATCAGAGGTGTTAGTCTCAACTGTTGTTGCAGTTACATTGCAGTTGTTGTTTTGGCTACTGGATTGCTGATAGGGCCCTAGTTAATGTAGGAGATATTTTGGCTGACGAGTGCCAGCATGTAAGTTTGACGTAGCAGCCTTCCCTTCTGTCGAGCCTTTCCCTTAGCTCCATTGTTGTCATGACAGGATGCCCCCATGGGACTGTTGTTGGTGTTGTGTTATGTTGTGCCACAGCTTCTTTATGTGCAGGGCATGCCCCCCTGCCGTACCCCTTTACCCATGCCACTCCATGTATATGCTGACTTACATGCAATGTGTAGTAGGTATTTCCCCCCTGCTTACAGTCAACACTATTGTATTTTAAATCCCCATGCAACTTACCCTGCATGTGCGTTGTCTCCTGGTAGTCTGCGCTGTCCTGTCCTTGAATCCCTGTGACGATCTCCTCAGGGATAACGGCTGCGACCATCTCCTCCATGTGGTCCAGGGCCTCCTGGTGTGCTGGACTCCCACCTCCAGTCTGCAGTGCTGCCTTCCTGTTCCTGGCCATTTTTTCCTTTGTCCTACGTTTGCAGTCATGCCAGCGTTTCTTACACTCGGTGACTGTCCTGCGTACTTCAGCCACACTGTTGATCTTGTCAACAATTCGTTGCCATATGGCCTCTCTCCTACTGATTGGCAACTTAGAGGTGATGAACAGCTGGTGCTGGTGTTCCGTCACCTCTTTAACCAGGTTTTCTTGCTCCTCTGCACTGAAACAACACTTTCTTTTTTTTATATATATGTCCTAGTTCTTGTATGGATCATCCTGGCTGGTTCCTGGTCTGCTGTCATCATCCTGGGGTCTGTAGTGGCATCTCGGATCCATTTTAGCTCTCAAAATGATAGGCCAGTGTTCGCGGGTATTTTTGACGCTATTGTGTCAAAAAAACGGCACATATCCGGGTTGCGGTTTCGGAAATCGACCCACAGTCATTCACGTCGCGTTAACGTCTTTTTCCTTTACGACTTGACGCCGCAATGTGCATCCAAAAAACTGACTCCCACCTGTTGATTGCGCCGCCGTGTGTCAAAGTATAAATTTGACGCCTGCACGGCGCATCGAAATGTCGTTAGCCGGCGGTAAAAATTTTTACGCAAAACTGCGGCGGCGTAGCTTTGCGTCAAAAAGTATAAATATGGCCCTAAGCCTCTAAGATGACCTTCAATATGAAAAGCAATGTTCCAGTTTTGTCTACAGTGCACGACTGCTGAACCACACCTTGGAAGAAAGGAACTTTAGGTCAACTAACATCCTATCCATTTTTTTTTTGTTTTCAAGAGGTCCTTGAAATTATCTTTATATCATAAGTGTATCTATATTGTTTAGTGCAAATCAGTGTCTCTGTCCCTCTGCACTCCACAGTCTGCTGTCTAAGCTCTAATGATGTTGTCTCATGTTCCTTGAAGGCTTCTTAATAACATGTGTTGTCACCAAATGTAGGACTTTAACTAAAAGTCACTACAGTCTTGAGGTCATCGGATTTCCATTCCTTTCCATTCATATTTCAAATGTCTTTAAACTTGAGGTATCAGTGGGCAGTATGTGGCAGTGCAAACTGCATGCAAATGACATTGGGTGCTTTTTATTTGCAGTAGATTAGCTCATGCCATTAAAAGCCTATTAAGATACATTTTAAGTTTAATAACTACTTGTTCGACATCCAATTGCAACCTTTCCTATTACTTCTTGGAAATACTCAACCCAATTTGGCCATTTCAAACTTTCAAATGTGTTGCCGTTATTCGGAGGTTTTGTGCAAAGTGCTCAGCTGGTCACTTGAGGAAAAGATCACTTGCAACTTTTGATGTCCCTCCAGCCATACAAGAGGTCAGACATCTGAGAAATGCAATCTACTTCTGGGTCTTGCGTGTAAAGGAAAACAAGTAGAGTCTTTCAGTGGTCCTGGCAGGTCACAAATACGAGGTGCAGTCTGATTTTTTACTTGCACAGGTCTAAAAAAATTCTCATTTGCAGTCAGTCAAGAGCCACCTTGTTGAAACTAAGAGACAGTGGGTAGGTTGACTCATGAATAGTCCCTGACCAGTGGGTAATAAGTTCCAAGGGCAAACATTGCCTTTTTTTCAGCACATCTTGTTTGCGCTATCCCACAGTGTACTATTTTTAGTTAATTCTAGCATGGCAGAATTACTCTGTCACAGGAATAGGCTCCAGAGCCAGGAGTGTGTATAGGAAAATGGGCGGTTGGCACTTTCTCAACCAAACAAAATTGGATCTGGGACCATCTCTCCACCTCACTGGCTTGGAACCAGGTTGGCTATATTGGTTTCGGGATCCAAGGACACCTTTTCCTCCGGTGCCAGTTGACATGTTACTTTCAACTTGTAAGCTTCACCCTGATCCTTTACAAGTTATTAAAGATCCTGTGCCCTCCCCAGCTCTCCTTTCTTTAACAACATGAGTAACATACCTTATAACAGGTTTTTCTACCAAAATGCTCAAACCATTCTTTCTGTTCTAGAGCAGTTTCACTTCTCATCAAGAATACAGCGCTGAATGGAAAGGAAACAACAGGCCGGCTAATGATAATTAGCGTATTTAAGCTTCAAGCAGACAAATTGTCAGTTAATAAATGGTACTTTCCTGTGTATTTATATAAAATCCAACTACTGCAATTAATTGGAAATGTTTACATCTCCGTCGTTTGAATTATAGCAGCCTAAAATATAGTCTAAAACGTACATGTAGCGTGACTGAATATATCAAAGCAGACCTCTTTCTGTCCAAAAAGTTTATTTTGACAGATTCACCAGCAGGTTTAAATGCAGCACCAGTCAACCTACCCATGTAGGCCTGAACCCATATTCTGCTTATCAGCTTAGTGAATGACAATGTGTGTGCTTTCGTTCACCAGTCATTAATAACGTCCATGTCACTGGTATATCTCCTGCACCATATAATAAGACCTTACTTGTAAGTCAAATGGGAAAAATGGGTTATTAGCCAATTTTGTCATATTTAAGGGTCAAATCACATACATTGAGACATGACCAGCAGTGCCTGCGTGTGCAAAGAAGAATAATCAGAAATACCATTCAGGAGATGAACAGGTGACGACACAAAAAATGGATTTTTAAACAGTGTTGGAAAAGTGGCATAATGTTACAAATTTCTAAGTAGCACAGGATTCATACTGAGTACTTTAGAAAAAAGGAACTGCAGGAAAGGATAACTCCTTTCCTATGTTCCACTTTTAAGTAGTATTTGGTATTGCCATTAGGACATTCATGCAGTACCATTGTTTTGTGCAAGGTTGGATCCAATGTTAAGATACACGCAGCCACCTGCTGTGCTTGCTCACATAATGCTGTTTTGTTATCCTCAAAACTTGTTCTATGATCACTGTTTTTACCAAGTACAGGAAAACAACTTCAGGCCACAGTGCTGTGGACAATTACAATCATGTTCTCTCATTACAGAGGTCAAAACCAAAAATGTCAGCAGGCTCTTTGTGGCATAGAGAACTACATGCATATGAAAGCTGGTACACTTTCATAAAACACTTGCTGTGTTTTCCAAGAATGTACCCATGCAATTTCACGTGTGAATTCTACCCGCTCCCTTGCCTAACATCCCACGTCAAAGTTTACACTTTCACCATGTAGAACATACTACAAATTTAGCAGTTTCAAAGTAGTAATTTTAAATACAGTTCAGCAAATAATTTGTGCAAATTGGTAAATTGAGGTAAAAGATTATGACATTTCAAGTTTAGCTTTCCTATGAAGTGTTGTGCCCACCTTAATACAGAGAGACAGAGGCTCTATATGTAATAAGTCTATATAGTAGTCTGCATGTGTATATACAAATAGATATATAAATGTATGCCCATAACTACATGTACATATTTCATGCTTTCCCGCTCCTTTTATTAGTAGATTGCATTTTTTATAATTTATGTGCATTGTAGACATTACAAAGATTGTCTCCAACAAAATTAAACAGTGTCCAAAGGTTGTCCAAAAACTTTGTAAAGTTCCACATTCTCTGTTGCTCTATGATCTTTGCCACATTCGTTTCAAAGCAATAACAGCATTAATCATTGTATTATCATCAGTTCTGATTATAGACAGAGCATCTTAGAACTATCTATGTTTTTCTACAAAACCCAAAATCCATTCTAGACTGGCCTGGAAATAGTTGAAAAAATAAAATATTTTCATCTAAATACATTGCTTAGAATCTCAACATCTGGCATTAATTTTCTATTTTCCTCTTTGCGGGTGATCTAGTTATTCCAACTACCAGAAAAGTGTCAACAGTGCAGAAAGCAGGTAACTACTGCATCTCAGTGTAAATAAAGTGATGAATGTTTTATACTATACAGCGATATAGAATCATATGGCATGTAATGTCTCTGATTGTCCAGAAGAAGTTTACAGCTAGCCTTTTCCAGATGTCCTTTGCACAATTGTGCATCTAGTCCCCTCTATTGTTTGCTTACCCATATCCTGATGGGACCGCTCTGAAGGTATCTAGAGTAAATTAGAAATAACTACTTAACAGTATTCATATAAAATATTGTGTTTATTGTATATGTATCACCAGTTGCTACTTTGTAAGTTTTTTTATATCAAACACTACAACATTCAGACTGAGAGTATGTACTTTTTAGAAAAAAAAAAATTCTTGTTCTGCCCTTACTGTGTTTCTTTCTCAGACAAAGAATTAAAGTACCTGAGCAAATACTGCAAAGTCTGCCAGAGACCAGAATATCATAGTGGATTGCTGCGGTAGTTTTAGGTGTGGAGGGACAGCTATTTTTGATATCTCCCTGCCAGGACACAAACATGCAGGGATTTTCTTAAATTTTGACACACTACGTATATAAAAATCTTAATATGATGACTCCAAGAAAATACAACCTGTCTGATGTTAGGGATCCTCTTTGATTCTGTTTTTTCCTTGTATGGGATATGGTTTAATGCCAGCAAACTATCAACTTAGCCTCTAAGATGACCTTCAATATGAAAAGCAATGGTCCAGTTTTGTCTACAGTGCACAACTGCTGAACCCCACCTTGGAAGAAAAGAACTTTAGGTCAACTAACATCCTATCCATTTTTTTTTGTTTTCAAGAGGTCCTTGAAATGATCTTTATATCATAAGTGTATCTATTTTTTTTAGTGCAAATCAGTGACTCTATCCGTATGCACTCCACAGTCTGCTGTCTAAGCTCTAATGATGTTGTATCATGTTCCTCGAAGGCTTATTAATAACATGTGTTGTCACCAAATGTAGGACTTGAACTAAAAGTCACTACAGTCTTGAGGTCATCGTACTTCCTTTCCTTTCCATTCATGTTTTAAATATCTTTAAACTTGAGGTATCAGTGGGCAGCATGTGGCAGTGCAAAGTGCATGCAAATGACATCGGTTGCTTTTTTATTTGCAGTAGATTAGCTCATGCCATTAAAAGCCTACTAAGATACATTTTAAGTTTAATAACTACTTGATTGACATCCAATTGCACCCTTTCCTATTACTTCTTGGAAATACTCAACCCAATTTGGCCATTTGAAACTTTCAAATGTGTACGCCGTTATTCTGAGGTTTTGTGCAAAGAGCTCAGCTGGTCACTTGAGGAAAAGATCACTTGCAACTTTTGATGTCCCTCCAGCCATACAAGAGGTCAGACATCTGAGAAGTGCAGTCTACTTCTTAGTCTTGTGTGTAGGGGGAAACAAGTAGGGTCATTCAGTGGTCCTGGCAGGTCACAAATACGAGGTGCAGTCAGATTTTCTATTTGCACAGGTCTAAATAAATTCTCATTTGCAGTCAGTCAAGAGCCACCTTGTTGAAACTAAGGGGCATATTTATACTCCGTTTGCGCTGAATGTGCGTCAAAAATTTGGACGCACAATCAGCGCAAACGTTGCCCCATATTTAAACCCTGACGCCCGAGGCCGCGCACAAAAAAGATCCGCAGTGTGCGTCATTTTCTGGAAGCGGCAACCCGCCCTGCGTTAATGATATGCAGTGTAGGCGTTCCCGTCCAAAAAACGACGCACACACCCGTGCGCCGTGTTTATGCTTCTGGGCAAAAAGGACTCTCGGCTGGTAGGCGGAGCAAAAAAATGACGCAAAGCCCGATGTGCGTCAAAATTTAACGCCTGGGTCAGGGCAGGCGTTAAAATGGGGCAAACACACCTGTATTTAATCAGAACACACAGAACAAACAGCAGAGCAGCAGAGCAGCAGAGCAGCAACAGGGAGACATCTAGGTGATTTTTATTCAGCGTGCACGTAGACGCAGAGCTCTGCAGCAACAACAGCAGCCACAACAACAACAGCAGGGACCCCAAAGGCAGCGCAGAAGGCAGAAGAGGTTATTCCGCCCAAGAACAACCCTGCATGGCCTCAGGGAACACAACATCATCCAGAGGTACCTGTTGAACTGGCAGGCCATTCAGCAGCTGCTGAGAAATATTGAACAGCAGTTGTCCCCCACTTTGGTGACACCCCACACCATACCAACAGTAACAAAGCTGCTTGCCGTACTTCACCTGCTGGCAAGTGGCTCGTTTCAGACAACTGGTGCCCTGGTTGGTGGAATATCACAACCATCATTCTCTGCATTCCTGCCAAAAGTACTGGATGCCATCATTCGCCTGACACCCCGCCACATCTGCTTCCCTAACACACTGCAGAAGCAGCAGGAAACTAAACAGGGGTTCTACGCCATCAGTGGCTTCCCACACGTCCTTGGTGCAATCGACTGCACACACGTACGCCTTGTGCCACCTGCTGCAACAGAACACCTCTACCGCAACAGGAAGCACACACATTCAATCAACGTGCAGGCCATAGTCGATCACCAAGGATTGATCAGCAACATCGTGGCTAAATATCCTGGGAGTGTACATGACGCATTCATCTTCCGTCACTCTACCATAAACCAACACTTCCAGGATGGACGGTATGGCAATGGACTACTTGTTGGTAAGTACAAAAATCCAACTTATATACACACTGCACAGCAACCTTCTAGGACAAACAACACCTACACCACAATAGCAACACCTAGCCAGGAACACACTGAGGTCCTCACATCACTAGCCATGTTTCTGAAGCTGTCACACATTGGAATTTACTCCACAGCTTAATGTAAAGACATTAATGAGTGTGGTTGCCTAAATGTCACCTTGCAAATTGGAAGTGTCACAATAACCTGTACATTAACACATTGCATAAGTCTTAAGGTATGGGATGTCCATGGTACTTTCATATGAACGTGTTAACTACACTTTCATGTTTTAACTCTGCATGGAACTATCATCTCATCCCCAGTGAAGACACACGGACATGTGTATCACAAGTCACAATGCAAGGGAGGGCACACTGTTCTGAAAATCCAAATACATACTGCTGACAAACGGTTAGCTAACAAACACTTGCACAGCCAAGGAAAAAACTCAGTGCAAAACTTTTCTCCTACAAGTATAGGTTGTCACATTAGTACACAAAAGAGTCACAGACAACACAAGACAACTACTGCCATCAAAGGTCTGTACAAGAGTGCCTCCTACATCTAATTGATCCCATTCTGTGTTTTTCTTTCAGCTGATCAGGGGTATGGCATCCAGCTTTGGCTAATGACACCATTTGGGAACCCGACTACTGCTGCAGAGCAGGCATACAATGACGCCCATAAGAGGACACGCAGCATTGTTGAGCGGACCTTTGGGATCCTAAAGTCAAGGTTCCGCTGCCTTGACATCACTGGCGGTAGCCTACTATATTCCCAGAGATGGTCTGTAGGATCATACTCACTTGTGCCATATTGCACAATATTTGTGTAAAAAGGAACATTCCCCACCTTGAACCAGACCCAGACATGCCTAAAGACGACGAAGAGGAGGATGCTGGCCTGCAACAGGAGGGGGAACAACCAAACATTGCTGCTGGAGTGCGTAGGCACCAACAGCTTGCAAATAATTTCTTTTCATAATTTCTTATATCAACACTTATTGCACAATTGTAAATAAACACAGATAACAAACACCACATCATGTTTTGGCCTATTCATTTCTACCCACCTTTAGTTTGAATTTGCTGAAGAAGAATGTCATCTCATTGAGCAACAATGACATAACACTCATCACACAAAAAATATACACCACAAATGTCTGCACAGAGGCTATGATGTTTCATGATACATTACCATCCACAGAGGCCAACAGGAGTACAAATGTGGCAATGACACATGCCTGATCCAGACACCTGAGACAGTCTCTCACTCAGCACAAAAATGTAGCTCATTTAAAAGTCTCATTACACGTGTTCAGTGACAGGGTGGGACCATCCATGTGTACGTGACCATGTCCTCAATGGCTTCTATCAATTTTTGATATAAACAATACCCAATTGGAACAAGATTAGCTGCCACTAACTCATGAGGAGACCTTGAAGTTACAGTGACAACATACACCCAGACAGTTGATAGTGGATCCACATTCGCCCACAGATATAAACATATGTCATCCAATCAACCAAATATTTGCAAGCAGCCGATCACAGTAGCTTCCCAGTTCGAACCTAGCAGGAAGAATGTAACATGCCACTAAACCAGGTAATGCATAAAGGGCCACATACATCAACAACCTATTTGTCATCAGCACATGAGGAACGCCGAGATTTAGCAAACATAGGGGGTGATTCTGACCTCGGCGGTAAAATGCCCTTACCGCCGGTCAGAAGACCGCCATAACACCGCCGCGGCCGCGGTCAACCGCCACGGTCATTCTGACCCATAACGGCCAAACCTCCAAAAATCCGTCCTCCACTGCATCCCGCCACATCGGCGGGCAGCGATAAACTGGAGATGACCAAACCTCCACCGTCACGCCAACAGAAATACGCCCATGCCATTACGACCCACGAATCCACACGGCGGTCATTCAAACGCGGTATTCCATTGGCGCTACACACCGCCGCGGTCAGAATACACACACATCACCAAAACACAGCCTCATTGGCCAATTTGAAAAACACACACCTGATACACATACACACACCACTCCCACACAATCAACCAACTATAAAACACACACCCACATCACCCACAAACCCCTGCGACCCCAAATACTGAGAGAAGGAGAGAGAGACACAGCAGACAATCCAAAGCAAGACACACTGAGGCACACTACACCATCACACACACCACATAGTAGCACAAAGCACCACTCACCAACACACTCCTCATCACATACACCACCCCACACCTCACCCACACCACCCCATGGCACCCCAAAGGCATCCACGCTTTTCGGACCAAGAACTCCGGGTCATGGTGGAGGAAATCCTAAGAGTGGAACCCCAGCTCTTCGGCTCGCAGGTGCAGCACACCAGTATAGCCAGGAAGGCGGAGCTATGGCAGCGGATCGTGGACAGGGTCAACGCGGTGGGACAGCATCCCAGGAATAGGGACGACATCCGCAAAAGATGGAACGACCTACGGGGGAAGGTCCGGTCGATGGTCTCGAGGCACAACATCGCGGTCCAGAAGACTGGCGGCGGACCCCCACCCACCCCTCCCGAATTTACATCGTGGGAACAAGAGGTCTTGACCATCCTGCATCCTCAGGGCCTCGCAGGAGTAGCCGGAGGAATGGACTCTGGTAAGTCCCATCTCAACTACTATATCCCCCACACCCCACCAGCATGCCAACCCACACCCCCACCCTCACCCCCAACCCCCCAGCACACATCCTTCCTGACAATGTCTCACCAGCACAACCCACCCATCCCAACACCAACTCCTGCATGCCAACACAAACCATGGGCACCCATCACCTCAGCATGACCACTGCACTAACCCCTCCCCCCCACTAAATACCCTCACAACACCTCCCTCCAGGGAATGCCTGCACTGGGGGACAAGGGCACCCACAACACGCATGCTATTGCACACACAGAAACAATAACCAAACTCTCTTACCCCATGCAGGACCCGAACGACAACACACCAGCCAGGAGGGTCCAGAAGTGTCCATCCCACCACCGGAACAGGCCCACACTGAGGATAGCAGCTCTGTCGACAGTGAACCTGATGACCAGCCCGGACCATCGGGGACCTCTGGGCAGTCGGTTCCCCTCACCCAGACACAGGCCACACCAGACCCGACCCCCTCTGCCGACACCAGCACAGCTCCCACCCAGCGGGCCCATGCCTCTGTCACTAGGACAGCTCAATCAGCGGTGTGTCCGCCACTACAGGGCACCCAGGCTAACCCGACACCCCAACAACAACAGGGACCTGGGGGCAGTGGGAGCGGGCACACCGGCCAGGGGACAGAGGCCGGGGGAAACCGGGCAGCTCGGAGGGCTGCTGTGCGACAGGGGGGGGAGGAGAGGCCCAGGGAACCCACTCTCCAAGAGGCCCTCACCACCCTCATGGGGGCCTACCACCACTCCCAAGAAACGATGGCGACGGTACTGGCCAGGTTCACTGAGATCCAGGCACAGCAGGAGGAACGCTACATGGGCTTCAGGGAGGAGCTGAGAATCATCGGGACCGCAATGGGGACCATCGTCCTGGCCCTCCACAGGATAGAGGACGCGTTGCGGGACCATGGTGCACCACACAGGGCCCCTGTCACTAGGCCGGACCAGGAACAGCCTACCACCTCCGCCGGCGCTAGTGGACAGGAGGTCCCAACACCTCGACAGCCCCCCAGAACCCCACCTCCTGCTGAAGAACAACCACCCCGTAAGAGGAGCCTGAGACCAAAGAAAGTAGGATGTCAAGACCCCCGCCAGCAGGACATACCCCCTCAAGTCTTCCCACTGTCCCACATTGCCACCCTGTCCAACCATGAACTGCCTATGCTCCATCCTTCCACAGGCAAAAGAACAATGCACCTGTGAGACTGAGAACTGGACTCTGCCATGGATATTCCTCCACCCCCACCCATCACCCTTAGAATCACATGTACCGGTATCTAGCACTGTAAATAAATCACATTTTGCACACAAACCTGTTTTGAGTCATGCTGTATTATTAACAAAGGGATAACATATTACTGTTCAATTTCTGTTCTGTCAATTAGTCATGACAACATACCAATGTCAATACGCTGTATTTCATGGGCGAACCAAGCAGAAGTCAGGTACTGAGTCAGACAGCACTGAGAAGGGAAGGGAAAGGCATAAATTAATAAAAAACATCTGTGGGGAACTACAGAAATTATAGATGCAGGAGGCTAGAAGCAATTGTGAAATGGCGTGGGTGATTCTTACCTGGGTGTTACTGGAAATACTGTTGTATCACTCTGTCCCTATTGTCTGTGTCGTCCTCAGAGTCTTCCTCCTCTTCACTCTCCACAGGCTCCACGGCTTCTACAACACCACCATCTGGACCATCCTCCTGCAGGAAAGGCACCTGGCGTCGCAAAGCCAGGTTGTGAAGCATACAGCACGCCACGATGATATGGCACACCTTCTTTGGTGAGTACATTAGGGATCCACCAGTCATATGCAGGCACCTAAACCTGGCCTTCAGGAGGCCAAAGGTTCGCTCAATCACCCTCCTTGTACGCCCATGGGCCTCATTGTAGCGTTCCTCTGCCCTTGTCCGGGGATTCCTTACTGGGGTCAGTAGCCACGGCAGGTTGGGGTAACCAGAGTCACCTATTAGCCACACACGTTGTCTCTGTAGCTGCTCCATCACATAGGGGATGCTGCTATTTCGCATCACATACGCGTCATGCACTGACCCTGGGAACTTGGCATTTACATGGGAGATGTACTGGTCAGCCAAACAGACCACCTGGACATTCATCGAATGATAATTCTTTCTGTTTCGGTACACCTGCTCATCGTCTTTTGGGGGTACCAAAGCCACATGGGTCCCATCAATGGCACCAATGATGTGGGGGATATGTCCAAGGGCATAGAAATCACCCTTCACTGTGGGCAAGTCACCCTCCTCGGGGAAAATGATGTAGCTCCGCATGAGTTTCATCAGGGCAGACAACACTCTGCTCAAAATCTTTGAAAACATAGGCTGAGACATTCCAGATGACATGGCCACTGTGGTCTGGAATGACCCACTGGCCAAAAAATGGAGGACTGACAAAACCTGCACCAGAGGGGGAATCCCTGTGGGTTGGCGGATGGGGGACATCAGGGCTGGCTCCAGCTGGGTACACAGTTCATGGATAGTGGCACGGTCAAGTCGGTATCGAAGGATTATATGGCGTTCTTCCATTGTCGACATGTCCCCCAGCGGTCGGTACACGCGAGGATTCCTCCTTCTCATCCCAAGTCCCAGCGGACGGTGCCTAGGAAGGACAACATGGAGCACAGAGTCAGCAAAACCACAGGTACGTACAGACAGCTTGCACAGTTAAAGAATGGCAATGGGTTGAAAGGCGTGTATGTGTGGCAATGCAAGGCCTAGGCCTGTGTGTCGCAGTCAAAATTAAGCCATGTGGGCCCTTGAAATGGCGGCTGCCTGACCTGTGAAGTGGGACAATGGGATGTGAGGTCACTGCGCTGGCGGGGCACACCGTGGCGGTAGGCGGTCGAAGACCGCGGCGCAAAGCCGCATTGGTTAACATTGAAGCCTATGGGTTTCAGGAGCCAATAACGAAGTGCGCCGGCGGTCACGGTACACACCGCCGCGGTACGCACCGCCGCGGACGTGACTGCCATTTTCTATCTGCTTAATCACTCGAGACCTGATCATCCACAGGAGAGGACCTATACTGCAAGTGCTGCTGTGACCTCGGTCTGGAAGATACAATGGCTGCTGTGACTGGGGAAAGGGCCCCTGCCTTCACGTCTGAAGAATTGGACAGGCTCGTGGATGGGGTCCTCCCCCAGTATGCGCTACTCTACGGTCCTCCAGACCAACAAGTGAGTACCCCGGGTGCTAATGGAATGGGCTATGCCTGTGTGGATTGGGGTGGATGTAAGTTGGTGGGGTGGGGTGGGGGGCGAATGAGGAGTACAACGCCCGACAGATGAGAGCATGTGCCATATGGCAAAGTGGGTGGGGGGGGCCAATTACATCTAACATGCAGGCCATTGATGATTTCCTCCTTTCCACCCTGTACATGTCTAATAGGTCAGCGCCCATCAGAAGATCGATATTTGGCGTGCCATCGCCAAGGAAGTCCGGACCTTGGGGGTCCACAACAGACGGGGCACCCACTGCCGCAAGAGGTGGGAGGACATCCGCCGCGGAACAAGGAAGACTGCAGAAACACTGCTGGGGATGGCCTCCCAACCTAGGAGGGGTGCCAGTCGCACCATGACCCCCCTGATGTCCCGGATCCTGGCGGTGGCCTACCCTGAATTGGATGGGCGCTTTAAGACATCACAGCAGACACAAGGGGGTGAGTATCAGCACATTCTCCTATCTTTCTGCGCAGTGGAGGCATCTGGGTGGGGGAGGAGGGCTGTGGGTGACATTAGGCCAGGGCGCTTTCTGTAGTGTAGTCCTCTCCCTTAGGCATGGCCCTGTGCCCCCGGCCCCCACCTCTGTAGGGTGACAAGTACAGCCATTGAAGGTCCAGCATCTCCCATGTGCGCGTTTGACGTCTCTTGGCCTGTTGTCTTAGTCAGTAGTACTGAGTAGTGTACCCCGAATGCGCGGCTTAGTGCATTAGGCACCTGTGTCTGTCCTCTCCGCCAACTGTGTTGACATTGCATGCACTCAACCTGGTCTTCTTTTTTCTCCCCCCACCCTTTCTCTTCATCTTCTTGTGCATGTGTGCATTAGCATCATCAGGCGGAGGAGATATGGCATCGGAGCACGAGGGAGCTGCAGGACACAAGGCCCCGGTGGGCCCAGGAACAGACACCAAGGGCACCAGTGATCCGGAGGGCGAGGGGAGCACCACGACGGGGACCGCTGGTGAGAGCAGCGAAAGCGACACGTCCTCGGATGGGAGCTCCCTAGGGGTGGCGGCAACATCCGTGCCCCCCGCCTCTACAGGTACAGCCGCCACCCAGCGCACCAGCCCGCCCTCCCAGCAGCCCCTCAGTCTTCGCTCCGTGCCGCTTCGCCCAGGAAGGCGCGCGTCTCCTTCGCCCCAGGCACCTCAGCCCCTGCCCCTGTTGCCCCTGCTGCCCTCAGTGCGGAGCTCATTGACCTGGTAAGGACGCTCATTGTTGGGCAGACGACCCTTCTGAATGCCATCCAGGGTGTGCAAAGGGAGGTGCAACAGAGCAATGCGTACCTGGAGGGCATTCATTCGGGTCAGGCTGCCCATCAACGAGCGTTCACTGCTCTGGCCTCAGCACTGACGGCAGCCATTGTCCCTGTTTCCAGCCTCCCTCTTCTGACTGCCTCCAGCCTGTCTCTGTCTCCTGTTCCTCAGCCTATCCCATCCACACCATCAGACCAGCCTGCACACACCTCAACACCCAAGAGCAGCTCATCCAAACACAAGCACCACAGATCCCGCAAACACTCACCCGAGCAACACCCAGATGCAGACATGCCTACAGCCACTGCCACCCCTGTGTCCCCCTCCTCCTCGTCTCCCTCCTCCCTCCCTGTGACGTCTACACTCACACCTGCATGCACCCCCACATCAGCCAGTGCTTCCATCACCACCTCACCCTCCAGTACAGTCCACACTCGTGCAGTCACCACCCCCACTGCCATGTACACGTCCCCTGTGTCCTCTCCCACTGTGTCTGTCACCCCCTCTTCCAAGACACACAAACGCAGGCAGCCACCCACCCAACAGCCATCCACCTCACGACAGCCTACAGCACCACACCTTCACCCAATGACAGCACACCTGACTCTCCTACAACCACCTCCTCTACCTCCACTTCCATCTCCACTACTCCTACCCTTTACCTTGGCCCTAAAAAACTTTTCCTGGCTAACCTTAACCTCTTTCCCCCCGATGACCTCCCCCATCCATCTTCAAAGAGTCCCAAGAGCACCGCAGCCACCACCAGCCCAGCTTCGGGTGTCACTGTTGTGCCTGGGTTCTGGAGCCCACCCTTTGCCAGCAGTGACACATCGAGCTGCAGCAAGGACACGTCCAGCCCCCCCCCCGGCAAGAGGACCCGCAAAACCAAGGACCGCCGTGCGAGGACCGACAGGGCTGCCCCCAAGGAGCAATGTGCGGCCACTTCACCACCCACACCATCTGGGGGAGGCAAGGGCCCGAGAGCCCCATCAAAGGAGCGGAAGGGCAGCAGGAGCGCAGAGAAGGTGGACCCCACATGCCACATCCCAGCTGCGAAGGAGGACACTAAGGAGGCCAGGAGTCCGTCCCCGAAGGGTCCAGATACGTCACGGTCCGAGGGCGACTGAACAGGGAGTCCAGGCCAGGTCTGGCTCCCTTGACCTGCTGGATAGGCACCGCTGAACAGGGCCCGCGGTGCAGAAGAGTACCGCTGAACAGGGCCCCGCCGTGGAGATAGGCACCGCTGAACAGGGCCCGCGGTGCAGAAGAGTACCGCTGAACAGGGCCCCGCCGTGGAGATAGGCACCGCTGAACAGGGCCCGCGGTGCAGAAGAGTACCGCTGAACAGGGCCCCGCCGTGGAGATAGGCACCGCTGAACAGGGCCCGCGGTGCAGAAGAGCACCGCTGAACAGGGCCCCGCCGTGGAGATAGGCACCGCTGAACAGGGCCCGCGGTGCAGAAGAGCACCGCTGAACAGGGCCCCGCCGTGGAGATAGGCACCGCTGAACAGGGCCCCGCCGTGGAGATAGGCACCGCTGAACAGGGCCCGCGGTGCAGAAGAGTGCCGCTGAACAGGGCCCCGCCGTGGAGATAGGCACCGCTGAACAGGGCCCGCGGTGCAGAAGAGTACCGCTGAACAGGGCCCCGCCGTGGAGATAGGCACCGCTGAACAGGGCCCGCGGTGCAGAAGAGCACCGCTGAACAGGGCCCCGCCGTCTCAAGCACCGCTCCGCTGGGCCCTTCCTCTCAAGCACCGCTCCGCTGGGCCCCGCAGTCTCAAGCACCGCTCCGCTGGGCCCTTCCTCTCAAGCACCGCTCCGCTGGGCCCTTCCTCTCAAGCACCGCTCCGCTGGGCCCCGCCGTCTCAAGCACCGCTCCGCTGGGCCCTTCCTCTCAAGCACCGCTCCGCTGGGCCCTTCCTCTCAAGCACCGCTCCGCTGGGCCCCGCCGTCTCAAGCACCGCTCCGCTGGGCCCTTCCTCTCAAGCACCGCTCCGCTGGGCCCCGCCGTCTCAAGCACCGCTGTACAGGGCCCCGCCGTCTCAAGCACCGCTCCGCTGGGCCCCGCCGTCTCAAGCACCGCTCCGCTGGGCCCTTCCTCTCAAGCACCGCTCCGCTGGGCCCTTCCTCTCAAGCACCGCTCCGCTGGGCCCCGCCGTCTCAAGCACCGCTCCGCTGGGCCCTTCCTCTCAAGCACCGCTCCGCTGGGCCCTTCCTCTCAAGCACCGCTCCGCTGGGCCCCGCCGTCTCAAGCACCGCTCCGCTGGGCCCTTCCTCTCAAGCACCGCTCCGCTGGGCCCCGCCGTCTCAAGCACCGCTGTACAGGGCCCCGCCGTCTCAAGCACCGCTCCGCTGGGCCCTTCCTCTCAAGCACCGCTCCGCTGGGCCCTTCCTCTCAAGCACCGCTCCGCTGGGCCCCGCCGTCTCAAGCACCGCTCCGCTGGGCCCTTCCTCTCAAGCACCGCTCCGCTGGGCCCCGCCGTCTCAAGCACCGCTGTACAGGGCCCCGCTGTCTCAAGCACCGCTCCGCTGGGCCCTTCCTCTCAAGCACCGCTCCGCTGGGCCCCGCCGTCTCAAGCACCGCTCCGCTGGGCCCTTCCTCTCAAGCCCCGCTCCGCTGGGCCCCGCCGTCTCAAGCACCGCTCCGCTGGGCCCCGCCGTCTCAAGCACCGTTGATGGTTCATTGTGCCCACCATGCCTCCTCCTTGACCAGTGGAGACTGTCATCCACATGATGGACTGTGGCTTTGCACTCCCCAGGATGGTCCAGTGGGCAATCCACCCACTGCAGAGACTTGAGAGACTGTGGCTTTGCACTCCCCAGGATGGCACAGTGGGCAGCCCACCCACTGTAGAGACATTGAGAGACTGTGGCTTTGCACTCCCCAGGTTGGTCCAGTGGGCAGCCCACCCACTGTAGAGACATTGAGAGACTGTGGCTTTGCACTCCCCAGGTTGGTCCAGTGGGCAGCCCACCCACTGTAGAGACATTGAGAGACTGTGGCTTTGCACTCCCCAGGTTGGTCCAGTGGGCAGCCCACCCACTGTAGAGACATTGAGAGACTGTGGCTTTGCACTCCCCAGGTTGGTCCAGTGGGCAGCCCACCCACTGTAGAGACATTGAGAGACTGTGGCTTTGCACTCCCCAGGATTGAACAGTGGGCATGGTGGCTCCTCGTGGATCTGGCGTCGTGGACTCATGTGGCTGTGGTGCCCCCCCTTCCCTTCCCCCTGAGGTGCCTGTAGTTTTTACATCTGAAGCCCCTGCAGTGTTCTCTCCAAAGGACTCAGGTCTCCTGTGTGGGCTTTGCCCTTGTTTCTCAAGACTTTGGCCCACGGACATGCTGAATTCGTAGGATGTGCAGGACTTGGTACTTCAGTTATACACTGATGTGTATGTCATTTGTTTTGTTGTGGATATCTTTCATGGTTGTACGATAATTTTCAGGAGCTTTTTGGTACATAAATATTTATTCCAAATATGATTATGTCCTAGCATTTTTCAGGGGTGTTTGGGTGGTGTCACTGTGACTTGGTGCTCTGCATTGGTGAGTACATGATTGGGGGGGGGGTCGCATATGTGTGTGCCCGTAACCTTTCGTCCTCCCCCTCCCGTGTGTCGTAGGTGCAGTACTCACCGTTGTCGTCTGCGCCGGACTTCGTACTCGTGGTAGATGAGAAGGTAGACGAGAGCAGGTATGATGTTCAATTCGGGTTCCATGCTGTCCTCCGTCTTCGTGGAGTGCGTAGAGGTGAGCGTTTTCCCGTTCGTAGTCTGTTTCCGCCGTGTTTTTATCGGCGGTGCTCCCGTCCCGGAAAAGGTGGCGGATTGGTGAGTTATGATAGTGTGGGCGGTACATTGTCTGCCGCCTGCCTGTTGGCGGTGACCGCCGCGCTGTTTGTCTGTACCGCCGCGGCGGTCGTAGTGTTAAGTTGGCGGGCTGTGTTGGCGGTTCCCGCCAGGGTCAGAATTCCATTTTTTGGACCGCCAGCCTGTTGGCGGGTTGGCCGCCACTTTAACACCGACCGCCAGGGTTAGAATCACCCCCAGTACAGTCCACACTCGTGCAGTCACCACCCCCACTGCCATGTACACGTCCCCTGTGTCCTCTCCCACTGTGTCTGTCACCCCCTCTTCCAAGACACACAAACGCAGGCAGCCACCCACCCAACAGCCATCCACCTCACGACAGCCTACAGCACCACACCTTCACCCAATGACAGCACACCTGACTCTCCTACAACCACCTCCTCTACCTCCACTTCCATCTCCACTACTCCTACCCTTTACCTTGGCCCTAAAAAACTTTTCCTGGCTAACCTTAACCTCTTTCCCCCCGATGACCTCCCCCATCCATCTTCAAAGAGTCCCAAGAGCACCGCAGCCACCACCAGCCCAGCTTCGGGTGTCACTGTTGTGCCTGGGTTCTGGAGCCCACCCTTTGCCAGCAGTGACACATCGAGCTGCAGCAAGGACACGTCCAGCCCCCCCCCCCGGCAAGAGGACCCGCAAAACCAAGGACCGCCGTGCGAGGACCGACAGGGCTGCCCCCAAGGAGCAATGTGCGGCCACTTCACCACCCACACCATCTGGGGGAGGCAAGGGCCCGAGAGCCCCATCAAAGGAGCGGAAGGGCAGCAGGAGCGCAGAGAAGGTGGACCCCACATGCCACATCCCAGCTGCGAAGGAGGACACTAAGGAGGCCAGGAGTCCGTCCCCGAAGGGTCCAGATACGTCACGGTCCGAGGGCGACTGAACAGGGAGTCCAGGCCAGGTCTGGCTCCCTTGACCTGCTGGATAGGCACCGCTGAACAGGGCCCGCGGTGCAGAAGAGTACCGCTGAACAGGGCCCCGCCGTGGAGATAGGCACCGCTGAACAGGGCCCGCGGTGCAGAAGAGTACCGCTGAACAGGGCCCCGCCGTGGAGATAGGCACCGCTGAACAGGGCCCGCGGTGCAGAAGAGTACCGCTGAACAGGGCCCCGCCGTGGAGATAGGCACCGCTGAACAGGGCCCGCGGTGCAGAAGAGCACCGCTGAACAGGGCCCCGCCGTGGAGATAGGCACCGCTGAACAGGGCCCGCGGTGCAGAAGAGCACCGCTGAACAGGGCCCCGCCGTGGAGATAGGCACCGCTGAACAGGGCCCCGCCGTGGAGATAGGCACCGCTGAACAGGGCCCGCGGTGCAGAAGAGTGCCGCTGAACAGGGCCCCGCCGTGGAGATAGGCACCGCTGAACAGGGCCCGCGGTGCAGAAGAGTACCGCTGAACAGGGCCCCGCCGTGGAGATAGGCACCGCTGAACAGGGCCCGCGGTGCAGAAGAGCACCGCTGAACAGGGCCCCGCCGTCTCAAGCACCGCTCCGCTGGGCCCTTCCTCTCAAGCACCGCTCCGCTGGGCCCCGCCGTCTCAAGCACCGCTCCGCTGGGCCCTTCCTCTCAAGCACCGCTCCGCTGGGCCCTTCCTCTCAAGCACCGCTCCGCTGGGCCCCGCCGTCTCAAGCACCGCTCCGCTGGGCCCTTCCTCTCAAGCACCGCTCCGCTGGGCCCTTCCTCTCAAGCACCGCTCCGCTGGGCCCCGCCGTCTCAAGCACCGCTCCGCTGGGCCCTTCCTCTCAAGCACCGCTCCGCTGGGCCCCGCCGTCTCAAGCACCGCTGTACAGGGCCCGCCGTCTCAAGCACCGCTCCGCTGGGCCCCGCCGTCTCAAGCACCGCTCCGCTGGGCCCTTCCTCTCAAGCACCGCTCCGCTGGGCCCTTCCTCTCAAGCACCGCTCCGCTGGGCCCCGCCGTCTCAAGCACCGCTCCGCTGGGCCCTTCCTCTCAAGCACCGCTCCGCTGGGCCCTTCCTCTCAAGCACCGCTCCGCTGGGCCCCGCCGTCTCAAGCACCGCTCCGCTGGGCCCTTCCTCTCAAGCACCGCTCCGCTGGGCCCCGCCGTCTCAAGCACCGCTGTACAGGGCCCCGCCGTCTCAAGCACCGCTCCGCTGGGCCCTTCCTCTCAAGCACCGCTCCGCTGGGCCCTTCCTCTCAAGCACCGCTCCGCTGGGCCCCGCCGTCTCAAGCACCGCTCCGCTGGGCCCTTCCTCTCAAGCACCGCTCCGCTGGGCCCCGCCGTCTCAAGCACCGCTGTACAGGGCCCCGCTGTCTCAAGCACCGCTCCGCTGGGCCCTTCCTCTCAAGCACCGCTCCGCTGGGCCCCGCCGTCTCAAGCACCGCTCCGCTGGGCCCTTCCTCTCAAGCCCCGCTCCGCTGGGCCCCGCCGTCTCAAGCACCGCTCCGCTGGGCCCCGCCGTCTCAAGCACCGTTGATGGTTCATTGTGCCCACCATGCCTCCTCCTTGACCAGTGGAGACTGTCATCCACATGATGGACTGTGGCTTTGCACTCCCCAGGATGGTCCAGTGGGCAATCCACCCACTGCAGAGACTTGAGAGACTGTGGCTTTGCACTCCCCAGGATGGCACAGTGGGCAGCCCACCCACTGTAGAGACATTGAGAGACTGTGGCTTTGCACTCCCCAGGTTGGTCCAGTGGGCAGCCCACCCACTGTAGAGACATTGAGAGACTGTGGCTTTGCACTCCCCAGGTTGGTCCAGTGGGCAGCCCACCCACTGTAGAGACATTGAGAGACTGTGGCTTTGCACTCCCCAGGTTGGTCCAGTGGGCAGCCCACCCACTGTAGAGACATTGAGAGACTGTGGCTTTGCACTCCCCAGGTTGGTCCAGTGGGCAGCCCACCCACTGTAGAGACATTGAGAGACTGTGGCTTTGCACTCCCCAGGATTGAACAGTGGGCATGGTGGCTCCTCGTGGATCTGGCGTCGTGGACTCATGTGGCTGTGGTGCCCCCCCTTCCCTTCCCCCTGAGGTGCCTGTAGTTTTTACATCTGAAGCCCCTGCAGTGTTCTCTCCAAAGGACTCAGGTCTCCTGTGTGGGCTTTGCCCTTGTTTCTCAAGACTTTGGCCCACGGACATGCTGAATTCGTAGGATGTGCAGGACTTGGTACTTCAGTTATACACTGATGTGTATGTCATTTGTTTTGTTGTGGATATCTTTCATGGTTGTACGATAATTTTCAGGAGCTTTTTGGTACATAAATATTTATTCCAAATATGATTATGTCCTAGCATTTTTCAGGGGTGTTTGGGTGGTGTCACTGTGACTTGGTGCTCTGCATTGGTGAGTACATGATTGGGGGGGGGGTCGCATATGTGTGTGCCCGTAACCTTTCGTCCTCCCCCTCCCGTGTGTCGTAGGTGCAGTACTCACCGTTGTCGTCTGCGCCGGACTTCGTACTCGTGGTAGATGAGAAGGTAGACGAGAGCAGGTATGATGTTCAATTCGGGTTCCATGCTGTCCTCCGTCTTCGTGGAGTGCGTAGAGGTGAGCGTTTTCCCGTTCGTAGTCTGTTTCCGCCGTGTTTTTATCGGCGGTGCTCCCGTCCCGGAAAAGGTGGCGGATTGGTGAGTTATGATAGTGTGGGCGGTACATTGTCTGCCGCCTGCCTGTTGGCGGTGACCGCCGCGCTGTTTGTCTGTACCGCCGCGGCGGTCGTAGTGTTAAGTTGGCGGGCTGTGTTGGCGGTTCCCGCCAGGGTCAGAATTCCATTTTTTGGACCGCCAGCCTGTTGGCGGGTTGGCCGCCACTTTAACACCGACCGCCAGGGTTAGAATCACCCCCATAGTCAGTGCAAAATGGTATGTCGGATTGCTCCAAATAATCAATAGGGCAAACGTCAAATGGGCTAATGGGATGATTGAATGTCTAACAGTGATTCATACCCTACCTCCTTCCATTAGCCTGCTGCTGCAGGTTTAGCACAACAGAATAAATGAAAGCCATGGATAAATTAGCAAATCTGGAAGGGCAAACCGTAGTGTGCTGGGGGCCTAAGTCCACCTCTACCGCCCCCCAAATATACAAGAATTATGTACATGTGAAGTAAAGACATGCATAAGGCGCATGTGTGGCCTACATGTCAAAAGTCAAACACAAATCAGATACACAAAAACATTATTAGGACATGGTTAGCCCCATAAAAAGTGTAAGTGACTATTGCACTCCCTGTTTGGACTATAGATAAATGCATTACCGTGATAAATGTGGACAGATTTTTGAGAAGGAATACATCCTGGTATCCCATTCATCATTTCAAAATAGCCATCAGCAATTACCCAAAATATGTGTACAAATATGGTTAATAAAAATTTTGAGCAATCATAAATATTACAGTGTGAATGCCTTCTATACATCCAATAAGGGACATCTGTCATAGCTAACCACAAATGTGTATCACATAGCACCGTTTGGTCATGACAAAGTTCCTTTCACAACTTGAAAAAATGAAGACATTTTTGTCAAAATGCGTCATATTTCCACGCATACAGCATGGGCGTCATAATTTTTTGACGTACAGGAGTGCACAGAATGCAGAGTCAAAAAATATTATATGAAAAATAATAAATTAATAAGCTACATTACATGGCCACCATATTGTCTATGAAGCGTCATATTTCCACGCATACAGCATGGGCGTCATAATGTTTTGACGTACAGGAGTGCACAGTATGCAGAGTCAAAAAATATTATATGAAAAATAATAAATTAATAAGCTACATTACATGTCCACCATATTGTCTATGAAGCATCATATTTCCACGCATACAGCATGGGCGTCATAATTTTTTGACGTACAGGAGTGCACAGAATGCAGAGTCAAAAAATATTCTATGAAAAATAATAAATTATTAAGCTACATTACATGTCCACCATATTGTCTATGAAGCATCATATTTCCACGCATACAGCATGGGCGTCATAATTTTTTGACGTACAGGAGTGCACAGAATGCAGAGTCAAATATTTGGTTCTAATATTTGCCAGCAAATTACAATTCTACTCTAGAACTGTAAACTCAGCCTCACACAAATGTAAGGGAACAATGAAGAAATTAGTTTTGACTCTGCATTATGTGCAATGTTATGCGTCAAAAAATATGACGCACAATCTGTATGCGTGAAAATATGACGCATAACAGAAAAATAAGAACGGTGGCCATTTTATGCAGGAAGTGATGTAATAGGATATCCTGTTTACATAATCTGTACTGTGAGTTTACTTTCACTTTCACTTTGCAGTCTCAGATTCTTCTAGACTGTGTGGCTGTGTGAAAAGTGTTGTCCTGTGTTTTACTGCTTTTGTGTCCTGTGTACCTTGTATATTGTGCTTTTGTGATCATAGTCTTGTTGTCTAATATTGTCTTAGTCTGTTTTGTATACTTTTGTCAATTCCAGTGTTTGTTTGTTTTGTCTGTGGGAGTCTGTTCTGGGTAGTTTAAATTTGGGGTTAGTTGGGCTATTTTTCTTAAGTTTTCTTTTTCCTTCACTACTCTACCTTTCCCCATTTCCCACTTTTACTTTTTTGTCTAATTTTTCACCTTTCGAATTGTAAATATGTCAAGTAGGCCTCGGCTTGCCAGGATGGGTGAGGAGGAATTGGGGGGATTAATTTGGCTTGTTTGCCATTTCCTCCCACTCATGCTGGAGGCTGGGGGCCGTGTGATACAGGGGTAGCACACGGAGGCACGTAAAGTCCGGTGGGGGAAGGTGAGGCATCACCTGGTCCGGGTCTACGGTAGCATTCGGAATGAGCATCAACTCAAGCACCGCTGGGCTGATCTGATATCCAGGGAGCAGGATCTGCTGGACCACCTGGGAATCAGGATTGGTGGCCATGTTGGTGAGTACAAATCAATTACATGTGAACAATTGAAAGCTCTGTGGGGACATGTGATGATTGTTACCCAATCTGCTAGATAAGTAGCTGACTGTGTGCAATGCTAGGGAAACCTAATGTGTATTTGTTGCACAATGTGTAGGAAGACCAATGCTAGCAGTCAGATGGCTCATGTTTTCAACACATAACGGATGCCTGTAGCTGTATGTAATGTGTTGTTGCCTTTGTGTCAGACAAGCGACACGCTAATGCCTCTATTTGAACTCTACAGGTCATAATTGCCAGTGAAAAAGTGATGTTGAAACATCATACCTACATATGTAGACGCCATAGCTAGACAGAAATTTGTAAACCCATGATGATGCTATGAATGTGTGGTGCCTTCACGTCACATGAAGTTAGCTATGTTGTCCACACATATGTCACATGTGTGTCTGGTTGGTGTGTGTTGAAAATGTCCACATAGCCTGTTTGAGTTTGAGGGGTCATGCAGTCCTCAAGTAACCAGCTTTTGGATGTCTCTCTGGGATGCACATGATGAGATGAATGCAACCCAATATTGTTGGGGCATACTAATGGAGGTGTATCTTTGACACCACATGACTGTCCTGGCCACTGCATGAGTGTAGTAGGGTGTGTAACTGTAGCAGGAGACTCATCCAATGTAAATGTTGATTAAAAATTCATCCATGCAATATGAGCATGTGTGAAAGTGTATCATTACGCATGTCATATTCACACAGTGTCATAGTAACTGCAATTATTTGTCAGTGCACGGAGTATATTCTTCCTTTCATGCTTTACAGGTGGACCTGCACCGTACACCGTGGGAGAGGTGGTACATTTTGAGGACCCCGATACCTACAGTGAGTGTGGCCTGCGTGCTATTTTTATTGTTTGCTAGTGATGCATGATGGACTACTGTGTGTTCAACAGAATTCAAGATTTGATGCGCTGCCCGTTCATTGGCATTGTTGCTTTAGTGGGATTTCAAATATTAATTCTGTTTCTGTAGACCAATACTTAGCCATCTCTCAGATTTAGGGGCTGTAGGTCATTCCAGTTGGCCCGCTATGGGGAGTGGGATGAGTCATGTGGAATACACTGGTTAATGTAAGAGTTGCTCTGGGACTTGGCTTGGACTGAGTCTGCATATCAGACTGACATTCTCCCAGATAGCTTCGGCAAAAGGCTTGTATTAAATATGCAGCTTCCTAGTTGAGGATGGACTGTGTACATAGTAGGTTGGATCTTCCGGGGGCATGTACTTCCACAAGTTGAACTAGAAGTGTGTGTGACTAGAGTGCAATGGCCTAGGTGTTCAGTCGACTCATGATCATGGGTGTTCTTGCTCCTCTGTGTGTGTGGTAAAACATGCCTCACTGGTAGTATGTGATGTTGGCCTGAGTCAGTGCATTTTGACATGTGTGGACCTTGGATAGGACAATGTTTGGCTGACTCCAAAGTGTTGCTAGCCCTTCATTGGTGTTGTGTGTGGAGCCAAATACTTGTTGACCTTTCTATACGCTCCTGGGTGTGCATTGAATCTGGGATTGTTGGTTGTTCTTCCCACCCCACCCTCAAAGACTGCCATGTGATTGGGAATAGGGTACCTAGGACTGTAGCAACCAGTATGTTACACATACTTGTGACCTTTTGCAACTTTGTTTAGAACCTAGTGTACACATTCGGTTATGGCCCATGGGTTCAATATTTGCAAACAACAATTTACAAATGGCATTGAGTGAGGGTTGTGATAGTTATCACATAGAGTGACATATGTAGTGAAGTCAGTATGCGGAAGAGGTTCAGCCATAATGTCAGCTGCATTAGGCATTATTTGGATGAGAAGTTTAGGCTGATGTCACCCATCATGTAGAGACATGGATATGCTAGGTGTGAGATGGCCTTATGTATGCAGGCTTCACATGTACTTCCTCTGAGACTTTCAATTAACTATGTTGTGACAATTGCTGTAACAAATACAGTACAAGTAATGAGCAAATGACCCATTGTGCTATTCCACCCAATGCATTTCCCATGGTAAATATTTGCCATATCTCTTCACAGCTGCAAACATGAGTGCCGCAGATAGACACCAGATTGAGAGGCGTGCCATGCGATACCGGCACATCCTGCAGGTGCAGTCGGGGTACAGGAGGATGGCCCGCAATACCAAGCAGATCGGGCCTCCGGGGCATGGTGGGCCTCACCACAGGGTGGCCCTACATTGCCCACAACAGCCACCACCACCACATCCACCAGGTCTCCCCAAGTGGCCCCAGCAACGGCGGGGACAGTTGACCCTGCCTCGTCATCAAGACCTGGACCCAGCCATTTTCAACACTCAGGACAGTCCAGTGGGCATTCAACTACTGGCACAAGGTCCACCTCGGCCAGCACACAGACTGCAGCAGCCCCTCCTGTGGACCCAGCCGCATTCCTGGCATTAAGCCGTAAATTGGACAAAGTTTTTACAAAGGTGGACAAGCTAAGCCAGGATGTGGCATATATCAAGAAAAGGGTTCGGTCCATCAGGCGGACCCTACGGAGGGCCAACCTCTAGGACTCTTGCCATGTTTTACTTTTACCCCTCCCCTCTCTCCTCTTTCCTATTTATTTTACTGATAGTTGGGTTTTGGGGATTAGTATTAGGTTAGTCCAGGTTGTTAGCTTAGTTAGTGTTATGGAAGAGGGTGGGGGGTCCTTATTCTTTCTATTTTTCTTTTTTGTGTGGGTGGGTGGGTGGTGGTGAATGTTGGGATTCCTGTTTGTTTAAAAAAAAAAAAAAAGTTAGTATGTGTTGTCCTGCATGTGTCCTGTCTCATAATGGTGGGTGGGGGGTTGATGTTTAGATCGTTTCGTTATATGTGTAGAGTAAGTTTAGCTTAGGTTAGTTAGGGACAGTTGTGGGTTAGTAGGAGTCAGGTTAGATTAGTGTAGCTATTACTTTTCCCTTAGTTGCCTCTTGTGTGAATAAATAGTAATAAATATATAGTTAACCCTTTGCATGATGCGTTAGGTGCTACTTTATCATGGCCTTGACATCAGTGTAGGTGAATGTTTTTCTATGACATTAGTGTCCTATGCTACCCACCACAGAAAATTTAGGTTTAACATGCCAGCTACCCGTGTGCTAACTTGGTGAGTATCCACCATTTGGGAGACCCACCATTGGTAGTTTGCATCAATCACCAAGGTTTTATGTTGATGAGTAGGTATTCTACATCACAAAGTGTGCTTCCAGACTTGTTATTGTGGGTAATTTAATAGGTCGGACTGCAGTGTGATGTTCAGGGAGATCTTTGTAGATGAGGTGTTGTTAACACTCTTGTCTTGTTGCCTTCATTGCTGACCTAGATCATGTGTGTAATAATTCAGCATGACTTTCCTTCATGGAAGTATACTCAGAAAGGGTGATTGATGCAGTATTTAAGTTTTTTCTTTGCTTAGATTTTGCTGCATAATTTCATGTTTTAGTATTGCATGGTGCCTACATTTCTCAGCCACCATTAGTTGACTAGAATTGCTATAGATGGAGCATTATTCTGTCCAACACAGCATGATTGTGTGTGGTTTGTCCCTTCATCAGTTATTCTCCTCAGGATGGTAAGGCTATGATGCAATCCTGGCCACTGCACAGATGTATCAGACTACATGATGTCAGGACAGTTGTATTGACAACCTACATGGTTGCCACACAGGCACTTTAGAGTTATGTACTGCACAGTTGATGTGTGAAATAACACAGAGACATATTAGGTGTTCAAGTGCTATTTATTGATAGGTGCTGTAGTGCAAAATGTCCATTGTCCATGTTTGCTGACTCCGTTCTGGTGCATTCTTACATGGTGATCCTACAGAAGGGGTGTGGATGATGCTCCTGACATGCTGGCGTGATGTCACAGACAGTGCAGAGGGACAGGAATTGGCAAATAGTAGGAGAGAGACATTCACTGGCAATGGTGACAAGTCATACAGTGGACTGCAGAACAGTCATTGAGTGTAGTTGTAGTGAGACTGGCATTTGACAAAACGTAGGTCCTTGGTCAAAGTAGGACATGGTGCAGGGACTAGTGCTTCCGGGTACTCTTCCGTGAGAATGTGATCTGTTCCATGTCTTCTTCTTCTGATGTGTGTGGTGCCTGGTTTGTCCTTGTTGTTGTTGGTTGTGAAGGGGCAACACACACCTCAGTGTTAGAAGACGTGGAGGCAGACATCCCGGGGGCTGCTCCCTGTGAAGTTCTTAAGGGCAGTACTGCTGCAAGGAGGGCCTGCTGGTTTTTGAGAATAGCAGCCACATCACGATGGTAGGCAGCCAGGTCGGCCCTGAGGGGTTCAATGTTGCATTCGTGCACACGTTGACTGGATTGCAGTTGTAGGTGTTGTGTCAACTGGATTACAGCTGTGCTGATTTCCTTGTGTGTTTTCGCAAGTTCCTGCAAGAGAGATGTTAGGGCTTGCATAGCAGCTGCCTGATCTGCAAATGACGTCATGCACGAACGCACCCCCTCAAGGCTGGCTGCCATGTTTTGCATCCCCACCCGCTCCTCCTTGGCCAGCTCCCGCTGTACTCCAACTACAGTCAGTTCTTTCAAAGCTGGTGCCAGTGTCGTCAGAGTCCTCAGCTGTGTTGGAGCTGGCAGGTCTTACAATTGGGGTGGTGGGTGGTTCTTCTGTGATGGCTGCTTGTTCTGTGCTCCTCCTTGTGACTGAAGGTGGGGTCTGGAGGGTTTCAAGGACCTTTTGGATGGTCTCCTGGGAAATATTTATGGGCTCGTCATCCATGTCATCAGGGAAATCAGGGACAGGCATGTCAGCAGGAGATCCATGTTCCTCTGCAATGAAACAGGGTACAATTAGTGTGTCTGTGTTGTGACAATTTTGCCATAACATGCAAGCCTTTTGATGACTTAACTTTGTGCTCTGGTTTGGTATTGGTATCTGCTGTCCTTCATATGGGCATTGTTATAGGCCTATGGCCCACCTGTGTGTCACATGTATGATATTGAGTTATCAGACTTGTCTGCCTAATCGCCTCTAGGTGTTGCTTTGTACCAATTTGGGAATAGCCATCTTTTTGTCCTACTCGTACCTCCGTGTATATCTATTCTTATGGAGAGACACTTTGTCACGTGGGCTCTCATTATCTTTAATGAGACTACTGGATTTCTAGGCAGCAGGATAGCTAATGGTGTGGGGGACTGAGTCTGACCCACTTGTAAATAACTCTGTCACCCTAATTGTTTCTTTTTGCTCTGGCTAACTAGCAGTGCCTCATGTCTTCCACGCCAAAGAAATGATTAGTCAGCCGAGCGCATGACATCTTTGGAACTTCTCAGGGAAGTCGTGGTCACTCAGATCCAAACCAATTCTCTCTTTTCCAGTATGATCTCATATACAAATGTCAAAGACAGTATTTGTTTTATATGATGATTTCATAAAACAACTGACTTTTAGATAATTAGGTGTGAGCCGCAATAAGCCAAACAATACAACATGGTAGAATTGAAATAGTCACCAGGAGAGTAAAACATTCGAACAAAGCTATCATGGTGCCTAACAGTTTCTACTCTCCCTCTGCTTGTTCTATTTAGAGCACAGCATGTTAAGCTTCTAGCTTGCCTGTCTGAATGACTGGGGAGACATCAGCCCTCATACCTGAGCAATGGCCTGTGATCTGGTTCAGCATCTGCAGCAAGGCAGGCAGCGTCTAGTTGTGGTTCTCTGTTCGGAAACTCCCTCTTGCGTGTATTGGGACAAGGAAGTGATTTTATAACTAACATGTCATTGTGATCACAAAATGTCCCTACGCAGGAATGCCAAATCTAAACTCCTACCACGTCTATCGGCAATGTACCAGACTGTATCCTTGACTGGAGCACAGAGTGAATATGTTATGGAGAACTCCAGTGCTGAAGTAGGCAAAACAGTGGGAAATGAATATAAAAACAACACCGTAGAACTGGCTATTTGCAAAATAACTGATACGAAGCCTAATAAAAAGCATTTAGTGCAAAGTGCACAGAGGCTCTAAACTGTTAGCAAATGAATAAAACACATTCAGGGCAAAGTGCACAAAGGCCTAAAGCCTGAAGCTAATGCGCAAAGTATACGTAAAACTTACCACACTACACTTTCACTGGCTGTGGGTGTTGTGATTGCCCTGGCAGCACACTTGCCTCTCAGGACCTGCCCCAATCACTTTTTATTCACATTGACCTAAATGTAATTGTTATGTGGCATATCCTATGCATGCCAATGTTAGGATGTGATATGGATGTAAACATTGTTGATGTTTCTAGATGATGTTGGGTAATGTGTGTTTAATTGGATTGCCCTGTTTATCGTATCAAAGTCCTATTTGGTTCTCAGACTGTGCAGGTGTGTTTCAAGGACCAGTTGCATGTGTCCCCTCCTCAATGTTGTTGTCTGAGCAGTATGACATTAGTGATGTTGCCTTGTTAGCCAGGCACGTGAGGGACCCTGACGTATGCAGCATGTGTGTGTCCTTAGTGCTGTGTGGCTCCTATTGCTGTTTACTTTGGCTGATGTATGTGTCAACTATGGGCATTGGCATTCGAGTATACTGGTGCCTTTATCTTATTTCTAGAAATAGTTGCAGATGTCATCCTCACCCCCTAATTTAGGTAGGTATGTTCCATGGGGAGGTTCCTGCCATTTGCTACTATAGCTGCATAGAGATCAGAGGTGTTATTGTCAACTGTTGTCGCAGTTACATTGCAGTTGTTGTTTTGGCTACTGGATTACTGATAGGGACCTAGTTGATGTAGGATACATTTTGACTGACGAGTGCCTGGATGTAAGTTTGACGTAGTGGCCTTCCCACCTGTCGCTGCTTTCCCTTGGCTCCATTGTTGTCATTACAGGATGGCCCCATGGGACTGTTGTTGGTGCTGTATTTTGTCGTGCCCCAGCTTCTGTCTGTGCTGGCCATGCCCCCCTGCCGTGCCCCTTTACCCATGCCACTTCATATATATGCTGACTTACATGCATTGTGTAGTAGGTATTCCCCCCCGGTTGCAGTAATCATTATTGTATTATAATTCCCCATGCGACTTACCCTGCATGTGCGTTGTGTCGTGGTAGTCTGCGCTGTCCTGTCCTTGAATCCCTGTGACGATCTCCTCAGGGATGACGGCTCCTCCATGTGGTCCAGGGCCTCCTGGTGTGCTGGACTCCCCCCTCCAGTCTGCAGTGCTGCCTTCCTGTTCCTGGCCATTTTTTCTTTTGTCCTACGTTTGCAGTCATGACAGCGTTTCTTACACTCTGTGACTGTTCTGCGTTCTTCAGCCACACTGTTGATCTTGTCCACAATTTTTTGCCATATGGCCTCTCACCTACTGATTGGCAACTTAGAGGTGATGAACAGTTGGTGCTGGTGTTCCGTAACCTCTTTAACCAGGATTTCCTGCTCCTCTGCACTAAAGCAACACTTTCTTTTTTTTCGATAAATGTCCTGGTTCCTGTATGGATATTCCTGGCTGGTTCCTGGTCTGCTGTCATCTTCCTGGGGTCTGTTGTGGCATCTGGGATCCATTTTGGCTCTCCTCTGCTGAAAGGGCAGTGTTTGCGGGTAAATTTGACGCTATTGCGTAAAAAAAAAAGGTGCTTTCCGGGTTGCGCTGTCGTAAATCGACCCACAGTCATTTGCGTCGCGTTAACGTTGGTTTCCTTTACGACTTGACGCCGCTCTGTGCGTCACAAAATAATGACTCCCACCTGTTGGTTGCGCCACCGTGCGTCAAAGTATAAATTTGAGACCCGCACTGCGCATCGAAATGCCGTTAGCCGGCGTTAAAATTTTTGGCGCAGCTTTGCGTCAAAAAGTATAAATATGGCCCTAAGAGACAGTGGGTAGGTTGACTCATCAATACAGGACAGGAATTGGCAAATAGTAGGAGAGAGACATTCACTGGCAATGGTGACAAGTCATACAGTGGACTGCAGAACAGTCATTGAGTGTAGTTGTAGTGAGACTGGCATTTGACAAAACGTAGGACCTTGGTCAAAGTAGGCCATGGTGCAGGGACTAGTGCTTCCGGGTACTCTTCCGTGAGAATGTGATCTGTTCCATGTCTTCTTCTTCTGATGTGTGTGGTGCCTGGTTTGTCCTTGTTGTTGGTTGTGAAGGGGCAACACACACCTCAGTGTTAGAAGACGTGGAGGCAGACATCCCGGGGGCTGCTCCCTGTGAAGTTCTTAAGGGCAGTACTGCTGCAAGGAGGGCCTGCTGGTTTTTGAGAATAGCAGCCACATCACGATGGTAGGCAGCCAGGTCGGCCCTGAGGGGTTCAATGTTGCATTCGTGCACACGTTGACTGGATTGCAGTTGTAGGTGTTGTGTCAACTGGATTACAGCTGTGCTGATTTCCTTGTGTGTTTTCGCAAGTTCCTGCAAGAGAGATGTTAGGGCTTGCATAGCAGCTGCCTGAATTGCAAATGACGTCATGCACGAACGCACCCCCTCTAGGCTGGCTGCCATGTTTTGCATCCCCACCCGCACCTCCTTGGCCAGCTCCCGCTGTACACCAACTACAGTTCTTTCAAAGCTGGTGCTAGTGTCGTCAGAGTCCTCAGCTGTGTTGAAGCTGGCAGGTCTTACAACTGGGGTGGTGGGTGGTTCTTCTGTGATGGCTGCTTGTTCTGTGCTCCTCCTTGTGACTGAAGGTGGGGTCTGAAGTGTTTCAAGGACCTTTTGGATGGTCTCCTGGGAAATATTTATGGGCTCGTCATCCATGTCATCAGGGAAATCAGGGACAGGCATATCAGCAGGAGATCCATGTTCCTCTGCAATGAAACAGGGTACAATTAGTGTGTCTGTGACAATTTTGCCATAACATGCAAGCCTTTTGATGACTTAACTTTGTGCTCTGGTTTGGTATTGGTATCTGCTGTCCTTCGTATGGGCATTGTTATAGGCCTATGGCCCACCTGTGTGTCACATGTATGATATTGAGTTATCAGACTTGTCTGCCTAATCGCCTCTAGGTGTTGCTTTGTACCAATTTGGGAATAGCCATTTTTTTGTCCTACTCGTCCCTCCGTGTATATCTATTCTTATGGAGAGACATTTTGTCACGTGGGCTCTCATTATCTTTAATGAGACTACTGGATTCCTAGGCAGCAGGATAGCTAATGGTGTGGGGGACTGAGTCTGACCCACTTGTAAATAACTCTGTCACCCTAATTATTTCTTTTTGATCTGGCTAACTAGCAGTGCCTCATGTCTCCCACGCCAAAGAAATGATTAGTCAGCCGAGCGCATGACATCTTTGGAACTTCTCAGGGAAGTCGTGGTCACTCAGATCCAAACCAAGGGGGTCATTACGACCCTGGCGGAACAAGTCCGCCAGGGCCGTGGGACGCGGTGGCACCGCCGACAGGCCGGCGGTGCCCCGCGGGGCATTCTGACCGCGGCGGCTCAGCCGCGGTCAGAGAAGGGAAACCGGCGGTCTCCCGCCGGTTTCCCGCTGCCCCAAAGGAATCCTCCAAGCCGGCGCAGCATGCTGCGCCGGCATGGGGATTCCGACTCCCCCTCCCGCCATCCAGTTCCTGGCGGTTCTCCCGCCGGGAACCGGATGGCGGGAGGGGGAGTCGCGGGGCCCCTGGGGGCCCCTGCCGTGCCCATGCCTATGGCATGGGCACGGCAGGGGCCCCCGTAAGAGGGCCCCTAAAAGTATTTCAGTGTCTGCAAAGCAGACACTGAAATACGCGACGGGTGCAACTGCACCCGTCGCACCTTCCCACTCCGCCGGCTCTATTACGAGCCGGCGTCATCGTGGGAAGGGAGTTTTCCCCTGGGCTGGCGGGCGGTCTTGTGAAGACCGCCCGCCAGCCCAGGGGAAAACTCGGAATACCCTCCGCGGTCTTACGACCGCGGAGCGGTATTTCGGAGGGGGGAAGCCTGGCGGGCGGCCTCCGCCGCCCGCCAGGCTCGGAATGAGGGCCCAATTCTCTCTTTTCCAGTATGATCTCATATACAAATGTCAAAGACAGTATTTGTTTTATATGATGATTTCATAAAACAACTGACTTTTAGATAATTAGGTGTGAGCCGCAATAAGCCAAACAATACAACATGGTAGAATTGAAATAGTCACCAGGAGAGTAAAACATTCGAACAAAGCTATCATGGTGCCTAACAGTTTCTACTCTCCCTCTGCTTGTTCTATTTAGAGCACATCATGTTAAGCTTCTAGCTTGCCTGTCTGAATGACTGGGGAGACATCAGCCCTCATACCTGAGCAATGGCCTGTGATCTGGTTCAGCATCTGCAGCAAGGCAGGCAGCGTCTATTTGTGGTTCTCTGTTCGGAAACTCCCTCTTGCGTGTATTGGGACAAGGAAGTGATTTTATAACTAACATGTCATCGTGATCACAAAATGTCCCTACGCAGGAATGCCAAATCTAAACTCCTACCACGTCTATCGGCAATGTACCAGACTGTATCCTTGACTGGAGCACAGAGTGAATATGTTATGGAGAACTCCAGTGCTGAAGTAGGCAAAACAGTGGGAAATGAATAAAAAACAACACCGTAGAACTGGCTATTTGCAAAATAACTGATACGAAGCCTAATAAAAAGCATTTAGTGCAAAGTGCACAGAGGCTCTAAGCTGTTAGCAAATGAATAAAACACATTCAGGGCAAAGTGCACAAAGGCCTAAAGCCTGAAGCTAATGCGCAAAGTATACGTAAAACTTACCACACTACACTTTCACTGGCTGTGGGTTTTGTGATTGCCCTGGCAGCACACTTGCCTCTCAGGACCTGCCCCAAACACTTTTTATTCACATTGACCTAAATGTAATTGTTATGTGGCATATCCTATGCATGCCAATGTTAGGATGTGGTGTGGATGTAAACATTGTTGATGTTTCTAGATGATGTTGGGTAATGTGTGTTTAATTGGATTGCCCTGTTTATCGTATCAAAGTCCTATTTGGTTCTCAGACTGTGCAGGTGTGTTTCAGTGACCAGTTGCATGTGTCCCCTCCTCAATGTTGTTGTCTGAGCAGTATGACATTAGTGATGTTGCCTTGTTAGCCAGGCACGTGAGGGACCCTGACGTGTGCAGCATGTGTGTGTCCTTAGTGCTGTGTGGCTCCTATTGCTGTTTACTTTGGCTGATGTATGTGTCAACTATGGGCATTGGCATTTGAGTGTACTGGTGCCTTTGTCTTATTTCTAGAAATAGTTGCAGATGTCATCCTCACCCCCTAATTTAGGCAGGTATGTTCCATGGGGAGGTTCCTGCCATTTGCTACTATAGCTGCACAGAGATCAGAGGTGTTATTGTCAACTGTTGTCGCAGTTACATTGCAGTTGTTGTTTTGGCTACTGGATTACTGATAGGGACCTAGTTGATGTAGGATACATTTTGACTGACGAGTGCCTGGATGTAAGTTTGACGTAGTGGCCTTCCCACCTGTCGCTGCTTTCCCTTGGCTCCATTGTTGTCATTACAGGATGGCCCCATGGGACTGTTGTTGGTGCTGTATTTTGTCGTGCCCCAGCTTCTGTCTGTGCTGGCCATGCCCCCCTGCCGTGCCCCTTTACCCATGCCACTTCATATATATGCTGACTTAGATGCATTGTGTAGTAGGTATTTCCCCCCCCGTTGCAGTTATCATTATTGTATTATAATTCCCCATGCGACTTACCCTGCATGTGCGTTGTGTCGTGGTAGTCTGCGCTGTCCTGTCCTTGAATCCCTGTGACGATCTCCTCAGGGATGACGGCTGCGACCATCTCCTCCATGCGGTCCAGGGCCTCCTGGTGTGCTGGACTCCCCCCTCCAGTCTGCAGTTCTGCCTTCCTGTTCCTGGCCATTTTTTCTTTTGTCCTACGTTTGCAGTCATGCCAGCGTTTCTTACACTCGGTGACTGTTCTGCGTTCTTCAGCCACACTGTTGATCTTGTCCACAACTTTTTGCCATATGGCCTCTCTCCTACTGATTGGCAACTTAGAGGTGATGAACAGTTTGTGCTGGTGTTCCGTCATCTCTTTAACCAGGATTTCCTGCTCCTCTGCACTGAAGCAACACTTTCTTTTTTTTCGATAAATGTCCTGGTTCCTGTATGGATATTCCTGGCTGGTTCCTGGTCTGCTGTCATCTTCCTGGGGTCTGTTGTGGCATCTGGGATCCATTTTGGCTCTCCTCTGCTGAAAGGGCAGTGTTCGCGGGTGAATTTGACGCTATTGCGTCAAAAAAAAGGCGCTTTCCGGGTTGCGCTGTCGTAAATCGACCCACAGTCATTTGCGTCGCGTTAACGTTGGTTTCCTTTACGACTTGACGCCGCTGTGTGCGTCACAAAATAATGACTCCCACCTGTTGGTTACTCCGCCGTACGTCAAAGTATAAATTTGACACCCGCACGGCGCATCGAAATGGCGTTAGCGGGCGTTATAATTTTTGACGCAAAGCTGCGCCGGCGCAGCTTTGCGTCAAAAAGTATAAATATGGCCCTAAGAGACAGTGGGTAGGTTGACTCATCAATAGTCCCTGGCCCGTTGGTTAATAAGTTCCAAGGGCAAACATTCCCTATTTTTCAGCACATCTTGTTTGCGCTATACTACAGTGTACTATTCTTAGTTAATTCCATCATGGCAGAATTACTCTGTCACAGGAATAGGCTCCTGAGCCAGGAGTGTGTATAGGAAAATGGGCGGTTGACTCTTTCTCAACCAAAGAAAATTGGATCTGGGACCATCTCTTCACCTCACTGGATTGGAACCAGGTTGGCTGTATTGGTTTCGGGATCCAAGGACACCTTTTCCTCCGGTGCCAGTGGACATGCTACTTTCAACTTGTAACCTTCACCCTGATCCTTTACAAGTTATTGAAGATCCTGAACCCTCCCCAGCTCTCCTTTCTGGAAGAGCATGAGTAACATACCTTATAACAGGTTTTCCTACCAAAAGGCTCAAACCATTCTTTCTGTTCTAAGAGCAGTTTCACTTCTCATCAAGAATACATTGCTGAATTGAAAGGAAACAACAGGCCGGCTAATGATAATTAGCATATTTAAGCTCCAAGCAGACAAATTGTCAGTTAATAAATGGTACTTTCCTGTGTATTTATATAAAATCCAACTACTGCAATTAATTGGAAATGTTTACATCTCCGTCGTTTGAATTATAGCAACCTAATATATAGTCTAAAATGCACATCTAGCGTGACTGAATATATCAAAGCAGACCTCTTTCTGTCAAAAAAGTTTATTTTGACAGATTCACCAGCAGGTTTAAATGCAGCACCAGTCAACCTATCCATGTAGGCCTGAACCCATATTCTGCTTATCAGCCTAGTGAATGACAATGTGTGTGCATTTGTTCACCAGTCATTAATAACGTCCATGTCACTGGAATATCTCCTGCACCATATAATAAGACCTTACTGGTATGTCAAATGGGCAAATTGGTTATTAGCCAATGTTGTCATATTTAAGAGTCAATGCACACACATTGAGACATGACCAGCAGTGCCTGCGTGTGCAGAGAAGAAGAATCAGAAAAACTAGTCAGCAGATGAACCGGTGACCAAACAAAAAATGGATTTTCAAACAGTGTTGGAAAAGTGGCATAATGTTACAAATTTCTTAGAAGCACAGGATTCATACTGAGTACTTTAGAAAAAAGGAACTGCAGGAAAGGATAACTCCTTTCCTATGTTCCACTTTTAAGTAGTATTTGGTATTACCATTAGGACATCCATGCAGTACCATTGTTTTGTGCAAGGTTGGATCCAATGTTAAGATGCACACAGCCACCTGCTGTGCTTGCTCACATAATACTGTTTTGTTATCCTCAAAACTTGTTCTTTAATCACTGTTTTTACCAAGTACAGGAAAACAACTTCAGGCCATAGTGTTGTGGGCAATTACCATCATGTTCTCTCATTACAGAGGTAAAATCCAAAAATGTCAGCAGGCTCTTTGTGGCATAGAGAACTACATGCATATAAAAGCTGGTACACTTTCATAAAACACTTGCTATGTTTTCCAAGAATGTACCCATGCAATTTCACGTGTGAATTCTACCTGCTCCCTTGCCTAACATCCCAGGTCAAAGTTTACACTTTCACCGTTTAGAACATACTACAACTTTACCAGTTTGAAAGTAGTAATTTTAAATACAGTTCAGCAGATAATTTGTGCAAATTGGTCAATTGAGGTAAAAGTTTATGAAATGTCAAGTTTAGCTTTCCTATGAAGTGCTGTGCCCACCATAATACAGAGAGACAGAGGCTATATTTGTAATAAGTCTATATAGTAGTATGCATGTGTATATACAAATAGATATATAAATGTATGCCCATAACTACATGTACATATTATATGCTTTCCCGCTCTCTTTATTAGTAGATTGCATTTTTGATGATTTGTATGCATTGTAAACATTACAAAGATTGTCTCCAACAAAATTAAGCAGTGTCCAAAGGTTGTCCAAAAACTTTCTAAATTTCCACATTCTCTGTTGCTCTATGATCTTTGCCACATTCGTTTTAAAGTAATAAAATAATTAATCATTGCATTACCATAAGTTCTGATTATAGACGGAGCATTTTCGAACCATCTATGTTTTTCTACAAAACCCTAAATCCATTCTAGACGGGACTGGAAAAAGTTGAAAAAAAATATATATTTTCATCTAAGTACATTGCTTTGAATCTCAACATCTGGCATTATTTTTCTGTTTTCCTCTCTGCGGGCGATCTAGTTGTTCCAACTACCAGAAAAGTGGCAACAGTGCAGAAAGCAGGTAACTACTACATCTCAGTGTAAATAAAGGGATGAATGTTTTATATTATACAGCGACATACAATCATATGGCATGTAATGTCTCTGATTGTCCTGAAGAATTTTACAGCTAGCCTTTTCCAGATGTCCTTTGCACAATTGTGCATCTAGTCCCCTCTATTGTTTGCTTACCGATATCCTGATGGGACCGCTCAGAAGGTATCGAGAGTAAATTAGAAATAACTACTTAACAGTATTCATATAAAATATTGTGTTTATTTTATATCTATCACCAGTTGCTACTTTGTAAGTTTTTTGATATCAAACACTACAACATTCAGACTTAGAGTATGTACTTTTTAGAAAAAAAACAAATTCTTGCTCTGCCCTTAGTGTGTTTCTTTCTCAGGCAAAGAATGAAAGTACCTGAGCAAATACTGCACAGTCTGCCAGAGACCAGAATATCATAATGGATTGCTGCAGTAGTTTTTGGTGTGGAGGGACAGCTAATTTTGATATCTCCCTGCTAGGACACAAACATGCAGGGATACTCTTGAATTTTGACACTCTACGTATATAAAAATCTTAATACGATGACTCCAAGAAAATACAACCTGTCTGATGTTAGGGATCCTCTTTGATTCTGTTTTTCCTTGTGTGAGATATGGTTGAATGCCAGCAAACTATCAACTTAGCCTCTAAGATGACCTTCAATATGAAAAGCAATAGTCCAGTTTTGTCTACAGTGCACGTCTGCTGAACCCCACCTTGGAAGAAAGGAACTTTAGGTCAACTACCATCCTATCCATTTTTTTTTGTTTTCAAGAGGTCCTTGAAATTATCTTTATATCATAAGTGTATCTATATTGTTTAGTGCAAATCAGTGTCTCTGTCCGGATGCACTCCACAGTCTGCTGTCTAAGCTCTAATGATGTTGTATCATGTTCCTCGAAGGCTTATTAATAATATGTGTTGTCACCAAATGTAGGACTTTAACTAAAAGTCACTACAGTCTTGATGTCATCGGACTTTCGTTCCTTTCCATTCATATTTCAAATGTCTTTAAACTTGAGGTATCAGTGGGCCGTATGTGGCAGTGCAAACTGCATGCAAATGACATCGGGTGCTTTTTTATTTGCAGTAGATTAGCTCATGCCATTAAAAGCCCATTATGATTCATTTTAAGTTTAATAACTACTTGTTGGACATCCAATTGCAACCTTTCCTATTACTTCTTGATAATACTGAACCCAATTTGGCCATTTCAAACTTTCAAATGTGTATGCCGTTATTCTGAGGTTTTGTGCAAAGTGCTCAGCTGGTCACTTGAGGAAAAGATCACTTGCAACTTTTGATGTCCCTCCAGCCATAGAAGAGGTCAGAAATCTCAGAAATGCAATCTACTTTTTAGTCTTGCGTGTAAGGGAAAACAAGTAGAGTCATTCAGTGGTCCTGGCAGGTCACAAATACGAGGTGCAGTCTGATTTTCTACTTGCACAGGTCTAAATAAATTCTCATTTGCAGTCAGTCAAGAGCCACCTTGTTGAAACTAAGAGACAGTGGATAGCTTGACTCATCAGTAGTCCCTGACCAGTGGGTAATAAGTTCCAAGGGCAAACATTCCTTATTTTTCAGCACATCTTGTTTGCACTATCCCACAGTGTACTATTCTTAGTTAATTCCAGCATGGCAGAATTACTGTGTCACAGGAATATGCTCCTGAGCCAGGAGTGTGTATAGGAAAATGGGCGGTTGGCTCTTTCTCAACCAAACAAAATTGGATCTGGGACCATCTCTTCACCTCACTGGATTGGAACCAGGTTGGCTATATTGGTTTCTGGATCCAAGGACACCTTTTCCTCCGGTGACAGTGGACATGTTACTTTCAACTTGTAAGCTTCACCCTGATCCTTTACAAGTTATTGAAGATCCTGAGCCCTCCCCAGCTCTCCTTTCTTTAAAAACATGAGTAACATACCTTATAACAGGTTTTTCTACCAAAATGCTCAAACCATTCTTTCTGTTCTAAGAGCAGTTTCACTTCTCATCAAGAATACAGCGCTGAATGGAAAGGAAACAACAGGCCGGCTGATGATAATTAGCGTATTTAAGCTTCAAGCAGACAAATTGTCAGTTAATAAATGGTACTTTCCTGTGTATTTATATAAAATCCAACTACTGCAATTAATTGGAAATGTTTACATCTCCGTCGTTTGAATTATAGCAACCTAAAATATAGTCTAAAACGCACATGTAGCGTGACTGAATATATCAAAGCATAGATCTTTCTGTCAAAAAAGTTTATTTTGACAGATTCACCAGCAGGTTTAAATGCAGCACCATTCAACCTACCCATGTAGGCCGGAACCCATATTCTGCTTATCAGCCTAGTGAATGACAATGTGTGTGCTTTCGTTCACCAGTCATTAATAACTTCCATGTCACTAGTATATCTCCTGCACCATATAATAAGACCTTACTCGTAAGTCAAATGGGCAAATTGGTTATTAGCCAGTTTTCTCATATTTAAGGGTCAAAGCACATACATTGAGACATGAACAGCAGTGCCTGCGTGTGCAGAGAAGAAGAATCAGAAATACTAGTCTGCAGATAAACAGGTGACAAAACAAAAAATGGATTTCCAAACAGTGTTGGAAAAGTGGCATAATGTTACAAATTTATTAGTAGCACAGGATTCATACTGAGTATTTTAGAGAAAAGGAACTGCAGGAAAGGATAACTCCTTTCCTATGTTCCACTTTTCAGTAGTATTTGGTATTGCCATTAGGACATCCATGCAATACCATTGTTTTGTGCAAGGTTGGATCTAAGGTTAAGATTCACAAAGCCACCTGCTGTGCTTGCTCACAGAATGCTGTTCTGTTATCCTCAAAACTTGTTCTGTAATCACTGTTTTTACCAAGTACAGGAAAACAACTTCAGGCCACAGTGCTGTGGGCAATTACCATCATGTTCTCTCATTACAGAGGTCAAATCCAAAAATGTCAGCAGGCTCTTTGTGGCATAGAGAACTACATGCATATGAAAGCTGGTACACTTCCATAAATTACTTGCTATGTTTTCCAAGAACGTACCCATGCAATTTCACATGTGAATTCTTCCCGCTCCCTTGCCTAACATCCCACGTCAATGTTTAAACTTTCACAATGTAGAACATACTACAAATTTACCAGTTTCAAAGTTGTAATTTTAAATACAGTTCAGCAGATAATTTGTGCAAATTGGTCAATTGAGGTAAAAGTTTATGAAATTTCAAGTTTAGCTTTCCTATCAAGTGTTTTGCCCACCTTAATACAGAGAGACAGAGGCTCTATTTGTAATAAGTCTATATAGTAGTATGCATGTGTATATACAAATAGATATATAAATGTATGCCCATAACCACATGTACATATTTCATGCTTTCCTGCTCTCTTTATTAGTAGATTGCATTTTTGATGATTCATATGCATTGTAAATATTACAAAGATTGTCTCCAACAAAATTAAACAGTGTACAAAGGTTGTCCAAAAACTTTATAAAGTTCCACATTCTCTGTTGCTCTATGATCTTTGCCACATTTGTTTCAAAGTAATAACAGCATTAATCATTGTATTATCATCAGTTCTGATTATAGACAGAGCATTTTAGAACCATCTATGTTTTTCTACAAAACCCAAAATCCATTCTAGACTGGCCCGGAAATAGTTGAAAAAAATAAAATATTTTCATCTAAATACATTGCTTGGAATCTCAACATCTTGTATTAATTTTCTGTTTTCCTCTTTGTGGGTGATCTAGTTGTTCCAACTACCAGAAAAGTGGCAACAGTGCAGAAAGCAGGTAACTACTGCATCTCAGTGTAAATAAAGGGATGAATGTTTTATATTATACAGCGACATAGAATCATATGGAATGTAATATCTCTGATTGTCCTGAAGAAGTTTACAGCTAGCCTTTTCCAGATGTCCTTTGCACAATTGTGCATCTAGTGCCCTCTATTGTTTGCTTACCGATATCCTGATGGGACCGCTCAGAAGGTATCTAGAGTAAATTAGAAATAACTACTTAACAGTATTCATATAAAATATTGTGTTTATTGCATATGTATCACCAGTTGCTACATTGTAAGTTTTTTGATATCAAACAGTACAACATTCAGACTTAGAGTATGGACTTTTTAGAAAACAAACAAATAATTGCTCTGCCCTTAGTGTGTTTCTTCCTCAGGCAAAGAATTAAAGTACCTGAGCAAATACTGCAAAGTCTTCCAGAGACCAGAATATCATAGTGGATTGCTGCAGTAGGTTTAGGTGTGGAGGGACAGCTATTTTTGATATCTCCCTGCTAGGACACAAACATGCAGGGATTTTCTTCAATTTTGACACACTACGTATATAAAAATCTTAATATGATGACTCCAAGACAATACAACCTGTCTGATGGTAGGGATCCTCTTTGATTCTGTTTTTTCCTTGTATGGGATATGGTTGAATGCCTCTAAGATGACCTTCAATATGAAAAGCAATGGTGCAGTTTTGTCTACAGAGTACGACTGCTGAACCCCACCTTGGAAGAAAGGAACTTTAGGTCAACTAACATCCTATCCATTTTTTTTTTTTTTTCAAGAGGTCCTTGAAATTATCTTTATATCATAAGTGTATCTATATTGTTTAGTGCAAATCAGTGTCTCTGTCCCTATGCACTCCACAGTCTGCTGTCTAAGCTCTAATGATGTTGTATCATGTTCCTCGAAGACTTATTAATAACATGTGTTGTCACCAAATGTAGGACTTTAACTAAAAGTCACTACAGTCTTGAGGTCATCGGACTTCCATTCCTTTCCATTCCTTTTTCAAATGTCTTTAAACTTGAGGTATCAGTGGGCAGTATGTGGCAGTGCAAACTGCAAGCAAATGACATTGGGTCCTTTTTTATTTGTAGTAGATTAGCTCATGCCATTAAAAGCCTATTAAGATCCATTTTAAGTTTAATAACTACTTGTTGGACATCCAATTGCAACCTTTCCCATTACTTCTTTGAAATACTCAACCCAATTTGGCCGTTTGAAACTTTCAAATATGTACGCCGTTATTCTGAGGTTTTGTGCAAAGTGCTCAGCTGGTCACTTGAGGAAAAGATCACTTGCAACTTTTGATGTCCCTCCAGCCATACAAGAGGTCAGACATCTGAGAAATGCAATCTACTTAGTCCTGCGTGTCAGGGAAAACAAGTAAAGTCATTCAGTGGTCCTGGCAGGTCACAAATACAAGGTGCAGCCTGATTTTGTACTTGCACAGGTCTAAAAAAATTCTCATTGGCAGTCAGTCAAGAGCCACCTTGTTGAAACTAAGAGACAGTGGGTAGGTTGACTCATCAATAGTCCCTGACCAGTGGGTGATAATTTCCAAGGGCAAACATTCCCTATTTTTCAGCACATCTTGTTTACGCTATCCCACAGTGTACTATTCTTAGTTAATTCCAGCATGGCAGAATCACTCTGTCACAGGAATAGGCTCCTGAGCCAAGAGTGTGTATAGGAAAATGGGCGGTTGTCTCTTTCTCAACCAAACAAAATTGGATCTGGGACCATCTCTTCACCTCACCGGATTGGAACCAGGTTGGCTATATTGGTTTCGGGATCCAAGGACACCTTTTCCTCCGGTGACAGTGGACATGTTACTTTCAACTTGTAAGCTTCACCCTGATCCTTTACAAGTTATTGAAGATTCTGAACCTTCCCCAGCTCTCCATTCTTAAAGAGCATGAGTAACATACCTTATAACAGGTTTTCCTACCAAAAGGCTCAAACCATTCTTTCTGTTCTAAGAGCACTTTCACTTCTCATCAAGAATACTGCGCTGAATGGAAAGGAAACAACAGGCCGGCTAATGATAATTAGCGTATTTAAGCTTCAAGCAGACAAATTGTCCTTTTTTCCAGATGTCCTTTGCACAATTGTGCATCTAGTCGTGTAGAAGGCAGGAGAGGATATTCCGCCCAAGAACAACCCTGCATGGCCTCAGGGAACACAACATCATACAGATGTAACGGTTGAACTGGCAGGCCATTCAGCAGCTGCTGCGCAAAATTGAACCGCAGTTGGCCCCCACTTTAGTGACACCCCGCACCATCCCAACAGAAACAGAGCAGCCTGCCGTACTTCACCTGCTGGCAAGTGGCTCATTTCGAACAACTGGTGCCCTGGTTGGCGGAATATCACAACCATCATTCTCCGTATTTCTGCCAAAATTACTGGATGCCATCATTCGCCTGACACCCCTCCACATCTGCTTCCCTAACACACTGCAGAAGCAGCAGGAAACAAAACAGTGGTTCTACCTCATCAGTGGCTTCCCACACGTCCTTGGTGCAATCGACTGCACACACGTGCGCCTTGTGCCACCTGCTGCAACAGAACACCTCCACCGCAACAGGAAGCACACACATTCAATCAACGTGCAGGCCATAGTCGATCACCAGGGATTGATCACCAACATCGTGGCAAAATATCCTGGGAGTGTACATGACTCATTCATCTTCCGTCACTGCACCATCAACCTACACTTCCAGGATGGACGGAATGGCAATGGACTACTTGTTGGTAAGTACAGAAACCTACTTATACACACTACACAGCAACCCCCTAGGACACACAACACATACACCATAACAGCAACATCTAGACAGGAACACACTGAGGTCCTGACATCACTAGCCATGTTTCTTAACTCACCATTGAACCTGTCACACATCGGAATTTACTGTACAGCCTAATGTGAAGACATTAATGAGTGTGGTTGCCTAAATGTCACCTTGCAAATTGTAAGTGTCCCAATGACCTTTACATTAATACATTGCATAAGTTTCAAGGTGTGGGATGTACAGGGTACTTTGATATGAACTTGTTAACAACACTTACAATTTTAAATGTGCATGGAACTATCATCTCACCCTCATTGAAGACATACGGACACCTGTATCACAAGTCACAATGCTAGGGAGGGCACACTGTACTGCAAATCCCAAAACATACTGCTGACAAACGGTTAGCAGACAAACACTTGCTCAGCCAAGAAAACAACACAATGCAGATGGTATAGCCTACAAGTATAGGATGTCACATTAGTACACAAAAGAGTCACAGACAACACAAGACAACTACTGCCATCAAAGGTCTGTACAAGAGTGCCTCCTACATCTAATTGATCCCATTCTGTGTTTTTCTTTCAGCTGATCAGGGGTATGGCATCCAGCCATGGCTAATGACACCATTTGGGAACCCGAGTACTGCTGCAGAGCGGGCATACAACGACGCCCATAAGGTGACACGCAGCATTGTCGAGCGGACCTTTGGGATCCTCAAGTCAAGGTTCCGCTGCCTTGACATCACTGGCGGTAGCCTACCATATTCCCCCGAGATGGTCTGTAGGATCATACTCACATGTGCAATATTGCACCACATTTGTGTAAAAAGGAACATTCCCCTCCTCGAACCAGACCCATACATGCCTGAAGACGAAGAAGAGGAGGATGCTGGCCTGCAACAGGAGGGGGAACAAACACACACGGCTGCTGGAGTGCGTAGGCGCCAACACATTGTAAATAATTTCTTTGCATAATTATCACCATCACCATTTAATGCACTATTGTAAATAAACACTGATAAAAAACACCACATCATGAATTGGCCAATTCATTTCTGCCCACCTTTAGCTTGAAATATCAGAAGAAGAATGTTGTCTCATTGAGCAATAATGATATAACAATCTTCACACAAAAAAATACACCACAAATGTAATGGCCACCATACAATGGTCAAATACACACACAATGTAAATGACAGACATCCTGTACAGTTCACCTTTGAAGGCCAATAGCTGAGGACCACACATATGACTCACATACATGTAGTAAACATGGATCATCGCAGCAGATGGCACACAAATAAAACACCATCACTCAACTAGGGGAAAACAGGCCTCATACATCAGGCAGTTCACATGCTAATGCTTCAGGAACAGGAATGTAGTACTAGACTCTTGCCAACAGTAAGTCCAACTACTTACTATCATTGCAATGACTATCTGTCACTAGAGTTACACATAAGCAGAACATACACAGCACAAGTGCTACACCTATGACAAGCATCCAGCACATCACATCCCATCTACATGTCAGCCCTTTTCTAAAAACATTATACACACTTGCATCCCACCTGTCTGAAGAGGTCCCTGGAATGCCGATTTGTGTACATTGAGATTCCCTCATCTACACACACACACACTCACAAGAGCCATCCAGTGTGCCACATCCTTTCCTATGCCTACCATTGTCATAGTACCATCTCACTGCATGGAACTCAGCTCATATAATACACTGGCTTGGATTTTTTAAGGCCTGGAATCACCTGTAGATTGATTCTTCTGTGAAAGGTACTGTAGGCTAATTATCAGCAAATCACATCTGACAGGGCTAGTGAGACACAGATGGAGGCCACACCAGTGATCCCCTCCATGCACACCACCCAAATGTACATGCCCCGTCCCTGCTGATGCCTCCTACTGCATACATGTTTGAATTTGAGCTATTACATCATTAAGCTTTGACACTAATTTTTCCGTAGAAAACTTTATCAGGGTTCATGTGTCACCTTCAAAACAACACAGGACATACACAGTGTGACATCTCAACTATCTACTGCTCCCTCTGACCAGTCCTAGTCAGAACACTTGATCATGTAATTACTGAAAGAACTTGCTCCTGATTGACCCAGCATCCTGTCAGCCTGACTGGCACCTGTCCGTGGGTCACTCTACAGATACCTGGGGTCCACCTATGGACCACACGTGCTGTCCAAAACCTCTTGTACCTCAGACACTAATTTGTCATTAGTCTCATCAATGTATACTCAAATACATAGTATTGCATCATCTGACTGTTATTTGCATCCGATTTGTGACAGTGCCCTTGAATAGCCAAATCTTGGCCCTTCCGTTGTCTGGCCCTCATTAATGCCTAAACTACAAAGTGTGACAGTGGACCAGGACCATAGTGTATGATGGTGTAAATGGCCTCCATCAAAACCAGCAACCTCAGATAATATCCATGAAAAGTCAACAGATATGAGGACCCTGACTGTTCAAACGCTGAGCAACATTGTTCAAATGATAAAGATGAGTCGTGTGTGTCGAATACCAGCCATTTACTTCTGCACAGAGGCTATGATGTTTCGTGATACATTACCATCCACAGAGGCCAACTGGAGTACAAATGTTGCAATGACACATGCCGGATCCAGACACCTGAGACATTCTCTCACTCAGCACACCAAGGTTGCCCAGCTGAAAGTCTCATTACACGTTTTCAGTGACAGGGTGGGACCATCCATGTGTAGGTGACCATGTTCTCATGGCTTCTCTCAAATTTTGCTACAAACAATACCCAATAGAAACAAGATTAGCTGCCACTAACTCATGAGGAGACCTGGAAGTTACAGTGACAACATACACCCTGACAGTTGATACTGGATCAATATTGGACCACACACATGTACATGTACCATCCAATCAACAAAATATTTGCAAGCAGCCCATCATAGTAGTGTCCCAGTTGTAACCTAGCAGGAAGAATGAAACATGCCACTAAACCAGTTAATGCATAAAGGGCCACATACATCAACAACCTATTTGCTATCATGACATGAGGAACGTTGAGATTTTGAAAAAAATATCAATGCAAAATGGTATGTCAGATTTCTCCAAAGAATCAATAGGGCAAACGTAAAATAGGCAAATGGGATTACAGAATGGCAAACAGTGAATCATACCCTATTTGCTTCCATGACCCTGCTGCTGAAGGTTTAGCATTACTGAATTTGGGAAACCCTTGGATTAATTTGCAAGTCTGGAAGAGCAAACCCTAGGGTGTTGGGGGCCTAAGTCCACCTCTACTGCTCCCCAAATATACATTATTTATGCACATGTGAAGCACACACATGCATAAGGCGTATGTGTGCCCTACATGTCAAAAGTAAAACACATTTAAGATACATTAACTCGTAATTAGGACATGGTTACCCCCTAAAAAAGTGTAGGCGACAATTGCACTACCTATTTGGCCTTTATATAATTTTGATTACCGTGATAAATGTGGACACATTTTTGCTAAGGAATACATCCTGGTATCCCATTCATATTCTGAAAATAGCCATCAGCAATTACCCACATATGTGTACAATTATGAGTAATATCCATTCTGACCAATCATTACCATTGCACTGTGAATACCTTCTATACACCCTTTAAGGGACATTTGCCATAGCTAACCCCAAATGTGTATCACTTAGCACCGTTTGGTCATGACAAAATTAATTTCTCAATTTGACAAATGAAAGACATATTTGTCGTAATGCGTCATATTTCAACGCATACAGCTTGTGCGTCATAATTTTTGACGCACAGGAGAGCAGATAATGCAGAGTCAAAAAATTATTTCAAAAATAGATATCATAATATCCTGCATAACATGGCCTCCATTTTTTCCATAATGCATCATATTTCCACGCATACAGCTTGTGCGTCATAATTTTTGACGCACAGGAGTCAAAAATATTTTTCATATTTAACTATCATATTTTCCAGCGGCTTAATTTTCAACTCTAGAACTGTAAAATATGCCTCAAACAAATATAATAGACCAATGAAGATTTTTTTTTTGACTCTGCATTATTTGCACTCCTATGCGTCAAAAAATATGACGCACAAGCTGTATGCGTGAAAAAATGACGCATAGCGGAAAAAAAAAATGGCGGCCATTTTATGCAGGATGTGATGTAATAGGATATCCTGTTTACAGAATCTGTACAGTGGGTGTACTTTCACTTTCACTTTGCAGTCTCAGATTATTCTAGACTGTGTGGCTGTGTGGAAAGTGTTGTCCTGTGTATTAGTGCTTTTGTGTCCAGTGTACCATCTCAATTGTGCTTTTGTCATCATTGTCTTGTTGTTGAATACTGTCTGAGTCTGTGTTGTATTATTTTGTCAAGTCCAGTGTTTTATTTATTGTCTGTGGGAGTCTGTTGTGGGTACTGTAATATAGGGGTTAGTTGGGCTCTTCTTCTTAAGTTTTCTTTGTATTTCACCACTCTACCTTTCCCCATTCCCCCCTTTTCCTTTTTCTAAAACTTTTTCCCCTTTGTCAGTGCTGACATGTCTGGTAGGCCATGGCTTTCCAGGATGGGTGAGGAGGAATTGGGGGGATTTATATGGCTTGTTTGCCATTTCCTCCCACTCATGCTGGAGGCTGGGGGTAGGGTGATACAGGGGTATCACACGGAGGCCCGTAAAGTCCGGTGGGGGAAGGTGTGCCATCACTTGGTCCGTGTATATGGTAGCCAAAGGAATGACCATCAACTGAAGCACCGCTGGGTTGATCTGATATACAGGGAGCAAGATCTGCTGGACCACCTGGGAATCAGGATTGGTGGCCATGTTGGTGAGTACAGATCAATTACATGTGCACAATTTAAAGCTGTGTGGCGACATGTGATGATTGTTACCCAATCTGCCAGATAAGTAGCTGACTGTGTGTAATGCTAGGGAAACCTACTGGGTAATTGATGCACAATGTGAAGGAAGACAAATGCTAGCAGTCAGGCAGCTCATGTTTTCTACACATACCGGTTGCCTGTAGCAGTATGTAATGTAGTGCTGCCTTTGTGTCAGACAAGCGACACATTAATGACGCAATTAGGACTCTACAGGTCACAATAGCCAGTGAAAAATGGATGTTGAAACATCATACCTACATATGTAGACGCCATAGCTAGACTGACATTTGTAAACCCTACATGATGCTATAAATGAGTGCTGCCTTCACGTCAATTGAAGTTAGCAATGTTGTCCACACATATGTCACATGTGTGTCTGGTTGGTGTGTATGGAAAATGACCACATAGGCTGCTTGGGTTTGAAAGGTCATGCAGGCCTCAAGTAACCAGCTTTTGGATGTCTCTCTTGGATGCACATGATGTGATGAATACATCCCTATATTGTTGGTGCATACTAATGGAGGTGCATCTTTGCCACCACATGACTGTCCAGGCCACTGCATGTGTGTAGTAGGGTGTGTAACTGTAGCAGGAGACTCATCCAATGTAAATGTTGCTCATGAATAATTCCATGCAGTATGAGCATGTGTGAAAGGGTTTCATTGCTCATGTCATATTCTCACATTGTCTTTGTAATTGCAATTGTTTGTCAGTGCACGGATTCTGAGTATATTCGTCCTTCCATGCTTTACAAGTGGACCTGCACCGTACACAGTGGGAGAGGTGGCTCATTTTGAGGACCCCGACACCTACAGTGAGTGTTGCATGTGTGCTATTATTAATGTTTGCTGGCGATGCATGATGGACTACTCTGTGTTCAACAGAATTTAAGGTTTGATGCGCTGCCCATTCATTAGTATTGTTCCATTAGTGGGATTTCAGTTATCACTTCATTTTGAGTTGACCTATGCTTATCCATTTCTCAGATTTTGGGTCTGTAGGCCATTCCAGTAGGGCCCGCTATGGGGAATGGGGTGAGTCATGTGGAATACACTGGTTAATGTAAGAGTTGCTCTCGGACTTGTCTCGGACTGAGTCTGCATTTCAGACTGACATTCTCCCAGATAGCTTCTGCAAATGGCTTGTCTGAAATCTGCTGCTTCCCTAGTTAACGATGGACTGAGTACACTGTAGGTTGTATCTTCCGGGGGCATGTACTTCCACAAGTTGTACTAGAAGTGTGTGGGACTAGAGTGCAATGGCCTAGGTGTACATTCTACTCATGATCATGGGTGCTCTTGCTCCTCTGTGTCTGTAGAAAAATATGCCTCACTGGTAGTATGTGATGTTGGCCTAAGTCAGTACATTTTGACATGTGTGGTCCTTGGATAGGACAAGGTTTAGCTGACTCCGATTTGTTGATAGCCCTTCACTGGTGCTGTGTGTGTGGAGGCAAAAACTTGTTGAGCTTTCTATACACTCCTGGGTGTGCATTGATTATGGGATTGTTGGATGTTCTTCCCCCCCCCCCCTCAAAGTCAGCCATGTGTTTGGGAATAGGGTACCTAGGACTGTAGCAACCAGTATGTTACACATACTTGTGACCATTTGAAACTTTGTTTTGAACCTAGTGTACACACTTGGTTATGGCACATGAGTTCTATACTAGCAAATCCAATTACAAATCGCAGATATTGAGGGTTGTGATTGTTATCACATACACTGACATATGTAGTCCAGGCAATAGGCGGAGGAGGTGCAGCCATAATGTCAGCTGCATTACTAATTATTTTGATGAGAAGTTTAGGCTGATGTCACCCATCATGTAGAGACATGTATATGCTAGGTGTGAGATGCCCTTTGTATGCAGGCTTCCCATGTACTTCCTCTGAGACTTTCAATGATCTATGTGGTGATATGAGCTGTTACAACTACAGTAAAAGTAATTTCCAATTGACCCATTGTGCTATTGAACCCAATGCATTTCCTTTGGTAAATAGTTGCCCTTTCTCTTCATAGCTGCAAACATGAGTGCCACACAGAGGCATGAATTTGAGAGGCGGGCCATGAGATACCGGCACATCCTGCAGGTGCAGTTGGGGTTCCGACGGATGGCCCGAAAATACCAGGCGGATCAGGCCTCCGGAGCATGGTGGGCCTCACCACAGGGTGGCCCAACGTTGCCCACTACAGCCACCACCACCACAACCACCAGTTCTCCCCAAGTGGCCCTAGCAATGGCGTGGACAGTTGTCCCTGCCTCTGCAGCACAACCTGGACCCAGCAATATCAGAGCTGCAGGACAGTCCAGTGGGCTACAAACAACTCCCACACAGAGCACCTCTGCCAGCACACAGACAGCAGCAGCACCTCCAATTGACCCTGCGGCACTCCAGGCTTTAGACCGCAAAATGGACAAGTTCATTCGGAAGGTGGACAAGCTGAGCCAGGATGTGGCGTACATAAAGAAGCGGGTAGGGTCCATCAGGCGGACTCTATGGAGGGCCAACCTCTAGGACTTATATGGTCTATTTTAATTGATCCCTCCCCTCTCTCCTCTTTCCTTTTTATCATGATAGGTGGGTTTTGGGGATTAGTGTTAGGTTAGTATAGGTTGTTAGCTTAGTTAGTGTTAGGGAGGAGGGTGGGGGGTCCTTATTCTTTCTATTTTTTATTTTTGAGTGTGTGGGTGGATGGGTGGGGGTCAATGTTGGGATTCCTGTCTGTTTAGAAAAAAAAAAATAACAAAAAAATTAAAAAAATGTATTAAAAAAATACAAACAAATATATGATTGTTTAGGATAGTATTGTATGTGTGTAGGTTAGTATGTGTTGTCCTGCATGTGTCCTGTCTCATAATGGTGGGTGGGGGGTTGATGTTTAGATCGAATTGTTATATGTGTAGAGTAAGTTTAGCTTAGGTTAGTTAGGGACAGTTGTGGGTTAGGAGTAGTCAGGTTAGATTAGTGTAGGTATGACTTTTCCTTTAGTTGCCTCTGGTGTGAATACTTATGAATAAATATATAGTTAACCCTTTGCATTATGTGTTAACTGCTACTTGATCATGGCCTTGCCATCAGTGTAGGTGATTGCTGTTCTATGACATTTGTGTCCTATGCTACACACCGAAGAAAAAAGAGGTTTAAAATGGCAGCTACACCTGTACTAACTTGGTAAGTATCCACCATTTGATAGAACCACCATTTGGAGTTTACATGGATCAGAAAGGATTTGTGTTGATGAGTATGTTTTCTACATCACAAAGTATGCTTCCAGACTTGGTATTGTGGGTAATTTATTAGGTCGGACTGCAGTGTGATGTTCAGGGACATCTTTGTAAATGAGGTGTTGTTAACACTCTTGTCTTCTTGTCTTCATTACTGACATAGATCATGTGTGCAACAATTTAGCATGACTTCCCTTCTTGGAAGTATACTCAGAAAGGGTGATTGATGCTGTGTTTAGTTGTGTTTGCTTATATTAGACTGCTTAATTTCATGTTTTAGTATTGCATGGTGCCCACATTTATCAGCCACCATTAGTTGACTTTGATTGCTATTGATGGAGCATTATTCTGTCCAACACAGCATGATTGTGTGTGGTTTCTCCCTTCATCAGTTATTCTCCTCAGGATGGTCAGGCTATGATGCAATCCTGGCCACTGGACAGATGTATCAGACTACATGATATCAGGACAGTTGTATTGACAAGCTACATGGTTGTCACTCAGGCACTTTTGAGTTATCTACTGCACAGTTGATGTGTCAAATTACACATAGACATATTAGGTGTGCAAGTGCTATTTATTGATAGGTGCTGTAGTGCAAAATGTACATTGTCCATGTTTGCTGAGTCCGTTCTAGTGCATTGTTACATGGTGATCCTACAGAAGGGGTGTGGATGATGCTCCTGACATGCTGGGGTGATGTTACCAACAGTGCAGAGGTTCAGGATTTGCCGATTAGTAGGAGAGAGGCATTCACTGGCAATGCTGACAAGTCATACAGTGGTTAGCAGAACAGTCATTGAGTATAGTTGTAGTGAGACTGGCAATTGATAAAACATAGGACCTTGGTCAAGGACTAGTGCTTCCGGGTACTCTTCCGTGTGAAAGTGATCTGTTCCATGTCTTCTTCTTCTGAGGTGTGTGTTGCCTGCTTTGTCCTTGTTGTTGTTGGTTGTGAAGGGGCAACACACACCTCAGTGTTAGAAGACGTGAAGTCAGACATCCCGGTGGCTGCTCCCTGTGAAGGTCTTAAGGGCAGTACTGCAGCAAGGAGGGCCTGCTGGTTTTTGAGAATAGCAGCTACATCACGATGGTAGGCAGCCAGGTCGGCCCTGAGGGAGTCATGATTGCATTCGTGCATGCAGTGGAAAGGTTGGGGTGCGAGGTGTTGTGGCAACTGCAGTGGTGAATTCCTTTATAGTTTCTTGTAGTCCTTGCAGTATGGATATTAGGGCTTGCATAGCTACTGCCTGATCTGCAGATGACATCATACACGAGCGCACCCCCTCAAGGCTGGCTGCCATATTTTGCATCCCCACCGCACCTCCTTGGCCAGCTCCCGCTGTACTCCAACTACAGTTCTTTCAAAGCTGGTGCCAGTGTCGTCAGAGTCCTCAGCTGTGTAGGAGCTGGCAGGTCTTGCAATTGGGGTGGTGGGTGGTTCTTCTGTGATGGCTGCTTGTTCTGTGCTCCTCCTTGTGACTGAAGGTGGGGTCTGGAGGGTTTCAAGGACCTTTTGGATGGTCTCCTGGGGAATGTTTATGGGCTCGTCATCCATGTCATCAGGGAAATCAGGGACAGGCATATCGGCAGGAGATCCATGTTCCTCTGCAGTAAACAGGGTACAATTAGTGTGTCTGTGTTGTGACAATTTTTACGTAACATGGCAGCCTTTTGATGAATTTACTTTGTGATTGTGTTCGGTATCGGTATCTGCTGTCCTTCATATGGGCATTGTTATAGGCCTATGGCCCACCTGTGTGTCACATGTATGATATTGAGTTATCAGACTTGTCTGCCTAATCACCTCTAGGTGTTGCTTTGTACCAAATAGGGAATAGCCATCTTTTTGTCCTACTCGACCCTCTGTGTATATCTATTCTTATGGTGAGACCTTTCACTGGCTGTGGTTGTTCTGATTGCCCTGGCAGCACACTTGCCTCTCAGGACCTGCCCCAATCCCTGATTGTTCACATTGACTTAATTGTAATTGACATGTGGCATATCCTATGCATGGCAATGTTATGATGTGATATGGATGTAGACATTGTTAATGTGTCCTGCTGATGTTGGGTAATGTGTGTTACATTGGATTGCCCTGTTTATCGTATCAATGTCCTATTTGGTTCTCTGACTGTGCAGGTGTATTTCAGTGACCAGTTGCATGTGTCCCCTCCTCAATGCTGTTGTCTGAGCAGTATGACATTTGTGATGTTGCCTTGTTAGCCAGGCACGTGAAGGACCCTGACATATGCAGCATGTGTGTGTCCTTAGTGCCGTGTCGCTCCTATTGCTGTTAACTTTGGCTGATGTATGTGACAACTATGGGCATTGACATATGAGTGTACTGGGGCCTTTGTCTTGTTTCAGGAGATTGTTGCAGATGTCATCCTCACCCCCTAATTTAGGTATATATGTTCCATGGGGAGGTTACTGCCATTGGCTACTATTGCTGCACAGAGATCAGAGTTGTTAGTGTCAACTGTTGTTGCAGTTACATTGCAGTTGTTGTTTTGGCTAGTGGATTGCTGATAGGGCCCTAGTTAATGTAGGAGATATTTTGGCTGACGAGTGCCAGGATGTAAGTTTGACGTAGTGGCCTTCCCTCCTGTCGAGGCTTTCCCTTAGCTCCATTGTTGTCTTGACAGGATGCCCCCATGGGACTGTTGTTGGTGTTGTGTTATGTTGTGCCCCAGCTTCTGTATGTGCAGGGCATGCCCCCCTGCCGTACCCCTTTACCCATGCCACTCAATGTATATGCTGACTTACATGCAATGTGTAGTAGGTATTTCCCCCCTGCTTACAGTCAACATTATTGTATTTTAAATCCCCATGCAACTTACCCTGTATGTGCGTTGTCTTCTGGTAGTCTGCGCTGTCCTGTCCTTGAATCCCTGTGACGATCTCCTCAGGGATGACGACTGCGACCATCTCCTCCATGTGGTCCAGGGCCTCCTGGTGTGCTGGACTCCCACCTACAGTCTGCAGTTCTGCCTTCCTGTTTCTGGTCATTTTTTCCTTTGTCCTACGTTTGCAGACATGCCAGCGTTTCTTACACTTGGTGACTGTCCTGCGTACTTCAGCCACACCGTTGATCTTGTCAACAATCTGTTGCCATATGGCCTCTCTCCTACTGATTGGCAACTTAGAGGTGATGAACAGTTGGTGCTGGTGTTCTGTCACCTCTTTAACCAGGATTTCATGCTCCTCTGCACTGAAGCAACACTTTCATTTTTTTCTATATATGTACTGGTTCTTGTATGGATCATCCTGGCTGGTTCCTGGTCTGCTGTAATCTTCCTAGGGTCTGTAGTGGAATCTGGGATCCATTTTGGTTCTCAAAATGAAAGGGCAGTGTTTGCGGGTATTTTTGACGCTATTGCGTCAAAAAAACGGTGCATATCCGGGTTGCAGTGTCGTAAATTGACCTACAGTCATTTAAGTCACGCTAACGTCGTTTTCCTTTACAACTTGACGCCGCGATGTGCGTAAAAAAAATGACACCCACCTGTTGATTGCGCCGCCGTGTGTCAATGTATATATTTGACGCCCGCACAGCGCATCAAAATGGCGTTAGCCGGCGGTAAACTTTTTGATGCAAAACTGCGGCGGCGCAGCTTTGCGTCAAAAAGTATAAATATGGCCCTAAGCCAGTAAGATGACCTTCAATATGAAAAGCAATGTTCCAGTTTTGTCTGCAGTGCACGACTGCTGAACCCAACCTTGGAAGAAAAGAACTTTAGGTCAACTAACATCCTATCCATTTTTTTGTTGTTTTCAAGAGGTCCTGGAAATTATCTTTCTATCATACGTGTATCTATATTGTTTAGTGCAAATCAGTGTCTCTGTCCCTATGCACTCCACAGTCTGCTGTCTAAGCTCTAATGATGTTGTATCATGTTCCTCGAAGGCTTCTTAATAACATGTGTTGTCACCAAATGTAAGACTTTAACTAAAAGTCACTACAGTCTTGAGGTCATCGGACTTCCATTCCTTTCCATTCATATTTCAAAAGTCTTTAAACTTGAGGTATCAGTGGGCAGTATGTGGCAGTGGAAACAGCATGCAAATGACATCGGGTGCTTTTTTATTTGCAGTAGATTAGCTCATGCCATTAAAAGCCTAATAAGATACATTTTAAGTTTAATAACTACTTGTTTGACATCCAATTGCAACCTTTCTTATTACTTCTTGGAAATACTCAACCCAATTTGGCCATATCAAACTTTCAAATGTGTGCGCCATTATTCTGAGGTTTTGTGCAAAGTGCTCAGCTGGTCACTTGAGGAAAGATCACTTGCAACTTTTGATGTCCCTAAAGCCATACAAGAGGTCAGACATCTGAGAAATGCAATCTACTTCTTGGTCTTGCGTGTAAAGGAAAACAAGTAGAGTCTTTCAGTGGTCCTGGCAGCTCACAAATACGAGGTGCAGTCTGAGTTTCTACTTGCACAGGTCTAAAAGAATTCTCATTTGCAGTCAGTCAAGAGCTACGTTGTTGAAACTAAGAGACAGTGGGTAGGTTGACTCATCATTAGTCCCTGACCAGTGGGTAATAAGTTCCAAGGGCAAACATTCCCTATTTTTCAGCACATCTTGTTTGCGCTATACCACAGTGTACTATTCTTAGTTAATATCAGCATGGCAGAATTACTCTGTCACAGGAATAGGCTCCTGAGCCAGATGGGACCGCTCAGAAGGTATCTAGAGTAAATTAGAAATAACTACTTAACAGTATTCATATAAAATATTGTGTTTATTGTACATGTATCACCAGTTGCTACTTTGTAAGTTTTTTTATATCAAACACTACAACATTCAGACTTAGAGTATGTACTTTTTAGGAAAAAAACAAATTCTTGCTCTGCCCTTAGTGTGTTTCTTTCTCAGGCAAAGAATTAAAGTACCTGAGCAAATACTGCAAAGTCTGCAAGAGACCAGAATATCATACTGGATTGCTGCGGTAGTTTTAGGTGTGGAGGGACAGCTATTTTTGATATCTCCCTGCTAGGACACAAACATGCAGGGATTTTCTTGAATTTTGACACTCTACGTATATAAAAATCTTAATATGAACACTCCAAGAAAATATAACCTGTCTGATGTTAGGGATTCACTTTGATTCTGTTTTTTCCTTGTATGGGATATGGTTGAATGCCAGCAGACTATCAACTTAGCCTCTAAGATGACCTTCAATATGAAAACCAATGTTCCAGTTTTGTCTTCAGTACACGACTGCTGAACCCCAACTTGGAAGAAAGGAACTTTAGGTCAACTAACATCCTATCCAATTTTTTTGTTTTCAAGACGTCCTTGAAATTATGTTTATATCATAAGTGTATCTCTGTTGTTTAGTGCAAATCAGTGTCTCTGTCCCTATGCACTCCACAGTCTGCTGTCTAAGCTCTCATGATGTTGTATCATGTTCCTCGAAGGCTTATTAATGACATATGTTGTCACCGAATGCAGGACTTTAAAAGTCACTACAGTCTTGAAGTCATCGGACTTCCGTTTCTATACATTCATATTTTAAATGTCTTTAAACTTAAGGTATCAGTGGGCAGTATGTGGCAGTGCAAACTGCATGCAAATGACATTGGGTGCATTTTTATTTGCAGTAGATTAGCTCATGCCATTATAAGCCTATTAAGTTACATTTTAAGTTTAATAACTACTTGCTTGACATCCAATTGCAACCTTTCCTATTACTTCTTGGAAATACTCAACCCAATTTGGCCATTTCAAACTTTCAAATGTGTACGCCGTTATTCTGAGGTTTTGTGCAAAGTGCTCAGCTGGTCACTTGAGGAAAAGATCACTTGCAACTTTTGATGTCCCTCCAGGCATACAAGAGGTCAGACATCTGAGAAATGCAATCTACTTCTTAGTCTTGCGTGTAAAGGAAAACAAGTAGAGTCATTCAGTGGTCCTGGCAGGTAACAAATACGAGGTGCAGTCTGATTTTCTACTTGCAGAGGTCTAAACAAATTCTCATTTGCTGTCAGTCAAGAGCCACCTTGTTGAAACTAAGGGACAGTGGGTAGGTTGACTCATCAATAGTCCCTGACCAGTGGGTAATAAGTTCCAAGGGCAAACATTCCCTATTTTTCAGCACATCTTGTTTGCGCTATCCCACAGTGTACTATTCTTAGTTAATTCCACATGGCAGAATTACTGTGTCACAGGAATATGCTCCTGAGCCAGGAGTGTGTATAGGAAAATGGGCGGTTGGCTCTTTCTCAACCAAACAAAATTGGATCTGGGACCATCTCTTTACCTCACCGGATTGGAACCAGGTTGGCTATAAAGGACACCTTTTCCTCTGGTGCCAGTTGACATGTTACTTTCAACTTGTAAGCTTCACCCTGATCCTTTACAAGTTACTGAAGATCCTTTGCCCTCCCCAGCTCTCCTTTCTTTAAAAACATGAGTAACATACCTTATAACAGGTTTTTCTACCAAAATGCTCAAACCATTCTTTCTGTTCTAAGAGCAGTTTCACTTCTCATCAAGAATACAGCGCTGAATGGAAAGGAAACAACAGGCTGGCTAATTATAATTAGCGTATTTAAGCTTCAAGCAGACAAATTGTCAGTTAATAAATGGTACTTTCCTGTGTATTTATATAAAATCCAACTACTGCAATTAATTGGAAATGTTTACATCTCCGTCGTTTGAGTTATAGCAACCTAAAATATAGTCTAAAAAGTACATGTAGCGTGACTGAATATATCAAAGCAGACCTCTTTCTGTCCAAAAAGTTTATTTTGACAGATTCACCAGCAGGTTTAAATGCAGCACCAGCCAACCTACCTATGTAGGCCTGAACCCATAGTCTGCTTATCAGCCTAGTGAATGACAATGTGTGTACGTTCGTTCACCAGCCATTAATAACTTCCATGTCACTGGTAAATCTCCTGCACCATATAATAAGACCTTACTGGTAATTCAAGTGGGCAAATTGGTTATTAGCCAGTTTTGTCATATTTAAGGGTCAAAGCACATACAATGAGACATGACCAGCAGTGCCTGCGTGTGCAGAGAAGAAGAATCAGAAATACCAGTCAGCAGATGAACAGGTGACCACACAAAAAATTGATTTTCAAACAGTGTTGGAAAAGTGGCATAATGTTACAAATTTCTTAGTAGCACAGGATTCATACTGAGTACTTTAGAAAAAAGGAACTACAGGAAAGGATAACTCCTTTCCTATGTTCCACTTTTAAGTAGTTTTGGTATTGCCATTAGGACATCCATGCAGTACCATTGGTTTGTGCAAGGTTGGATCCAATGTTAAGATACAAACAGCCACCTGCTGTGCTTGCTCACATAATGCTGTTTTGTTATCCTCAAAACTTGTTCTATAATCACTGTTTTGACCAAGTACAGGAAAACAACTTCAGGCCACAGTGCTGTGGGCAAAAACCATCATGTTCTCTCATTACAGAGGGCAAATACAAAAATGTCAGTAGGCTCTTTGTGGCATAGAGAATTACATGGATATGAAAGCTGGTACACTTTCATAAAACACTTGCTATGTTTTCCAAAAATGTACCCATGCAATTTCACGTGTGAATCCTACCCGCTCCCTTGCCTAACATCCCACGTCAAAGTTTACACTTTCACAATGTAGAACATACTACAAATTTACCTGTTTCAAAGTAGTAATTTTAAATACAGTTCAGCAGATAATTTGTGCAAATTGGTCAATTGAGGTAAAAGTTTATGAAATTTCAAGTTTAGCTTTCCTACGAAGTTTTTGCCTCCCTTAATACAGAGAGACAGAGGCTCTATTTGTAATAAGTCTATATAGTAGTATGCATGTGTATATACAAATACATATATAAATGTATGCCCATAACTACATGTACATATTTCATGCTTTCCTGATGTCTATATTAGTAGATTGCATTTTTGATGATTCATATGCATTATAAACATTACAAAGATTGTCTCCAACAAAATTAAACAGTGTCCAAAGGTTGTCCAAAAACTTTGTAAAGTTCCACATTCTCTGTTGCTCTATGATCTTTGCCACATTTGTTTCAAAGTAATAACAGCATTAATCATTGTATTATCATCCGTTCTGATTATAGACGGAGCATTTTAGAACCATCTATGTTTTTCTACAAAACCTAAAGTCCATTCAGACAGGCCTGGAAATAGTTGAAAAAAATAAAATATTTTCATCTAAATACATTGCTTGGAATCTCAACATCTGGCATTAATTTTCTGTTTTCCTCTTTGCGGGCGATCTAGTCGTTCCAACTACCAGAAAAGTGGCAACAGTGCAGAAAACAGGTAACTACTGCATCTCAGTGTAAATAAAGGGATGAATCTTTTATGTTATACAGCGTCATAGAATCATATGGCATGTAATGTCTCTGATTGTCCTGAAGAATTTTACAGCTAGCTTTTTCCAGATGTCCTTTGCACAATTGTGCATCTAGTCCCCTCTATTGTTTGCTTACCGATATCCTGATGGGACCGCTCAGAAGGTATCTAGAGTAAATTAGAAATAACTACTTAACAGTATTCATATAAAATATTGTGTTTATTGTACTGTATATGTATCACCAGTTGCTACTTTGCAAGTTTTTGGATATCAAACACTACAACATTCAGACTTAAAGTATGTACTTTTTAGAAAAAAAACTAATTCTTGCTCTGCCCTTAGTGTGTTTCTTTCTCAGGTAAAGAATTAAAGTACCTGAGCAATTACTGAACAGTCTGCCAGAGACCAGACTATCATACTGGATTGCTGCAGTAGTTTTAGGTGTGGAGGGACAGCTATTTTTGATATCTCCCTGCTAGGAAACAAACATGCAGGGATTTTCTTGAATTTTGACACTCTACGTATATAAAAATCTTAATATGGTGACTCCAAGAAAATAGAACCTGTCTGATGTTAGGGATCCTCTTTGATTCTGTTTTTTCCTTGTATGGGATATGGTTGAATGCCAGCAAATTATCAATCTAGCCTCTAAGATGACCTTCAATATGAAAAGCAATGTTCCAGTTTTGTCTACATTGCATGACTGCCAAACCCCACCTTGGAAGAAAGGAACTTTAGGTCAACTAACATCCTATCCATTTTTTTTTGTTTTCAAGAGGTCCTTGAAATTATCTTTATATAACAAGTGTATCTATATTGTTTAGTGCAAATCAGTGTGTCTGCCCCTATGCACTCCAAAGTCTGCTGTCTAAGCTCTAATGATGTTGTATCATGTTCCTCGAAGGCTTATTAATGACATATGTTGTCACCAAATGCAGGACTTTAACTAAAAGTCACTACAGTCTTGAGGTCATCGGACTTCCGTTGCTTTCCATTCATATTTTAAATGTCTTTAAACTTAAGGTATCAGTGGGCAGTATGTGGCAGTGCAAACTGCATGCAAATGACATCGGGTGCTTTTATATTTGCAGTAGATTAGCTCATGCTATTAAAAGCCTATTAAGATACACTTTAAGTTTAATAATTACTTGTTTGACATCCAATTGCAACCTTTCCTATTACTTCTTGGAAATACTCAACCCAATTTGGCCATTTCAAACTTTCAAATGTGTACGCCGTTATTCTGAGGTTTTGTGCAAAGTGCTCAGCTGGGCACTTGAGGAAAAGATCACTTGCACCTTTTGATGTCCCTCCAGGCATACAAGAGGTCAGACATCTGAGAAATGCAATCTACTTCTTAGTCTTGCGTGTAAGGGAAAACAAGTAGAGTCATTCAGTGGTCCTGGCAGGTCACAAATACGAGGTGCAGTCTGATTTTCTACTTGCACAGGTCTAAATAAATTCTCATTTGCAGTCAGTCAAGAGCCACCTTGTTGAAACTAAGAGATAGTGGGTAAGTTGACTCATCAATAGTCCCTGACCAGTGGGTAATAAGTTCCAAGGGCAAATATTCCCTATTTTTCAGCACATCTTGTTGGCGCTATCCCACAGTGTTCTATTCTTAGTTAATTCTAGCATGGCAGAACTACTGTGTCACAGGAATATGCTCCTGAGCCAGGAGTGTGTAAAGGAAAATGGGCATTTGGCTCTTTCTCAACCAAACAAAATTGGATCTGGGACCATCTCTTCACCTCACCGGATTGGAACCAGGTTGGCTATATTGGTTTCGGGATCCAAGGACACCTTTTCCTCCGGTGCCAGTTGACATGTTACTTTCAATTTGTAAGCTTCACCGTGATCCTTTACAAGTTATTGAAGACCTTGAGCCCTCCCCAGCTCTCCTTTCTTTAAAAACATGAGTAACATACCTTATACAGGTTTTTCTACCAAAATGCTCAAACCATTCTTTCTGTTCTAAGAGCAGTTTCACTTCTCATCAAGAATAAAGCGCTGAATGGAAAGGAAACAACAGGCCGGCTAATGATAATAAGCGTATTTAAGCTTCAAGCAGACAAATTGTCAGTTAATAAATGGTACTTTCCTGTGTATTTATATAAAATCCAACTACTGCAATTAATTGGAAATGTTTACATCTCCGTCGTTTGAATTATAGCAACCTAAAATATAGTCTAAAACGCACATGTAGCGTGACTGAATATATCAAAGCAGACCTCTTTCTGTCAAAAAAGTTTCTTTTGACAGATTCACCAGCAGGTTTAAATGCACCACCAGTCAACCTACCCATGTAGGCCTGAACCCATATTCTGCTTATCAGCCTAGTGAATGACAATGTGTGTGATTTTGTTCACCAGTCATTAATAACTTCCATGTCACTGGTATATCTCCTGCACCATATAATAAGACCTTACTGGTAAGTCAAATGGGCAAATTGGTTATTAGCCAGTTTTGTCATATTTAAGGGTCAAAGCACATACATTGAGACATGACCAGCAGTGCCTGCGTGTGCAGAGAAGAAGAATCAGAAATACCAGTCAGCAGATGAACAGGTGACCACACAAAAAATGGATTTTCAAACAGTGTTGGAAAAGTGGCATAATGTTACAAATTTCTTAGTAGCGCAGGATTCATACTGAGTACTTTAGAAAAAAGGAACTACAGGAAAGGATAACTCCTTTCCTATGTTCCACTTTTAAGTAGTATTTGGTATTGCCATTAGGACATCCATGCAGTACCATTGGTTTGTGCAAGGTTGGATCCAATGTTCAGATACACACAGCCACCTGCTGTGCTTGCTCACATAATGCTGTTTTCTTATCCTCAAAAAGTGTTCTATAATCACTGTTTTGACAAAGTACAGGAAAAGAACTTCAGGCCACAGTGCTGTGGGCAATTACCATCACGTTCTCTCATTACAGAGGTCAAATCCAAAAATGTCAGTAGGCTCTTTGTGGCATGGAGAATTACATGGATATGAAAGTTGGTACACTTTCATAAAACACTTGCTATGTTTTCCAAAAATGTACCCATGCAATTTCACGTGTGAATCCTACCCGCTCCCTTGCCTAACATCCCACGTCAAAGTTTACACTTTCACAATGTAGAACATACTACAAATTTACCGGTTTCAAAATAGTAGTTTTAAATACAGTTCAGCAGATAATTTGTGCAAATTGGTCAATTGAGGTAAAAGTTTATGAAATTTCAAGTTTAGCTTTCGTACAAAGTGTTTGCCTCCCTTACTACAGAGAGACAGAGGCTCTATTTGTAATAAGTCTATATAGTAGTATGCATGTGTATATACAAATAGATATATAAATGTATGCCCATAACTACATGTACATATTTCATGCTTTCTTGCTCTCTTTATTAGTAGATTGCATTTTTGATGATTCATATGCATTGTAAACATTACAAAGATTGTCTCCAACAAAATTAAACAGTATCCAAAGGTTGTCCAAAAACTTTGTAAAGTTCCAAATTCTCTGTTGCTCTATGATCTTTGCCACATTTGTATCAAAGTAATAACAACATTAATCATTGTATTATCATCAGTTCTGATTATAGACGGAGAATTTTAGAACCATCTATGTTTTTTCTACAAAACCCAAAATCCATTCTAGACGGGCCTGGAAATAGTTGAAAAAAATAAAATATTTTCATCTAAATACATTGCTTGCAATCTCAACATCTGGCATTCATTTTCTGTTTTGCTCTTTGTGGGCGATCTAGTTGTTCCAACTACCAGAAAAGTGGCAACAGTGCAGAAAGCAGGTAACTACTGCATCTCAGTGTAAATAAAGGGATGAATGTTTTATGTTATACAGCGACATAGAGTCATATGGCGTGTAATGCTCTCTGATTGTCCTGAAGAATTTTACAGCTAGCTTTTTCTAGATGTCCTTTGCACAATTGTGCATCTAGTCCCGTCTATTGTTTGCTTACCGATATCCTGATGGGACCGCTCAGAAGGTATCTAGAGTAAATTAGAAATAACTACTTAACAGTATTCATATAAAATATTGTGTTTATTATATATGTATCACCAGTTGCTACTTTGTAAGTTTTTGGATATCAAACACTACAACATTCAGACATAGAGTATGTACTTTTTAGAAAAAAAACAAATTCTTTCTCTGCCCTTGGTGTGTTTCTTTCTCAGGTAAAGAATTAAACTACCTGAGCAATTACTGCAAAGTCTGCCAGAGACCAGAATATCATACTGGATTGCTGCGGTAGTTTTAGGTGTGGAGGGACAGCTATTTTTGATATCTCCAAGCTAGGACACAAACATGCAGGGATTTTCTTGAATTTTGACACTCTACGTATATAAAAATCTTAATATGATGACTCCAAGAAAATACAACCTGTCTGATGTTAGGGATTCTCTTTGATTCTGTTTTTTCCTTGTATGGGATATGGATGAATGCCAGAAAATTACCAAGTTAGCCTCTAAGATGACCTTCAATATGAAAAGCAATGGACCAGTTTTGTCTACAGTGCACGACTGCTGAACCCCACCTTGGAAGAAAGGAACTTTAGGCCAACTAACATCCTATCCATTTTTTTTGTTTTCAAGAGGTCCTTGAAATTATCTTTATATCATAAGTGTATCTATATTGTTTAGTGCCAATCAGTGTGTCTTCCCCTATGCACTCCAAAGTCTGCTGTCTAAGCTCTAATGATGTTGTATCATGTTCCTCGAAGGCTTATTAATGACATTTGTTGTCACCAAATGCAGGACTTTAACTAAAAGTCACTACAGTCTTGAGGTCATCGGACTTCCGTTGCTTTCCATTCATATTTTAAATGTCTTTAAACGTAAGGTATCAGTGGGCAGTATGTGGCCGTGCAAACTGCATGCAAATGACATTGGGTGCTTTTTTATTTGCAGTAGATTAGCTCATGCCATTAAAAGCCTATTAAGATACATTTTAAGTTTAATAACTACTTGTTTGACATCCAATTGCAACCTTTCCTATTACTTCTTGGAAATACTCAACCCAATTTGGCCATTTCAAACTTTCAAATGTGTACGCCGTTATTCTGAGGTTTTGTGCAAGTTGCTCAGCTGGTCACTTGAGGAAAAGATCACTTGCAACTTTTGATGTCCCTCCAGGCATACAAGAGGTCAGACATCTGAGAAATGCGATCTACTTCTTAGTTTTGCGTGTAAAGGAAAACAAGTAGAGTCATTCAGTGGTCCTGGCAGGTCACAAATACGAGGTGCAGTCTGATTTTCTACTTGCACAGGTCTAAATAAATTCTCATTTGCAGTCAGTCAAGAGCCACCTTGTTGAAACTAAGAGACAGTGGGTAGGTTGTTTCATCAATAGTCCCTGACCAGTGGGTACTAAGTTCCAAGGGCAAACATTCCCTATTTTTCAGCACATCTTGTTTGCGCTATCCCACAGTGTTCTATTCTTAGTTAATTCCAGCATGGCAGAATTACTGTGTCACAGGAATATGCTCCTGAGCCAGGAGTGTGTATAGGAAAATGGGAGGTTGGCTCTTTCTCAACCAAACAAAATTGGATCTGGGACCATCTCTTCACCTCACCGGATTGGAACCATGTTGGCTATATTGGTTTCGGGATCTAAGGACACCTTTTCCTCTGGTGCCAATTGACATGTTACTTTCAACTTGTAAGCTTCACCCTCATCCTTTACAAGTTATTGAAGATCCTGAGCCCTCCCCAGCTCTCCTTTCTTTAAGAGCATGAGTAACATACCTTATAACAGGTTTTTCTACCAAAATGCTCAAACCATTCTTTCTGTTCTAGAGCAGTTTCACTTCTCATCAAGAATACAGCGCTGAATGGAAAGGAAACAATAGGACGGCTAATGATAATTAGCGTATTTAAGCTTCAAGCAGACAAATTGTCAGTTAATAAATGGTACTTTCCTGTGTATTTATATAAAATCCAACTACTGCAATTAATTGGAAATGTTTACATCTCCGTCATTTGAATTATAGCAACCTAAAATATAGTCTAAAACGTACATGTAGCGTGACTGAATATATCAAAGCAGACCTCTTTCTGTCAAAAAAGTTTATTTTGACAGATTCACCAGCAGGTTTAAATGCACCACCAGTCAACCTACCCATGTAGGCCTGAACCCATATTCTGCTTATCAGCCTAGTGAATGACAATGTGTGTGTGTTCGTTCACCAGTCATTAATAACTTCCATGTCACTGGTATATCTCCTGCACCATATAATAAGACCTTACTGTAAGTCAAGTGGGCAAATTGGTTATTAGCCAGTTTTGTCATATTTAAGGGTCAAAGCACATACATTGAGACATGACCAGCAGTGCCTGCGTGTGCAGAGAAGAAGAATCAGAAATACCAGTCAGCAGATGAACAGGTGACCACACAAAAAATTGATTTTCAAACAGTGTCGGAAAAGTGGCATAATGTTACAAATTTCTTAGTAGCACAGAATTCATACTGAGGCCCGTATTTATACTCCGTTTGCGCCGATTTAGCGTCGTTTTTTTCGACGCAAATTCGGCGCAAAACTAACGCCATATTTATACTTTGGCGTTAGACGCGTCTAGCGCCAAAGTATGGGCAAATAGCGTCATTTTTTTGCGTGAACGCCTTCCTTGCGTTAATGAGATGCAAGGAAGGCGTTCCCGTCTAAAAAAATGACGGCGACTCAAATGCGTCGTATTTATACTCCCGGGCAAAAATCACGCCCGGGAGGTGGCGGGTCAAAAAACCCTGCATTTGCGCCACTATTTAACGCCTGGGTCAGGGTAGGCGTTAAGGGGCCTGTGGGCTCAAAATGAGCCCACAGGTGCCCTCCCCTGCCCCCAGGGACCCCCCCTGCCACCCCTGCCCACCCCAGGAGGACACCCAAGGATGGAGGGACCCACCCCAGGGACATTCAGGTAAGTTCAGGTAAGTATAATTTTTTATATTTTTTAATTTTTTTGGGGAGGCATAGGGGGGCCTTATTTGTGCCCCCCTACATGCCACTATGACCAATGACCATGCCCAGGGGACATAAGTCCCCTGGGCATGGCCATTGGGCAAGGGGGCATGACTCCTGTCTTTACTAAGACAGGAGTCATTTAAATGGCGTCTGGGCGTCGAAAATAATGGCGCAAATCGGGTTGAGGCGATTTTTTTGCCTCAATCTGACTTGCCCCATTTTAAGACGCCCTAACGCCATTTTCCCCCTACGCCGGCGCTGCCTGGTCTACGTGGTTTTTTTCCACGCACACCAGGCAGCGCCGGTCTGCTAGCGCCGGCTAACGCCATTCCATAAATACGGCGCCCGCATGGCGCTTCAGAATGGCGTTAGACGGCGCTAAATTTTTTGACGCTAAACTGCGTTAGCGCAGTTTAGCGTCAAAAAGTATAAATATGGGCCTGAGTACTTTAGAAAAAAGGAACTACAGGAAAGGATAACTCCTTTCCTATGTTCCACTTTTAAGTAGTATTTGGTATTGCCATTAGGACATCCATGCAGTACCATTGTTTTGTGCAAGGTTGGATCCAATGTTAAGATACACACAGCCACCTGCTGTGCTTGCTCACATAATGCTGTTTTGTTATCCTCAAAACGTGTTCTATAATCAATGTTTTGACCAAGTACAGGAAAACAACTTCAGGCCACAGTGCTGTGGGCAATTACCATCATGTTCTCTCATTACAGTGGTCAAATCCAAAAATGTCAGTAGGCTCTTTGTGGCATAGAGAATTACATGGAAATGAAACCTGGTACACTTTCATAAGACACTTGCTATGTTTTCCAAAAATGTACCCATGCAATTTCACGTGTGAATCCTACCCGCTCTCTTGCCTAACATCCCACGTCAAAGTTTACACTTTCACAATGTAGAACATACTACAAATTTAACGGTTTCAAATTAGTAATTTTAAATACAGTTCAGCAGATAATTTGTGCAAATTGGTCAATTGAGGTAAAAGTTTATGAAATTTCAAGTTTAGCTTTCCTATGAAGTGTTGTGCCCACCTTAATACAGAGAGACAGAGGCTCTATTTGTAATAAGTCTATATAGTAGTATGCATGTGTATATACAAATAGATATATAAATGTATGCCCATAGCTACATGTACATATTTCATGCTTTCCTGCTCTCTTTATTAGTAGATTGCATTTTTGATGATTTATATGAATTGGAAACATTACAAAGATTGTCTCCAACAAAATTAAACAGTGTCCAAAGGTTGTCCAAAAACTTTGCAAAGTTCCACATTCTCTGTTGCTCTATGATCTTTGCAACATTTGTTTCAAAGTAATAACAGCATTAATCATTGTATTATCATCAGTTCTGATTATAGACTGAGAATTTTAGAACCATCTATGTTTTTCTACAAAACCCAAAATCCATTCTAGACGGGCCTGGAAATAGTTGAAAAAAATAAAATATTTTCCTCTAAATACATTGCTTGGAATCTCAACATCTGGCATTAATTTTCTGTTTTCCTCTTTGCGGGCGATCTAGTTGTTCCAACTACCAGAAAAGTGGCAACAGTGCAGAAAGCAGGTAACTACTGTATCTCAGTGTAAATAAAGGGATGAATGTTTTAAGTTATACAGCGACATAGAATCATATGGCATGTAATGCTCTCTGATTGTCCTGAAGAATTTTACAGCTAGCTTTTTCTAGATGTCCTTTGCACATTTGTGCATGTAGTCCCATCTATTGTTTGCTTACCGATATCCTGATGTGACCGCTCAGAAGGTATCTAGAGTAAATTAGAAATAACTACTTAACAGTATTCATATAAAAAATTGTGTTTATTGTATATGTATCACCAGTTGCTACTTTGTAAGTTTTTTGATATCAAACACTACAACATTCAGACTTAGAGTATGTACTTTTTAGAAAAAAAACAAATTCTGGCTCTGCCCTTAGTGTGTTTCTTTCTCAGGCAAAGAATTAAAGTACCTGAGCTAATACTGCAAAGTCTGCCAGAGACCAGAATATCATACTGGATTGCTGTGGTAATTTTAGGTGTGGAGGGACAGCAATTTTTTATATCTCCCTGCTAGGACACAAACATGCAGGGATTTTCTTGAATTTTGACACTCTACGTATATAAAAATCTTAATATGATGACTCCAAGACAATACAACCTGTCTTATGTTAGGGATCCTGTTTGATTCTGTTTTTGTCTTGTATGGGATATGGTTGAATGCCAGCAAACTATCAACTTAGCCTCTAAGATGAAATTCAATATGAAAAGCAATGGTCCAGTTTTGTCTACAGTGCACGACTGCTGAAGCCCACCTTGGAAGAAAGGAACTTTAGGTCAACTAACATCCTATCCATTTTTTTTGTTTTCAAGAGGTCCTTGAAATTATCTTTATATCATAATTGTATCTATATTGTTTAGTGCAAATCAGTGTCTCTGTCTCTATGCACTCCACAGTCTGCTGTCTAAGCTCTAATGATATTGCATTATGTTCCTCGAAGGCTTATTAATGACATATGTTATCACCGAATGCAGGACTTTAACTAGAAGTCACTACAGTCTTGAGGTCATCGGTCTTCCGTTCCTCTCCATTCATATTTTAAATGTCTTTAAACTTAAGGTATCAGTGGGCAGTATGTGGCAGTGCAAACTGCATGCAAATGACATTGGGTGCTTTTTTATTTGCAGTAGATTAGCTCATGCCATTTTAAGCCTATTAAGATACATTTTAAGTTTAATAACTACTTGTTTGACATCCAATTGCAACCTTTCCTATTACTTCTTGGAAATACTCAACCCAAATCGGCCATTTCAAACTTTCAAATGTGCACGCCGTTATTCTGAGGTTTTCTGCAAAGTGCTCAGCTGGTCACTTGAGGAAAAGATCACTTGCAACTTTTGATGTCCCGCCAGGCATACAAGAGGTCAGACATCTGAGAAATGCAATCTACTTCTTAGTCTTGCATGTAAGGGAAAACAAGTAGAGTCATTCAGTAGTCTTGGCAGGTCACAAATACGAGGTGCTGTCTGATTTTCTACTTGCAAAGGTCTAAATAAATTCTCATTTGCAGTCAGTCAGGAGCCACCTTGTTGAAATTAAGAGACAGTGGGTAGGTTGACTCATCAATAGTCCCTGACCAGTGGGTAATAAGTTCCAAGGGCAAACATTCCCTATTTTTCAGCACATCTTGTTTGCGCTATCCCACAGTGTACTATTCTTAGTTAATTCCAGCATGGCAGAATAACTGTGTCACAGGAATGTGCTCCTGAGCCAGGAGTGTGTATAGGAAAATGGGCGGTTGGCTCTTTCTCAACCAAACAAAATTGGATCTGGGACCATCTCTTCACCTCACCGGATTGGAACCAGGTTGGCTATATTGGTTTCGGGATCCAAGGACACCTTGGTGTACCAGCCCTCTGGTACCAGTTGACATGTTACTTTCAACTTGTAACCTTCACCCTGATCCTTTACAAGTTATTGAAGATCCTGTGCCCTCCCCAGCTCTCCTTTCTTTAAAAACATGAGTAACATACCTTATAACAGGTTTTTCTACCAAAATGCTCAAACCATTCTTTCTGTTCTAAGAGCAGTTTTACTTCTCATCAAGAATACAGCGCTGAATGGAAAGGAAACAACAGGCTGGCTAATGATAATTAGCGTATTTAAGCTTCAAGCAGACAAGTTGTCAGTTAATAAATGGTACTTTCCTGTGTATTTATTTAAAATCCAACTACTGCAATTAATTGGAAATGTTTACATCTCCGTCGTTTGAATTATAGCAACCTAAAATATAGTCAAAACGCACATGTAGCGTGACTGAATATATCAAAGCAGACCTCTTTCTGTCCAAAAAGTTTATTTTGACAGATTCACCAGCAGGTTTAAATGCAGCACCAGCCAACCTACCCATGTAGGCCTGAACCCATATTCTGCTTATCAGCCTAGTGAATGACAATGTGTGTGCTTTCGTTCACCAGTCATTAATAACGTCCATGTCACTGTATATCTCCTGCACCACATAATAAGACCTTACTGCTAAGTCAAATGGGCAAATTGGTTATTAGCCAATTCTGTCATTTTTAAGGGTCAAAGCACATACATTGAGACATGACCAGCAGTGCCTGCGTTTGCAGAGAAGAAGAATCAGAAATACCAGTCAGCAGATGAACAGGTGACCACACAAAAAATGGATTTTCAAACAGTGTTGGAAAAGTGGTATAATGTTACAAATTTCTTAGTAGCACATGATTCATACTGAGTACTTTAGAAAAAAGGAACTGCAGAAAGGAGAACTCCTTTCCTATGTTCCACTTTTAAATAGTATTTGGTATTGTAATTAGGACATCCATGCAGTACCATTGTTTTGTGCAAGGTTGGATCCAATGTTAAGATACACACAGCCACCTGCTGTGCTTGCTCACATAATGCTGTTTTGTTATCCTCAAAACTTGTTCTACAATCACTGTTTTTACCAAGTACAGGAAAACAAGTTCAGGCCACAGTGCTGTGGGCAATTACCATCATGTTCTCTCATTACAGAGGTCAAATCCAAAAATGTCAGCAGGATCTTTGTGGAATAGAGAACTACATGCATATGAAAGATGGTACACATTCATAAAAAACTTGCTATGTTTTCCAAGAATGTACCCATGCAATTTCCCGTGTGAATTCTATGCGCTCCCTTGCCTAACATCCCACGTCAAAAATGACACTTTCACCATGTAGAACATAGTACAAATTTACCAGTTTCAAAGTAGTAATTTTAAATACAGTTCAGCAGACAATTTGTGCAAATTGGTCAATTGAGATAAAAGTTCATGAAATTTCAAGTTTAGCTTTCCTATGAAGTGTTGTGCCCACCTTAATACAGAGAGATAGAGGCTCTATTTGTAATAAGTCTATATAGTAGTATGCATGTGTATATACAATTAGATATATAAATGTATGCCCATAACTACATGTACATATTTCATGCTTTCCCGCTCTCTTTATTAGTAGAGTGCATTTTTGATGATTTATATGCATTGTAGACGTTACAAAGATTGTCTCCAACAAAATTAAACAGTGTCCAAAGGTTGTCCAAAAACTTTGTAACGTTCCACATTCTATGTTGCTCTATGATCTTTGCCACATTCGTTTCAAAGTAATAACAGCATTAATCATTGTATTATCATCAGTTCTGATTATAGACGGAGCATCTTAGAACCATCTATGTTTTTCTACAAAACCCAAAATCCATTCTAGACTGGCCAGGAAATAGTTGAAAAAAGTAAAATATTTTTATCTAAATGCATTGCTTGGAATCTCTACATCTGGCATTAATTTTCTGTTTTCCTCTTTGCGGGTGATCTAGTTGTTCCAACTACCAGAAAAGTGTCAACAGTGCAGAAAGCAGGTAACTACTGCATCTCAGTGTAAATAAAGGGATGAATGTTTTATATTATACAGCGACATAGAATAATATGGCACGTAATGTCTCTGATTGTCCTGAAGAAGTTTACAGCTAGCCTTTCCCAGATGTCCTTTGCACAATTGTGCATCTAGTCCCCTGTAGTGTTTGCTTACCGATATCCTGATGGGACCGCTCAGAAGGTATCTAGAGTAAATTAGAAATAACAGTATTCATATAAAATATTGTGTTTATTGTATATGTATCAGCAGTTGCTACTTTGTAAGTCTTTTGATATCAAACACTCCAACATTCAGACTTAGAGTATGGACTTTTTAGAAAAAAAAAAAAATTATTGCTCTGTCCTTAGTGTGTTTCTTTCTCAGGCAAAGAATTAAATTACCTGAGCAAATACTGCAAAGTCATCCCGAGACCAGAATATCATACTGGATTGCTGCGGTAGTTTTAGGTGTGGAGGGACAGCTATTTTATATATATCCCTGCCAGGACACAAACATGCAGGGATTTTCTTGAATTTTGACGCACTACGTATATAAAAATCTTAATATGATGACTCCAAGAAAATACAACCTGTCTGATGTTAGGGATCCTCTTTGATTCTGTTTTTTCCTTGTATGGGATATGGTTGAATGCCAGCAAACTATCAAACCATCAACTTAGGGGCATATTTATGCTCCGTTTGCACCACAATCAGTGCAAACGTTGCCCCATATTTAAACTCTGACGCCTGAGCCCGCGGAGTCAAAATTCCGCCGTGTGCGTCATTTCTTGGATGCGGCAACCCGCCCTGCATTAATGATTTGCAAGGTAGGCGTTCCCGTCCAAAAAACGACGCAAACTGCCGTGCGTCTTATTTATGCTTCCGGGCAAAAATGACTCTCGGCAGGGAGGCGGTGCAAAATAATGACGCACAGCCCGATGTGCGTCAAAATTTAACGCCTGGGTCAGGGCAGGCGTTTAAATGGGGCAAACACACCTGTATTTAATCAGAACACACAGAACAAACAGCAGAGCAGCAACAGGGAGAAATGGAGGTGATTCTTATCCAGCGTGCACGTAGACGCAGAGCCCAGCAGCAACAACAGCAGCTACCACAACACCAGCAGGGACCCCAAAGGCAGCGTAGAAGGCAGGAGAGGATATTCCGCCCAAGAACAACCCTGCATGGCCTCAGGGAACACGTCATCATACAGAGGTACCCGTTGAACTGGCAGGCCATTCAGCAGCTGCTGGGCAACATTGAACCGCAGTTGGCCCCCACTTTAGTGACACCCCACACCATCCCAACAGAAACAAAGCTGCTTGCCGTACTTCACCTGCTGGCAAGTGGCTCATTTCAAACAACTGGTGCCCTGGTTGGCGGAATATCACAACCATCATTCTCTGCATTTCCGCCAAAAGTACTGGATGCCATCATTCGCCTGACACCCCTTCCCATCTGCTTCCCTAACACACTGCAGAAGCAGCAGGAAACAAAACAGGGGTTCTACCTCATCAGTGGCTTCCCACACGTCCTTGGTGCAATCGACTGCACACATGTACGCCTTGTGCCACCTGCTGCAACAGAACACCTCCACCGCAACAGGAAGCACACACATTCAATCAACGTGCAGGCCATAGTTGATCACCAGGGATTGATCACCAACATCGTGGCAAAATATCCTGGGAGTGTACATGACTCATTCATCTTCCGTCACTGCACCATCAACCAACACTTCCAGGATGGACGGTATGGCAATGGACTACTTGTTGGTAAGTACAGAAACCTACTTATATACACACTGCACAGCAACGTTCTAGGACACACAACACATACACCACAACAGCAACATCTAGACAGGAACACACTGAGGTCCTGACATCACTAGCCATGTTTCTTAACTCACCATTGAACCTGTCACACATCGGAATTTACTGTACAGGCTAATGTGAAGACATTAATGAGTGTGGTTGCCTAAATGTCACCTTGCAAATTGTAAGTGTCCCAATGACCTTTACATTAATACATTGCATACGTTTCAAGGTATGGGATGTACAGGGTACTTTGATATGAACGTGTTAACAACACTTACAATTTTAAATGTGCATGGAACTATCATCTCAGTGAAGACACACGGACACCTGTATCACAAGTCACAATGCTAGGGAGGGCACACTGTACTGCAAATCCCAAAAGATACTGCTGACAAACGGTTAGCAGACAAACACTTGCTCAGCCAAGGAAACAACACAATGCAGATGGTATAGCCTACAAGTATAGGATGTCACATTAGTACACAAAAGAGTCAGAGACAACACAAGACAACTACTGCCATTAAAGGTCTTTTCAATAGTGCCAGCTACATCTACATGATCCCATTCTGTGTTATTCTTTCAGCTTATCAGGGTTATGGCATCCAGCCATGGCTAATAACACCATTTGGGAACCCGAGTACTGCTGCAGAGCGGGCATACAACGAGGCCCATAAGAGGACACGCAGCATTGTCGAGCGGACCTTTGGGATCCTCAAGTCAAGGTTCCGCTGCCTTGACATCACTGGTGGTAGCCTACTATATTTCCCTGAGATGGTCTGTAGGATCATACTCACATGTGCAATATTGCACAACATTTGTGTAAAAAGGAACATTCCCCTCCTCGAACCAGACCCATACATGCCTGAAGACGAAGAAGAGGAGGATGCTGGCCTGCAACCGGAGGGCAAACACGGCTGCTGGAGTGCGTAGGTGCAAACGCATTGTAAATAATTTCTTTGCATAATTATCACCATCACCACTTAATGCACTATTGTAAATAAACACCACATCATGGTTTGGCCTATTCATTTCTGCCCACCTTTAGCTTGAAATATCAGAAGAAGAATGTCGTCTCATTGAGCAATAATGATATAACAATCATCACACAAAACAAATACACCACACATGTAATGGCCACCATACAATGGTCAAATACACACACAATGTAAATGGCAGACATCCTGTACAGTTCACCTTTGAAGGGCAATAGCTGAGGACCACACATAAGACTCACATACATGTAGTAAACATGGATCATCGCAGCAGATGGCACACAACTAAAACACCATCACTCAACTAGGGGAAAACAGGCCTCATACATCAGGCAGTTCACATGCTAATGCTTCAGGAACAGGAATGTAGTACTAGACTCTTGCCAACAGTAATTCCAAATACTTACTATCATTGCAATGACTATCTGTCACTAGAGTTACACATAAGCAGAACATACACAGCACAAGTGCTACACCTATGACAAGCATCCAGCACATCACATCCCATCTACATGTCAGCCCTTTTCTAAAAACATTACACACACTTGCAGATGCTCACACCCCACCTGTCTGAAGAGGACCCTGGAATGCCGATTTGTGTACGCTGAGATTCCCTCATCTACACACACACACACTCACAAGAGTCATCCAGTGTGCCACATCCTTTCCTATGCCTACCATTGTCATAGTACCATCTCACTGCATGGAACTCAGGTCATATAATACACTGGCTTGGATTTTTTGAGGCCTGGAATCACCTGTAGATTGATTCTTCTGTGAAAGGTACTGTAGGCTAATTATCAGCAAATCCCATCTAACAGGACTAGTGAGCCACTGATGGAGGCCACACCAGTGATCCTCTCCATGCACACCACCCAAATGTACATGCCCCGTCCCTGCTGATGCCTCCTACTGCATACATGTTTGAATTTGAGCTATTACATCATTAAGCTTTGACACTAATGTTGCCGTAGAAACCTTTATCAGGGTTCACTTGTCACCTTCAAAACAACACAGGACATAAACAGTGTGACATCTCAACTGTCTACTGCTCCCTCTGACCAGTCTAGTCAGAACACTTGATCATGTAATTACTGAAAGAACTTGCTCCTGATTGACCCAGCATCCTGTCAGCCTGACTGGCACCTGTCCGTGGGTCACTCTACAGATACCTGGGGTCCACTATGGACCACACGTGCTGTCCAAAACCTCTTGTACCTCAGACACTAATTTGTCATTAGTCTCATCAATGTATACTCAAATACATAGTATTGCATCATCTGACTGTTATTTGCATCCGATTTGTGACAGTGCCCTTGAATAGCCAAATCTTGGCCCTTCCGTTGTCTGGCCCTCATTAATGCCTAAACTACAAAGTGTGACAGTGGACCAGGACCATAGTGTATGATGGTGTAAATGGCCTCCATCAAAACCAGCAACCTCAGATAATATCCATGAAAAGTCAACAGATATGAGGACCCTGACCTTTCAAACGCTAAGTAACATTGTTCAAATGATAAAGATGAGTCGTGTGTGTCGAATACCAGCCATTTACTTCTGCACAGAGGCTATGATGTTTCCTGATACATTACCATCCACAGAGGCCAACTGGAGTACAAATGTTGCAATGACACATTCCGGATCCAGACACCTGAGACATTCTCTCACTCAGCACACCAAGGTTGCCCAGTTGAAAGTCTCATTACACGTTTTCAGTGACAGGGTGGGACCATCCATGTGTAGGTGACCATGTCCTCAATGGCTTCTCTCAAATTTTGCTACAAACAATACCCAATAGAAACAAGATTAGCTGCCACTAACTCATGCGGAGACCTGGAAGTTACAGTAACAACATACACCCTGACAGTTGATACTGGATCAATATTGGACCACACACATGTACATGTACCATCCAATCAACAAAATATTTGCAAGCAGCCGATCACAGTAGTGTCCCAGTTGTAACCTAGCAGGAAGAATGAAACATGCCACTAAACCAGATAATGCATAAAGGACCACATACATCAACAACCTATTTGCTATCATGACATGAGGAACGTTGAGATTTTGCAAAAAATATCAATGCAAAATGGTATGTCAGATTTCTCCAAAGAATCAATAGGGCAAATGTAAAATGGGCAAATGGGATTACAGAATGGCAAACAGTGAATCATTCCCTATTTGCTTCCATGAGCCTGCTGCTGAAGGTTTAGCATTACTGAATTTGGGAAAACCTTGGATAAATTTGCAAGTCTGGAAGAGCAAACCCTAGGGTGCTGGGGGCCTAAGTCCACCTCTACTGCCCCCCAAATATACATTATTTATGCACATGTGAAGCACACACATGCATAAGGCGCATGTGTGCCCTACGTGTCAAAAGTAAAACACATTTAAGATACATTAACTTGTAATTAGGACATGGTTACCCCCTAAAAAAGTGTAGGCGACAATTGCACTACCTATTTGGCCTTTATATAATTTTGATTACCGTGATAAATGTGGACACATTTTTGCGAAGGAATAGATCCTGGTATCCCATTCATATTTTGAAAATAGCCATCAGCAATTACCCACATATGTGTACAATTATGAGTAATATCCATTCTGACCAATCATTACCATTGCACTGTGAATACCTTCTATACATCCTATAAGGGACATTTGCCATAGCTAACCCCAAATGTGTATCACTTAGCACCGTTTGGTCATGACAAAATTCATTTCTCAATTTGACAAATGAAAGACATATTTGTCATAATGCGTCATATTTCCACGCATACAGCTTGTGCGTCATAATTTTTGACGCACAGGATTGCAAATAATGCAGAGTCAAAAAATTATTACAAAAATAGATATCATAATATCCTGCATAACATGGCCTAATTTTTTTCCATAATCCGTCATATTTCCATGCATACAGCTTGTGCGTCATAATTTTTGACGCACAGGGGTACAGATAATGCAGAGTCAAAAATATTTTTCATATTTAGAGATCATATTTTCCAGCGGCTTAATTTTCAACTCTAGAACTGTCAAATATGCCTCAAACAAATATAATAGACCAATGAAGATTTTTTTTTTGACTCAGTATTATTTGCACTCCTATGCATCAACAAATATGACGCACAAGCTGTATGCGTGAAAAAATGACGCATAGCGGGGAAAAAAACTGCGGCCATCTTATGCAGGGTGTGATGTAATAGGATATCCTGTTTACAGAATCTGTACAGTGGGTGTACTTTCACTTTCACTTTGCAGTCTCAGATTATTCTAGACTGTGTGGCTGTGTGGAAAGTGTTGTCCTGTGTATTAGTGCTTTTGTGTCCAGTGTACCATCTCAATTGTGCTTTTGTCATCATTGTCTTGTTGTTGAATACTGTCTGAGTCTGTGTTGTATTATTTTGTCAAGTCCAGTGTTTTATTTATTGTCTGTGGGAGTCTGTTGTGGGTACTGTAATATAGGGGTTAGTTGGGCTCTTCTTCTTAAGTTTTCTTTGTATTTCACCACCCTACCTTTCCCCATTTCCCCCTTTTCCTTTTTCTACCACTTTTTCCCCTTTGTCAGTGCTGACATGTCTGGTAGGCCATGGCTTTCCAGGATGGGTGAGGAGGAATTGGGGGGATTTATATGGCTTGTTTGCCATTTCATCCCACTCATGCTGGAGGCTAGGGGTAGGGTGATACAGGGGTATCACACGGAGGCCCGTAAAGTCCGGTGGGGGAAGGTGTGCCATCACTTGGTCTGTGTATATGGTAGCCAAAGGAATGACCATCAACTGAAGCACCGCTGGGCTGATCTGATATCCAGGGAGCAAGATCTGCTGGACCACCTGGGAATCAGGATTGGTGGCCATGTTGGTGAGTACAGATCAATTACATGTGCACAATTTAAAGCTGTGTGGCGACATGTGATGATTGTTACCCAATCTGCCAGATAAGTAGCTGACTGTGTGTAATGCTAGGGAAACCTACTGGGTAATTGATGCACAATGGGAAGGAAGACAAATGCTAGCAGTCAGGTAGCTCATGTTTTCTACACATACCGGTTGCCTGTAGCAGTATGTAATGTAGTGCTGCCTTTGTGTCAGACAAGCGACACATTAATGACGCAACTAGGACTCTACAGGTCACAATATCCAGTGAAAAATGGATGTTGAAACATCATACCTATATGTAGACGCCATAGCTAGACTGACATTTGTAAACCCTACCTGATGCTATAAATGAGTGCTGCCTTCACGTCAATTGAAGTTAGCAATGTTGTCCACACATATGTCACATGTCTGTCTGGTTGGTGTGTATGAAAAATTACCACATAGGCTGATTGAGTTTGAGAGGTCATGCAGGCCTCAAGTAACCAGCTTTTGGATGTCTCTCTTGGATGCACATGATGTGATGAATGCACCCCTATATTCGACTGTCCAGGCCACTGCATGTGTGTAGTAGGGTGTGTAACTGTAGCAGGAGACTCATCCAATGTAAATGTTGCTCATGAATAATTCCATGCAGTATGAGCATGTGTGAAAGGGTTTCATTACTCATGTCATATTCTCACATTGTCTTTGTGATTGCAATTGTTTGTCAGTGCACTGATTCTGAGTATATTCTTCCTTCCATGCTTTACAGGTGGACCTGCACCGTACACAGTGGGAGAGGTGGCTCATTTTGAGGACCCCAACACCTACAGTGAGTGTTGCATGTGTGCTATTATTAATGTTTGCTGGCGATGCATGATGGACTACTGTGTGTTCAACAGAATTCAAGGTTTGATGCGCTGCCCAATAATTAGTATTGTTCCATTAGTGGGATTTCAGTTATCACTTCATTTTGAGTTGACCTATGCTTATCCATTTCTCAGATTTTGGGACTGTAGGCCATTCTAGTAGGGCCCGCTATGGGGAATGGGGTGAGTCATGTGGAATACACTGGTTAATGTAAGAGTTGCTCTGGGACTTGTTTCGGACTGAGTCTGCATGTCAGACTGACATTCTCCCAGATAGCTTCTGCAAATGGCTTGTCTGAAATCTGCTGCTTCCCTAGTTAACGATGGACTGAGTACACTGTACAGTAGGTTGTATCTTCCGGGGGCATGTACTTCCGCAAGTTGTACTAGAAGTGTGTGGGACTAGAGTGCAATGCCCTAGGTGTACATTCTACTCATGATCATGGGTGTTCTTGCTCCTCTGTGTCTGTAGAAAAATATGCCTCACTAGTAGTATGTGATGTTGGCCTAAGTCAGTACATTTTTACATGTGTGGACCTTGGATAGGACAAGGTTTAGCTGACTCCGATTTGTTGATAGCCCTTCACTGGTGGTGTGTGTGTGGAGGCAAAAACTTGTTAAGCTTTCTATACACTCCTGGGTGTGCATTGATTATGGGATTGTTGGATGTTCTTCCCACCCCCCCTCAAAGTCAGCCATGTGTTTGGGAATAGGGTACCTAGGACTGTAGCAACCAGTATGTTACACATACTTGTGACCATTTGAAACTTTGTTTTGAACCTAGTGTACACACTCGGTTATGGCACATGAGTTCTATACTAGCAAATCCAATTACAAATCGCAGATATTGAGGGTTGTGATTGTTATCACATACACTGACATATGTAGTCCAGGCAATAGGCGGAGGAGGTGCAGCCATAATGTCAGCTGCATTACTAATTATTTTGATGACAAGTTTAGGCTGATGTCACCCATCATGTAGAGACATGTGTATGCTAGATGTGAGATGCCCTTTGTAAGCATGCTTCCCATGTACTTCCTCTGAGACTTTCAATGATCTATGTGGTGATATGAGCTGTTACAACTACAGTAAAAGTAATTTCCAATTGACCCATTGTGCTATTCCACCCAATGCATTTCCTATGGTAAATAGTTGCCCTTTCTCTTCACAGCTGCAAACATGAGTGCCACACAGAAGCATGAATTTGAGAGGCGGGCCATGAGATACCGGCATATCCAGCAGGTGCAGTCGGGGTTCCGACGGATGGCCCGAAAATACCAGGTGGATCGGGCCTCCGGAGCATGGTGGGCCTCACCACAGGGTGGCCCAACGTTGCCCAGTACAGCCACCACAACCACCAGTTCTCCCCAAGTGGCCCCAGCAACGGCGGGTACAGTTGTCCCTGCCTCTGCAGCACGACCTGGACCCAGCAATATCAGAGCTGCAGGACAGTCCAGTAGGCTACAAACAACTCCCACACAGAGCACCTCTGCCAGCACACAGACAGCAGCAGCACCTCCAATTGACCCTGCGGCACTCCAGGCTTTAGACCGCAAAATGGACAAGTTCATTCGGAAGGTGGACAAGCTGAGCCAGGATGTGGCGTACATAAAGAAGCGGGTCAGGTCCATCAGGCGGACCCTACGGAGGGCCAACCTCTAGGACTTATATGGTCTATTTTAATTTATCCCTCCCCTCTCTCCTCTTTCCTTTTTATCATGATAGGTGGGTTTTGGGGATTAGTGTTAGGTTAGTATAGGTTGTTAGCTTAGTTAGTGTTAGGGTAGGAGGGTGGGGGGGTCCTTATTCTTTCTATTTTTCATTTTTGAGTGTGTGGGTGGGGGTCAATGTTAGGATTCCTGTCTGTTTAGAAAAAAAAAAAATAACAAAAAAATTAAAAAAAATCATTAAAAAATACAAACAAATATATGATTGTTTAGGATACTGTGTAGGTTAGTATGTGTTGCCCTGCATGTGTCCTGTCTCATAATGGTGGGTGGGGGGTTGATGTTTAGATCGATTTGTTATATGTGTAGAGTAAGTTTAGCTTAGGTTAGTTAGGGACAGTTGTGGGTTAGGAGTAGTCAGGTTAGATTAGTGTAGGTATGACTTTTCCTTTAGTTGCCTCTGGTGTGAATACTTATGAATAAATATATAGTTAACCCTTTGCATTATGTGTTAACTGCTACTTGATCATGGCCTTGCCATCAGTGTAGGTGATTGCTGTTCTATGACATTTGTGTCCTATGCTACACACCGAAGAAAAAAGAGGTTTAAAATGGCAGCTACACCTGTGCTAACTTGGTAAGTATCCACCATTTGATAGAACCACCATTTGGAGTTTACATGGATCAGAAAGGATTTGTGTTGATGAGTATGTTTTCTACATCACAAAGTATGCTTCCAGACTTGGTATTGTGGGTAATTTATTAGGTCGGACTGCAGTGTGATGTTCAGGGACATCTTTGTAGATGAGGTGTTGTTAACACTCTTGTCTTCTTGTCTTCATTACTGACATAGATCATGTGTGCAACAATTTAGCATGACTTCCCTCTTGGATGTATACTCAGAAAGGGTGATTGATGCTGTGTTTAGTTGTGTTTGCTTATATTAGACTGCATAATTTAATGTTTTAGTATTGCATGGTGCCCACATTTATCAGCCACCATTAGTTGACTTTGATTGCTATTGATGGAGCATTATTCTGTCCAACACAGCATGATTGTGTGTGGTTTCTCCCTTCATCAGTTATTCTCCTCAGGATGGTCAGGCTATGATGCAATCCTGGCCACTGCACAGATGTATCATACTACATGATGTCAGGACAGTTGTATTGACAAGCTTCATGGTTGTCACACAGGCACTTTTGAGTTATCTACTGCACAGTTGATGTGTCAAATTACACAGAGACATATTAGGTGTGCAAGTGCTATTTATTGATAGGTGCTGTAGTGCAAAATGTACATTGTCCATGTTTGCTGAGTCTGTTCTAGTGCATTGTTACATGGTGATCCTACAGAAGGGGTGTGGATGATGCTCCTGACATGCTGGGGTGATGTTACCAACAGTGGAGAGGGACAGGATTTGCCGATTAGTAGGAGAGAGACATTCACTGGCAATGCTGACAAGTCATACAGTGGTTAGCAGAACAGTCATTGAGTATAGTTGTAGTGAGACTGGCAAATTGACAAAACGTAGGACCTTGGTCAAAGTAGGCCATGGTGCAGGGACTAGTGCTTCCGGGTACTCTTCCGTGTGAATGTGATCTGTTCCATGTCTTCTTCTTCTGAGGTGTGTGTTGCCTGCTTTGTCCTTGTTGTTGTTGGTTGTGAAGGGGCAACACACACCTCAGTGTTAGAAGATGTGGAGTCAGACATCCCGGTGGCTGCTCCCTGTGAAGATCTTAAGGGCAGTACTGCAGCAAGGAGGGACTGCTGGTTTTTGAGAATAGCAGCTACATCACGATGGTAGGCAGCCAGGTCGGCCCTGAGGGAGTCATGATTGCATTCGGGCATGCAGTGGAAAGTTTGGGGTGCGAGGTGTTGTGGCAACTCCCTTACTGCAGTGGTGAATTCCTTTATAGTTTCTTGTAGTCCTTGCAGTATGGATGTTAGGGTTTGCATAGCTGTTGCCTGATCTGCAGATGACATCATGCACGAGCGCACCCCCTCAAGGCTGGCTGCCATATTTTGCATTGCCATCCGCACCTCCTTGGCCAGCTCCCGCTGTACTCCAACTACAGTTCTTTCAAAGCTGGTGCCAGTGTCGTCAGAGTCCTCAGCTGTGTAGGAGCTGGCAGGTCTTGCAATTGGGGTGGTGGGTGGTTCTTCTGTGATGGCTGCTTGTTCTGTGCTCCTCCTTGTGACTGAAGGTGGGGTCTGGAGGGTTTCAAGGACCTTTTGGATGGTCTCCTGGGGAATGTTTATGGGCTCGTCATCCATGTCATCAGGGAAATCAGGGACAGGCATATCGGCAGGAGATCCATGTTCCTCTGCAATGAAACAGGGTACAATTAGTGTGTCTGTGTTGTGACAATTTTTACGTAACATGCCAGCCTTTTGATGAATTTACTTTGTGATCTTGTTTGGTATTGGTACCTGCTGTCCTTCATTTGGGCATTGTTATAGGCCTATGGCCCACCTGTGTGTCACATGTATGATATTGAGTTATCAGACTTGTCTGCCTAATCGCCTCTAGGTGTTGCTTTGTACCAAATAGGGAATAGCCATCTTTTTGTCCTACTCGACCCTCCGTGTATATCTATTCTTATGGTGAGACCTTTCACTGGCTGTGGTTGTTCTGATTGCCCAGGCAGCACACTTGCCTCTCAGGACCTGCCCCAATCCCTGATTGTTCACATTGACTTCATTGTAATTGACATGTGGCATATCCTATGCATGGCAATGTTATGATGTGATATGGATGTAGACATTGTTAATGTGTCCTGCTGATGTTGGGTAATGTGTGTTACATTGGATTGCCCTGTTTATCGTATCAATGTCCTATTTGGTCCTCTGACTGTGCAGGTGTATTTCAGTGACCAGTTGCATGTGTCCCCTCCTCAATGCTGTTGTCTGAGCAGTATGACATTTGTGATGTTGCCTTGTTAGCCAGGCACGTGAAGGACCCTGACATATGGTGCATGTGTGTGTCCTTAGTGCTGTGTCGCTCCTATTGCTGTTTACTTTGGCTGATGTATGTGACAACTATGGGCATTGACATATGAGTGTACTGGGGCCTTTGTCTTGTTTCAGGAGATTGTTGCAGATGTCATCCTCACCCCCTAATTTAGGTATGTATGTTCCATGGGGAGGTTACTGCCATTGGCTACTATAGCTGCACAGAGATCAGAGGTGTTAGTGGCAACTGTTGTTGCAGTTACATTGCAGTTGTTGTTTTGGCTAGTGGATTGCTGATAGGGCCCTAGTTAATGTAGGAGATATTTTGGCTGACGAGTGCCAGGATGTAAGTTTGACGTAGAGGCCTTCCCTTCTGTCGAGGCTTTCCCTTAGCTCCATTGTTGTCATGACAGGATGCCCCCATGGGACTGTTGTTGGTGTTGTGTTATGTTGTGCCCCAACTTCTGTATGTGCAGGGCATGCCCCCCTGCCATACCCCTTTACCCATGCCACTCCATGTATATGCTGACTTACATGCAATGTGTAGTAGGTATTTCCCCCCTGCTTACAGTCAACATTATTGTATTTTAAACCCCCATGCAACTTACCCTGCATGTGCGTTGTCTCCTGGTAGTCTGCGCTGTCCTGTCCTTGAATCCCTCTGACGATCTCCTCAGGGATGATGATGCGACCATCTCCTTCATGTGGTCCAGGGCCTCCTGGTGTGCTGGACTCCCACCTCCAGTCTGCAGTGCTGCCTTCCTGTTCCTGGCCATTTTTTCCTTTGTCCTACGTTTGCAGTCATGCCAGCGTTTCTTACACTCAGTGACTGTCCTGCGTACTTCAGCCACACTGTTGATCTTGTCAACAATTTGTTGCCATATGGCCTCTCTCCTACTGATTGGCAACTTAGAGGTGATGAACAGTTGGTGCTGGTGTTCCGTCACCTCTTTAACCAGGATTTCCTGCTCCTCTGCACTGAAGCGACACTTTCTTTTTTTTCTATATATGTCCTGGTTCTTGTATGGATCATCCTGGCTGGTTCCTGGTCTGCTGTCATCTTCCTGGGGTCTGTAGTGGCATCTGGGATCCATTTTGGCTCTCAAAATGAAAGGGCAGTGTTCGCGGGTATTGTTGACGCTATTGCGTCAAAAGAAACGGCGCATATCCGGGTTGCGGTCTCGTAAATCGATCCACAGTCATTTACGTCGCGCTAACGTAGTTTTTCTTTACGACTTGACACCTCGATGTGCGTAAAAAAACAATGACTCCCACCTGTTGATTGCACCGCCGTGCGTCAAAGTATAAATTTGACGCCCGCACGGCGCATCGAAATGGCGTTAGCCGGCGGTAACATTTTTGACACAACACTGCGGCGGCGCAGCTTTGCGTCAAAAAGTATAAATATGGCCATAAGCCTCTAAGATGACCTTCAATATGAAAAGCAATGTTCCAGTTTTGTCTACAGTGCACGACTGCTGAACCCCACCTTGGAAGAAAGGAACTTTAGGTCAACTAACATCCTATCCATTTTTTTTTTGTTTTCAAGAGGTCCTTGAAATTATCTTTATATCATAAGTGTATCTATATTGTTTAGTGCAAATCAGTGTCTCTGTCCCTCTGCACTCCATAGTCTGCTGTCTAAGCTCTAATGATGTTGTCTCATGTTCCTTGAAGGCTTCTTAATAACATGTGTTGTCACCAAATGTAGGACTTTAACTAAAAGTCACTACAGTCTTGAGGTCATCGGATTTCCATTCCTTTCCATTCATATTTCAAATGTCTTTAAACTTGAGGTATCAGTGGGCAGTATGTGGCAGTGCAAACTGCATGCAAATGACATTGGGTGCTTTTTATTTGCAGTAGATTAGCTCATGCCATTAAAAGCCTATTAAGATACATTTTAAGTTTAATAACTACTTGTTCGACATCCAATTGCAACCTTTCCTATTACTTCTTGGAAATACTCAACCCAATTTGGCCATTTCAAACTTTCAAATGTGTTGCCGTTATTCGGAGGTTTTGTGCAAAGTGCTCAGCTGGTCACTTGAGGAAAAGATCACTTGCAACTTTTGATGTCCCTCCAGCCATACAAGAGGTCAGACATCTGAGAAATGCAATCTACTTCTGGGTCTTGCGTGTAAAGGAAAACAAGTAGAGTCTTTCAGTGGTCCTGGCAGGTCACAAATACGAGGTGCAGTCTGATTTTTTACTTGCACAGGTCTAAAAAAATTCTCATTTGCAGTCAGTCAAGAGCCACCTTGTTGAAACTAAGAGACAGTGGGTAGGTTGACTCATGAATAGTCCCTGACCAGTGGGTAATAAGTTCCAAGGGCAAACATTGCCTTTTTTTCCAGCACATCTTGTTTGCGCTATCCCACAGTGTACTATTTTTAGTTAATTCTAGCATGGCAGAATTACTCTGTCACAGGAATAGGCTCCAGAGCCAGGAGTGTGTATAGGAAAATGGGCGGTTGGCTCTTTCTCAACCAAACAAAATTGGATCTGGGACCATCTCTCCACCTCACTGGCTTGGAACCAGGTTGGCTATATTGGTTTCGGGATCCAAGGACACCTTTTCCTCTGGTGACAGTAGACATGTTACTTTCAACTTGTAAGCTTCACCCTGATCCTTTACAAGTTATTGAAGATCCTGTGCCCTCCCCAGCTCTCCTTTCTTTAAAAACATGAGTAACATACCTTATAACAGGTTTTCCTACCAAAAGGCTCAAACCATTCTTTATGTTCTAAGAGCAGTTTAACTTCTCATCAAGAATACAGCGCTGAATGGAAAGGAAACAACAGGCTGGCTAATGATAATTAGCGTATTTAAGCTTCAAGCAGACAAATTGTCAGTTAATAAATGGTACTTTCCTGTGTATTTATATAAAATCCAACTACTGCAATTAATTGGAAATGTTTGCATCTCCGTCGTTTGAATTATAGCAGCCTAAAATATAGTCTAAAACGTACATGTAGCATGACTGAATATATCAAAGCAGACCTCTTTCTGTCAAAAAAGTTTATTTTGACAGATTCACCAGCAGGTTTAAATGCAGCACCAGTCAATCTACCCATGTAGGCCTGAACCCATATTCTGCTTATCAGCTTAGTGAATGACAATGTGTGTGCTTTCGTTCACCAGTCATTAATAACGTCCATGTCACTGGTATATCTCCTGCACCATATAATAAGACCTTACTTGTAAGTCAAATGGGAAAAATTGGTTATTAGCCAATTTTGTCATATTTAAGGGTCAAATCACATACATTGAGACATGACCAGCAGTGCCTGCGTGTGCAAAGAAGAATAATCAGAAATACCATTCAGGAGATGAACAGGTGACGACACAAAAAATGGATTTTTAAACAGTGTTGGAAAAGTGGCATAATGTTACAAATTTCTAAGTAGCACAGGATTCATACTGAGTACTTTAGAAAAAAGGAACTGCAGGAAAGGATAACTCCTTTCCTATGTTCCACTTTTAAGTAGTATTTGGTATTGCCATTAGGACATCCATGCAGTACCATTGTTTTGTGCAAGGTTGGATCCAATGTTAAGATACACGCAGCCACCTGCTGTGCTTGCTCACATAATGCTGTTTTGTTATCCTCAAAACTTGTTCTATGATCACTGTTTTTACCAAGTACAGGAAAACAACTTCAGGCCACAGTGCTGTGGACAATTACAATCATGTTCTCTCATTACAGAGGTCAAAACCAAAAATGTCAGCAGGCTCTTTGTGGCATAGAGAACTACATGCATATGAAAGCTGGTACACTTTCATAAAACACTTGCTGTGTTTTCCAAGAATGTACCCATGCAATTTCACGTGTGAATTCTACCCGCTCCCTTGCCTAACATCCCACGTCAAAGTTTACACTTTCACCATGTAGAACATACTACAAATTTAGCAGTTTCAAAGTAGTAATTTTAAATACAGTTCAGCAAATAATTTGTGCAAATTGGTAAATTGAGGTAAAAGATTATGACATTTCAAGTTTAGCTTTCCTATGAAGTGTTGTGCCCACCTTAATACAGAGAGACAGAGGCTCTATTTGTAATAAGTCTATATAGTAGTATGCATGTGTATATACAAATAGATATATAAATGTATGCCCATAACTACATGTACATATTTCATGCTTTCCCGCTCCTTTTATTAGTAGATTGCATTTTTTATAATTTATGTGCATTGTAGACATTACAAAGATTGTCTCCAACAAAATTAAACAGTGTCCAAAGGTTGTCCAAAAACTTTTTAAAGTTCCACATTCTCTGTTGCTCTATGATCTTTGCCACATTCGTTTCAAAGCAATAACAGCATTAATCATTGTATTATCATCAGTTCTGATTATAGACGGAGCATCTTAGAACTATCTATGTTTTTCTACAAAACCCAAAATCCATTCTAGACTGGCCTGGAAATATTTGAAAAAATAAAATATTTTCATCTAAATACATTGCTTAGAATCTCAACATCTGGCATTAATTTTCTGTTTTCCTCTTTGCGGGTGATCTAGTTATTCCAACTACCAGAAAAGTGGTAACAGTGCAGAAAGCAGGTAACTACTGCATCTCAGTGTAAATAAAGTGATGAATGTTTTATACTATACAGCGATATAGAATCATATGGCATGTAATGTCTCTGATTGTCCAGAAGAAGTTTACAGCTAGCCTTTTCCAGATGTCCTTTGCACAATTGTGCATCTAGTCCCCTCTATTGTTTGCTTACCCATATCCTGATGGGACCGCTCTGAAGGTATCTAGAGTAAATTAGAAATAACTACTTAACAGTATTCATATAAAATATTGTGTTTATTGTATATGTATCACCAGTTGCTACTTTGTAAGTTTTTTTATATCAAACACTACAACATTCAGACTTAGAGTATGTACTTTTTAGAAAAAAAAAAAATTCTTGTTCTGCCCTTACTGTGTTTCTTTCTCAGACAAAGAATTAAAGTACCTGAGCAAATACTGCAAAGTCTGCCAGAGACCAGAATATCATAGTGGATTGCTGCGGTAGTTTTAGGTGTGGAGGGACAGCTATTTTTGATATCTCCCTGCCAGGACACAAACATGCAGGGATTTTCTTAAATTTTGACACACTACGTATATAAAAATCTTAATATGATGACTCCAAGAAAATACAACCTTTCTGATGTTAGGGATCCTCTTTGATTCTGTTTTTTCCTTGTATGGGATATGGTTTAATGCCAGCAAACTATCAACTTAGCCTCTAAGATGACCTTCAATATGAAAAGCAATGGTCCAGTTTTGTCTACAGTGAACAACTGCTGAACCCCACCTTGGAAGAAAAGAACTTTAGGTCAACTAAATCCTATCCATTTTTTTTTGTTTTCAAGAGGTCCTTGAAATGATCTTTATATCATAAGTGTATCTATTTTTTTTAGTGCAAATCAGTGACTCTATCCGTATGCACTCCACAGTCTGCTGTCTAAGCTCTAATGATGTTGTATCATGTTCCTCGAAGGCTTATTAATAACATGTGTTGTCACCAAATGTAGGACTTGAACTAAAAGTCACTACAGTCTTGAGGTCATCGTACTTCCTTTCCTTTCCATTCATGTTTTAAATATCTTTAAACTTGAGGTATCAGTGGGCAGCATGTGGCAGTGCAAAGTGCATGCAAATGACATCGGTTGCTTTTTTATTTGCAGTAGATTAGCTCATGCCATTAAAAGCCTACTAAGATACATTTTAAGTTTAATAACTACTTGATTGACATCCAATTGCACCCTTTCCTATTACTTCTTGGAAATACTCAACCCAATTTGGCCATTTGAAACTTTCAAATGTGTACGCCGTTATTCTGAGGTTTTGTGCAAAGAGCTCAGCTGGTCACTTGAGGAAAAGATCACTTGCAACTTTTGATGTCCCTCCAGCCATACAAGAGGTCAGACATCTGAGAAGTGCAGTCTACTTCTTAGTCTTGTGTGTAGGGGGAAACAAGTAGGGTCATTCAGTGGTCCTGGCAGGTCACAAATACGAGGTGCAGTCAGATTTTCTATTTGCACAGGTCTAAATAAATTCTCATTTGCAGTCAGTCAAGAGCCACCTTGTTGAAACTAAGGGGCATATTTATACTCCGTTTGCGCTGAATGTGCGTCAAAAATTTGGACGCACAATCAGCGCAAACGTTGCCCCATATTTAAACCCTGACGCCCGAGGCCGCGCACAAAAAAGATCCGCAGTGTGCGTCATTTTCTGGAAGCGGCAACCCGCCCTGCGTTAATGATATGCAGTGTAGGCGTTCCCGTCCAAAAAACGACACACACACCTGTGCGCCGTGTTTATGCTTCTGGGCAAAAAGGACTCTCGGCTGGTAGGCGGAGCAAAAAAATGACGCAAAGCCCGATGTGCGTCAAAATTTAACGCCTGGGTCAGGGCAGGCGTTAAAATGGGGCAAACACAACTGTATTTAATCAGAACACACAGAACAAACAGCAGAGCAGCAGAGCAGCAGAGCAGCAACAGGGAGACATCTAGGTGATTTTTATTCAGCGTGCACGTAGACGCAGAGCCCTGCAGCAACAACAGCAGCCACAACAACAACAGCAGGGACCCCAAAGGCAGCGCAGAAGGCAGAAGAGGTTATTCCGCCCAAGAACAACCCTGCATGGCCTCAGGGAACACAACATCATCCAGAGGTACCGGTTGAACTGGCAGGCCATTCAGCAGCTGCTGAGAAATATTGAACAGCAGTTGTCCCCCACTTTGGTGACACCCCACACCATACCAACAGAAACAAAGCTGCTTGCCGTACTTCACCTGCTGGCAAGTGGCTCGTTTCAGACAACTGGTGCCCTGGTTGGTGGAATATCACAACCATCATTCTCTGCATTCCTGCCAAAAGTACTGGATGCCATCATTCGCCTGACACCCCGCCACATCTGCTTCCCTAACACACTGCAGAAGCAGCAGGAAACTAAACAGGGGTTCTACGCCATCAGTGGCTTCCCACACGTCCTTGGTGCAATCGACTGCACACACATACGCCTTGTGCCACCTGCTGCAACAGAACACCTCTACCGCAACAGGAAGCACACACATTCAATCAACGTGCAGGCCATAGTCGATCACCAAGGATTGATCAGCAACATTGTGGCTAAATATCCTGGGAGTGTACATGACGCATTCATCTTCCGTCACTCTACCATCAACCAACACTTCCAGGATGGACGGTATGGCAATGGACTACTTGTTGGTAAGTACAAAAATCCAACTTATATACACACTGCACAGCAACCTTCTAGGACAAACAACACCTACACCACAATAGCAACACCTAGCCAGGAACACACTGAGGTCCTCACATCACTAGCCATGTTTCTGAAGTCACCATTGAACCTGTCACACATTGGAATTTACTCCACAGCTTAATGTAAAGACATTAATGAGTGTGGTTGCCTAAATGTCACCTTGCAAATTGGAAGTGTCACAATAACCTGTACATTAACACATTGCATAAGTCTTAAGGTATGGGATGTCCATGGTACTTTCATATGAACGTGTTAACTACACTTTCATGTTTTAACTCTGCATGGAACTATCATCTCATCCCCAGTGAAGACACACGGACATGTGTATCACAAGTCACAATGCAAGGGAGGGCACACTGTTCTGAAAATCCAAATACATACTGCTGACAAACGGTTAGCTAACAAACACTTGCACAGCCAAGGAAAAAACTCAGTGCAAAACTTTTCTCCTACAAGTATAGGTTGTCACATTAGTACACAAAAGAGTCACAGACAACACAAGACAACTACTGCCATCAAAGGTCTGTACAAGAGTGCCTCCTACATCTAATTGATCCCATTCTGTGTTTTTCTTTCAGCTGATCAGGGGTATGGCATCCAGCCTTGGCTAATGACACCATTTGGGAACCCGACTACTGCTGCAGAGCGGGCATACAATGATGCCCATAAGAGGACACGCAGCATTGTTGAGCGGACCTTTGGGATCCTAAAGTCAAGGTTCCGCTGCCTTGACATCACTGGCGGTAGCCTACTATATTCCCAGAGATGGTCTGTAGGATCATACTCACTTGTGCCATATTGCACAATATTTGTGTAAAAAGGAACATTCCCCTCCTTGAACCAGACCCAGACATGCCTAAAGACGACGAAGAGGAGGATGCTGGCCTGCAACAGGAGGGGGAACAACCAAACATTGCTGCTGGAGTGCATAGGCACCAACAGCTTGCAAATAATTTCTTTTCATAATTTCTTATATCAACACTTATTGCACAATTGTAAATAAACACAGATAACAAACACCACATCATGTTTTGGCCTATTCATTTCTACCCACCTTTAGTTTGAATTTGCTGAAGAAGAATGTCGTCTCATTGAGCAACAATGACATAACACTCATCACACAAAAAATATACACCACAAATGTCTGCACAGAGGCTATGATGTTTCATGATACATTACCATCCACAGAGGCCAACAGGAGTACAAATGTGGCAATGACACATGCCTGATCCAGACACCTGAGACAGTCTCTCACTCAGCACAAAAATGTAGCTCATTTAAAAGTCTCATTACACGTGTTCAGTGACAGGGTGGGACCATTCATGTGTACGTGACCATGTCCTCAATGGCTTCTATCAATTTTTGATATAAACAATACCCAATTGGAACAAGATTAGCTGCCACTAACTCATGAGGAGACCTTGAAGTTACAGTGACAACATACACCCAGACAGTTGATAGTGGATCCACATTCGCCCACAGATATAAACATATGTCATCCAATCAACCAAATATTTGCAAGCAGCCGATCACAGTAGCTTCCCAGTTCGAACCTAGCAGGAAGAATGTAACATGCCACTAAACCAGGTAATGCATAAAGGGCCACATACATCAACAACCTATTTGTCATCAGCACATGAGGAACGCCGAGATTTAGCAAACATAGGGGGTGATTCTGACCTCGGCGGTAAAATGCCCTTACCGCCGGTCAGAAGACCGCCATAACACCGCCGCGGCCGCGGTCAACCGCCACGGTCATTCTGACCCATAACGGCCAAACCTCCAAAAATCCGTCCTCCACTGCATCCCGCCACATCGGCGGGCAGCGATAAACTGGAGATGACCAAACCTCCACCGTCACGCCAACAGAAATACGCCCATGCCATTACGACCCACGAATCCACACGGCGGTCATTCAAACGCGGTATTCCATTGGCGCTACACACCGCCGCGGTCAGAATACACACACATCACCAAAACACAGCCACATTGGCCAATTTGAAAAACACACACCTGATACACATACACACACCGATCCCACACAATCAACCAACTATAAAACACACACCCACATCACCCACAAACCCCTGCGACCCCAAATACTGAGAGAAGGAGAGAGAGACACAGCAGACAATCCAAAGCAAGACACACTGAGGCACACTACACCATCACACACACCACATAGTAGCACAAAGCACCACTCACCAACACACTCCTCATCACATACACCACCCCACACCTCACCCACACCACCCCATGGCACCCCAAAGGCATCCACGCTTTTCGGACCAAGAACTCCGGGTCATGGTGGAGGAAATCCTAAGAGTGGAACCCCAGCTCTTCGGCTCGCAGGTGCAGCACACCAGTATAGCCAGGAAGGCGGAGCTATGGCAGCGGATCGTGGACAGGGTCAACGCGGTGGGACAGCATCCCAGGAATAGGGACGACATCCGCAAAAGATGGAACGACCTACGGGGGAAGGTCCGGTCGATGGTCTCGAGGCACAACATCGCGGTCCAGAAGACTGGCGGCGGACCCCCACCCACCCCTCCCGAATTTACATCGTGGGAACAAGAGGTCTTGACCATCCTGCATCCTCAGGGCCTCGCAGGAGTAGCCGGAGGAATGGACTCTGGTAAGTCCCATCTCAACTACTATATCCCCCACACCCCACCAGCATGCCAACCCCCACCCTCACCCCCAACCCCCCAGCACACATCCTTCCTGTCTCACCAGCACAACCAACCCATCCCAACACCAACTCCTGCATGCCAACACAAACCATGGGCACCCATCACCTCAGCATGACCACTGCACTAACCCCTCCCCCCCACTAAATACCCTCACAACACCTCCCTCCAGGGAATGCCTGCACTGGGGGACAAGGGCACCCACAACACGCATGCTATTGCACACACAGAAACAATAACCAAACTCTCTTACCCCATGCAGGACCCGAACGACAACACACCAGCCAGGAGGGTCCAGAAGTGTCCATCCCACCACCGGAACAGGCCCACACTGAGGATAGCAGCTCTGTCGACAGTGAACCTGATGACCAGCCCGGACCATCGGGGACCTCTGGGCAGTCGGTTCCCCTCACCCAGACACAGGCCACACCAGACCCGACCCCCTCTGCCGACACCAGCACAGCTCCCACCCAGCGGGCCCATGCCTCTGTCTCTAGGACAGCTCAATCAGCGGTGTGTCCGCCACTACAGGGCACCCAGGCTAACCCGACACCCCAACAACAACAGGGACCTGGGGGCAGTGGGAGCGGGCACACCGGCCAGGGGACAGAGGCCGGGGGAAACCGGGCAGCTCGGAGGGCTGCTGTGCGACAGGGGGGGAGGAGAGGCCCAGGGAACCCACTCTCCAAGAGGCCCTCACCACCCTCATGGGGGCCTACCACCACTCCCAAGAAACGATGGCGACGGTACTGGCCAGGTTCACTGAGATCCAGGCACAGCAGGAGGAACGCTACATGGGCTTCAGGGAGGAGCTGAGAATCATCGGGACCGCAATGGGGACCATCGTCCTGGCCCTCCACAGGATAGAGGACGCGTTGCAGGACCATGGTGCACCACACAGGGCCCCTGTCACTAGGCCGGACCAGGAACCGCCTACCACCTCCGCCGGCGCTAGTGGACAGGAGGTCCCAACACCTCGACAGCCCCCCAGAACCCCACCTCCTGCTGAAGAACAACCACCCCGTAAGAGGAGCCTGAGACCAAAGAAAAAGACAGAGTAGGATGTCAAGACCCCCGCCAGCAGGATATACCCCCTCAAGTCTTCCCACTGTCCCAAATTGCCACCCTGTCCAACCATGAACTGCCTATGCTCCATCCTTCCACAGGCAAAAGAAAAATGCACCTGTGAGACTGAGAACTGGACTCTGCCATGGATATTCCTCCACCCCCACCCATCACCCTTAGAATCACATGTACCGGTATCTAGCACTGTAAATAAATCACATTTTGCACACAAACCTGTTTTGAGTCATGCTGTATTATTAACAAAGGGATAACATATTACTGTTCAATTTCTGTTCTGTCAATTAGTCATGACAACATACCAATGTCAATACGCTGTATTTCATGGGCGAACCAAGCAGAAGTCAGGTACTGAGTCAGACAGCACTGAGAAGGGAAGGGAAAGGCATAAATTAATAAAAAACATCTGTGGGGAACTACAGAAATTATAGATGCAGGAGGCTAGAAGCAATTGTGAAATGGCGTGGGTGATTCTTACCTGGGTGTTACTGGAAATACTGTTGTATCACTCTGTCCCTATTGTCTGTGTCGTCCTCAGAGTCTTCCTCCTCTTCACTCTCCACAGGCTCCACGGCTTCTACAACACCACCATCTGGACCATCCTCCTGCAGGAAAGGCACCTGGCGTCGCAAAGCCAGGTTGTGAAGCATACAGCACGCCACGATGATATGGCACACCTTCTTTGGTGAGTACATTAGGGATCCACCAGTCATATGCAGGCACCTAAACCTGGCCTTCAGGAGGCCAAAGGTTCGCTCAATCACCCTCCTTGTACGCCCATGGGCCTCATTGTAGCGTTCCTCTGCCCTTGTCCGGGGATTCCTTACTGGGGTCAGTAGCCACGGCAGGTTGGGGTAACCAGAGTCACCTATTAGCCACACACGTTGTCTCTGTAGCTGCTCCATCACATAGGGGATGCTGCTATTTCGCATCACATACGCGTCATGCACTGACCCTGGGAACTTGGCATTTACATGGGAGATGTACTGGTCAGCCAAACAGACCACCTGGACATTCATCGAATGATAATTCTTTCTGTTTCGGTACACCTGCTCATCGTCTTTTGGGGGTACCAAAGCCACATGGGTCCCATCAATGGCACCAATGATGTGGGGGATATGTCCAAGGGCAATCGCAATCACCCTTCACGGTGGGCAAGTCACCCTCCTCGGGGAAAATTATGTAGCTCCGCATGAGTTTCATCAGGGCAGACAACACTCTGCTCAAAATCTTTGAAAACATAGGCTGAGACATTCCAGATGACATGGCCACTGTGGTCTGGAATGACCCACTGGCCAAAAAATGGAGGACTGACAAAACCTGCACCAGAGGGGGAATCCCTGTGGGTTGGCGGATGGGGGACATCAGGGCTGGCTCCAGCTGGGCACACAGTTCATGGATAGTGGCACGGTCAAGTCGGTATCGAAGGATTATATGGCGTTCTTCCATTGTCGACAGGTCCCCCAGCGGTCGGTACACGCGAGGATTCCTCCTTCTCATCCCAAGTCCCAGCGGACGGTGCCTAGGAAGGACAACATGGAGCACAGAGTCAGCAAAACCACAGGTACGTACAGACAGCTTGCACAGTTAAAGAATGGCAATGGGTTGAAAGGCGTGTATGTGTGGCAATGCAACGCCTAGGCCTGTGTGTCGCAGTCAAAATTAAGCCATGTGGGCCCTTGAAATGGCGGCTGCCTGACCTGTGAAGTGGGACAATGGGATGTGAGGTCACTGCGCTGGCGGGGCACACCGTGGCGGTAGGCGGTCGAAGACCGCGGCGCAAAGCCGCATTGGTTAACATTGAAGCCTATGGGTTTCAGGAGCCAATAACGAAGTGCGCCGGCGGTCGCGGTACGCACCGCCGCGGTACGCACCGCCGCGGACGTGACCGCCATTTTCTATCTGCTTAATCACTCGAGACCTGATCATCCACAGGAGAGGACCTATACTGCAAGTGCTGCTGTGACCTCGGTCTGGAAGATACAATGGCTGCTGTGACTGGGGAAAGGGCCCCTGCCTTCACGTCTGAAGAATTGGACAGGCTCGTGGATGGGGTCCTCCCCCAGTATGCGCTACTCTACGGTCCTCCAGACCAACAAGTGAGTACCCCGGGTGCTAATGGAATGGGCTATGCCTGTGTGGATTGGGGTGGATGTAAGTTGGTGGGGTGGGGTGGGGGGCGAATGAGGAGTACAACGCCCGACAGATGAGAGCATGTGCCATATGGCAAAGTGGGTGGGGGGGGGCAATTACATCTAACATGCAGGCCATTGATGATTTCCTCCTTTCTACCCTGTACAGGTCTAATAGGTCAGCGCCCATCAGAAGATCGATATTTGGCGTGCCATCGCCAAGGAAGTCCGGACCTTGGGGGTCCACAACAGACGGGGCACCCACTGCCGCAAGAGGTGGGAGGACATCCGCCGCGGAACAAGGAAGACCGCAGAAACACTGCTGGGGATGGCCTCCCAACCTAGGAGGGGTGCCAGTCGCACCATGACCCCCCTGATGTCCCGGATCCTGGCGGTGGCCTACCCTGAATTGGATGGGTGCTTTAAGACATCACAGCAGACACAAGGGGGTGAGTATCAGCACATTCTCCTATCTTTCTGCGCAGTGGAGGCGTCTGGGTGGGGGAGGAGGGCTGTGGGTGACATTAGGCCAGGGCGCTTTCTGTAGTGTAGTCCTCTCCCTTAGGCATGGCCCTGTGCCCCCGGCCCCCACCTCTGTAGGGTGACAAGTACAGCCATTGAAGGTCCAGCATCTCCCATGTGCGCGTTTGACGTCTCTTGGCCTGTTGTCTTAGTCAGTAGTACTGAGTAGTGTACCCCGAATGCGCGGCTTAGTGCATTAGGCACCTGTGTCTGTCCTCTCCGCCAACTGTGTTGACATTGCATGCACTCAACCTGGTCTTCTTTTTTCTCCCCCCACCCTTTCTCTTCATCTTCTTGTGCATGTGTGCATTAGCATCATCAGGCGGAGGAGATATGGCATCGGAGCACGAGGGAGCTGCAGGACACAAGGCCCCGGTGGGCCCAGGAACAGACACCGAGGGCACCAGTGATCCGGAGGGCGAGGGGAGCACCACGACGGGGACCGCTGGTGAGAGCAGCGAAAGCGACACGTCCTCGGATGGGAGCTCCCTAGGGGTGGCGGCAACATCCGTGCCCCCCGCCTCTACAGGTACAGCCGCCACCCAGCGCACCAGCCCCGCCCTCCCAGCAGCCCCTCAGTCTTCGCTCCGTGCCGCTTCGCCCAGGAAGGCGCGCGTCTCCTTCGCCCCAGGCACCTCAGCCCCTGCCCCTGTTGCCCCTGCTGCCCTCAGTGCGGAGCTCATTGACCTGGTAAGGACGCTCATTGTTGGGCAGACGACCCTTCTGAATGCCATCCAGGGTGTGCAAAGGGAGGTGCAACAGAGCAATGCGTACCTGGAGGGCATTCATTCGGGTCAGGCTGCCCATCAACGAGCGTTCACTGCTCTGGCCTCAGCACTGACGGCAGCCATTGTCCCTGTTTCCAGCCTCCCTCTTCTGACTGCCTCCAGCCTGTCTCTGTCTCCTGTTCCTCAGCCTATCCCATCCACACCATCAGACCAGCCTGCACACACCTCAACACCCAAGAGCAGCTCATCCAAACACAAGCACCACAGATCCCGCAAACACTCACCCGAGCAACACCCAGATGCAGACATGCCAACAGCCACTGCCACCCCTGTGTCCCCCTCCTCCTCGTCTCCCTCCTCCCTCCCTGTGACGTCTACACTCACACCTGCATGCACCCCCACATCAGCCAGTGCTTCCATCACCACCTCACCCTCCAGTACAGTCCACACTCGTGCAGTCACCACCCCCACTGCCATGTACACGTCCCCTGTGTCCTCTCCCACTGTGTCTGTCACCCCCTCTTCCAAGACACACAAACGCAGGCAGCCACCCACCCAACAGCCATCCACCTCACGACAGCCTACAGCACCAGCACCTTCACCCAATGACAGCACACCTGACTCTCCTACAACCACCTCCTCTACCTCCACTTCCATCTCCACTACTCCTACCCTTTACCTTGGCCCTAAAAAACTTTTCATGGCTAACCTTAACCTCTTTCCCCCCGATGACCTCCCCCATCCATCTTCAAAGAGTCCCAAGAGCACCGCAGCCACCACCAGCCCAGCTTCGGGTGTCACTGTTGTGCCTGGGTTCTGGAGCCCACCCTTTGCCAGCAGTGACACATCGAGCTGCAGCAAGGACACGTCCAGCCCCCCCCCCGGCAAGAGGACCCACAAAACCAAGGACCGCCGTGCGTGGACCGACAGGGCTGCCCCCAAGGAGCAATGTGCGGCCACTTCACCACCCACACCATCTGGGGGAGGCAAGGGCCCGAGAGCCCCATCAAAGGAGCGGAAGGGCAGCAGGAGCGCAGAGAAGGTGGACCCCACATGCCACATCCCAGCTGCGAAGGAGGACACTAAGGAGGCCAGGAGTCCGTCCCCGAAGGGTCCAGATACGTCACGGTCCGAGGGCGACTGAACAGGGAGTCCAGGCCAGGTCTGGCTCCCTTGACCTGCTGGATAGGCACCGCTGAACAGGGCCCGCGGTGCAGAAGAGTACCGCTGAACAGGGCCCCGCCGTGGAGATAGGCACCGCTGAACAGGGCCCGCGGTGCAGAAGAGTACCGCTGAACAGGGCCCCGCCATGGAGATAGGCACCGCTGAACAGGGCCCGCGGTGCAGAAGAGTACCGCTGAACAGGGCCCCGCCGTGGAGATAGGCACCGCTGAACAGGGCCCGCGGTGCAGAAGAGCACCGCTGAACAGGGCCCCGCCGTGGAGATAGGCACCGCTGAACAGGGCCCCGCCGTGGAGATAGGCACCGCTGAACAGGGCCCGCGGTGCAGAAGAGTACCGCTGAACAGGGCCCCGCCGTGGAGATAGGCACCGCTGAACAGGGCCCGCGGTGCAGAAGAGTACCGCTGAACAGGGCCCCGCCGTGGAGATAGGCACCGCTGAACAGGGCCCGCGGTGCAGAAGAGTACCGCTGAACAGGGCCCCGCCGTGGAGATAGGCACCGCTGAACAGGGCCCGCGGTGCAGAAGAGCACCGCTGAACAGGGCCCCCATGTCTCAAGCACCGCTCCGCAGGGCCCTTCCTCTCAAGCACCGCTCCGCTGGGCCCCGCCGTCTCAAGCACCGCTCCGCTGGGCCCTTCCTCTCAAGCACCGCTCCGCTGGGCCCTTCCTCTCAAGCACCGCTCCGCTGGGCCCCGCCGTCTCAAGCACCGCTCCGCTGGGCCCTTCCTCTCAAGCACCGCTCCGCTGGGCCCTTCCTCTCAAGCACCGCTCCGCTGGGCCCCGCCGTCTCAAGCACCGCTCCGCTGGGCCCTTCCTCTCAAGCACCGCTCCGCTGGGCCCTTCCTCTCAAGCACCGCTCCGCTGGGCCCCGCCGTCTCAAGCACCGCTCCGCTGGGCCCTTCCTCTCAAGCACCGCTCCGCTGGGCCCCGCCGTCTCAAGCACCGCTGTACAGGGCCCCGCCGTCTCAAGCACCGCTCCGCTGGGCCCCGCCGTCTCAAGCACCGCTCCGCTGGGCCCTTCCTCTCAAGCACCGCTCCGCTGGGCCCTTCCTCTCAAGCACCGCTCCGCTGGGCCCCGCCGTCTCAAGCACCGCTCCGCTGGGCCCTTCCTCTCAAGCACCGCTCCGCTGGGCCCTTCCTCTCAAGCACCGCTCCGCTGGGCCCTTCCTCTCAAGCACCGCTCCGCTGGGCCCTTCCTCTCAAGCACCGCTCCGCTGGGCCCCGCCGTCACAAGCACCGCTCCGCTGGGCCCTTCCTCTCAAGCACCGCTCCGCTGGGCCCCGCCGTCTCAAGCACCGCTGTACAGGGCCCCGCCGTCTCAAGCACCGCTCCGCTGGGCCCTTCCTCTCAAGCACCGCTCCGCTGGGCCCTTCCTCTCAAGCACCGCTCCGCTGGGCCCCGCCGTCTCAAGCACCGCTCCGCTGGGCCCTTCCTCTCAAGCACCGCTCCGCTGGGCCCCGCCGTCTCAAGCACCGCTGTACAGGGCCCCGCCGTCTCAAGCACCACTCCGCTGGGCCCTTCCTCTCAAGCACCGCTCCGCTGGGCCCTGCCGTCTCAAGCACCGCTCCGCTGGGCCCTTCCTCTCAAGCCCCGCTCCGCTGGGCCCCGCCGTCTCAAGCACCGCTCCGCTGGGCCCCGCCGTCTCAAGCACCGTTGATGGTTCATTGTGCCCACCATGCCTCCTCCTTGACCAGTGGAGACTGTCATCCACATGATGGACTGTGGCTTTGCACTCCCCAGGATGGTCCAGTGGGCAATCCACCCACTGCAGAGACTTGAGAGACTGTGGCTTTGCACTCCCCAGGATGACACAGTGGGCAGCCCACCCACTGTAGAGACATTGAGAGACTGTGGCTTTGCACTCCCCAGGTTGGTCCAGTGGGCAGCCCACCCACTGTAGAGACATTAATAGACTGTGGCTTTGCACTCCCCAGGTTGGTCCAGTGGGCAGCCCACCCACTGTAGAGACATTGAGAGACTGTGGCTTTGCACTCCCCAGGTTGGTCCAGTGGGCATCCCACCCACTGTAGAGACATTGAGAGACTGTGGCTTTGCACTCCCCAGGATTGAACAGTGGGCATGGTGGCTCCTCGTGGATCTGGCGTCGTGGACTCATGTGGCTGTGGTGCCCCCCCCCCTTCCCTTCCCCCTGAGGTGCCTGTAGTTTTTACATCTGATGCCCCTGCAGTGTTCTCTCCAAAGGACTCAGGTCTCCTGTGTGGGCTTTGCCCTTGTTTCTCAAGACTTTGGCCCACGGACATGCTGAATTCGTAGGATGTGCAGGACTTGGTACTTCAGTTATACACTGATGTGTATGTCATTTGTTTTGTTGTGGATATCTTTCATGGTTGTACGATAATTTTCAGGAGCTTTTTGGTACATAAATATTTATTCCAAATATGATTATGTCCTAGCATTTTTCAGGGGTGTTTGGGTGGTGTCACTGTGACTTGGTGCTCTGCATTGGTGAGTACATGATTGGGGGGGGGGGGGGTCGCATATGTGTGTGCCCGTAACCTTTCGTCCTCCCCCTCCCGTGTGTCGTAGGTGCAGTACTCACCGTTGTCGTCTGCGCCGGACTTCGTACTCGTGGTAGATGAGAAGGTAGACGAGAGCAGGTATGATGTTCAATTCGGGTTCCATGCTGTCCTCCGTCTTCGTGGAGTGCGTAGAGGTGAGCGTTTTCCCGTTCGTAGTCTGTTTCCGCCGTGTTTTTATCGGCGGTGCTCCCGCCCCGAAAAAGGTGGCGGATTGGTGAGTTATGATAGTGTGGGCGGTACATTGTCTGCCGCCTGCCTGTTGGCGGTGACCGCCGCGCTGTTTGTCTGTACCGCCGCGGCGGTCGGAGTGTTAAATTGGCGGGCTGTGTTGGCGGTTCCCGCCAGGGTCAGAATTCCATTTTTTGGACCGCCAGCCTGTTGGCGGGTTGGCCGCCACTTTAACACCGACCGCCAGGGTTAGAATCACCCCCATAGTCAGTGCAAAATGGTATGTCAGATTGCTCCAAATAATCAATAGGGCAAACGTCAAATGGGCTAATGGGATGATTGAATGTCTAACAGTGATTCATACCCTACCGCCTTCCATTAGCCTGCTGCTGCAGGTTTAGCACAACAGAATAAATGAAAGCCATGGATAAATTAGCAAATCTGGAAGGGCAAACCGTAGTGTGCTGGGGGCCTAAGTCCACCTCTACCGCCCCCCAAATATACAAGAATTATGTACATGTGAAGTAAAGACATGCATAAGGCGCATGTGTGGCCTACATGTCAAAAGTCAAACACAAATCAGATACACAAAAACATTATTAGGACATGGTTAGCCCCATAAAAAGTGTAAGTGACTATTGCACTCCCTGTTTGGACTATAGATAAATGCATTACCGTGATAAATGTGGACAGATTTTTGAGAAGGAATACATCCTGGTATCCCATTCATCATTTCAAAATAGCCATCAGCAATTACCCAAAATATGTGTACAAATATGGTTAATAAAAATTTTGAGCAATCATAAATATTACAGTGTGAATGCCTTCTATACATCCAATAAGGGACATCTGTCATAGCTAACCACAAATGTGTATCACATAGCACCGTTTGGTCATGACAAAGTTCCTTTCACAACTTGAAAAAATGAAGACATTTTTGTCAAAATGCGTCATATTTCCACGCATACAGCATGGGCGTCATAATTTTTTGACGTACAGGAGTGCACAGAATGCAGAGTCAAAAAATATTATATGAAAAATAATAAATTAATAAGCTACATTACATGGCCACTATATTGTCTATGAAGCGTCATATTTCCACGCATACAGCATGGGCGTCATAATGTTTTGACGTACAGGAGTGCACAGTATGCAGAGTCAAAAAATATTATATGAAAAATAATAAATTAATAAGCTACATTACATGTCCACCATATTGTCTATGAAGCGTCATATTTCCACGCATACAGCATGGGCGTCATAATTTTTTGACGTACAGGAGTGCACAGAATGCAGAGTCAAAAAATATTCTATGAAAAATAATAAATTAATAAGCTACAGTACATGTCCACCATATTGTCTATGAAGCGTCATATTTCCACGCATACAGCATGGGCGTCATAATTTTTTGACGTACAGGAGTGCACAGAATGCAGAGTCAAAAAATATTATATGAAAAATAATAAATTATTAAGCTACATTACATTTCCACCATATTGTCTATGAAGCATCATATTTCCACGCATACAGCATGGGCGTCATAATTTTTTGACGTACAGGAGTGCACAGAATGCAGAGTCAAATATAATGTTCATATTTGGTTCTAATATTTGCCAGCAAATTACAATTCTACTCTAGAACTGTAAACTCAGCCTCACACAAATGTAAGGGAACAATGAAGAAATTAGTTTTGACTCTGCATTATGTGCAATGTTATGCGTCAAAAAATATGACGCACAATCTGTATGCGTGAAAATCTGACGCATAACAGAAAAATAAGAACGGTGGCCATTTTATGCAGGAAGTGATGTAATAGGATATCCTGTTTACATAATCTGTACTGTGAGTTTACTTTCACTTTCACTTTGCAGTCTCAGATTCTTCTAGACTGTGTGGCTGTGTGAAAAGTGTTGTCCTGTGTTTTACTGCTTTTGTGTCCTGTGTACCTTGTATATTGTGCTTTTGTGATCATAGTCTTGTTGTCTAATATTGTCTTAGTCTGTTTTGTATACTTTTGTCAATTCCAGTGTTTGTTTGTTTTGTCTGTGGGAGTCTGTTCTGGGTAGTTTAAATTTGGGGTTAGTTGGGCTATTTTTCTTAAGTTTTCTTTTTCCTTCACTACTCTACCTTTCCCCATTTCCCACTTTTACTTTTTTGTCTAATTTTTCACCTTTCGAATTGTAAATATGTCAAGTAGGCCTCGGCTTGCCAGGATGGGTGAGGAGGAATTGGCGGGATTAATTTGGCTTGTTTGCCATTTCCTCCCACTCATGCTGGAGGCTGGGGGCCGTGTGATACAGGGGTAGCACACGGAGGCACGTAAAGTCCGGTGGGGGAAGGTGAGGCATCACCTGGTCCGGGTCTACGGTAGCATTCGGAATGAGCATCAACTCAAGCACCGCTGGGCTGATCTGATATCCAGGGAGCAGGATCTGCTGGACCACCTGGGAATCAGGATTGGTGGCCATGTTGGTGAGTACAAATCAATTACATGTGAACAATTGAAAGCTCTGTGGGGACATGTGATGATTGTTACCCAATCTGCTAGATAAGTAGCTGACTGTGTGCAATGCTAGGGAAACCTAATGTGTATTTGTTGCACAATGTGTAGGAAGACCAATGCTAGCAGTCAGATGTCTCATGTTTTCAACACATAACGGATGCCTGTAGCTGTATGTAATGTGTTGTTGCCTTTGTGTCAGACAAGCGACACGCTAATGCCTCTATTTGAACTTTTCATAATTGCCAGTGAAAAAGTGATGTTGAAACATCATACCTACATATGTAGACGCCATAGCTAGACAGAAATTTGTAAACCCATGATGATGCTATGAATGTGTGGTGCCTTCACGTCACATGAAGTTAGCTATGTTGTCCACACATATGTCACATGTGTGTCTGGTTGGTGTGTGTTGAAAATGTCCACATAGCCTGTTTGAGTTTGAGGGGTCATGCAGTCCTCAAGTAACCAGCTTTTGGATGTCTCTCTGGGATGCACATGATGAGATGAATGCAACCCAATATTGTTGGGGCATGCTAATGGAGGTGTATCTTTGACACCACATGACTGTCCTGGCCACTGCATGTGTGTAGTAGGGTGTGTAACTGTAGCAGGAGACTCATCCAATGTAAATGTTGATTAAAAATTCATCCATGCAATATGAGCATGTGTGAAAGTGTATCATTACGCATGTCATATTCACACAGTGTCATAGTAACTGCAATTATTTGTCAGTGCACGGAGTATATTCTTCCTTTCATGCTTTACAGGTGGACCTGCACCGTACACCGTGGGAGAGGTGGTACATTTTGAGGACCCCGATACCTACAGTGAGTGTGGCCTGCGTGCTATTTTTATTGTTTGCTAGTGATGCATGATGGACTACTGTGTGTTCAACAGAATTCAAGATTTGATGCGCTGCCCGTTCATTGGCATTGTTGCTTTAGTGGGATTTCAAATATTAATTCTGTTTCTGTAGACCAATACTTAGCCATCTCTCAGATTTAGGGGCTGTAGGTCATTCCAGTTGGCCCGCTCTGGGGAGTGGGATGAGTCATGTGGAATACACTGGTTAATGTAAGAGTTGCTCTGGGACTTGGCTTGGACTGAGTCTGCATATCAGACTGACATTCTCCCAGATAGCTTCGGCAAAAGGCTTGTATTAAATATGCAGCTTCCTAGTTGAGGATGGACTGTGTACATAGTAGGTTGGATCTTCCGGGGGCATGTACTTCCACAAGTTGAACTAGAAGTGTGTGTGACTAGAGTGCAATGGCCTAGGTGTTCAGTCGACTCATGATCATGGGTGTTCTTGCTCCTCTGTGTGTGTGGTAAAACATGCCTCACTGGTAGTATGTGATGTTGGCCTGAGTCAGTGCATTTTGACATGTGTGGACCTTGGATAGGACAATGTTTGGCTGACTCCAAAGTGTTGCTAGCCCTTCATTGGTGTTGTGTGTGGAGCCAAATACTTGTTGACCTTTCTATACACTCCTGGGTGTGCATTGAATCTGGGATTGTTGGTTGTTCTTCCCACCCCACCCTCAAAGACTGCCATGTGATTGGGAATAGGGTACCTAGGACTGTAGCAACCAGTATGTTACACATACTTGTGACCTTTTGCAACTTTGTTTAGAACCTAGTGTACACATTCGGTTATGGCCCATGGGTTCAATATTTGCAAACAAAAATTTACAAATGGCATTGAGTGAGGGTTGTGATAGTTATCACATAGAGTGACATATGTAGTGAAGTCAGTATGCGGAAGAGGTTCAGCCATAATGTCAGCTGCATTAGGCATTATTTGGATGAGAAGTTTAGGCTGATGTCACCCATCATGTAGAGACATGGATATGCTAGGTGTGAGATGGCCTTATGTATGCAGGCTTCACATGTACTTCCTCTGAGACTTTCAATGAACTATGTTGTGACAATTGCTGTAACAAATACAGTACAAGTAATGAGCAAATGACCCATTGTGCTATTCCACCCAATGCATTTCCCATGGTAAATATTTGCCATATCTCTTCACAGCTGCAAACATGGGTGCCGCAGATAGACACCAGATTGAGAGGCGTGCCATGCGATACCGGCACATCCTGCAGGTGCAGTCGGGGTACAGGAGGATGGCCCGCAATACCAAGCAGATCGGGCCTCCGGGGCATGGTGGGCCTCACCACAGGGTGGCCCTACATTGCCCACAACAGCCACCACCACCACATCCACCAGGTCTCCCCAAGTGGCCCCAGCAACGGCGGGGACAGTTGACCCTGCCTCGTCATCAAGACCTGGACCCAGCCATTTTCAACACCCAGGACAGTCCAGTGGGCATTCAACTACTGGCACAAGGTCCACCTCGGCCAGCACACAGACTGCAGCAGCTCCTCCTGTGGACCCAGCCGCATTCCTGGCATTAAGCCGTAAATTGGACAAAGTTTTTACAAAGGTGGACAAGCTAAGCCAGGATGTGGCATATATCAAGAAAAGGGTTCGGTCCATCAGGCGGACCCTACGGAGGGCCAACCTCTAGGACTCTTGCCATGTTTTACTTTTACCCCTCCCCTCTCTCCTCTTTCCTATTTATTTTACTGATAGTTGGGTTTTGGGGATTAGTATTAGGTTAGTCCAGGTTGTTAGCTTAGTTAGTGTTATGGAAGAGGGTGGGGGGTCCTTATTCTTTCTATTTTTCTTTTTTGTGTGGGTGGGTGGGTGGTGGTGAATGTTGGGATTCCTGTTTGTTTAAATAAAAAAAAAAAAGTTAGTATGTGTTGTCCTGCATGTGTCCTGTCTCATAATGGTGGGTGGGGGGTTGATGTTTAGATCGTTTCGTTATATGTGTAGAGTAAGTTTAGCTTAGGTTAGTTAGGGACAGTTGTGGGTTAGTAGGAGTCAGGTTAGATTAGTGTAGCTATTACTTTTCCCTTAGTTGCCTCTTGTGTGAATAAATAGTAATAAATATATAGTTAACCCTTTGCATGATGCGTTAGGTGCTACTTTATCATGGCCTTGACATCAGTGTAGGTGAATGTTTTTCTATGACATTAGTGTCCTATGCTACCCACCACAGAAAATTTAGGTTTAACATGCCAGCTACCCGTGTGCTAACTTGGTAAGTATTCACCATTTGGGAGACCCACCATTGGTAGTTTGCATCAATCACCAAGGTTTTGTGTTGATGAGTAGGTATTCTACATCACAAAGTGTGCTTCCAGACTTGTTATTGTGGGTAATTTAATAGGTCGGACTGCAGTGTGATGTTCAGGGAGATCTTTGTAGATGAGGTGTTGTTAACACTCTTGTCTTGTTGCCTTCATTGCTGACCTAGATCATGTGTGTAATAATTCAGCATGACTTTCCTTCATGGAAGTATACTCAGAAAGGGTGATTGATGCAGTATTTAAGTTTTTTCTTTGCTTAGATTTTGCTGCATAATTTCATGTTTTATTATTGCATGGTGCCTACATTTCTCAGCCACCATTAGTTGACTAGAATTGCTATAGATGGAGCATTATTCTGTCCAACACAGCATGATTGTGTGTGGTTTGTCCCTTCATCAGTTATTCTCCTCAGGATGGTAAGGCTATGATGCAATCCTGGCCACTGCACAGATGTATCAGACTACATGATGTCAGGACAGTTGTATTGACAACCTACATGGTTGCCACACAGGCACTTTAGAGTTATGTACTGTACAGTTGATGTGTGAAATAACACAGAGACATATTAGGTGTTCAAGTGCTATTTATTGATAGGTGCTGTAGTGCAAAATGTCCATTGTCCATGTTTGCTGACTCCGTTCTGGTGCATTCTTACATGGTGATCCTACAGAAGGGGTGTGGATGATGCTCCTGACATGCTGGCGTGATGTCACAGACAGTGCAGAGGGACAGGAATTGGCAAATAGTAGGAGAGAGACATTCACTGGCAATGGTGACAAGTCATACAGTGGACTGCAGAACAGTCATTGAGTGTAGTTGTAGTGAGACTGGCATTTGACAAAACGTAGGTCCTTGGTCAAAGTAGGCCATGGTGCAGGGACTAGTGCTTCCGGGTACTCTTCCGTGAGAATGTGATCTGTTCCATGTCTTCTTCTTCTGATGTGTGTGGTGCCTGGTTTGTCCTTGTTGTTGTTGGTTGTGAAGGGGCAACACACACCTCAGTGTTAGAAGACGTGGAGGCAGACATCCCGGGGGCTGCTCCCTGTGAAGTTCTTAAGGGCAGTACTGCTGCAAGGAGGGCCTGCTGGTTTTTGAGAATAGCAGCCACATCACGATGGTAGGCAGCCAGGTTGGCCCTGAGGGGTTCAATGTTGCATTCGTGCACACGTTGACTGGATTGCAGTTGTAGGTGTTGTGTCAACTGGATTACAGCTGTGCTGATTTCCTTGTGTGTTTTCGCAAGTTCCTGCAAGAGAGATGTTAGGGCTTGCATAGCAGCTGCCTGATCTGCAAATGACGTCATGCACGAACGCACCCCCTCAAGGCTGGCTGCCATGTTTTGCATCCCCACCCGCTCCTCCTTGGCCAGCTCCCGCTGTACTCCAACTACAGTCAGTTCTTTCAAAGCTGGTGCCAGTGTCGTCAGAGTCCTCAGCTGTGTTGGAGCTGGCAGGTCTTACAATTGGGGTGGTGGGTGGTTCTTCTGTGATGGCTGCTTGTTCTGTGCTCCTCCTTGTGACTGAAGGTGGGGTCTGGAGGGTTTCAAGGACCTTTTGGATGGTCTCCTGGGAAATATTTATGGGCTCGTCATCCATGTCATCAGGGAAATCAGGGACAGGCATGTCAGCAGGAGATCCATGTTCCTCTGCAATGAAACAGGGTACAATTAGTGTGTCTGTGTTGTGACAATTTTGCCATAACATGCAAGCCTTTTGATGACTTAACTTTGTGCTCTGGTTTGGTATTGGTATCTGCTGTCCTTCATATGGGCATTGTTATAGGCCTATGGCCCACCTGTGTGTCACATGTATGATATTGAGTTATCAGACTTGTCTGCCTAATCGCCTCTAGGTGTTGCTTTGTACCAATTTGGGAATAGCCATCTTTTTGTCCTACTCGTCCCTCCGTGTATATCTATTCTTATGGAGAGACACTTTGTCACGTGGGCTCTCATTATCTTTAATGAGACTACTGGATTTCTAGGCAGCAGGATAGCTAATGGTGTTGGGGACTGAGTCTGACCCACTTGTAAATAACTCTGTCACCCTAATTGTTTCTTTTTGCTCTGGCTAACTAGCAGTGCCTCATGTCTTCCACGCCAAAGAAATGATTAGTCAGCCGAGCGCATGACATCTTTGGAACTTCTCAGGGAAGTCGTGGTCACTCAGATCCAAACCAATTCTCTCTTTTCCAGTATGATCTCATATACAAATGTCAAAGACAGAATTTGTTTTATATGATGATTTCATAAAACAACTGACTTTTAGATAATTAGGTGTGAGCCGCAATAAGCCAAACAATACAACATGGTAGAATTGAAATAGTCACCAGGAGAGTAAAACATTCGAACAAAGCTATCATGGTGCCTAACAGTTTCTACTCTCCCTCTGCTTGTTCTATTTAGAGCACAGCATGTTAAGCTTCTAGCTTGCCTGTCTGAATGACTGGGGAGACATCAGCCCTCATACCTGAGCAATGGCCTGTGATCTGGTTCAGCATCTGCAGCAAGGCAGGCAGCGTCTAGTTGTGGTTCTCTGTTCGGAAACTCCCTCTTGCGTGTATTGGGACAAGGAAGTGATTTTATAACTAACATGTCATTGTGATCACAAAATGTCCCTACGCAGGAATGCCAAATCTAAACTCCTACCACGTCTATCGGCAATGTACCAGACTGTATCCTTGACTGGAGCACAGAGTGAATATGTTATGGAGAACTCCAGTGCTGAAGTAGGCAAAACAGTGGGAAATGAATATAAAAACAACACCGTAGAACTGGCTATTTGCAAAATAACTGATACGAAGCCTAATAAAAAGCATTTAGTGCAAAGTGCACAGAGGCTCTAAGCTGTTAGCAAATGAATAAAACACATTCAGGGCAAAGTGCACAAAGGCCTAAAGCCTGAAGCTAATGCGCAAAGTATACGTAAAACTTACCACACAACACTTTCACTGGCTGTGGGTGTTGTGATTGCCCTGGCAGCACACTTGCCTCTCAGGACCTGCCCCAATCACTTTTTATTCACATTGACCTAAATGTAATTGTTATGTGGCATATCCTATGCATGCCAATGTTAGGATGTGATATGGATGTAAACATTGTTGATGTTTCTAGATGATGTTGGGTAATGTGTGTTTAATTGGATTGCCCTGTTTATCGTATCAAAGTCCTATTTGGTTCTCAGACTGTGCAGGTGTGTTTCAGTGACCAGTTGCATGTGTCCCCTCCTCAATGTTGTTGTCTGAGCAGTATGACATTAGTGATGTTGCCTTGTTAGCCAGGCACGTGAGGGACCCTGACGTATGCAGCATGTGTGTGTCCTTAGTGCTGTGTGGCTCCTATTGCTGTTTACTTTGGCTGATGTATGTGTCAACTATGGGCATTGGCATTTGAGTGTACTGGTGTCTTTGTCTTATTTCTAGAAATAGTTGCAGATGTCATCCTCACCCCCTAATTTAGGCAGGTATGTTCCATGGGGAGGTTCCTGCCATTTGCTACTATAGCTGCACAGAGATCAGAGGTGTTATTGTCAACTGTTGTCGCAGTTACATTGCAGTTGTTGTTTTGGCTACTGGATTACTGATAGGGACCTAGTTGATGTAGGATACATTTTGACTGACGAGTGCCTGGATGTAAGTTTGACGTAGTGGCCTTCCCACCTGTCGCTGCTTTCCCTTGGCTCCATTGTTGTCATTACAGGATGGCCCCATGGGACTGTTGTTGGTGCTGTATTTTGTCGTGCCCCAGCTTCTGTCTGTGCTGGCCATGCCCCCCTGCCGTGCCCCTTTACCCATGCCACTTCATATATATGCTGACTTAGATGCATTGTGTAGTAGGTATTTCCCCCCCCGTTGCAGTTATCATTATTGTATTATAATTCCCCATGCGACTTACCCTGCATGTGCGTTGTGTCGTGGTAGTCTGCTCTGTCCTGTCCTTGAATCCCTGTGACGATCTCCTCAGGGATGACGGCTGCGACCATCTCCTCCATGCGGTCCAGGGCCTCCTGGTGTGCTGGACTCCCCCCTCCAGTCTGCAGTTCTGCCTTCCTGTTCCTGGCCATTTTTTCTTTTGTCCTACGTTTGCAGTCATGCCAGCGTTTCTTACACTCGGTGACTGTTCTGCGTTCTTCAGCCACACTGTTGATCTTGTCCACAATTTTTTGCCATATGGCCTCTCTCCTACTGATTGGCAACTTAGAGGTGATGAACAGTTTGTGCTGGTGTTCCGTCATCTCTTTAACCAGGATTTCCTGCTCCTCTGCACTGAAGCAACACTTTCTTTTTTTTCGATAAATGTCCTGGTTCCTGTATGGATATTCCTGGCTGGTTCCTGGTCTGCTGTCATCTTCCTGGGGTCTGTTGTGGCATCTGGGATCCATTTTGGCTCTCCTCTGCTGAAAGGGCAGTGTTCGCGGGTGAATTTGACGCTATTGCGTCAAAAAAAAAGGCGCTTTCCGGGTTGCGCTGTCGTAAATCGACCCACAGTCATTTGCGTCGCGTTACCGTTGGTTTACTTTACGACTTGACACCGCTGTGTGCGTCACAAAATAATGACTCCCACCTGTTGGTTACTCCGCCGTACGTCAAAGTATAAATTTGACACCCGCACGGCGCATCGAAATGGCGTTAGCGGGCGTTATAATTTTTGACGCAAAGCTGCGCCGGCGCAGCTTTGCGTCAAAAAGTATAAATATGGCCCTAAGAGACAGTGGGTAGGTTGACTCATCAATAGTCCCTGGCCCGTTGGTTAATAAGTTCCAAGGGCAAACATTCCCTATTTTTCAGCACATCTTGTTTGCGCTATACCACAGTGTACTATTCTTAGTTAATTCCATCATGGCAGAATTACTCTGTCACAGGAATAGGCTCCTGAGCCAGGAGTGTGTATAGGAAAATGGGTGGTTGGCTCTTTCTCAACCTAACAAAATTGGATCTGGGACCATCTCTTCACCTCACTGGATTGGAACCAGGTTGGCTGTATTGGTTTCGGGATCCAAGGACACCTTTTCCTCCGATGCCAGTGGACATGCTACTTTCAACTTGTAACCTTCACCCTGATCCTTTACAAGTTATTGAAGATCCTGAACCCTCCCCAGCTCTCCTTTCTGGAAGAGCATGAGTAAAATACCTTATAACAGGTTTTGATACCAAAAGGCTCAAACCATTCTTTCTGTTCTAATTCAGTTTCACTTCTCATCAAGAATACAGCGCTGAGTGGAAAGGAAAGAACAGGCCGGCTAATGACTATTAGCGTATTTAAGCTTCAAGCAGACAAATTGTCAGTTAATAAATGGTACTTTCCTGTGTATTTATATAAAATCCAACTACTGCAATTAATTGGAAATTTTTACATCTCCGTCGTTTGAATTATAGCAACCTAATATATAGTCTAAAATGCACATCTAGCGTGACTGAATATATCAAAGCAGACCTCTTTCTGTCAAAAAAGTTTATTTTGACAGATTCACCAGCAGGTTTAAATGCAGCACCAGTCAACCTATCCATGTAGGCCTGATCCCATATTCTGCTTATCAGCCTAGTGAATGAAAATTTGTGTGCATTTGTTCACCAGTCATTAATAACGTCCATGTCACTGGTATATCTCCTGCACCATATAATAAGACCTTACTGGTATGTCAAATGGGCAAATTGGTTATTAGCCAATTTTGTCATATTTAAGGATCAATGCACACACATTGAGACATGACCAGCAGTGCCTGCGTGTGCAAAGAAGAAGAATCAGAAAAACCAGTCAGCAGATGAACCGGTGACCAAACAAAAAATGGATTTTCAAACAGTGTTGGAAAAGTGGCATAATGTTACAAATTTCTTAGAAGCACAGGATTCATACTGAGTACTTTAGAAAAAAGGAACTGCAGGAAAGGATAACTCCTTTCCTATGTTCCACTTTTAAGTAGTATTTGGTATTACCATTAGGACATCCATGCAGTACCATTGTTTTGTGCAAGGTTGGATCCAATGTTAAGATGCACACAGCCACCTGCTGTGCTTGCTCACATAATACTGTTTTGTTATCCTCAAAACTTGTTCTTTAATCACTGTTTTTACCAAGTACAGGAAAACAACTTCAGGCCATAGTGTTGTGGGCAATTACCATCATGTTCTCTCATTACAGAGGTCAAATCCAAAAATGTCAGCAGGCTCTTTGTGGCATAGAGAACTACATGCATATGAAAGCTGGTACACTTTCATAAAACACTTGCTATGTTTTCCAAGAATGTACCCATGCAATTTCACGTGTGAATTCTACCTGCTCCCTTGCCTAACATCCCAGGTCAAAGTTTACACTTTCACCGTTTAGAACATACTACAATTTTACCAGTTTGAAAGTAGTAATTTTAAATACAGTTCAGCAGATAATTTGTGCAAATTGGTCAATTGAGGTAAAAGTTTATGAAATGTCAAGTTTAGCTTTCCTATGAAGTGCTGTGCCCACCATAATACAGAGAGACAGAGGCTATATTTGTAATAAGTCTATATAGTAGTATGCATGTGTATATACAAATAGATATATAAATGTATGCCCATAACTACATGTACATATTCTATGCGTTCCCGCTCTCTTTATTAGTAGATTGCATTTTTGATGATTTGTATGCATTGTAAACATTACAAAGATTGTCTCCAACAAAATGAAGCAGTGTCCAAAGGTTGTCCAAAAACTTTCTAAATTTCCACATTCTCTGTTGCTCTATGATCTTTGCCACATTAGTTTTAAAGTAATAAAATAATTAATCATTGCATTACCATAAGTTCTGATTATAGACGGAGCATTTTAGAACCATCTATGTTTTTCTACAAAACCCAAAATCCATTCTAGACGGGACTGGAAAAAGTTGAAAAAAAAAAAATATTTTCATCTAAGTACATTGCTTTGAATCTCAACATCTGGCATTATTTTTCTGTTTTCCTCTCTGCGGGGGCTATCTAGTTGTTCCAACTACCAGAAAAGTGGCAACAGTGCAGAAAGCAGGTAACTACTACATCTCAGTGTAAATAAAGGGATGAATGTTTTATATTATACAGCGACATACAATCATATGGCATGTAATGTCTCTGATTGTCCTGAAGAATTTTACAGCTAGCCTTTTCCAGATGTCCTTTGCACAATTGTGCATCTAGTCCCCTCTATTGTTTGCTTACCGATATCCTGATGGGACCGCTCAGAAGGTATCGAGAGTAAATTAGAAATAACTACTTAACAGTATTAATATAAAATATTGTGTTTATTTTATATCTATCACCAGTTGCTACTTTGTAAGTTTTTTGATATCAAACACTACAACATTCAGACTTAGAGTATGTACTTTTTAGAAAAAAAACAAATTCTTGCTCTGCCCTTAGTGTGTTTCTTTCTCAGGCAAAGAATGAAAGTACCTGAGCAAATACTGCACAGTCTGCCAGAGACCAGAATATCATAATGGATTGCTGCGGTAGTTTTTGGTGTGGAGGGACAGCTAATTTTGATATCTCCCTCCTAGGACACAAACATGCAGGGATACTCTTGAATTTTGACACTCTACGTATATAAAAATCTTAATACGATGACTCCAAGAAAATACAACCTGTCTGATGTTAGGGATCCTCTTTGATTCTGTTTTTCCTTGTGTGAGATATGGTTGAATGCCAGCAAACTATCAACTTAGCCTCTAAGATGACCTTCAATATGAAAAGCAATAGTCCAGTTTTGTCTACAGTGCACGTCTGCTGAACCCCACCTTGGAAGAAAGGAACTTTAGGTCAACTACCATCCTATCCATTTTTTTTTGTTTTCAAGAGGTCCTTGAAATTATCTTTATATCATAAGTGTATCTATATTGTTTAGTGCAAATCAGTGTCTCTGTCCCTATGCACTCCACAGTCTGCTGTCTAAGCTCTAATGATGTTGTATCATGTTCCTCGAAGGCTTATTAATAACATGTGTTGTCACCAAATGTAGGACTTTAACTAAAAGTCACTACAGTCTTGATGTCATCCGACTTCTGTTCCTTTCCATTCATATTTCAAATGTCTTTAAACTTGAGGTATCACTGGGCAGTATGTGGCAGTGCAAACTGCATGCAAATGACATTGGGTGCTTTTTTATTTGCATTAGATTAGCTCATGCCATTAAAAGCCTAATAAGATACATTTTAAGTTTAATAACTACTTGTTTGACATCCAATTGCAACTTTTCATATTACTTCTTGGAAATACTCACCCCAATTTGGCCATTTGAAACTTTCAAATGTGTACGCCGTTATTCTGAGGTTTTGTGCAAAGTGCTCAGCTGGTCACTTGAGGAAAAGATCACTTGCAACTTTTGATGTCCCTCCAGCCATACAAGAGGTCAGACATCTGAGAAATGCAATCTACTTCTTAGTCTTGCGTGTAAAGGAAAACAAGTAGAGTCATTCAGTGGTCCTGGCAGGTCACAAATACGAGGTGCAGTCTGATTTTCTACTTGCACAGGTCTAAATAAATTCTCATTTGCAGTCAGTCAAGAGCCACCTTGTTGAAACTAAGAGACAGTGGGTAGGTTGACTCGTCAATAGTCCCTGACCAGTGGGTAATAAGTTCCAAGGGCAAACATTCCCTTTTTTTCAGCACATCTTGTTTGCGCTATCCCACAGTGTACTATTCTTAGTTAATTCCAGCATGGCAGAATTACTCTGTCACAGGAATAGGCTCCTGAGCCAAGAGTGTGTATAGGAAAATGGGCGGTTGGCTCTTTCTCAACCAAACAAAATTGGATCTGGGACCATCTCTTCACCTCACTGGATTGGAACCAGGAGGCTATATTGGTTTCGGGATCCAAGGACACCATTTCCTCCGGTGCCAGTGGACATGTTACTTTCAACTTGTAAGCTTCATCCTGATCCTTTACAAGTTATTGAAGATCCTGAACCTTCCCCAGCTCTCCTTTCTGGAAGAGCATGAATAATATACCTTATAACAGGTTTTCCTACCAAAAGGCTCAAACCATTCTTTCTGTTCTAAGAGCAGTTTCACTTCTCATCAAGAATACAGCGCTGAATGGAAAGGAAACAACAGGCTGGCTAATGATAATTAGCGTATTTAAGCTTCAAGCAGACAAATTGTCAGTTAATAAATGGTTCTTTCCTGTGTATTTACATAAAATCCAACTACTGCAATTAATTGGAAATGTTTACATCTCCGTTGTTTGAATTATAGGAACCTAAAATATAGTCTAAAACGTACATGTAGCGTGACTGAATATATCAAAGCAGACCTCTTTCTGTCAAAAAAGTTAATTTTGACACATTCACCAGCAGGTTTAAATGCAGCACCAGTCAACCTACCCATGTAGGCCTGAACCCATTGTTGGAAGGTGGGTCATTAGTTGTGTGGCCTACACAAGTAACGAGTCCGCACACGACCGCCACTGGGAACCAAACACCCCATTGTAGCGCTTGACTCTCATAGGGTAGCATTGCAGAGCAGTCCAAGGCTTACTCAAGGGAGGTGGTGTGGGCTAGTAATCCCCATTCACAAACACGCAAGCATGACTCTTAATAAATGAATGTCCAGTCTGTGCTTTTTCTTTTGATAAAGTAAAGGTACATTTATTATTCACACACACTACTCAATACTATGCTACAATCTACAAATATATACAAAGTGATAAAATCACTCTGGACCAACAGTATGTATTCGTTCAGCTCTCCTTAAGGGAGAATATAATCCAACAACCCACATGGCAAAACAATCCCAGTGCCCCCCTTGCGACATTTGAACATTCTGACAGTATTCAACAGTACAGTGCAATGATGACACCTACATTTGTGAATAAATACTTTCATCCTGCCAAGATGTGACTGTCAGCATCATTATTCAAATTAGCATAATCAGGGAACATAAGAGACCAAGTTCTAGCATTACAACCATCAGTATTACTTTGAGATTACTCTTGATTACTTTGAATTACTCTTACTTAACCATAAAATAACAGTAGAATACATGGGGCCATACCAACCTACACCTATGGTTGACACCCTTGCACAACCAGGAACAAAAGTTCACTGGAGCTTGTGCTTCAAACATCCATCCACCCCTGGAGGGGTTACCTCTCAGGTGTCCCACCCTACCTAGGGTGGGGACACCAACAGATGTTGGGGGGAGGCTGCGCTGCTCCTGCAGCTCCCCCGTCTCCCAGTTCTCCGTTGGTGGTGGCCCCCATCTCAATGGGACCACCACAGGCGTTTTAAGGGCTCAAAAAGCAGCCCCTGCCCCGCAAAGCATGCTGGGGCGGCTGCATAAATGATTAGCGGCTCTCCCGCTGCGAGGGGAGAGCCGCGATTCCTTTTCTTTTCTGTTTTTTCCTTTTTGCCCTCGGCTTTTGATTTTGGGGGTGCCGGTCCCACCCGGTCACCCCCTGCACCAAAACGAGGATCCCTCGTTGGAGGGCGGCTCAGGGAGCCCACCCCTGGCCGCCCCACCGGCTCCCCGCACGGCCAGCACCTCCGGGTGCTGCTGCGGGAGCCGGCTTGCTGCCTTAGAGTCTGCCCGCTCCAGCGGGCAGACTCGGGATGCTGGCGGCTGCTCGGGCCGCGCGGGGGAGTGCAGCGGCACTCCCCCTTCCTGCTGGCATCTTCGGGGCCCCGGGATGGGGTCCGGGGTCCCTCCTCCTTACCACGGGGAGCGCGACGGCACTCCCCGGAGTCCTCCTCTACTCGGGGCCCTGGGATGGGGTCCGGGGCCCCTCTCCTCCATAGGGGGGAGCGCGATGGCGCTCCCCCACTCCCGCCTCTTCTCGGGGCCCGGGATGGGGTACGGGGCCCCATGGGACCATCTTCATGGGGAGCGCGACGGCGCTCCCTGACTTCCCTTCTGCTGGGGGGTGCGCGACGGCGCCCCCCCCCCATTCATCCCTTCTTCACGGGGAGCGCAACGGCGCTCCCCGGCTTGTCTTCGCCGCCGGGGGCCCCGGGATGGGGTCTTGGTCCCCTCTCCACAGCGGCAGGGGGTGCGCGACGGCGCCCCCCCCATTCAACCTCTTACACGGGACCAGGCTTCACGGGGCCCCGGGATGGGGTCCGGGGTCCCTTCTTCTTCAGAGAGGGGGAGTGCGACGACACTCCCCTGTTCTCTTCTTCCTGGGCAGCCCCCCAGGCCCTGGCCCACCCTGGGGGCACAGTCTCAAGCAGCTGCGGAGCTCCACGCGCTTCGTAGCTGCTTTCACAAAGGTCAAAGGTCGCCATTCTTTGTCCTGTGATATCTCGGGCCCCCAAGGGCCGATTTTCTTCATTCTTGTGTCGTTCCGCTCCTGGTGACAAGCCCTTGCCACCAGGAGCACTCTCCTTAGGCCTCCTGGCCTCGAAAGGTCCCAGATCATCAAGGAGCCAGTTCCACTGACTCCTGCGCCAATCTTTCCTCTAGGTTCCCTCTTTTCCTTCTGGGCTGCGCGCTCTCCTTGCGCTAGCCCAGTCCTTCCCCCAACTAGTCCTCTGGGGGGAGTAAGTGGGCCAGCTTGCCTGGCCCTGGCATTCGCCTCGCTGGCCTGGGATCCTTCAGGGTCAGAGTCCCTGCCCCAAGGGCAGTCAGGAGGTTCTTCCTTCCAGTTGTCCATGACGCCCGGCTGCAGTCCCAGTGTCCAGCAGTGAAGCACAGCCAAGAGAGAGAGCTCTCCCCTGTGCAGGACCTTTTAAGTGGGGGCGGAAGTGTCCAGCAGGTCTGCACCTCTGGCCTATCCAGATGTGCCACATCACTTCCTTGCTCCCATCCCCTCCTTCTTGCACAGTCTTCTGGGATAGCTCAAGATGGCATCCTCCAGGAGTTAGTTGCCCCATGTGCTCTGAAAGTCTCAGCCCCTCCTACCTGACATTCCTCGCAGGGCTTCTCCAGCCTGCTCCTGGCATGGAATGACAGCTGGCTGATTGATGCTAGGCCCTGCTCCAGCAACTGGACAGAGCAGTAATTGGCCCTAATCCTGAGCTGAGGCAGAGAAAGATGACATCCCTGGATGACCCATAAGTTGTACAACTATGCGCTTGTAACCTACTGCATCATTCTTTTCTTACAGGTTACAGTATACTTTGGTGTGACTCTGGTCTCGGTGGACCCCAGAGAACTGGAGTTGAACCCTAGGCCCTCCTTTCCCATTGACATTCAATGGAGTATACCCCCAATGCAAATATCTTAAGCACCCTGACATTGGCATTGAACTGGGTGTCCCTACAGTGAAAAGACAGTAAGCACACTGAATCTCCCTCACATGTATACACCCCTCTCATGAGACCTACTCCAGGTCACCACCCACTCTGCATAGTTCCTCCTGCACCTTGACTACCTAAGCGCAGTTCTAGGGCTGCGCACACTAGGAATCCTCCTCTCACAGCCCTCACATGGGTGCACATCCATGCGCACACATGATCACATGTAACCTGCCCGGGGCCTCCTGCCTCGCTGCGGCACAGCAGCCTTTCCTTAGCACGGCAACACCAGCGGTAAACATGTGCAGTCCATTTTACCATGTGTTTATTGTGCGGGAGTCAACTCATAGGAGGCTTCCTCACAGTGAACAGTCAAAAACCAGGAGGTCAAAAATCTAAAAATCAGGGCAGTCCTGAGGTTCAGAACCGTCCTCTAACACCCATATTCTGCTTATCAGCCTAGTGAATGACAATGTGTGTGCTTTCGTTTATCAGTCATTAATAACTTCCGTGTCACTGGTATATCTCCTGCACCATATAATAAGACCTTACTGGTAAGTCAAATGGGAAAAATTGGTTATTAGACAATTTTGTCATATTTAAGGGTCAAAGCACATACATTGAGACATGACCAGCAGTGCCTGCGTGTGCAGAGAAGAAGAATCAGAAATACCAGTCAGCAGATGAACAGGTGACCACACAAAAAATGGATTTTCAAACAGTGTTGGAAAAGTAGCATAATGTTACAAATTTCTTAGTAGCACAGGATTCATACTGAGTACGTTAGAAAAAAGGAACTGCAGGAAAGGATAACTCCTTTCCTATGTTCCACTTTTAATTAGTATTTGGTATTGCCATTAGGACATCCATGCAGTACCATTGTTTTGTGCAAGGTTGGATCCAATGTTAAGATGCACACAGCCACCTGCTGTGCTTGTATCACATAATGCTGTTTTGTTATCCTCAAAACTTGTTCTATAATCACTGTTTTTACCAAGTACAGGAAAAAAACTTCAGGCCACAGTGCTGTGGGCAATTACCATCATGTTCCCTCATTACAGACGTCAAATCCAAAAATGTCAGCAGGCTCTTTGTGGCATAGAGAACTATATGCATATGAAAGCTGGTACACTTTCATAAAACACTTGCTATGTTTTCCAAGAATGTACCCATGCAATTTCACGTGTGAATTCTACCCGCTCCCTTGCCTAACATCCCACGTCAAAGTTTACACTTTCACCATGTAGAACATACTACAAATTTACCAGTTTCAAAGTAGTAATTTTAAATACAGTTCGGCAGATAATTTGTGCAAATTGGTCAATTGAGGTAAAAGTTTATGACATTTCAAGTTTAGCTTTCCTATGAAGTGTTGTGCCCACCTTAATACAGAGAGACAGAGGCTCTATTTTTAATAAGTCTATATAGTAGTATGCATGTGTATATACAAATAGATATATAAATGTATGCCAATAATTGCATGTACATATTTCATGCTTTCCCGCTCTCTTTATTAGTAGATTGCATTTTTTAAGAATTATATGCATTGTAGACATTACAAAGATTGCCTCCAACAAAATTAAACAGTGTCCAAAGGTTGTCCAAAAACTTTGTAAAGTTCCACATTCTCTGTTGCTCTATGATCTTTGCCACATTCCTTTCAAAGTAATAACAGCATTAATCATTGTATTATCATCAGTTCTGATTATAGACCGAGCATTTTAGAACCATCTATGTTTTTCTACAAAACCCAAAATCCATTTCTAGACTGGCCTGGAAATAGTTGAAAAAAAAAAAATTTCCATCAAAATATATTGCATGGAATCTCAACATCTGGCATTAATTTTCTGTTTTCCTCTTTGCGTGCGATCTAGTTGTTCCAACTAGCAGAAAAGTGGCAACAGAGCAGAAAGCAGGTAACTACTGCATCTCATTGTAAATAAAGGGATGAATGTTTTATATTATACAGCAACATAGAATCATATGACATGTACTGTCTCTGATTGTCCTGAAGAATTTTACAGCTAGGCTTTTCCAGATGTCCTTTGCACAATTGTGCGTCTAGTCCCCTCTATTGTTTGCTTACCGATATCCTGATGGGACCGCTCAGAAGGTATCTAGAGTAAATTATAAATAACTACTTAACAGTATTCATATAAAATATTGTGTTTATTGTATATGTATCACTAGTTGCTACTTTGTAAGTTTTTTGATATCAAACACTACAACACTCAAACGTAGAGTATGTACTTTTTAGAAAAAAAACGAATTCTTGCTCTGCCCTTTGTGCGTTCCTTTCTCAGGCAAAGAATTAAAGTACCTGAGCAAATACTGCAAAGTCTGCCAGGGACAAGAATATCATACTGGATTGTTGCGGTAGTTTTAGGTGTGGAGGGACAGCTATTTTTGATATCTCCCTGCTAGGACACAAACATGCTGGGATTTTCTTGAATTTTGACACTCTACACATATAAAAATCTTAATATGATGACTTCAAGAAAATACAACCTGTCTGATGTTAGGGATCCTCTTTGATTCTGTTTTTTCCTTGTATGGGATATGGTTGAATGCCAGCAAACTATCAACTTAGCCTCTAAGATGACCTTCAATATGAAAAGCAATGGTCCAGTATTGTCTACAGTGCACGACTGCTGAACCCCACCTTGGAAGAAAGGAACTTTAGGTCAACTAACATCCTATCCGTTTTTTTTTGTTTTCAAGAGGTCCTTGAAATTATCTTTATATCATAAGTGTATCTATATTCTTTAGTGCAAATCAGTGTCTCTGTCCCTATGCACTCCACAGTCTGCTGTCTAAGCTCTAATGATGTTGTATCATGTTCCTCGAAGGCTTATTAATAACATGTGTTGTCACCAAATGTAGGACTTTAACTAAAAGTCACTGCAGTCTTGAGGTCATCGGACTTCCGTTCCTTTCCATTCATATTTTAAATGTCTTTAAACTTGAGGTATCAGTGGGCAGTATGTGGCAGTGCAAACTGCATGCAAATGACATTGGGTGCTTTTTTATTTGCAGTAGATTAGCTCATGCCATTAAAAGCCTATTAAGATACATTTTAAGTTGAATAACTACTTGTTTGACATCCAATTGCAACCTTTCCTATTACTTCTTGGAACTACTCAACCCAATTTGGCCATTTCAAACTTTCAAATGTGCACGCCGTTATTCTGAGGTTTTGTGCAAAGTGCTCAGCTGGTCATTTGAGCAAAAGATCACTTGCAACTTTTGATGTCCCTCCAGCCATACAAGAGGTCAGACATCTGAGAAATGCAAACTACTTCTTAGTCTTGTGTGTAAAGGAAAACAAGTAGGGTCATTCAGTGGTCCTGGCAGGTCACAAATACGAGGCGCAGTCTGATTTTCTACTTGCACAGGTCTAAATAAATTCACATTTGCAGTCAGTCAACAGCCACCTTATTGAAACTAAGAGACAGTGGGTAGGTTGACTCATCCATAGTCCCTGACCTCTGGGTAATAAGTTCCAAGGGCAAACATTCCCTGTTTTTCAGCACATCTTGTTTGCGCTATCCCACAGTTTACTATTCTTAGTTAATTCCAGCATGGCAGAATTACTCTGTCACAGGAATAGGCTCCTCAGCCAGGAGTGTGTATAGGAAAATGGGCGGTTGTCTCTTTCTCAACCAAACAAAATTGGATCTGGGACCATCTCTCCTCCTCACCGGATTGGAACCAGGTTGGCTATATTGGTTTTGGGATCCAAGGACACCTTTTCATCCGGTGCCAGTGGACATGTTTCTTTCAACTTGTAAGCTTCACCCTGATCCTTTACAAGTTATTGAAGATCCTGAGCCCTCCCCAGCTCTCTTTTCTGGAAGAGCATGAGTAACATACCTTATAACAGGTTTTTCTACCAAAAGACATACACCATTCTTTCTGTTCTAAGAGCAGTTTCACTTCTCATCAAGAATACAGCGCTGAGTGGAAATGAAACAACAGGCCGGCTAATGATAATTAGCGTATTTAAGCTTCAAGCAGACAAGTTGTCAGTTAATAAATGGTTCTTTCCTGTGTATTTATATACAATCCAACTACTGAAATTAATTGGAAATGTTTACATCTCCGTCGTTTGAATTATAGCAACTTAAAATATAGGGGGTTATTCTAACTTTGGAGGAGTGTTAATCTGTCCCAAAAGTGACGGTAAAGTGACGGATATACCACCAGCCGTATTACGAGTTCCATAGGATATAATGGACTCGTAATACGGCTGGTGGTAAATCCGTCACTTTTCCGTCACTTTTGGGACGGATTAACACCTCCTCCAAAGTTAGAATAACCCCCATAGTCTAAAACGCACATGTAGTGTGACTGAATATATCAAAGCAGACCTCTTTCTGTCAAAAAAGTTTATTTTGACAGATTCACAAGCAGGTTTAAATGCAGCACCAGCCAACCTACCCATGTAGGCCTGAACCCATATTCTGCTTATCAGCCTAGTGAATGACAATGTGTGTGCGTTCATTCACCAGTCATTGATAACTTCCATGTCACTGGTAAATCTCCTGCACCATATAATAAGACCTTACTGGTAAGTCAAGTGGGCAAATTGGTTGTTAGCCATTTAAGGGTCAAAGCACATACATTGAGACATGACCAGCAGTGCCTGCGTGTGCAGAGAAGAAGAATCAGAAATACCAGTCAGCAGATGAACAGGTGACCACACAAAAAATTGATTTTCAAACAGTGTTGGAAAAGTGGCATAATGTTAAAAATTTCTTAGTAGCACAGGCTTCATACTGAGTGCTTTAGAAAAAAAGAACTGCAGGAAAGGATAACTCCTTTCCTATGTTCCACTTTTAAGTAATATTTGGTATTGCCATTAGGACAGCCATGCAGTACCATTGTTTTGTGCAAGGTTGGATCCAATGTTAAGATACACACAGCCACCTGCTGTGCCCGCTCACATAATGCTGTTTTGTTAGCCTCAAAACTTGTTCTATAATCACTGTTTTTACCAAGTACAGGAAAACAACTTCAGGCCACAGTGCTGTGGGCAGTTACCATCATGTTCTCTCATTACCGAGGTCAAATCCAAAAATGTCAGTAGGCTCTTTGTGGCATAGAGAACTACATGCATATGAAAGCTGGGACACTTCAATAAAACACTTGCTATGTTTTCCAAGAATGTACCCATGCAATTTCACGTGTGAATTCTACCCGCTCCCTTGCCTAACATCCCACGTCAAAGTTTACACTTTCACCATGTAGAACATACTAGAAATTTACCAGTTTCAAAGTAGTAATTTTAAATACAGTTCAGCAGATAATTTGTGCAAATTGGTCAATTGAGGTAAAAGTTTATGAAATTTCAAGTTTAGCTTTCCTATGAAGTGTTGTGCCCACCTTAATACAGAGAGACAGAGTCTCTATTTGTAATAAGTGTATACAGTAGTATGCATGTGTATATACAAATAGTTATATAAATGTATGCCCATAACTACATGTACATATTTCATGCTTTCCCGCTCTCTTTATTAGTAGATTGCATTTTTGAGGATTTATATGCATTGTAGACATTACAAACATTGTTTCCAACAAAATTAAACAGTATCCAAAGGTTGTCCAAAAACTTTGTAAAGTTCCACATTCTCTGTTGCTCTATGATCTTTGCCACATTTGTTTCAAAGTAATAACAGCATTAATCATTGTATTATCATCAGTTCTGATCATAGGCGGAGCATTTTAGAACCATCTATGTTTTTCTACAAAACCCAAAATCCATTCTAGAGTGGCCTGGAAATAGTTGAAAAAAATAAAATATTTTCATCTAAATATATTGCTTGGAATCTCAACATCTCTCATTAATTTTCTGTTTTCCTCTTTGCGGCTGATCTAGTTGTTCCAACTACCAGAAAAGTGGCAACAGTGCAGAAAGCAGGTAACTACTGCATCTCAGTGTAAATAAAGGGATGAATGTTTTATATTATACAGCGACATAGAGTCATATGGCATGTAATGTCTCTGATTGTCCTGAAGAAGTTTACAGCTAGCCTTTTCCAGATGTCCTTTGCACAATTGTGCATCTAGTCCCCTCTATTGTTTGTTTACCGATATCCTGATGGGACCGCTCAGAAGGTATCTAGAGTAAATTAGAAATAACTACTTAACAGTATTCATATAAAATATTGTATTTATTGTATATGTATCACCAGTTGCTACTTTGCAAGTCTTTTCATATCAAACACTACAACATTCAGACTTAGAGTATGTACTTTTTAGAAAAAAAACAAATTCTTGCTCTGCCCTTAGTGTGTTTCTTTCTCAGGCAAAGAATTAAAGTACCTGAGCAAATACTGCAAAGTCTACCAGAGACCACAATATCATACTGGATTGCTGCGGTAGTTTTAGGTGTGGAGGGACAGCTATTTTTGATATCTCCCTGCTAGGACACAAACATGCAGGGATTTTCTTAAATTTTGACACACTACGTATATAAAAATCTCAATATGATGACTGCAAGAAAATACAACCTGTCTGATGTTAGGGATCCTCTTTGATTCTGTTTTTTCCTTGTATGGGATATGGATGAATGCCAGCAAACTATCAACTTAACCTCTAAGATGACCTTCAATATGAAAAGCAATGGTCCAGTTTTGTCTACAGTGCACGACTGCTGAACCCCACCTTGGAAGAAAGGAACTTTAGGTCAACTAACATCCTATCAATTTTTTTTTGTTTTCAAGAGGTTCTTGAAATTATCTTTATATCATAAGTGTATCTATATTGTTTAGTGCAAATCAGTGTCTCTGTCCCTATGCACTCCACAGTCTGCTGTCTAAGCTCTAATGATGTTGTATCATGTTCCTCGAAGGCTTATTAATAACATGTGTTGTCACCAAATGTAGGACTTTAACTAAAAGTCAATATAGTCTTGAGGTCATCAGACTTCCGTTCCTTTCCATTCATATTTCAAATGTCTTTAAACTTGAGGTATCAGTGGGCAGTATGTGGCAGTGCAAACTGCATGCAAATGACATCGGGTGCTTTTTTATTTGCAGTAGATTAGCTCATGCCATTAAAAGCCTATTAAGATACATTTTAAGTTTAATAACTACTTGTTTGACATCCAATTGCAACCTTTCCTATTACTGCTTGGAAATACTCAACCCAATTTGGCCATTTCAAACTTTCAAATGTTTACACCGTTATTCTGAGGTTTTGTGCAAAGTGCTCAGCTGGTAACTTGAGGAAAAGATCACTTGCAACTTTTGATGTCCCTCCAGCCATACAAAAGGTCAGACATCTGAGAAATGTAATCTACTTCTTAGTCATGCGTGTAACGGAAAAGAAGTAGAGTCATTCAGTGGTCCTGGCAGGTCACAAATACCAGGTGCAGTCAGATTTTCTACTTGCACAGGTCTAAAAAAATTATCGTTTGCAGTCAGTCAAGAGCCACCTTGTTGAAACTAAGAGAAAGTAGGTCGGTTGACTCATCAATAGTACCTGACCAGTGGGTAATAAGTTCCAAGGGCTAACATTCCCTATTTTTCAGCACATCTTGTTTGCGCTATCCCACAGTGTACTATTCTTAGTTAATTCCAGCATGGCAGAATTACTCTGTCACAGGAATAGGCTCCTGAGCCAGATGGGACCGCTCAGAAGGTATCTAGAGTAAATTAGAAATAACTACTTAACAGTATTCATATAAAATATTGTGTTTATTGTACATGTATCACCAGTTGCTACTTTGTAAGTTTTTTTATATCAAACACTACAACATTCAGACTTAGAGTATGTACTTTTTAGGAAAAAAACAAATTCTTGCTCTGCCCTTAGTGTGTTTCTTTCTCAGGCAAAGAATTAAAGTACCTGAGCAAATACTGCAAAGTCTGCAAGAGACCAGAATATTATACTGGATTGCTGCGGTAGTTTTAGGTGTGGAGGGACAGCTATTTTTGATATCTCCCTGCTAGGACACAAACATGCAGGGATTTTCTTGAATTTTGACACTCTACGTATATAAAAATCTTAATATGAACACTCCAAGAAAATATAACCTGTCTGATGTTAGGGATTCACTTTGATTCTGTTTTTTCCTTGTATGGGATATGGTTGAATGCCAGCAGACTATCAACTTAGCCTCTAAGATGACCTTCAATATGAAAAGCAATGTTCCAGTTTTGTCTTCAGTGCACGACTCCTGAACCCCAACTTGGAAGAAAGGAACTTTAGGTCAACTAACATCCTATCCATTTTTTTTGTTTTCAAGACGTCCTTGAAATTATGTTTATATCATAAGTGTATCTATGTTGTTTAGTGCAAATCAGTGTCTCTGTCCCTATGCACTCCACAGTCTGCTGTCTAAGCTCTCATGATGTTGTATCATGTTCCTCGAAGGCTTATTAATGACATATGTTGTCACCGAATGCAGGACTTTAAAAGTCACTACAGTCTTGAGGTCATCGGACTTCCGTTCCTATACATTCATATTTTAAATGTCTTTAAACTTAAGGTATCAGTGGGCAGTATGTGGCAGTGCAAACTGCATGCAAATGTCATTGGGTGCATTTTTATTTGCAGTAGATTAGCTCATGCCATTATAAGCCTATTAAGTTACATTTTAAGTTTAATAACTACTTGCTTGACATCCAATTGCAACCTTTCCTATTACTTCTTGGAAATACTCAACCCAATTTGGCCATTTCAAACTTTCAAATGTGTACGCCGTTATTCTGAGGTTTTGTGCAAAGTGCTCAGCTGGTCACTTGAGGAGAAGATAGCTTGCAACTTTTGATGTCCCTCCAGGCATACAAGAGGTCAGACATCTGAGAAATGTAATCTACTTCTTAGTCTTGCGTGTAAGGGAAAACAAGTAGAGTCATTCAGTGGTCCTGGCAGGTCACAAATACGAGGTGCAGTCTGATTTTCTACTTACACAGGTCTAAATAAATTCTCATTTGCAGTCAGTCAAGAGCCACCTTGTTGAAACTAACAGACAGTGGGTAGGTTGACTCATCAATAGTCCCTGACCAGTGGGTAATAAGTTCCAAGGGCAAACATTACCTATTTTTCAGCACATCTTGTTTGCGCTATCCCACAGTGTACTATTCTTAGTTAATTCCGGCATGGCAGAATTACTGTGTCACAGGAATATGCTCCTGAGCCAGGAGTGTGTATAGGAAAATGGGCGGTTGGCTCTTTCTCAACCAAACAAAATTGGATCTAGGAACATCTCTTCATCTCACCGGATTGGAACCAGGTTGGCTATATTGGTTTCGGGATCCAAGGACACCTTTTCCTCCGGTGCCAGTTGACATGTTACTTTCAACTTGTAAGCTTCACCCCGATCCTTTACAAGTTATTGAAGATCCTGAGCCCTCCCCAGCTCTCCTTTCTTTAAGAGCATGAGTAACATACCTTATAACAGGTTTTTCTACCAAAATGCTCAAACCATTCTTTCTGTTCTAAGATCAGTTTCACTTCTCATCAAGAATACAGCGCTGAATGGAAAGGAATAATGATAAGGCTAATGATAATTAGCACATTTAAACTTTAAGCACACAAATTGTCAGTTAATAAATGGCACTTTCCTGTGTATTTATATAAAATCCAACTACTGCAATTAATTGGAAATGTTTACATCTCCGTCGTTTGAATTATAGCAACCTAAAATATAGTCTAAAACGCACATGTAGCTTGACCAAATACATCAAAGCAGACCTCTTTCTGTCAAAAAAGTTTATTTTGACAGATTCACCAGCAGGTTTAAATGCAGCACCAGTCAACCTACCCATGTAGGCCTGAACCCATATTCTGCTTATCAGCCTAGTGAATGACAGTGTGTGTGCTTTCGTTCACTAGTCATTAATAACTTCCATGTCACTGGTATATCTCCTGCACCATATAATAAGACCTTACTGGTAAGTCAAATGGGCAAATTGGTTATTAGCCAAGTTTGTCATATTTAAGAGTCAAAGCACATACATTGAGACATGACCAGCAGTGTCTGCGTGCGCAGAGAAGAACAATCAGAAATACCAGTCAGCAGATGAACAGGTGACCAAACAAAAAATGGATTTTCAAACAGTGTTGGAAATGTGGCATAATGTTACAAATTTCTTAGAAGCACAGGATTCATACTGAGTACTTTAGAAAAAAGTAACTGCAGGAAAGGATAACTCCGTTCCTATGTTCCACTTTTAAGTAGTATTTGGTATTGCCATTAGGACATCCATGCAGTACCATTGTTTTGTGCAAGGTTGGATCCAATGTTAAGATACACACAGCCACCTACTGTGGTTGCTCACATAATGCTGTTTTGTTATCCTCAAAACTTGTTCTATAATCACTGTTTTTATCAAGTACAGGAAAACAACTTCAGGCCACAGTGCTGTGGGCAATTACCATCATGTTCTCTCATTACAGAGGTCAAATCCAAAAATGTCAGCAGGCTCTTTGTGGCATGGAGAACTATATGCATATGAAAGCTGATACACTTTCATAAAACACTTGCTATGTTTTCCAAAAAATGTACCCATGCAATTTCACGTGTGAATCCTACCCGCTCCCTTGCCTAACATCCCACATCAAAGTTTACACATTCACCATGTAGAACATACGACAAATTTACCAATTTCAAAGTAGTAATTTTAAATACAGTTCAGCAGATAATTTGTGCAAATTGGTCAATTGAGGTAAAAGTTTATGAAATTTCAAGTTTAGCTTTCCTATGAAGTGTTGTGCCCACCTTAATACAGAGAGACAGAGGCTCTATTTGTAATAAGTCTATATAGTAGTATGCATGTGTATATACAAATAGATATATAAATGTATGCCCATAACTACATGTACATATTTCATGCTTTCCTGCTCTCTTTATTAGTAGATTGCATTTTTGATGATTCATATGCATTGTAAACATTACAAAGATTGTCTCCAACAAAATTAAACAGTGTCCAAAGGTTGTCCAAAAACTTTGTAAAGTTCCAGATTCTCTGTTGCTCTATGATCTTTGCCACATTTGTTTCAAAGTAATAACAGCATTAATCATTGTATTATCATCAGTTCTGATTATAGAAGGAGTTTTTTAGAACCATCTATGTTTTTCTACAAAACCCAAAATCCATTCTAGACGGGCCTGGAAATAGTTGAAAAAAATAAAATATTTTCCTCTAAATACATTGCTTGGAATCTCAACATCTGGCATTAATTTTCTGTTTTCCTCTTTGCGGGCGATCTAGTTGTTCCAACTACCAGAAAAGTGGCAACAGTGCAGAAAGCAGGTAACTACTGGGTGTAAATTAAGGGATGAATGTTTTATGTCATACAGCGACATAGAATCATATGGCATGTAATGCACTCTGATTGTCGTGAAGAATTTTACAGCTAGCTTTTTCTAGATGTCCTTTGCACAATTGTGCATCTAGTCCCATCTATTGTTTTCTTACCGATATCCTGATCGGACAGCTCAGAAGGTATCTAGAGTAAATTAGAAATAACTACTTAACAGTATTCATATAAATTATTGTGTTTATTGTATATGTATCAACAGTTGCTACTTTGTAAGTTTTTTGATATCAAACACTACAACATTCAGACTTAGAGTATGTACTTTTTAGAAAAAAAAAAAATTCTGGCTCTGCCCTTAGTGTGTTTCTTTCTCAGGCAAATAATTAAAGTACCTCAGCAAATACTGCAAAGTCTGCCAGAGACCAGAATATCATACTGGATTGCTGCAGTAGTTTTAGGTGTGGAGGGACAGCTATTTTTGATATCTCCCTGCTAGGACACAAACATGCAGGGATATTCTTGAATTTTGACACTCTACGTATATAAAAATCTTAATATGATGACTCCAAGAAAATACAACCTGTCTGATGTTAGGGATCCTCTTTGATTCTGTTTTTTCCTTGTATGGGATATGGTTGAATGTGAGCAAATTATCAACTTAGCCTCTAAGATGACCTTCAATATGAAAAGCAATGGTCCAGTTTTGTCTACAGTGCATGACTGCTGAACCCCACCTTGGAAGAAAGGAACTTTAGGTCAACTAACATCCTATCCATTTTTTTTTGTTTTCAAGAGGTCCTTGAAATTATCTTTATATCATAAGTGTATCTATATTGCTTAGTGCAAATCAGTGTCTCTGTCCCTATGCACTCCACAGTCTGCTGTCTAAGCTCTAATGATGTTGTATCATGTTCCTCGAAGGCTTATTAATAACATGTGTTGTCACCAAATGTAGGACTTTAACTAAAAGTCACTACAGTCTTGAGGTCATCGGACTTCCGTTCCTTTCCATTCATATTTCAAATGTCTTTAAACTTGAGGTATCAGTGGGCAGTATGTGGCAGTGCAAACTGCATGCAAATGACATCGGGTGTTTTTTTATTTGCAGTAGATTAGCTCATGCCATTAAAAGTCTATTAAGATACATTTTAAGTTTAATAACTACTTGTTTGACATCCAATTGCAACCTTTCCTATTACTTCTTGGAAATACTCAACCCAATTTGGCCATTTCAAGCTTTTAAATGTGGACGCCGTTATTCTGAGGTTTTGTGCAAAGTGCTCAGCTGGTCACTTGAGGAAAAGATCACTTGCAACTTCTGATGTCCCTCCAGCCATACAAGAGGTCAGACATCTGAGAAATGCAATCTACTTCTTAGTCATGCGTGTAAAGGAAAACAAGTAGAGTCATTCAATGGTCCTGGCAGGTAACAAATACGAGGTGCAGTCTGATGTTCTACTTGCACAGGTCTAAAACAATTCCCACTTGCAGTCAGTCAAGAGCCACCTTGTTGAAACTAAGAGACAGTGGGTAGGTTGACTCATCAATAGTACCTGACCAGTGGGTAATAAGTTCCAAGGGCAAACATTCCCTATTTTTCAGCACATCTTGTTTGCGCTATCCCACAGTGTACTATTCTTAGTTAATTTCCAGCATGGCAGAATTACTCTGTCACAGGAATAGGCTCCTGAGCCAAGAGTGTGTATAGGAAAATGGGCGGTTGGCTCTTCCTCAACCAAACAAAATTGGATCTGGGACCATCTCTTCACCTCACTGGATTGGAACCAGGTTGTCTATATTGGTTTTGGGATCCAAGGACACCTTTTCCTCTGGTGCCAGTGGACATGTTACTTTCAACTTGTAAACTTCACCATGATCCTTTACAAGTTATTGAAGATCCTGAGCCCTCCCCAGCTCTCCTTTCTGGAAGAGCATGAGTAACATACCTTATGACAGGTTTTCCTACCAAAAGGCTCAAACCATTCTTTCTGTTCTAAGAGCAGTTTCACTTCTCATCAAGAATACAGCGCTGAATGGAAAGGAATAATGATAAGGCTAATGATAATTAGCACATTTAAACTTTAAGCACACAAATTGTCCGTTAATAAATGGCACTTTCCTGTGTATTTATATAAAATCCAACTACTGCAATTAATTGGAAATGTTTACATCTCCGTCGTTTGAATTATAGCAACCTAAAATATAGTCTAAAACGCACATGTAGCATGACTGAATATATCAAAGCAGACCTCTTTCTGTCCAAAAAGTTTATTTTGACAGATTCACCAGCAGGTTTAAATGCAGCACCAGTCAACCTACCCATGTAGGCCTGAACCCATATTCTGCTTATCAGCCTAGTGAATGACAATGTATGTACGTTCGTTCACCAGTCATTAATAACGTCCATGTCACTGGTATATCTCCTGCACCATATAATAAGACCTTACTGCTAAGTCAAATGGGCAAATTGGTTATTAGCCAGTTTTGTCATATTTAAGGGTCAAAGCACATACATTGAGACATGACCAGCAGTGCCTACGTATGCAGAGAAGAAGAATCAGAAATACCAGTCAGCAGATGAACAGGTGACCGCACAAAAAATTGATTTTCAAACAGTGTTGGAAAAGTGGTATATGTTACAAATTTCTTAGTAGCACAGGATTCATACTGAGTACTTTAGAAAAAAGGAACTGCAGGAAAGGAGAACTCCTTTCCTATTTTCCACTTTTAAGTGGTATTTGGTATTGCAATTAGGACATCCATGTAGTACCATTGTTTTGTGCAAGGTTGGATCCAATGTTAAGATACACGCAGCCACCTGCTGTGCTTGCTCACATAATGCTGTTTTGTTTTCCTCAAAACCTGTTCTATAATCACTGTTTTTACCAAGTACAGGAAAACAACTTCAGGCCCCAGTGCTGTGGGCAATTACCATCATGTTCTCTCATTACAGAGGTCAAATCCAAAAATGTCAGCAGGATCTTTGTGGAATAGAGAACTACATGCACATGAAAGCTGGAACACTTTCATAAAATACTTGCTATGTTTTCCAAGAATGTACCCATGCAATTTCCCGTGTGAATTCTATGCGCTCCCTTGCCTAACATCCCACGTCAAAAATTACACTTTCACTATGTAGAACATAGTACAAATTTACCAGTTTCAAAGTAGTAATTTTAAATACATTTCAGCAGATAATTTGTGCAAATTGGTCAATTGAGGTAAAAGTTTATGACATTTCAAGTTTAGCTTTCCTATGAAGTGTTGTGCCCACCTTAATACAGAGAGACAGAGGCTCTATTTGTAATAAGTCTATATAGTAGTATGCATGTGTATATACAAATAGATATATAAATGTATGCCCATTACTACATGTACATATTTCATGCTTTCCCGCTCTCTTTATTAGTATATTGCATTTTTTATGATTTATATGCATTGTAGACATTACAAAGATTGTCTCCAACAAAATTAAACAGTGTCCCAAGGTTGTCCAAAAACTTTGTAAAGTTCCACATTCTCTGTTGCTCTATGATCTTTGCCACATTCGTTTCAAAGTAATAACAGCATTAATCATTGTAATATCATCAGTTCTGATTATAGACGGAGCATCTTAGAACCATCTATGTTTTTCTACAAAAACCAAAATCCATTCTAGACTGGCCTGGAAATAGTTGAAAAAAATAAAATATTTTCATCTAAATACATTGGTTGGTGTTTGAAAATGGGTTATTGGTAAGGGCAGGTAGGTACCTACACTTAGCAATAGGCCACTAACCTCCACTAAGGTCCAGTTAGGTCTCAGTAAATTAACCCCAGCTCAACCCTTGGTAGCTTGGCAACGAGCGTCAAGGCTTAACTTCGGAGACAGAGTGTAAAGCATTCAAATATCACAAAACAGTAATTAAATAAAACACAGGAAACAGTTTAAAAATCCAAAACCAATTTATAAAAATGGAATATATTTTTATCTTTGAAATGACACCAAAACGAATAAAATCGGATAAGGGGAACCGGAGATATGAATTTTTAAAGATTTTTTTTTTTTTAGCGCCTAGAAACAAAAAGCGCCAATCGGGTCATCTGGTTGCACCTCGACCGGGGCAAAGTCAAAGTTTAAGGCCGACCGCGATGGAGCCCTGCTCGGCTACAGGCTGCGGGAGGCCTCGGTTAAAAGTTTACCTTCATACTTAGTCTTTTTTTCGAAGATTTTCTTCAGCGGGACGAACCTGCCAGTCCAATCCGACCTCCTGGAGCCCTTCTCCGGATACGCGATGCTGGAATCCTCGGTGGAGATTTTTACTTTCGGACTTAGTCGTTTTTTCGAGGTGAAAATCCTTCGACTGGGGTAAACCTGGATCTTGATCCGACGTCCATGGAGCCCTCCTCGGATACGCTGGCTGGGAGGTCCCAGTCAACTTTTTACCTTCGGACTTAGTCTCTTTTTCAGAGATTTTTCTTTACCTGGACGAACCAGCAAATCAGGCCGGGTCGCGGTTGAGGCAAGCCGGCTAGAGTTGCCGCGGCGGGTCGGTCCCTCTATGGAGCTTTTTTACAAAAATTCTCCAAACTTCTCCAAACTTCTGGGGCTTCTCCCAGATGTCCTTTTAAGGTTCTTTTGGGGTCCACAGCTCACCCCAAGAGTCCAGAAGTTCTGAGATGGTCCTTGGGGGGTGCGGACTACAACTCCCAGAATGCACCTGGCGCAAACTCCTTTTTGGCCACTGGACAGTGGTCAGCTGGTCGCTTTCTTCAGGAGTTGGTGCAGGGGATTCTGGTTAGCAATTTTTCACCTGTAGCAAACAGGGAGTCCCTCCTTGAACCAGTTGAAGCCAGGCAAAGTCCTTCTTGTGGTGAAGCCCAAGTGTGCAGCTGGTGCAGACTTTCTGAGTGCAGGTTCCAGGTGCAGGCCAGGGGTCCAGCAGGGCAGTCCTTCTTCTTCTGTTGTTCTTCCTTGTTGGATGTGGTAGGGAACTGAGGTGTGGGTGCAAGTCTGCCAGTTTTATCCTTGCTCCTGGGTGAAAAGCAGGGGGGTCCTGGTTCTCCAATCAGGTGCAGGGTCATTCCCCCTGTGATGACCTGAATCTGATTTTTGGAGGTTACATCTGGCTGAGCCCACCCACTGGTGTGGCTAAAAATCATGAACACACCCCTCTCCTGCCCTCTCCTAATCTAATCAGGGGGCACCTAGTTGTCTGGGGTTGCAGGATGTGGGGGTGTTGCTGGTTGCTCCAAATGTCCTTCTCTGCCTTTGAAGACCAGTTTGGCAGCCCTCCCCCTTCCTGCCTCACCATCTGCTGAGGGGAGATTCCTTCCCACAGGCACATTCCTACGTATGAAGCCAGGCCACTTCACACCTCATCAAGGCAGCTTGGCCAAGCTGCTCAGGCTGGCCAATCAGAGCACAGCAGCAAAAACAATGCAGGGCTGAAATTGGCAACTTTTCAGGTAAAGTTTAAAACTCTTTACCTGAAAAAGTTACATTAAATCCAACAACTGGAAGTTGTAGGATTTATTACAACAATTAATTTGATACCAAACTCTTGGTATGCATCATTTAAGGAGACTTTAAAAATTAAAATAAAGTCTCCCCATTTTAGCCTATGAAGGCCATTTACTACAATGAGGGAAAAACGAATTTGGCTGTTTTTACCTCACCAGGGTTTATAAAACTATTTTTATAAAGTCCCTGCTTATAGTTACATGGCACCCAGCCCTAGGGGCACATAGGGCACACCTTAGGGGTGACTTATATGTAAAAATAAGGTAGTTTAAGACTTTGGAACTACTTTTAATTCCAAAGTCGAATTAGCATATAACTTTAATTTAAAAGCAGCCAACAAGGCAGGCCTGCCTTTAAAATGACACTGGGCACCTCAGCAGTGCACCTATGGGTGCACTACCTATGCTGTGGTCCCCAAACCTACATGCCCTACCATATACTAGGGACTTATAGGTAGGTTAACTTAGCCAGTTATAATTAGCTTAATTTGCATATCCATTTTACACAGAGCACAGGCCCTGGGACTGGTTAGCAGTAACCAGGGCACCACCAGAGTCAGGAAAACACCAGCAAAAAATGGAAAATGGGGGCAAAAAGTTAGGGGGCCTCTGCAATCAGCCCTGTTTTCTCACACTAAGAATCTCAACATCTGGCATTAATTTTCTGTTTTCCTCTTTGCGGGTGATCTAGTTGTTCCAACTACCAGAAAAGTGTCAACAGTGCAGAAAGCAGGTAACTACTGCATCTCAGTGTAAATAAAGGGATGAATGTTTTATATTATACAGCGATATAGAATCACATGGCATGTAATGTCTCTGATTGTCCTGAAGAAGTTTACAGCTAGCCTTTTCCAGATGTCTTTTGCACAATTGTGCATCTAGTCCCCTCTATTGTTTGCTTACCGATATCCTGATGGGACCGCTCAGAAGGTATCTAGAGTAAATTAGAAATAACTACTTAACAGTATTCACTTAAAATATTGTGTTTATTTTATATGTATCACCAGTTGCTACTTTGTAAGTTTTTTGATATCAAACACTACAATATTCAGATTTAGAGTATGTACTTTTTAGAAAAAAAACAAATTCTTGTTCTGCCCTTAGTGCAGCACCAGCCAACCTACCCATGTAGGCCTGAACCCATAGTCTGCTTATCAGCCTAGTGAATGACAATATGTGTGCGTTCGTTCACCAGTCATTAATAACTTCCATGTCACTGGTATATCTCCTGCACCATATAATAAGACCTTACTGGTAAGTCAAGTGGGCAAATTGGTTATTAGCCAGTTTTGTCATATTTAAGGGTCAAAGCACATACAATGAGACATGACCAGCAGTGCCTGCGTGTGCAGAGAAGAAGAATCAGAAATACCAGTCAGCAGATGAACAGGTGACCACACAAAAAATTGATTTTCAAACAGTGTTGGAAAAGTGGTATAATGTTACAAATTTCTTAGTAGCACAGGATTCATACTGAGTACTTTAAAAAAAAGGAACTACAGGAAAGGATAACTTCTTTCCTATGTTCCACTTTTAAGTAGTTTTGGTATTGCCATTAGGACATCCATGCAGTACCATTGGTTTGTGCAAGGTTGGATCCAATGTTAAGATACAAACAGCCACCTGCTGTGCTTGCTCACATAATGCTGTTTTGTTATCCTCAAAACTTGTTCTATAATCACTGTTTTGACCAAGTACAGGAAAACAACTTCAGGCCACAGTGCTGTGGGCAAAAACCATCATGTTCTCTCATTACAGAGGTCAAATCCAAAAATGTCAGTAGGCTCTTTGTGGCATAGAGAATTACATGGATATGAAAGCTGGTACACTTTCATAAAACACTTGCTATGTTTTCCAAAAATTTACCCATGCAATTTCACGTGTGACTCCTACCCGCTCCCTTGCCTAACATCCCACGTCAAAGTTTACACTTTCACAATGTAGAACATACTACAAATTTACCTGTTTCAAAGTAGTAATTTTAAATACAGTTCAGCAGATAATTTGTGCAAATTGGTCAATTGAGGTAAAAGTTTATGAAATTTCAAGTTTAGCTTTCCTACGAAGTGTTTGCCTCCCTTAATACAGAGAAACAGAGGCTCTATTTGTAATAAGTCTATATAGTAGTATGCATGTGTATATACAAATACATATATAAATGTATGCCCATAACTACATGTACATATTTCATGCTTTCCTGCTATCTATATTAGTCGATTGCATTTTTGATGATTCATATGCATTATAAACATTACAAAGATTGTCTCCAACAAAATTAAACAGTGTCCAAAGGTTGTCCAAAAACTTTGTAAAGTTCCACATTCTCTGTTGCTCTATGATCTTTGCCACATTTGTTTCAAAGTAATAACAGCATTAATCATTGTATTATCATCCGTTCTGATTATAGACGGAGCATTTTAGAACCATCTATGTTTTTCTACAAAACCTAAAGTCCATTCAGACAGGCCTGGAAATAGTTGAAAAAAATAAAATATTTTCATCTAAATACATTGCTTGGAATCTCAACATCTGGCATTAATTTTCTGTTTTCCTCTTTGCGGGCGATCTAGTCGTTCCAACTACCAGAAAAGTGGCAACAGTGCAGAAAACAGGTAACTACTGCATCTCAGTGTAAATAAAGGGATGAATCTTTTATGTTATACAGCGTCATAGAATCATATGGCATGTAATGTCTCTGATTGTCCTGAAGAATTTTACAGCTAGCTTTTTCCAGATGTCCTTTGCACAATTGTGCATCTAGTCCCCTCTATTGTTTGCTTACCGATATCCTGATGGGACCGCTCAGAAGGTATCTAGAGTAAATTAGAAATAACTACTTTACAGCATTCATATAAAATATTGTGTTTATTGTATATGTATCACCAGTTGCTACTTTGCAAGTTTTTGGATATCAAACACTACAACATTCAGACTTAGAGTATGTACTTTTTAGAAAAAAAACTAATTCTTGCTCTGCCCTTAGTGTGTTACTTTCTCAGGTAAAGAATTAAAGTACCTGAGCAATTACTGCACAGTCTGCCAGAGACCAGACTATCATACTGGATTGCTGCAGTAGTTTTAGGTGTGGAGGGACAGCTATTTTTGATATCTCCCTGCTAGGAAACAAACATGCAGGGATTTTCTTGAATTTTGACACTCTACGTATATAAAAATCTTAATATGATGTCTCCAAGAAAATAGAACCTGTCTGATGTTAGGGATCCTCTTTGATTCTGTTTTTTCCTTGTATGGGATATGGTTGAATGGCAGCAAATTATCAATCTAGCCTCTAAGATGACCTTCAATATGAAAAGCAATGTTCCAGTTTTGTCTACATTGCATGACTGCCAAACCCCACCTTGGAAGAAAGGAACTTTAGGTCAACTAACATCCTATCCATTTTTTTTGTTTTCAAGAGGTCCTTGAAATTATCTTTATATCATAAGTGTATCTATATTGTTTAGTGCCAATCAGTGTGTCTGCCCCTATGCACTCCAAAGTCTGCTGTCTAAGCTCTAATGATGTTGTATCATGTTCCTCGAAGGCTTATTAATGACATATGTTGTCACCAAATGCAGGACTTTAACTAAAAGTCACTGCAGTCTTGAGGTCATCAGACTTCCGTTGCTTTCCATTCATATTTTAAATGTCTTTAAACGTAAGGTATCAGTGGGCAGTATGTGGCCGTGCAAACTGCATGCAAATGACATTGGGTGCTTTTTTATTTGCAGTAGATTAGCTCATGCCATTAAAAGCCTATTAAGATACATTTTAAGTTTAATAACTACTTGTTTGACATCCAATTGCAACCTTTCCTATTACTTCTTGGAAATACTCAACCCAATTTGGCCATTTCAAACTTTCAAATGTGTACGCCGTTATTCTGAGGTTTTGTGCAAGTTGCTCAGCTGGTCACTTGAGGAAAAGATCACTTGCAACTTTTGATGTCCCTCCAGGCATACAAGAGGTCAGACATCTGAGAAATGCGATCTACTTCTTAGTTTTGCGTGTAAAGGAAAACAAGTAGAGTCATTCAGTGGTCCTGGCAGGTCACAAATACGAGGTGCAGTCTGATTTTCTACTTGCACAGGTCTAAATAAATTCTCATTTGCAGTCAGTCAAGAGCCACCTTGTTGAAACTAAGAGACAGTGGGTAGGTTGTTTCATCAATAGTCCCTGACCAGTGGGTGCTAAGTTCCAAGGGCAAACATTCCCTCTTTTTCAGCACATCTTGTTTGCGCTATCCCACAGGGTACTATTCTTAGTTAATTCCAGCATAGCAGAATTATTGTGTCACAGGAATATGCTCCTGAGCCAGGAGTGTGTATAGGAAAATGGGCGGTTGGCTCTTTCTCAACCAAACAAAATTGGATCTGGGACCATCTCTTCACCTCACCGGATTGGAACCAGGTTGGCTATATTGGTTTCGGGATCTAAGGACACCTTTTCCTCCGGTGCCAGTTGACATGTTACTTTCAACTTGTAAGCTTCACCCTGATCCTTTACAAGTTATTGAAGATCCTAAGCCCTCCACAGCTCTCCTTTCTTTAAAAACATGAGTAACATACCTTATAACAGGTTTTTCTACCAAAATACTCAAACCATTCTTTCTGTTCTAAGAGCAGTTTCACTTCTCATGAAGAATACAGCGCTGAATGGAAAGGAAACAACAGGCCGGCTAATGATAATTAGCGTATTTAAGCTTCAAGCAGACAAATTGTCAGTTAATAAATGGTACTTTCCTGTGTATTTATATAAAATCCAACTACTGCAATTAATTGGAAATGTTTACATCTCCGTCATTTGAATTATAGCAACCTAAAATATAGTCTAAAACGCACATGTAGCGTGACTGAATACATCAAAGCAGACCTCTTTCTGTCCAAAAAAGTTTATTTTGACAGATTCACCAGCAGGTTTAAATGCAGCACCAGCCAACCTACCCATGTAGGCCTGAACCCAAATTCTGCTTATCAGCCTAGTGAATGACAATGTGTGTGCGTTCGTTCACCAGTCATTAATAACTTCCATGTCACTGGTATATCTCCTGCACCATATAATAAGACCTTACTGTAAGTCAAGTGGGCAAATTGGTTATTAGCCAGTTTTGTCATATTTAAGGGTCAAAGCACATACATTGAGACATGACCAGCAGTGCCTGCGTGTGCAGAGAAGAAGAATCAGAAATACCAGTCAGCAGATGAACAGGTGACCACACAAAAAATGGATTTTCAAACAGTGTTGGAAAAGTGGCATAATGTTACAAATTTCTTAGTAGCACAGAATTCATACTGAGGCCCGTATTTATACTCCGTTTGCGCCGAATTAGCGTCGTTTTTTTCGACGCAAATTCGGCGCAAAACTAACGCCATATTTATACTTTGGCGTTAGACGCGTCTAGTGCCAAAGTATGGGCAAATAGCGTCATTTTTTTGCGTGAACGCCTTCCTTGCGTTAATGAGATGCAAGGAAGGCGTTCCCGTCAAAAAAAAATGACGGCGACGCAAATGCGTCGTATTTATACTCCCGGGCAAAAATCACGCCCGGGAGGTGGCGGGTCAAAAAAACCCGCATTTGCGCCACTATTTAACGCCTGGGTCAGGGTAGGCGTTAAGGGGCCTGTGGGCTCAAAATGAGCCCACAGGTGCCCTCCCCTGCCCCCAGGGACCCCCCCTGCCACCCCTGCCCACCCCAGGAGGACACCCAAGGATGGAGGGACCCACCCCAGGGACATTCAGGTAAGTTCAGGTAAGTATAATTTTTTATATTTTTTAATTTTTTTTGGGTGGCATAGGGGGGCCTTATTTGTGCCCCCCTACATGCCACTATGCCCAATGACCATGCCCAGGGGACATAAGTCCCCTGGGCATGGCCATTGGGCAAGGGGGCATGACTCCTGTCTTTACTAAGACAGGAGTCATTTAAATGGCGTCTGGGCGTCGAAAATAATGGCGCAAATCGGGTTGAGGCGATTTTTTTGCCTCAACCTGACTTGCCCCATTTTAAGACGCCCTAACGCCATTTTCCCCCTACGCCGGCGCTGCCTGGTCTACGTGGTTTTTTTCCACGCACACCAGGCAGCGCCGGTCTGCTAGCGCCGGCTAACGCCATTCCATAAATACGGCGCCCGCATGGCGCTTCAGAATGGCGTTAGACGGCGCTAAATTTTTTGACGCTAAACTGCGTTAGCGCAGTTTAGAGTCAAAAAGTATAAATATGGGCCTGAGTACTTTAGAAAAAAGGAACTACAGGAAAGGATAACTCCTTTCCTATGTTCCACTTTTAAGTAGTATTTGGTATTGCCATTAGGACATCCATGCAGTACCATTGTTTTGTGCAAGGTTGGATCCAATGTTAAGATACACACAGCCACCTGCTGTGCTTGCTCACATAATGCTGTTTTGTTATCCTCAAAACGTGTTCTATAATCACTGTTTTGACCAAGTACAGGAAAACAACTTCAGGCCACAGTGCTGTGGGCAATTACCATCATGTTCTCTCATTACAGTGGTCAAATCCAAAAATGTCAGTAGGCTCTTTGTGGCATAGAGAATTACATGGAAATGAAACCTGGTACACTTTCATAAGACACTTGCTATGTTTTCCAAAAATGTACCCATGCAATTTCACGTGTGAATCCTACCCGCTCTCTTGCCTAACATCCCACGTCAAAGTTTACACTTTCACAATGTAGAACATACTACAAATTTAACGGTTTCAAATTAGTAATTTTAAATACAGTTCAGCAGATAATTTGTGCAAATTGGTCAATTGAGGTAAAAGTTTATGAAATTTCAAGTTTAGCTTTCCTATGAAGTGTTGTGCCCACCTTAATACAGAGAGACAGAGGCTCTATTTGTAATAAGTCTATATAGTAGTATGCATGTGTATATACAAATAGATATATAAATGTATGCCCATAGCTACATGTACATATTTCATGCTTTCCTGCTCTCTTTATTAATAGATTGCATTTTTGATGATTTATATGCATTGGAAACATTACAAAGATTGTCTCCAACAAAATTAAACAGTGTCCAAAGGTTGTCCAAAAACTTTGCAAAGTTCCACATTCTCTGTTGCTCTATGATCTTTGCAACATTTGTTTCAAAGTAATAACAGCATTAATCATTGTATTATCATCAGTTCTGATTATAGACTGAGAATTTTAGAACCATCTATGTTTTTCTACAAAACCCAAAATCCATTCTAGACGGGCCTGGAAATAGTTGAAAAAAATAAAATATTTTCCTCTAAATACATTGCTTGGAATCTCAACATCTGGCATTAATTTTCTGTTTTCCTCTTTGCGGGCGATCTAGTTGTTCCAACTACCAGAAAAGTGGCAACAGTGCAGAAAGCAGGTAACTACTGTATCTCAGTGTAAATAAAGGGATGAATGTTTTAAGTTATACAGCGACATAGAATCATATGGCATGTGATGCTCTCTGATTGTCCTGAAGAATTTTACAGCTAGCTTTTTCTAGATGTCCTTTGCACATTTGTGCATGTAGTCCCATCTATTGTTTGCTTACCGATATCCTGATGTGACCGCTCAGAAGGTATCTAGAGTAAATTAGAAATAACTACTTAACAGTATTCATATAAAAAATTGTGTTTATTGTATATGTATCACCAGTTGCTACTTTGTAAGTTTTTTTATATCAAACACTACAACATTCAGACTTAGAGTATGTACTTTTTAGAAAAAAAACAAATTCTGGCTCTGCCCTTAGTGTGTTTCTTTCTCAGGCAAAGAATTAAAGTACCTGAGCTAATACTGCAAAGTCTGCCAGAGACCAGAATATCATACTGGATTGCTGTGGTAATTTTAGGTGTGGAGGGACAGCAATTTTTTATATCTCCCTGCTAGGACACAAACATGCAGGGATTTTCTTGAATTTTGACACTCTACGTATATAAAAATCTTAATATGATGACTCCAAGACAATACAACCTGTCTTATGTTAGGGATCCTGTTTGATTCTGTTTTTGTCTTGTATGGGATATGGTTGAATGCCAGCAAACTATCAACTTAGCCTCTAAGATGAAATTCAATATGAAAAGCAATGGTCCAGTTTTGTCTACAGTGCACGACTGCTGAACCCCACCTTGGAAGAAAGGAACTTTAGGTCAACTAACATCCTATCCATTTTTTTTGTTTTCAAGAGGTCCTTGAAATTATCTTTATATCATAATTGTATCTATATTGTTTAGTGCAAATCAGTGTCTCTGTCTCTATGCACTCCACAGTCTGCTGTCTAAGCTCTAATGATATTGCATTATGTTCCTCGAAGGCTTATTAATGACATATGTTATCACCGAATGCAGGACTTTAACTAGAAGTCACTACAGTCTTGAGGTCATCGGTCTTCCGTTCCTCTCCATTCATATTTTAAATGTCTTTAAACTTAAGGTATCAGTGGGCAGTATGTGGCAGTGCAAACTGCATGCAAATGACATTGGGTGCTTTTTTATTTGCAGTAGATTAGCTCATGCCATTATAAGCCTATTAAGATACATTTTAAGTTTAATAACTACTTGTTTGACATCCAATTGCAACCTTTCCTATTACTTCTTGGAAATACTCAACCCAAATCGGCCATTTCAAACTTTCAAATGTGCACGCCGTTATTCTGAGGTTTTGTGCAAAGTGCTCAGCTGGTCACTTGAGGAAAAGATCACTTGCAACTTTTGATGTCCCGCCAGGCATACAAGAGGTCAGACATCTGAGAAATGCAATCTACTTCTTAGTCTTGCGTGTAAGGGAAAACAAGTAGAGTCATTCAGTAGTCTTGGCAGGTCACAAATACGAGGTGCTGTCTGATTTTCTACTTGCAAAGGTCTAAATAAATTCTCATTTGCAGTCAGTCAGGAGCCACCTTGTTGAAATTAAGAGACAGTGGGTAGGTTGACTCATCAATAGTCCCTGACCAGTGGGTAATAAGTTCCAAGGGCAAACATTCCCTATTTTTCAGCACATCTTGTTTGCGCTATCCCACAGTGTACTATTCTTAGTTAATTCCAGCATGGCAGAATAACTGTGTCACAGGAATGTGCTCCTGAGCCAGGAGTGTGTATAGGAAAATGGGCGGTTGGCTCTTTCTCAACCAAACAAAATTGGATCTGGGACCATCTCTTCACCTCACCGGATTGGAACCAGGTTGGCTATATTGGTTTCGGGATCCAAGGACTCCTTTTCCTCCGGTGCCAGTGGACATGTTACTTTCAACTTGTAAGCTTCACCCTGATCATTTACAAGTTATTGAAGATCCTGTGCCCTCCCCAGCTCTCCTTTCTTTAAAAACATGAGTAACATACCTTATAACAGTTTTTTCTACCAAAATGCTCAAACCATTCTTTCTGTTCTAAGAGCAGTTTTACTTCTCATCAAGAATACAGCGCTGAATGGAAAGGAAACAACAGGCTGGCTAATGATAATTAGCGTATTTAAGCTTCAAGCAGACAAATTGTCAGTTAATAAATGGTACTTTCCTGTGTATTTATATAAAATCCAACTACTGAAATTAATTGGAAATGTTTACATCTCCGTCGTTTGAATTATAGGAACCTAAAATATAGTCTAAAACGCACATGTAGCGTGACTGAATATATCAAAGCGGGACCTCTTTCTGTCCAAAAAGTTTATTTTGACAGTTTCACCAGCAGGTTTAAATGCAGCACCAGCCAACCTACCCATGTAGGCCTGAACCCATATTCTGCTTATCAGCCTAGTGAATGGCAATGTGTGTGCGTTCGTTCACCAGTCATTAATAACTTCCATGTCACTAGTATATCTCCTGCACCATATAATAAGACCTTACTGGTAAGTCAAGTGGGCAAATTGGTTATTAGCCAGTTTTCTCATATTTAAGGGTCAAAGCACATACATTGAGATATGACCAGCAGTGCCTGCATGTGCAGAGAAGAAGAATCAGAAATACCAGTCAGCAGATGAACAGGTGACCACACAAAAAATGGATTTTCAAACAGTGTTGGAAAAGTTGCATAATGTTACAAATTTGTTAGTAGCACAGGATTCATACTGAGTACTTTAGAAAAAAGGAACTACAGGAAAGGATAACTCCTTTCCTATGTTCCACTTTTAAGTAGTATTTGGTATTGCCATTAGGACATCCATGCAGTACCATTGTTTTGTGCAAGGTTGGATCCAATGTTAACCTTTTTGGTGCGGGTGTCGGTCACTGGCCGACGCCCACACACCCTCCCTGGTGCGGGTCACGACCAGTGGGCGACACCAGGAAGGGTGTTAATAAATCCTCGAGTGCAGCACAGCTGCGATCGTGGGCTAGGAAACAGTTTCAGAAGGCCTGGTAAGAAAGGGGAGAGTCTCCCGTTTCTTACGAGGCCTTCTGAAAGTGTTTCCTTGCCCCCGATCGCAGCTGTGCTGCGATAAGCGGCCAGGAAACACCACTAGACGCCAGGGATTTCACTTGGGGGGGTCGGCCTCCTCTGAAAACGTGCCGCCCCCCCACTCCAAGGACAACCATGCAGTACCATTGCTTTGTGCAAGGTTGGATCCAATGTTAACCTTTTTGGTGTGGGTGTTGGCCACTGGCCGACGCCCACATACCCTCCCTGGTGCCAGTCACGACCAGTGGGCGACACCAGGAAGGGTATTAATAAATCCTCGAGTGCAGCACAACTGCGATCGTGGGCCAGGAAACAGTTTCAGAAGGCCTCGTAAGAAAGGGGAGAGGTAGGTAGGGTAGGTGCCCCCCCCCCCCCCCCCGGGCAAATTGTATTTTTTTTTTTAAATAAAAATGAATAAAATAAAAAGACAGGGGGTCGCCCGTGGCCATTTTGGCTCCCAAAGAACCATACAACAACAAAAAAAAAAAATAGAACTATATGTAGATCTATATATATAGATATATCTATGTAGATATATCTATGTACATGGATATATCTATAGATATATCTATGTAGATATATATATAGATAGATCTATATACATCAATCAAAGAGATTTATAAAGCGCGTTACTCACCCGTGAGGGTCTCAAGGCGCTTTGGGGGGGGGAGGGAAAGGGGCTGGGAGGTTCACTGTTCGAAAAGTCAGGTGTTGAGGCCCTTCCTGAAAAGAAGTAGGTTTTGGGTCTTGCGAAGGTGGGTTGGGAGGGCGTTCCAGGTTTTGGGTGCAAGGTAGGAGAAGGATCTGCCCCCGGTGGTGGTGTGTTTGATGCGGGGGACAAAGGCGAGAGAGAGGTCAGCTGAGCGGAGGTTTCCTGTAGGGGTGTGGAAGGTGACTCTCGTTGAGGTAGGCAGGGCCTGTGTTGTGGAGTGATTTGTGTGCGAGGATGAGGATCTTGAAGGTGATCCTTTTGTCAATGGGGAGCCAGTGGAGCGATTTGAGGTGTGGAGAGATGTGTCCGGGGAGGTCGAGGATGAGTCGTGCTGCTGAGTTCTGGATGTGTGTAGTTTGCGCTTGAGTTTTAGAGTGGTGCCGGCATAGACGGCGTTTCCGTAATCAAGTCTGCTGCTGATGAGTGCATGAGTGACAGTTTTTCTGGTCTCTGTGGGGATCCATTTGAATGTTTTTTTCAGTATATGGAGTGTGTTGAAGCATGAGGAGGTGAGAGCATTGATTTGTTGGGTCATCGAGAGGGAGGAGTCTAGGATGATGATGAGGTTGCGTGCGTGGTTGGTGGGGGTGGGTGCAGGGCTTAGCGTGGTGGGCCACCATGAGGGGTACCAGGTGTTTTTGTGTGGGCCAAAGAGGATTATTTCGGTTTTGCTTGAGTTGAGTTTCAGGTGGTTGGCTGTCATATATATATCACTTTTGTCAATATGTGTGTGGTTTCCCTGGGGGGAAAAGGGTCAGACTTGTCTAGTGGCAGTTTTAGTGCCATAAAGAAGCACAGAAGGTTTATATGCCTACTGCAAAGAGCAAATCTGTATTTTATGTAAATAGCTGAGTACATTAATAAAGTCAGCCATTACCTGCGCTATAATACCAATGAAATGTATGTGCAGGGTGGAGGGCGGCTATGGAGAGATGAAGGGCACTTTTGCTGGGTGGTAATAAGGGAATCCTAGGAGGAGGGAGTGGGAGCAACAATAATGATTGTTGGACTGGGCGCAGGAGGTGCTAAAGACTGTGACGAATGGTATGTGACAAGGTGTTTTTTGAGTGTCTTGAAAGAACGTGCTGATGGAGGGAAGAAGCGCAGGTAAGGTGGCCTCTACTGTTGCACGTATCTCACACACACCACCGATTTTGTGACTGTCTACGTAGGCTTAGTGTTTTAGAGCAACAGTTTAGCCAATAGCAGAGATGGCATCTTGATGGATGACTGCTGCCTGCACTCAGGTTATAGAGGACCGCTCTGACATAGGATCAGAGACTGAGATATCAGATACTGAGACAGCATCTGAGGGATAGGACTATGGCGCAGACTCTGGGAGTGATTTTTCAGTCGAAGGAGTCCCATTCGATAACTCCTCTTCCAGTACATTATGAGGAAGGTGATGAGGACAGTCCTGCTGTCCCTTCGCAAGCTGTTTGTGCAACTGGGTAATAGTGGGTTAGCCCAACCCAGAGAGCAGGTGAATGCGGCGGCAAGCAGAGAGAGAGAGAGTGCTCTCTTGGGAGCTCCCCAATTTAGTTCAGCCACAAATTCCACCGCCCAAATCGTATTGTGGAGACATCAAAATTATCTATTGCAAAACAAACTTGTTTTGTAAGGCAGGCACCTGTGTTTTTGGTCCTGGATTCGGCGGCCATATAGAGAAACACACTAAACCCAAACATTTCTGGAAACTAGACATTCGGCGGAGTCCACAGAGGTGTGACTTGTGTGGATTCCCCAAAGTTTTCTTACCCAGAATACCCTGCAAAGCTGAAATGTTGAAAAAAAACTCAATTTTTCTCGCATTTCTGTCACACAAACTACAGGAATATGCTGGAATCCACAACATTCCTACCACCCAGTGACTTCTCACCTGTCCTGATAAAAATACTACCCCACTTGAGTGCCTACACCTAGTGCCTGTGTCAGGAATGGATCACCCCAGGGTCAACAGCTGCCTCACGTAAGGACCAACATTGACCGTTGTGTGATCTATTCCTGTCGCAGGCACCAGGCCTAACCACACAAGTGAGGTATCATTTTTATCGGGAGACTTGGGGGAACACTGGGTGGAAGGAAATTTGTGGCTCCTCTCAGATTCCAGAACTTTCTGTCACCGAAATGTGAGGGAAATGTGTTATTTTAGCCACATTTTGAGGTTTGCAAAGGATTCTAAGTAACAGAACCTGGTCAGAGCCCCACAAGTCACCTCATCTTGGATTCCCCTGGGTTTCTAGTTTTCAAAAATGTGCTGGTTTGCTAGGTTTCCAAAGGTGGCGGCTGAGCTAGAGGCCAAAATCCACAGGTAGGCAGTGTTTTCTATGAAAAAATGTGATGTGTCCACGTTGTGTTTTGGGGCATTTCCTGTCGCGGGCGCTAGGCCTACCCACACAAGTGAGGTATCATTTTTATCGGGAGACGTGGGGGAACGCTGGGTGGAAATTTGTGGCTCCTCTCTGATTCCAGAACTTTCTGCCACAAAAATGTGAGGAACATGTGTTTTGTTAGCCAAATTTTGAGGTTTGCAAAGGATTCTGGGTAACAGAACCTGGTCAGAGCCCCACGAGTCACCCCATCTTAGATTCCCCTAGGTCTCTAGTTTTAAAAAATGCACAGGTTTGGTAGGTTTCACTATTTGCCGGCTGAACTAGAGGCCAAAATCTACAGGTAGGCACTTTGGAAAAAACAGCTGTGTTTTCTATCAAAAAATGGGATGTGTCCATGTTGTGTTTTGGGGCATTTCCTGTCGCGGGCACTAGGCCTACCCACACAAGTGAGGTATCATTTTTATCGGGAGACTTGGGGGAACATAGAATAGCAAAACAAGTGTTATTGCCCCTTATCTTTCTCTACATTTTTTCCTTCCAAATATAAGAGAGTGTGTAAACAAGACGTCTATTTGAGAAATGCCCTGCAATTCCCATGCTAGTATGGGCACCTCGGAATTCAGAGATGTGCAAATAACCACTGCTCCTAAAAACCTTGTCTTGATCCCATTTTAGAAATGCAAAGGTTTTCTTGATACCTCTTTTTCACTGTTCATATTTCAGCAAATGAATTGCTGTATACCCAGTATAGAATGAAAAACAAATGCAGGGTGCAGCTCATTTATTGGCTCTGGGTACCTAGGGTTCTTAATGAAACTACAAGCCCTTTATATCCCCGCAACCAGAAGAGTCCAGCAGACAAAACAGTATATTGTTTCAGAAATCTGACATCGCAGGAAAAAGTTACAGAGTAAACCATAAAGAAAAATGGCTGTTGTTTTCAGCTCAATTTCAATATTTTTTTAGTTCAGCTGTTATTTTCTATAAGAAAAGCTTGTAGGATCTACACAAATGACCCCTTGCTGAATTCAGAATTTTGTCTAGTTTTCAGAAATGTTTAGCTTTTGGGAATCCAGCATTGGTTTCACACCCATTCCTGTCACTAACTGGAAGGAGGTTGAAAGCACCAAAAATAGTAAAAATGGGGTATGTCCCAGTAAAATGCCAAATTTGTGTTGGAAAATGTGGTTTTCTGATTCAAGTCTGCCCGTTCCTGAAAGGTGGGAAGATAGTGATTTCAGCACCAGAAACCCTTTGTTGATGGCATTTTCAGGGAAAAAACCACAAGCCTTAGTCCGCAGCCCTTTTTTCCCATTTTTTGGGAAAAAACGAAATTTTCACTGTATTTTGGCTATTTTCTTGGTCTCCTCCAGGGGAAACCACAAACTCTGGGTACCATTAGAATCCCTAGGATGTTGGAAAAAAAGGACACAAATTTGACGTTGATAGCTTATGTGGACAAAAAGTTATGAAGGCCTAAGCACGAACTACCCCAAATAGCCAAAAAAGGGCTCAGCACTGCGGGGGAAACGGCCCAGCAGCTAAGGGGTTAAAATACACACAGCCACCTGCTGTGCTTACTCACATAATGCTGTTTTGTTATCCTCAAAACTTGTTCTATAATCACTGTTTTGACCAAGTACAGGAAAACAACTTCAGGCCACAGTGCTGTGGGCAATTACCATCATGTTCTCTCATTACAGAGGTCAAATCCAAAAATGTCAGTAGGCTCTTTGTGGCATAGAGAACTACATGCATATGAAAGATGGTACACTTTCATAAAACACTTGCCATGTTTTCCAAGAATGTACCCATGCAATTTCACGTGTTAATCCTATCCGCTCCCTTGCCTAACATCCCACGTCAAAGTTTACACTTTCACAATGTAGAACATACTACAAATTTACCGGTTTCGAAGTAGTAATTTTAAATACAGTTCAGCAGATAATTTGTGCAAATTGGTCAAATGAGGTAAAAGTTTATGAAATTTCAAGATTAGCTTTCCTATGAAGTATTGTGCCCCCCTTAATACAGAGAGACAGAGGATCTATTTGTAATAAGTCTATATAGTAGTATGCATGTGTATATACAAATAGATATATAAATGTATGCCCATACCTACATGTACATATTTCATGCTTTCCTGCTCTCTTTATTAGTAGATTGCATTTTTGATGATTTATATGCATTGTAAACATTACAAAGATTGTCTCCAACAAAATTAAACATTATCCAAAGGTTGTCCAAAAACTTTGTAAAGTTCCACATTCTCTGTTGCTCTATGATCTTTGCCACATTTGTTTCAAAGTAATAACAGCATTAATCATTGTATTATCATCAGTTTTGATTATAGACGGAGTATTCTAGAACCATCTATGTTTTTCTACAAAACCTAAAATCCATTCAGACAGGCCTGGAAATAGTTGAAAAAAATAAAATATTTTCATCTAAATACATTGCTTGGAATCTCAACATCTGGCATTAATTTTCTGTTTTCCTCTTTGCGGGCGATCTAGTCGTTCCAACTACCATAAAAGTGGCAACTGTGCAGAAAGCAGGTAACTACTGCATCTCAGTGTAAATAAAGGGATGAATGTTTTATGTTATACAGCATCATAGAATCATATGGCATGTAATGTCTCTGATTGCCCTGAAGAATTTTACAGCTAGCTTTTTCCAGATGTCTTTTGCACAATGGTGCATCTAGTCCTCTCTATTGTTTGCTTACCGATATCCTGATGGGACCGCTCAGAAGGTATCTAGAGTAAATTAGAAATAACTGCTTAACAGTATTCATATAAAATATTGTGTTTATTGTATATGTATCACCAGTTGCTACTTTGTAAGTTTTTGGATATCAAACACTACAACATTCAGACTTAGAGTATGTACTTTTTAGAAAAAAAACAAATTCTTGCTCTGCCCTTAGTGTGTTTCTTTCTCAGGTAAAGAATTAAAGTACCTGAGCAAATACTGCAAAGTCTGCCAGAGACCAGAATATCATACTGGATTGCTGTGGTAGTTTTAGGTGTGGAGGGACAGCTATTTTTGATATCTACCTGCTAGGACACAAACATGCAGGGATTTTCTTGAATTTTGACACTCTACGTATATAAAAATCTTAATATGATGACTCCAAGAAAATACAACCTGTCTGATGTTAGGGATCCTCTTTGATTCTCTTTCTTCCTTGTATGGGACATGGTTGAATACCAGCAAACTATCAACTTAGCCTCTAAGATGACCTTCAATATGAAAAGCAATGTTCCAGTTTTGTCTACAGTGCACGACTGCTGAACCCCACCTTGGAAGAAAGGAACTTTAGGTCAACTAACATCCTATGCATTTTTTTTGTTTTCAAGAGGTCCTTGAAATTATCTTTATATAATAAGTGTATCTATATTGTTTAGTGCAAATCAGTGTGTCTGCCCCTATGCACTCCACAGTCTGCTGTTTAAGCTCTAATGATGTTGTATCATGTTCCCCGAAGGCTTATTAATGACATATGTTGTCACTAAATGCAGGACTTTAACTAAAAGTCACTACAGTCTTGAGGTCATCGGACTTCCGTTGCTTTCCATTCATATTTTAAATGTCTTTAAACTTAAGGTATCAGTGGATAGTATGTGGCAGTGCAAACTGCATGCAAATGACATCGGGTGCTTTTTTACTTGCAGTAGATTAGCTCATGCCATTAAAAGCCTATTAAGATACATTTTAAGTTTAATAACTACTTGTTTGACATCCAATTGCAACCTTTCCTATTACTTCTTGGAAATACTCAACCCAATTTGGCCATTTCAAACTTTCCAATGTGTACGCCGTTATTCTGAGGTTTTGTGCAAAGTACTCTGCTGGTCACTTCAGGAAAAGATCACTTGCAACTTTTGATGTCCCTCCAGGCATACAAGAGGTCAGACATCTGAGAAATGCAATCTACTTCTTAGTCTTGCGTGTAAAGGAAAACAAGTAGAGTCATTCAGTGGTCCTGGCAGGTCACAAATACGAGGTGCAGTCTAATCTTCTACTTGCACAGGTCTATATAAATTCTCATTTGCAGTCAGTCAAGAGCCACCTTGTTGAAACTAAGAGACAGTGGGCAGGTTGACTCATCAATAGTCCCTGACCAGTGGGTAATAAGTTCCAAGGGCAAACATTCCCTATTTTTCAGCACATTTTGTTTGCGCTATCCCACAGTGTACTATTCTTAGTTAATTCCAGCATGGCAGAATTACTGTGTCACAGGAATATGCTCCTGAGCCAGGAGTGTGCATAGGAAAATTTGCGGTTGGCTCTTTCTCAACCAAACAAAATTGGATCTGGGACCATCTCTTCACCTCACTGGATTGGAACCAGGTTGGCTATATTGGTTTCGGGATCCAAGGACACCTTTTCCTCCGGTGCCAGTTGACATGTTACTTTCAACTTGTAAGCTTCACCCTGATCCTTTACAAGTTATTAAAGATCCTGTGACCTCCCCAGCTCTCCTTTCTTTAAAAACATGAGTAACATACCTTATAACAGGTTTTTCTACCAAAATGCTCAAACCATTCTTTCTGTTATAAGAGCAGTTTCACTTCTCATCAAGAATACAGCACTGAATGGAAAGGAAACAACAGGCCTGCTAATGATAATTAGCATATTTAAGCTTCAAGCAGACAAATTGTCAGTTAATAAATGGTACTTTCCTGTGTATTTATATAAAATACAACTACTGCAATTAATTGGAAATGTTTACATCTCCGTCGTTTGAATTATAGCAACCTAAAATATAGTCTAAAACGCACATGTAGCGTGACTGAATATATCAAAGCAGACCTCTTTCTGTCCAAAAAGTTTAATTTGACAGATTCACCAGCAGGTTTAAATGCAGCACCAGCCAACCTACCCATGTAGGCCTGAACCCATATTCTGCTTATCAGCCTAGTGAATGACGATGTGTGTGCGTTCCTTCACCAGTCATTAATAACTTCCATGTTACTGGTATATCTCCTGCACCATATAATAAGACCTTATTGGTAAGCCAAGTGGGCAAATTGGTTATTAGCCAGTTTTGTCATATTTAAGGGTCAAAGCACATACATTGAGACATGACCAGCAGTGCCTGCGTGTGCAGAGAAGAAGAATCAGAAATACCAGTCAGCAGATGAACAGGTGACCACACAAAAAATGGATTTTCAAACAGTGTTGGAAAAGTGGTATAATGTTACAAATTTCTTAGTAGCACATGATTCATACTGAGTACTTTAGAAAAAAGGAACTGCAGGAAAGGAGAACTCCTTTCCTATGTTCCACTTTTAAATAGTATTTGGTATTGTAATTAGGACATCCATGCAGTACCATTGTTTTGTGCAAGGTTGGATCCAATGTTAAGATACACACAGCCACCTGCTGTGCTTGCTCACATAATGCTGTTTTGTTATCCTCAAAACTTGTTCTACAATCACTGTTTTTACCAAGTACAGGAAAACAAGTTCAGGCCACAGTGCTGTGGGCAATTACCATCATGTTCTCTCATTACAGAGGTCAAATCCAAAAATGTCAGCAGGATCTTTGTGGAATAGAGAACTACATGCATATGAAAGATGGTACACATTCATAAAAAACTTGCTATGTTTTCCAAGAATGTACCCATGCAATTTCACGTGTGAATTCTATGCGCTCCCTTGCCTAACATCCCACGTCAAAAATGACACTTTCACCATGTAGAACATAGTACAAATTTACCAGTTTCAAAGTAGTAATTTTAAATACAGTTCAGCAGATAATTTGTGCAAATTGGTCAATTGAGATAAAAGTTCATGAAATTTCAAGTTTAGCTTTCCTATGAAGTGTTGTGCCCACCTTAATACAGAGAGACAGAGGCTCTATTTGTAATAAGTCTATATAGTAGTATGCATGTGTATATACAATTAGATATATAAATGTATGCCCATAACTACATGTACATATTTCATGCTTTCCCGCTCTCTTTATTAGTAGAGTGCATTTTTGATGATTTATATGCATTGTAGACGTTACAAAGATTGTCTCCAACAAAATTAAACAGTGTCTAAAGGTTGTCCAAAAACTTTGTAACGTTCCACATTCTATGTTGCTCTATGATCTTTGCCACATTCGTTTCAAAGTATTACCAGCATTAATCATTGTATTATCATCAGTTTTGATTATAGACGGAGCATCTTAGATCCATCTATGTTTTTCTACAAAACCCAAAATCCATTCTAGACTGGCCAGGAAATAGTTGAAAAAAGTAAAATATTTTTATCTAAATGCATTGCTTGGAATCTCTACATCTGGCATTAATTTTCTGTTTTCCTCTTTGCGGGTGATCTAGTTGTTCCAACTACCAGAAAAGTGTCAACAGTGCAGAAAGCAGGTAACTACTGCATCTCAGTGTAAATAAAGGGATGAATGTTTTATATTATACAGAGACATAGCATAATATGGCATGTAATGTCTCTGATTGTCCTGAAGAAGTTTACAGCTAGCCTTTCCCAGATGTCCTTTGCACAATTGTGCATCTAGTCCCCTGTAGTGTTTGCTTACCGATATCCTGATGGGACCGCTCAGAAGGTATCTAGAGTAAATTAGAAATAACAATATTCATATAAAATATTGTGTTTATTGTATATGTATCAGCAGTTGCTACTTTGTAAGTCTTTTGATATCAAACACTACAACATTCAGACTTAGAGTATGGACTTTTTAGAAAAAAAAAAAAATTATTGCTCTGTCCTTAGTGTGTTTCTTTCTCAGGCAAAGAATTAAAGTACCTGAGCAAATACTGCAAAGTCATCCCGAGACCAGAATATCATACTGGATTGCTGCGGTAGTTTTAGGTGTGGAGGGACAGCTATTTTATATATATCCCTGCCAGGACACAAACATGCAGGGATTTTCTTGAATTTTGACACACTACGTATATAAAAATCTTAATATGATGACTCCAAGAAAATACAACCTGTCTGATGTTAGGGATCCTCTTTGATTCTGTTTTTTCCTTGTATGGGATATGGTTGAATGCCAGCAAACTATCAAACCATCAACTTAGGGGCATATGTATGCTCCGTTTGCACCACAATCAGTGCAAACGTTGCCCCATATTTAAACTCTGACGCCTGAGCCCGCGGACGTCAAAATTCCACCGTGTGCGTCATTTCTTGGATGTGGCAACCCGCCCTGCATTAATGATTTGCAAGGTAGGCGTTCCCGTCCAAAAAACGACGCAAACTGCCGTGCGTCTTATTTATGCTTCCGGGCAAAAATGACTCTCGGCAGGTAGGCGGGCAAAATAATGACGCACAGCCCGATGTGCGTCAAAATTTAACGCCTGGGTCAGGGCAGGCGTTTAAATGGGGCAAACACACCTGTATTTAATCAGAACACACAGAACAAACAGCAGAGCAGCAACAGGGAGAAATGGAGGTGATTCTTATCCAGCGTGCACGTAGACGCAGAGCCCAGCAGCAACAACAGCAGCTACCACAACACCAGCAGGGACCCCAAAGGCAGCGTAGAAGGCAGGAGAGGATATTCCGCCCAAGAACAACCCTGCATGGCCTCAGGGAACACGTCATCATACAGAGGTACCCGTTGAACTGGCAGGCCATTCAGCAGCTGCTGCGCAACATTGAACCGCATTTGGCCCCCACTTTAGTGACACCCCACACCATCCCAACAGAAACAAAGCTGCTTGCCGTACTTCACCTGCTGGCAAGAGGCTCATTTCAAACAACTGGTGCCCTGGTTGGCGGAATCTCAAAACCATCATTCTCTGCATTTCCGCCAAAAGTACTGGATGCCATCATTCGCCTGACACCCCTTCCCATCTGCTTCCCTAACACACTGCAGAAGCAGCAGGAAACAAAACAGGGGTTCTACCTCATCAGTGGCTTCCCACACGTCCTTGGTGCAATCGACTGCACACATGTACGCCTTGTGCCACCTGCTGCAACAGAACACCTCCACCGCAACAGGAAGCACACACATTCAATCAACGTGCAGGCCATAGTCGATCACCAGGGATTGATCACCAACATCGTGGCAAAATATCCTGGGAGTGTACATGACTCATTCATCTTCCGTCACTGCACCATCAACCAACACTTCCAGGATGGACGGTATGGCAATGGACTACTTGTTGGTAAGTACAGAAACCTACTTATATACACACTGCACAGCAACGTTCTAGGACACACAACACATACACCACAACAGCAACATCTAGACAGGAACACACTGAGGTCCTGACATCACTAGCCATGTTTCTTAACTCACCATTGAACCTGTCACACATCGGAATTTACTGTACAGGCTAATGTGAAGACATTAATGAGTGTGGTTGCCTAAATGTCACCTTGCAAATTGTAAGTGTCCCAATGACCTTTACATTAATACATTGCATACGTTTCAAGGTATGGGATGTACAGGGTACTTTGATATGAACGTGTTAACAACACTTACAATTTTAAATGTGCATGGAACTATCATCTCACCCTCAGTGAAGACACACGGACACCTGTATCACAAGTCACAATGCTAGGGAGGGCACACTGTACTGCAAATCCCAAAAGATACTGCTGACAAACGGTTAGCAGACAAACACTTGCTCAGCCAAGGAAACAACACAATGCAGATGGTATAGCCTACAAGTATAGGATGTCACATTAGTACACAAAAGAGTCAGAGACAACACAAGACAACTACTGCCATTAAAGGTCTTTTCAATAGTGCCAGCTACATCTACATGATCCCATTCTGTGTTATTCTTTCAGCTTATCAGGGTTATGGCATCCAGCCATGGCTAATAACACCATTTGGGAACCCGAGTACTGCTGCAGAGCGGGCATACAACGAGGCCCATAAGAGGACACGCAGCATTGTCGAGCGGACCTTTGGGATCCTCAAGTCAAGGTTCCGCTGCCTTGACATCACTGGTGGTAGCCTACTATATTTCCCTGAGATGGTCTGTAGGATCATACTCACATGTGCAATATTGCACAACATTTGTGTAAAAAGGAACATTCCCCTCCTCGAACCAGACCCATACATGCCTGAAGACGAAGAAGAGGAGGATGCTGGCCTGCAACCGGAGGGCAAACACGGCTGCTGGAGTGCGTAGGCGCAAACGCATTGTAAATAATTTCTTTGCATAATTATCACCATCACCACTTAATGCACTATTGTAAATAAACACCACATCATGGTTTGGCCTATTCATTTCTGCCCACCTTTAGCTTGAAATATCAGAAGAAGAATGTCGTCTCATTGAGCAATAATGATATAACAATCATCACACAAAACAAATACACCACACATGTAATGGCCACCATACAATGGTCAAATACACACACAATGTAAATGGCAGACATCCTGTACAGTTCACCTTTGAAGGGCAATAGCTGAGGACCACACATAAGACTCACATACATGTAGTAAACATGGATCATCGCAGCAGATGGCACACAACTAAAACACCATCACTCAACTAGGGGAAAACAGGCCTCATACATCAGGCAGTTCACATGCTAATGCTTCAGGAACAGGAATGTAGTACTAGACTCTTGCCAACAGTAATTCCAAATACTTACTATCATTGCAATGACTATCTGTCACTAGAGTTACACATAAGCAGAACATACACAGCACAAGTGCTACACCTATGACAAGCATCCAGCACATCACATCCCATCTACATGTCAGCCCTTTTCTAAAAACATTACACACACTTGCAGATGCTCACACCCCACCTGTCTGAAGAGGACCCTGGAATGCCGATTTGTGTACGCTGAGATTCCCTCATCTACACACACACACACTCACAAGAGTCATCCAGTGTGCCACATCCTTTCCTATGCCTACCATTGTCATAGTACCATCTCACTGCATGGAACTCAGGTCATATAATACACTGGCTTGGATTTTTTGAGGCCTGGAATCACCTGTAGATTGATTCTTCTGTGAAAGGTACTGTAGGCTAATTATCAGCAAATCCCATCTAACAGGACTAGTGAGCCACTGATGGAGGCCACACCAGTGATCCTCTCCATGCACACCACCCAAATGTACATGCCCCGTCCCTGCTGATGCCTCCAACTGCATACATGTTTGAATTTGAGCTATTACATCATTAAGCTTTGACACTAATGTTGCCGTAGAAAACTTTATCAGGGTTCACTTGTCACCTTCAAAACAACACAGGACATAAACAGTGTGACATCTCAACTGTCTACTGCTCCCTCTGACCAGTCTAGTCAGAACACTTGATCATGTAATTACTGAAAGAACTTGCTCCTGATTGACCCAGCATCCTGTCAGCCTGACTGGCACCTGTCCGTGGGTCACTCTACAGATACCTGGGGTCCACCTATGGACCACACGTGCTGTCCAAAACCTCTTGTACCTCAGACACTAATTTGTCATTAGTCTCATCAATGTATACTCAAATACATAGTATTGCATCATCTGACTGTTATTTGCATCCGATTTGTGACAGTGCCCTTGAATAGCCAAATCTTGGCCCTTCCGTTGTCTGGCCCTCATTAATGCCTAAACTACAAAGTGTGACAGTGGACCAGGACCATAGTGTATGATGGTGTAAATGGCCTCCATCAAAACCAGCAACCTCAGATAATATCCATGAAAAGTCAACAGATATGAGGACCCTGACTGTTCAAACGCTAAGTAACATTGTTCAAATGATAAAGATGAGTCATGTGTGTCGAATACCAGCCATTTACTTCTGCACAGAGGCTATGATGTTTCCTGATACATTACCATCCACAGAGGCCAACTGGAGTACAAATGTTGCAATGACACATTCCGGATCCAGACACCTGAGACATTCTCTCACTCAGCACACCAAGGTTGCCCAGTTGAAAGTCTCATTACACGTTTTCAGTGACAGGGTGGGACCATCCATGTGTAGGTGACCATGTCCTCAATGGCTTCTCTCAAATTTTGCTACAAACAATACCCAATAGAAACAAGATTAGCTGCCACTAACTCATGCGGAGACCTGGAAGTTACAGTAACAACATACACCCTGACAGTTGATACTGGATCAATATTGGACCACACACATGTACATGTACCATCCAATCAACAAAATATTTGCAAGCAGCCGATCACAGTAGTGTCCCAGTTGTAACCTAGCAGGAAGAATGAAACATGCCACTAAACCAGATAATGCATAAAGGGCCACATACATCAACAACCTATTTGCTATCATGACATGAGGAACGTTGAGATTTTGCAAAAAATATCAATGCAAAATGGTATGTCAGATTTCTCCAAAGAATCAATAGGGCAAATGTAAAATGGGCAAATGGGATTACAGAATGGCAAACAGTGAATCATACCCTATTTGCTTCCATGAGCCTGCTGCTGAAGGTTTAGCATTACTGAATTTGGGAAAACCTTGGATAAATTTGCAAGTCTGGAAGAGCAAACCCTAGGGTGCTGGGGGCCTAAGTCCACCTCTACTGCCCCCCAAATATACATTATTTATGCACATGTGAAGCACACACATGCATAAGGCGCATGTGTGCCCTACGTGTCAAAAGTAAAACACATTTAAGATACATTAACTCGTAATTAGGACATGGTTACCCCCTAAAAAAGTGTAGGCGACAATTGCACTACCTATTTGGCCTTTATATAATTTTGATTACCGTGATAAATGTGGACACATTTTTGCGAAGGAATAGATCCTGGTATCCCATTCATATTTTGAAAATAGCCATCAGCAATTACCCACATATGTGTACAATTATGAGTAATATCCATTCTGACCAATCATTACCATTGCACTGTGAATACCTTCTATACATCCTATAAGGGACATTTGCCATAGCTAACCCCAAATGTGTATCACTTAGCACCGTTTGGTCATGACAAAATTCATTTCTCAATTTGACAAATGAAAGACATATTTGTCATAATGCGTCATATTTCCACGCATACAGCTTGTGCGTCATAATTTTTGACGCACAGGAGTGCAAATAATGCAGAGTCAAAAAATTATTACAAAAATAGATATCATAATATCCTGCATAAATAACATGGCCTAATTTTTTTCCATAATCCGTCATATTTCCATGCATACAGCTTGTGCGTCATAATTTTTGACGCACAGGAGTACAGATAATGCAGAGTCAAAAATATTTTTCATATTTAGAGATCATATTTTCCAGCGGCTTAATTTTCAACTCTAGAACTGTCAAATATGCCTCAAACAAATATAATAGACCAATGAAGATTTTTTTTTTGACTCTGTATTATTTGCACTCCTATGCATCAACAAATATGACGCACAAGCTGAATGCGTGAAAAAATGACGCATAGCGGGGAAAAAAACGGCGGCCATCTTATGCAGGGTGTGATGTAATAGGATATCCTGTTTACAGAATCTGTACAGTGGGTGTACTTTCACTTTCACTTTGCAGTCTCAGATTATTCTAGACTGTGTGGCTGTGTGGAAAGTGTTGTCCTGTGTATTTGTGCTTTTGTGTCCAGTGTACCATCTCAATTGTGCTTTTGTCATCATTGTCTTGTTGTTGAATACTGTCTGAGTCTGTGTTGTATTATTTTGTCAAGTCCAGTGTTTTATTTATTGTCTGTGGGAGTCTGTTGTGGGTACTGTAATATAGGGGTTAGTTGGGCTCTTCTTCTTAAGTTTTCTTTGTATTTCACCACCCTACCTTTCCCCATTTCCCCCTTTTCCTTTTTCTACAACTTTTTCCCCTTTGTCAGTGCTGACATGTCTGGTAGGCCATGGCTTTCCAGGATGGGTGAGGAGGAATTGGGGGGATTTATATGGCTTGTTTGCCATTTCATCCCACTCATGCTGGAGGCTGGGGGTAGGGTGATACAGGGGTATCACACGGAGGCCCGTAAAGTCCGGTGGGGGAAGGTGTGCCATCACTTGGTCTGTGTATATGGTAGCCAAAGGAATGACCATCAACTGAAGCACCGCTGGGCTGATCTGATATCCAGGGAGCAAGATCTGCTGGACCACCTGGGAATCAGGATTGGTGGCCATGTTGGTGAGTACAGATCAATTACATGTGCACAATTTAAAGCTGTGTGGCGACATGTGATGATTGTTACCCAATCTGCCAGATAAGTAGCTGACTGTGTGTAATGCTAGGGACACCTACTGGGTAATTGATGCACAATGGGAAGGAAGACAAATGCTAGCAGTCAGGTAGCTCATGTTTTCTACACATACCGGTTGCCTGTAGCAGTATGTAATGTAGTGCTGCCTTTGTGTCAGACAAGCGACACATTAATGACGCAACTAGGACTCTACAGGTCACAATATCCAGTGAAAAATGGATGTTGAAACATCATACCTATATGTAGACGCCATAGCTAGACTGACATTTGTAAACCCTACATGATGCTATAAATGAGTGCTGCCTTCACGTCAATTGAAGTTAGCAATGTTGTCCACACATATGTCACATGTCTGTCTGGTTAGTGTGTATGGAAAATTACCACATAGGCTGATTGAGTTTGAGAGGTCATGCAGGCCTCAAGTAACCAGCTTTTGGATGTCTCTCTTGGATGCACATGATGTGATGAATGCACCCCTATATTCGACTGTCCAGGCCACTGCATGTGTGTAGTAGGGTGTGTAACTGTAGCAGGAGACTCATCCAATGTAAATGTTGCTCATGAATAATTCCATGCAGTATGAGCATGTGTGAAAGGGTTTCATTACTCATGTCATATTCTCACATTGTCTTTGTGATTGCAATTGTTTGTCAGTGCACTGATTCTGAGTATATTCTTCCTTCCATGCTTTACAGGTGGACCTGCACCGTACACAGTGGGAGAGGTGGCTCATTTTGAGGACCCCGACACCTACAGTGAGTGTTGCATGTGTGCTATTATTAATGTTTGCTGGCGATGCATGATGGACTACTGTGTGTTCAACAGAATTCAAGGTTTGATGCGCTGCCCATTCATTAGTATTGTTCCATTAGTGGGATTTCAGTTATCACTTCATTTTGAGTTGACCTATGCTTATCCATTTCTCAGATTTTGGGACTGTAGGCCATTCTAGTAGGGCCCGCTATGGGGAATGGGGTGAGTCATGTGGAATACACTGGTTAATGTAAGAGTTGCTCTGGGACTTGTTTCGGACTGAGTCTGCATGTCAGACTGACATTCTCCCAGATAGCTTCTGCAAATGGCTTGTCTGAAATCTGCTGCTTCCCTAGTTAACGATGGACTGAGTACACTGTACAGTAGGTTGTATCTTCCGGGGGCATGTACTTCCGCAAGTTGTACTAGAAGTGTGTGGGACTAGAGTGCAATGCCCTAGGTGTACATTCTACTCATGATCATGGGTGTTCTTGCTCCTCTGTGTCTGTAGAAAAAAATGCCTCACTAGTAGTATGTGATGTTGGCCTAAGTCAGTACATTTTTACATGTGTGGACCTTGGATAGGACAAGGTTTAGCTGACTCCGATTTGTTGATAGCCCTTCACTGGTGGTGTGTGTGTGGAGGCAAAAACTTGTTGAGCTTTCTATACACTCCTGGGTGTGCATTGATTATGGGATTGTTGGATGTTCTTCCCACCCCCCTCAAAGTCAGCCATGTGTTTGGGAATAGGGTACCTAGGACTGTAGCAACCAGTATGTTACACATACTTGTGACCATTTGAAACTTTGTTTTGAACCTAGTTTACACACTCGGTTATGGCACATGAGTTCTATACTAGCAAATCCAATTACAAATCGCAGATATTGAGGGTTGTTATTGTTATCACATACACTGACATATGTAGTCCAGGCAATAGGCGGAGGAGGTGCAGCCATAATGTCAGCTGCATTACTAATTATTTTGATGATAAGTTTAGGCTGATGTCACCCATCATGTAGAGACATGTGTATGCTAGGTGTGAGATGCCCTTTGTAAGCATGCTTCCCATGTACTTCCTCTGAGACTTTCAATGATCTATGTGGTGATATGAGCTGTTACAACTACAGTAAAAGTAATTTCCAATTGACCCATTGTGCTATTCCACCCAATGCATTTCCTATGGTAAATAGTTGCCCTTTCTCTTCACAGCTGCAAACATGAGTGCCACACAGAAGCATGAATTTGAGAGGCGGGCCATGAGATACCGGCATATCCTGCAGGTGCAGTCGGGGTTCCGACGGATGGCCCGAAAATACCAGGCGGATCGGGCCTCCGGAGCATGGTGGGCCTCACCACAGGGTGGCCCAACGTTGCCCAGTACAGCCACCACCACCACAACCACCAGTTCTCCCCAAGTGGCCCCAGCAACGGCGGGGACAGTTGTCCCTGCCTCTGCAGCACGACCTGGACCCAGCAATATCAGAGCTGCAGGACAGTCCAGTAGGCTACAAACAACTCCCACACAGAGCACCTCTGCCAGCACACAGACAGCAGCAGCACCTCCAATTGACCCTGCGGCACTCCAGGCTTTAGACCGCAAAATGGACAAGTTCATTCGGAAGGTGGACAAGCTGAGCCAGGATGTGGCGTACATAAAGAAGCGGGTCAGGTCCATCAGGCGGACCCTACGGAGGGCCAACCTCTAGGACTTATATGGTCTATTTTAATTTATCCCTCCCCTCTCTCCTCTTTCCTTTTTATCATGATAGGTGGGTTTTGGGGATTAGTGTTAGGTTAGTATAGGTTGTTAGCTTAGTTAGTGTTAGGGTAGGAGGGTGGGGGGGGTCCTTATTCTTTCTATTTTTCATTTTTGAGTGTGTGGGTGGGGGTCAATGTTAGGATTCCTGTCTGTTTAGAAAAAAAAAAAAATAACAAAAAAATTAAAAAAAATCATTAAAAAATACAAACAAATATATGATTGTTTAGGATACTGTGTAGGTTAGTATGTGTTGCCCTGCATGTGTCCTGTCTCATAATGGTGGGTGGGGGGTTGATGTTTAGATCGATTTGTTATATGTGTAGAGTAAGTTTAGCTTAGGTTAGTTAGGGACAGTTGTGGGTTAGTAGTAGTCAGGTTAGATTAGTGTAGGTATGACTTTTCCTTTAGTTGCCTCTGGTGTGAATACTTATGAATAAATATGTAGTTAACCCTTTGCATTATGTGTTAACTGCTACTTGATCATGGCCTTGCCATCAGTGTAGGTGATTGCTGTTCTATGACATTTGTGTCCTATGCTACACACCGAAGAAAAAAGAGGTTTAAAATGGCAGCTACACCTGTGCTAACTTGGTAAGTATCCACCATTTGATAGAACCACCATTTGGAGTTTACATGGATCAGAAAGGATTTGTGTTGATGAGTATGTTTTCTACATCACAAAGTATGCTTCCAGACTTGGTATTGTGGGTAATTTATTAGGTCGGACTGCAGTGTGATGTTCAGGGACATCTTTGTAGATGAGGTGTTGTTAACACTCTTGTCTTCTTGTCTTCATTACTGACATAGATCATGTGTGCAACAATTTAGCATGACTTCCCTCTTGGATGTATACTCAGAAAGGGTGATTGATGCTGTGTTTAGTTGTGTTTGCTTATATTAGACTGCATAATTTAATGTTTTAGTATTGCATGGTGCCCACATTTATCAGCCACCATTAGTTGACTTTGATTGCTATTGATGGAGCATTATTCTGTCCAACACAGCATGATTGTGTGTGGTTTCTCCCTTCATCAGTTATTCTCCTCAGGATGGTCAGGCTATGATGCAATCCTGGCCACTGCACAGATGTATCATACTACATGATGTCAGGACAGTTGTATTGACAAGCTTCATGGTTGTCACACAGGCACTTTTGAGTTATCTACTGCACAGTTGATGTGTCAAATTACACAGAGACATATTAGGTGTGCAAGTGCTATTTATTGATAGGTGCTGTAGTGCAAAATGTACATTGTCCATGTTTGCTGAGTCTGTTCTAGTGCATTGTTACATGGTGATCCTACAGAAGGGGTGTGGATGATGCTCCTGACATGCTGGGGTGATGTTACCAACAGTGGAGAGGGACAGGATTTGCCGATTAGTAGGAGAGAGACATTCACTGGCAATGCTGACAAGTCATACAGTGGTTAGCAGAACAGTCATTGAGTATAGTTGTAGTGAGACTGGCAAATTGACAAAACGTAGGACCTTGGTCAAAGTAGGCCATGGTGCAGGGACTAGTGCTTCCGGGTACTCTTCCGTGTGAATGTGATCTGTTCCATGTCTTCTTCTTCTGAGGTGTGTGTTGCCTGCTTTGTCCTTGTTGTTGTTGGTTGTGAAGGGGCAACACACACCTCAGTGTTAGAAGATGTGGAGTCAGACATCCCAGTGGCTGCTCCCTGTGAAGATCTTAAGGGCAGTACTGCAGCAAGGAGGGACTGCTGGTTTTTGAGAATAGCAGCTACATCACGATGGTAGGCAGCCAGGTCGGCCCTGAGGGAGTCATGATTGCATTCGGGCATGCAGTGGAAAGTTTGGGGTGCGAGGTGTTGTGGCAACTCCCTTACTGCAGTGGTGAATTCCTTTATAGTTTCTTGTAGTCCTTGCAGTATGGATGTTAGGGCTTGCATAGCTGGTGCCTGATCTGCAGATGACATCATGCACGAGCGCACCCCCTCAAGGCTGGCTGCCATATTTTGCATTGCCATCCGCACCTCCTTGGCCAGCTCCCGCTGTACTCCAACTACAGTTCTTTCAAAGCTGGTGCCAGTGTCATCAGAGTCCTCAGCTGTGTAGGAGCTGGCAGGTCTTGCAATTGGGGTGGTGGGTGGTTCTTCTGTGATGGCTGCTTGTTCTGTGCTCCTCCTTGTGACTGAAGGTGGGGTCTGGAGGGTTTCAAGGACCTTTTGGATGGTCTCCTGGGGAATGTTTATGGGCTCGTCATCCATGTCATCAGGGAAATCAGGGACAGGCATATCGGCAGGAGATCCATGTTCCTCTGCAATGAAACAGGGTACAATTAGTGTGTCTGTGTTTTGACAATTTTTACGTAACATGCCAGCCTTTTGATGAATTTACTTTGTGATCTTGTTTGGTATTGGTACCTGCTGTCCTTCATTTGGGCATTGTTATAGGCCTATGGCCCACCTGTGTGTCACATGTATGATATTGAGTTATCAGACTTGTCTGCCTAATCGCCTCTAGGTGTTGCTTTGTACCAAAAAGGGAATAGCCATCTTTTTGTCCTACTCGACCCTCCGTGTATATCTATTCTTATGGTGAGACCTTTCACTGGCTGTGGTTGTTCTGATTGCCCTGGCAGCACACTTGCCTCTCAGGACCTGCCCCAATCCCTGATTGTTCACATTGACTTCATTGTAATTGACATGTGGCATATCCTATGCATGGCAATGTTATGATGTGATATGGATGTAGACATTGTTAATGTGTCCTGCTGATGTTGGGTAATGTGTGTTACATTGGATTGCCCTGTTTATCGTATCAATGTCCTATTTGGTCCTCTGACTGTGCAGGTGTATTTCAGTGACCAGTTGCATGTGTCCCCTCCTCAATGCTGTTGTCTGAGCAGTATGACATTTGTGATGTTGCCTTGTTAGCCAGGCACGTGAAGGACCCTGACATATGCAGCATGTGTGTGTCCTTAGTGCTGTGTCGCTCCTATTGCTGTTTACTTTGGCTGATGTATGTGACAACTATGGGCATTGACATATGAGTGTACTGGGGCCTTTGTCTTGTTTCAGGAGATTGTTGCAGATGTCATCCTCACCCCCTAATTTAGGTATGTATGTTCCATGGGGAGGTTACTGCCATTGGCTACTATAGCTGCACAGAGATCAGAGGTGTTAGTGGCAACTGTTGTTGCAGTTACATTGCAGTTGTTGTTTTGGCTAGTGGATTGCTGATAGGGCCCTAGTTAATGTAGGAGATATTTTGGCTGACGAGTGCCAGGATGTAAGTTTGACGTAGTGGCCTTCCCTTCTGTCGAGGCTTTCCCTTAGCTCCATTGTTGTCATGACAGGATGCCCCCATGGGACTGTTGTTGGTGTTGTGTTATGTTGTGCCCCAACTTCTGTATGTGCAGGGCATGCCCCCCTGCCATACCCCTTTACCCATGCCACTCCATGTATATGCTGACTTACATGCAATGTGTGGTAGGTATTTCCCCCCTGCTTACAGTCAACATTATTGTATTTTAAACCCCCATGCAACTTACCCTGCATGTGCGTTGTCTCCTGGTAGTCTGCGCTGTCCTGTCCTTGAATCCCTCTGACGATCTCCTCAGGGATGATGATGCGACCATCTCCTTCATGTGGTCCAGGGCCTCCTGGTGTGCTGGACTCCCACCTCCAGTCTGCAGTGCTGCCTTCCTGTTCCTGGCCATTTTTTCCTTTGTCCTACGTTTGCAGTCATGCCAGCGTTTCTTACACTCAGTGACTGTCCTGCGTACTTCAGCCACACTGTTGATCTTGTCAACAATTTGTTGCCATATGGCCTCTCTCCTACTGATTGGCAACTTAGAGGTGATGAACAGTTGGTGCTGGTGTTCCGTCACCTCTTTAACCAGGATTTCCTGCTCCTCTGCACTGAAGCGACACTTTCTTTTTTTTCTATATATGTCCTGGTTCTTGTATGGATCATCCTGGCTGGTTCCTGGTCTGCTGTCATCTTCCTGGGGTCTGTAGTGGCATCTGGGATCCATTTTGGCTCTCAAAATGAAAGGGCAGTGTTCGCGGGTATTTTTGACGCTATTGCGTCAAAAGAAACGGCGCATATCCGGGTTGCGGTCTCGTAAATCGACCCACAGTCATTTACGTCGCGCTAACGTAGTTTTCCTTAACGACTTGACACCGCAATGTGCGTAAAAAAAAATGACTCCCACCTGTTGATTGCACCGCCGTGCGTCAAAGTATAAATTTGATGCCCGCACGGCGCATCGAAATGGCGTTAGCCGGCGGTAACATTTTTGACACAACACTGCGGCGGCGCAGCTTTGCGTCAAAAAGTATAAATATGGCCATAAGCCTCTAAAATGACCTTCAATATGAAAAGCAATGTTCCAGTTTTGTCTACAGTGCACGACTGCTGAACCCCACCTTGGAAGAAAGGAACTTTAGGTCAACTAACATACTATCCATTTTTGTTTTTGTTTTCAAGAGGTCCTTGAAATTATCTTTATATCATAAGTGTATCTATATTGTTTAGTGCAAATCAGTGTCTCTGTCCCCATGAACTTCACAGTCTGCGGTCTAAGCTCAAATGATGTTGTATCATGTTCCTCGAAGGATTCTTAATAAAATGTGTTGTCGCCAAATGTAGGACTTTAACTAATAGTCACTTCAGTCTTGAGGTCATCGGACTTTCGTTCCTTTCCATTCCTATTTTAAATGTCTTTAAACTTGAGGTATCAGTGGGCAATATGTGGCTGTGCAAACTGCATGCAAATGACATTGGGTACTTTTTTATTTGCAATAGATTAGCTCATGCCATTAAAAGCAAATTAAGATACATTTTAAGTTTAATAACTACTTGTTTGACATCCAATTGCAACCTTTCCTATTACTTCTTGGAAATGCTCAACCCAATTTGGCCATTTCAAACTTTCAAATGTGTACGCCGTTATTCTGAGGTTTTGTGCAAAGTGCTCAGCTGGTCACTTGAGGAAAAAGATCACTTGCAACTTTTGATGTCCCTCCAGCCATACAAGAGGTCAGACATCTGAGAAATGCAATCTACTTCTTAGTCTTGCGTGTAAAGGAAATCAAGTAGAAACATTCAGTGGTCCTGGCAGGTCACAAATACGAAGTGCAGTCTGATTTTCTACTTGCACAGGTCTAAAAAAATTCAGATTTGCAGTCAGTCAAGAGCCACCTTGTTGAAACTAAGAGACAGTGGGTAGGTTAACTCGTCAATAGTCCCTGACCAGTGGATAATAAGTTCCAAGGGCAAACATTCCCTATTTTTCAGCACATTTTGTTTACGCTATCTCACAGTGTACTATTCTTAGTTAATTCCAGCATGGCAGAATTACTCTGTCACAAGAATAGGCTCCTGAGCCAGGAGTGTGTATAGGAAAATTGGCGGTTGGCTCTTTCTCAACCAAACAAAATTGGATCTGGGACCATCTCTTCACCTCACTGGATTGGAACCAGGTTGGCTGTATTGGTTTCGGGATCCAAGGACACCTTTTCCTCCGGTGCCCGTTGACATGTTGCTTTCAACATGTAAGCTTCACCCTGATCCTTTACAAGTTATTGAAGATCCTGAGCCCTCCCCAGCTCTCCTTTCTGGAAGAGCATGAGTAACATACCTTAAAACAGGTTTTCCTACGAAAAGGCTCAAACCATTCCTTCTGTTCTAAGAGCAGTTTCACTTCTCATCAAGAATACAGCGTTGAATGGAAAGGAAACAACAGGCCGGCTAATGATATTTAACGTATTTAAGCTTCAAGCAGACAAATTGTCAGTTAATAAATGGTACTTTCCTGTGTATTTCTATAAAATCCAACTACCGCAATTAATTGGAAATGTTTACATCTCCGTGCGGACTACAACTCCCAGAATGCACCTGGCGCAAACTCCTTTTTGGCCACTGGACAGTGGTCAGCTGGTCGCTTTCTTCAGGAGTTGGTGCAGGGGACTCTGGTTAGCAATTTTTCACCTGTAGCAAACAGGGAGTCCCTCCTTGAACCAGTTGAAGCCAGGCAAAGTCCTTCTTGTGGTGAAGCCCAAGTGTGCAGCTGGTGCAGTCCTTCTGAGTGCAGGTTCCAGGTGCAGGCCAGGGGTCCAGCAGGGCAGTCCTTCTTCTTCTGTTGTTCTTCCTTGTTGGATGTGGTAGTGAACTGAGGTGTGGGTGCAGGTCTGCCAGTTTTATCCTTGCTCCTGGGTGAAAAGCAGGGGGGTCCTGGTTCTCCAATCAGGTGCAGGGTCATTCCCCCTGTGATGACCACTTCCTGGGAAGTGTGGCAAAAATCAATCCCAGGAGGCAACATTCTCTAAAAAGCCATCATGGCTGAATCTGATTTTTGGAGGTTACATCTGGCTGAGCCCACCCACTGGTGTGGCTAAAAATCATGAACACACCCCTCTCCTGCCCTCTCCTAATCTAATTAGGGGGCACCTAGTTGTCTGGGGTTGCAGGATGTGGGGTGTTGCTGGTTGCTCCAAATGTCCTTCTCTGCCCTTGAAGACCAGTTTGGCAGCCCTCCCCCTTCCTGCCTCACCATCTGCTGAGGGGAGATTCCTTCCCACAGGCACATTCCTTTGTATGAAGCCAGGCCACTTCACACCTCATCAAGGCAGCTTGGCCAAGCTGCTCAGGCTGGCCAATCAGAGCACAGCAGCAAAAACAATGCAGGGCTGAAATTGGCAACTTTTCAGGTAAAGTTTAAAACTCTTTACCTGAAAAAGTTACATTAAATCCAACAACTGGAAGTTGTAGGATTTATTACAACAATTAATTTGATACCAAACTCTTGGTATGCATCATTTAAGGAGACTTTAAAAATTAAAATAAAGTCTCCCCATTTTAGCCTATGAAGGCCATTTACTACAATGAGGGAAAAACAAATTTGGCTGTTTTTACATCACCAGGGTTTATAAAACTATTTTTATAAAGTCCCTGCTTATAGTTACATGGCACCCAGCCCTAGGGGCACATAGGGCACACCTTAGGGGTGACTTATATGTAAAAATAAGGTAGTTTAAGACTTTGGAACTACTTTTAATTCCAAAGTCGAATTTGCATATAACTTTAATTTAAAAGCAGCCAACAAGGCAGGCCTGCCTTTAAAATGACACTGGGCACCTCAGCAGTGCACCTATGGGTGCACTACCTATGATGTGGTCCCCAAACCTACATGCCCTACCATATATTAGGGACTTATAGGTAGGTTAACTTAGCCAATTATAATTAGCCTAATTTGCATATCCATTTTACACAGAGCACAGGCCCTGGGACTGGTTAGCAGTACCCAGGGCACCACCAGAGTCAGGAAAACACCAGCAAAAAGTGGAAAATGGGGGCAAAAAGTTAGGGGGCCTCTGCAATCAGCCCTGTTTTCTCACACTTAGAATCTCAACATCTGGCATTAATTTTCTTTTTTCCTCTTTGTGGGTGATCTAGTTGTTCCAACTACCAGAAAAGTGTCAACAGTGCAGAAAGCAGGTAATTACTGCATCTCAGTGTAAATAAAGGGATGAATGTTTTATATTATACAGCGATATAGAATCATATGGCATGTAATGTCTCTGATTGTCCTGAAGAAGTTTACAGCTAGCCTTTTCCAGATGTCTTTTGCACAATTGTGCATCTAGTCAACTCTATTGTTTGCTTACCGATATCCTGATGGGACCGCTCAGAAGGTATCTAGAGTAAATTAGAAATAACTACTTAACAGTATTCACTTAAAATATTGTGTTTATTGTATATGTATCACCAGTTGCTACTTTGTAAGTTTTTTTATATCAAACACTACAATATTCAGATTTAGAGTATGTACTTTTTAGAAAAAAAACAAATTCTTGTTCTGCCCTTAGTGTGTTTCTTTCTCAGGCAAAGAATTAAAGTACCTGAGCAAATACTGCAAAGTCTGCCAGAGACCAGAATATAATACTGGATTGCTGCGGTAGTTTTAGGTGTGGAGGGGCAGCTATTTTTTATATCTCCCTGCTAGTACACAAATATGCAGGGATTTTCTTGAATTTTGACTCTCTACGTATTTAAAAATCTTAATATGATGACTCCAAGAAAATACAACCTGTCTTATATTAGGGATCCTCTTTGATCCTGTTTTTTCCTTGTATGGGATATGGTTGAATCCCAGCAAACTATCAACTTAGCCTCTAAGATGACCTTCAATATGAAAAGCAATGGTCCAGTTTTGTCTACAGTGCACGACTGCTGAACCCCACCTTGGAAGAAAGGAACTTTAGGTCAACTAACATCCTATCCATTTTTTTTGTTTTCAAGAGGTCCTTGAAATTATCTTTATATCATAAGTGTATCTATATTGTTTAGTGCAAACCAGTGTCTCTGTCCCTATGCACTCCACAGTCTGCTGTCTAAGCTCTAATGATGTTGTATCATGTTCCTCGAAGGCTTATTAATAACATGTGTTGTCACCAAATGTAGGACTTTAACTAAAAGTCACTACAGTCTTGAGGTCATCGGACTTCCGTTCCTTTCCATTCATATTTCAAATGTCTTTAAACTTAAGGTATCAGTGGGCAGTATGTGGCAGTGCAAACTGCATGCAAATGACATCGGGTGCTTTTTTATTTGCCGTAGATTAGCTCATGCCATTATAAGCCTATTAAGATACATTTTAAGTTTAATAACTACTTGTTTGACATCCAATTGCAACCTTTCCTATTACTTCTTGGAAATACTCAACCCAATTCGGCCATTTCAAACTTTCAAATGTGCACGCCGTTATTCTGAGTTTTTGTGCAAAGTGCTCATCTGGTCACTTGAGGAAAAGATCACTTGCAACTTTTGATGTCCCGCCAGGCATACAAGAGGTCAGACATCTGAGAAATGCAATCTACTTCTTAGTCTTGCGTGTAAGGGAAAACAAGTAGAGTCATTCAGTGGTCCTGGCAGGTCACAAATACGAGGTGCAGTCTGATTTTCTACTTGCAGAGGTCTAAATAAATTGTCATTTGCAGTCAGCCAAGAGCCACCTTGTTGAAACTAAGAGACAGTGGGTAGGTTGACTCATCAATAGTCCCTGACCAGTGGGTAATAAGTTCCAAGGGCAAACATTCCCTATTTTTCAGCACATCTTGTTTGCGCTATCCCACAGTGTACTATTCTTAGTTAATTCCAGCATGGCAGAATTACTGTGTCACAGGAATATGCTCCTGAGCCAGGAGTGTGTATAGGAAAATGGGCTTTTGGCTCTTTCTCAACCAAACAAAATTGGATCTGGGACCATCTCTTCACCTCACCGGATTGGAACCAGGTTGGCTATATTGGTTTCGGGATCCAAGGACACCTTTTCCTCCAGTGCCAGTTGACATGTTACTTTCAACTTGTAACCTTCACCCTGATCCTTTACAAGTTATTGAAGATCCTGTGCCCTCCCCAGCTCTCCTTTCTTTAAAAACATGAGTAACATACCTTATAAAAGGTTTTTCTACAAAAAATGCTCAAACCATTCTTTCTGTTCTAAGAGCAGTTTTATTTCTCATCAAGAATACAGCGCTGAATGGAAAGGAAACAACAGGCCGGCTAATGATAATTACCGTATTTAAGCTTCAAGCAGACAAATTGTCAGTTAATAAATGGTACTTTCCTGTGTATTTATATCAAATCCAACTACTGCAATTAATTGGAAATGTTTACATCTCCGTCCTTTGAATTATAGCAACCTAAAATATAGTCTAAAACGCACATGTAGCGTGACTGAATATGTCAAAGCAGACCTCTTTCTGTCCGAAAAGTTTATTTTGACAGATTAACCAGCAGGTTTAAATGCAGCACCAGCCAACCTACCCATGTAGGCCTGAATCCATATTCTGCTTATCAGCCTAGTGAATGACAATGTGTGTGCGTTCGTTCACCAGTCATTAATAACTTCCATGTTACTGTTAAATCTCCTGCACCATATAATAATACCTTACTGGTAAGTCAAGTGGGCAAATTGGTTATTAGCCAGTTTTGTCATATTTAAGGGTCAAAGCACATACATTGAGACATGACCAGCAGTGCCTGCGTGTGCAGAGAAGAAGAATCAGAAATACCAGTCAGCAGATGAACAGTTGACCACACAAAAAATTGATTTTCAAACAGTGTTGGAAAAGTGGCATAATGTTACAAATTTCTTAGTAGCACAGGATTCATACTGAGTACATTAGAAAAAAGGAACTACAGGAAAGGATAACTCCTTTCCTATGGTCCACTTTTAAGTAGTATTTGGTATTGCCATTAGGACATCCATGCAGTACCATTGTTTTGTGCGAGGTTGGATCCAATATTAAGATACACACAGCCACCTGCTGTGCTTGCTCACATAATGCTGTTTTGTTATCCTCAAAAGTTGTTCTATAATCACTGTTTTGACCAAGTACAGGAAAACAACTTCATACCACAGTGCTGTGGGCAATTACCATCATGTTCTCTCATTACAGTGGTCAAATCCAAAACTGTCAGTAGGCTCTTTGTGGCATACAGAATTACATGGATATGAAAGCTGGTACACTTTGATAAAACACTTGGTATGTTTTCCAGGAATGTCCCCATGCAATTTCACGTGTGAATCCTACCCGCTCCCTTGCCTAACATCCCACGTCAAAGTTGACACTTTCACCATGTAGAACATACTACAAATTTACCGGTTTCAAAGTAGTAATTTTAAATACAGTTCAGCAGATAATTTGTGCAAAGTGGTCAACTGAGGAAAAAGTTTATGAAATTTCAAGTTTAGCTTTCCTATGAAGTGTTTGCCTCCCTTAATACAGAGAGACAGAGGCTCTATTTGTAATAAGTCTATTTAGTAGTATGGATGTGTATATACAAATAGATATATAAATGTATGCCCATAACTACATGTACATATTTCATGCTTTCCTGCTATCTTTATTAGGAGATTGCATTTTTGATGATTAATATGCATTATAAACATTACAAAGATTGTCTCCAACATAATTAAACAGTGTCCAAAGGTCGTCCAAAAACTTTGTAAAGTTCCACATTCTCTGTTGCTCTATGATCTTTGCCACATTCGTTTCAAAGTAATAACAGCATTAATCATTGTATTATCATCAGTTCTGATTATAGATGGAATATTTTAGAACCATCTATGTTTTTCTACAAAACCCAAAATCCATTCTCGATGGGCCTGGAAATAGTTGAAAAAAATAAAATATTCTCATCTAAATACATTGCTTAGAATATCAACATCTGACATAAATTTTCTGTTTTCCTCTTTGCGGGCGATCTAGTTGTTCCAACTACCAGAAAAGTGGCAACAGTGCAGAAAGCAGGTAACTACTGCATCTCAGTGTATATAAATGGATGAATGTTTTAAGTTATACAGCCACATAGAATTATATGGCATGTAATGTCTCTGATTGTCCCGAAGAATTTTACAGCTAGACTTTTCCAGATGTCCTTTGCACAATTGTGCATCTAGTCCCCTCCATTGTTTGCTTACCGATATCCTGATGGGACCGCTCAGAAGGTATCTCGAGAAAATTAGGAATAACTACTTAACAGTATTCATATAAAATATTGTGTTTAATGTATATGAATCACCAGTTGCTACTTTGTAAGTTTTTTTATATCAAACACTACAACATTCAGACTTAGAGTATGTACTTTTTAGAAAAAAAGCAAATTCTTCCTCTGCCCTTAGTGTGTTTCTTTCTCAGGCAAAGAATTAAAGTACCTGAGCAAATACTGCAAAGTCTGCCAGAGACCAGAATATAATACTGGATTGCTGCTGTAGTTTTAGGTGTGGAGGGACAGCTATTTTTTATATCTCCCTGCTAGGACACAAACATGCAGGGATTTTCTTGAATGTTGTCACACTACATATATAAAAATCTTAATATGATGACTCCAAGAAAATACAACCTGTCTGATGTTAGGGATCCTCTTTGATTCTGTTTTTTCCTTGTATGGGATATGGTTGGATGCCAGCAAACTATCAACTTAGCCTCTAAGATGACCTTCATTATGAAAAGCAATGTTCCAGTTTTGTCTACAGTGCACGACTGCTGAACCCCACCTTGGAAGAAAGGAACTTTAGGTCAACTAACATCCTACCAATTTTTTTTTGTTTTCAAGAGGTCCTTGAAATGATCATTATATCATAAGTGTTTCTATATTGTTAGTGCAAATCAGTGTCTCTATCCCTATGCACTCCACAGTCTGCTGTCTAAGCTCTAATGATGTTGTATCATGTTCCTCGAAGGCTTATTAATAACATGTGTTGTCACCAAATGTAGGACTTTAACTAAAAGTCACTACAGTCTTGAGGTCATCGAACTTCCATTCCTTTTCATTCATATTTCAAATGTCTTTAAACTTGAGGTATCAGTGGGCAGTATGTGGCAGTGCAAACTGCATTCAAATGACATCGGGTGCTTTTTTATTTGCAGTAGATTAGCTCATGCCATTAAAAGCCTATTAAGATACATTTTAAGATTAATAACTAATTGTTTGACATCCAATTGCAACCTTTCCTATTACTTCTTGGAAATACTCAACCCAATTTGGCCATTTCAAACTTTCAAATGTGTACGCCGTTATTCTGAGGTTTTGTGCAAAGTGCTCAGCTGGTCACTTGAGGAAAAGATCACTTGCAACTTTTGATGTCCCCCCAGCCATACAAGAGGTCAGACATCTGAGAAATGCAATCTACTTCTTAGTCTTGCGTGTAAAGGAAAACAAGTAGAGTCATTCAGTGGTCCTGGCAGGTCACAAATACGAGGTGCAGTCTGATTTTCTACTTGCACAGGTCTAAAAAAATTCTCATTTACAGTCAGTCAAGAGCCACCTTGTTGAAACTAAGAGACAGTGGGTAGGTTCACTCATCAATAGTCCCTGACCAGTGGGTAATAATTTCCAAGAGCAAACATTCCCTATTTTTCAGCACATCTTGTTTGCGCTGTCCCACAGTGTACTACTCTTATTTAATTCCAGCATGGCAGAATTACTCTGTCACAGGAATAGGCTCCTGAGCCAGGAGTGTGTATAGGAAAATGGGCGGTTGGCTCTTTTTCAACCAAACAAAATTGGATCTGGGACCATCTCTTCACCTCACTGGATTGGAACCAGGTTGGCTATATTGGTTTCGGGATCCAAGGACACCTTTTCCTCCGGTGCCAGTGGACACGTTACTTTCAACTTGTAAGCTTCACCCTGATCCTTTACAAGTTATTGAAGATCCTGAACCTTTCCCAGTTCTCCTTTCTGGAAGAGCATGAGTAACATACCTTATGACAGGTTTTCCTACCAAAAGGCTCAAACCATTCTTTCTGTTCTAAGAGCAGTTTCACTTCTCATCAAGAATACAGCGCTGAATTGAAAGGAAACAACAGGCCGGCTAATCATAATTAGCGTATTTAAGCTTCAAGCAGACAAATTGTCCGTTAATAAATGGCACTTTCCTGTGTATTTATATACAATCCAACTACTGCAATTAATTGGAAATGTTTACATCTCCGTCGTTTGAATTATAGCAACCTAAAATATAGTCTAAAACGCACATGTAGCTTGACCGAATATTTCAAAGCAGACCTCTTTCTGTCAAAAAAGTTTATTTTGTCAGATTCACCAGCAGGTTTAAATGCAGCACCAGTCAACCTACCCATGTAGGCCTGAACCCATATTCTGCTTATCAGCCTAGTGAATGACAATGTGTGTGCTTTCGTTCACCAGTCATTAATAACGTCCATGTCACTGGTATATCTCCTGCACCATATAATAAGACCTTACTGCTAAGTCAAATGGGCAAATTGGTTATTAGCCAATTCTGTCATATTTAAGGGTCAAAGCACATACATTGAGACATGACCAGCAGTGCCTGCATGTGCAGAGAAGAAGAATCAGAAATACCAGTCAGCAGATGAACAGGTGACCACACAAAAAATGGATTTTCAAACAGTGTTGGAAAAGTGGTATAATGTTAAAAATTTCTTAGTAGCACAGGATTCATACTGAGTACTTTAGAAAAAAGGAACTGCATTAAAGGAGAACTCCTTTCCTATGTTACACTTTTAAATAGTATTTGGTATTGTAATTAGGACATCCATGCAGTACCATTGTTTTGTGCAAGGTTGGATCCAATGTTAAGATACACACAGCCACCTGCTGTGCTTGCTCACATAATGCTGTTTTGTTATCCTCAAAACCTGTTCTATAATCACTGTTTTTACCAAGTACAGGAAAACAACTTCAGGCCCCAGTGCTGTGGGCAATTACCATCATGTTCTCTCATTACAGAGGTCAAATCCAAACATGTCAGCAGGATCTTTGTGGAATAGAGAACTACATGCATATGAAAGATGGTACACTTTCATAAAACACTTGCTATGTTTTCCAAGAATGTACCCATGCAATTTCCCGTGTGAATTCTACGCGCTCCCTTGCCTAACATCCCACGTCAAAAATTACACTTTCACCATGTAGAATATACTACAAATTTACCAGTTTCAAAGTAGTAATTTTAAATACAGTTCAGCAGATAATTTGTGCAAATTGGTCAATTGAGGTAAAAGTTTATGACATTTCAAGTTTAGCTTTCCTATGAAGTGTTGTGCCCACCTTAATACAGAGAGACAGAGGCTCTATTTGTAGTAAGTCTATATAGTAGTATGCATGTGTATATACAAATAGATATATAAATGTATGCCCATAACTACATGTACATATTTCATGCTTTCCCGCTCTCTTTATTAGTAGATTGCATTTTTGATGATTTATATGCATTGTAGACATTACAAAGATTGTCTCCAACAAAATTAAACAGTGTGAAAGGTTGTTCAAAAACTTTGTAAAGTTCCACATTCTCTGTTGCTCTATGATCTTTGCCACATTCGTTTCAAAGTAATAACAGCATTAATCATTGTATTATCATCAGTTCTGATTATAGACTGAGCATCTTAGAACCATCTATGTTTTTCTACAAAACCCAAAATCCATTCTAGACTGGCCTGGAAATAGTTTAAAAAAATAAAATATTTTCATCTAAATACATTGGTTGGTGTTGGAAAATGGGTTATTGGTAAGGGCAGGTAGGTACCTACACTTAGCAATAGGCCACTAACCTCCACCAAGGTCCAGTTAGGTCTCAGTAAATTAACCCCAGCTCAACCCTTGGTAGCTTGGCAACGAGCGTCAAGGCTTAACTTAGGAGACAGAGTGTAAAGCATTCAAATATCACAAAACAGTAATTAAATATAACACAGGAAACAGTTTAAAAATCCAAAAACAATTTATAAAAATGGAATATATTTTTATCTTTGAAATGACACCAAAACTAATAAAATCGGATAAGGGGAACCGGAGATATGAATTTTTAAAGATTTTTTTTTTTTTTAGCACCTAGAAACAAAAAGCGCCAATCGGGTCATCTGGTTGCACCTCGACCGGGGCAAAGTCAAAGTTTAAGGCCGACCGCGATGGACCCCTGCTCGGCTACAGGCTGCGCGAGGCCTCGGTTAAAAGTTTACCTTCAGACTTAGTCTTTTTTTCGAAGATTTTCTTCAGCGGGACGAACCTGCCAGTCCAATCCGACCTCCTGGAGCCCTTCTCCGGATACGCGATGCTGGAATCCTCGGTGGAGATTTTTACTTTCGGACTTAGTCGTTTTTTCGAGGTGAAAATCCTTCGACCGGGGTAAACCTGGATCTTGATCCGACGTCCATGGAGCCCTCCTCGGATACGCTGGCTGGGAGGTCACAGTCAACTTTTTACCTTCGGACTTAGTCTCTTTTTCAGAGATTTTTCTTTACCGGGACGAACCAGCAAATCAGGCCGGGTCGCGGTTGAGGCAAGCCGGCTAGAGTTGCCGCGGCGGGTCGATCCCTGTATGGAGCTTTTTTACAAAAATTCTCCAAACTTCTCCAAACTTCTGGGGCTTCTCCCAGATGTCCTTTTAAGGTTCTTTTGGGGTCCACAGCTCACCCCAAGAGTCCAGAAGTTCTGAGATGGTCCTTGGGGGGTGCGGACTACAACTCCCAGAATGCACCTGGCGCAAACTCCTTTTTGGCCACTGGACAGTGGTCAGCTGGTCGCTTTCTTCAGGAGTTGGTGCAGGGGACTCTGGTTAGCAATTTTTCACCTGTAGCAAACAGGGAGTCCCTCCTTGAACCAGTTGAAGCCAGGCAAAGTCCTTCTTGTGGTGAAGCCCAAGTGTGCAGCTGGTGCAGTCCTTCTGAGTGCACGTTCCAGGTGCAGGCCAGGGGTCCAGCAGGGCAGTCCTTCTTCTTCTGTTGTTCTTCCTTGTTGGATCTGGTAGGGAACTGAGGTGTGGGTGCAGGTCTGCCAGTTTTATCCTTGCTCCTGGGTGAAAAGCAGGGGGGTCCTGGTTCTCTAATCAGGTGCAGGGTCACTCCCCCTGTGATGACCACTTCCTGGGAAGTGTGGCAAAAATCAATCCCAGGAGGCAACATTCTCTAAAAATCCATCATGGCTGAATCTGATTTTTGGAGGTTACATCTGGCTGAGCCCACCCACTGGTGTGGCTAAATATCATAAACACACCCCTCTCCTGCCCTCTCCTAATCTATTCAAGGGGGCACCTAGTTGCTGGGGTTGCAGGATGTGGGGGTGTTGCTGGTTGCTCCAAATGTCCTTCTCTGCCTTTGAAGACCAGTTTGGCAGCCCTCCCCCTTCCTGCCTCACCATCTGCTGAGGGGAGATTCCTTCCCACAGGCACATTCCTTTGTGTGAAGCCAGGCCACTTCACACCTCATCAAGGCAGCTTGGCCAAGCTGCTCAGGCTGGCCAATCAGAGCACAGCAGCAAAAACAATGCAGGGCTGAAATTGGCAACTTTTCAGGTAAAGTTTAAAACTCTTTACCTGAAAAAGTTATATTAAATCCAACAACTGGAAGTTGTAGGATTTATTACAACAATTAATTTGATACCAAACTCTTGGTATGCATCATTTAAGGAGACTTTAAAAATTCAAATAAAGTCTCCCCATTTTAGCCTATGACGGCCATTTACTACAATGAGGGAAAAACTAATTTGGCTGTTTTTACCTCACAAGGGTTTATAAAACTATTTTTATAAAGTCCCTGCTTATAGTTACATGGCACCCAGCCCTAGGGGCACATAGGGCACACCTTAGGGGTGACTTATATGTAAAAATAAGTTAGTTTAAGACTTTGGAACTACTTTTAATTCCAAAGTCGAATTTGCATATAACTTTAATTTAAAAGCAGCCAACAAGGCAGGCCTGCCTTTAAAATGACACTGGGCACCTCAGCAGTGCACCTATGGGTGCACTACCTATGCTGTGGTCCCTAAACCTACATGCCCTACCATATACTAGGGACTTATAGGTAGGTTAACTTAGCCAATTATAATTAGCCTAATTTGCATATCCATTTTACACAGAGCACAGGCCCTGGGACTGGTTAGCAGTACCCAGGGCACAACCAGAGTCAGGAAAACACCAGCAAAAAGTGGAAAATGGCGGCAAAAAGTTAGGGGGCCTCTGCAATCGGCCCTGTTTTCTCACACAAGCCCCCCCCCCCCGGCCCACAAGCCCAGGAGACTCAGCCCAACCCTGGGAGAGTCTTCCTGGCTTGTTAGTCGAGGAAGACAGTGAAGAAACCTGGCTGTCCCTTTGCAGGGCCTACTCTGCCTTACATCCTCCTGTCAGGGTCACTCCTTATGGGTAGTGAACCCAACCCAACAGTGAAAGGACCCATCTCAAACTGAAACTTCCTTCTAGGGGGGTCTTCCTCCTCTCTCTCTGCCAACTTGGGTAGTGAGGTGCCCACCTCCCCTACTCCTAACTTTACTAGGGCAACACCTAGCTTACCCAAAGAGGTCACCCAACACTTGAGCAACCCCACCATGACCAACAGGGTCAGGGGGCCTACTTTACTATTGGCTCTGGGGTCTGCCTCCCAGGCCAAGTACAGTGCTGACAGGAAGGCTAGCACCCAGCAGAGGCTACTGACAGCTGTCAGTACCCAGAACCACACCTAAGCTCTCCACTGACAGGTGGCTGGGCTGCTTTAGGGGCAACTGTGGGGTCAAGGCACCTCTCTTGCTGTCTAGAGTGGGAGGCTACCACCTCCTGTGGTAGACACCCTCCTTCCACTCTCCCTTCTGACAGTGCAGGGGCAACACCCTGCATCTGGACAGCTGCCTGACTACTCAGGACTTCCTTGGGGTCAGGGAAGGTCTCACCAGTGCCAACTCTGGGCTCCCCCCCTACTGGGGCAGAAGGCCTATGGCTCCCTGGAACTCTCTTTAAGAGTGGCCTACCCTTACTTTTTTTCTTTCCTTTTCTTGGGGACCCCTGTCTCCTAACTGTAGGAACTGACTTCCCAGGACTTTGGGTTGGGGGGGCGCCCTGGGCGACCACCCCATCTGGGACCAGACTCACCTCTGGGAGGTCATTGCCCAGGATACAATCTAGGGGGAGGTCAGCACTGACTATCACCCTAAACCAGTCAAGGATACCCTCCCTCTCTAGGGGCACTATGGCTACAGGTTTGGAGGTGACCTCCCCTGTGGCTATCCTGACTTTCCTAGTCTCTCCTGGCATATGCATGTCTGGGGTCACTAACCGGTCACTCACTATAGTGTGACTGGCACAGGTGTCTCTGAGGCCATTGATAGGGATCCCATTCACCTGAATGGGGTGGAAGTGCCTACTTCCACCCTCAGGGATCACCAGCTTACCATCTGGTCCTGTCTCCCAGCTCAATGTAGGAGGACTTCATCATCTGAGGAGTCCTCCTCCATGGCTACACTGGACAGCCCAGTGCTAACCACCTTCTTTGGATAGGCTGCATCTCCTCTGAAGTGACCTGTCTGCTGACAGTCAAAGCAAGCCCTACTGTCCAAGAGCTTTTTTAACCCTGGGTCTCCCTGTCTCTGCTTGTCAGAGTGGGAGTGGGATTTACTCTCCTCCTTCTTAGGGTTCTGGGGTACAGAGGGAGTTTCTGTGGTGGGCTTACCACCTCCCTCCTTAGGTGTTTGGGGACCTGACCCCCCCTTCTTGGAGTCTCCCCCCTGGGACTTGACAACCACCCTGGTTCTCAACCACTCATCAGCTGCCTCCCCTAGCTCTCTAGGGTTGGTCAGCTTAGAGTCCACTAGATGCTGGCGTAACCTTTCTTGGGTACAATTGGTCAAGATGTGCTCTCTCATGATCAGATTGTATAACAACTCATACGTATTTACTTTGCTACCAAAAATCCAGCCCTCTAGTTCCTTAAGTGAGGTGTCTACAAAGTCAACCCAAGACTAGGTACTGACCTTCTGGGTGTCCCTGAACTTCATTCTATTCTGCTCTGGGGTCAGACCAAACTTCTTGGTTAAGCACCTTTTCATACTAGGGTACGAATCGGCCTCTTCCCCCCTTAAGGTCAGAAGCCTATCCCTCCCTGAGTTGGGGACCAACTCCCATAAAAGTGAACCCCAGTATTGAGGCCTAACCCTTCTCATTTGGAGTGCCCTCTCAAAGGCCTCCAACCACTTGTCTATATCATCCCCCTCTACATAAGCAGGAACCACCCCCTTGGGTAATCTGGGGCAAAAAAACCCACCCATGGACACCTCAACTTCTCTGTCGCTGCCACCATCTCTTTTCTCTCTCTTTGCCCACTTTTTCTTTTCTAGGGCCAGCTTCTCTGCCTCCAAAGCTATGAATGCTAGCTGGGCCTCCAGCTCTCTTTCTCTGAGGGACAGGTTCTCTCCTCCTGAAGGGACCCCCTTCCCCCAACTAGCTTTGGGACTGCCCCTAGTGACTGTATGTAATGAGGACCGGTCTTCCTCATCCTCACTTAGGCTCAGATGCCCTCCCTCCCCTGAGTGGTGAGAGCTAGCATCCTCCCCTACTTCTCCCTCCTCGGGAGCTTCCTCTGGGTCTACCTCTTGGGCCTCAGCCCATGCTGTCAGGGATCTGATCAGGACATGCTTCCTGAGGTCAGTGGTTGCAGGCAACCCTCTTTCAGTACACAACCCCCTAAGCTGGACTACTGTCAGTGTGGGTAGGCTAGCCAGATCAAGCTCCATGGTTCCCTAGTTTTGTGTCAACAAAAACGTTTTGCAAAAATTGGAAACAAGAATTTAGAAAAATCACAAAAATTAAATAATTGAAATTAATTCAAATGAAAAATTAAAAACAATTTTTGCACTAGGACAATTTAAAGGATTTTTAATTTGTTTTACTTAAAACTGTAACGTGATACTGAACACAAGTACAGGATCCCACCACTGCTCACCAAAAATGTTGGAAAATGGGTTATTGGTAAGGGCAGGTAGGTACCTACACTTAGCAATAGGCCATTAACCTCCACTCAGGTCCAGTTAGGTCTCAGTAAATTAACCCCAGCTCAACCCTTGGTAGCTTGGCAACGAGCGTCAAGGCTTAACTTAGGAGACAGAGTGTAAAGCAATCAAATATCACAAAACAGTAATAAAATAAAACACAGGAAACAGTTTAAAAATCCAAAACCAATTTATAAAAATGGAATATATTTTTATCTTTAAAATGACACCAAAACGAATAAAATCGGATAAGGGGAACCGGAGATATGAATTTTTAAAGAATTATTATTTTTTTAGCGCCTAGAAACAAAAAGCGCCAATCGGGTCATCTGGTTGCACCTCGACCGGCGCAAAGTCAAAGTTTAAGGCCGACCGCGATGGAGCCCTGCTCAGCTACAGGCTGCGGGAGGCCTCGGTTAAAAGTTTACCTTCATACTTAGCCTTTTTTTCGAAGATTTTCTTCAGCAGGACGAACCTGCCAGTCCAATCCGACCTCCTGGAGCCCTTCTCCGGATACGCGATGCTGGAATCCTCGGTGGAGATTTTTACCTTCGGACTTAGTTGTTTTTTCGAGGTGAAAATCCTTCGACCGGGGTAAACCTGGATCTTGATCCGACGTCCATGGAGCCCTCCTCGGATACGCTGGCTGGGAGGTCCCGGTCAACTTTTTACCTTCGGACTAAGTCTCTTTTTCTGAGATTTTTCTTTACAGGGACGAACCAGCAAATCAGGCTGGGTCGCGGTTGATGCAAGCCGCCTAGAGTTGCCGCGGCGGGTCGGTCCCTCTATGGAGCTTTTTTACAAAAATTCTCCAAACTTCTCCAAACTTCTGGGGCTTCTCCCAGATGTCCTTTTAAGGTTCTTTTGGGGTCCACAGCTCACCCCAAGAGTCCAGAAGTTCTGAGATGGTCCTTGGGGGGTGCGGACTACAACTCCCAGAATGCACCTGGCGCAAACTCCTTTTTGGCCACTGGACAGTGGTCAGCTGGTCGCTTTCTTCAGGAGTTGGTGCAGGGGACTCTGGTTAGCAATTTTTCACCTGTAGCAAACAGGGAGTCCCTCCTTGAACCAGTTGAAGCCAGGCAAAGTCCTTCTTGTGGTGAAGCCCAAGTGTGCAGCTGGTGCAGTCCTTCTGAGTGCAGGTTCCAGGTGCAGGCCAGGGGTCCAGCAGGGCAGTCCTTCTTCTTCTGTTGTTCTTCCTTGTTGGATCTGGTAGGGAACTGAGGTGTGGGTGCAGGTCTGCCAGTTTTATCCTTGCTCCTGGGTGAAAAGCAGGGGGGTCCTGGTTCTCTAATCAGGTGCAGGGTCACTCCCCCTGTGATGACCACTTCCTGGGAAGTGTGGCAAAAATCAATCCCAGGAGGCAACATTCTCTAAAAATCCATCATGGCTGAATCTGATTTTTGGAGGTTACATCTGGCTGAGCCCACCCACTGGTGTGGCTAAATATCATAAACACACCCCTCTCCTGCCCTCTCCTAATCTATTCAAGGGGGCACCTAGTTGTCTGGGGTTGCAGGATGTGGGGGTGTTGCTGGTTGCTCCAAATGTCCTTCTCTGCCTTTGAAGACCAGTTTGGCAGCCCTCCCCCTTCCTGCCTCACCATCTGCTGAGGGTAGATTCCTTCCCACAGGCACATTCCTTTGTGTGAAGCCAGGCCACTTCACACCTCATCAAGGCAGCTTGCCCAAGCTGCTACAGGCTGGCCAATCAGAGCACAGCAGCAAAAACAATGCAGGGCTGAAATTGGCAACTTTTTAGGTAAAGTTTAAAACTCTTTACCTGAACAAGTTATATTAAATCCCACAACTGGAAGTTGTGGGATTTAATACAACAATTAATTTGATACCAAAATCTTGGTATGCATCATTTAAGGAGACTTTAAAAATTCAAATAAAGTCTCCCCATTTTAGCCTATGAAGGCCATTTACTACAATGAGGGAAAAACGAATTTGGCTGTTTTTACCTCACCAGGGTTTATAAAACTATTTTTATAAAGTCCCTGCTTATAGTTACATGGCACCCAGCCCTAGGGGCACATAGGGCACACCTTAGGGGTGACTTATATGTAAAAATAAGGTCGTTTAAGACTTTGGAACTACTTTTCATTCCAAAGTCGAATTTGCATATAACTTTAATTTAAAAGCAGCCAACAAGGCAGGCCTGCCTTTAAAATGACACTGGGCACCTCAGCAGTGCACCTATGGGTGCACTACCTATGCTGTGGTCCCCAAACCTACATGCCCTACCATATTCTAGGGACTTATAGGTAGGTTAACTTAGCCCATTATAATTAGCCTAATTTGCATATCAATTTTACACAGAGCACAGGCCCTGGGACTGGTTAGCAGTACCCAGGGCACCACCAGAGTCAGGAAAACACCAGCAAAAAGTGGAAAATGGGGGCAAAAAGTTAGGGGGCCTCTGCAATCAGCCCTGTTTTCTCACACTTAGAATCTCAACATCTGGCATTAATTTTCTGTTTTCCTCTTTGCGGGTGATCTAGTTGTTCCAACTACCAGAAAAGTGTCAACAGTGCAGAAAGCAGGTAACTACTGCATCTCAGTGTAAATAAAGGGATGAATGTTTTATATTATACAGCGATATAGAATCATATGGCATGTAATGTCTCTGATTGTCCTGAAGAAGTTTACAGGTAGCCTTTTCCAGATGTCTTTTGCACAATTGTGCATCTAGTCCCCTCTATTGTTTGCTTTCCGATATCCTGATGGGACCGCTCATAAGGTATCTAGAGTAAATTAGAAATAACTACTTAACAGTATTCACTTAAAATATTGTGTTTATTGTATATGTATCACCAGTTGCTACTTTGTACGTTTTTTGATATCAAACACTACAATATTCAGATTTAGAGTATGTACTTTTTAGAAAAAAAACAAATTCTTGTTCTGCCCTTAGTGTGTTTCTTTCTCAGGCAAAGAATTAAAGTACCTGAGCAAATACTGCAAAGTCTGTCAGAGACCAGAATACCATACTGGATTGCTGCGGTAGTTTTAGGTGTGGAGGGGCAGCTATTTTTTATATCTCCATGCTAGGACACAAATATGCAGGGATTTTCTTGAATTTTGACTCTCTACGTATTTAAAAATCTTAATATGATGACTCCAAGAAAAAACAACCTGTCTGATGTTAGGGATCCTCTTTGATTCTGTTTTTTCCTTGTATGGGATATGGATGAATGCCAGAAAATTATCAACTTAGCCTCTAAGATGACCTTCAATATGAAAAGCAATGGTCCAGTTTTGTCTACAGTGCACGACTGCTGAACCCCACCTTGGAAAAAAGGAGCTTTAGGCCAACTAACATCCTATCCATTTTTTTTGTTTTCAAGAGGTCCTTGAAATTATCTTTATATCATAAGTGTATCTATATTGTTTAGTGCAAATCAGTGTGTCTGCCCCTATGCACTCCAAAGTCTGCTGTCTAAGCTCTAATGATGTTGTATCATGTTCCTCGAAGGCTTATTAATGACATATATTGTCACCAAATGCAGGACTTTAACTAAAAGTCACTACAGTCTTGAGGTCATCGGACTTCCGTTGCTTTCCATTCATATTTTAAATGTCTTCAAACTTAAGGTATCAGTGGGCAGTATGTGGCAGTGCAAATTGCATGCAAATGACATTGGGTGCTTTTTTATTTGCAATAGATTAGCTCATGCCATTAAAAGCCTGTTAAGATACATTTTAAGTTTAATAACTACTTGTTTGACATCCAATTTCAATCTTTCCTATTACTTCTTGGAAATACTCAACCCAATTTGGCCATTTCAAACTTTCAAATGTGTACGCCGTTATTCTGAGGTTTTATGCAAGGTGCTCAGCTGGTCACTTGAGGAAAAGATCACTTGCAACTTTTGATGTCCCTCCAGGCATACAAGAGGTCAGACATCTGAGAAATGCAATCTACTTCTTAGTCTTGCGTGTAAAGGAAAACAAGTAGAGTCATTCAGTGGTCCTGGCAGGTCACAAATACGAGGTGCAGTCTGATTTTCTACTTTCACAGGTCTAAATAAATTCTCATCTGCAGTCAGTCAAGAGCCACCTTGTTGAAACTAAGAGACAGTGGGTAGTTTGTCTCATCAATAGTCCCTGACCAGTGGGTAATAAGTTCCAAGGGCAAACATTCCCTATTTTTCAGCACATCTTGTTTGCGCTATCCCACAGAGTACTATTCTTAGTTAATTCCAGCATGGCAGAATTACTGTGTCACAGGAATATGCTCCTGAGCCAGGAGTGTGTATAGGAAAATGGGCGGTTGGCTCTTTCTCAACCAAACAAAATTGGATCTGGGACCATCTCTTCACCTCACCGGATTGGAACCAGGTTGGCTATATTGGTTTTGGGATCCAAGGACACCTTTTCCTCCGGTGCCAGTTGGCATGTTACTTTCAACTTGTAAGCTTCACCCTGATCCTTTACAAGTTATTGAAGATCCTGAGCCCTCCCCAGCTCTCCTTTCTTTAAGAGCATGAGTAACATACCTTATAACAGGTTTTTCTACCAAAATGCTCAAACCATTCTTTCTGTTCTAGAGCAGTTTCACTTCTCATCAAGAATACAGCGCTGAATGGAAAGGAAACAACAGGCCGGCTAATGATAATTAGCGTATTTAAGCTTCAAGCAGACAAATTGTCAGTTAATAAATGGTACTTTCCTGTGTATTTATATAAAATCCAACTACTGCAATTAATTGGAAATGTTTACATCTCCGTCGTTTGAATTATAGCAACCTAAAATATAGTCTAAAACGCACATGTAGCGTGACTGAATATATCAAAGCAGACCTCTTTCTGTCAAAAAAGTTTATTTTGACAGATTCACCAGCAGGTTTAAATGCAGCACCAGTCAACCTACCCATGTAGGCCTGAACCCATATTCTGCTTATCAGCCTAGTGAATGACAATGTGTGTGCTTTCGTTCACCAGTCATTAATAACGTCCATGTCACTGGTGTATCTCCTGCACCATATAATAAGACCTTACTGGTAAGTCAAATGGGCAAATTGGTTATTAGCCAATTTTGTCATATTTAAGGGTCAAAGCACATACATTGAGACATGACCAGCAGTGCCTGCGTGTGCAGTGAAGAAGAATAAGAAATACCAGTCAGCAAATGAACTGGTGACCACACAAAAAATGGATTTTCAAACAGTGTTGGAAAAGTGGCATAATGTTCCAAATTTCTTAGTAGCACAGGATTCATACTGAGTACTTTAGAAAAAAGAAACTGCAGGAATGGCTAACTCCTTTCCTATGTTCCACTTTTAAGTAGTATTTGGCATTGCCATTAGGACATCCATGCAGTATCATTGGTTTGTGCAAGGTTGGATCCAATGTTAAGATACACACAGCCACCTGCTGTGCTTGCTCACATAATGCTGTTTTGTTATCCTCAAAACTTGTTCTATAATCACTGTTTTGACCAAGTACAGGAAAACAACTTCAGGCCACAGTGTTGTGGGCAATTACAATCATGTTCTCTCATTACAGAGGTCAAATCCAAAAATGTCAATAGGCTCTTTGTGGCATAGAGAACTACATGCATATGAAAGCTGGTTCACTTTCATAAAACACTTGCTATGTTTTGCAAGAATGTACCCATGCAATTTCACGTGTGAATTCTACCAGCTCCCTTGCCTAACATCCCATGTCAAAGTTTACACTTTCACCATGTAGAACATACTACAAATTTACCAGTTTCAAAGTAGTAATTTTAATTACAGTTCAGCAGATAATTTGTGCAAATTGGTCAATTGAGGTAAAAGTTAAAGAAATTTCAAGTTTAGCTTTCCTATGAAGTGTTGTGCCCACCTTAATACAGAGAGATAGAGGCTCTCTTTGTAATAAGTCTATATAGTAGTATGCATGTGTATATACAAATAGATATATAAATGTATGCCCATAACTACATGTACATATTTCATGCTTTCCCGCTCTCTTTATTAGTAGATTGCATTTTTGATGATTTATATGCATTGTAAATATTACAAAGATTGTCTCCAACAAAATTAAACAGTGTCCAAAGGTTGTCCAAAAACTTTGTAAAGTTCCACATTCTCTGTTGCTCTATGATCTTTGCCACATTCGTTTCAAAGTAATAACAGCATTAACCATTGTAGTATCATCAGTTCTGATTATAGACGTAGCATTTTAGAACCATCTATGTTTTTCTACAAAACCCAAAATCCATTCTAGACGGGCCTTGAAATACCTGAAAAAAATTAAATATTTTCATCTAAATACATTGCTTGGAATCTCATCATCTGGAATTTATTTTCTGTTTTCTTCTTTGCGGGTGATCTAGTTGTTCCAACTACCAGAAAAGTGGCAACAGTGCAGAAAGCAGGTAACTACTGCTTCTCAGTGTAAATAAACGGATGAATGATTTATATTATACAATGGCATAGGATCATATGGCATGTAATGTCTCTGATTGTCCTGAAGAATTTTACAGCTAGCCTTTTCCAGATGTCCTTTGCACAATTGTGCATTTAGTCCCCTCTATTGTTTGCTTGCAGATAACCTGATGGGACCACTCAATAGGTATCTAGAGTAAATTAGAAATAACTACTTAACAGTATTCCATATAAAATATTGTGTTTATTGTATATGTATCACTAGTTGCTATGTGTGCATTTTTTTGATATAAAAAACTGCAACATTCAGACTTAGAGTATGAACTTTTAAGAAAAAAAACAAATTCCTGCTCTGCCCCTTAGTGTGTTTCTTTCTCAGGCAAAGAATGAAAGTACCAGAGCAAATACTGCAAAGTCTGCCAGAGGCCAGAATGTCATACTGGATTGCTGAGGTAGTTTTAGGTGTGGAGGGACAGCTATTTTTGATATCTCACTGCTAGGACACAAACATGCAGGGTTATTCTGGAATTTTGACACACTAAATATACCAAAATCTTACTATGATGACTCCAAGAAAATACAACCTGTCTGATGTTAGGGAACCTCCTTCGTTCTGTTTTTTCCTTGTATGGGATATGGTTCAATGCCAGCAAACTATCAACTTAGCCTCTAAGTTCACCTTCAATATGAAAAGCAATGTTATAGTTTTCTTTACAGTGCACAACTGCTGAACCCCACCTTGAAAGAAAGGAACTTTAGGTCAACTAACATCCTATCCATTTTTTTTTGTTTTCAAGAGGTCCTTGAAATGATCTTTATATCATACGTGTAACTATATTGTTTAGTGTAAACCACTGTCTCTGTCCATATGCACTCCACAGTCTGCTGTCTAAGCTCTAACAATGTTTTATCATGTTCCTCACTGGCTTATTAATAATAAGTGTTGTCACCAAATGTAGGACTTTAACTAAAAGCCACTACAGTCTTGAGGTCATCGGACTTCCGTTCATTTCCATTCATATTTTAAATGTCTTTAAACTTCAGGTATCAGTGGGCAGTATATGGCAGTGCACACTGCATGCAAATGACATTGGGTGCTTTTTTATTTGCAGTAGATTTGCTCACGCCATTAAAAGCCTTTTACGATGCATTTTAAGTTTGATAACTACTTCTTTGATATCCAATTGCAACCTTTCCTATTACTTCTTGGAAATTCTCAACCCAATTTGGCAATTTCAAACTTTCAAATATGTACGCCTTTATTCTGAGGTTTTGTGCAAAGTGCTCAGCTGGTCACTTGAGGAAAAGATCACTTGCAACTTTTGATGTCCGTACAGCCATACAAGAGGTCAGACATCTGAGCAATGCAATCTACTTCTTAGTCTTGCGTGTAAGAGACAAGTACAGTCCTCCAGTGGTCCTGGCAGGTCACAAACACCAGGTGCAGTCTTATTTTCTACATGCACAGGTCTAACAAAATTCTCATTTGCAGTCAGTCAAGAGCCACCTACTTGAAACTAAGAGACAGTGGGTAGGTTGACTCATCAATAGTCCCTGACTAGTGGGTAATAAGTTCCAAGGGCAAACATTCCCTCTTTTTCAGCGCATCTTGTTAGCGCTATCCCACAGTGTACTATTCTTACTTAATTACAGCATGGCAGAATTACTCTGTCACAGGAATAGGCTCCTGAGCCAGGAGTGTGTATAGGAAAATGGGCGGTTGGCTCTTTCTCAACCAAACAAAATTGGATCTGGGACCATCTCTTCACCTCACTGGATTGGAACCAGGTTGGATAAATTGGTTTCGGGATCCAAGGACACCTTATCCTCCGGTCCCAGTTGACATGTTACTTTCAACTTGTAAGTTTCACCCTGATCCTTTACAAGTCAGTGAAGATCCTGAGCCCTCCCCAGATCTCCTTTCTGGAAGAAAATGAGTAACATACCTTATAACAGGTTTTCCTACCAAAAAGCTCAAACCATTCTTTCTGTTCTGAGAGCAGTTTCTCTTCTCATCAAGAATACAGCGCTGAACAGAAAGGAAACAACAGGCCGGCTAATGATAATTAGAGTATTTGAGCTTCAAGCAGACAAATTGTCAGATTGTAAATGTTACTTTTCTTAGCGCGTCGGAATCTTAATAAGTAAACTTACAAGGAGACGCGTCTAGGTCGACAAACCTTTTGACCACGTTTGGAGACTTTCCAGTACGAAGTAATTTCCTTACGATACATCAACCAAATAATATCAATAGATAATCAATAATGACAATCACTAATCAATGAACAATCAATAAGAATCAAATTTGAACACACCATGATCTTTCAGTCGTGAATAACAACACCAGTTTAATTTAGTGTTAGGACATTTATTTCCCTATTGGTTACAATCTAATACCATGTCTATTAATCTCAATAGCAATAAACTCATCAGAAAACACTATCAATTAGCAATCAGAGCACAACTTAATCAATGCATAGGCTATATTCATTCAATATTTAGGCTCATCATTAATCTGAATCAACTTAGCAGCGTCTCATTAGTACATGAATCAACAAAGCAAGATCTCAATCATTTGGCTATTTGCACAACATATTAGTAAACACTTCATCTAATCCCGAATTAGCATTAGCATGTTGGGCTTCATGCAAAACATTTAGGGGGTCATTCTGACTTTGGCGGGCGGCAGAGGCCGCCCGCCAAAGTCCCGCCGTCAGAATACCGCTGCGCGGTCAAAAGACCGCTGCAGTAATTCTGAGTTTCCCGATGGGCGGGCGGGCGACCGCCAGAAGGCCGCCCGCCCAGCGGGAAACTCCCTTCCACGAGGATGCCGGCTCCGAATGGAGCTGGCGGAGTGGAAAGGGTGCGACGGGTGCAGTTGCACCCGTCGCGATTTTCAGTGTCTGCTATGCAGACACTGAAAATCTTGGTGGGCCCCCAGGGGCCCCACGACACCCGTTACTGACAGCCATGTCCGCCAGAACCAGGCTGACGGTAAGGGGGTCGGAATCCCCTTGGCGGCGCTGCCTGCAGAGCCACCATGGAGGATTCCTCAGGCCAGGGGAAAACCAGCGGGAAACCGCCGGTTTCCCTTTTCTGACCGCGGCTTTACCGCCGCGGTCAGAATTGGCCTGGATGCACCGCCAGCCTGTTGGCGGTGCATCCGCGGTCCCCGTCGGAATGACCCCCTTAGTGAACATGAATTTGGAAAACATCTAAACTAAGGCCTCTATCAAAATAGCAGTTGGTACCTAGAAAGAAAAGGCAAATAGACAATCACAATTTGCATCAGATAGTTACCAATATAACATATCAGCAAGCAGCGTCAGACTTCGTCCTCAGGACATCAGTCGATTCACCATCAGCAGACATAGGACTGGACAAAGTCTCAAGATAGCGTAGCTAAGGAAATGGATTACTTCGCTCAGAAGGAGGAGAAGTTAGTATCAGGCAAGAATGGGGTAGAGGATGGTTTGAAGTGACAGGACAACTAAACTATAATATGGCAACTAGCAAAAGTCACTCATAGCAAAAGGAATGGCAAATGGCAGAAGTAAAAGTTCCAGTTTTTCCTCAGGTCACGCCATTAAATCAAAACTGTCTAACTATTCCCTAATTCCTCATTGGATAAAGTTTGGTGCATCATTATCTTGACCAATAATTTGATAAGCACCTTGCTAGAATTTTCCACAGTTCAGAGTTCCCACATCACGGATTGGTCCACGTTATTGACACCTTCAACGGTTGGAATGTCAGGTAGAAAATGTTACACTTTGCGCTCCAGTCAGTGTCTTCATTGTCTTCTAGGAGAGTAACCTTGCACCTGTTCCAAATTACACTGTTGCATCTAGCAAGAACATCGCCTTGAGCAAGCCGGTTCTCATGAGAAAGAATTTACTACGGCTACACACATAAAGCTCCTGGAAAAGTACAACTTTGTGTCCTTCAGAAAAAACAGCACACTACATGTTAGAAAATGCAATTTAATATGAGGCCAGGCAGCCAGGCCAAAGCCCTTGCTAAGTTAATGAAGCAAATTCTTAACACATAACCCTAATTATGATATACAAATTCAACCATTATTGCATAATATTTCAGAATTAACAAGCCTTTTCATTAGTCTTCGTATACATTGGTGACCACTCCCCGTGGGCACATTTCAAACGTGTGCATTATTTTCTATGTTAACACATTTTCTATGCAGCTTCATCACACAATATATTGCACGCTATCATATTAATATTGCTTTAAAGGTCTTACTCCAACAATCCCTCCTCTGATGACTCTTGTCATCACTCAAAACTTTTCCCCACAATTGTACATCAGTTAAAATTCTGTCATTTCAATCTCTTCCCTTATTGGCTTCCCCTTGAATTTTTCCCTAAACAATTTTTCCCTTTCCTTTTCTCCCCTCCTCTTATTATTTTTTGCCTTATTAAATTTTATCATTTTGCTAATTTTACATGCTACCCACAATCCAAATAAACAAGCTATAACAATCAATATCCCCTGTATTATTTTAGACAATATCCGATGCCAAATGAAGCTAAGCCAATTCCCCACTGAAGCAAAAGCCCTTTCATCCTTTTACCCAAACACCGGGTTCTTTCAATTCCTTCAAGTCTGTACTATCCTTAGTCAAGTTAGTAAGCATACTTCTAATCTCATTACTATTATCTGGTATGTATGCCCAACAATGATTCTCATTAAGCATCCTACAAACTCCGCCATTTTTTGCTAAAGGAATGTCTAAAGCAAGCCTGTTTTGAAGAGTCATAGCCCTATCCGCAGCAAGTTCAGTATCCATTAGGAGTATGGCTCCTGAAAAATTTGTCAGCATGTTATCCACAAAAGTAGACAACTTTTGAATCTTTATTGAGTTCAAAATAATTCCCACTGAAGGAATTATCGTTCCAAATATGTGTCCCACTACACCAGCAGCGGTCTCTCTCTTCTGTCTAGTACAATATAATTCACATTATCTCAGAAACTTCTTTAAGTCATAAAGGGCCAGATGTATCATCACAGCCCTTTGCGATTCGGAAATTAAAATCTTTAAGAAATCGCTATTTCCGACTCACAAAGTGCCATGTATCACATTTGCGAATCGGTAACAGCGATTTCTTAAAAATCACAAATGCTATTACCGAATCGCAAATTGCAATACCGGCCCCATTCGCAGCTATGGGCCAACACTGCAAATTTTTTGTATTTCCAAAATTGTGATTTCTGAACCAGAATTTGCAATTTTGGAAATGCAAACCCCAGGGTGCTGGGGGGCTAAGGCCCCCTCTGCTACACCCCAAAATATTTTTGGGAGACATGTAAGGTGCCCACATGCCAAAGGGGCATGTGTGCTTTACATGTACAATTTAAAAATGCATTTTAAATGCATTTTCTAATTTTGCACATGGTTACCACCAAGTTCAACTTGGTTGTAATTGCCAGTTCCTAAATGCCAAGATCGCATTTAGGAATTGCTTCATACATGTGCTAAGAAATCACAAATAAGGAATCCTTATTTGCGATTTCTAATTTAGAGAGTCGCAATTTGTGACTCTCTAAACAGGGTCGCAATTTTAAGGAATCGCTATTTTAGCGATTCCTTAAAATTGCATTCAGAATGTATTTCATACATTCTGAAATGGCATTTTGCATTTGCAAACGGGCATTCGCACTGCTTTCATACATCTGGCCCCTAGTTGGTATATCTTTGGGAAAACTATCCACAAATAACATGTCCCTTACCATCCCTTTGGAAGACGGTAAAAAGCATTAAGCCCACATATATAGTAGATCCCTGGTATCGCCAGGTCCTGTCCAATTAACATGAAGGCCCATTTACTCTAAACACATGCTTGCATTCACTCATTCCCACAACCACATTGTCATAATATGATTTCGGCCTAGATATACAAAGCTTCCCTATGTGCAATGCATCTAAAGCTAACTTCCCTTGCTCTCTAATTGCACCATAACCTTCATTACTAGCAAAAGCTCACTGCTGTAATCCTTTTCTAATTTATCCTCTAAAGCTCTCTGTCTATCATCCGTGCGATCTAAAAAGCTTTTCTCTACAGGTGTGAGCAAGCATGTCAAGTTATTGCGGTGAGCATAAGATGTACTAATTTCCAATGTTGGCTCAAAGAATCCTTTAACTAACCTTATACTATAGTATCTAGCCACATCACTCAAATCCTCTATTATATGCACATAAGAAAACACAAAGTCATGATTAGAAAAAAAGTACCTGAGCTCCTCCTGGTTATAAAATATTGTCAGTAACAAACTACAACTTATCCAATATGTTCGTGGCAAGCTATGGTAGGGAAACCCCTTCTTGTACCGAGATAGGAATTTGTGTACACACAAAGCAATCCTTCGCATCCATTGTCTCAACATATTCACTCAGCAGGAGATAGAAAACGTTAGTAGAAAGTTCCCCTTTTGCATTATTTCCCTCATGTAAGTATCTCTCATCCAGCTCAAACCTCTCCAAAGCTGTTAGTGCAGTAGTAGTTTCAGAAACTGAAGCATTGTTAGTCCCACTCTTATCTATTAGCGTCATACCCACAATCACAACCACAATGATAATCACACACACAATACGTAGACCAACACCCAAGTATTTACAATGCCTACTCCCTCTATTCTCCTGCCTAGTATTAGCCATGATCTGTAAAGAATCAGAAAGTGAAGGATGGTTATTTAAAACAAAAACAGAGGATGGTTAATAATTCTCTCCCGCATCAAAGTCAAAACAAGCAAAATCTTCTTTCAGCAATTATTTACAGCTTTCAATCTCACTCCCAGCATCCCTTGTCAATTCAGGTTAGCAGCTTGTCAAAATCGGTTTCCAAAAGTCAATTTAAGTTCTCAAAGTCTCATCCAGTAAATTCCAAGTCTCTTTTCTCAATTTAATGTTATCTCAAATCTTTACACCGATTTCTGTTTCCTTCAGCCAGACTCAGGTGCCAAAGTATTGACCTGGGACTTCTCAATCAAAACAAAATGCCAAGAATTTCTGTTGCCATTCGGCTGTAGTTGGATACGCCCATTCAGGATCTGCGTACCTTCTATTTGCTACTCTCTTCCTTTTCAAATTGCGATCACCTTGCAACTCTCCTTCACTCAGATCTTCTCTTCTTGTTGTGTCTACTTCTTACTCTATGGCACCTTCGACAACCACTTCTCTCCTCTTTACTTGTAACTCTGGCCACTTGTCTCCTTTCAGTGTCTCTTTAGTCTTTGGTCTTTCCTGTGGCACCCCTTCTTTCTCTCTTTGCTCTATGCTGTTTTCGCTTGCTGGACCTGCAATCTGCTCAGGAGCAGGCTGGCCCATATTTATCCTTTTTGACACACAACTGCGGCAACGCAGTTGTGCGTACATTTTTTTACCGCCGGCTAACGCATTCCAAAGCGCCATGCGGGCGCCTTATTTATTGAATGACGTTAGCCGGCGCTGCGGACTGGTGTGCGTCAAAAAAAATGACTCACACCAGGCAGCGCCGGCGTAGGGGAAAATGGAGGTTAGGTGGTAAAAAATGGGGCAAGTCAGGTCTGAGGCAAAATTCAGGCCACAACCTGATTTGCGCCATTTTTTTTGACGCCCAACCTCCATTGACATGACTCCTGTCTTAGCAAAGACAGGAGTCATGCCCCCTTGCCCAATGGCCATGCCCAGGGGACTTATGTCCCCTGGGCATGGTCATTGGGCATAGTGGCATGTAGGGGGGCCCAAATCAGCCCCCCCTATGCCACAAAAAAAACGAAAAAAAAACTTACCCCAACTTACCTCAACTTCCCTGGGATGGGTCCCTCCATCCTTGGGTGTCCTCCTGGGGTGGGCAAGGGTGGCAGGGGGTGTCCCTGGGGGCATGGGAGGGCACCTCTGGGCTCCTTCTGAGCCCACAGGTCCCTTAACGCCTGTCCTGACCCAGGAGTTAAAAAAACTGCGCCCATCAGGCTGGGCGCCGTTTTTTAAGGCCTGCCCCCTCCTGTGCGTCAAAATGACATCAGAGTATAAATATGGGGCACAGGCCTAAAAGTCATTTTTTGGAAGGGAACGCCTACCTTGCATATAATTAACGCAAGGCTGGTTCCCCCTTCCAAAAAATTACGCACATGGTGGAACTTTGACACCCGTGGGGTCGGACGTCAAAGTATAAATATGGGGCAGGGTTTGCGCCGATTGTGCGTCAAAAATGTTGACGCACATTCGTAAATAAATATGCCCCTCTGACTCTCCTCTGCCTCAACTCCTTCGCCTTATGGGTCTGTCAAGTGCTCTGGCTCATTCTCATAATCGTCTACTTCTCTGACTAGGCTCCCCTGCTGCCTCAGTTGAGATAGGCTCACCGTCAACCCTTTGGATCTCTTCTCCCTCGTCTCTTACTGGATTGACCAAGCCGTCCTCAACGGGCTCTTCCTCCATCTCAGTTCCCCTTCGATCACTCTCCGGCCCTGAGACTTCCCTGTCAGTTGTTGGTACTTTCAACAACTCAACTTCCTCATCAGTTGGACATGTTACCTTTTTCGTATGACTGGCATGGATCCAGTTCGGAACTCCTGCACACTTCACAGCAGTGGTAGTCATTAGTATCACTTGGTAAGGTCTCTTCCAACGTGGCTCCAAGCAAGTCTTCCTTACGTGTTTCTTGATGACAACCCAGTCACCAGCTTTCAGGTTGTGTCCGTGATCATAAATCGGTGGTAGGGTGGTAGCCTCCACCTGGTGAGAAAAAGAGTGGACCACATCAGCCAGACCCTTACAGTAGTCCAAGACCATATCATCCGTGATATTCACAAGAGCATTCACAGGCACTGCGGCCAGTCTCATAGCTCGACCCATGAGAATCTCATGTGGTGACAGTCCTGTCTTCTTGTTAGGTATATTTTTCATTGACATTAACACTAGAAGTAATGCGTCAGGCTATTTCAAATACATGGCAGCACACACTTTCGCTATTCTCGACTTCAGGGTACCATTCATCTGTTCCACTAGTCCTGATGCTTCAGGGCGGTAGCCACAATGCAGCTTCTGCTCAATATTCAATGCTGCACATAGTAACTTAACCACCTCATTGATGAAGTGACTTCCCCTATCTGATTCTAAAGTGTTGGAAAATGGGTTATTGGTAAGGGCAGGTAGGTACCTACACTTAGCAATAGGCCACTAACCATCACTAAGGTCCAATTAGGTCTCAGTAAATTAACCCCAGCTCAACCCTTGGTAGCTTGGCAACGAGCGTCAAGGCTTAGCTTAGGAGACAGAGTGTAAAGCATTCAAATATCACAAAACAGTAATTAAATAAAACACAGGAAACAGTTGAAAAATCCGAAACCAATTTATGAAAATAGATTATATTTTTATCTTTAAAATGACACCAAAACAAATAAAATCGGATAAGGGGAACCGGAGATATGAATTTTTAAAGAATTATAATTTTTTTAGCGCCTAGAAACAAAAAGCGCCAATAGGGTCATCTGGTTGCACCTCGACTGGGGCAAAGTCAAAGTTTCAGGCCGACCGCGATGGAGCCCTGCTCGGCTACAGGCCACGGGAGGCCTCGGTTAAAATGTTACCTTCACACTTAGGGGGTCATTCTGACCCCGGCCAGCGGCGGAAGCCGCCGGCCTGGCTGGAACCTCCAGAATACCGCTGCGCAGTCAAAAGACCGCCGCGGGTATTCTGGGTTTCCCACTGGGCGGGCGGGCGACCGCCAGAAGGTCGCCCGCCCGGCCAGCGGGAAACACCCTTCCATGAGGATCCGAATGGAGCCGGCGGAGTGGAAGGGGTGCGACGGGTGCAGTTGCACCCGTCGCGATTTTCAGTGTCTGCATGGGCCCCACGACACCCCTTACTGCCATACTGTTCCTGGCAGCCACAACCGCCAGGAACAGGATGGCGGTAATGGGAGTGGGAATCCCCATGGCAGCGGGAAACCGGCGGTACACCACCGGTTTTCCGTTTCTGACCGCGGCGGTCAGAATGCCCATGGGAGCACCGCCAGCCTGTTGGCGGTGCTCCTGCGGTCCTTGGCCCTGGCGGATTTTACCGCCAGGGTCAGAATGACCACCTTAGTCTTTTTTTCAAAGATTTTCTTCAGCGGGACGAACCTGCCAGTCCAATCCAACCTCCTGGAGCCCTTCTCCGGATACGCGATGCTGGAATCCTGGGTGGAGATTTTTACCTTCGGACTTTTTTCGAGGTGAAAATCCTTCGACCGGGGTAAGCCTGGATCTTGATCCGACGTCCATGGAGCCCTTCTCGGATACGCTGGCTGGGAGGTCCCGGTCAACTTTTTACCTTCGGACTTAGTCTCTTTTTCGGACATTTTTCTTTACCGGGACGAACCAGCAAATCAGGCCGGGTCGCGGTTGAGGCAAGACGGCTAGAGTTGCTGCGGCGGGTCGGTCCCTCTATGGAGATTTTTTTCAAAAGTTGTCCAAACTTCTCCAAACTTCTGGGGCTTCTCCTAGATGTCCTTTTAAGGTTCTTTTGAGGTCCACAGCTCACCCCAAGGGTCCAGAAGTTCTGAGATGGTCCTTGGGGGGTGTGGACTACAACTCCCAGAATGCACCTGGCACAAACTCCTTTTTTGCCACTGGACAGTGGTCAGCTGGTCGCTTTCTTCAGGAGTTGGTGCAGGGGACTCTGGATAGCAATTTTTCACCTGTAGCAAACAGGGAGTCCCTCCTTGAACCAGTTGAAGCCAGGCAAAGTCCTTCTTGTGGTGAAGCCGAAGTGTGCAGCTGGTGCAGTCCTTCTGAATACAGGTTCCAGGTGCAGGCCAGGGGTCCAGCAGGGCAGTCCTTCTTCTTCTGTTGTTCTTCCTTGTTGGATGTGGTAGGGATCTGAGGTGTGGGTGCAGGTCTGCCAGTTTTATCCTTGCTCCTGGGTGAAAAGCAGGGGGGTCCTGGTTCTCCAATCAGGTGCAGGGTCCTTCCCCCTGTGATGACCACTTCCTGGGAAGTGTGGCAAAAATCAATCCCAGGAGGCAACATTCTCTAAAAATCCATCATGGCTGAATCTGATTTTTGGAGGTTACATCTGGCTGAGCCCACCCACTGGTGTGGCTAAAAATCATAAACACACCCCTCTCCTGCCCTCTCCTAATCTAATCAAGGGGGCACCTAGTTGTCTGGGGTTGCAGGATGTGGGGGTGTTGCTGGTTGCTCCAAATGTCCTTCTCTGCCTTTGAAGACCAGTTTGGCAGCCCTCCCCCTTCCTGCCTCACCATCTGCTGAGGGTAGATTCCTTCCCACAGGCACATTCCTTTGTGTGAAGCCAGGCCACTTCACACCTCATCAAGGCAGCTTGCCCAAGCTGCTACAGGCTGGCCAATCAGAGCACAGCAGCAAAAACAATGCAGGGCTGAAATTGGCAACTTTTTAGGTAAAGTTTAAAACTCTTTACCTGAACAAGTTATATTAAATCCCACAACTGGAAGTTGTGGGATTTAATACAACAATTAATTTGATACCAAAATCTTGGTATGCATCATTTAAGGAGACTTTAAAAATTCAAATAAAGTCTCCCCATTTTAGCCTATGAAGGCCATTTACTACAATGAGGGAAAAACGAATTTGGCTGTTTTTATCTCACCAGGGCTTATAAAACTATTTTTAAAAGGTCCCTGCTTATAGTTACATGGCACCCAGCCCTAGGGGCACATAGGGCACACCTTAGGGGTGACTCATATCTAAAAATAAGGTAGTTTAAAACTTTGGAACTACTTTTAATTCTAAAATCGAATTTGCATATAACTTTAATTTAAAAGCAGCCAACAAGGCAGGCCTGCCTTTAAAATGACACTGGGCACCTCAGCAGTGCACCTATGGGTGCACTAACTATGCTGTGGTCCCTAAACCTACATCCCCTACCATATACTAGGGACTTATAGGTAGGTTAACTTAGCCAATTATAATTAGCCTAATTTGCATATCCATTTTACACAGAGCACATGCCCTGGGACTGGTTAGCAGTACCCAGGGCACCATCAGAGTCAGGAAAACACCAGCAAAAAGTGGAAAATGGGGGCAAAAAGTTAGGGGGCCTCTGCAATCAGCCCTGTTTTCTCACATAAAGAGATCGGGAAACCGAAACGCGGTATCAGTTCCCTAAGCAACAATTTCGTTACTGTGAGGCTGTCAGTTCTACATGTAAGCTTCAATCCAATGGCTAAAGACAAATACAATCAGCAACACATACCTCAAACCTTCACCCACAGGCATTTCAATGAAATCCAATTGCATTCTGCTAAATGGACCTCCCGCTCTTCCAATGTGGCTCAAGTTCACCACTATCCCTTTCCCTGCGTTCATCTGTTGGCAGATGACACAACAATGGCAAATCACTTCTGCAGCTTGTCTAAACTTTGGGTTAAACCAGTCAATCTTGAACAACCTGATCATGGCATCTTTGTATGCATTGCATCCTAACCCAAGAACGTTTCTCATCCTGCAACAATTTCAACTCTTCTAACTTGTCAATCACCCTCAATGCATAACCTGCGCACGTCTCATTTTCTTTTTCAGGTAACAATTCCCATTGATCCTTGAACGATATACAATTCAATACGTAAAACCTTGCGACTTGATCCCCATATCCATTTCCCATTGAAACAAAGTCTTGTGACTTCAGGTGTGCACTGCATTTCACCAGGGCAATTTTATGAGGTAACTGAATTGCATGCAGCAACTCTATAATTATTTCACCATTTTTCACTGGCGAACCAGAAGAGGTGAAATAACCCCTCTGTGACCACAGTTGGCCAAAATCATGAACAATTCCAAATCCATATTGACTATCCGTATAGATAGTGACTCTCATCTGAGCAGAGACAAGGCAAGCCCTGGTAACAGCTACCAACTTAGCTACTTGAGCGGAATACACTCCTTGAAGCCAGGAAGCTTCCAGGATACCGGAAATCGTGCATACGGCATATCTGGCTCTCAGCACTCCTACTGACTGAGTCTCTCAAACATGAGCCATCAACAAAGATCATTTGGTCATTTTCTTCCAAATGGGTATCTTTAATATCAGGTCTTGGTTTGGTGCACATTTCTGTTACATCAAGACAATCATGATCTACATCTTCCAGATTTTCAACCTCTGTATTTTCACTTGGAAGTAAAGTTGGCAGGTTCAACACTGTACATCTCTTTAATGTTACATTTGGTGACTGCAATATAATTGTTTCATATTTGGTCTATCTTGCATTAGTCATATGCTGTGTCTTCGTTCGGGTTAGAAGGATCTCAACTGAGTGAGGGACCATGACAGTTAAAGTATGTCCCATCACTATGTCTTCACACTGTGTGAGGCTTTGTCCAACTGCTGCTACGGCACGCAGACAACCCGGTAAGGCTGCTGCAACTGCGTCCAAAGTAGCTGAAAAATATGTTATTGGTAGGTTTACACCTCCATGGACCTGTGTCAAGACAGCAAAGAACATGAATTGCGTTCATGACAAAACAGAACAAAATACTTTGCGTAATCAGGCATACCTAAAGCTGGAGTCCTACACATGCTCTCCATAAACTCAGTAAATGCTCTCATTTCTTTCTCTCCCAAAACGATAGCATCCTGGCCCTCTTTGACCATCAGCCTCTGCAATGGCTCGGAAATAACTGAGAAATTCGGTATCCACTGGCGACAATAACCCACCATTCCTAGAAACATCCTAACACATCTCCGTGTCGTCGGGGGATTCATCTGTAACAGTGCTGTTATTCTTTCTCTGGATAACTTCCTTGACCCTTTCTCAATTTGATGACCCAAATACTTCACTTCTTTCTGACAATATTGCAGTTTATTTGGGGATACCTTGTGTCCATTTTTCCCCAAGTGATTCAGTAAGGCAATCGAATCATATTTGAACTTGTCCCTTGTTTTGGATGCAACCAAAAAATCATCAATGTACTGTACTAGAGTCGATTGGAAAGGCAGCTCCAATGACTCCAAATGCTTCTTCAGTATCTGATTGAATATAGAAGGTGATTCCGAAAACCCTTGAGGAATTCAACACCAACTGTAAACCTTGTCCAAGAATTTAAAACAGAAGAGAAATTGGCTGTCCTAATGAAGAGGCACGGAAAAGAATGCTTGGGACAGATCAATTACTGTGAACCATTCTGTATCACATGGAATCTGAAACATAATCACAGCCGGATTTGTCACCACTGGACAGCATTTCACGACTAGGTCATTGATCTTCCTCAAATCCGAACCTTCCCACAAGGCTTTCTCAGTCCCATTATTTGTGAGTTACATGGACTGCTCAACACCTCTTTCAAGACTCCCTGTTTCACAAATTCTGCAATGATTTGCGCAACCTTTATATGGACATCTTGCGCCATATGATACTGCAGTATTTGGAGAAATACAGCGTTTGGCTTCACACTGACTTTGACTGGCTCTACTCCTTTGATCAGCCCTACTTCTTTCCCTGTTAAATCCCACACTTTTTCTTGAACTGTTCCCTGTAAGTCTGCTGGGAGATCAGCCACTGAGAACATCGGAAAGAAATTAATCAGAGGATATTCCTCATCTGTGGCCTCAATTTCAGGCTCTGAAACCTGTTCCTCCCCTTCATCGTCACTGTTTGTCTGGACCTCAATTCCCTCGTTGGAAAAGGTGATTAAACACCTCGTCTTGCACAATAAGTCTCTTGCCAATAGGGATATGGGACTTGAATCGCAAACCACAAATCTGTGTAATCCTTGGAAAGTGCCAAGCTCAACCTGAACCGGATCTGTGATTGGGTTAGTCAGGAGTTGGTTTGCTACTCCTACTACCTTAACTGTCCGTCCCGAAAGGGGCAGTTTCGGAACCTCTGCACTTCTGACTGTGTCAACCAAGAATGAAACCTTATGACCCATAACCTTCCCCTGAACATAGGGTCCTCTCTGATCTACCTCTAAGGATTCTGCAAGCCTGCACTCTTCTCCGTCTGAACTCTCATCTGACCATTCATTGTTTATTCCATTCTCACCACGCAATTGGTATTGTTGCACTGTGTGATTTTGACTCATTCTTTGACCCATGACCTGTTGAGGAAGCATTATCTGTTGTTGTTCTATTGTGGCTAAAGGAACTTGCATTTGCATTCTAGGTACCATGGGGACCTGCTGTTGCATTTGTTGTAACTGCATTGGCTGTATACGTGGCATCTGCAACTGCTGCATGGATTGAAAAACTTGCATTTGATTCACATTATTCTGAAAATTCGGATTTGGACCTCTCATATTTTGGAATGAACTGACATCATTGCTTTGTTGAATAACACCATCCTGCACCATCATTGGGCACTCCCGCTTCCAGTGTCCAATGACCCCGCAAGCATGACAAGGTAACAGCTTCTTCATTCCCTGTGCATCATTTTGAACTATAACAGTGTTCACGTCTGGACCACGGTTCACAATACCTCCTCGACCTCTACCTCTCACCTGTGCGTGAAACATCCCGTTCCCCTGCGGCTGCTGTACCATCTGCTGTAGAAAACCTCCCTGCATCCCTGTCTGTGCTGCCTTAATTTGCATCACCATCGCTTTCTCCTTCAACTTTCTCTGCTTCAACTCAATCTCATTGCTGCAGTACTTCGCATACTGCAACACCTCATCAATCGGCTTTGCTTGCCAGCAAATCAAATGATTCTTAATCATCTGGCCAATCTCAGGTCTTAACCCTTCCACGAATCTGCACACAAGGTGGTTCATGTCCTTCGCCTCAATAACCTCTGTGCCGCTGTAATGTTTACACGCCTTCAACAACCTCTCATAATAGGTATCTATCGACTCCTTGACTTCCTGAGCCGTTCGATCAATCCTTTGCTAATCAATATTCTTAGGCGAAACTCTTGTTTTCAGAAACTCAATCACCTTATAATAATACTTCATCACATCAGGAGACGGTGCACCTGTGCTTCTATCACTTGCTGGTTCCTCAGTCTGCCAATCTACGCTCCTTTTGCCCTCAATCCACAAATCAGCAGGAACTATGATCTCAAAGAGAGTATTCAGGCCTTCCCAAAGACACTTCCCAAGCTTCACAAACCTGTCTGTCTGCTGGTACCACTCTATTGGTTTCTCCCTCAGCCTGGGGAAATCATTTATAAATGACAGAATATCACCTCTACGTAGTCCACGGTACATGGACATGAACCCCTCCGGCAGTCTCTCTCATTCGTAACATCTTTACTGTACTTGTATCCGGTAATGTTTTAGCTGGCTGTTCTATGCAATCACTCTTCCTCTTATCTCTTTTCTTCGCCCATCTGCCTTCCCACTTCTCTAAGGCTCCCCAAACCTTTACACTTTGCAGTAGCTCCTTGAGGTGCACTTTCTTTCCAGTAGACCTCATGTGTTCAAAATCCTTTGCCTCAAAATCTAATCTGTAACTTCTCTTCAAATTTTTGGTATTCTCTAAATCTATACCGTACTTGTCTGCCAAATTTGCCAACCTCTGGTGCACCTTACTCACTTCTCTAGTTATCTTTGGGCACAAGTACCTCAATTCTGCTTCCGTGTATGACTCTAGCCTGTTCACACCCATGCTCTCTTCATCAAGTTTATTGGCTTCCATACCCAACCTCACATGGTTCAGGTACTCCTCTCCTTCCGCTCTCCCTGCTGCTACAGGTGCAGTCTGTGAAGTATTAAGCTTGTCTATCCAGTCGGTCAGCTGTTGTGCTATTAAACCTTGCAATGAGATATTTCCAGCATGCACTAAAGGTGTCTGTGGTACATTCGCATTCGAGATCTGCGGTGTCAGCAGTCTTGAGCCTGACCGTCTCATGGCATTTGTAGGAGCCCCAATTGGACTGAAATCTAACAAGGATCTAGATCCTTCAAATGTCGGTTCCACTGGAATCGTCCCTTGGGAGCTTCCTATGAACCCTCCTCTAGTCGCATCTTGTGTCATTAGCCCTTGATCGCATACTCTAGGCTTCGCCTGCGCATACAATGGTACTGGTGGACCAACTGTAATAGGCAAAGATATGGCATCTGGTGTCTGTCTGTTTCCCAAAACCTGTGGAAGACTAACTCCCAAATTCTGGCTCATCACTAGTGTCATGTCTGACCGCGGTCCTGTGACCGAAGTATATCTCGGGATCATTTGCGGCTGCACCTGGGGCATTAAAAGTGGAGTCAGTTCAGTCTGAATCAACTTTGGTTTTGTATATACCAGCTCTGTCGGCACCATCAGATTAGTGGCAGTATCTAAAATGGGTACATCAGGGTAAAGCCTCTGAACCTGTGGCGGTTGCAACTGAGGTTGCATAACATGGGGGGTGGGTATGCCAAAACTACTGTGCATCAGAACTTGTGTCGAGACAGGACTAACCTGTGTCGGATTCATTGTCGCCTTCTCTTGTATTGAACCTGTAGGACATGCGCTGGTACTCGGGCCATTTTCGTCTGCCACATATGGTGGTGGACGATCACTCAGTAACTGATTAAGGAATTCATCATCGTCTGAGTCCTCTGTCCCTATCAAGGACTTTCTAGCTTCTTTGTCTCTGGAAGGATTTTTGTCAGTCTTACGAGTAGCTTTCCTCCCTTTGCCTTCACCCTCTTAGGCTATCGCTGGAAACAACTTAACCCGATATAATGTCTCTCTTTTCCAAACCCTCTGTAGTCAATCCCATCTAGCTTCCGCTAGTGTCTTTTCTGCTCTCCTCATTCTCCTATCAAATTTCTGTTGCTGTTGCTGTCTTGCCATTAGCTCAAAGATTGCTAATGCTTCAAACTGTGCTGGTCTCGGAGGTGGCTTCAGATCATATAGCACCATCAGCAAATTTTTAAAAATCCGCAAATTGAACGTCCCATTTGCAGGAAACGCTAGGCTCCCACTTTTCTCCATTGCTTTGCACCACTGCTTTAGTCAAGGACATGGAGCAACACCCTTTTCCTCCATTACAATGTAAACTGCTGTACCCTCGGGCAGTGTAACCTCCCCTACGCTCGCGGTAATATATACGTCTCCCCTCAAAGCGATATTTAAAGCCTTGAAAATGTCATCTTTACGTCTTTTATTTTGTTCACAATCAGATCAGGAAGTGACTTTAATTCCCAGAATTCTCTTCGCCTATCTTCTCAACCAATTGCTTCTCATGGACTTCAGCCAATCCGTGCGCAACCCTTCTCACTAACCAACCTATCCCAGCGCGGCTCCAATGATGTCACACTCACACGCACTGCAGCTGACAAAGTCTTGTGGCTTCTCTTCCTACTCTTGATTCAAACAAAACTAATGCAATATATTTAGAGCACCAACTAAAATAAAACTCAAATTTGCCGGTTTACTACAGGAAGAATAACACAATCACTTCAGAACTTTACAGAGATTTCGCTTAGCCTCGGCCGCTACTCCCTCCTTCTCAGATCCTGCACTCACAAGCAAAATTTGACCCTCAAATTCTACTCTTGACTCGTCAATGGATTATTGTTCTAATGCACTTTAGAACTCACCAAATCTCCATTGAAGTTTTCATTCACTCACTTTGACTCAAACTCGACTCGTCGACTTCACTATCAACCTATTAAACCACGCAAATTACAACATAAACCAAGTGTCTCATACACTTATCAATGTACTCCAGAGTCTTAGACCACGCAGGCTCCGTCCATCATTAGCAACCACGTGGACAATCTTTTAGCACAAAGCCCTACACTCACATGAAGTTTGCTGACTTCCCTACTCTCATACTGCGGAGTACGCCCCTACTAAAACATCATCATCTGGCCTAAAATCCTCATAAACATCACAATTCACCTGCGATATGCATAGGCTGTGCAAGCGCAAAACCTACTTCATTCACACTATCACTAGAACGCCAACAACAAACTCAAACTCCTTTCAGCAAGCTCCGAGATTCCGGGAAAGTCATTTAGGACTTATTGACACATCATCCCTCCAATTTGCATCATTGAAAAAGAAAAAAAAAACACAAAACCCAATTTATTCGGTACAACTTGCCTACCACCAAACCCTCCGTACCAGGACCTCAAAGGACCAACCAAATCAAATCTCTACCAAACTGTTAATCTTTCGTACCGGGGCCGTACTGCTACAAAAACTGTTAATTCTCTCACCCTGTGATCCTTCGTACTGGGACCCCAAAGGGCCAAACCACCACCTTTGCTACCAAAACTGTTAGCGCGTCGGAGCCTTAATAAGCAAACTTACAAGGAGACGCGTCTAGGTCAACAAACCTTTTGACCGCGTTTGGAGACTTCCCAGTACGAAGTATTTTCCTCACGATACAGCAACCAAATAATATCAATAAATAATCAATAATGACACTCACTAATCAATGAACAATCAATAAGAATCAAAATTTGAACACACCATGACCTTTCAGTCATGAATAACCACACCAGTTTACTTCAGTGTTAGGATATTTATTTCCCTATTTGTTACAATCTAATACCATGTCTATTAATCTCATTAGCAATAAACTCATCAGAAAACACTATCAATTAGCAATCAGAGCAAAACTTAATCAATGCATAGGCTCATCATTAATCTGAATCAACGTTGCAGCATCTCATTAGTACATGAATCAACCAAGCAATATCTTAATCATTTGGCTATTTGCACAAGATATTAGTGAACACCTCATCTAACCTCGAATTAGCATTAGCATGTTGGGCTTCATGCAAAACATTTAGTGAACACAAATTTGGAAAACATCTAAACTAAGGCCTCTTTCAAAATAGCAGTTGGTACCTAGAATGAAAAGGCAAACAAACAATCACAATTTGCATCAGATAGTTACCAGTCCAACAGATCAGCAAGCAGCGTCAGTCTTCGTCCTCAGGACATCAGTCGATTCACCATCAGCAGAGATAGGACAGGACAACGTCTCAAGATAGCATAGCTAAGGAAACGGATTACTTCCCTCAGATGGAGGAGAAATTAGTATCAGGCAAGAATGGGAGAGAGGATGGTTTGAAGTGACAGGACAACTAAACTATAATATGGCAACTAGCAAAAGTCACTCTAGCAAAAGTCTCTTAGCAAAAGGAATGGCAAATGGCAAATGGCAGAAGTAAAAGTTCCAGTTTTTACTCGGGTCACGCCGTTAAATCAAAACTGCCTAACTATTCCCTAATTCCTCATTGGATAAAGTTTGGTGCATCATTATCTCTGACCAATAATTTGGTAAGCACCTTGCTAGAATTTTCCACAGTTCACAGTTCCCACATCACGGATTGGTGCACGTTATTGATGTCTTCAATGGTTGGAATGTCAGGTAGAAAATGTTCCACTTTGCGCTCCAGTCAGTGTCTTCATTGTCTTCTCCTGGGAGAGTAACCTTGCACCTGTTCCAAATTACACTGTTGCATCAAGCAAGAACATCGCCTTGAGCAAGCCGGTTCTCATGAAAAAGAATTTACCACGGCTACAAACATATGGCTCCTGGAAAAGTACAACTTCGTGTCCTTCAAAAAAAACAGCACACTACACATTAGAAAATGCAATTCAATATGAGGCCAGGCAGCTAGGCCCATGCCCTTCCTAAGTTAATGAAGCAAATTCTTAACGCACAACCCTAATTATGATATACTAATACAAATTCAAACATTATTGCATGATAATAAAGAATTAACAAGCCTTTTCATTAGTCTTCGTATACATTGGTAACCACTCCCCATGGGCGCATTTCAAACGTGTGCATTATTTTCTATGTTAACACATTTTCTATGCAGCTTCATCACACAGTGTATTGCAAGCTTTCTTATTAATATTGCTTTAAAGGTCTCACTCCAACACCTTCCTGTGTATTTATATAAAATTCAAATGCTGCAATTAATTTGAAATGTTTACATCTTCGATGTTTGAATTATAGCAACCTAAAATATAGTCTAAAACGCACATGTAGCGTGACTGAATATATCAAAGCAGAGCTCTTTCTGTCAATAAAGTTTTTTTTGACTGATTCACCAGCAGGTTTAAATGCAGCACCAGTCAATTTACCTATGTAGTCCTGAACCCATATTCGGCTTATCAGCCTAGTGAATGACAATGTGTGTGCTTTCGTTCACCAGTCATTAATAACTTCCATGTCACTGGTATATCTCCTGCACCATATAATAAGACCTTAATGGTAAGTCAAATGGGCAAATTGCTTATTAGCCAGTTTTGTCATATTTAAGGGTCAAAGCACATACATTGAGACATGAAAAGCAGTGCCTGCGTGTGCAGAGAAGAAGAATCAGAAATACCAGTCAGCAGATGAACAGGTAACCACACAAAAAATGGATTTTCAAACAGTGTTGGAAAAGTTGCATAATGTTACAAATGTCTTACTAGCACAGGATTCATACTGAGTACTTTGGAAAAAAGGAACTGCAGGAAAGGATAACTCCTTTCCTATGTTCCACTTTTAAGTAGTATTTGGTATTGCCATTAGGACATCCATGCAGTGCCATTGTTTTGTGCAAGGTTGTATCCAATGTTAAGATGCACACAGCCACCTGCTGTGCTAGCTCACATATTGCTGATTTGTTATCCTCAAAACTTGTTCTATAATCACTGTTTTTACCAAGTACAGGAAAACAACTTCAAGCCACAGTGCTGTGGGCAATTACCATCATGTTCTCTCATTGCAGAGGTCAAATCCAAAAATGTCAGTATGCACTTTGTGACGTATAGAACTACATGCATATGAAAGCTGGTACACTTTCATAAAACACTTGCTATGTTTTCCAAGAATGTACCCATGCAATTTCACATGTGAATCCTACCCGCTCCCTTGCCTAACATCCCACGTCAAAGTTTACACATTCACCATGTAGAACATACGACAAATTTACCAGTTTCAAAGTAGTAATTTTAAATACAGTTCAGCAGATAATTTGTGCAAATTGGTCAATTGAGGTAAAAGTTTATGAAATTTCAAGTTTAGCTTTCCTATGAAGTGTTGTGCCCACCTTAATACAGAGAGACAGAGGCTCTATTTGTAATAAGTCTATATAGTAGTATGCATGTGTATACAGTATACAAATAGATATATAAATGTATGCCCATAACTACATGTACATATTTCATGCTTTCCCGCTCTCTTTATTAGTAGATTGCAGTTTTGATGATTTATATGCATTGTAGACATTACAAAGATTGTCAGCAACAAAATTAAACAGTGTCCAAAGGTCGTCCAAAAACTTTGTAAAGTCCCACATTCTCTGTTGCTCTATGATCTTTGCCACATTCTTTTCAAAGTAATAATAGCATTAATCATTGTATTATCATCAGTCCTGATTGTAGACGGAGCCTTTTACAAGCATGTATGCTTTTCTAGAAATCCAAAATCCATTCTAGACGGGCCTGGAAATAGTTGAAAAAAATAAAATATTTTCATCTAAATACATTGCTTGGAATCTCAACATCTGGCATTAATTTTCTATTTTCCTCTTTGCGGGCGATCTAGCTGTTCCAACTACCAGAAAAGTGTCAACAGTGCAGAAAGCAGGTAACTACTGCATCTCAGTGTAAATAAAGGGATGAATGTTTTATATGATACAGCGACATAGAATCATATGGCATGTAATGTCTCTGATTGTCCTGAAGAATTTTACAGCTAGGCTTTTCCAGATGTCCTTTGCACAATTGTGCATCTAGTCACCTCTATTCTTTGCTACAGATATCCTGATGGAACTACTCAGAAGGTATCTAGAATAAATTAGAAATAACTACTTAAAAGTATTCCACATAAAATGTTGTGTTTAATGTATAGGTATCACCAGTTGCTACTTTGTGCGTTTTTTGATATCATACACTGGAACATTCAGACTCAGGGTATGTACTTTTTAGAAAAAAAACAAATTCCTGCTCTGCCCTTAGTGTGTTTCTTTCTCAGGCAAAGAATGAAAGTACCAGAGCAAATACTGCAAAGTCTGTCAGAGGCCAGAATGTCATACTGGATTGCTGTGGTAGTTTTAGGTGTGGAGGGGCAGCTATTTTTGATATCTCCCTACTAGGACACAAACATGCAGGGTTTTTTCTTGAATTTTGACACACTACATACCAAAATCTTAATATGATGACTCCAAAAAAATACAACCTGTCTGATGTTAGGGAACCTCCTTCGTTCTGTTTTTTCCTTGTATGGGATATGGTTGAATGCCAGCAAACTATCAACTTAGCCTCTAAGATGACCTTCAATATGAAAAGCAATGTTCCAGTTTTGTCTACAGTGCACGACTGCTGAACCCCACCTTGGAAGAAAGGAACTTTAGGTCAACTAAGATCCTATCCATTTCTTTTGTTTTCAAGAGGTCCTTGAAATAATCTTTATATCATAGGTGTGACTGTATTGTTTAGTGCAAACCACAGTCTCTGTCCATATGCACTCCACAGTCTGCTGTCTAACCTCTAATGATGTTGTATCATGTTCCTCCAAGGCTTATTAATAATAAGTGTTCTCACCAAATGCAGGACTTTAACTAATTGTCACTACAGTCTTGAGGTCATCGGACTTCCATTCATTTCCATTCATATTTTGAATGACTTTAAACTTCAGGTATCAGTATGTGGCAGTGCAAACTGCATGCAAATGACATTGGGTGCTTTTCAATTTGCAGTAGATTTGCTCATGCCATTAAAAGCCTATTAAGGTACATTCTAAGTTTAATAACTACTTGTTTGATATCCAATTGCAACCTTTCCTATTACTACTTGGAAATTCTCAAACCACTTTGACCATTTCAATTTTTCAAATTTGTATGCCTTTATTCTGAGGTTTTGTGCAAAGTGCTCGGCTGGTCACTTGAGGAGAAGATCACTTGCAACTTTGATGTCCCTACAGCCATACAAGAGGTCAGACATCTGAGCAATGCAATCTACATCTTAGTGTTGCATGTAAGGCACAACAAGTACAGTCCTTCGGTGGTCCTGGCAGGTCACAAATACCAGGTGCAGTCTTATTTTTTACATGCACAGGTCTAAATAAATTCTCATTTGTAATCAGTCAAGAGCCACCTTGTTGAATCTAAGAGACAGTGGGTAGGTTGACTCATCAATAGTCCCTGACCAGTGGTTAAGAAGTTCCAAGGGCAAACATTCCCTATTTTTCAGCACTTCTTGATTGCTCTATCCCACAGTGTGCTATTCTTAGTTAATAACAGCATGGCAGAATTACTCTGTCACAGGGTTAGGATCTCAGCCAGGAGTGTGTATAGGAAAATGGGCGGTTGGCTCTTTCTCAACCAAACAAAATTGGATCTGGGACCATCTCTTCACCTCACTGGATTGGAACCAGGTTGGCTACATTGGTCCTTTACAAGTTAGTGAAGATCCTGAACCCTCCCCAGCTTGTCTTCCTGGAAGAGAATGAGTAACATACCTTAGAATAGGTTTTCCTACCAAAAGGCTCAAACCATTCTTTCTGCTGTGAGAGCAGTTTCTCTTCTCATCAAGAATACAGCGCTGAACAGAAAGGAAACAACAGGCCGGCTAATGATAATAAGAGTATTTGAGTTTCAAGCAGACAAATTGACAGTTATTAAATGGTACTTTCCTGTGTATTTATATAAAATCCAACTACTGCAATTAATTGGAAATGTTTACATCTCTGTTGTTTGAATTATAGCAACCTAAAATAGAGTCTAAAACGCACATGTAGCGTGACTGAATATATCAAAGCAGACCTCTTTCTGTCAAAAAAGCTTATTTTGACAGATTCACCAGCAGGTTTAAATGCAGCACCAGTCAACCTACCCATGTAGGCCTGAACCCATATTCTGCTTATCAGCCTAGTGAATGACAATGTGTGTGCTGTCGTTCACCAGTCATTAATAACTTCCATGTCACTGGTACATCTCCTGCACCATATAATAAGACCTTACTGGTAAGTCAAATGGGCAAATTGGTTATTAGCCAATTTTGTCATATTTAAGGGTCAAAGCACATACATTGAGACATGGCCAGCAGTGCCTGTGTGTGCAGAGAAGAAGAGTTTCATAATGTTACAAATGTCTTACTAGCACAGGATTCATACTGAGTACTTTAGAAAAAAGGAACTGCAGGAAAGGATAACTCCTTTCCTATGTTCCACTTCTAAGTAGTATTTGGTATTGCCATGAGGACATCCATGCAGTACCATTGTTTTGTGCACGGTTGGATCCAATGTTAAGATGCACACACCCACCTGCTGTGCTTGCTCACATAATGCTGTTTTGTTATCCGCAAAACTTGTTCAATAATCACTGATTTTACCAAGTACAGGAAAACAACTTCAAGCCACAGTGCTGTAGGCAATTACCATCATGTTCTCTCATTAGAAAGGTCAAATCCAAAAATGTCAGTAGGTACTTTGTGGCACATAGAACTACATGCATATGAAAGCTGGTACACTTTCATAAAACACTTGCTATGTTTTCCAAGAATGTACCCATGCAATTTCACGTGTGAATTCTAACAGCTGCCTTGCCTAACATCCCACGTCAAAGTTTACACATTCACCATGTAGAACATACTACAAATTTACCAGTTTCAAAGTAGTAATTTTAAATACAGTTCAGCAGATCATTTGTGCAAATTGGTCAATTGAGGTAAAAGTTTATGAAATTTCAAGTTTAGCTTTCTTATAAAGTGTTGTGCCCACCTTAATACAGAGAGACAAAGGCTCAATTTGTAATCAGTCTATGTAGTAGTATGCATGTGTATACACAAATAGATATATAAATGTATTCCCATAAATACATGTACATATTTCATGCATTTCCGCTCTCTTTATTAGTAAATTATATTTTTGATGATTTATATGCATTGTAGACATCACAAAGATTGTTACCAACAAAATTAAACAGTGTCCAAAGGTTGTCCAAAAACTTTGTAAAGTTCCTCATTCTCTATTGCTCTATGATCTTTGCCAGATTCTTTTCAAAGTAATAATAGCACTAGGCGTGAGGGTGGAAGTGCAAACAGGTAGATCGTAGAGGCTGCGTTGGCCGCTAGCCGGATCCAGCCGCCGCAAACTGGTGGGGGGCTATTTAAGAGCCCCCCCAAGAAGGCTCATCCTTCTTTTCCATTTGCGGCGGCTGGTTGCATGCAGGGCCCACAGTTTTGTCGGTCACCTGCACCCTTGGGTCCTCTGTCGGAGTGTGGACTCCATCGACCCGGGTCAATCCTTTTGTTGGAGTTCGAGAGGTGTTTGCCGGCGCACGTATGTATTGTAGAGGGCACTTTCGCTGCACAGTGCATAGGTTATTGAGGCTGGCGCTTTTGCTGCCTAGTATTGAGGATGCCTTTTTTGGCTACATACCCAGTTTGTTTCAACTGCGCCGCGCTCTTCATGCAGGCCTTGGGACCTGGCATTTTCGTGTTTGCCACATTCCATGCTTGGTGTTCTGCTGCGATTGTTTGTGGGTTGCGCCGCGCGCCTCTGGGCCTCCTGAGCTTCAGAGGGGTAGTGCGGGGCAGGGGTCTGATAGATTTGCCGCTCATTTTGTTTTTTTTATGGCTACGTAGTCAGCAGGGCTTTGTAGCTCAGTGGCAGATCATTGGTTTTGTAAACCGGGGGACCCAAGTTCAATCCTCATAAGCTTCTGGTGTAAATGGTTTCCATCTTAACTCTTTCTTTTCTGGCTATCTAATTGGGCAGTGTGCACAGCGTTTTTTGGGGGCAGCATTGAGGGGTGCTCGCTTGGCATGATATTTTTGCACGCTCGTTTTGACCATGTTATGTTGGGATTTGGTTTCCACTGTGCTGTTTTAGTGTTGTTTTATACTTGTTGTTGCCCTTAGTTGAAGCGCTTGTATTTTGCTTGGTGCTCTGCGCTTAATGGGAAGTGGTGAATGGTTGCCATTTACTACAATTTGGTGTTAAATTTCGGGGATTGTGTGTTACCTGATTTTGGTGTAACTGTTTATTTGTCGCTTCTTTGATTACACTCAATATTTTTTGCCTCTGCTGGTCTTCCAATGTTTTAACAAGTGTGTGCAGGGCATCTGCTGCAGGGGGTCCCAAGTGCTTCTTTTAGCACCAAGTTTGGTGGCCAACTCTGGTGTGAAGCCTGTGCGTGGGATTTTTAGCGGCCTGTTTATTGTCCATCTAATGGTAGGACTGATTGGGTTTTATGGCCTCTTTTGAATAACTGTGTAGTGTCATTTTGTTTGCAGGGTCATCTCTAATGCCTTTCATTCCAATTATAAAAAAAACAACAACAAAAAACCCTAATTTCAGCTGCACCACAGGGTAGCCACTGTTATTGCTTTTCATCATGCCACCTAGCAAGGCAAGTGCTGGGAAGAGAAAGGGGAGAGACCGAGAGTTATCTTAGTTATTGAAGTTGGTTCTGGAAAAATTTGGGAATGATGACACTGACAGTAGTGACATCAGACAACGAGGTTAATGGGGGAAAAAGCAGCCGTCCAAGACGGTCCCATGTAGCCCCTCCCACTGCATCCCCCCGGTTAAGCGCAGGAAGAATAGGAAGCCGCCGGCTTCCGCCCATCCTAGACAGGCTTCTACCTCAGTGGTCAGACCCCCGGAGCAGGTCGCCCTGACTGAAATTCCAGTTCCCGCTTTAGTCCCCAACCCGAGCTGCAGGGATCAAGTGAAGGTACACCCATGACACCGGCTCTAGGCGCGGAGTAAGTATTAGCTAGTATCCGGAAATCATTGGCTTCCTTGCACCCACTACTTTGCCAGGGGTCCCTCCAGCCCCCTTACGTGGGGTGCCAATGCCAGCCGCACTGCCCTTGTCACCAACTACACCCCTGGCACCCAAGAAGCAGGCGCAGGTACAAGATTCATCCAGGCAAGCCTTACTAGAAGTGTCTAGGCTATTAGCCAGTATTAATGGCCCAGCCAGTAACCCGCCCCCACCCACAACTCCGTGGAATTCAAATGATTTCTTGCAAAATTCATTAACGGAACTGAAACGCCAGGTAGACGCGCCGGCGGCAGCACATACCTCAGTTCCATCTCAGGCGTCATCAAACAGCCCGTGTGTCACCCAGACACCGAGCTCTGTAATTACTGCACCCCCTTTAGTTCCAAATGTGTTGTACAATATCATCAAAGTTCCAGGCAGGGATAATTCTGCAAAGGAAGGGACAACCAATGCATTACTATCAAGACCAGGTAAGATGGCAGCACACGTTAGTGCAGAGGTGAAGGAAAACATTTTGAAGGGGGAATTTGTGGACATATTTTAGTTAATTAGGGCAAAAAGAAGGGAAGTGGATACTATAGATAAAGAGGCTAAGTCATCCTCCTCTAGGGACAGGAAACCAAAAGTGGAGGAGAACTTTACAAACTGGTTGTTTGGTTTTAATGTATTCATGTCTGTGTTGTTAGAAAAGAAACCAGATTTGGGCACTTCATTGATTTACTATGCAAACAAGATATTCAAGGCTCAGCACACTTATGGGGGGTCTGCCTGGTTGGAATATGATAGGGATTTCCGCTGGGCTAAAGTGGAAGATCCATCTATTGGTTGGGACCAAACGGAGGTTAACGTTTGGTTGGAATGCGTTAATAACAAAGTACCATGGAGGCATCCCTTTCAGACGCAATTCTCAGGTGAGAAGAAGGGATCCTGTTGGGCGTTCAATAGGAAGTTATGTTCGCGCCCCGCTGGGTCCTGCAAGTTCAGGCACAACTGTTCCTTTTGTGGGCATCCTTCCCACCCAGAATTTAAATGCATCAAAAAATCAAAAGAAAAAGGTAGAGATGCAAGCAAGCCCTCTAACTGACCCCCGTTGCCGTACCCTATTAACTTAGACGCCTTGCTCCCGTGGTTACAGGCTTACCCTGCGTCAGGTTCTGCAAAGATACTTCTTCAAGGTTTTTCCTCTGGTTTTAGGATTCCTGCCATTAATGTCTCACCAGTGAATCATTGTAAAATCTTAATCTCCGCTTTGTGGAACCCGTCGGTGGTGGCCAAGAAGTTAGCAAAAGAATGTACGCTGGGCAGGCTAGCGGGCCCCTTCCTGGGCCCACCTCTTTAAGGCTTTGTTTGTTCTCCTTTGGGGGTGGTTCCTAAGAGGGAACCAGGGCAGTTCAGGCTGATTCATAATTTGTCTGCCCCTCGGGGGTCATCAGTAAATGATGCCATTGATCCTCAGCTATGCTCGGTCCGCTATGCGTCTGTTGACAATGCATTAGAAAAGGTCAGGGCCTTAGGCCATGGAGCTTTGTTAGCAAAAACCATCATTGAATCAGCCTTCAGACTTCTTCCTGTCGACCCCGAGGATTACCACCTGCTGGGTTTTCAATTCCAGGGGGAGCACTTCTATGATAAATGCATGCCCATTGGTTGTAGTATATCATGCAGCTGTTTTGAGCAGTTCAGCACATTCCTACAGTGGGCTTTTTCACTTCGCACTGGTCACCTCGACGTCATTCAGTACTTAGATGATTTCTTAGTTTTAGGCCCTCCTAGGTCATCAAAATGCGAGTGGGCGCTACAAGCATTGATCACAATGTTTGAGGAATTTGGGGTCCCTCTGGCTCCAGACAAGACTGCGGGACCCTCTACCTGCATCATCTTCCTTGGGATAGAGATTGATTCTGTTGCAGGGGAGTGTCGCCTGCCTCAGGATAAGTTACAGGTATTCAAGCAATTTTATCGCAGAAAAAAGTTACCCTCCACCAGCTCCAGGTGCTGGTGTGTCAGCTGAACTTTGCGTTTAGGATTATTCTCATGGCCCACCCCTTTTCTAGATCCATTGTTCATTTTTCCTGCAAGATGTTACTGGGGCGGTTATTTGGCCTCACTGGGCGATTTACAGCCCTACGCTGGGCCTGTACACTGATGCAGCCGGTAGCATAGGTTTTGGCGCAATCTTGGGCCCTCTGTGGTGCAGGGCAGACTGGCCATCAGAATGGGTAAGCTGGGGATGGACGAAGAATATAGCTTTTCTAGAGCTCTTCCCCATCGTTGTTGCAGTCATTATCTGGGCAGAGGAATTTAAGAATAGAGTTGTAATCTTTTGGTCTGACAACATGGCGGTAGTTAAAGTCATTAATCGCCAAGGAGCTAAATGCCCATAGGTCCAACGCCTATTGAAACATTTAATTTTGTCATGTCTACAATACAACATTACTTTCAGGGCTAAACATGTACCAGGGATTCATAACAACACAGCTGCCGCCCTGTCTCGCTCATTAATGTAGGATTTTCTGCTGTACAACCCCCAGGTGAAGGAGATGATGATGGAGTTCCCGGAATCTCTGTGGAAAATTGGTGCCCGCCCTCCCAGATTTAGTAGCAACATCTCTAGCGGCGCATACTAGCAGGGCATATGATAACGAGTTGTTCTCTGAGTCGGTGATATACGCATTTCTACAGCATTTAAAAGACAAGGGGCGCCCAGTTTCTTGTGCAAAAGCTTATGTGGCTGCGATACGTTTTTTCGCTAAAATTAAAAACATGGAGGCACCTTTGAACACTTTTATTAGTAAACGGGCTCTAGCGGGTTGGGCCAGGGTGGTCCAGGTTAGCTCAGACTCTAGGTGCACTGTAACGGCTCCCCTGCTGGAGAATCTTCTGCGCGCACTCCCAACAGTCTGCTCCTCGCAGGCTGAGTCAACCCTATTTTTGGCAGCAATTTTGTTAGCCTTTTATGGGGCCTTCCGCATCAGCGAATTGGTGGGCTCCTCCAGGGGCGACCACGCAGGTGGGTTGCAGTGGGGAGACGTGACTGTCAGTACGGGGTTTTTATCAATAGTCCTGTGCACGTCAAAAACTGATCAGCTTAAAAGAGGTGTGCGCATTACACTCAGTGCTGCGTTTGGCTCCCTGCTTTGTCCTGTGAAACTGACGAGTGCTTACCCCTCGGTCCGCCCTACATCGGGCTCTTCTGCCTTGTTCATCCACGCTAACGGGGACTGCCTCCCACGCTACCAATTCTTGGAGGTTTTCAAGTTAGGGCTGAGAGCGGTACTCCTCCCATTCCTTTTGAAACGGTGCAGCTATACTGGCAGCAGCCGCAGGCCTGTCGGCGAACACGCTGAAGGGTAGTGGTCGTTGGTCATCAGATTGCTATAGGCGATACATTAGGCCTGAATTAGGCCTGAATTCGTGTAGTGACGGCAATGATTTCTAGTATGTGATCTCCTCACGTTTTTTCTTTTCATTTCAGTGCAATGTCTCAGCATGTAGTTTGGGTCTTGGAGCATTCATTTGTTCGAAGGGCAGCGTACTGGGTGCAACAGCTCCGTGGGTCGAATCCGGCGATGGTGCAAGGTGTGGCTTTCCGTTGGTGTGGAATTGGCAGAGTGGGAATCACCCAAATCCAGCAATTGGTCAATTTAGCAAAGAGCTTTGGGGGGCTCCAGTCCCCGGATCTCATCGTCATTCATTTAGGTGGCAACAACTTGGTGCGGTTAGGTCGCAAGGCACTAAGAGAAACAATATTCTTGGAGATCACAAAGTTGACAAACCAATTCCCAAATGCTGCAATTGCCTGGTCCCACATGGTGCCTCTTCGCAAATGGGGCGCAGGAATCAAATCAAGGACAGTCAATGTCTCAGTACGCCGACTTAACGCCGAGATGGCCAAACTTTGCCCGGGCCCAGGGAGGTTATGGAACATTCCCCACAAGCCTTTAAAGGGTTCCCACATGTTTCACAAGGACTTGGTGCATCTATTGGATGCAGGTATGGATCAATTCATTCAGGACATATGGGTTTTTGCTTGCAGTCATTTCGCGGGTGGGGAGGGCGAAGGACCTTTGGGGCCCTGGTCGCCCTCGTGGCTGAAATTGAGATATAAAAGTGACTAGAAACAACATGGGGGTCCCCAAGGTTGGGGCCCCGGGAGGACACCAGGGATAGGATCCTGAAGTTCTGAGCCAACCTGCGGATGTACACACCAGTTCAAGGGGTAAGGGAGCACAGATCGCAGGGGGGGCCATGGAGCTCCAGCTCTTGGTCACCCCGTTACACCCCGAGTCTGATTGGTGTTTGGAGGGGGGGTGGAACCCTGAGAGCGAGGACAAGGATCGGTGTAGTCAGGGTAACCACCCCTCTTAAGGATACAGGTGAGATATGGGTCACTTGTATGGTCCAAAGTGGTTCAGGAAGGGATCCTGTCAAAAAGATTTATGGTCACTAATTCTCATGACTTGTAAATATTTGTGGTATGTTCTTGTTAAATGTTCTTTAAGAATGATTTATGACTTTATGCTATAAAGATAAAAAGATGTTAATAAAAAACTCTTCCAACAAATAAGATTGTCGGTCTGCGTATAGCTGGTGGAGGATGTATGGGCTGTCTGGGGGCTTCAGGATCCTAGGGTAAAGCGCCGCCCCAACATGGGCGGCGCGGCCTGTTAGGGGATGGGGCCTTCGAGACCCAGCGCCCCCTTTTCGCACCAGAGGTGCGCAATGCAAACAAGTGGATCGTAGCGGCTGCATTGCCCGCTAGCCGGATCCAGCTGCCGTGAACCTGTAGGGGGCTATATAAGAGCCCCCCCAAGAAGGCTTGTCCTTCTTTACCATTTGCGGCATCTGGTTGCGTGCGGGCCCGCAGTTGTCCCACCCACCCTCTCCTTAGTTTAAGTTGTGAAGTGTGGTTTTATGTGGAAATTGAGATATAAAAGTGACTAGAAACAACAGGGGGGTCCCCAAGGTTGGGGCCCGGGAGGACACCAGGGATAGGATCCTGAAGTTTTGAGCCAACCTGCGGATGTACACACCAGATCAAGGGGTAAGGGAGCACAGATTGCAGGGGGGGCCATGGGGCTACAGCTCTTGCCCGCCCCGTTACACCCCGAGTCTGATTGGTGTTTGGAGGTGGGGTGGAACCCTGAGCGTGAGGACAAGGATCGGTGTAGTCAGGGTAACCGCCACTCCTAAGGATACAGGTGAGATATGGGTCACATGCGTGGTCCAATGGTGGTTCAGGACAGGAAGGGATCCTGTCAAAAAGATTTATGTTCACCAATTCTAATGACTTTTAAATACTTGTGGTATGTATTTGTTAAATGTTCTTTAAAAATGATTTATGACTTCATGCTATAAAGATAAAAAGGTGTTAACAAAAAACTCTACCAACAAATAAGATTGCCGGTCTGCGTATAGCTGGTTGGGGAGGTGTGGGCTGTTTGGGGGCATCTGGATCCTAATCATTGTAGTATCATCAGTTCTGATTATAGACAGAGCATTTTACAACCATCGATGTTTTTCTACAAAATCCATTCTAGAAGGGCCTGGAAATAGCTGAAAAAAATAAAATATGTTCATCTAAATACATTGCTTGGAATCTCAACATCTGGCATTAATTTTCTGTTTTCCTCTTTGCGGGTGATCTAGTTGTTCCAACTACCAGAAAAGTGACAACAGTGCACATAGCAGGTAACTAATGCATCTCAGGGTAAATAAAGGGATGAATGTTTTATATTATACAGCGGCATAGAATCATATGGCAATTGATGTCTCTGATTGTCCTGAAGAATTTTACAGCTAGCCTTTTCCAGATGTCCTTTGCACAATTGTGCATCTAGTCTCTTCTACTGTTTGCTTACCGATATCCTGATGGGACTGCTCAGAAGGTATCTAGAGTAAATTAGAAATAACTACTTAACAGTATTCCATATAAAATATTCTGTTTATTGTATATGTATCACCAGTTGCTGCTTTTTACATTTTTGGATATCAAACACTGCAACATTCAGACTTAGAGTATGTACTTTTATGATAAAAAAACAAATTCCTGTTCTGCCCTTAGTGTGTTTCTTTTTCAGGCAAAGAATGAAAGTACCTGAGCAAATACTACAAAGTCTGCCAGAGGCCAGAATGTCATACTGGATTGCTGTGCTAGTTTTAGGTGTGCAGGGACAGCTATTTTTTATATCTCCCTGCTAGAACACAAACATGCAGGGTTTTTCTTGAATTTTGACACACTACATATACGAAAATGTTAATAGGATGACTCCAAGAAAATACAACCTGTCTGAAGTTAGGGATCCTCTTTGATTCTGTTTTTTCCTTGTATGGGATATGGTTGAACGCCAGCAAATTATCAACTTAGCCTCTTAGATGACCTTCAATATGAAAAGCAATGTTCCAGTTTTCTCTACAGTGCACAACTGCTGAACCCCACCTTGGAAGAAAGGAACTTTAGGTCAACTAACATCCTATCCATTTTTTTTGTTTTAAAGAGGTCCTTGAAATTATCTTTATATCATAAGTGTAACTATATTGTTTAGTGCAAATCAGTGTCTCTGTCCATATGCACTCCATAGTCTGCTGTCTAAGCTCTAATGATGTTGTATCATGTTCCTCCAGAGCTTATTAATACTAAGTGTTGTCACCAAATGTAGGACTTTAACTAAAAGTCACTTCAGTCTTGAGGTCATCGGACTTCCATTCATTTCCATTCATATTTTAAATGTCTTTAAACTTCAGGTATCAGTGGGCAGTATGTGGCAGTGCAAACTGCATGCAAATGACATTGGGTGCTTTTCAATTTGCAGTAGATTTGCTCATAGCCTATTAAGGTACATTTTAAGTTTGATAACTACTTCTTTGATATCCAATTGCAACTTTTCCTATTACTTCTTGGACATTCTCAACCCAATTTGGCCATTTCAAACTTTCAAATGTGTACGCCATTATTCTGAGGTTTTGTGCAAAGTGCTCAGCTGGTCTCTTGAGGAAAAGATCACTTGCAACATTTCATGTCCCTCCAGCCACACAAGAGGTCAGACATCTGAGAAATGCAATCTACTTCTTAGTCTTGCGTGTAAGGGACAACAAGTACAGTCCTTCAATGGTCCTGGCCGGTCACAAAGACCAGCTGCAGACTTATTTTCTATATGCAGAGGTCTAAAAAAAAATCTCATTTGCGGTCAGTCAAGAGCCACCTTGTTGAAACTAAGAGACAGTGGGTAGGTTGACTCATAAATATTCCCTGACCAGTGGGTTATAAGTTCCAAGGGCAAACATTCTCTCTTTTTCAGCACATCTTGTTTGCGCTATCCCACAGTGTACTATTCTTAGTTAATTCCAGCATGGCAGAATTACTCTGTCACAGCAAAAGGCTCCTGAGCAAGGAGTGTGTATAGGGAAATGGGCTGTTGGCTCTTTGTCAACCAAACTAAATTGAAAAACTCTTCACCTCACTGGATTGGAACCAGGTTAGCTATATTGGTTTTGGGATCCAAGGACACCTTTTCCTCCGGTCCCTGTTGACTTGTTACTTTCAACTTGTAAGTTTCACCCAGATCCTTTACAAGTTAGTGAAGATCCTGAACCCTCCCCAGCTCTCCTTTCTGGAAGAGCATGAGTAACACCTTGTAACAGGTTTTCCTACCAAAAGGCTCAAACCATTCTTTCTGTTCTGAGAGAAGTTTCACTTCTCATCAAGAAAACAACACTGACCAGAAAGGAATTGACAGACCGGCTAATGATAATTAGCCTATTTGAGCTTGAAGCAGGCAAATTGTCAGTTTTTTAATGGTACTTTCCTGTGTATTTATATAAAATCCAGTTACTGCAGTGAATTGGAAATGTTTACATCTCCGTCGCTTGAATTCAATCAACCTAAAATGTAGTCTAAAACGCACATGTAGGTTGACTGAATATATAAAAGCAGAGCTCATTCTGTCAATGAACTTTCTTTTGACAGGTTCACCAGCAGGTTTACATGCAGCACCAGTCAGTCTACCCATGTAGGCCTGAACCCATATTCTGCTTATCAGCCTAGTGAATGACAATGTGTGTGCTTTTGTTCACCAATCATAACTAACTTCCATGTCACTGGTATATCACCTGCACCATATAATAAGACCTTACTGGTAAGTCAAATGGGAAAATTGGTTATTAGCCGATTTTGCCATATTTAAGGGTCAAAGTGATAACTTGTCTGAACCTTGATAAGTAAACTTGCAAGGAGACACGTCTAGGTCAATGAATCTTTTGACCACGTTTGGAGACTTCCCAGAAGGAGATATCCCTTTTTATCACAATCAATAGATAAATAACCTCATCAATATTCACAATCACTAATCAATTAAGCTAATCAATAACATTTAACATGTATCAATACAACAAATGCACCATGACCTTTCAGCCATGGAGAACCACACAAATCTAGTATGAGTTAGGATATTTATTCCCTATTAGTTACAATCTAATATCATGTTTATTAGTTTGACGATCAATAAGCACACCAAAACCACTTTGACAAGGCAATTAGAGCCAAACTTTATCAAAGCATAGATCATGAACATTTAGAATAAACACAACAGTATTATGAGTCAACTTCAGCAGATTAACATTAGTACATTATTCAACAAAGCAAGATCTTAGTCATTTGTCTATTTGCACCCGGTATTAGTGAACTCCTTAACTGACCTCAAATTAGCATCAGCATGTTGGGCTTCATGCAAAACAATTTAGCAACACAAATTTGGAAAACAACTAACTATGGCATCTATCACAAGAGCAGTTGGTACCGAGCAAAAAAAAGGCAAACAGACTATTACAATTATCATCAGATAGTTACCCATCCGAATGAGCCAGCAAACAGCTTCAGTCTTCGTCCTCAGGACATCAGTCAATTCATCATCAGCAAAGATAGGACAGGGCAAAGTCTCAGTATGGCATAGCTAAGGAAGAGAAGTCAGTATCAGGTAAGGATTCAAAGAGGATAGTTAAGACATCAGAACAGCAAAGTCTCAAAGTACAATAGCAAAAGTATAGCTCTGTGGAATATTCAGCAATGACCCCCTTCTCCTTGAGTCCTGTGATTATATTAAAACAGTCGAACTAGCCCATAATTCCTCATTGGATCAATTTTGGTGCATCATTATCTCTGTCCAATAATTCTCCACGCACCTTGCTAGAATTTTCACCTAACACAGTTTTTATGCAGTTTATTGGTTCCTGTGATTGACGTCTTTATCCGGTGGAATGTCAGGTAAGAAAAGTTACACTTTACGCTCCAGTCAGTAGTTCCATTGTCTTGTCCTAGTCCAGACGACCTTGCACCTGTTGTGAATTACACTGTTGCATTCCGCAAGAATGTCTCCTTGAGCGTGTCGGGTTCCATGAGAAAGAATTTACTACGGCTACACACACATCTCTAGCTTCTGGAAAAGTACAGCTTTGTGTCCTTCAGGAAAGCAGCACATTGCACGTTAGAAAAACAGAGTTAATATGAGACCAGGCAGCTAGGCACAGATCTTTGCTAACTAAGGCCTAGTGATTAATTTTATAAAACCTCACACATGATTCTTAATGCTAATACAAAGTCATACATTAGTATATTGTTAATTCATCATTAATCAATTTCATTAACCCTTTCGCTGCCAGGCCTTTTCCCCCTCAGGTGGCAAGCCTTTTGTTGGCTATTTGGGGCAGTTCGCGATTAGGCCCTCATAACTTTTTGTCCACATAAGCTACCCACGCCAAATTTGCGTCCTTTTTTTCCAACATCCTAGGGATTCTAGAGATACCCAGACTTTGTGGGTTCCCCAGAAGGAGGCCAAGAAATTAGCCAAAATACAGTGCAAATTTAGTTTTTTTCAAAAAAATGGGAAAAAGGGGCTGCAGAAGAAGGCTTGTGGCTTTTTCCCTGAAAAGGGAATCAATAAAGGGTTTGTGGTGCTAAAATCACCAGCCTCCCAGCTTTCAGCAACAGGCAGACTTGAATCAGAAAACCCAATTTTTCAACACATTTTTGGCATTTTACTGGGACATACTCCATTTTTACGTTTTTTTCAGTCAGTGACAGAAATGGGCATGAAACCAATGCTGGATCCCAGAAACCATAACATTTCTGAAAAGTAGACATAATTTTGATTTCAGCAAGGGGTAACTTGTGTAGATCCTACAAGGGTTTCCTACAGAAAACAACAACTGAAAAAGAAATTGAGGTGAAAAAAACATCAATTTTTCTCTACGTTTTACTCTGTAACTTTTCCCTGCAATGTCAGATTTTCGAAAGCTATATACCGTTACGTCTGCTGTACTCTTCTGGTTGTGGGGATATATAGGGCTTGTAGGTTCATCAAGAGCTCTAGGTACCCAGAGCCAATAAATGACCTGCACCCTGCAGTGGGTTTTCATTCTATACCGGGTATACAGCAATTCCTTTGCTGAAATATAAAGAGTAAAAAATAGCTATCAAGAAAACCTTTGTATTTCCAAAATGGGCACAAGATAAGGTGTTGAGAAGCAGTGGTTATTTGCACATCTCTGAATTCCGGGGTGCCCATACTAGCATGTGAATTACGGGGCATTTCTCAAATAGATGTCTTTTTTACACACTGTCTTACATTTGGAAGGGAAAAATGTAGAGAAAGACAAGGGGCAATAACACTTGTTTTGCTATTCTATGTTCCCCCAAGTCTCCCGATAAAAATGATACCTCACTTGTGTGGGTAGATCTAGCGCCCGGGACAGGATATGCCCCAAAACACAACGTGGACTCATCACAGAAAACAGAGGTGTTTTTTTGCGAAGTGCCTACCTGTAGATTTTGGCCTCTAGCTCAGCCGGCACCTAGGGAAACCTACCAAACCTGTTCATTTCTGAAAACTAGAGACCTAGGGGAATCTAAGATGGGGTGACTTGTGGGGCTCGGACCAGGTTCTGTTACCCAGAATCCTTTGCAAACCTCAAAATTTGGCTAAAAAAAACATGTTCCTCACATTTCTGTGGCAGAAAGTTCTGGAATCTGAGAGGAGCCACAAATTTCCTTCCACCCAGCGTTCCCCCAAGCCTCCCGATAAAAATGGTACCTCACTTGTGTGGGTAGGCCCAGCGCCCGCAACAGGAAATGGCCCAAAACACAACGTGGACTCATCACATTTTTTCATAGAAAACAGTGCCTACCTGTGGATTTTGGCCTCTAGCTCAGCCGGCACCTAGGGAAACCTACCAATCCTGTGCATTTTTGAAAACTAGAGACCTAGGGGAATCCAAGATGGGGTGACTTGTGGGGCTCTGACCAGGTTCTGTTACCCGGAATCCTTTGCACACCTCAAAATGTGGCTAAATAAACACGTTTTCCTCACATTTCAGGGACAGAAAGTACTGGAATCTGAGAGGAGCCACAAATTTCCTTCCACCCAGCATTACCCCAAGTCTCCCGGTAAAAATGATACCTTACTTGTGTGGGTGGGCCAGGTGCCTGCAACAGAATAAGGCCCAGAACTTGTAGAGATAGAGGGGATAGCACAGCGAGTTTATAAGGACATATGCTTTTATACATCTTCAGACTGACTCTGCTTTGGGGACCCACATAAGTGAGGTGTCATTTTACTTGGGAGACTGAGGGGAACACTGGGGAGTAGGAATTTTGTGCTGGAACGGTGATCGTACAAACAAAACTCAGGAAAATATGCTTTTTTAAGCAAATTTAGCAGTTTGCAGAGGCGTCTGGGTAAGAAAATGTTGGGGAATCCACGCAAGCCACATCTTCCTGCACTCCTTGGGGTGTCTAGTTTTAAAAAATGTCTGGGTTTGGTAGGTTTCCCTAGATGAAGGCCGCACCCAGGACCAAAAACACAGGTGGCCCCTCCCCCCCAAACACAGGTAATTTTGTAATATATCATTTTGATGTGTCCACATACGTCTGTGATGAGCCAAACACTAAAATTGTGAAAAGAAACGCACTTAGGTTATGTGAAAAAGACCCCTCACCCACCAACCAAGTTGGTGGCATGCTTCATCATCGGGGTCCCACCTGAGACACCTAGCGTGTCTCAAGTATGCTGCGACGCCTGATTACAGCAGAGGAGGTTTTGTCATTTGTACCATACTTACTGGTTGGATTTGGCACGAGGGTGAGTGATGGTTCAGTAGATCAAATTTTATTAACAAGAGAGTTCACAAAATTGAAATGCACTGGTAATAACTGAAAGACCAAAAAACGGAACCAACAACTCACAGCTCGTGAGCTGTAAAGCCATGACAAGGCACCAACCGCTTTACAGTCCACTCACACACCTTTCATACATGACATGCACAAGACCATTCACGCCGCCAGCCACGGGCCCAGCACATTAAAAGACTCGCATCCACAGACAGCGCAAGTCAAGGGCCCATCACTTTCATACGCCCACATGCCTGATACAGCAATCACACCAGCTGATGAATGTGTGGACTGGCGTTTGGCTGGCACCACCAGCCAAGCGCCACCCCACCCACACCACCAGCCAAGCGCCTCCCGACCCACACTGCCACCCCAGCGCCACCCCACCCACACCGCCAGCCAAGCGCCACTCCACCCACATCGCCAGCCCAGCGCCACCCCACCCACACCACCAGCCAAGTGGCACCCCACCCACACCGCCAGCCAAGCGCCACCCCACACACACCGCCAGCCAAGCGCCACCCCACCCACACTGCCAGGCAAGCGCCACCCCACACACACCGCCAGCCAAGCGTCACCCCACCCACACCGCCAGCCAAGCGCCACCCCACCCACACTGCCAGGCAAGCGCCACCCCACCCACACCACCAGCCCAGCGCCACCCCACCCACACCGCCAGCCAAGCACCACCCCACCCACACCGCCAGCCAAGCGGCACCCCACCCACACCACCAGCCAAGCGCCACACCACACACACCGCCAGTCAAGCGCCACCCTACCCACACTGCCAGGCAAGCGCCACCCCACACACACCGCCAGCCAAGCGTCACCTAACCCACACCGCCAGCAAAGCACCACCCCGCGCCACCCCACCCACACCGCCAGCCAAGCGCCACCCCACCCCACACCGTCAGCCAAGCGCCACCCCACCCACACTGCCAGCCAAGCGCCACCCCATACACACCGCCAGCCAAGTGCCACCCCACCCACACACCCACACCGCCAGCCAAGCGCCACCCCACCCACACCGCCAGCCAAGCGCCACCCCACGCACACCGCCAGCCAAGTGCCACCCTAAACATACCATCCCTTTTTTTTTGTTTTTAAACAACAAAGAAACCACTATTCATAAATTAGTACAAAACTACAAACGCAAAAGCTCTAACTGAATACATGACTAATGCCAACCGTGAAACCGAACATATAAAAATATAAAACAGCAGTTTACGCTCACAGAATTTCCCAATAATTCTTCTGTGTGTGGTAGCTCCTGAAACAGCCACCCACACACAGCCCAGGCTTTGAAGGACAATCAGGGCAGTACATCCTAGTCTCCTTCCTGATACCTCTTCGAGCACAGACTCTACATCTCTTAGCAGGAAAGTTTTTTTTGGCCATGGGAGGAATGTGCTCAGCAAAGTGACGATCTTTCAATCTAGCCACATCCTCCACCACTGCTTCTCTAGGAACTCTTACCTGTTCCAGCACAACAAGGCTAGCTATGATAGACTCCTGAAATTTCACAAATGTCATCCTTGACTCTGGAGAACTATCCTTGAACACAACAAAAGCATTAAAAGTTGCCAAGAGGAACAAGTGAACCGCTAATTTCTTATACCACACATAAGACTTACGAGCAGCAGTGTAAGGTTCTAACCTCTGATCTACTCTATCAACACCACCCATGTGCTTATTATAGCCTAAGATGCACATAGGTTTGCGCACTTCGGCAACCTGACCCCAAACAGCCACAGGTGAAGTACTCTCATCATGGATGGTGCTTAGCATGTATACATCCCTCTTGTCTACAAATTTCAGAGCTAGCAGCTCATCATTCCGCAAGGCACTGCACTGTCCCTTCTCAAGTTTTTTACAGACAAGCTCTTTTGGATAGCCTTTCCGATTAGAGCGAATTGTGCCACAAGCAACAGTGTCCACTCTGAACAACTCCGTGAACAACCGAACTCCAGTGTAGAAGTTATCTACATATAAATGGTGACCTTTGTTGAACAGTTGTCTACCAAGTTCCCACACAATTTTCTCACTAACTCCAAAAGTGGGTGGACAACCAGGGGGGTCAATATTGGAATCCCTACCAGTGTAGACCTGGAAATTATAAACATATCCTGTACTACTTTCTGACAGCATATACAATTTAATTCCATACCGTGCCCTCTTGCTAGGAATGTACTGTCTAAAAACCAAATGATCCTTGAACAGGACCAAAGACTCATCTACAGATATTTCTTTCCCTGAACACAGATCTCTGAAAACCGATCTACCAAATGATCAAGGACAGGTCTAATCTTAAAAAGACGGTCAGAATCAGGATGATCTCGTGGCAAGGCTAAAGCATTATCTACAAAATGCAACACCTGAAGAAGAAGCTCATACCGGTTACGACTCAAGATGGCAGGAAATACAGCAGTTGACATCAAGGGACTAGTAGACCAATATGAAGACAGCGATGGCTTCCTTATCAGCCCCATCAAAAAAGTCAAACCCAAGAACTTTTTCAACTCTTCCAGATTTGAGGGAATCCACCGGCTAGCTCTAGAGTGTGGCCTAAGTCTGGCAGCGTTGTCCCTCAAAAACTGCTCTGCATACAAATTAGACTGCTCAACAATCTCTTCCAAAAATATATCGTCCATAAACAACTCAAAAAAGTTGACGGGCAAAAAGTTTTCCGTATTAACTCGACACCCTGGAAAACCAGTAAACGCAGGCAACTGTGGCTGCTCCATGTTTGGTGCAACCCATGTGTCAGGTCTTCCAATGGGAAGCCTTTCAGCTGCTGGCTCCTCCACCATTGGCACATCACTGTCCTCCTCTAAAATAGGCCCTTCATCAGCACTGAGAGTGGCTTCATCATCAGATGATTCATCTCTGACAGAAAATTCACTTCCAGAATCCTGCACTTCCTCCTCTGCCTCAGATGCAGAGTCAGTCTCATATTCTTGGTCAGAAGATGACTCAAAAAGCACACTAACAACCTGCTGAGCGGTCATCCTAGGGCTACCCATGATCCTTCCTACAAAAATTAACTGGACAAATACACCACCAACAACCAGCACTGTGTAAGATAAGTAACAAAGTATAGCTTTATCACTAAGAGTTATAAACTCAAAAACTATAATGCTCACTTGCCTGAAAAAGCTTGACTCACCAGCAACTACTCTGCACAGCCACAGCAATCACCAACGATATCCCACTAAAAAGAGAAAAAAAATAAGCAAATTAGACATAAGACAACACAATAATCATTGTGCATAAATCTAAGGACAATTTTACACACAATCCTGCATTCAGTACACCACCTACAAACATGTCATTCATGCATGGCAACAATACTCACTTGGAGTAAATGTATTTACTTACCTAAAACATGCAACTACGCAAACCGCAGGACAACTACTGCCAAAACTGCAACAAGCCACAGCAAAGTCAGCAAAAGCTTTGAACTAGAACAAAAAGGAGAAAAACTGTTATTATCATAAAAGCAAATAATTCGCCAGTTGACAAACACTCCGCCACTAACCATTTTTAAATTTTCCCTTGTGTCTAGTGTTCTCTGCTTGGGGAAAGATGGGCCTAAAAAAAATTAGGCCAATCTACCCCCGCGGGGGGCAGAAATCACCCAGATTACATTGCACCCTTTGGGGGTGTGCCCAAGGGGCCACACCCCCACACAAAGCACACAAAGCACACACACACACACACACACACATATAGGCCCGTATTTATACTTTTTTTAGCGCCGCATTTGCGCCACTTTTTGACGCAAAACGGCGCAAACCTACAAAATACAATGGTATTTTGCAAGTTTGCGCCATTTTTGCGTCAAAAAACAACGCAAATGCGGCGCAAAAAAAGTATAAATACGGGCCATAGTATCCCTGGCGCTATGGGGATTCTGCCCCCCTTGGGGACAGAAAGGCCTAAAAAATAGGCATATCTGCCCCCAAGGGGGGCAGAACTGCCCAATAATACATATGGGCCCCTGGGGCGACCCTTGCCCAAGGGACCGTCCCCCAACACAAATAAAAAAAAACAACAATAAAATCCCTGGTGTCTTGTGGCTTTCTGCCCCCCTTGGGGGCAGATTGGCCTAAAAATAAGGCCAATCTGCCCCCAAGGGGGACAGAAACAGCAATAAATACATTGGCCCCCCAGGGGGAGCGACCCTTGCCCAAGGGGCCACCACCCCCACACAAAGCACACATACACACATATAATATCGCTGGCGCTCTTGGGATTCTGCCTCCCTTGGGGGCAGAAAGGCCTAAAAAAATAGGCATATCTGCCCCCAAGGGGAGCAGAACTGCCCAATAATACATATGGCCCCCTGGGGGTGACCCTTGCCCCCCAACACAAATAAAAAAAAAAACAACAATAAAATCCCTGGTGTCTAGTTGCTTTCTGCCCCCCTTGGGGCAGATTGGCCTGAAAATAAGGCCAATCTGCCCCCAAGGGGGGCAGAAACAACGATAAATACATTGCCCCCCAGGGGGAGCAACCCTAGCCCAAGGGGCCACCCCCAACACAAAGCACAGATACAAAACATAATATTTCTGGTGCTATTGGGATTCTGCCCCCATAGGCCTATCTGCCCCCAAGGGGGGCAAAACTGCCCAAAAATACATGTGGGACCCTGGGGGCGACCCTTGCCCAAGGGGCCGCCACCCAACATAAAAAATAAAAACCAACAATAAAATCCCTGGTGTCTAGTGGCTTTCTGCCCCTCTTGGGGGCAGATCGGCCTAAAAATAGGGCCAATCTGCCCCCGGGGGGGCAGAAACGACAAAAAATACATTTGCCCCCAAAGGGGAGCGACCCTTGCCCAAGGGGTCGCTCCCCCACACAATAAAAAATCACACATACACAAATCCCTGGTCTAGTGGGCATTCCTGCTGCCCGATCGCATCGCGATCGGGCAGCAGGAATGCTCAAAGAGACATCGAGGGAAAGGAAAACCCTTTCCTTTCCCTCGATGCCTCTTTCAGGGCATCCCCCCCCCCGCACGAAGGTGAAAAACTCACCTTCTCCCTTAGACGCGCTGGAAGCAAATGGCTTCCAGCGCGTCTTTCCCCTTTTCCATGAAATCAGCACACGATCGCGCACTGATGTCATGGGGGGGTGGGGGGTGGGGGGAAAGGGGAAGGGATTCCCCTTTCAGCCCTGGCCTGGGGGGGTGGGGAGGCGGCCCTCGGGGGAAGCGCTAGCGCTTCCCCCGACTGCCAGTCCCAGGACGTAATGGTTACGTCCATGGCGCCACACGCGCGCTGCCATGGACGTAACCATTACGTCCGTGGCGGGGAAGGGGTTAATCATTGTATACATTAGTGGTCACTCCCCGTGGACACATTTCAAACGCGAACATTATTTCTAGGTTAACATATTTTCTATGCAGCTTCATTACACATTATATTGCAAGCTTCTCATGTTAATATTAATTTTAAAAGTCACACTTCAACAATCCCTCCTCTAATGACTCTTGTCATCACACAAACCTTTTCCCTTACAATTTTCATCCTAAAATTCCCTCATTTGAATTTCTTCTCTCAATAGTTCCCTTCTAATTTTGCCCTGCACAATTTTTCCCTTTTCTTTTCTTCCCTCCTCTTATTACTTTTCGCCATTTTCAATTTAATTCTGTAACTAATTTTGCATGACAGCCATAATCCAAATAATCAAGCTATAACAATCAATATTCCCTGTATTATTTTCGCCAATATCCCATGCCAAATACTACTAAACCAACCTCCAACTTTAGCAAGTCCCTTGTCCAACCTTTTCCCAAACTCCTGGCTCTTTCAGTTCCTTCAAATCTGTACTATCTCTTATGAAGTTAGTAAGCATACTTCTAATTTTATTACTATTGTCAGGTATGTAGGCACAACAATGACGCTCATTAAGCAATTTACAGACTCTGCCATTTTTCGCTAAAAGAATGTCTAGAACAAGCCTGTTTTAAAGAGTCATAGACCTCTCCACAGCAGGTTCAGTATCCATCAGGAGTATAGCCCCTATGAAATTTTTCAGCATGTTATCCATAATTTTAGACAACTTTCAAATCTTTATGGAATTTAAGATAACTCCCACTGTAGGAATTATCACCCCAAATATGTGTCCTACTACACCAGCAGCAGTCTCTCTCCTTCGTCTAGTACGATGGAATTCAGACAATTTTGGAAACCTTTTCAAGTCCTTTAATTGATATATCTTTGGGAAAACTATCCCCAAATAACATGTCCCATACCATCCCTTTGGAAGAAGGTAATAAGCATTAAGTCCACATATATAATAGATCCCAGGGATCCTGTCCATTTAGCATGAACGTCCACTTACTCTGAAACATGCCTACATTCACTCGTTCCCACAAACCCATTGTCATAATATGACTTTGGTCGCGTTATGCAAAGCTTACCTACGTGTAATGCATCTAAAGCTAACTTACCCTGTTCCCTAACCGCACTGTAACTCTCACTACTAGTAAAGGCTTGCTGCTGCAATCCTTTCTCTAACTTCCGTTTCAAAGCCCTTCTTCTATCTTCGTTGTGATCTAAAAAGCTTTTCTCTACGGGAGTAAGCAAACATGTCAAATTATTGCGATGTGCATAAGATGTGCTAATTGTTAATGTTGCCTCAAAGAACCCCTTAACTAACTTTATGCTATAGTATTTAGCCACACTATTCAAATCCTCTATGATAGGCACATAAGAAAACATAAGGTCATTATTTGAATAAAAATATTGAATCTCTTCCTGGTTATAGAATCTTGTCAGTAACACATTACAGCTTATCCCATATGTTCGAGGCAAACTATTATAGGTAACTCCCTCTTGCACCAAAACAGGAATCTTTGTACACACATAACAATCTTTTGCATCCATTGTGTCAACATACTCACTCGCAAGTGATAGAAAACATTAGTTGATAGTTCCCCTTTAGCATTAGTTCCCTCATGCAAATACTTTGTATCTTGCTCAAACCTATTTTGCTGTTAGTGCAGCGGCGGTCTCAGGAATTGTGGCATTATTAGTTCCACTCTTATCCACAAATGGCATTCCTACAATCACAAATATGATGAATATCACACACACAACACCCAAACCAACACCCAAACATTTACAACGCCTACTTCCCCTATTATCCTCCCTAGTGTTAGCCATGATCTGTAAAGAATCAGAAAGTGAAATATTATTAGTGCAAACAACAACCAACAGAGGACGGTTGAAACTTGTTATTGATATTTTCTTTCTTCAGCAACTTTAAGCAAGCAAAGTCTTTCTTCCACAATTATTTACAGCATTCACATTCACTCCCAGGATCCTTGTCAATTCAGGTTAGCAGCTTGTCAAAATAGTTTTTTCAAAAGTCAATTCAGGTTAACAGTGTCACATCCGGTAAGTTATCAGTCTCTTTTCTCAATTCTTCTCCCTTTAAGTACATTTTCACGTCAATGCAGTCTCTTTGGCCGAACTCAAGTGCCAAAGTACTGACCTGGGACTTCTCGATCAAAACAGAACGCCATTAAGCTGATGTTGCGTATGCCCACTCAGGACCTGCGTATCTTCTATTTGCCACTCTTTCTTTTCAACTTGGGATTACCTTGCAACTCTCCTTCACTCAGATCTTCTCTCCTTATTGTTGTGGCCTCTTCCTCTATTGTATCTTCGACAACCACCTTTCCCTTTGTCACTTGCAATTCTGGCCACTTATCTCCTTTCAGTATCTCTTGATCTTTGACTTTTCTTGTGGCAACTCGTCGCCCTCCTCTGACTCGATGGTGTTTTCTCTTGATGGACCTGCAATCCGCTCAGGAGGAGCCTGGACACTCTGACTCTCTTCCACCTCAACTCCTTCACCATCTGGGTCTGTCAGGGGCTCTATTTCATTTCCCTACTCGTCTGCTTCTGGGAGAACCTCCTTCTGACTCGGTCATCCTGGCGCCTCAGTTGAGATAGTCTCACCTTCACCCCTGTGGGTCTTGTATCCTTCGTCTCTTACTGGAGTGACCAAGCCGTCCTCATCGGGCTCTCCTTCCGTCTCAGTTCCCCTTTGATTACCCTCCGGCCCTGAGACTTCCTTCTCTGTTGTTGGTACTTTCAACAACTCAACTTCCTCATCAGTTGACACGTCACCTTTTTCGTGAGACTGGCATGGATCCAGTTTGGAATTCTCGCACACTTCACAGCAGTAGTAGTCGTTAGTATTACTTGATATGGCCCCTCCAACGTGGCTCCAAACATGACTTCCTTACATGTTTCTTGATGGCAACCCAGTCACCAGCTTTTAGGTTGTGACCTGGATCATTTATCGGTGGCAGTGTGGTAGCTTCCACCTGGTGAGAGAAAGAGGGGACCACGTCAGCCAGACCCTTGCAGTAGTCCAACACCATATCATCCGTGATATTCACAAGAGCATTCACAGGCACTGCGGGCAGTCTCATGGCTTGACCATGAGTATTTCATGAGGAGACAGTCCTGTTTTCTTGTTGGGCGTATTTCTCATTCACATTAGCACCAAAGGCAATGCATCAGGCCATTTCAAATTTGTGGCTGCACACATCTTTGCCATTCTCGACTTCAGGGTACCATTCATCTGCTCCACTAGTCCTGATGCTTCAGGGTGGTAACTACAATGCATCTTCTGTTCAATGTTCAATGCTGCACACAATAGCTTAACCACCTCTTTGTTGAAGTGACTTCCTCTGTCTGATTCTAAAGAGATCGGAAACCCAATACGTGGACCTCCTGCTCTCTCAGTGTGGCTCAAATTCACCACTGTCCCTTCCCCGCATCCATCTGTTGACAGATGATACACCTGTGACAGATCACCTCTGCAGCTTGCCTCAATTTTGGATTAAACCAGTAAATTTTGAACAACCTGATCATGGCATCTCTCCCAATATATGCTTGACCATGGTAAAACCTTGCAAACTGTGACAGGAGACTGTTCAGCAAAACCATTTTACCCTCATCTGAAACCCACAATTCATCTGGTCTTTGTACACATTGCATCGAAACCCAAGAATGCTTCTCATCTTTGCTGGCATGTCCTTGCAACAATCTCAACTCCTCCAATGTGTCAAACACCCTTAAAGCGTAACCTGTGCATGTCTCATTTTCTTTTTCAGGTAACAATTCCCTCTGATCCTTAAATGATATACAGTTCAATGCGCAAAACCTTGTGACTTGATCCGCATATCCATTTCCCATTGAAACAAAGTCTTGTGATTTCAAATGAGTGCTGCATTTCACCACGGCAATTTCAGGAGGTAACTGAATTGCGTGCAACAACTCTTTAATCCTTTCACCATTTTTCACTGGGGAACCAGAAGGAGTCAGGAAACTCCTCTGTGACCATAGTTGGTCAAAATCATGGACAATTCCAAATCCGTATCCGCTATCAGTATAGATAGTCACCCTCAATTGGGCAGCAGCATGGGAAGCTCTAGTAAGAGCAACCAATTCAGCCACTTGAGCAGAATATACTCTCTCAAGCCAAGACGCTTCAAGGATACCAGAGATCGTACATACACCGTATCCAGCTCTCAGCACTCTTACTGATTCTCTCAAACATGAGCCATTAACAAAGATAATTTTGTCATTTTCTTCCAATTCGGTATCTTTAATATCAGGCCTCGGTTTGGTGCACATTTCTGTTACCTCAAGACAATCATGTTCTACATCTTCAGCATCCTCAACTTCTGTGTTTTCATTTGGAACCAAAGTTGCCGGGTTCAGCACTGTACATCTTTTCAACGTTACACTTGGTGACCCCAATATAATAGTTTCGTATTTTGTCAGTCTCGCCTTTGGCATGTGCTTCGTTTTTGTTCGTGTTAGCAAGATCTCAACTGAGTGTGGGACCATGACTGTTAAAGGATGTCCCATCACTATGCCCTCACATTGTGAGAGGCTTTGACCAACTGCTGCTACTGCACGCAAACAACCTGGTAAAGCTGCTGCAACTGGGTCCAAAGTAGATGAAAAATATGCTACTGGTCGGTTTACACCTCCATGGACCTTTGTCAGGACAGACAAAGAACATGCATCACGTTCATGACAAAACAGATCAAAAGGCTTCATGTAATCAGGCATTCCTAATGCTGGAGCCCTACACATACACTCCCTTAGCTCAGTAAACACCTTCATGTCTTTCTCTGACAAAGTTATGACATCTGGCCCATCCTTAACTGTCAGTCTCACCAATGGCTACAGACGACTGAGAAATTCGGGATCCACTGATGACAGTAGCCCACCATTCCCAGAAACATCCTCACATCTCTCTGTGTCGTTGGGGGATTCATCTGCAACAGGGCAGTCACTCGTTCCCTGGACAACTTCCTCTACTCTTTCTCAAATTTATGATCCAATTATTTCACCTCCTTCTGGAAATATTGCAGCTTCTTTGGGGACACCTTATGCCCATTCTTTCCCAAGTGGTTCAGTTAGGAAATTTAATCGTACTTGCACTTATCCCTCATTTTGGATACAATCAACATTGGGAAAAAGTTAATCAGAGGATACTCCTCATCTGTCGTCTCCGTTTCAGGCTCTGAAACCTGCCTTTCATCTCCTTCATCGTCACTGTTTGTCTGCACCTCAATCCCCTCATTCGGACAGGTGATCGAACATCTTGTCTTGCACAGTAAGTCTCTCCCCAGTAAGGACACTGGACTCAAATCGCAGACCACAAACCTTTGCAACCCCTGAAAAGTGGCAGGCTCAGCCTGGACCGGATCTGTGATCTGGTTAGTCAGGAGCTGATTCGCCACTCCTACTACCTTGACTGTACGTCCCGAAAGGGGCAATTTCGGAACCTCTGCACTTCTAACTGTAGAGCGTGTAGCTCCTGTGTCAACCAAGAATGAGACCTTGTGACCCATTATGGACCCTCTCTGATCTACTTCTAAGGACGCTGCAAGTCTACACTCCTCACTATCTGAGCTTTCATCCGACCATTCATTGTCTATTCCATTCTCACCACGCAATGGTAACTGTTGTACTGTGTTATTTTGACTCATTCTTTGACCTGTGACCTGTTGAGGAAGCATCACCTGTTGCTGTTCCATTGGTGCTAAGGGCAACTGCATTTGCTGTCTAGGTACGGTAGGAACCTGCTATTGCATTTGCTGCATCTGCACCAGTTGTAGAGGTGGCATCTGCATTTGTTGCATGGGTTGGAGACCCTGCATCTGAACCATGTTATTCTGGAAGTTCGGATTTGGACCTCTCATCCATGGTCCTTTAACATTTTGGAATGCATTACCTTCATTGCTTTGTTGAAAAACGTCCTCCTGCATCATCATCGGACATTCCCGCTTCCAGTGTCCGAAGCCCCCGCAAGCATGACAAACTAACACCTTTTTCATTCCCTGCACATCATTTTGGACTGGTTCACAAAACCTCCTCGACTTCTCTTACTTGTTCCTGAAACATCCCATTTCCTTGTAGCTGTTGCACCATCTGCTGAAGACTACTTCCCTGCAATACTGAATCTGCTGCCTTAATCTGCATCACCATCACCTTCTCCTTCAATTTTCTCTGCTTCAACTCAATCTCGTCACTACAGTACTTCACATACTGCATCACCTCATCAATCGGCTTCCTTGCCAACAGATCAAAGGATTCTTAATCATTTGACTAATCTCAGGTATCAATCCTTCAACAAATCTGAACACAAGGTGATTCATGTCCTTTGCCTCTATAACCTCTGTACCACTGTAATGTTTGAACGCCTTCAAAAACCACTCATAGTAAGCATGTATTGACTCCTTGGCCTCCTGTGCTGTCCGATCAATCTTTTGCCAATCAATATTCTGTGGTGATGCCCTTTGCTTCAAGAACTCAATCACCTTATAGTAGTACTTCATCACCTCAGGCGACGGTGCTCTCGTGACTATATCTCTTGCCAGTTCCGCAGCAGGCCAATCCACAATCCTCTTACACTCAAGCCACAAATCAGCTGGAACTATAATCTCAAAAACCTGTCTGTCTGCTGATCCCACTCTATTGGCTTCTCCTTCAGCCTGGGAAAATCATTTGTGAAAGACAGAATATCTCCTCTGGACCAAGGTACATGGACAAGAACCCCTCCAGCCGTTTCTCTCATTGGTAACATCTTTATTTTACCGGTATCTGGCACAGCTTTTGCCTGATGTTCTATTCCGTCACTCTTTCTTTTGTCTCTTTTCTTCGCTCATCTGCCTTCCCACTTCTCTAATGCTCCTCAAACTTGTGCACTTTGCTGTATTTCTTTCAGGTGTGCCCTCATCCCAGTATATCTCATGTGTTCAAAATCTTTGGGCTCAAAATCTAACCTATAACTTCTCTTCAGATGTTTGGTATTTTCTAAATCTATTCCATATTTATCTGCCAAGTTCGCTAATCTCTGGTGCACCCTGCCCACTTCTTTGGTTATTTTTGGACACAGATACCTCAATTCTGCTTGCCTGTATGACTCTAGCCTGTTCACTCCTACGCTCCCCTCAACTAGTTCATTTGCCTCCATGCCCAACCTCACAAAATTCAGGTATTCTTCTCTTTCTGACCCCTCTGCTGTCGCAGGGGTGGTCTGTGATGAATTTCACTTGTCTAACCATTCATTCAGTTGTTGCGCAGTTAAACCTTGTAAAGAGATATTTCCAGCCTGCATCATTGGAATTTGAGATACATTCGCACTTGGGATCTGCAGAGTCAGCAGTCCCAAACCTGAGTGTCTCATGGTATCTGGAGGAACCCCAATCGAACTGAAGTCTAACAGAGATCTAGATCTTTCGAATGTCGGTTCCACTGGACTCATCCCTTGAGAGCTCCCTAGGAACCCTCTTCTTGTCATCTCTTGGGTCATTGCTCCCTGATCACACACGCTAGGCTTTGTCTGTGTATACAATGGTACTGGTGGACCAACCGTAATAGGCAAGGATATGGCGCCTGGCATCTGCCTGCTTCCCAAAACTTGTGGAGCATTAACTCCCACATTCTGATTCATTATCGGTGCAGTGGCCAGCTGTAGTCCTGTGACCGAAGTATAATTTGGAACCATCTGTTGCGGTGTCTGGGGCAGTAAAAGTGGAGTTGGCTCAGCCTGTATCAGTTTTGGTCTTGTATATGCCGGATCTGACAGCACCATCAAATTCGTGGTGGTCTATAGTACTGAGACCTCAGGGTAGAGTCTCTGAACCTGTGGTGGCTGCAGCTGTGTTTGCATCTCTGGAGCAGTGGACACACTAACACTGTTCTGCACCGGAACTGGTGTCGCAACAGTATTAACCTTTACTGTATTTGTTGTTCCCTGGCCTTGGGTCAAATTTATAGGACTTGCTCTAGTTCTTGGTCTATTGTCATCTAGGGCATATGGCGGTGGTCAGTCATTTAGTAACTGATTAAGGAACTCATCATCGTCTGAGTTATCTGCCTCTGCCCAGGACTTCTTAGTCTCCTTCTCTTTGCTAGAACCCTTATCCGTCTTACAAGTGGCTTTCCCTCCTTGGGTTTCGCCTTCTTGAGCTATTGCTGGAAACCTCCTAACTCTGTCTATTGTTTCTCTTCTCCAAGCCCTCTGTGCGCTATCCCAACTAGCCTCTGCTAGTGTCTTTTCTGCTTTAATCATTCTCATCTCAAACTTCTGTTGCTGTTGTCGTATTGCCATCAGTTCCCAGATTGCTAGTGCCTCAGCTCGTTTAACACCCTCCGACAAATTTTCCAAAATCCTTATATTGAACATTCCGTGTTCCGCAAACGCCAAACACACTTCTTTCTCTGTCACTTTGCACAATTGCTTTAGCCAAAGACATGGCGCAACTTCCCTCTCCTCCATTATGGCATAAGCCGGTGTATCCTCTGGCGGGGTAGGCTCCCCTACACTCGTGGTAATGTACTCGCCTCCACTCAAAGCACTCTTTAAAGCCTTGAAAAACAAAATTTTTGCATCTTCTATTTTGTTTATGATCGAATAAGGAAGTGACTTTAATTCCCAGAACTCTCTTTGCCTACCTTCTCAGTCAATTGCCTCTCACGGACAGCTGCCAATCCGTTGCGCGACCCTTCTCACTAACCGATCTATCCCAGCGCGGCTCCAATTACATCACACTCACACAAACTGCGGCTGACAAAGTCTTGCGGCTTGTCTTCCTCACTCTCTATTCACACAAAAACGAATGCAATATATTGCGAGCAATAATAAAACTCAAATTTGCCGGTTTACCACAGGAAAGGGTAACACAATCGCTTCAGAACTTTACAGAGATTTTTCTTAGCCTCGGCTGCTACTCTCAACCTTCTCAGATCCCGCACTCGCAAGCAAAATTTGACCTGCAAATTCTACTCTCAACTTGTCAATGGGTTGTTCTAGTGTACTTTAGAACTCACCAAATCTCCATCAAAGTTTTCATTCACTCACTTTGACTCAAACTCGACTCTTCAGCCACACCCGATTGACCTATTAAACCTCACACATTACAACATAAACCAAGTGTCTCATACACTTATCAATATACTCAGGAGTCTTAGACCACGCAGGGTACGTACATCACCAACAAGCACGTGGACAATTTTGTAGCACAAAGCGCCACACTCACATGAAGTTTGCCGACTTCCCTACTCTCATACTGCAGAGTACGTACACTCCTACTAAAACATTGCCTGGCCTAAAATTCTCACAAACTTCACAATGCATAAGCTGTGCAAGCGCGATCCCTATTTCATTCACACTATCACTAGAACGCCAAGAACATACCCAACTCACTTCAGCAAGCTCCGTGATTCCGGGAAAGTCATTCGGGATTTAGGGGCACATAATTTCTCCAATTCGCATCATTGAAAAATAACTATTTTCCCAAAACCCAATTTTCTGATACACCTTGCTTACTTCAAAACTATGCTCATCAATTTCTACCAGACCTTTTGAACTAACAATTTCATCAAACTGTGGTCCCTCGTCCTGGGGCCCCAAAGGGCCGAACCATTACCTCTACTACCAAAACTGATAACGTGTCCGAACCTTGATAAGTAAACTTACAAGGAGAAACGTCTAGGTCAATGAACCTTTTGACCACGTTTGGAGACTTCCCAGAATGAGATATCCCTTTTTCTCACAATCAATAGATCAATAACCTCATCAATATTCACAATCACTAATCAATTAAGCTAATCAATAACATTTAACATAGATCAATACAACGAACGCACCATGACCTTTCAGCCATGAATAACCACACAAGTCTAGTATGAGTTAGGATATTTATTCCCTAATAGTTAAAATCTAATATCATATTTATTAGTTTCAATATCAATAAGCACACCAAAACCACTATGACTTGGAAATTAGAGCAAAACTTTATCCAAGCATAGATCATGAACATTTAGAATAAACACAACAGTATTATGAGTCAACTTCAGCAGAGTAACATTAGTACATTATTCAACAAAGCAAGATCTTAGTCATTTGTCTATTTGCACCCGGTATTAGTGAACTCCTTAAGTAACCTCAAATTAGCATCAGCATGTTGGGCTTCATGCAAAACAATTTAGCAACACAAATTTGGAAAACATCTAACTATGGCCTCTATCAAAAGAGCAGTTTGTACCTAGCAAGAAAAGGCAAACAAACTATTACAATTATCATCAGATAGTTACCCATCTGAATAAGCCAGCAAACAGCTTCAGTCTTCATCCTCAGGACATCGGTTGATTCATCATCAGCAAAGATAGGACAGTGCAAAGTCTCAGTATGGCATAGCTAAGAATAGGCTCTTCCCTCATAAGGAAGAGAAGTCAGTATCAGGTAAGGATTCAAAGAGGATAGTTAAGACATCAGAACAGCAAAGTCTCAAAGTAAAATAGCAAAAGTATAGCTCGGTGGAATATTCAGTAATGACCCCCTTCTCCTTGAGTCCTGTGATTATATTAAAACAGTCGAACTAGCCCATAATTCCTCATTGGATCAATTTTGGTGCATCATTATCTCTGTCCAATAATTCTCCACGCACCTTGCTAGAATTTTCACCTAACACAGTTTTCATGCTGTTTATTGGTTCCTGTGATTGACATCTTCATCGGGTGGAATGTCAGGTAAGAAAAGTGACACTTTACGCTCCAGTCAGTAGTTCCATTGTCTTCCCCTAGTCCAGGCGACCTTGCACCTGTTGCGAATTACACTGTTGCGTTCCGCAAGAATGTCTCCTTGAGCAAGTCGGGCCCAATGAGAAAGAATTTACTACGGCTACACACACATCTCCAGCTTCTGGAAAAGTACAGCTTCGTGTCCTTCAGGAAAGCAGCACATTGCACATTAGAAAAGCACAGTTAATATGAGACCAGGCAGCTAGGCCCAGACCTTTGCTAACTAAGGCCTAGTGATTAATTTTACAAAACCTCATACATGATTCTTAATGCTAACACAAAATCATACATTAGTATAACGTTAATTCATCATTAATCAATTTCATTAATCATCGTATACATTGGTGGCCACTCCCCATGGGGACATTTCAAACGCGTACATTATTTCTAGGTTAACATATTTTCTATGCAGCTTCATTACACATTATATTGCAAGCTTCTCATGTTAATATTCATTTTAAATGTCACACTCCAACAATAGCATGCACATTGAGACACGATCAGCAGTGCCTGAGTGTGCAGAGAAGAAGAATCAGAAATACCAGTCAGCAGAAGAACAGGTGACCACACAAAAAATGGGTTTTCAAACAGTGTTGGAAAAGTTGCATAATGTTACAAATTTCTTACTAGCACAGGATTCATACTGAGTACTTTAGAAAAAAGGAACTGCAGGAAAGGATAACTCCTTTCCTATGTTACACTTCTAAGTAGTATTTGGTATTGCCATTAGGACGTCCATGAGGTACCATTGTTTTGTACAGGGTTGTATCCAATGTTAACATACACACAGCCACCTGCTGTGCTTGCTCACATAATGCTGTTTTGTTATCCTCAAAACCTGTTCTATAATCACTGATTTTACCAAGTACAGGAAAACAACGTCAAGCCACAGTGCTTTGGGCAGTTACCATCATGTTCTCTCATTACAGAGGCCAAATCCAAAAATGGATCCATGCATATGAAAGCTGGCACACTTTCATAAAACACTTGCTATGTTTTCCAAGAATGTACCCATGCAATTTCACATGTGAATCCTACCCTCTCCCTTGCCTAACATCCCACAAAAAAATTGACACTTCCATCATGTAGAACATACTACAAATTTACCAGTTTCAAACTAGCAATTTTGAATACAGTCCAGCAGATCATTTGTACAAATTGGTCAATTGAGGTAAAAGTTTATGAAATTTCAAGTTTAGCTTTCCTATGAAGTGTTGTGCCCACCTTAATACAGAGAGACAGAGGCTCTATTTGTAATAAGTCTATATAGTAGTATTCATGTGTATATACAAATAGATATATAAATGTACGCTCATAACTACATGTACATATTTCATGCTTTCCCGCTCTCTTTATTAGTAAATTACATTTTTTATGATGTATATGCATTGTAGACATCCCAAAGATTGTCACCAACAAAATTAAACAGTGTCCATAGGTTGTCCCAAAATTTAGTAAAGTCCCACATTCTCTTTTACTCTATGATCTTTGCCACATTCTTTTTAAAGTAATAATAGCATTAATCATTGTATTATCATCAGTTCTGATTATAGACAGAGCATTTTAGAACCATCTATGTTTTTCTACAAAACCCAAAATCCCTTCTAGACTGGCCTGGAAATAGTTGAAAAAAATAAAATATTTTCATCTAAATTCATTGCTTGGAATCTCAACATCTGGCATAAACTTTCTGTTTTCCTCTTTCCGGGTGATCTAGTTGTTCCAACTACCAGAAAAGTGGCAACAGTACAGAAAGCAGGTAACTACTGCATCTCAGTGTAAATAAAGGGAGGAATGTTTTATATTATACAGCGACATAGAATCAAATGGCATGTAATGTCTCTGATTGTCCTGAAGAAGTTTACAGCTAGCCTTTTCTAGATGTCCTTTGCACAATTGTGCATGTAGTCCCCTCTATTGTTTGCTTACCGATATCCTGATGGGACCGATCAGAAGGTATCTAGAGTAAATTAGAAAGAACTACTTAACAGTATTCCATATAAAATATTGAGTTTATTGTATATGTATCACCTGTTGCTACTTTGTTCATTTTTGATATCAAACACTGCAACATTCAGACTTAGAGTATGTACTTTTAAGAAAAAAAACAAATTCCTGTTCTGCCCTTAGTGTGTTTCTTTCCCAGGAAAAGAATGAAAGAACCAGAGCAAATACTGCAAAGTCTGCCAAAGGCCAGAATGTCATACTGGATTGCTGAGGTAGTTTTAGGTGTGGAGGGATAGCTATTTTTGATATCTCCCTGCTAGTACATAAACATGCAGGGTTTGTCTTGAATTTTGACACACTACATATACCAAAATATTACTATGATGAATCCAAGAAAATACAAACTGTCTGATGTTAGGGAACCTGCTTCATTCTGTTTTTTCCTTGTATGGGATATGGTTGAATGCCAGCAAACTATCAACTTAGCCTCTAAGATGACCTTCGATATGAAAAGCAATGGTCCAGTTTTGTCTACAGTGCACGACTGCTGAACCCCACCTTGGAAGAAAGGAACTTTAGGTCAACTAACATGCTATCCATTTTTTTTTGTTTTCAAGAGGTCCTTGAAATTATCTTTATATCATAAGTGTATCTATATTGTTTAGTGCAAATCAGTGTCTCTGTCCATATGCACTCCACAGTCTGCTGTCTAAGCTCTAATGATGTTGTATCATGTTCCTCGAAGGCTTATTAATAATAAGTGTTGTCACCAAATGCAGGACTTTAACTAAAAGTCACTACAGTCTTGAGGTCATCGGACTTCCGTTGCTTTCCATTCATATTTTAAATGTCTTTAAACTTAAGGTATCAGTGGGCAGTATGTGGCAGTGCAAACTGCATGCAAATGACATTGGGTGCTTTTTTATTTGCAGTAGATTAGCTCATGCCATTAAAAGCCTATTAAGATACACTTTAAGTTTAATAATTACTTGTTTGACATCCAATTGCAACCTTTCCTATTACTTCTTGGAAATACTCAACCCAATTTGGCCATTTCAAACTTTCAAATGTGTACGCCGTTATTCTGAGGTTTTGTGCAAAGTGCTCAGCTGGGCACTTGAGGAAAAGATCACTTGCAACTTTTGATGTCCCTGCAGGCATACAAGAGGTCAGACATCTGAGAAATGCAATCTACTTCTTAGTCTTGCGTGTAAAGGAAAACAAGTAGAGTCATTCAGTGGTCCTGGCAGGTCACAAATACGAGGTGCAGTCTGATTTTCTACTTGCACAGGTCTAAATAAATTCTCATTTGCAGTCAGTCAAGAGCCACCTTGTTGAAACTAAGAGACAGTGGGTAGGTTGACTCATCAATAGTCCCTGACCAGTGTGTAATAAGTTCCAAGGGCAAACATTCCCTATTTTTCAGCACATCTTGTTTGCACTATCCCACAGTGTTCTATTCTTCGTTAATTCCAGCATGGCAGAATTACTGTGTCACAGGAATATGCTCCTGAGCCAGTAGTGTGTATAGGAAAATGAGCATTTGGCTCTTTCTCAACCAAACAAAATTGGATCTGGGACCATCTCTTCACCTCACCGGATTGGAACCAGGTTGGCTATATTGGTTTCGGGATCCAAGGACACCTTTTCCTCCGGTGCCAGTTGACATGTTACTTTCAACTTGTAAGCTTCACCCTGATCCTTTACAAGTTATTGAAGATCCTGAGCCCTCCCCAGCTCTCCTTTCTTTAAAAACATGAGTAACATACCTTATAACAGGTTTTTCTACCAAAATGCTCAAACCATTCCTTCTGTTCTAAGAGCAGTTTCACTTCTCATCAAGAATACAGCGCTGAATGGAAAGAAAACAACAGGCCGGCTAATGATAATTAGCGTATTTAAGCTTCAAGCAGACAAATTGTCAGTTAATAAATGGTACTTTCCTGTGTATTTATATAAAATCCAACTACTGCAATTAATTGGAAATGTTTACATCTCCGTCGTTTGAATTATAGCAACCTAAAATATACTCTAAAACGTACATGTAGCGTGACTGAATATATCAAAGCAGACCTCTTTCTGTCAAAAAAGTTTATTTTGACAGATTCACCAGCAGGTTTAAATGCAGCACCAGCCAACCTACCCATGTAGGCCTGAACCCATAGTCTGCTTATCAGCCTAGTGAATGACAATGTGTGTTCGTTCGTTCACCAGTCATTAATAACTTCCATGTCACTAGTATATCTCCTGCACCATATAATAAGACCTTACTGGTAAGTCAAGTGGGCAAATTGGTTATTAGCCAGTTTTGTCATATTTAAGGGTCAAAGCACATACATTGAGACATGACCAGCAGTGCCTGCGCGTGCAGAGAAGAAGAATCAGAAATACCAGTCAGCAGATGAACAGGTGACCACACAAAAAATTGATTTTCAAACAGTGTTGGAAAAGTGGCATAATGTTCAAAATTTCTTAGTAGCACAGGATTCATACTGAGTACTTTAAAAAAAAGGAACTACAGGAAAGGATAACTCCTTTCCTATGTTCCACTTTTAAGTAGTATTTGGTATTGCCATTAGGATATCCATGCAGTACCATTGTTTTGTGCAAGGTTGGATCCAATGTTAAGATACACACAGCCACCTGCTGTGCTTGCTCACATAATGCTGTTTTGTTATCCTCAAAACTTGTTCTATAATCACTGTTTTGACCAAGTACAGGAAAACAACTTCAGGCCACAGTGCTGTGGGCAATTACCATCATGTTCTCTCATTACAGAGGTCAAATCCAAAAATGTCAGTAGGCTCTTTGTGGCATGGAGAATTACATGGATATGAAAGCTGGTACACTTTCATAAAACACTTGCTATGTTTTCCAAAAATGTACCCGTGCAATTTCACGTGTGAATCCTACCCACTCTCTTGATTAACATCCCACGTCAAAGTTTACACTTTCACAATGTAGAACATACTACAAATTTACCGGTTTCAAAGTAGTAATTTTAAATACAGTTCAGCAGATAATTTGTGCAAATTGGTCAATTGAGGTAAAAGTTTATGAAATTTCAAGTTTAGCTTTCCTATGAAGTGTTGTGCCCCCCTTAATACAGAGAGACAGAGGCTCTATTTTTAATAAGCCTATATTGTAGTATGCATGTGTATATACAAATAGACATAAATGTATGCCCATAACTACATGTACATATTTCATGCTTTCCTGCTCTCTTTATTAGTAGATTGCATTTTTGAGGATTCATATGCATTGTAAACATTACAAAGATTGTCTCCAACAAAATTAAAAAGTATCCAAAGGTTGTCCAAAAACTTTGTAAAGTTCCACATTCTCTGTTGCTCTATGATCTTTGCCACATTTGTTTCAAAGTAATAACAGCATTAATCATTGTATTATCATCAGTTCTGATTACAGACGGAGAATTTTAGAACCATCTATGTTTTTCTACGAAACCTAAAATCCATTCTAGACAGGCCTGGAAATAGTTGAAAAAGATAAAATATTTTCATCTAAATACATTGCTTTGAATCTCAACATCTGGCATTAGTTTTCTGTTTTCCTCTTTGTGGACGATCTAGTTGTTCCAACTACCAGAAAAGTGGCAACAGTGCAGAAAGCAGGTAACTACTGCATCTCAGTGTAAATAAAGGGATGAATGTTTTATGTTATACAGCGACATAGAATCATATGGCATGTAATGCTCTCTGATTGTCCTGAAGAATTTTACAGCTAGCTTTTTCTAGATGTCCTTTGCACAATTGTGCATCTAGTCCCATCTATTGTTTGCTTAGTGATATCCTGATGGGACCGCTCAGAAGGTATCTAGAGTAAATTCGAAATAACTTCTTAACAGTATTCATATAAATTATTCTATTTATTGTATATGTATCACCAGTTGCTACTTTGTAAGTTTTTTTATATCAAACACTACAACATTCAGACTTAGAGTATGTACTTTTTAGAAAAAAAAACAAATTCTGGCTCTGCCCTTAGTGTGTTTCTTTCTCAGGCAAAGAATTAAAGTACCTGAGCAAATAATGCAAAGTCTGCCAGAGACCAGAATATCATACTGGATTGCTGTGGTAGTTTTAGGTGTGGAGGGACAGCTATTTTTGATATCTCCCTGCTAGGACACAAACATGCACGGATTTTCTTGAATTTTGACACTACGTATATAAAAATCTTAATATGATGACTCCAAGAAAATACAAATTGTCTGATGTTAGGGATCCTCTTTGATTCTGTTTTTTCCTTGTATGGGATATGGTTGAATGCCAGCAAATTATCAACTTAGCCTCTTAGATGACCTTCAATTTGAAAAGCGATGGTCCAGTTTTGTCTACAGTGCACGACTGCTGAACCCCTCCTTGGAAGAAAGGAACTTTAGGTCAACCAACATCCTATCCATTTTGTTTGTTTTCAAGACGTCCTTAAAATTATCTTTATATCTTAAGTGTGTCTATATTGTTTAGTGCAAATCAGTGTCTCTGTCCCTATGCACTCCACAGTCTGCTGTCTAAGCTCTAATGATGTTGCATTATGTTCCTCGAAGGCTTATTAATGACATATGTTGTCACCGAATGCAGGACTTTAAATAGAAGTCACTACAGTCTGGAGGTCATCGGACTTCCGTTCCTTTCCATTCATATTTCAAATGTCTTTAAACTTAAGGTATCAGTGGGCAGTATGTGGCAGTGCAAACTGCATGCAAATGACATTGGGTGCTTTTTTATTTGCAGTAGATTAGCTCATGCCATTATAAGCCTATTAAGATACATTTTAAGTTTAATAACTACTTGTTTGACATCCAATTGCAACCTTTCCTATTACTTCTTGGAAATACTCAACCCAATTCGGCCATTTCAAACTTTCAAATGTGCACGCCGTTATTCTGAGTTTTTGTGCAAAGTGCTCATCTGGTCACTTGAGGAAAAGATCACTTGCAACTTTTGATGTCCCGCCAGGCATACAAGAGGTCAGACATCTGAGAAATGCAATTTACTTCTTAGTCTTGCGTGTAAGGGAAAACAAGTAGAGTCATTCAGTGGTCCTGGCAGGTCACAAATACGAGGTGCAGTCTGATTTTCTACTTGCACAGGTCTAAATAAATTCTCATTTGCAGTCAGTCAAGAGCCACCTTGTTGAAACTAAGAGACAGTGGGTATGTTGACTCATCAATAGTCCCTGACCAGTGGGTAATAAGTTCCAAGGGCAAACATTCCCTATTTTTCAGCACATCTTGTTTGCGCTATCCCACAGTGTACTATTCTTAGTTAATTCCAGCATGGCAGAATTACTGTGTCACAGGAATATGCTCCTGAGCCAGGAGTGTGTATAGGAAAATGGGCTTTTGGCTCTTTCTCAACCAAACAAAATTGGATCTGGGACCATCTCTTCACCTCACCGGATTGGAACCAGGTTGGCTATATTGGTTTCGGGATCCAAGGACACCTTTTCCTCCGGTGCCAGTTGACATGTTACTTTCAACTTGTAACCTTCACCCTGATCCTTTACAAGTTATTGAAGATCCTGTGCCCTCCCCAGCTCTCCTTTCTTTAAAAACATGAGTAACATACCTTATAAAAGGTTTTTCTACCAAAATGCTCAAACCATTCTTTCTGTTCTAAGAGCAGTTTTACTTCTCATCAAGAATACAGCGCTGAATGGAAAGGAAACAACAGGCCGGCTAATGATAATTACCGTATTTAAGCTTCAAGCAGACAAATTGTCAATTAATAAATGGTACTTTCCTTTGTATTTATATAAAATCCAACTACTGCAATTAATTGGAAATGTTTACATCTCCGTCCTTTGAATTATAGCAACCTAAAATATAGTCTAAAACGCACATGTAGCGTGACTGAATATATCAAAGCAGACCTCTTTCTGTCCAAAAAGTATATTTTGACAGATTCACCAGCAGGTTTAAATGCAGCACCAGCCAACCTACCCATGTAGGCCTGAACCCATATTCTGCTTATCAGCCTAGTGAATGACAATGTGTGTGCGTTCGTTTACCAGTCATTAATAACTTCCATGTTACTGGTATATCTCCTGCACCATATAATAAGACCTTACTGGTAAGTCAAGTGTGCAAATTGGTTATTAGCCAGTTTTGTCATATTTAAGGGTCAAAGCACATACATTGAGACATGACCAGCAGTGCCTGCATGTGCATAGAAGAAGAATCAGAAATACCAGTCAGCAGATGAACAGGTGACCACACAAAAAATGGATTTTCAAACAGTGTTGGAAAAGTGGTATAATGTTACAAATTTCTTAGTAGCACAGGATTCATACTGAGTACTTTAGAAAAAAGGAACTACAGGAAAGGATAACTCCTTTCCTATGTTCCACTTTTAAGTAGTATTTGATATTGCCATTAGGACATCCATGCAGTACCATTGTTTTGTGTAAGGTTGGATCCAATGTTAAGATACACACAGCCACCTGCTGTGCTTGCTCACATAATGCTGTTTCGTTATCCTCAAAAGTTGTTCTATAATCACTGTTTTGACCAAGTACAGGAAAACAACTTCAGGCCACAATGCTGTGGGCAATTACCATCATGTTCTCTCATTACAGAGGTCAAATCCAAAACTGTCAGTAGGCTCTTTGTGGCATACAGAATTACATGGATATGAAAGCTGGTACACTTTCATAAAACACTTGCTATGTTTTCCAAGAATGTCCCCATGCAATTTCACGTGTGAATCCTACCCGCTCCCTTGCCTAACATCCCACGTCAAAGTTGACACTTTCACCATGTAGAACAAACTACAAATTTACCGGTTTCAAAGTAGTAATTTTAAATACAGTTCAGCAGATAATTTGTGCAAATTGGTCAATTGAGGTAAAAGTTTATGAAATTTCAAGTTTAGCTTTCCTATGAAGTGTTTGCCTCCCTTAATACAGAGAGACAGAGGCTCTATTTGTAATAAGTCTATATAGTAGTATGCATGTGTATATACAAATTGATATATAAATGTATGCCCATAACTACATGTACATATTTCCTGCTTTCCTGCTCTCTTTATTAGTAGATTGCATTTTTGATGATTCATATGCATTGTAAACATTACAAAGATTGTCTCCAACAAAATTAAACAGTGTCCAAAGGTTGTCCAAAAACTTTGTAAAGTTCCACATTCTCTGTTGCTCTATGATCTTTGCCACATTTGTTTCAAAGTAATAACAGTATTAATTATTGTATTATCATCAGTTCTGATCATAGACTGAGAATTTTAGAACAATCTATGTTTTTCTACAAAACCCAAATTCCATTCTAGACGGGCCTGGAAATAGTTGAAAAAAATAAAATATTTTCCTCTAAATACATTGCTTGGAATCTCAACATCTGGCATTAATTTTCTGTTTTCCTCTTTGCGGGCGATCTAGTTGTTCCAACTACCAGAAAAGTGGCAACAGTGCAGAAAGCAGGTAACTACTGCATCTCAGTGTAAATAAAGGGATGAATGTTTTATGTTATACAGCGACATAGAATCATATGGCATGTAATGCTCTCTGATTGTCCTGAAGAATTTTACAGCTAGCTTTTTCTAGATGTCCTTTGCACAATTGTGCATCTAGTCCCATCTATTGTTTGCTTACCGATATCCTGATGGGACCGCTCAGACGGTATCTAGAGTAAATTAGAAATAACTACTTAACAGTATTCATATAAAACAAATTGTTTATTGTATATGTATCACCAGTTGCTACTTTGTAAGTTTTTTGATATCAAACACTACAACATTCAGACTTAGAGTATGTACTTTTTAGAAAAAAAAAAAAAATTCTGGCTCTGCCCTTAGTGTGTTTGTTTCTCAGGCAAAGAATTAAAGTACCTGAGCAAATACTGCAAAGTCTGCCAGAGACCAGAATATCATACTGGATTGCTGTGGTAGTTTTAGGTGTGGAGGGACAGCAATTTTTGATATCTCCCTGCTAGGACACAAACATGCAGGGATTTTCTTGAATTTTGACACTCTACGTATATAAAAATCTTAATATGATGACTCCAAGAAAATACAACATGTCTGATATTAGGGATCCTCTTTGATTCTGTTTTTTCGTGGTATGGGATATGGTTGAATGCCAGCAAATTATCAACTTAGCCTCTAAGATGATCTTCAATATGAAAAGCAATGTTCCAGTTTTGTTCACAGTGCACGACTGCTGAACCCCACCTTGGAAGAAAGGAACTTTAGGTCAACTAACATTCTATCCATTTTTTTTGTTTTCAAGAGGTCCTTGAAATTATCTTTATATCATAAGTGTATCTATATTGTTTAGTGCAAATCAGTGTCTCTGTCCCTATGCACTCCACAGTCTGCTGTCTAAGCTGTAATGATATTGCATTATGTTCCTCGAAGGCTTATTAATGACATATGTTGTCACCGAAAGCAGGACTTTAACTAGAAGTCACTACAGTCTGGAGGTCATCGGACTTCCGTTCCTTTCCATTCATATTTTAAATGTCTTTAAACTTAAGGTATCAGTGGGCAGTATGTGGCCGTGCAAACTGCATGCAAATGGCATTGGGTGCTTTTTTATTTGCAGTAGATTAGCTCATGCCATTAAAAGCCTATTAAGATACATTTTAAGTTTAATAATTATTTGTTTGACATCCAATTGCAACCTTTCCTATTACTTTTTGGAAAAACTCAATCCAATTTGGCCATTTCAAACTTTCAAATGTATACGCCGTTATTCTGAGGTTTTATGCAAAGTGCTCAGCTGGTCACTTGAGGAAAAGTTCACTTGCAACTTTTGATGTCCCTCCAGGCATACAATAGGTCAGACATCTGAGAAATGCAATCTACTTCTTAGTCTTGCTTATAAGGGAAACAAGTAGAGTCATTCAGTGGTCCTGGCAGGTCACAAATACGAGGTGCAGTCTGATTTTCTTCTTGCACAGGTCTAAATAAATTCTCATTTGCAGTCAGTCAAGAGCCACCTTGTTGAAACTAAGAGACAGTGGGTAGGTTGACTCATCAATAGTCCCTGACCAGTGGGTAATAAGTTCCAAGGGCAAACATTCCCTATTTTTCAGCACATCTTGTTTGCGCTATCCCACAGTGTACTATTCTTAGTTAATTCCAGCATGGCAGAATTACTGTGTCACAGGAATATGCTCCTGAGCCAGGAGTGTGTATAGGAAAATGGGCTTTTGGCTCTTTCTCAACCAAACAAAATTGGATCTGGGACCATCTCTTCACCTCACCGGATTGGAACCAGGTTGGCTATATTGGTTTCGGGATCCAAGGACACCTTTTCCTCCGGTGCCAGTTGACATGTTACTTTCAACTTGTAAGCTTCACCCTGATCCTTTACAAGTTATTGAAGATCCTGAGCCCTCCCCAGCTCTCCTTTCTTTAAAAACATGAGTAACATACCTTATAAAAGGTTTTTCTACCAAAATGCTCAAACCATTCTTTCTGTTCGAAGAGCAGTTTCACTTCTCATCAAGAATACAGCGCTGAATGGAAAGGAAACAACAGGCCGGCTAATGATAATTAGCGTATTTAAGCTTCAAGCAGACAAATTGTCAGTTTATAAATGGTACTTTCCTGTGTATGTATATAAAATCCAACTACTGCAATTAATTGGAAATGTTTACATCTCCGTCGTTTGAATTATAGCAACCTAAAATATAGTCTAAAACGTACATCTAGCGTGACTGAATATATCAAAGCAGACCTCTTTCTGTCAAAAAAGTTTATTTTGACAGATTCACCAGCAGGTTTAAATGCAGCACCAGCCAACCTACCCATGTAGGCCTGAACCCATAGTCTGCTTATCAGCCTAGTGAATGACAATGTGTGTACGTTCGTTCACCAGTCATTAATAACTTCCATGTCACTGGTATATCTCCTGCACCATATAATAAGACCTTACTGTAAGTCAAGTGGGCAAATTGGTTATTAGCCAGTTTTGTCATATTTAAGGGTCAAAGCACATACATTGAGACATGACCAGCAGTGCCTGCGTGTGCAGAGAAGAAGAATCAGAAATACCAGTCAGCAGATGAACAGGTGACCACACAAAAAATGGATTTTCAAACAGTGTTGGAAAAGTGGCATAATGTTACAAATTTCTTAGTAGCACAGGATTCATACTGAGTACTTTAGAAAAAAGGAACTACAGGAAAGGATAACTCCTTTCCTATGTTCCACTTTTAAGTGGTATTTGGTATTGCCATTAGGACATCCATGCAGTACCATTGTTTTGTGCAAGGTTGGATCCAATGTTAAGATACACACAGCCACCTGCTGTGCTTGCTCACATAATGCTGTTTTGTTATCCTCAAAACTTGTTCTATAATCACTGTTTTGACCAAGTACAGGAAAACAACTTCAGGCCACAGTGCTGTGGGCAATTACCATCATGTTCTCTCATTACAGAGGTCAAATCCAAAACTGTCAGTGGGCTCTTTGTGGCATAGAGAATTACATGCATATGAAAGCTGGTACACTTTCATAAAACACTTGCTATGTTTTCCAAGAATGTACCAATGCAATATCACGTGTGAATCCTACCCTCTCCCTTGCCTAACATCCCACGTCAAAGTTTACACTTTCACCATGTAGAATATACTACAAATTTTCCGGTTTCAAAGTAGTAATTTTAAATACAGTTCAGCAGATAATTTGTGTAAATTGGTCAATTGAGGTAAAAGTTTATGAAATTTCAAGTTTAGCTTTCCTATGAAGTGTTGTGCCCACCTTAATACAGAGAGACAGAGGCTCTATTTGTAATAAGTCTATATAGTAGTATGCATGTGTATATACAAATTGATATATAAATGTATGCCCATAACTACATGTACATATTTCATGCTTTCCTGCTCTCTTTATTAGTAGATTGCATTTTTGATGATTCATATGCATTGTAAACATTACAACGATTGCCTCCAACAAAATTAAACAGTGTCCAAAGGTTGTCCAAAAACTTTGTAAAGTTCCACATTCTCTGTTGCTCTATGATCTTTGCCACATTTGTTTCAAAGTAATAACAGCATTAATCATTGTATTATCATCAGTTCTGATCATAGACTGAGAATTTTAGAACAATCTATGTTTTTCTACAAAACCCAAAATCCATTCTAGACGGGCCTGGAAATAGTTGAAAAAAATAAAATATTTTCCTCTAAATACATCGCCTGGATTCTCAAAATCTGGCATTAATTTTCTGTTTTCATCTTTGCGGGCGATCTAGTTGTTCCAACTACCAGAAAAGTGGCAACAGTGCAGAGAGCAGGTAACTACTGCATCTCAGTGTAAATAAAGGGATGAATGTTTTATGTTATACAGCAACATAGAATCATATGGCATGTAATGCTCTCTGATTGTCCTGAAGAATTTTACAGCTAGCTTTTTCTAGATGTCCTTTGCACAATTGTGCATCTAGTCACATCTATTGTTTGCTTACCGATATCCTGATGGGACCGCTCAGACGGTATCTAGAGTAAATTAGAAATAACTACTTAACAGTATTCATATAAAAAATTGTGTTTATTGTATATGTATCACCAGTTGCTACTTTGTAAGTTTTTTGATATCAAACACTACAACATTCAGACTTAGAGTATGTACTTTTTAGAAGAAAAAAAAAAATTCTGGCTCTGCCCTTAGTGTGTTTCTTTCTCAGGCAAAGAATGAAAGTACCTGAGCAAATAATGCAAAGTTTGCCAGAGACCAGAATATCATACTGGATTGCTGTGGTAGTTTTAGGTGTGGAGGGACAGCTATTTTTGATATCTCCCTGCTAGGACACAAACATGCAGGGATTTTCTTGAATTTTGACACTCTATGTATATAAAAATCTTAATATGATGACTCCAAGAAAATACAACCTGTCTGATGTTAGGGATCCTCTTTGATTCTGTTTTTTCCTTGTATGGGATATGGTTGAATGCCAGCAAATTATCAACTTAGCCTCTTAGATGACCTTCAATATGAAAAGCAATGTTCCAGTTTTGTCTACAGTGCACGACTGCTGAACTCCTCCTTGGAAGAAAGGAACTTTAGGTCAACTAACATCCTATCCATTTTGTTTGTTTTCAAGAGGTCCTTAAAATTATCTTTATATCTTAAGTGTGTCTATATTGTTTAGTGCAAATCAGTGTCTCTGTCCCTATGCACTCCACAGTCTGCTGTCTAAGCTCTAATGATGTTGCATTATGTTCCTCGAAGGCTTATTAATGACATATGTTGTCACTGAATGCAGGACTTTAACTAGAAGTCACTACAGTCTTGAGGTCATCGGACTTCCGTTCCTTTCCATTCATATTTCAAATGTCTTTAAACTTAAGGTATCAGTGGGCAGTATGTGGCAGTGCAAACTGCATGCAAATGACATTGGGTGCTTTTTTATTTGCAGTAGATTAGCTCATGCCATTATAAGCCTATTAAGATACATTTTAAGTTTAATAACTACTTGTTTGACATCCAATTGCAACCTTTCCTATTACTTCTTGGAAATACTCAACCCAATTCGGCCATTTCAAACTTTCAAATGTGCACGCCGTTATTCTGAGTTTTTGTGCAAAGTGCTCATCTGGTCACTTGAGGAAAAGATCACTTGCAACTTTTGATGTCCCGCCAGGCATACAAGAGGTCAGACATCTGAGAAATGCAATCTACTTCTTAGTCTTGCGTGTAAGGGAAAACAAGTAGAGTCATTCAGTGGTCCTGGCAGGTCACAAATACGAGGTGCAGTTTGATTTTCTACTTGCACAGGTCTAAATAAATTCTCATTTGCAGTCAGTCAAGAGCCACCTTGTTGAAACTAAGAGACAGTGGGTATGTTGACTCATCAATAGTCCCTGACCAGTGGGTAATAAGTTCCAAGGGCAAACATTCCCTATTTTTCAGCACATCTTGTTTGCGCTATCCCACAGTGTACTATTCTTAGTTAATTCCAGCATGGCAGAATTACTGTGTCACAGGAATATGCTCCTGAGCCAGGAGTGTGTATAGGAAAATGGGCTTTTGGCTCTTTCTCAACCAAACAAAATTGGATCTGGGACCATCTCTTCACCTCACCGGATTGGAACCAGGTTGGCTATATTGGTTTCGGGATCCAAGGACACCTTTTCCTCCGGTGCCAGTTGACATGTTACTTTCAACTTGTAACCTTCACCCTGATCCTTTACAAGTTATTGAAGATCCTGTGCCCTCCCCAGCTCTCCTTTCTTTAAAAACATGAGTAACATACCTTATAAAAGGTTTTTCTACCAAAATGCTCAAACCATTCTTTCTGTTCTAAGAGCAGTTTTACTTCTCATCAAGAATACAGCGCTGAATGGAAAGGAAACAACAGGCCGGCTAATGATAATTACCGTATTTAAGCTTCAAGCAGACAAATTGTCAGTTAATAAATGGTACTTTCCTGTGTATTTATATAAAATCCAACTACTGCAATTAATTGGAAATGTTTACTTCTCCGTCCTTTGAATTATAGCAACCTAAAATATAGTCTAAAACGCACATGTAGCGTGACTGAATATATCAAAGCAGACCTCTTTCTGTCCAAAAAGTTTAATTTGACAGATTCACCAGCAGGTTTAAATGCAGCACCAGCCAACCTACCCATGTAGGCCTGAACCCATATTCTGCTTATCAGCCTAGTGAATGACAATGTGTGTGCGTTCGTTTACCAGTCATTAATAACTTCCATGTTACTGGTATATCTCCTGCACCATATAATAAGACCTTACTGGTAAGTCAAGTGGGCAAATTGGTTATTTGCCAGTTTTGTCATATTTAAGGGTCAAAGCACATACATTGAGACATGACCAGCAGTGCCTGCATGTGCATAGAAGAAGAATCAGAAATACCAGTCAGCAGATGAACAGGTGACCACACAAAAAATGGATTTTCAAACAGTGTTGGAAAAGTGGTATAATGTTACAAATTTCTTAGTAGCACAGGATTCATACTGAGTACTTTAGAAAAAAGGAACTACAGGAAAGGATAACTCCTTTCCTATGTTCCACTTTTAAGTAGTATTTGATATTGCCATTAGGACATCCATGCAGTACCATTGTTTTGTGCAAGGTTGGATCCAATGTTAAGATACACACAGCCACCTGCTGTGCTTGCTCACATAATGCTGTTTCGTTATCCTCAAAAGTTGTTCTATAATCACTGTTTTGACCAAGTACAGGAAAACAACTTCAGGCCACAATGCTGTGGGCAATTACCATCATGTTCTCTCATTACAGAGGTCAAATCCAAAACTGTCAGTAGGCTCTTTGTGGCATACAGAATTACATGGATATGAAAGCTGGTACACTTTCATAAAACACTTGCTATGTTTTCCAAGAATGTCCCCATGCAATTTCACGTGTGAATCCTACCCGCTCCCTTGCCTAACATCCCACGTCAAAGTTGACACTTTCACCATGTAGAACAAACTACAAATTTACCGGTTTCAAAGTAGTAATTTTAAATACAGTTCAGCAGATAATTTGTGCAAATTGGTCAATTGAGGTAAAAGTTTATGAAATTTCAAGTTTAGCTTTCCTATGAAGTGTTTCCCTCCCTTAATACAGAGAGACAGAGGCTCTATTTGTAATAAGCCTATATAGTAGTATGCATGTGTATATATAAATAGATATATAAATGTATGCCTATAACTACATGTACATATTTCATGCTTTCCTGCTATCTTTATTAGTAGATTGCATTTTTGATGATTCATATGCATTATAAACATTACAAAGATTGTCTCCAACAAAATTAAACAGTGTCCAAAGGTCGTCCAAAAACTTTGTAAAGTTCCACATTCTCTGTTGCTCTTTGATCTTTGCCACATTCGTTTTAAAGTAATAACAGCATTAATCATTGTATTATCATCAGTTCTGATTATAGACGGAATATTTTAGAACCATCTATGTTTTTCTACAAAACCCAAAATCCATTCTCGATGGGCCTGGAAATAGTTGAAAAAAATAAAATATTTTCATCTAAATACATTGCTTAGAATATCAACATCTGACATTAATTTTCTGTTTTCCTCTTTGCGGGCGATCTAGTTGTTCCAACTACCAGAAAAGTGGCAACAGTGCAGAAAGCAGGTAACTACTGCATCTCAGTGTAAATAAATTGATGAATGTTTTATGTTATACAGCGACATAGAATTATATGGCATGTAATGTCTCTGATTGTCCTGAAGAATTTTACAGCTAGACTTTTCCAGATGTCCTTTGCACAATTGTGCATCTAGTCCCCTCTATTGTTTGCTTACCGATATCCTGTTGGGACCGCTCAGAAGGTATCTCGAGAAAATTAGGAATAACTACTTAACAGTATTCATATAAAATATTGTGTTTAATGTATATGTATCACCAGTTGCTACTTTGTAAGTTTTTTTATATCAAACACTACAACATTCAGACTTGGAGTATGTACTTTTTAGAAAAAAAACTAATTCTTGCTCTGCCCTTAGTGTGTTTCTTTCTCAGGCAAAGAATTAAAGTACCTGAGCAAATACTGCAAAGTCTGCCAGAGACCAGAATATAATACTGGATTTCTGCGGTAGTTTTAGGTGTGGAGGGACAGCTATTTTTGATATCTCCCTGCTAGGACACAAACATGCAGGGATTTTCTTAAATTTTGTCACACTACATATATAAAAATCTTAATATGATGACTCCAAGAAAATACAACCTGTCTGATGTTAGGGATCCTCTTTGATTCTGTTTTGTCCTTGTATGGGATATGGTTGAATGCCAGCAAACTATCAACTTAGCCTCTAAGATGACCTTCAATATGAAAAGCAATGTTCCAGTTTTGTCTACAGTGCACGACTGCTGAACCCCACCTTGGAAGAAAGGAACTTTAGGTCAACTAACATCCTATCCATTTTTTTTGTTTTCAAGAGGTCCTTGAAATTATCTTTATATCATAAGTGTTTCTATATTGTTTAGTGCAAATCAGTGTCTCTGTCCCTATGCACTCCACAGTCTGCTGTCTAAGCTCTAATGATGTTGTATCATGTTCCTCGAAGGCTTATTAATAACATATGTTGTCACCAAATGTAGGACTTTAACTAAAAGTCACTACAGTCTTGAGGTCATCGGACTTCCGTTCCTTTCCATTCATATTTCAAATGTCTTTAAACTTGAGGTATCAGTGGGCAGTATGTGGCAGTGCAAACTGCATGCAAATGACATCGGGTGCTTTTTTATTTGCAGTAGATTAGCTCATGCCATTAAAAGCCTATTAAGATACATTTTAAGTTTAATAACTAATTGTTTGACATCCAATTGCAACCTTTCCTATTACTTCTTGGAAATACTCAACCCAATTTGGCCATTTCAAACTTTCAAATGTGTACGCCGTTATTCTGAGGTTTTGTGCAAAGTGCTCAGCTGGTGACTTGAGGAAAAGATCACTGGCAACTTTTGATGTCCCTCCAGCCATACAAGAGGTCAGACATCTGAGAAATGCAATCTACTTCTTAGTCTTGCATGTAAAGGAAAACAAGTGGAGTCATTCAGTGGTCCTGGCAGGTCACAAATACGAGGTGCAGTCTGATTTTCTACTTGCACAGGTCTAAAAAAATTCTCATTTGCATTCAGTCAAGAGCCACCTTGTTGAAACTAAGAGACAGTGGGTAGGTTCACTCATCAATAGTCCCTGACCAGTGGGTAATAAGTTCCAAGAGCAAACATTCCCTATTTTTCAGCACATCTTGTTTGCGCTGTCCCACAGTGTACTACTCTTATTTAATTCCACCATGGCAGAATTACTCTGTCACAGGAATAGGCTCCTGAGCCAGGAGTGTGTATAGGAAAATGGGCTGTTGGCTCTTTCTCAACCAAACAAAATTGGATCTGGGACCATCTCTTCACCTCACTGGATTGGAACCAGGTTGGCTATATTGGTTTCGGGATCCAAGGACACCTTTTCCTCCGGTGCCAGTGGACATGTTACTTCCAACTTGTAAGCTTCACCCGGATCCTTTACAAATTATTGAAGATCCTGAACCCTCCCTAGCTCTCCTTTCTGGAAGAACATGAGTAACATACCTTATAACAGGTTTTCCTACTAAAAGGCTCAAACCATTCTTTCTTTTCTAAGAGCAGTCTCACTTCTCATCAAGAATACATTGCTGAATTGAAAGGAAACAACAGGCCGGCTAATGATAATTAGCGTATTTAAGCTCCAAGCAGACAAATTGTCAGTTAATAAATGGTACTTTCCTTTGTATTTATATACAATCCAACTACGACAATTAATTGGAAATGTTTACATCTCCGTCGTTTGAATTATAGCAACCTACAATATTGTCTAAAACGCACATGTAGCTTGACCGAATATATCAAAGCAAACCTCTTTCTGTCAAAAAAGTTTATTTTGTCAGATTCACCAGCAGGTTTAAATGCAGCACCAGTCAACCTACCCATGTAGGCCTGAACCCATATTCTGCTTATCAGCCTAGTGAATGACAATGTGTGTGCTTTCGTTCACCAGTCATTAATAACATCCATGTCACTGGTATATCTCCTGCACCATATAATAAGACCTTACTGCTAAGTCAGATGGGCAAATTGGTTATTAGCCAATTCTGTCATATTTAAGGGTCAAAGCACATACATTGAGACATGACCAGCAGTGCCTTCGTGTGCAGAGAAGAAGAATCAGAAATACCAGTCAGCAGATGAACAGGTGACCACACAAAAAACTGATTTTCAAACAGTGTTGGAAAAGTGGTATAATGTTACAAATTTCTTAGTAGCACAGGATTCATACTGAGTACTTTAGAAAAAAGGAACTGCAGGAAAGGAGAACTCCTTTCCTATGTTCCACTTTTAAATAGTATTTGGTATTGCAATTAGGACATCCATGCAGTACCATTGTTTTGTGCAAGGTTGGATCCAATGTTAAGATACACACAGCCACCTGCTGTGCTTGCTCACATAATGCTGTTTTGTTATCCTCAAAACCTGTTCTATAATCACTGTTTTTACCAAGTACAGGAAAACAACTTCAGGCCCCAGTGCTGTGGGCAATTACCATCATGTTCTCTCATTACAGAGGTTAAATCCAAAAATGTCAGCAGGATCTTTGTGGAATAGAGAACTACATGCATATGAAAGATGGTACCCTTTCATAAAAAACTTGCTATGTTTTCCAAGAATGTACCCATGCAATTTCCCGTGTGAATTCTACGCGCTCCCTTGTCTAACATCCCACGTCAAAAATTACACTTTCACCATGTAGAACATAGTACAAATTTACCAGTTTCAAAGTAGTCATTTTAAATACAGTTCAGCAGATAATTTGTGCAAATTGGTCAATTGAGGTAAAAGTTTATGACATTTCAAGTTTAGCTTTCCTATGAAGTGTTGTGCCCACCTTAATACAGAGAGACAGAGGCTCTATTTGTAATAAGCCTATATAGTAGTATGCATGTGTATATACAAATAGATATATAAATGTATGCCCATAACTACATGTACATATTTCATGCTTTCCCGCTCTCTTTATTAGTAGATTGCATTTTTGATGATTTATATGCATTGTAGACATTGCAAAGATTGACTCCAACAAAATTAAACAGTGTCCAAAGGTTGTTCAAAAACTTTGTAAAGTTCCACATTCTCTGTTGCTCTATGATCTTTGCCACATTCGTTTCAAAGTAATAACAGCATTAATCATTGTATTATCATCAGTTCTGATTATAGACGGAGCATCTTAGAACCATCTATGTTTTTCTACAAAACTCAAAATCCATTCTAGACTGGCCTGGAAATAGTTTAAAAAAATAAATTATTTTCATCTAAATACATTGGTTGGTGTTGGAAAATGGGTTATTGGTAAGGGCAGGTAGGTACCTACACTTAGCAATAGGCCACTAACCTCCACTAAGGTCCAGTTAGGTCTCAGTAAATTAACCCCAGCTCAACCCTTGGTAGCTTGGCAACGAGCGTCAAGGCTTAACTTAGGAGACAGAGTGTAAAGCATTCAAATATCACAAAACATCAATTAAATAAAACACAGGAAACAGTTTAAAAATCCAAAACCAATTTATAAAAATTGAATATATTTTTATCTTTAAAATTACACCAAAACGAATAAAATCGGATGAGGGGAACCGGAGATATGAATTTTTAAAGAATTATTATTTTTTTAGCGCCTAGAAACAAAAAGCGCCAATCGGGTCATCTGGTTGCACCTCGAAAGGGGCAAAGTCAAAGTTTAAGGCCGACCGCGATGGAGCCCTGCTCGGCTACAGGCTGCGGGAGGCCTCGGTTAAAAGTTTACCTTCATACTTAGTCTTTTTTTCGAAGATTTTCTTCAGCGGGACGAACCTGCCAGTCCAATCCGACCTCCTGGAGCCCTTCTCCGGATACGCGATGCTGGAATCCTCGGTGGAGATTTTTACCTTCGGACTTAGTCGTTTTTTCGAGGTGAAAATCCTTCGACCGGGGTAAACCTGGATCTTGATCCGACGTCCATGGAGCCCTCCTCGGATACGCTGGCTGGGAGGTCCCGGTCAACTTTTTACCTTCGGACTTAGTCTCTTTTTCAGAGATTTTTCTTTACTGGGACGAACCAGCAAATCAGGCCGGGTTGCGGTTGAGGCAAGCCGGCTAGAGTTGCCGCGGCGGGTCGGTCCCTCTATGGAGCTTTTTTACAAAAATTCTCCAAACTTCTCCAAACTTCTGGTGCTTCTCCCAGATGTCCTTTTAAGGTTCTTTTGGGGTCCACAGCTCACCCCAATAGTCCAGCAGTTCTGAGATGGTCCTTGGGCGGTGCGGACTACAACTCCCAGAATGCACCTGGCGCAAACTCCTTTTTGGCCACTGGACAGTGGTCAGCTGGTCGCTTTCTTCAGGAGTTGGTGCAGGGGACTCTGGTTAGCAATTTTTCACCTGTAGCAAACAGGGAGTCCCTCCTTGAACCAGTTGAAGCCAGGCAAAGTCCTTCTTGTGGTGAAGCCCAAGTGTGCAGCTGGTGCAGTCCTTCTGAGTGCAGGTTCCAGGTGCAGGCCGGGGGTCCAGCAGGGCAGTCCTTCTTCTTCTGTTGCTCTTCCTTGTTGGATGTGGTAGGGAACTGAGGTGTGGGTGCAGGTCTGCCAGTTTTATCCTTGCTCCTGGGTGAAAAGCAGGGGGGTCCTGGTTCTCCAATGAGGTGCAGGGTCATTCCCCCTGTGATGACCACTTCCTGGGAAGTGTGGCAAAAATCAATCCCAGGAGGCAACATTCTCTAAAAATCCATCATGGCTGAATCTGATTTTTGGAGGTTACATCTGGTTGAGCCAACCCACTGGTGTGGCTAAAAATCATAAACACACCCCTCTCCTGCCCTCTCCTAATCTAATCAAGGGGGCACCTAGTTGTCTGGGGTTGCAGGATGTGGGGGTGTTGCTGTTTGCTCCAAATGTCCTTCTCTGCCTTTGAAGACCAGTTTGGCAGCCCCCTCCCTTCCTGCCTCACCATCTGCTAAGGGGAGATTCCTTCCCACAGGCACATTCCTTTGTGTGAAGCCAGGCCACTTCACACCTCATCAAGGCAGCTTGGCCAAGCTGCTCAGGCTGGCCAATCAGAGCACAGCAGCAAAAACAATGCAGGGCTGAAATTGGCAACTTTTCAGGTAAAGTTTAAAACTCTTTACCTGAAAAAGTTATATTAAATCCAACAACTGGAAGTTGTAGGAATTATTACAACAATTAATTTGATACCAAACTCTTGGTATGCATCATTTAAGGAGACTTTAAAAATTAAAATAAAGTCTCCCCATTTTAGCCTATGAAGGCCATTTACTACAATGAGAGAAAAACGAATTTGGCTGTTTTTACCTCACCAGGGTTTATAAAACTATTTTTATAAAGTCCCAGCTTATAGTTACATGTCACCCAGCCCTAGGGGCACATAGGGCACACCTTAGGGGTGACTTATATGTAAAAATAAGGTAGTTTAAGACTTTGGAACTACTTTTAATTCCAAAGTCGAATTTGCATATAACTTTAATTTAAAAGCAGCCAACAAGGCAGGCCTGCCTTTAAAATGACACTGGGCACCTCAGCAGTGCACCTATGGGTGCACTACCTATGCTGTGGTCCCTAAACCTACATGCCCTACCATATACTAGGGACTTATAGGTAGGTTAACTTAGCCAATTATAATTAGCCTAATTTGCATATCCATTTTACACAGAGCACAGGCCCTGGGACTGGTTAGCAGTACCCAGGGCACCACCAGAGTCAGGAAAACACCAGCAAAAAGTGGAAAATGGGGGCAAAATGTTAGGGGGCCTCTGCAATCAGCCCTGTTTTCTCACACTTGGAATCTCAACATCTGGCATTAATTTTCTGTTTTCCTCTTTGCGGGTGATCTAGTTGTTCCAACTACCAGAAAAGTGTCAACAGTGCAGAAAGCAGGTAACTACTGCATCTCAGTGTAAATAAAGGGATGAATGTTTTATATTATACAGCGACATAGAATCATATGGCATGTAATGTCTCTGATTGTCCTGAAAAAGTTTACAGCTAGCCTTTTCCAGATGTCCTTTGCACAATTGTGCATCTAGTTCCCTCTATTGTTTGCTTACCGATATCCTGATGGGACCACTCAGAAGGTATCAGAGTAAATTAGAAATAACTACTTAGCAGTATTCATATAAAATATTGTGTTTATTGTATTTGTATCACCAGTTGCTACTTTGTAAGTTTTTTTATATCAAACACTACAACATTCAGACTTAGAGTGTGGAATTTTTAGAAAAAAAAACAAATTCTTGCTCTGCCCTTAGTGTGTTTCTTTCTCAGGCAAAGAATAAAAGTACCTGAGCAAATACTGCAAAGTCTGCCAGAGACCAGAATATCATACTGGATTGCTGCAGTAGTTTTAGGTGTGGAGGGACAGCTATTTTTTATATCTCCCTGCTAGGACAAAAACATGCAGGGATTTTCTTGAATTTTGACACACTACGTATATAAAAATCTTAATATGATGACTCCAAGAAAATACAACCTGTCTGATGTTAGGGATCCTCTTTGATTCTGTTTTTTCCTTGTATGGGATATGGTTGAATGCCAGCAAACTATCAACGTAGCCTCTAAGATGACCTTCAATATGAAAAGCAATGGTCCAGTTTTGTCTACAGTGCACAACTGCTGAACCCCACCTTGGAAGAAAGGAACTTTAGGTCAACTAACATCCTATCCATTTTTTTTTGTTTTCAAGAGGTCATTAAAATTATCTTTATATCATAAGTGTATCTATATTGTTTAGTGCAAATCAGTGTCTCTGTCCCTATGCACTCCACAGTCTGCTGTCTAAGCTTTAATGATGTTGTATCATGTTCCTTAAAGGCTTATTAATAACATGTGTTGTCATCAAATGTAGGACTTTAACTAAAAAGTCACTACAGTCTTGAGGTCATCGGACTTCCGTTCCTTTCCATTCATATTTCAAAAGTCTTTAAACTTGAGGTATCACTGGGCAGTATGTGGCAGTGCAAACTGCATGCAAATGACATCGGGTGCTTTTTTATCTGCAGTAGTTTAGCTCATGCCATTAAAAGCCTATTTAGATACATTTTAGCTTTAATAACTACTTGTTTGACATCCAATTGCAACCTTTCCTATTACTTCTTGGAAATACTCAACCCAATTTGGCCATTTCAAACTTTCAAATGTGTACGCCGTTATTCTGAGGTTTTGTGCAAAGTGCTCAGCTGGTCACTTGAGGAAAAGATCACTTGCAACTTTTGATGTCCCTCCAGCCATACGAGAGGTCAGACATCTGAGAAATGCAATCTACTTCTTAGTCTTGCGTGTAAGGGAAAACAAGTAGAGTCATTCAGTGGTCCTGGCAGGTCACAAATACGATGTGCAGTCTGATTTTGTACTTGCACAGGTCTTAAAAAAATCTAATTTGCAGTCAGTCAAGAGCCACCTTGTTGAAACTAAAAGACAGTGGGTAATAAGTTCCAAGGTCAAACATTCCCCATTTTTCAGCGCATCTTGTTTGCGCTATCCCACAGTGTACTATTCTCAGTTAATTCCAGCATGGCAGTATTACTCTGTCAAAGGAATAGGCTCCTGAGCCAAGAGTGTGTATAGGAAAATGGGCGGTTGGCTCTTTCTCAACCAAACAAAATTGGATCTGGGACCATCGCTTCACCTCACTGGATTGGAACTAGGTTGGCTATATTGGTTTCGGGATCCAAGGACACCTTTTCCTCCGGTGCCAGTGGACATGTTACTTTCAACTTGAAAGCTTCACCCTGATCATTTACAAGTTATTGAAGATCCTGAATCTTCCCCAGCTCTCCTTTCTTGAAGAGCATGAGTAACATACCTTATAACAGGTTTTCCTACCAAAAGGCTCAAACCATTCTTTCTGTTCTAAGAGCAGTTTCACTTCTCATCAAGAATACAGCGCTGAATGGAAAGGAAACAACAGGTCGGCTAATGATAATTAGCGTATTTAAGCTTCAAGCAGACAAATTGTCAGTTAATAGTAGTAGTACAAACTTTATTAGACTTTCAACAAGTCATAAAAGTATCAAATAATATACATTTCAGTATGCAATAAATAAGATAAAATTTAAATTAAAATAATAAAAGGATACATACAATCGGCGAAATTAAGATATCTTTAAAAAAAAATCATAGTTGCAGTCCAATAATAAACTAGATATAAAATTACAACGCTACCTCCACACGCTTTCTTGTATTGAATACGGAGCATAAAAATTTAGCCAAGGTTCCACACATCTCAATAGAGGATAGCACCTGGAGGCTGGCATACGCGGCGTGACACTGAGGCGTGTTGATTATCCTTAAGAGGGGGACTACTAGGCGTTTTCTCTGCTTAGCATAAAATTTACAAAATAGGACCACGTGAATTGTAGTTTGAGGTGACTTTGCATCACATGGACAGGGTTTCAGCGTGGTACTCCAATCGTTCATAGTAGGGAAGGTTCCTAGGCGATGAAATATATCTAACCTCAGTCTGGTGAGAACAAAACGGTAGGGGGGGTTTACCACATTCGACAAATAAGGCTGTATGCCCTCCGTCGACAAAATTATTTGATTGTGAATGACGGTGGGCTTTTTTGATTCAGCCTACCATCGTGAATCTTCTAGATATCTTAGTACCAGAGTACTCAGGTCCTTCCTAGAGATTTTCCCCAGCGAAGCTAGGTTTGTATAAAAAACTTTGTTTCCCATATTTTCGAAGAATGTCATAATATATCTTAACCAAGGCACCCTTGCTGCGTATGTGGACTTCATGCAGTCAGTCAGGATGGCCTTATTTAGTTCAGTATATTCTGAGGTCCAAACTTTATGCCATAACAGTAATGGTTGAATCTTTATCAAGTCTGTGATGAAGGGGAGCCCCGGTTCAGAGTGGACAATGTATGATGAAGAACCGTTTGGTACCATAAATAGCTGTCTTATCAAATCATTTTCCACCGTCTGCACTTGAGTACAATTAGTATATCCCCAAATTCCAGACCCGTACATAACGGCGGGGGTGCACTTGGCTTTGTAAATTTTTATCATGTTCGTCGAGTGTAACCCCCTATCCTTTTAGAAAAAAGCCTTAAGGCCACCGTTGTTTTGATAAGCTGGGCTTGTTTCATTTTCCTACAGTTAGCCCAGGAGCCCTGTTTGTCAAACATTATGCCAAGATATGAGAAGGTTCGCGCTGTTTCTACCCTCCCATCCGCGGTAGTAATATTATAAGACTTGCCGCGTTTCCCGCCACAGTTCATAATAAACGTTTTTGAGCGATTGACGGTGAGTCCCAATTGTGACATAAATGTGATGCAAGTAGTTAAAAGTTTTTGAAGAGCTAGCGGGGTTCTGACCATTAAAACTGCGTCATCTGCGTAGAGTAGTACCGAGACAGCGCGATTACCTATTGGGGGGAGATCTTTGCAGTCACTAGCTAATACTTTTTCCAAATTATTTATATACATTGAGAACAAGAACGGGGCAAGAACACAACCTTGGCGCACGCCTCTATGTATGCCAAAAGGGTGAGTACATTCCCCTTTTACCTCACTCTTGCTCGACACCCTGTGTACATTTCACGTATAAACTGAATTATGGCTGGTTCTACCCCCATGTTGCTTAAGATATCCCATAACTTATCATGTAGTACACAGTCAAATGCCGATGTTAGGTCAATAAAAGCCAGATGCAGGTTGCTTTCTCTAATCCTTGTATACTTTCCAATAATAATACTTAAGTTCAGGCTTTGCTCCACTGTCCCAATTCCTTTCCGGAAACCATACTGGACAGAAGATAAAGCATTCTTTTCTTCCGCCCATATTTGCAACCTGTTCAAGATAATTCTCCCTACTAGTATAGCCGTTGTTTCGAACAAGGAGATTGGCCTGTAACAGGCTGGGTTAAGACGATCACCTTTGTTATATTGGAATGATATTGGAGTCTCGCCAGGATGGTAAGGGACCTCGTATGCAGATAGCCCTCAATGTCTGCATCAATACGGGCCCCCATAGCTGGATATTTGCCTTGTATAAATCAATCGGAAGGCCATCGGGGCCCGGAGCTTTTCCTGATTTACTTAGAGTTATGGCTTCCTCTACCTCCTCAAGGCTAAATTGCGGGATTATGGTCAGACGTGTACCTTCCTGGAGACCTTGATTGTGTACAGGAACTGTAGGCCTCAAATCGCTATCCAGCGAATATATTTTAGAAAAATATGCAATCCAATCCTCTTTGGAAATTGCTATTTCCATCCTGGGTGAATCTCTGTCCCCAAACACGGGAGAATTTATTGTTTTCCAAAAGAGGATGTTATCTTTTGTACGGCTAGCTGTGTGTAGAGTCTCACACAGAGATTTTTTTAGGGTCAATTTCCTTTCCTTCATTGCTGTTTTTTATTCTTGTCTGCACCGGTGTATGTCTGTTGTAGATTTATTTGGGGCTGTTAGAGCCTTTTTCAGATTCCTATGTGCTTGTCCCGGCTTACCACCTCTGATACTAAGGGCTTCTTTTATGGTTTGCATGATCAATGTAAAAGCACTTAAGCATCGCCCTGGATCTAGATTCTCACTTAAACAGTCTTCAAAAGCGAGCTTGCAGTTACATAATAACTGTTTCAACAGAGACTTGGAGTCTGTCTGAGACCATTTTAGGGTATATCCATTGCGCAGTGCTAATTCAATGTCATCTACCAGAGTGGCCCTGTCATCCCTATCTGGTTTGAGGGGAGTTAATGAGAGGTTCAGAGTCTGGGGATGATGGTCACTAATTGCTATGTCGTGCATAGCATAATTCATGAGGTAGTATGCAAAGTGAGTTGACATTAAAACATAATCAATCACAGTATTCGCACCCCTTCCATTGTAAGTTGGTTTAAACTGTGTTTCATCAGAATATAGTTTGTTTACAAAGGATAGGTTATGGATTTGAGCCAGTGAATTCATTGCATCTCCTTGGGTGTTATGAGCAAAATGAAGTCTTAAACCAACACCTTCAGGATCCCAGCCACATACCTTATCTGAGGTTTCTTTACAGGGGTGGACGTTAAAATCGCCGCCCCAGATCATGAAGATCTCACGGTTATTATTTGCACTTATTTTTTTTAGATTATCTCCCATCTCCGTTAGAATATTGAAGAGATCACCAGGGGCTGCGTTATTATAAAAGTTAATAATGACTAGATGGGTCTTATGATCCAAGTTACCCTCTATCATTTGATAGAACGAGCTCGTAAATTTAATCTCTAGATTCTGTACTCGTAACTTGTTAGAAATATATATACATAGACCCCCTTTTGGTCTACCGTATCTGGACTGAGCGGCTGGCAAGTGAAATGTTTTATAGCCATTAATATGGAGAGGACTTAATAACCATGTCTCTTGGAGACAGATGCATGAATATTCTTCAATGAAGTTCACCTAGGTCTCATTGCCTATCTTGTTTGTTAGACCTGCAATGTTCCAGAACAGTAAAGCTAACTCCGCTTTCTGTTTAGGAATACCATACTGGTTCCTTGATAAACAGGGAGATAGAACACAGTTGGGTGGATGGATTATGTTTCTAGGGGGGCTCCTCTGATTTAAGTAGGATTGAATCCTATTTCTTATAGGGTCCGTTGTGTGAGATGTGTGTTCTTTATTTAAAACCCGCCCTGATTTATATGCTACCTGGGCTAGCTCTTCTAAGGAAACTGTCTGATTCTTGTCAAGTCAATCTATATCTTCTAGAGTCGTAAGAGGGTGGAATCTGTTACACCCTGTAAGGGGGTCTGGTGTATTTAGAGATGCTCTTACATGTTGTGGATTTATAAGGTTATACCCCACTGGTCTTTGATAAAAAGAGACCTAAGGGTAGTAGCGAGATACCTTGGGAAGTGACTTGTCTGGCTCCTAGCTCATAGATAATTCTGTCTACTAAGTTTGGTGAGCTGAATGAGAGGACCACACAATCTCCTTCCAGCACTTTCTTACTGCTTCCTATCCACTTAATTCTTCTAACCATTTTTATGTCTTTGAAAAGGGGCCCGACCATTCCCGAATTCAGACGAACTCCTGTCCAGTTTAGGGCCTTATTTCTCAGGGCCGTCCATGATTCTTGCTGCTGATCGTTTAGGGGTGGGACATTAGCCAAGACCATTACGTAAGGTGTAGCCTCTGGGGGGAGATGTAGTTAGTCACTTGGCAGATGTAGTAAATTCGAGGATTTGGTCCTACTAAAGGTGTTCCTCCCAGAGTTTACATGGGACTGAGTGGTCATTGTCCTAGATGGACTGATGCCTACTCTCTTGAATAGTCTAGGGTTTGAGGTTATTTGTTCGGGAGGAAAATAATAAGCTGTAGTAACGGAGGGTGAAGGCCGGGAAGTTTGATTCAAGTTGGATATTGATGGTTGTATTAATGTTTTTCTCAGGGGGTTTAGATTCGAGTATGTACCGTTTCTCCTATTTTGCAGGGGAAGTTGAGTGTTATTTTCTTGCTCTGGGATCAGTGATGATGTATTAAGATCCTTTAGTACTGGGTATGAATCTTCCCGGTGTAAAGCCTTTATTAATCCTAGGCCTGCCTCAAGATTATTCTCCACCCCCTTTAAACGCTCCAGCATGGAGTCGAGGGTGGCCCTAATGGATGATTTCAGGGTATTTACTAACTCGTGGAGATTTATAAGGAGTGATCTAGTCATATCTCCTACACTATTTGACGATTTCTTCCGGAATGGTTTCTTGGGATGTTTTATAACCGGAGTGGTTGTTATATCTATCACTGTTTTTTTTTTTATTCCTGTCTTCCAGGCCTACCTCCGGTTTTCTTGGTCGTTTAGCAACAGGAGAGAATTCATCCAGGGAGTAAATTATATTAGAGGTGTCTCTGATACATCCGTTAGTGTATTTTGCTTCTGTATACGCGCCCCCATGTTCATTAGATAGGGGCTTATTAAGTAGTTCTGGAGTTTCTGGTGGTTCATGGGATTGATCTTTAGACCGCAACAGTTTCTCTTCGATATTGGCAATTTGTTTATCTATCAAGCCCATCGACACTGAAATATATTTTAATATAGAAGTACCTTCTTATATGTTTGCTGAATTATTTGATTTAAAATGCTTCCTTTTACCCATATTATATCTGGTGACAGGATTCCTGTCCAGGTAATAACGGAGGGGGAAATCAGATAGATTAGCCAGCCTCAAGTCACTGCGCTGCGCTGCCCTAGTTCAGCAGATATTCACAAGAGTCATAGCTTGCTCAAAAGGACTATTTGTCGTATATAATGGTATGACCTCTCTTGCTCAAGTCACTTAGGATACCCCAGGGCCTTGCGCACCCTATCAAGTTGGGCAGGCTAGGCAGGGGGGGAGGGGTCCTAGGCAGCCCTGAAAGAGTGAGGCTTCTTACAGTCCTTTTGCCCTTTAGCCTTAGACCGCAGGGTTAAGAGGTATTGGTCCCAAATACCAAAGATTAAAGAGGGGTGGCCCAGTCCAGTCTCCTCCTGGCGATGACGGGCACATGACGGGCCCGCCCTTGGCCAGGGCGCTGCCCGCGCGCGTCCCGCGATAGCGCGAGCACGAAGTTTTGTTTAAAGGGCTCCTGCCCCCGACAACCAGTGACGCCTTCCTCCTCGCGGCCAATGCGCTTCCCGCGACAACAGGAGTGCGAAGTTTTGTTTAAAGAGCTCCTGCACCCGGCAACCAGTGATACCTTCCTCCTCGTCCGTTAATAAATGGTTCTTTTCTGTGTATTTATATAAAATCCAACTACTGCAATTAATTGGAAATGTTTACATCTCCGTCGTTTGAATTATAGCAACCTAAAATATAGTCTAAAACGTACATGTAGCATGACTGAATATATCAAAGCAGACCTCTTTCTGTCAAAAAAGTTTATTTTGACAGATTCACCAGCAGGTTTAAATGCAGCACCAGTCAACCTACCCATGTAAGCCTGAACCCATATTCTGCTTATCAGCCTAGCGAATGACAATGTGTGTGCTATCGTTCACCAGTCATGAATAACGTCCATGTCACTGGTATATCTTCTGCACCATATAATAGGACCTTACTGGTATGTCAAATGGGCAAATTGGTTATTAGCGTGTGCAGAGAAGAAAAACCAGAAATACCAGTCAGCAGATGAACAGGTGACCACACAAAAAATGGATTTTCAAACAGTGTTGGAAAAGTGTCATAATGTTACAAATTTCTTAGGAGCACAGGATTCATACTGAGTACTTTAGAAAAATGGAACTACAGGAAAGGATAACTGCTTTCCTATATTCCACTTTTAAGGAGTATTTGGTATTGCCATTAGGACATCCATGCAGTACCATTGTTTTGTGCAAGGTTGGATCCAATGTTAAGATGCACACAGCCACCTGCTGTGCTTGCTCACATAATGCTGTTTTGTTATCCTCAAAACTTGTTCTATAATCACTGTTTTTACCAAGTACAGGAAAACAACTTCAGGCCATAGTGTTGTGGGCAATTACCATCATGTTCTCTCATTACAGAGGTCAAATCCAAAAATGTCAGCAGGCTCTTTGTGGCATAGAGAACTACATGCATATGAAAGCTGGTACACTTCCATAAAACACTTGCTATGTTTTCCAAGAATGTACCCATGCAATTTCACGTGTGAATTCTACCCGCTCCCTTGCCTAACATCCCAGGTCAAAGTTTACACTTTCACCGTTTAGAACATACTACAACTTTACCAGTTTGAAAGTAGTAATTTTAAATACAGTTCAGCAGATAATTTGTGCAAATTGGTCAATTGAGGTAAAAGTTTATGAAATTTCAAGTTTAGCTTTCCTATGAAGTGTTGTGCCCACCTTAATGCAGAGAGACAGAGGCTCTATTTGTAATAAGCCTATATAGTAGTATGCATGTGTATATACAAATAGATATAGAAATGTATGCCCATAACTACATCTACATATTTCATGCTTTCCCGCTCTCTTTATTAGTAGATTGCATTTTTGATGATTTATATGCATTGTAGACGTTACAAAGATTGTCTCCAACAAAATTAAATAGTGTCCAAAGGTTGTCCAAAAACTTTGTAAAGTTCTACATTCTCTGTTGCTCTATGATCTTTGCCGCATTCATTTCAAAGTAATAACAGCATTAATCATTTTATTATCATCAGTTCTGATTGTAGATGGAGACTTTTAGAACCATCTATGTTTTTCTACAAAACCCAAAATCCATTCTAGACGGGCCTGGAAATAGTTGAAAAAAATAAAATAGTTCCATCTAAATACATTACTTCAAATCTCAACATCTGGCATTAATTTTCTGTTTTCCTCTTTGCGGGCGATCTAGTTGTTCCAACTACCAGAAAAGTGGCAACAGTGCAGAAAGCAGGTAACTACTGCATCTCAGTGTAAATAAAGGGATGAATGTTTTATGTTATACAGCGACATAGAATCATATGGCATGTGATGTCTCTGATTGTCCTGAAGAATTTTACAGCTAGCCTTTTCCAGATGACCTTTGCACAATTGTGCATCTAGTTCCCTCTATTGTTTGCTTACCGATATCCTGATGGGACCGCTCAGAAGGTATCTAGAGTAAATTAGAAATAACTACTTAACAGTATTCATATAAAATATTGTGTTTATTGTATATGTATCACCAGTTGCTACTTTGTAAGTTTTTTGATATCAAACACTACAACATTCAGACCTAGAGTATGGACTTTTAGAAAAAAAACAAATTCTTGCTCTGCCCTTAGTGTGTTTCTTTCTCAGGCAAAGAATTAAAGTACCTGAGCAAATACTGCAAAGTCTGCCAGAGACTAGAATATAATACTGGATTGCTGCGGTAGTTTTAGGTGTGGAGGGACAGCTATTTTTGATATCTTCCTGCTAGGACACAAACATGCAGGGATTGTCTTGAATTTTGACACTCTACGTATATAAAAATCTTAATATGATGACTCCAAGAAAATACAACCTGTCTGATGTTAGAGATCCTCTTTGATTCTGTTTTTTCCTTGTATGGGATATGGTTGAATACCAGCAAACTATCAACTTAGGCTCTAAGATGACCTTCAATATGAAAAGCAATGTTCCAGTTTTGTCTACAGTGCACGACTGCTGAACCCCACCTTGGAAGAAAGGAACTTTAGGTCCACTAACATCCTATCCATTTTTTTTTTTTCAAGAGGTCCTTAAAATGATCTTTATATCATAAGTGTATCTATATTGTTTAGTGCAAATCAGTGTCTCTGTCCCTATGCACTCCACAGTTTGCTGTCTAAGCTCTAATGATGTTGTATCATGTTCCTCGAAGGCTTATTAATAACATGTGTTGTCACCAAATGTAGGACTTGAACCAAAAGTCACTACAATCGTGAGGTCATCGGACTTCCTTTCCTTTCCATTCATATTTTAAATGTCTTTAAACTTGAGGTATCAGTGGGCAGTATGTGGCAGTGCAAACTGCATGCAAATGACATTGGGTGTTTTTTTATTTGCAGTAGATTAGCTCATGCCATTAAAAACCTATTAAGATACATTTTAAGTTTAATAACTACTTGTTTGACATCCAATTGCAACCTTTCCTATTACTTCTTGGAAAAACTCAACCCAATTTGGCCATTTCAAACTTTCAAATGTGTACACCTTTATTCTGAGGTTTTGTGCAAAATGCTCAGCTGGTCACTTAAGGAAAAGATCACTTGCAACTTTTGATGTCCCTCCAGCCATACAAGAGGTCAGACATCTGAGAAATGCAATCTACTTCTTAGTCTTTCATGTAGGGGAAAACAAGTAGAGTCATTCGGTGCTCCTGGCAGGTCACAAATATGAGGTGCAGTCTGATTTTCTATTTGCACAGGTCTAAATAAATTCTCATTTGCAGTTAGTCAAGAGCCACCTTGTTGAAACTAAGAGACAGTGGGTAGGTTACTCATCAATAGTCCCTGACCAGTAGGTAATAAGTTCCAAGGGCAAACATTCCCTATTTTTCAGCACATATTGTTTGCGCTGTCCCACAGTGTACTATTCTTAGTTAATTCCAGCATGGCAGAATTACTCTGTTACAGGAATAGGCTCCTGAGCCAGGAGTGTGTATAGAAAAATGGGCGGTTGGCACTTTCTCAACCAAACAAAATTGGATCTGGGACCATCTCTTCACCTCACTGGATTGGAACCAGGTTGGCTACATTGGTTTCGGGATCCAAGTACACCTTTTCCTCCGGTGCCAGTAGACATGTTACTTTCAACCTGTAAGCTTCACCCTGATCCTTTACAAGTTATTAAAGATCCTGAACCCTCCCCAGCTCTCCTTTCTGGAAGAGCATGAGTAACATACCTTATAACAGGTTTTCCTACCAAAAGGCTCAAGCCATTCTTTCTGCTCTGAGAGCAGTTTCACTTCTCATCAAGAATACAGCGCTGAGTGGAAAGGAAATAACAGGCCGGCTAATGATAATTAGCGTATTTAAGCTTCAAGCAGACAAATTGTCAGTTACTAAATGGTACTTTCCTGTGTATTTATATAAAATCCAACTACTGCAAATTAATTGGAAATGTTTACATCTCCGTCGCTTGAATTATAGCAACCTAAAATATAGTCTAAAACGTACATGTAGCGTGACTGAATATATCAAAGCAGACCTCTTTCTGTCAAAAAAGTTTATTTTGACAGATTCACCAGCAGGTTTAAATGCAGCACCAGTCAACCTACCCATGTAGGCATGAACCCATATTCTGCTTATCAGCCTAGTGAATGACAATGTGTGTGCTTTCGTTCACCAGTCATTAATAACTTCCATGTCACTGGTATATCTCCTGCACCATATAATGAGACCTTAGTGGTAAGTCCAATGGACAAATTGGTTATTAGCCAGTTTTGTCATATTTAAGGTCTTAAAGCACATACATTAAGACATGACCAGCAGTGCCTGCGTGTGCAGAGAAGAAGAATCAGAAATACCAGTCAGCAGATGAACAGGTGACCACACAAAAAATTGATTTTCAGTGTTGGAAAAGTGGCATAATGTTACAAATTTCATAGGAGCACAGGATTCATACTGAGTACTTTAGATAAATGGAACTGCAGGAAAGGATAACTCCTTTCCTATGTTCCACTTTTAAGTAGTATTTGGTATTGCCATTAGGACATCCATGCAGTACCATTGTTTTGTGCAAGGTTGGATCCAATGTTAAGATGCACACAGCCACCTGCTGTGACCGCTCACATAATGCTGTTTTGTTATCCTCAAAACTTGTTCTATAATCACTGTTTTTACCAAGTACAGGAAAACAACTTCAGTCCACAGTGCTGTGGGCAGTTACCATCATGTTCTCTAATTGCAGAGGTCAAATCCAAAAATGTCAGTAGGCTCTTTGTGGCATAGAGAACTACATGCATGTGAAAGCTGGTACACTTTTATAAAACACTTGCTATGTTTTCCAAGAATGTACCCATGCAATTTCACGTGTGAATTCTACCCGCTCCCTTGCCTAACATCCCACGTCAAAGTTTACACTTTAACCATGTAGAACATACTACAAATTTACCAGTTTCAAAGTAGTAATTTTAAATACAGTTCAGCAGATAATTTGTGCAAATTGGTCAATTGTGGTAAAAGTTTATGAAATTTCAAGTTTAGCTTTCCTATGAAGTGTTGTTCCCACCTTAATACAGAGAGACAGAGGCTATATTTGTAATAAGTCTATATAGTAGTATGCATGTGTATATACAAATAGATATATAAATGTAGGCCCATAACTACATGTACATATTAAATGCTTTCGCGCTCTCTTTAATAGTAGATTGCATTTTTGATGATTGATACGCATTGTAAACATTACAAAGATTGCCTCCAACAAAATTAAACAGTGTCTAAAAATTGTCCAAAAACTTTGTAAAGTCCCACATTCTCTGTTGCTCTATAATCTTTGCCACATTCGTTTCAAAGTAATAACAGCATTAATCATTGTATTATCATCAGTTCTGATTATAGACGGAGCATTTTAGAACCATCTATGTTTTTCTACAAAACCCAAAATCCATTCTAGACGGGCTGGAAATACTTGAAAAAAATTAAATATTTTTATCTAAATATATTGCTTGGAATCTCAACATCTGGCATACATTTTCTGTTTTCCTCTTTGTGGGCGATCTAGTTGTTCCAACTACCAGAAAAGTGGCAACAGTGCAGAAAGCAGGTAACTACTGCATCTCAGTGTAAATGTTTTATGTTAAACAGCGACATAGAATCATATGGCATGTAATGTCTCTGATTGTCCTGAAGAATTTTACAGCTAGCCTTTTCCAGATGTCCTTTGCACAACTGTGCATCTAGTCCCCTCTATTGTTTGCTTACCGATATCCTGATGGGATCGCTCAGAAGGTATCTAGAGTAAATTAGAAATAACTACTTAACAGTATTCATATAAAATATTGTGTTTATTGTATATGTATCACCAGTTGCTACTTTGTAAGTTTTTTTAAATCAAACCCTACAACATTCAGACTTAGAGTATGTACTTTTTAGAAAAAAAGCAGATTCTTGCTCTACCCTTAGTGTGTTTCTTTCTCAGGCAAAGTATTAAAGTACCTGAGCAAATACTGCAAAGTCTGCCAGAGACCAGAATATCATACTGGATTGCTGTGTAGTTTTAGGTGTGGAGGGACAGCTATTTTTGATATCTCCCTGCTAGGACACAAACATGCAGGGATTTTCTTGAATTTTGACACTCTACGAATATAAAAATCTTAATATGATGACTCAAAGAAATTACAACCTGTCTGATGTTAGGGATCCTCTTTGATTCTGTTTTTTCCTTGTATGGGATATGGTTGAATGCCAGCAAACTATCAACTTAGCCTCTAAAATGACCTTCAATATGAAAAGCAATGGTCCAGTTTTGTCTACAGTGCACGACTGCTGAACCCCACCTTGGAAGAAAGGAACTTTAGGTCAACTAACATCTTATCCATTTTTTTTGTTTTCAAGAGGTCCTTGAAATTATCTTTATATCATAAGTGTATCTATATTGTTTAGTGCAAATCAATGTCTCTGTCCCTATGCACTCCACAGTCTGCTGTCTAAGCTCTAATTATGTTGTATCATGTTCCTCGAAGGCTTATTAATAACATGTGTTGTCACCAAATGCAGGACTTTGATTAAAAGCCACTACAGTCTTGAGGTCATCGGACTTCCGTTTCTTTCCATTCATATGTTAAATGTCTTTAAACTGAGGTGTCAGTGGGCAGAATGTGGCAGTGCAAAGTGCATGCAAATGACATTGGGTGCTTTTTTATTTGCAGTAGATTAGCTCATGCCATTAAAAGTCTATTAAGATATATTTTAAGTTTAATAACTGCTTGTTTGACATCCAATTGCAACCTTTCCTATTACTTCTTGGAAATACTCAACCCAATTTGGATATTTCAAATTTTCAAATGTGTACGCCATTAATCTGAGGTTTTGTGCAAAGTGCTCAGCTGGTCACTTGAGGAAACGATCACTTGCAACTTTTGATGTCCCTCCAGCCATACAAGAGGTCAGACATCTGAGAAATGCAATCTACTTATTAGTCTTGCGTGTAAGGGAAAACAAGTAGTGTCATTCAGTGGTCCTGGCAGGTCACAAATACGAGGTGCAGTCCGATTTTCTACTTGCACTAGTCTAAATAAATTCTCATTTGCAGTCAGTCAAGAGCCACCTTGTTGAAACTAAAAGACAGTGAGTAGGTTGACTCATCAATAGTCCCTTACCAGTGGGTAATATGTTCCAAGGGCAAACATTCCCTATTTTTTAGCACATCTTGTTTGCGCTATCCCACAGTGTACTATTCTTAGTTAATTCCAGCATGGCAGAATTACTGTGTCACAAGAATAGGCTCCTGAGCCAGGAGTGTGCATAGGAAAATGGGCGGTTGGCTCTTTCTCAACCAAACAAAATTGGATCTGGGACCATGTCTCCACCTCACTGGATTGGAACCAGGTTGGCTATATTGGTTTTGGGATCCAAGGACACCTTTTCCTCCGGTGCCAGTAGACATGTTACTTTCAACTTGTAAGTTTCACCCTGATCTTTTACAAGTTATTGAAGATCCTGATCCCTCCCCAGCTCTCCTCTCTGGAACAGCATGAGTAACATACATAATAACAGGTTTTTCTACCAAAATGCTCAAACCATTCTTTCTGTTCTAAGAGAAGTTTCATTTCTCATCAAGAATACATCGCTGAATGGAAAGGAAACAACAGGCCGGCTAATGATAATTAGCTTATTTAAGCTTCAAGCAGGCAAATTGTCAGTTAATAAATGGTACTTTCCTGTGTATTTATATAAAATCCAACTACTGCAATTAATTGGAAATGTTTACATCTACGTCGTTAGAATTATAGCAACCTAAAATATAGTCTAAAATGCACATGTAGCTTGACCGAATATTTCAAAGCAGACCTCTTTCTGTCAAAAAAGTTTATTTTGACAGATTGACCAGCAGGTTTAAATGCAGCACCAGTCAACCTACCCATGTAGGCATGAACCCATATTCTGCTTATCAGCCTACTGAATGACAATGTGTGTGCTTTCGTTCACCAGTCATTAATAACGTCCATGTCACTGGTGTATCTCCTGCACCATATAATAAGACCTTACTGGTAAGTCAAATGGGCAAATTGGTTATTAGCCAGTTTTGTCATATTTAAGGTCTTAAAGCACATACATTGAGACATGACCAGCAGTGCCTGCGTGTGCAGAGAAGAAGAATCAGAAATACCAGTACGCAGATGAACAGGTGACCACACAAAAAATGGATTTTCAAACAGTGTTGGAAAAGTGGCATAATGTTACAAATTTCTTAGAAGCACAGGATTCATACTGAGTCCTTTAGAAAAAAGGAACTGCAGGAAAGGATAACTCCTTTCCTATGTTCCACTTTTAAGTAGTATTTGGTGTTGCCATTAAGACATCCATTCAGTACCATTGTTTTGTGCAAGGTTGGATCCAATGTTAAGATACACACAGCCACCTGCTGTGCCTGCTCACATAATGCTGTTTTGTTATCCTCAAAACTTGTTCTATAATCACTGTTTTTACCAAGTACAGGAAAACAACTTCAGGCCACAGTGCTGTGGGCAGTTACCATCATGTTCTCCCATTGCAGAGGTCAAATCCAAAAATGTCAGTAGGCTCTTTCTGGCATAGAGAACTACATGCATATGAAAGCTGGTACACTTTCATAAAACACTTGCTATGTTTTCCAAGAATGTACCCATGCAATTTCACGTGTGAATTCTACCCGCTCCCTTGCCTAACATCCCACGTCAAAGTTTACACTTTAACCATGTAGAACATACTACAAATTTACCAGTTTCAAAGTAGTAATTTTAAATACAGTTCAGCATATAATTTGTGCAAATTGGTCAATTGAGGTAAAAGTTTATGAAATTTCAAGTTTAGCTTTCCTATGAAGTGCTGTGCCCACCTTAATACAGAGAGGCAGAGGCTATATTTGTAATAAGTCTATATAGTAGTATGCATGTGTATATACAAATAGATAAATAAATGTATGCCCATAACTACATGTACATATTTCATGCTTTCCCGCTCTCTTAATTAGTAGATTGCATTTTTGCTGATTGATATGCATTGTAAACATTACAAAGTTTGACTCCAACAGTGTCTAAAAGTTGTCCAAAAACTTTGTAAAGTCCCACGTTCTCTGTTGCTCTATAATCTTTGCCACATTAGTTTCAAAGTAATAACAGCATTAATCATTGTGTTATCATCAGTTCTGATTATAGACGGTGCATTTTAGAACCATCTATGTTTTTCTACAAAACCCAAAATCGATTCTAGACGGGCCTGGAAATAGTGGAAAAAATAAAGTATTTTCATGTAAATATATTTCTTGGAATCTCAACATCTGGCATACATTTTCTGTTTTCCTCTTTGCGGGCGATCTAGTTGTTCCAACTACCAGAAAAGTGGCAACAGTGCAGAAAGCAGGTAACTACTGCATCTCAGTGTTGGGGGCATATTTATACTCCGTTTGCGCCGAATGTGCGTCAAAAATTTTGACGCACAGTCAGCGCAAACGTTGCCCCATATTTAAACCCTGACGCCGGAGGCCGCGCGCAAGCAAAATCCGCAGTGTGCGCCGTTTTCTGGAAGCGGCACCCCGCCCTGCGTTAATGATATGCAGGGTAGGCGTTCCCGTCCAAAAAATGACGCACACTGGCGCGCGTCGTATTTATGCTTCTGGGAAAAAAGGACTCCCGGCCGGTAGGCGGAGCAAAAAAATTACGCAAAACCCGATGTGCGTCAAAATGTAACGCCTGGGTCAGGGCAGGTGTTAAAATGGGGCAAACACACCTGTATTTAATCAGAACACACAGAACAAACAACAGAGCAGCAGAGCAGCAGAGCAGCAGAGCAGCAACAGGGAGACATGGAGGTGATTTTTATTCAGCGTGCACGTAGACGCAGAGCCCTGCAGCAACAACAGCAGCCACAACAACAACAGCAGGGACCCCAAAGACAGCGCAGAAGGCAGGAGAGGATATTCCGCCCAAGAACAACCCTGCATGGCCTCAGGGAACATGACATCATCCAGAGGTACCGGTTGAACTGGCAGGCCATTCAGCAGCTGCTCAGAAATATCGAACAGCAGTTGGCCCCCACTTTGGTGACACCCCGCACCATACCAACAGAAACAAAGCTGCTTGCCGTACTTCACCTGCTGGCAAGTGGCTCGTTTCAGACAACTGGTGCCCTAGTTGGTGGAATATCACAACCATCATTCTCCGCATTCCTGCCAAAAGTACTGGATGCCATCATTCGCCTGACACCCCGCCACATCTGCTTCCCTAACACACTGCAGAAGCAGCAGGAAACTAAACAGGGGTTCTACGCCATCAGTGGCTTCCCACACATCCTTGGTGCAATCGACTGCACACACGTACGCCTTGTGCCACCTGCTGCTACAGAACACCTCTACCGCAACCGGAAGCTCACACATTCAATCAACGTGCAGGCCATAGTCGATCACCAAGGACTGATCAGCAACATCGTTGCTAAATATCCTGGGAGTGTTGATGACGCATTCATCTTCCGTCACAGCACCATCAACCAACACTTCCAGGATGGACGGTATGGCAATGGACTACTTGTTGGTAAGGACAAAAATCTAACTCATATACACACTGCACAGCAACCCTCTAGGACAAACAACACATACACCACAATAGCAACACCTAGCCTGGAATACACTGAGGTACTCACATCACTAGCCATGTGTCAGAAGTCACCATTGAACCTGTCGCACATTGGAATGTACTCCACAGGTTAATGTGAAGACATGAATGAGTGTGGTTGCCTAAATGTCACCTTGCAAATTGGAAGTGTCACAATAACCTGTACATTAACACATTGCATAAGTCTTAAGGTATGGGGTGTCCAGGGTACTTTCATATGAACGTTTCAACTACACTTCCATGTTTTACCTCTGCATGGAACTATCATCTCACCCCCAGTGAAGACACACGGGCACCTGTATCACAAGTCACAATGCAAGGGAGGGCACAGTTTTATAAAAAAAAAAATACAGACTGCTGACAAAAGGCAAGCTAACAAACACTTGCTCAGCCAAGGAAAAAACCCAATGCTAAACTTTTACCCTACAAGTATAGGTTGTCACATTAGAACACAAAAGAGTCACAGACAACACAAGACAACTACTGCAATCAAAGGTCTGTACAAGAGTGCTTACTACATCTAATTGATCCCATTCTGTGTTTCTATTTCAGCTGATCAGGGGTATGGCATCCAGCCTTGGCTAATGACACCATATGGGAACCCCACTACTGCTGCAGAGCGGGCATACAATGACGCCCATAAGAGGACACGCAGCATTGTTGAGCGGACCTTTGGGATCCTAAAGTCAAGGTTCTGCTGCCATGACATCACTGGTGGTAGCCTACTCTATTCCCCAGAGATGGTCTGTAAGATCATACTCACTTGTGCCATATTGCACAACATTTGTGTAAACAGGAACATTCCCCTCCTTGAAGCAAACCCAGACATGCCTGAAGATGACGAAGAGGAGGATGCTGGCCTGCAACAGGAGGGGGAACAACAAAACACGGCAGCAGGAGTGCGTAGGCGCCAACAGCTTGTCAATAATTTTTTTTCTTAATTTCTTATATCAAAACTTATAGCACAATTGTAAATAAACACCGATAACAAACACCACATCATGCTTTGGCCTATTCATTTCTGACCACCTTTAGTTCTAAATTGCTGAAAAAGGATGTCGTCTCATTGAGCAATAATGATAAAATACTCATCACACAAAAAATAAACATCACAAATGTCTGCACAGAGGGTAGGATGTTACATGATACATTACCATCCACCGAGGCCAACAGGAGTACCAAAGTGCCAATTACACATGCCTGATCCAGACACCTGAGAAAGTCTCTCACTCAGACCAAAAATGTAGATCATTTGAAAGTCTCATTACATGTGTTCAGTGACAGGGTGGGACCATCCATGTGTACATGACCATGTCCTCAATGGCTTTTCTCAAGTTTTTGATATAAACAATACCCAATCAGAACAACATTAGCTGCCACTAACTCATGAGGAGACCTTGAAGTTACAGTGACAACATACACCCAGACAGGTGATAGTGGATCCACATTCCCACACACATATAACCATATGTCATCCAATCAACCAAATGTTTGCAAGCTGCCCATCACAGTAGTGTCCCAGTTCAAACCTAGCAGGCAAAATTTAACATGCCACTAAACCAGGTAATGCATAAAGGGCCACATACATCAACAACCTATTTGTCATCAGCACATGAGGAACGCTGAGAGTTTGCAAACATAGTCATTGGAAAATGGTATGTCAGATTGCTCCAAATCAACAATAGTGCAAACGTCAAATGGGCAAATGAGATGAATGGCCAACAGTGATTCATACCCTATGGCCTTACATTAGCCTGCTGCTGCAGGTTTTGCATAACCGAATAAATGAAAGCCATGGATAAATCAGCAAATCTGGAAGGGCAATGCGTAGGGTGCTGGGGGCCTAAGTCCACCTCTACCGCCCCCCAAATATACAAGAATCATGTACTTGTGAAGTAAACACATGCATAAGGCGCCTGTGTGGCCTACATGTCAAAAGTCAAACACAAATCAGATACACAAAATCATAATAGGACATGGTTAGCCCCATAAAAAATGTAAGTGACTATTGCACTCCCTGTTTGGAATATAGATATATGCATTACCACGAAAATTGTGGGCACATTTTAGAGAAGGAATACATCATGGTATACCATTCATCATTTCAAAATAGCCATCAGCAATTACCCCAAATATGTGTATAAATATGGTTAATACATTTTCTGAAGGTATCATAATTATTACAGTGTGAATGCCATCTATACATCCAATAAGGGACATGTGTCATAGCTAACCACAAATGTGTATCACATAGCACCGTTTGGCCATGACAAATTTCCTTCCCCAACTGTAAAAAATGAAGACATCATTTAATAATGCAGCAAAATTCCACGCAGACAGCATGGGCGTCATAATTTTTTCACATACAGGAGTGCACAGAATGCAGAGTCAAAAAATAGGAGATGAAAATTTATAAATTAATAAGCTACAGTACATGTCCACCATATTGTGTATGAAGCGTCAAATTTCCACGCAGACAGCATGGGCGTCATAATTTTTCCACGTACAGGAGTGCACAGAATGCAGAGTCAAAAAATAGGAGATGAAAATTAATAAATTAATAAGCTACAGTACATGTCCACCATATTGTGTATGAAGCGTCAAATTTCCACACAGACAGCATGGGCGTCATAATTTTTCCACGTACAGGAGTGCACAGAATGCAGAGTCAAAAAATAGGAGATGAAAATTAATAAATTAATAAGCTACAGTACATGTCCACCATATTGTGTATGAAGCGTCAAATTTCTACGCAGACAGCATGGGTGTCATAATATTTTCACGTACAGGAGTGCACAGAATGCAGAGTCAAATATAAATGGTCATATATGTTTCACATATTTGCCAGAAAATTATAATTCTACACTAAAACTGTAAACTCAGCCTCACACAGAAATGTAAGGGAACAATGAAGAAATTACTTTTGACTCTGCATTATGTGCAATGTTATGCGTCAAAAAATATGACGCACAGTGTGTGTGCGTGAAAATATGACGCATAACGGAAAAATAAAAACGGCGGCCATTTTATGCAGGAAGTGATGTAATAGGATATCCTGTTTACAAAATCTCTACTGTGAGTTAACTTTCACTTTCACTTTGCAGTCTCAGATCTTTTCTAGACTGTGTGGTTGTGTTGAAAGTGTAGTCCTGTGTTTAACTGCTTTTGTGTCCTGTGTACCTTGTATTTTGTCTTTTTGTGTTCCTAGTCTTGTTGTGTAATATTGTCTTAGTCTGTTTAGTGTACTTTTGTCCAATCCTGTTTTTGTTTGTATTGTCTGTGGGAGTCTGTTCTGGGTAGTTTAACTTTGGGGTTAGTTGGGCTATTTTTATTAAGTTTCATTTTTCCTTCATTACTCTACCTTTCCCCATTTCCCACTTTTACTTGTCTATCTCATTTTTCTCCTTTAAATTACTAAATATGTCAGGTAGGCCTCGGCTTGCCAGGATGGGTGAGGAGGAATTGGGGGGATTTATTTGGCTTGTTTGCCATTTCCTCCCACTCATGCTGGAGTCTGGGGGCCGTGTGATACAGGGGTATCACACGGAGGCACGGAAAGTCCGGTGGGGGAAGGTGCGCCATCACCTGGTCCGGGTCTACGGGAGCATGAGGAATGAGCATCAACTGAAGCACCGCTGGGCTGATCTCATATCCAGGGAGCAGGACCTGCTGGACCACCTGGGAATCAGGATTGGTGGCCATGTTGGTGAGTACAAATAAATTACATGTGAATAAATGAAATCTGTGTGGGGACATGTGATGATTGTTACCCAATCTGCTAGATAAGTAGCTGACTGTGTATAATGCTAGGGAAACCTAATGTGTATTTGTTGCAGAATGTGTCGGAAGACCAATGCTAGCAGTCAGATGGCTCATGTTTTCAACACATACCGGATGCCTGTAGCTGTATGTAATGTAGTGTTGCCTTTGTGTCAGACAAGCGACACGTTAATGCTCTATCTTAAACCTAAAGGTCATATTGGCCAGTGAGAAAGTCATGTAGAAACAACATACCTACATATGTTGACGCCATAGCTAGACAGAAAATTGTATACCCATGATGATGCTATAAATGTGTGCTGGCTTCACGTCACATGAAGTCAGCTATGTTGTCCACACATATGTCACATTTGTGTCTGGATGCTGTGTGTTGAAAATGTCCACCTAGCCTGTTTGATTGTGAGGGGTCATGCAGTCCTCAAGTAACCAGCTTTTGGATGTCTCTCTGGGATGCACATGATGAGATGTATACAAGCCATTATTGTTGGGGCTTACTAATGGAGGGGTATCTTTGACAACACCTGACTGTCCTGGCCACTGCATGTGTGTAGTAGGGTCTGTAACTGTAGTAGGAGACTCATCCAATGTTAATGTTTATAAAAAATCATCCATGCTGTATGAGCATGTGGGAAAGTGTATTATTACCATGTCATATTCACACAGTGTCATAGTAACTGCAATCATTTGTCAGAGCACCGAGTCTGAGTATATTCTTCCTTTCATGCTTTACAGGTGGACCAGCACCGTACACCGTGGGAGAGGTGGCACATTTTGAGGACCCCGATACCTACAGTGAGTGTGGCCTGAGTGCTATGTTTAATTTTTTGCTAGTGATGCATGATGGACTAGTGTGTGTTCAACAAAATTCATGATTTGATGCGCTGCCCGTTCATTGGCATTGTTGCTTTAGTGGGATTTCAAATATCACTTCTGTTTCTGTAGACCAATACTTAGCCATCTCTCAGATTTAGGGGCTGTAGGTCATTCCAGTTGGGCCGCAATGGGGAATGGGATGAGTCATGTGGAATACACTGGTTAATGTAAGACTTGCTCTGGGACTTGGCTTGAACTGAGTCTGCATATCAGACTGACATTCTCCCAGATAGCCTTGGCAAATGGCTTTGATTAAATGTGCATCTTCCTAGTTGAGGATGCACTGTGTACACTGTAGGTTGGATCTTCCGGGGGCATGTACTTCCACTAGTTGAACTAGAAGTGTGTGTGACTAGAGTGCAATGGCCTAGGTGTTCTGTCGACTCATGATCATGTGTGTTCTAGCTCCTCTGTGTGTGTTGTAAAACATGCCTCACTGATAGTATGTGATGTTGGCCTAAGTCAGAGCATTTTGACATGGTTGGACCTTGGATGTGACAATGTTTGGCTGACTCCAACGTGTTGCTAGCCCTTCATAGGTGTTGTGTGTGAAGGCACATACTTGTTGACCTTTCTATACACTCCTGGGTGTGCATTGAACATGGGATTGTTGGTTGTTCTTCCCACCCCACCCTCAAAGACTGCCATGTTAATGGGAAACAGGGTACCTAGGACTGTAGCAACCAGTATGTTACACGTACTTGTGACCTTTAGCAACTTTGTTTAGAACCTAGGGCCAGATGTAGCAAACAGTGTTCAAGTTGCAAATGGCATAAATTGCTCTTTGTGAGTCGCAAACGTCTGTTTGCTATGCAGAAATGTATTTTGTGATTCTGAACATACTTGCAAAATGCATTTCCGACTCGCAAATAGGAAGGGGTGTTCCCGTCCTATTTGCGACTCGCAGTGGTATGCAATTCCATTTGCGACTGAGTACGTGGTCGCAAAGGGAGTCGCAGTTACCATCCACTTGAAGTGGATGGTAACCCACTCGCTAACTGGAAGGGGTCCCCATAGGAACCCTTCCCCTTTGTGAGTGGACCCACATTTTTTTTTCAAAACAGCCAGTGGTCCAAGGGACCACTACCTGCCCTGAAATAATCCAAAACCAAAGATTTCGTTTTTTTTTTTCTAAGTGCAGCTCGTTTTCCTTTCAGGTAAACGGGCTACACTTGGGAAAAAATAACCGGCTTTATTTAAAAGCAGTCAAGGCCATGGAGGTCTGCTGTTCCCAGCAGGCCTCCATCCCCGTGAGGGCCCATAGTCGCTAAGGGGGCGCAAATTGGACCCACCTCATTGATGTTAATGAGGTGGGTCTTAGCGACCCCATAGCGACTCGCAGACGGTGTCGGAGACACCGTTCTGCATAGCAAATTGCAAGTCGCAATTTTCCATCTTCCTACATCTGGCCCCTAGTGTACACATTCGGTTATGGCCCATGGGTTCACTATTAGCACACAACAAATTACAAATGGCATTGAGTGAAGACTGTGATAGTTATCACATAGAGTGACATATGTAGTGAAGTCAGTATGCGGAAGAGGTGCAGCCATAATGTCAGATGCCTTAGGCATAATTTGGATGAGTAGTTTAGGGTGATGTCATCCATCATGTAGAGACATGGATATGCTAGGTGTGAGATGCCCTTATGTATGCAGGCTTCACATGTACTTCCTATGAGCCTTTAAGTGAACTATGTTGTGACAATTGCTGCAACAAATACATTACTAGTAATGTAGAAATAACCAATTGTGCTATTCCACCCAATGCAATTCCAAAGGAAAATATTTGCCTTTTCTCTTCACAGCTGCAAACATGAGTGCCGCAGATAGACACCAATTTGAGAGGCGTGCCATGCGATACAGGCACATCCTGCAGGTGCAGTCTGGGTACCGGAGGATGGCCCGCAAATATCACTCGGATCGGGCCTCCGGGGCATGGTGGGCCTCACCACAGGGTCGGCCTACATTGCCCACAACAGCCACCAACACCACATCCACCAGGTCTCCCCAAGTGGCCCAGCAACGTCGGGAACAGTAGACCCTGGTTCATCCTCAAGACTTGGACCCACCCATGTTCTACAACCAGGACAGTCCAGTGGCCAGTCAACTCCTGGCACAAGCTTAACCTCGGCCGGCACACAAACTACATCAGCCCCTCCTGTGGACCTAGCTGCATTCCTGGCATTGAGTAGAAAATTGGACAAGATGTTCAATAAGGTGGACAACCTGACCCAGGATGTGGCCTATAAAAAAAAAAGGGTCAGCTCCATCAGGCGGACCCTACAGAGGGCGAACCTCTAGGACTTTTGACCTGTTGAACTTTTACCCCTCCCCTCTCTCCTCTTTCCTATTTTCTACTGATAGTTGGGTTTTGGGGATTAGTATTAGGTTAGGATAGGTAATTAGCTTAGTTAGTGTAAGGGAAGAGGGTGGGGGTCCTTATTCTTTCTATCTTTATTTTTTGTGTGGGTGGGTGGGTCGGGGGCAATGTTGGGATTCCTGTTATTTAAAAAATATATATATAAAAAATATACAAAAATTTACAAATAAATATATGTTTGTTTAGGATAGTGTAGTATGTGTGTAGGTTAGTAAGTGTTGTCCTGCATGTCTCCTGTCTCATAATGGTGGGTGGGGGGTTGATGGTTAGATCGTTTCGTTACATGTGCAGAGTAAGTTTAGCTTAGGTTAGTTAGGGACAGTTGTGGGTTAGTAGTAGTCAGGTTAGATTAGTGTAGGTATTACCTTTCCCTTAGTTGCCTCTTGTGTTAATAAATAGTAATAAATATATAGTTAATCCTTTACATGATGCATTAGGTGCTACTTTATCATGGCCTTGACATCAGTGTAGCTGAATGTTTTTGTATGACATTTGTGTCCTATGCTCGCCATCCCCAGGAAATTGAGGTTTAACATGCCAGCTACCCATGTGCTAACTTGGTAAGTATCCTCCATTTGGGAGACCCACCATTGGTAGTTTGCATTGATCACCAAGGTTTTGTGTTGGTGAGTATGTATTCTACTTCACAAAGTGTGCTTCCAGACTTGTTATTGTGGGTAATTTAATAGGTCGGACTGCAGTGTGAAGTTCAGGGAGATCTTTGTAGATGAGGAGTTGTTAACACTCTTGTCTTGTTGCCTTCATTGCTGACCTACATTATGTGTGTACTAATTCAGCATGACTTTCCTTCATGGAAGTATACTCAGAAAGGGTGATTGATGCAGTGTAATTTGTTAATGTTTCCTTACTTTTTGCAGCATAATTTCATGTTTTAGAATTGCATGGTGCCTACATTTCTCAGCCACCATTAGTTGACTAGAATAGCTATAGATGGTGCATCATTCTGTCCAACACAGCATGATTGTGTGTGGTTAGTCCCTTCATCAGTTATTCTCCTCAGTATGGTAAGGCTATGATGCAATCCTGGCCACTGCACAGATGTTTCAGACTACATGATATCAGGACAGTTGTATTGAGAATCTACATGGTTGCCACACAGGCACTTTGGAGTTATGTACTGCACAGTTGAAGTGTGAAATAACACAGAGACATGATAGGTGTGCAAGTGCTATTTATTTATAGGTGCTGTATTGCAAAATGTCCATTGTCCATGTTTGCTGGCTCCGTTCTGGTGCATTCTTACATGGTGATCCTACAGAAGGGGTGTGGATGATGCTCCTGACATGCTGGGGTGATGTCACAGACAGTGCTGAGGGACAGGAATTGGCAAATAGTAGGAGAGAGACATTCACTGGCAATGGTGACAAGTCATACAGTGGATTGCAGAACAGTCATTGAGTGTAGTTGTAGTGAGACTGGCATTTGACAAAACGTAGGACCTTGGTGAAAGTAGGCCATGGTGCAGGGACTAGTGCTTCCGGGTACTCTTCCGTGAGAATGTTATCTGTTCCATGTCTTCTTCTTCTGATGTGTGTGTTGCCTGGTTTGTCCTTGTTGTTGTTGTTTGTGAAGGGGCAACACACACCTCAGTGTTAGAAGACGTGGAGGCAGACATCCCGGGGTTGCTCCCTGTGGAGTTATTAAGGGCAGTACTGCAGCAAGGAGGGCCTGCTGGTTTTTGAGAATGGCAGCCACATCACGATGGTAGGCAGCCAGGTCGGCCCTGAGGGGTTGAATGTTGCATTCGAGCACACGTTGAATGGATTGCAGTTGTAGATGTTGTGTCAACTGGATGACAGCTGTGCTGATTTCCTTCTGTGTTTTGGCAAGTTCCTGCAAGAGAGATGTTAGGGCTTGCATAGCAGCAGAAGACATCCTGCACGAACGCACCCCCTCAAGGCTGGCTGCCATAGTTTGCATCCCCACCCGCACCTCCTTGGCCAGCTCCTGCTGTACCCCAACAACGGTTCTTTCGAAGCTGGTGCCAGTGTCGTCAGAGTCCTCAGCTGTGTTGGAGCTGGCAGGTATTACAATTGGGGTGGCGGGTGGTTCTACTGTGGTGGCTGCTTCTTCTGTGCTCCTCCTTGTGACTGAAGGTGGGGTTTGGAGGCTTTCAAGGACCATTTGGATGGTCTCCTGTGGAAAGTTTATGGGCTCGTCATCCATGTCATCAGGGAAATCAGGGACAGGCATATCGGCAGGAGATCCATGTTCCTCTGCAATGAAACAGGGTACAATTAGTGTGTCTGTGTTGTGACAATTTTGCAATAAGATACAAGCCTTTGGATGCCTTAACTTTGTGCTCTGTTTTTGTCTTGGTATCTGCTGTCCTTCATATGGGCATTGTTGTAGGCCTATGGCCCACCTGTGTGTCACATGTATGATATAGAGCTATCAGACTTGTCTGCCTAATTGCCTCTAGGTGTTGCTTTGTAACAATTTAGGAATAGCCATCTTTTTGTCCTACTCGTCCCTCCGTGTTTAACTATTCTTATGGAGAGACATTTTGTTGGGTGGGCTCTCATTATCCTACATGAGATTACTGGCTTTCTAGGCAGCAGGATAGCTAATGGTGTGGGGGACCTAGTCTGACCCACTTGTAAATAACTCTGTCACCCTGATTCTTTCTTTTTGCTCTGGCTAACTAGCAGTGCCTCATGTCTCCCACGGCAAAGGAATGATTAGACATCCGAGCGCATGACATCTTTGGAACTTCTCAGGGAAGTCGTGGTCACTCAGATCCAAACCAATTCTCTCTTTTCCAGTATGATCTCATACACAAATGACAAAGACAGTATTTGTTTATATGATGATTTCATTGAACAACTGACTTGTAGATATTTAGGTGTGAGCCACAATAACCCAAACAATACAACATGGTAGAATTGAAATAGTCAGCAGGAGAGTAAAACATTAGTACAAAGCTATCATGGTGCCTAACTGTTTCTACTATCCCTCTGCTTGTTCTATTTAGAGCACAGCATGTTAAGCTTCGAGCTTGCCTGTCTGAATCACTGGGGAGACATCATCCCTCATATCTGAGCAATGGCCTGTGATCTGGTTCTGCATCTGCAGCAAGGCAGGCAGCGTCTAGTTGTGGTTCTCTGTTTGGAAACTCCCTCTTGCGTGTCTTGGGACAAGGAAGTGATTTTATAAGTAATATGTCATCGTGATGACAAAGTGTCCCTACGCAGGAATGCCAAATCTTAACCCCTACCACGTCTATCGGCAAGGTACCAGACTGTATCCTTGACTGGGGCACAGAGTGAATATGTTCTGGCGAACTCCAGTGCTGAAGTAGGCAAAACAGTGTGATTTGACTAACAAACAACACCGTAGGACTGGCTATTTGCAAAATTAACTGATAAGGAAGCCTAATACATTTAGTGCAAAGTGCCCAGAGGCTCTTAGATGTGAGCAAATGCGTAAAAGTACATTCAGGGCAAGGTGCACAAAGGCCTAAAGCCTGAAATTAATGCGCAAAGTATACGTAACACTTACCACACTACACTTTGACTGGCTGTGGATGTTGTGAATGTCCTGGCAGCACACTTGCCTCTCAGGACCTGCCCCAAACACTTTTAATTCACATTACCCGAAATGTACATGTAATGTGGCATATCCTATGCATGTCAATGTTAGGATGTGGTATGGATGTAAACATTGTTGATGTTTGGAGATGATGTTGGGTCATGTGTGTTTAATTGGATTGGCCTGTTTATCGTATGAAGGTTCTATTTGGTTGTCAGACTGTGCAGGTGTGTTTCAGTGACCAGTTGCCTGTGTCGCCTCCTCATTGTTGTTGTCTGAGCAGTATGACATTAGTGATGTTGCCTTGTTAGCCAGGCACGTGAGGGACCCTGACGTATGCAGCATGTGTGTGTCCTTAGTGCTGTGTGGCTCCTATTGCTGTTTACTTTGGCTGATGTATGTGTCAAGTATGGGCATTGGCATTTGAGTGTACTGGTGCCTTTGTCTTATTTCTATAAATAGTTGCAGATGTCATCCTCACCCCCTAATTTAGGTATGTATGTTCCATGGAGAGATTCCTGCCATTTGCTACTATAGCTGCACAGAGATGAGAGGTGTTATTGTCAACTGTTGTCGCAGTTACATTGCAATTGTTGTGTTGGCTACTGGATTACTGATAGGGACCTAGTTGATGTAGGATAGATTTTGACAGACAAGTGCCTGGATGTGAGTTTGACGTAGTGGCCTTCCCACCTGCCGCTGCTTTCCCTTGGCTCTAGTGTTGTTATTACAGGATGGCCCCATGAGACTGTTGTTGGTGCTGTATTTTGTCGTGTCCCAGATTCAGTCTGTGCAGGGCATGCCCCCCTGCCGTACCCCTTCACCCATGCCACTCCATGTATATGCTGACTTACATGCAATGTGTAGTAGGTATTTCCCCCCTGCTTACAGTCAACATTATTGTATTTTAAATCCCCATGCAACTTACCCTGCATGTGCGTTGTGTCGTGATAGTTTGCGCTGTCCTGTCCTTGAATCCCTGTGACGATCTCCTCAGGGATGACGGCTGCGACCATCTCCTCCATGTGGTCCAGGGCCTCCTGGTGTGCTGGACTCCCCCCTCCAGTCTGCAGTGCTGCCTTCCTGTTCCTGGCAATTTTTTCTTTTGTCCTACGTTTGCAGTCATGCCAGCGTTTCTTACACTCAGTGACTGTCCTGCGTTCTTCAGCAACACTGTTGATCTTGTCCACAATTTTTTGCCATATGGCCTCTCTCCTACTGATTGGCAATTTAGAGGTGATGAACAATTGGTGCTGGTGTTCCGTCACCTCTCTAACCAGTATTTCCTGCTCCTCTGCACTGAAGCGACACTTTTATTTTTCTTCTGAAAATGTCCTGGTTCCGGTATGGGTCCTCCTGGCTGGTTCCTGGTCTGCTGTCATCTTCCTGGGGTCTGTAGTGGCATCTGGGATCCATTTTGGCTCTCCTCTGCTGAAAGGGCAGTGTTCGCGGGTAAATTTGACGCTATTGCGTAAAAAAAAACAGCGCTTTCCGGGTTGCGCTGTCGTAAATCGACCCACAGTGATGTGCGTTGCGTAAACGTTGGTTTTCTTTACGACTTGACGCCGCTGTGTGCGTCACGAAATAATGACTCCCACCTGTTGGTTGCGCCGCCGTGCGTCAAAGTATAAATTTGATGCTCGCACGCTGCATCGAAATGGCGTTAGCCGGCGTTAATATTTTTGACGCAAAGCTGCGCCGGCGCAGCTTTGCGTCAAAAAGTATAAATATGGCCCTAAATGTTTTATGTTATACAGCAACATAGAATCATATGGCATGTAATGTCTCTGATTGTCCTGAAGAATTTTACAGCTGGCCTTTTCCAGATGTCCTTTGCACAATTGTGAATCTAGTCCCCTCTATTGTTTGCTTACCGATATCCTGATGGGACCGCTCAGAAAAGTATCTAGAGTAAATTAGAAATAACTACTTAACAGTATTCATATTAAATATTGTGTTTATTGTATATGTATCACCAGTTGCTACTTTGTGAGTTTTTTTATATTAAACCCTACAACATTCAGACTTATAGTATGTACTTTTTAGAAAAAAAACAGATTCTTGCTCTGCCCTTAGTGTGTTTCTTTCTCAGGCAAAGAATTAAAGTACCTGAGCAAATACTGCAAAGTCTGCCAGAGACCAGAATATCATACTGGATTGCTGTGTAGTTTTAGGTGTGCAGGGACAGCTATTTTTGATATCTCCCTGCTAGGACACAAACATGCAGGGATTTTCTTGAATTTTGACACTCTACGTATATAAAAATCTTAATATGATGACTCCAAGAAATTACAACCTGTCTGATGTTCGGGATCCTCTTTGATTCAGTTTTTTCCTTGTATGGGATATGGTTGAATGCCAGCAAACTATCAACTTAGCCTCTAAAATGACCTTCAATATGAAAAGCAATGGTCCAGTTTTGTCTACAGTGCACGACTGCTGAACCCCACCTTGGAAGAAAAGAACTTTAGGTCAACTAACATCCTATCAATTTTTTTTGTTTTCAAGAGGTCCTTGAAATTATCTTTATATCATAAGTGTATCTATATTGTTTAGTGCAAATCAGTGTCTCTGTCCCCATGCACTCCACAGTCTGCTGTCTAAGCTCTAATGATGTTGGATCATGTTCCTCGAAGGCTTATTAATGACATGTGTTGTCACCAAATGCAGGACTTTAACTAAAAGTCACTACAGTCTTGAGGTCATCGGACTTCCATTCCTTTCCATTCATATTTTAAATGTCTTTAAACTTGAGGTATCAGTGGGCAGTATGTGGCAGTGCAAACTGCATGCAAATGACATTGGGTGCTTTTTTATTTGCAGTAGATTAGCTCATGCCATTAAAAGCCTATTAAGATACATTTTAAGTTTAATAACTACTTGTTTGACATCCAATTGCAAACTTTCCTATTACTTCTTGGAAATACTCAACCCAATTTGGCCATTTCAAACTTTCAAATGTGTACGCCGTTATTCTGAGGTTTTGTGCAAAGTGCTCAGCTGGTCACTTGAGGAAAAGATCACTTGCAACTTTTGATGTCCCTCCAACCATACAAGAGGTCAGACGTCTGAGAAATGCAATCTACTTCTCAGTCTTGCGTGTAAGGGAAAACAAGTAGAGTCATTCAGTGGTCCTGGCAGGTCACAAATATGAGGTGCAGTCTGATTTTCTACTTGCACAGGTCTAAATAAATTCTAATTTGCAGTCAATCAAGAGTCACCTTGTTGAAACTAAGAGACAGTGGGTAGGTTGACTCATCAATAGTCCCTGACCAGTGGGTAATAAGTTCCAAGGGCAAACATTCCCTATTTTTCAGCACATCTTGTTTGCGCTATCCCACAGTGTACTATTCTTAGTTAATTCCAGCATGGCAGAATTACTGTGTCACAGGAATAGGCTCCTGATCCAGGAGTGTGCCTAGGAAAATGGGCGGTTGGCTCTTTCTCAACCAAACAAAATTGGATCTGGGACCATCTCTTCACTTCACTGGATTGGAACCAGGTTGGCTATATTGGTTTTGGGATCCAAGGACAACTTTTCCTCAGGTGCCAGTGGACATGTTACTTTCAACTTGTAAGCTTCATCGTGATCCTTTACAAGTTATTGAAGATCCTGATCCCTCCCCAGCTCTCCTTTCTGGAAGAGCATAAGTAACATACATTATAACAGGTTTTTCTACCAAAATGCTGAAACCATTCTTTCTGTTCTAAGAGAAGTTTCACTTCTCATCAAGAATACAGCGCTGAATGGAAAGGAAACAACAGGCCGGCTAATGATAATAAGCGTATTTAAGCTTCAAGCAGACAAATTGTCAGTTAATAAATGGTACTTTCCTGTGTATTTATATAAAATCCAACTACTGAAATTAATTGGAAATGTTTACATCTCCGTCGTTTGAATTATAGCAACCTAAAATATAGTCTAAAACTCACATGTAGCTTGACTGACTATATCAAAGCAGACCTCTTTCTGTCAAAAAAGTTTATTTTGACAGATTGACCAGCAGGTTTAAATGCAGCATCAGCCAACCTACCCATGTAGGCCTGAACCCATATTCTGCTTATCAGCCTAGTGAATGATAATGTGTGTGCTTTCGTTCACCAGTCATTAATAACTTCCATGTCACTGGTATATCTCCTGCACCATATAATAAGACCTTACTGGTAAGTCAAATGGGCAAATTGGTTATTAACCAGTTTTGTCATATTTAAGGTTTTAAAGCACATACATTTAGACATGACCATCAGTGCCTGCGTGTGCAGAGAAGAATAATCAGAAATACCAGTCAGCAAATGAACAGGTGACCACACAAAAAATGGTTTTTCAAACAGTGTTGGAAAAGTGGCATAATGTTACAAATTTCTTAGAAGCACAGGATTCATAATGAGTACTTTAGAAAAAAGGAACTGCAGGAAAGGATAACTCCTTTCCTATGTTCCACTTTTAAGTAGTATTTGGTATTGCCATTAGGACATCCATGCAGTACCATTGGTTTCTGCAAGGTTGGATCCAATGTTAAGATACACACAGCCACCTGCTGTGCCCACTCACATAATGCTGTTTTGTTATCCTCAAAACTTGTTCTATAATCACTGTTTTTACCAAGTACAGGAAAACAACTTCAGACCACAGTGCTGTGGGCAGTTACCATCATGTTCTCTCATTGCAGAGGTCAAATCCAAAAATGTCAGTAGGCTCTTTGTGGCATAGAGAACTACATGCATATGAAAGCTGGTACACTTTCATAAAACACTTGCTATTTTTTCCAAGAATGTACCCATGCAATTTCACGTGTGAATTCTACCCGCTCCCTTGCCTAACATCCCACGTCAAAGTTTACACTTTAACCATGTAGAACATACTACAAATTTACCAGTTTCAAAGTAGTAATTTTAAATACAGTTCAGCATATAATTTGTGCAAATTGGTCAATTGAGGTAAAAGTTTATGAAATTTCAAGTTTAGCTTTCCTATGAAGTGTTGTGCCCACCTTAATACAGAGAGGCAGAGGCTATATTTGTAATAAGTCTATATAGTAGTATGCATGTGTATATACAAATAGATAAATAAATGTATGCCCATAACTACATGTACATATTTCATGCTTTCCCGCTCTCTTTATTAGTAGATTGCATTTTTAATGATTGATATGCATTGTAAACATTACAAAGTTTGTCTCCAACAAAATTAAACAGTGTCTAAAAGTTGTCCAAAAACTTTGTAAAGTCCCACATTCTCTGTTGCTCTATAATCTTTGCCACATTCGTTTCAAAGTAATAACAGCATTAATCATTGTATTATCATCAGTTCTGATTATAGACGGAGCATTTTAGAACCATCTATGTTTTTCTACAAAACCCAAAATCCATTCTAGACGGGCCTGGAAATAGTAGAAAAAATAAAGTATTTTCATCTAAATATATTGCTTGGAATCTCAACATCTGGCATAAATTTTCTGTTTTCCTCTTTGCGGGCGATGTAGTTGTTCCAACTACCAGAAAAGTGGCAACAGTGCAGAAAGCAGGTAACTACTGCATCTCAGTGTAAATAAAGGGATGTATGTTTTATGTTATAGAGCGACATAGAATCATATGGCATGTAATGTCTCTGATTGTCGTGAAGAATTTTACAGCTAGCCTTTTCCAGATGTCCTTTGCACAGTTGTGCATCTAGTCCCCTCTATTGTTTGCTTACCGATATCCTGATGGGACCGCTCAGAAGGTATCTAGAGTAAATTAGAAATAACTACTTAACAGTATTCATATAAAATATTGTGTTTATTGTATATGTATCACCAGTTGCTACTTTGTAAGTTTTTTGATATCAAACACTACAACATTCAGACGTAGAGTATGTACTTTTTAGAAAAAAAACAAATTCTTGCCCTGCCCTTAGTGTGTTTCTTTCTCAGGCAAAGAATTAAAGTACCTGAGCAAATACTGCAAAGTCTGTCAGAGACCAGAATATCATACTGGATTGCTGCAGTAGTTTACGTGTGGAGGGACAGCTATTTTTTATATCTCCCTGCAAGGACACAAACATTCAGGGATTTTCTTGAATTTTGACACTCTACGTATATAAAAATCTTAATATGATGACTCCAAGAAAATACAACCTGTCTGATGTTAGGGATCCTCTTTGATTCTGTGTTTTCCTTGTATGGGATTTGGTTGAATGCCAGCAAACTATCAACTTAGCCTCTAAAATGACCTTCAATATGAAAAGCAATGGTCCAGTTTGGTCTACAGTGCACGACTGCTGAACCCCACCTTAGAAGGAAGGAACTTTAGGTCAACTAACATCCTATCCATTTTTTTTGTTTTCAAGAGGTCCTTGAAATTATCTTTATATCATAAGTGTATCTATATTGTTTAGTGTAAATCAGTGTCTCTGTCCCCATGCACTCCACAGTCTGCTGTCTAAGCTCTAATGATGTTGGATCATGTGCCTCGAAGGCTTATTAATGACACGTGTTGTCACCAAATGCAGGACTTTAACTAAAAGTCACTACAGTCTTGAGGTCATCGGACTTCCATTCCTTTCCATTCATATTTTAAATGTCTTTAAACTTGAGGTATCAGTGGGCAGTATGTGGCAGTGCAAACTGCATGCAAATGACATTGGGTGCTTTTTTATTTGCAGTAGATTAGCTCATGCCATTAAAAGCCTATTAAGATACATTTTAAGTTTAATAACTACTTGTTTGACATCCAATTGCAACCTTTCCTAGAACTTCTTGGAAATACTCAATCCAATTTGGCCATTTCAAACTTTCAAATGTGTACGCCGTTATTCTGAGGTTTTGTGCAAAGTGCTCAGCTGGTCACTTGAGGAAAAGATCACTTGCAACTTTTGATGTCCCTCCAACCATACAAGAGGTCAGATGTCTGAGAAATGCAATCTACTTCTTAGTCTTGCGTGTAAGGGAAAACAAGCAGAGTCATTCAGTGGTCCTGGCAGGTCACAAATACGAGGTGCAGTCTGATTTTCTACTTGCACAGGTCTAAATAAATTCTCATTTGCAGTCAATCAAGAGCCACCTTGTTGAAACTAAGAGACAGTGGGTAGGTTGACTCATCAATAGTCCCTGACCAGTGGGTAATAAGTTCCAAGGGCAAACATTCCCTATTTTTCAGCACATCTTGTTTGCGCTATCCCACAGTGTACTATTCTTAGTTAATTCCAGCATGGCAGAATTACTGTGTCACAGGAATAGGCTCCTGATCCAGGAGTGTGCATAGGAAAATGGGCGGTTGGCTCTTTCTCAACCAAACAAAATTGGATCTGGGACCATCTCTTCACTTCACTGGATTGGAACCAGGTAGGCTATATTGGTTTTGGGATCCAAGGACAACTTTTCCTCAGGTGCCAGTGGACATGTTACTTTCAACTTGTAACCTTCACCCTGATCCTTTACAAGTTATTGAAGATCCTGAGCCCTCCCCAGCTCTCCTTTCTGGAAGAGCATAAGTAACATACATTATAACAGGTTTTTCTACCAAAATGCTGAAACCATTCTTTCTGTTCTAAGAGAAGTTTCACTTCTCATCAAAAATACAGCGCTGAATGGAAAGGAAACAACAGGCCGGGTAATGATAATTAGCGTATTTATGCTTCAAGCAGACAAATTGTCAGTTAATAAATGGTTCTTTCCTGTGTATTTATATAAAATCCAACTACTGCAATTAATTGGAAATGTTTACATCTCCGTCGTTTGAATTATAGCAACCTAAAATATAGTCTAAAACGCACATGTAGCGTGACTGAAAAGATCAAAGCAGACCTCTTTCTGTCAAAAAAGTTTATTTTGACAGATTCACCAGCAGGTTTAAATGCAGCACCAGTCAACCTACCCATGTAGGCCTGAACCCATATTCTGCTTATCAGCCTAGTGAATGACAATGTGTGTGCTTTCGTTCACCAGTCATTAATAACTTCCATTTCACTGGTATATCTCCTGCACCATATAATAAGACCTTACTGCTAAGTCAAATGGGCAAATTGGTTATTAACCAGTTTTGTCATATTTAAGGTCTTAAAGCACATACATTGAGACATGACCAGCAGTGCCTGCGTGTGCAGAGAAGAATAATCAGAAATACCAGTCAGCAAATGAACAGGTGACCACACAAAAAATGGTTTTTCAAACAGTGTTGGAAAAGTGGCATAATGTTACAAATTTCTTAGAAGCACAGGATTCATACTGAGTACTTTAGAAAAAAGGAACTGCAGGAAAGGATAACTCCTTTCCTATGTTCCACTTTTAAGTAGTATTTGGTATTGCCATTAGGACATCCATGCAGTACGATTGTTTTGTGCAAGGTTGGATCCAATGTTAAGATACACACAGCCACCTGCTGTGCCCGCTCACATAATGCTGTTTTGTTATCCTCAAAACTTGTTCTATAATCACTGTTTTTACCAAGTACAGGAAAACAACTTCAGACCACAGTGCTGTGGGCAGTTACCAGCATGTTCTCTCATTGCAGAGGTCAAATCCAAAAATGTCAGTAGGCTCTTTGTGGAATAGAGAACTACATGCATATGAAAGCTGGTACACTTTCATAAAACACTTGCTATTTTTTCCAAGAATGTACCCATGCAATTTCACGTGTGAATTCTACCCGCTCCCTTGCCTAACATCCCACGTCATAGTTTACACTTTAACCATGTAGAACATACTACAAATTTACCAGTTTCAAAGTAGTAATTTTAAATACAGTTCAGCATATAATTTGTGCAAATTGGTCAATTGAGGTAAAAGTTTATGAAATTTCAAGTTTAGCTTTCCTATGAAGTGCTGTGCCCACCTTAATACAGAGAGGCAGAGGTTATATTTGTAATAAGTCTATATAGTAGTATGCATGTGTATATACAAATAGATAAATAAATGTATGCCCATAACTACATGTACATATTTCATGCTTTCCCGCTCTCTTTATAAGTAGATTGCATTTTTGATGATTGATATGCATTGTAAACATTACAAAGTTTGTCTCCAACAAAATTAAACAGTGTCTAAAAGTTGTCCAAAAACTTTGTAAAGTCCCACATTCTCTGTTGCTCTATAATCTTTGCCACATTCGTTTCAAAGTAATAACAGCATTAATCATTGTATTATCATCAGTTCTGATTATAGACGGAGCATTTTAGAACCATCTATGTTTTTCTACAAAACCCAAAATCCATTCTAGACGGGCCTGGAAATAGTGGAAAAAATAAAGTATTTTCATCTAAATATATTGCTTGGAATCTCAACATCTGGCATAAATTTTCTGTTTTCCTCTTTGCGGGCGATCTAGTTGTTCCAACTACCAGAAAAGTGGCAACAGTGCAGAAAGCAGGTAACTACTGCATCTCAGTGTAAATAAAGGGATGTATGTTTTATGTTATAGAGCGACATAGAATCATATGGCATGTAATGTCTCTGATTGTCGTGAAGAATTTTACAGCTAGCCTTTTCCAGATGTCCTTTGCACAATTGTGCATCTAGTCCCCTCTATTGTTTGCTTACCGATATCCTGATGGGACCGCTCAGAAGGTATCTAGAGTAAATTAGAAATAACTACTTAACAGTATTCATATAAAATATTGTGTTTATTGTATATGTATCACCAGTTGCTACTTTGTAAGTTTTTTGATATCAAACACTACAACATTCAGACGTAGAGTATGTACTTTTTAGAAAAAAAAAAAATTCTTGCCCTGCCCTTAGTGTGTTTCTTTCTCAGGCAAAGAATTAAAGTACCTGAGCAAATACTGCAAAGTCTGCCAGAGACCAGAATATCATACTGGATTGCTGCAGTAGTTTACGTGTGGAGGGACAGTTATTTTTTATATCTCCCTGCAAGGACACAAACATTCAGGGGTTTTCTTGAATTTTGACACTCTACGTATATAAAAATCTTAATATGATGACTCCAAGAAAATACAACCTGTCTGATGTTAGGGATCCTCTTTGATTCTGTGTTTTCCTTGTATGGGATATGGTTGAATGCCAGCAAACTATCAACTTAGCCTCTAAAATGACCTTCAATATGAAAAGCAATGGTCCAGTTTGGTCTACAGTGCACGACTGCTGAACCCCACCATAGAAGGAAGGAACTTTAGGTCAACTATCATCCTATCCATTTTTTTTGTTTTCAAGAGATCCTTGAAATTATCTATATATCATAATTGTATCTATATTGTTGAGTGCAAATCAGTGTCTCTGTCCCCTTGCACTCCACAGTCTGCTGTCTAAGCTCTAATGATGTTGTATCATGTTCCTCGAAGGCTTCTTAATGACATGTGTTGTCACCAAATGCAGGACTTTAACTAAAAGTCACTACAGTCTTGAGGTCATCGGACTTCCATTCCTTTCCATTCATATTTTAAATGTCTTTAAACTTGAGGTATCAGTGGGCAGTATGTTGAAGTGCAAACTGCATGCAAATGACATTGGGTGCTTTTTTATTTGCAGTAGATTAGCTCATGCCATTAAAAGCCTATTAAGATACATTTTAAGTTTAATAACTGCTTGTTTGACATCCAATTGCAACCTTTCCTATTACTTCTTGGAAATACTCAACCTAATTTGGCAATTTCAAACTTTCAAATGTGTACTCCGTTATTCTGAGGTTTTGTGCAAAGTGCTCAGCTGGTCACTTGAGGAAAAGATCACTTGCAACTTTTGATGTCCCTCCAGCCATACAAGAGGTCAGACATCTGAGAAATGCAATCTACTTCTTAGTCTTGCGTGTAAGGGAAAACAAGCAGAGTCATTCAGTGGTCCTGGCAGGTCACAAATACGAGGTGCAGTCTGATTTTCTACTTTCACAGGTCTAAATAAATTCTCATTTGCAGTCAGTCAAGAGCCACCTTGTTGAAACTAAGAGACAGTGGGTAGGATGACTCATCAATAGTCCCTGACCAGTGGGTAATAAGTTCCAAGGGCAAACACTCCCCATTTTTCAGCACATCTTGTTTGCGCTATCCCACAGTGTACTATTCTTAGTTAATTCCAGCATGGCAGAATTACTGTGTCACAGGAATAGGCTCCTGATCCAGGAGTGTGCATAGGAAAATGGGCGGTTGGCTCTTTCTCAACCAAACAAAATTGGATCTGGGACCATCTCTCCACCTCACTGGATTGGAACCAGGTTGGCTATATTGGTTTTGGGATCCAAGGACACCTTTTCCTCCGGTGCCAGTGGACATGTTACTTTCAACTTGTAAGCTTCACCCTGATCCTTTACAAGTTATTGAAGATCCTGAACCTTCCCCAGCTCTCCTTTCTGGAAGAGCATGAGTAACATACCTTATAACAGGTTTTCCTACCAAAAGGCTCAAACCATTCTTTCTGTTCTAAGAGCAGTTTCACTTATCAAGAATACAGCGCTGAGTGGAAAGGAAACAACAGGCCAGCTAAAGATAATTAGCGTATTTAAGCTTCATGCAGACAAATTGTCAGTTATCAAATGGTACTTTCCTGTGTATTTATATAAAATCCAACTACCGCAATTAATTGGAAATGTTTACATCTCCGTCGTTTGAATTATAGCAACCTAAAATATAGTCTAAAACGTACATGTAGCGTGACTGAATATATCAAAGCAGACCTCTTTCTGTCCAAAAAGTTTATTCCGACAGATTCACCAGCAGGTTTAAATGCAGCACCAGTCAACCTACCCATGTAGGCCTGAACCCATATTCTGCTTATCAGCCTAGTGAATGACAAAGTGTGTGCTTTCGTTCACCAGTCATTAATAACTTCCATGTCACTGGTATATCTCCTGCACCATATAATAAGACCTTACAGGTAAGTCAAATGGACAAATTGGTTATTAGCCAATTTTGTCATATTTAAGGGTCAAAGCACATACATTGAGGCATGACCAGCAGTGCCTGCGTGTGCAGAGAAGAAGGATCAGAAATACCAGTCAGCAGATGAACAGGTGACCACACAAAAAATTGATTTTCAAACAGTGTTAGAAAAGTGGCATAATATTATAAATTTATTCGTAGCACAGGATTCATACTGAGTACTTTAGAAAAAAAGAAACTGCAGGAAAGGATAACTCCTTTCCTATGTTCCACTTTTCAGTAGTATTTGGTATTGCCATTAGGACATGCATGCAGTACCATTGTTTTGTGCAAGGTTGGATCCGATGTTAAGATACACACAATGCCACCTGCTGTGCTTGTTCACATAATGCTGTTCTGTTATCCTCAAAACTTGTTCTATAATCACTGTTTTTAACAATTACAGGAAAACAACTTCAGGCCACAGTGCTGTGGGCAATTACCATCATGTTCTCTCATTACACAGGTCAAATCCAAAAATGTCAGTAGGCTCTGTGTGGCATAGAGAACTACATGCATATGAAAGCTGGTACACTTTCATAAAACACTTGCTATGTTTTCCAAGAATGTACCCATGCAATTTCACATGTGAATTCTACCCGCTCCCCTGCCTAACATCCCACGTCAAAGTTTTCAATTTCACCATGTTGAACATACTACAAATTTACCAGTTTCAAAGTAGTAATTTTAAATACAGTTCAGCAGATAATTTGTGCAGATTGGTCAATTGAGGTAAAAGTTTATGAAATTTCAAGTTTAGCTTTCCTATGAAGTGTTGTGCCCACCTTAATACAGAGAGACAGAGGCTCTATTTGTAATAAGTCTAAATAGTAGTATGCATGTGTATATTCAAATAGATATATAAATGTATGCCCATAACTAGATGTACATATTTCATGCTTTCCCGCTCTCTTTATTATTAGATTGCATTTTTGATAATCTATATTCATTGTAGACATTAGAAAGATTTTCTTTAAAAAAATTAAACAATGTCCAAAGGTTGTCCAAAAACTTTTTAAAGTTCCACATTCTCTGTTGCTCTATGATCTTTGCCACATTAGTTTCAAAGTAATGACAGCATTAATCATTGCATTATCATCAGTTCTGATTATAGACGGAGCATTTTAGAACCATCTATGTTTTTCTACAAAACCCAAAATCCATTCTAGACGGGCCTGGAAATAGTTGAAAAAAAATAAAATATTTTCATCTAAATATATTGCTTGGAATCTCAACATCTGGCATACATTTTCTGTTTTCCTCTTTGCGGGTGATCTAGTTGTTCCAACTACCAGAAAAGTGGCAACAGTGCAGAAAGCAGGTAACTACTGCATCTCAGTGTAAATAAAGGGATGAATGTTTTATGTTATACAGCGACATAGAATCACATGGCATGTAATGTCTCTGATTGTCCTGAAGAATTTTACAGCTAGCGTTTTCCAGATGTACTTTGCACAATTGTGCATCTAGTCCCCTCTATTGTTTGCTTACCGATATCCTGATGGGACGGCTCAGAAGGTATCTAGAGTAAATTAGAAATAACTACTTAACAGTATTCATATAAAATATTGTGTTTATTGTATATGTATCACCAGTTGCTACTTTGTAAGTTTTTTGATATCAAACACTACAACATTCAGACTTGGAGTATGGACTTTTTAGAAAGAAAACACATTCTTGCTCTGCCCTTAGTGTGTTTCTTTCTCAGGCAAAGAATTAAAGTACCTGAGCAAATACTGCAAAGTCTGCCAGAGACCAGAATATCATAGTGGATTGCTGCTGTACTTTTAGGTGTGGAGGGGCAGCTATTTTTTATATCTCCCTGCTAGGACACAAACATGCAGGGATTTTCTTGAATTTTGACACACTACGTATTTAAAAATCTCAATATGATGACTGAAAGAAAATACAACCTGTCTGATGTTAGGGATCCTCTTTGATTCTGTTTTTTCCTTGTATGGGATATGGTTGAATGCCAGCAAACTATCAACTTAGCCTCTAAAATGACCTTCAATATGAAAAGCAATGGTCCAGTTTGGTCTACAGTGCAGGACTGCTGAACCCCACCTTAGAAGGAAGGAACTTTAGGTCAACTAACATCCTATCCATTTTTTTTGTTTTCAAGAGGTCCTTGAAATTATCTTTATATCATAAGTGCATCTATATTGTTTAGTGCAAATCAGTGTCTCTGTCCCTATGCACTCCACAGTCTGCTGTCTAAGCTCTAATGAGGTTGTATCATGTTCCTCGAAGGCTTATTAATAACATGTGTTGTCACCAAATGCAGGACTTTAACTAAAAGTCGCTACAGTCTTGAGGTCATCGGACTTCCGTTCCTTTCCATTCATATTTTAAAGGTCTTTAAACTTGAGGTGTCAGTGGGCAGTATGTGGCAGTGCAAACTGCATGCAAATGACATTGGGCGCTTTTTTATTTGCAGTAGATTAGCTCATGCCATTAAAAGCCTATTAAGATACATTTTAAGTTTAATAACTATTGTTTGACATCCAATTGCAACCTTTCCTATTACTTCTTGGAAATACTCAACCCAATTTGGCCATTTCAAATTTTCAAATGTGTACGCCGTTATTCTGAGGTTTTGTGCAAAGTGCTCAGCTGGTCACTTGAGGAAAAGATCACTTGCAACTTTTGATGTCCCTCCAGCCATACAAGAGGTCAGACATCTGAGAAATGCAATCTACTTCTTAGTCGTGCGTGTAAGGGAAAACAAGCAGAATCATTCAGTGGTCCTGGCAGGTCACAAATACAAGGTGCAGTCTGATGTTCTACTTGCACAGGTCTAAATAAATGCTCATTTGCAGTTAGTAAAGAGCCACCTTGTTGAAACTAAGAGACAGTGGGTAGGTTGACTCATCAATAGTCCCTGACCAGTGGGTAATAAGTTCCAAGGGCAAACATTCCCTATTTTTCAGCACATCTTGTTTGCGCTATCCCACAGATGTACTATTCTTAGTTCATTCCAGCATGGCAGAATTACTGTGTCACAGGAATAGGCTCCTGAGCGAGGAGAGTGCATAGGAAAATTGGTGGTTGGCTCTTTCTCAACCAAACAAAATTGGATCTGGGACCATCTCTCCACCTCACTGGATTGGAACCAGGTTGGCTATATTGGTTTTGGGATCCAAGGACACCTTTTCCTCCGGTGCCAGTGGACATTTTACTTTCAACTGGTAAGCTTCACCCTGATCCTTTACAAGTTATTGAAGATCCTGAGCTCTCCCCAGCTCTCCTTTCTGGAAGAGCATGAGTAACATACCTTATAACAGGTTTTCCTACCAAAATGCTCAAACCATTCTTTTTGTTCTAAGAGCAATTTCACTTTTCATCAAGAATACAGCACTGAATGGAAAGGAAACAACAGGCCTGCTAATGATAATTAGCGTATTTAAGCTTCAAGCAGACAAATTGTCATTTAATAAATGGAACTTTCCTGTGTATTTATATAAAATCCAACTACTGCAATTAATTGGAAATGTTTACATCTCCGTCGTTTGAATTATAGCAACCTAAAATATAGTCTAAAACGCACATGTAGCGTGACTGAATATATCAAAGCAGACCTCTTTCTGTCAAAAAAGTTTATTTTGACAGATTCACCAGCAGGTTTAAATGCAGCACCAGTCAACCTACCCATGTAGGCCTGAACCCATATTCTGCTTACCAGCCTAGTGAATGACAAAGTGTGTGCTTTTGTTCACCAGTGATTAATAACTTCCACGTCACTGGTATATCTCCTGCACCATATAATAAGACCTTACTGGTAAGTCAAATGGGGAAATTGGTTATTAGCCAATTTTGTCATATTTAAGGGTCAAAGGACATACATTGAGACATGACCAGCAGTGCCTGCTTGTGCAGAGAAGAAGGATCAGAAATACCAGTCAGCAGATGAACAGGTGACCACACAAAAAATGGATTTTCAAACAGTGTTAGAAAAGTGGCATAATGTTACAAATTTCTTCGTAGCACAGGATTCATACTGAGTACTTTAGAAAAAAGAAACTGCAGGAAAGGATAACTCCTTTCCTATGTTCCACTTTTCAGTAGTATTTGGTATTGCCATCAGGACATCCATGCAGTACCATTGTTTTGTGCAAGGTTGGATCCAATGTTAAGATACACACAGCCACCTGCTGTGCTTGCTCACATAATGCTGTTCTGTTATCCTCAAAACTTGTTCTATAATTACTGTTTTTACCAAGTACAGGAAAACAACTTCAGGCCACAGTGCTGTGGGCAATTACCATCATGTTCTATCATTACACAGGTCAAATCCAAAAATGTCAGTAGGCTCTTTGTGGCATAGAGAACTACATGCATATGAAAGCTGGTACACTTTCATAAAACACTTGCTATGTTTTCCAAGAATGTACCCATGCAATTTCACGTGTGAATTCTACCCGCTCCCTTGCCTAACATCCCACGTCAAAGTTTACAATTTCACCATGTAGAACATACTACAAATTTACCAGTTTCAAAGTAGTAATTTTAATACAGTTCAGCAGATAATTTGTGCAGATTGGTCAATTGAGGTAAAAGTTTATGAAATTTCAAGTTTAGCTTTCCTATGAAGTGTTGTGCCCACCTTAATACAGAGACACAGAGGTTCAATTTGTAATAAGTCTAAATAGTAGTATGCATGTGTATATTCAAATAGATATATAAATGTATGCCCATAACTACATGTACATATTTCATGCTTTCCCGCTCTCTTTATTATTAGATTGCATTTTTGATAATCTATATGCATTGTGGACATTGGAAAGATTTTCTCTAACAAAATTAAACAGTGTCCAAAGGTTGTCCAAAAACTTTGTAAAGTTCCACATTCTCTGTTGCTCTATGATCTTTGCCACATTAGTTTCAAAGTAATGACAGCATTAATCATCGCATTATCATCAGTTCTGATTATAGACAGAGCATTTTAGAACCATCTATGTTTTTCTACAAAACCCAAAATCCATTCTAGACGGGCCTGGAAATAGTTGAAAAAAATAAAATATTTTCATCTAAATATATTGCTTGGAATCTCAACATCTGGCATACATTTTCTGTTTTCCTCTTTGCGGGTGATCTAGTTGTTCCAACTACCAGAAAAGTGGCAACGGTGCAGAAAGCAGGTAACTACTGCATCTCAGTGTAAATAAAGGGATGAATGTTTTATGTTATACAGCGACATAGAATCACATGGCATGTAATGTCTCTGATTGTCCTGAAGAATTTTACAGCTAGCGTTTTCCAGATGTACTTTGCACAATTGTGCATCTAGTCCCCTCTATTGTTTGCTTACCGATATCCTGATGGGACGGCTCAGAAGATATCTAGAGTAAATTAGAAATAACTACTTAACAGTATTCATATAAAATATTGTGTTTATTGTATATGTATCACCAGTTGCTACTTTGTAAGTTTTTTGATATCAAACACTACAACATTCAGACTTGGAGTATGGACTTTTTAGAAAAAAAACTAATTCTTGCTCTGCCCTTAGTGTGTTTCTTTCTCAGGCAAAGAATTAAAGTACCTGAGCAAATACTGCAAAGTCTGCCAGAGACCAGAATATCATAGTGGATTGCTGCGGTACTTTTAGGTGTGGAGGGGCAGCTATTTTTGATATCTCCCTGCTAGCACACAAACATGCAGGGATTTTCTTGAATTTTGACACACTACGTATTTAAAAATCTCAATATGATGACTCCAAGAAAATACAACCTGTCTGATGTTAGGGATCCTCTTTGATTCTGTTTTTTCCTTGTATGGGATATGGTTGAATGCCAGCAAACTATCAACTTAGCCTCTAAGATGACCTTCAATATGAAAAGCAATGGTCCAGTTTTGTCTACAGTGCACGACTGCTGAACCCCACCTTGGAAGAAAGGAACTTTAGGTCAACTAACATCCTATCCATTTTTTTTTGTTTTCAAGAGGTCCTTGAAATTATCTTTATATCATAAGTGTATCTATATTGTTTAGTGCAAATCAGTGTCTCTGTCCCTATGCCCTCCACAGTCTGCTGTCTAACCTCTAATGATGTTGTATCATGTTCCTCGAAGAATTATTAATAACTTGTGTTGTCACCAAATGTAGGACTTTAATTAAAAGTCACTACAGTCTTGAGGTCATCGGACTTCCGTTCCTTTCCATTCATATTTTAAATGTCTTTAAACTTGAGGATTCAGTGGGCAGTATGTGGCAGTGCAAAATGCATGCAAATGACATCGGGTGCTTTTCTATTTGCAGTAGATTAGCTCATGCCATTAAAAGCCTATTGAGATACATTTTAAGTTTAATAACTACTTGTTTGACATCCAATTGCAACCTTTCCTATTTCTTCTTGGAAATACTCAACCCATATTGGCCATTTCAAACTTTCAAGTGTGTACGGCGTTATTCTGAAGTTTTGTGCAAAGTGCTAAGCTGGTCACTTGCGGAAAAGATCACTTGCAACTTTTGATGTCCCTCCAACCATAGAAGAGGTCAGACATCTGAGAAATGCAATCTACTTCTTAGTCTTCCGTGTAAAGGAAAACAAGTAGAGTCTTTCAGTGGTCCTGGCAGGTCACAAATACGAGGTGCAGTCTGATTTTCTACTTGCAAAAGTCAAAAAAAATTCTCATTTGCAGTCAGTCAAGTGCCACCTTGTTGAAACTAAGAGACAGTGGGTAGGTTGACTCATCAATACTCCCTGAGCAGTGGGTAATAATTTCCAAGGGCAAACATTCCCTATTTTTCAGCACATCTTGTTTGTGCGATCCCACAGTGTACTATTCTTAGTTAATTGCACCATGGCAGAATTACTCTGTCACAGGAATAGACTCCTGAGCCAGGAGTGTGTATAGGAAAATGGGCGGTTGGCTCTTTCTCAGCCAAACAAAATTGGATCTGGGACCATCTCTTCACCTCACTGGATTGGAACCAAGTTGGCTATATTGGTTTCGGGATCCAAGGGCACCTTTTCCTCCGGTGCCAGTGGACATGTTACTTCCAACTTGTAAGTTTCACCCTTATCCTTCACAAGTTATTGAAGATCCTGAGCCCTCCCCAGCTCTCCTTTCTGGAAGAACATGAGTAACATACCTTATAACAGGTTTTCCTACCAAAAGGCTCAAACCATTCTTTCTGTTCTAAGAGCAGTTTCACTTCTCATCAAGAATACAGCGCTGAGTGGAAAGGAAACAACAGGCCGGCTAATGATAATTAGCGTATTTAAGCTTCAAGCAGACAAATTGTCAGTTAATAAATGGTACTTTCCTGTGTATTTATATAAAATCCAACTACTGCAATTAATTGGAAATGTTTACATCTCCGTCGTTTGAATTATAGCAACCTAAAATATAGTCAAAACGCACATGTAGCGTGACTGAATATATCAAAGCAGACCTCTTTCTGTCAAAAAAGTTTATTTTGACAGAATCACCAGCAGGTTTAAATGCTGCACCAGTCAACCTACCCATGTAGGCCTGAACCCATATTCTGCTTATCAGCCTAGTGAATGACAATGTGTGTGCTTTCGTTCACCAGTCATTAATAACTTCGTTGTCACTGGTATATCTCCTGCACCATATAATAAGACCTTACTGGTAAGTCAAATGGGCAAATTGGTTATTAGCCAATTTTGTCATATTTAAGGGTCAAAGCACATACATTGAGACATGACCAGCAGTGCCTGCGTGTGCAGAGAAGAAGAATCAGAAATACCAGTCAGCAGATTAACAGGTGACCACACAAAAAATGGATTTTCAAACAGTGTTGGAAAAGTGTCATAATGTTGCAAATTTCTTAGTAGCACAGGATTCATACTGAGTACTTTAGAAAAAAGGAACTGCAGGAAAGGATAACTCCTTTCCTATGTTCCACTTTTAAATAGTATTTGGTATTGCCATTAGGACATCCATGCAGTACCATTGTTTTGTGCAAGGTTGGATCCAATGATAAGATACACACAGCCACCTGCTGTGCTTGCTCACATAATGCTGTTTTGTTATCCTCAAAACTTGTTCTATAATCACTGTTTTTACCAAGTACAGGAAAACAACTTCAGGCCACAGTGCTGTGGGCAACTACCATCATGTTCTCTCATTACAGAGGTCAAATCCAAATATGCCAGTAGGCTGTTTGTGGCATAGAGAACTACATGCATATGAAAGCTGGTACACTTTCATAAAACACTTGCTATGTTTTCCAAGAATGTACCCATGCAATTTCACTTGTGAATTCTACCCGTTCCCTTGCCTAACATCCCACGTCAAAGTTTACACTTTCACCATGTAGAACATACTACAAATTTACCAGTTTCAAAGTAGTAATTTTAAATACAGTTCAGCAGATAATTTGTGCAAATTGGTCAATTGATGTAAAAGTTTATGAAATTTCAAGTTTAGCTTTTCTATGAAGTGTTGTGCCCACCTTAATACAGAGAGACAGAGGCTCTATTTGTAATACGTCTATATAGTAGTATGCATGTGTACATACAAATATATATATAAATGTATGCCCATAACTACTTGTGCATATTTCATGCTTTCCCGCTCTCTTTATTAGTAGAGTGCATTTTCGATGATTTTTACGCATTGTAAACATTACAAAGATTGTCTCCAACAAAATTAAACAGTGTCCAAAGGTTGTCCAAAAACTTTGTAAAGTTTCACATTCCCTGTTGCTCTATGATCTTTACCACATTTGTTTCAAAGTAATAACAGCATTAGTCATTGTATTATCGTCAGTTCTGATTATAGACGGAGCATTTTAGAACAATCTATGTTTTTCTACAAAACCCAAAATCCATTATAGACGGGCCTGGAAATAGTTGAAAAAAATAAAATAGTTTCATCTAAATACATTGCTTCAAATCTCAACATCTGGCATTCATTTTCTGGTTTCCTCTTTGTAGGCGATCTAGTTGTTCCAACTACCAAAAAAGTGGCAACAGTGCAGAAAGCAGGTAACTACTGCAGTGTAATAAAGGGATGAATGTTTTATGTTATACAGCGACATAGAATCATATGGCATGTGATGTCTCTGATTGTCCTGAAGATTTTACAGCTAGCCTTTTCCAGATGTCTTTTGCACAATTGTGCATCTAGTCCCCTCTATTGTTTGCTAACCGATATCCTGATGGGAGCGCTCAGAAGGTATCTAGAGTAAATTAGAAATAACTAATTAACAGTATTCATATAAAATATTGTGTTTATTGTATATGTATCACCAGTTGCTACTTTGTAAGTTTTTTTATATCAAACACTACAACATTCAGACGTAGAGTATGTAATTTTTAGAAAAAAAACACATTCTTGCTCTGCCCTTAGTGTGTTTCTTTCTCAGGCAAAGAATTAAAGTACCTGAGCAAATACTGCAAAGTCTGCCAGAGACCAGAATATCATACTGGATTGCTGCGGTAGTTTTAGGTGTGGAGGGACAGCTATTTTTTATATCTCCCTGCTAGGACACAAACATGCAGTGATTTTCTTGAATTTTGACACACTACGTATATAAAAATCTTAATGTGATGACTCCAAGAAAATACAACCTGTCTGATATTAGGGATCCTCTTTGATTCAGTTTTTTCCTTGTATGGGATATGGTTGAATGCCAGCAAACTATCAACTTAACTTCTAAGATGACCTTCAATATGAAAAGCAATGTTCCAGTTTTGTCTACAGTGCACGACTGCTGAACCCCACCTTGGAAGAAAGGAACTTTAGGTCAACTAACATCCTATCCATTTTTTTTTGTTTTCAAGAGGTCCTTGAAATTATCTTTATATCATAAGTGTATCAATATTGTTTAGTGCAAATCAGTGTCTCTGTCCCTATGCACTCCATAGTCTGCTGTCTAAGCTCTAATGATGTTGTATCATGTTCCTCGAAGGCTTATTAATAACATGTGTTGTCACCAAATGTAGGACTTGAACTAAAAGTCACTACAGTCTTGAGGTCATCGGACTTCCTTTCCATTCATATTTTAAATGTCTTTAAACTTGAGGCATCAGTGGGCAGTATGTGGCAGTGCAAAGTGCATGCAAATGACATTGGGTGCTTTTTTATTTGCAGTAGATTAGCTCATGCCATTAAAAGCCTATTAAGATAAATTTTAAGTTTAATAACTACTTCTTTGACATCCAATTGCAACCTTTCCTATTACTTCTTGGAAATACTCAACCCAATTTGGCCATTTAAAACTTTCAAATGTGTACGCCGTTATTCTGAGGTTTTGTGCAAAGTGCTCAGTTGGTCACTTGAGGAAAAGACCACTTGCAACTTTTGATGTACCTCCAGCCATACAAGAGGTCAGACATCTGAGAAATGCAATTTACTTCTTAGTCTTGCGTCTAAAGGAAAACAAGTAGAGTCATTCAGTGGTCCTGGTATGTCACAAATACGAGGTGCAGTCTTATTTTCTATTTGCACAGGTCTAAATAAATTCTCATTTGCAGTCAGTCAAGAGCCACCTTGTTGAAACTAAGAGACAGCGGGTAGGTTGACTCATCAATAGTCCCTGACCAGTGGGTAATAAGTTCCAAGGGCCAACATTCCCTATTTTTCAGCACATCTTGTTTGCGCTATCCCACAGTGTACTATTCTTAGTTAATTCCAGCATGGCAGAATTACTCTGTCACAGGAATAGCCTCCTGAGCCAGGAGTGTGTATAGGAAAATGGGCGGTTGGCTCTTTCTCAACCAAACAAAATTGGATCTGGGACCATGTCTTCACCTTACTGGATTGGAACCAGGTTGGCTATATTGGTTTCGGGATCCAAGGACACCTTTTCCTCCGGTGCCAGGGGACATGTTACTTTCAACTTGTAATCTTCACCCTGATCCTTTACAAGTTATTGAAGATCCTGAACCCTCCTTTCTGGAAGAGCATGAGTAACATACCTTATAAAGGGTTTCCTAGCAAAAGGCTCAAGCCATTCTTTCTGTTCTAAGAGCAGTTTCACTTCTCATCAAGAATACAGCGCTGAGTGGAAAGGAAACAACAGGCCGGCTAATGATAATTAGTGTATTTAAGCTTCAAGCAGACAAATTGTCAGTTAATAAATGGTACTTTCCTGTGTATTTATATAAAATTCAACTACTGAAATTAATTGGAAATGTTTACATCTCCGTCGTTTGAATTATAGCAACCTAAAATATAGTCTAAAACGCACATGTAGTGTGACTGAATATATCAAAGCAGACCTCTTTCTGTCAAAAAAGTTTATTTTGACAAATTCACCAGCAGGTTTAAATGCAGCACCCGTCAACCTACCCATGTAGGCCTGAACCCATATTCTGCATATCAGCCTAGTGAATGACAATGTGTGTGCTTTCGTTCACCAGTCATTAATAACTTCCATGTCACTGGTATATCTCCTGCACCATATAATAAGACCTTACTGGTAAGTCAAATGGGCAAATTGGTTATTAGCCAGTTTTGTCATATTTAAGGGTCAAAGCACATACATTGAGACATGACCAGCAGTGCCTGCGTGTGCAGAGAAGAAGAATCAGAAATACCAGTCAGCAGATGAACAGGTGACCACACAAAAAATGGATTTTCAAACAGTGTTGGAAAAGTTGCATAATGTTACAAATTTCTTAGTAGCACAGGATTCATACTGAGTACTCTAGAAAAAAGGAACTGCAGGAAAAGATAACTCCTTTCCTATGTTCTACTTTTCAGTAGTATTTGGCATTGCCATTAGGACATCCATGCAGTATCATTGTTTTCTGCAAGGTTGGATCCAATGTTAAGATACACAAAGCCACCTGCTGTGCTTGCTCACATATTGCTGTTTTGTTATCCTCAAAACTTGTTCTATAATCACTGTTTTGACCAAGTACAGGAAAACAACTTCAGGCCACAGTGCTGTGGGCAATTACCATCATGTTCTCTCATTACAGAGGTCAAATCCAAAAATGTCAGTAGGCTCTTTGTGGCATAGAGAACTACATGCATATGAAAGCTGGTACACTTTCATAAAACACTTGCTATGTTTTCCAAGAATGTACCCATGCAATTTCACGTGTGAATCCTACCCTCTCCCTTGCCTAACATCCCATGTCAAAGTCTATATAGTAGTATGCATGTGTACATACAAATATATATATAAATGTATGCCCATAACTACATGTACATATTTCATGCTTTCCCACCCTCTTTATTAGTAAATTACAGTTTTGATGATTTATATGCATTTTAGACATGTCAAAGATTGTCAGCAACAAAATTAAACAGTGTCCAAAGGTTGTGCAAAAAGTTTGTAAAGTCCCAAATTCTCTGTTGCTCTATGATCTTTGTCACATTCTTTTCAAAGTAATAATAGCATTAATCATTGTAGCATCATCAGTTCTGAATATAGTAGTAGCATTTTATAACTATCTATGTTTTTCTACAAAACCCAAAATCCATTCTAGACGGGCCTTGAAATACCTGAAAAAAATTAAATATTTTCATCTAAATACATTGCTTGGAATCTCATCATCTGGAATTTATTTTCTGTTTTCTTCTTTGCGGGTGATCTAGTTGTTCCAACTACCAGAAAAGTGGCAACAGTGCTGAAAGCAGGTAACTACTGCATCTCAGTGTAAATAAACAGATGAATTATTTATATTATACAATGACATAGAATCATATGGCATGTAATGTCTCTGATTGTCCGGAAGAATTTTACAGATAGACTTTTCCAGATGTCTTTTGCACAGTTGTGCATCTAGTCCCCTCTATTGTTTGCTTACCGATATCCTGATGGGACCGCTCAGAAGGTATCTAGAGTAAATTAGAAATAACTACTTAACACTATTCATATAAAATATTGTGTTTATTGTAAATGTATCACCAGTTGCTACTTTGTAAGTTTTTTGATATCAAACACTACAACATTCAGACTTAGAGTATGTACTTTTTAGAAAAAAAACTAATTATTGATCTGCTCTTAGTGTGTTTCTTTCTCAGGCAAAGAATTAAAGTACCTGAGCAAATACTGAAAAGTCTGCCAGAGACCAGAATATCATACTGGATTGCTGAGGTAGTTTTAGGTGTGCAGGGACAGCTATTTTTGATATCTCACTGCTAGGACACAAACATGCAGGGTTATTCTGGAATTTTGACACACTACATATACCAAAATCTTACTATGATGACTCCAAGAAAATACAACCTGTCTGATGTTAGGGAACCTCCTTCGTTCTGTTTTTTCCTTGTATGGGATATGGTTCAATGCCAGCAAACTATCAACTTAGCCTCTAAGTTCACCTTCAATATGAAAAGCAATGTTATAGTTTTCTTTACAGTGCACAACTGCTGAACCCCACCTTGAAAGAAAGGAACTTTAGGTCAACTAACATCCTATCCATTTTTTTTTGTTTTCAAGAGGTCCTTGAAATGATCTTTATATCATACGTGTAACTATATTGTTTAGTGTAAATCACTGTCTCTGTCCATATGCACTCCACAGTCTGCTGTCTAAGCTCTAACAATGGTTTTATCATGTTCCTCACTGGCTTATTAATAATAAGTGTTGTCACCAAATGTAGGACTTTAACTAAAAGCCACTACAGTCTTGAGGTCATCGGACTTCCGTTCATTTCCATTCATATTTTAAATGTCTTTAAACTTCAGGTATGAGTGGGCAGTATATGGCAGTGCAAACTGCATGCAAATGACATCGGGTGCTTTTTTATTTGCAGTAGATTTGCTCACGCCATTAAAAGCCTATTAAGATGCATTTTAAGTTTGATAACTACTTCTTTGATATCCAATTGCAACCTTTTCTATTACTTCTTGGAAATTCTCAACCCAATTTGGCAATTTCAAACTTTCAAATATGTACGCCTTTATTCTGAGGTTTTGTGCAAAGTGCTCAGCTGGTCACTTGAGGAAAAGATCACTTGCAACTTTTGATGTCCGTACAGCCATACAAGAGGTCAGACATCTGAGCAATGCAATCTACTTCTTAGTCTTGCGTGTAAGAGACAAGTACAGTCCTTCAGTGGTCCTGGCAGGTCACAAACACCAGGTGCAGTCTTATTTTCTACATGCACAGGTCTAACAAAATTCTCATTTGCAGTCAGTCAAGAGCCACCTACTTGAAACTAAGAGACAGTGGGTAGGTTGACTCATCAATAGTCCCTGACCAGTGGGTAATAAGTTCCAAGGGCAAACATTCCCTCTTTTTCAGCACATCTTGTTAGCGCTATCCCACAGTGTACTATTTTTACTTAATTACAGCATGGCAGAATTATTCTGTCACAGGAATAGGCTCCTGAGCCAGGAGTGTGTAGAGGAAAATGGGCGGTTGGCTCTTTCTCAACCAAACAAAATTGGATCTGGGACCATCTCTTCATCTCACTGGATTGGAACCAGGTTGGATAAATTGGTTTCGGGATCCAAGGACACCTTATCCTCCGGTCCCAGTTGACATGTTACTTTCAACTTGCAAGTTTCACCCTGATACTTTACAAGTCAGTGAAGATCCTGAGCCCTCCCCAGATCTCCTTTCTGGAAGAAAATGAGTAACATACCTTATAACAGGTTTTCCTACCAAACAGCTCAAACCATTCTTTCTGTCCTGAGAGCAGTTTCTCTTCTCATCAAGAATACAGCGCTGAACAGAAAGGAAACAACAGGCCGGCTAATGATAATTAGAGTATTTGAGCTTCAAGCAGACAAATTGTCAGATTGTAAATGTTACTTTTCTTAGCGCGTCGGAATCTTAATAAGTAAACTTACAAGGAGACGCGTCTAGGTCGACAAACCTTTTGACCACGTTTGGAGACTTTCCAGTACGAAGTAATTTCCTTACGATACATCAACCAAATAATATCAATAGATAATCAATAATGACAATCACTAATCAATGAACAATCAATAAGAATCAAATTTGAACACACCATGATCTTTCAGTCGTGAATAACAACACCAGTTTAATTTAGTGTTAGGACATTTATTTCCCTATTGGTTACAATCTAATACCATGTCTATTAATCTCAATAGCAATAAACTCATCAGAAAACACTATCAATTAGCAATCAGAGCACAACTTAATCAATGCATAGGCTATATTCATTCAATATTTAGGCTCATCATTAATCTGAATCAACTTAGCAGCGTCTCATTAGTACATGAATCAACAAAGCAAGATCTCAATCATTTGGCTATTTGCACAACATATTAGTAAACACTTCATCTAATCCCGAATTAGCATTAGCATGTTGGGCTTCATGCAAAACATTTAGGGGGTCATTCTGACTTTGGCGGGCGGCAGAGGCCGCCCGCCAAAGTCCCGCCGTCAGAATACCGCTGCGCGGTCAAAAGACCGCCGCAGTAATTCTGAGTTTCCCGCTGGGCGGGCGGGCGACCGCCAGAAGGCCGCCCTCCCGCCCAGCGGGAAACTCCCTTCCACGAGGATGCCGGCTCCGAATGGAGCCGGCGGAGTGGAAAGGGTGCGACGGGTGCAGTTGCACCCGTCGCGATTTTCAGTGACTGCTATGCAGACACTGAAAATCTTGGTGGGCCCCCAGGGGTCCCACGACACCCGTTACTGCCAGCCAGGTCCGCCAGAACCAGGCTGACGGTAAGGGGGTCGGAATCCCCTTGGCGGCGCTGCCTGCAGAGCCACCATGGAGGATTCCTCAGGCCAGGGGAAAACCGGCGGGAAACCGCCGGTTTCCCTTTTCTGACCGCGGCTTTACCGCTGCGGTCAGAATTGGCCTGGATGCACCGCCAGCCTGTTGGCGGTGCATCCGCGGTCCCCGGCCGTGGCGGTCCATGACCGCCAGGGTCGGAATGACCCCCTTAGTGAACATGAATTTGGAAAACATCTAAACTAAGGCCTCTATCAAAATAGCAGTTGGTACCTAGAAAGAAAAGGCAAATAGACAATCACAATTTGCATCAGATAGTTACCAATCCAACATATCAGCAAGCAGCGTCAGACTTCGTCCTCAGGACATCAGTCGATTCACCATCAGCAGACATAGGACTGGACAAAGTCTCAAGATAGCGTAGCTAAGGAAACGGATTACTTCGCTCAGATGGAGGAGAAGTTAGTATCAGGCAAGAATGGGGTAGAGGATGGTTTGAAGTGACAGGACAACTAAACTATAATATGGCAACTAGCAAAAGTCACTCATAGCAAAAGGAATGGCAAATGGCAGAAGTAAAAGTTCCAGTTTTTCCTCAGGTCACGCCATTAAATCAAAACTGTCTAACTATTCCCTAATTCCTCATTGGATAAAGTTTGGTGCATCATTATCTTGACCAATAATTTGATAAGCACCTTGCTAGAATTTTCCATAGTTCAGAGTTCCCACATCACGGATTGGTCCACGTTATTGACACCTTCAACGGTTGGAATGTCAGGTAGAAAATGTTACACTTTGCGCTCCAGTCAGTGTCTTCATTGTCTTCTAGGAGAGTAACCTTGCACCTGTTCCAAATTACACTGTTGCATCTAGCAAGAACATCGCCTTGAGCAAGCCGGTTCTCATGAGAAAGAATTTACTACGGCTACACACATAAAGCTCCTGGAAAAGTACAACTTTGTGTCCTTCAGAAAAAACAGCACACTACATGTTAGAAAATGCAATTTAATATGAGGCCAGGCAGCCAGGCCAAAGCCCTTGCTAAGTTAATGAAGCAAATTCTTAACACATAACCCTAATTATGATATACAAATTCAAACATTATTGCATAATATTTCAGAATTAACAAGCCTTTTCATTAGTCTTCGTATACATTGGTGACCACTCCCCGTGGGCACATTTCAAACGTGTGCATTATTTTCTATGTTAACACATTTTCTATGCAGCTTCATCACACAATATATTGCACGCTATCATATTAATATTGCTTTAAAGGTCTTACTCCAACAATCCCTCCTCTGATGACTCTTGTCATCACTCAAATGTTTTCCCCACAATTGTACATCAGTTAAAATTCTGTCATTTCAATCTCTTCCCTTATTGGCTTCCCCTTGAATTTTTCCCTAAACAATTTTTCCCTTTCCTTTTCTCCCCTCCTCTTATTATTTTTTGCCTTATTCAATTTTATCATTTTGCTAATTTTACATGCTACCCACAATCCAAATAAACAAGCTATAACAATCAATATCCCCTGTATTATTTTAGACAATATCCAATGCCAAATGTTGCTAAGCCAATTCCCCACTGAAGCAAAAGCCCTTTCATCCTTTTACCCAAACACCGGGTTCTTTCAATTCCTTCAAGTCTGTACTATCCTTAGTCAAGTTAGTAAGCATACTTCTAATCTCATTACTATTATCTGGTATGTATGCCCAACAATGATTCTCATTAAGCATCCTACAAACTCCGCCATTTTTTGCTAAAAGAATGTCTAAAGCAAGCCTGTTTTGAAGAGTCATAGCCCTATCCGCAGCAAGTTCAGTATCCATTAGGAGTATGGCTCCTGAAAAATTTGTCAGCATGTTATCCACAAAAGTAGACAACTTTTGAATCTTTATTGAGTTCAAAATAACTCCCACTGAAGGAATTATCGTTCCAAATATGTGTCCCACTACACCAGCAGCGGTCTCTCTCTTCTGTCTAGTACGATATAATTCACATTATCTCAGAAACTTCTTTAAGTCATAAAGGGCCAGATGTATCATCACAGCCCTTTGCGATTCGGAAATTAAAATCTTTAAGAAATCGCTATTTCCGACTCACAAAGTGCCATGTATCACATTTGCGAATCGGTAAAAGCGATTTCTTAAAAATCACAAATGCTATTACCGAATCGCAAATTGCAATACCGGCCCCATTCGCAGCTATGGGCCAACACTGCAAATTGTTTGTATTTCCAAAATTGTGATTTCTGAACCAGAATTCGCAATTTTGGAAATGCAAACCCCAGGGTGCTGGGGGGCTAAGGCCCCCTCTGCTACACCCCAAAATATTTTTGGGAGACATGTAAGGTGCCCACATGCCAAAGGGGCATGTGTGCTTTACATGTACAATTTAAAAATGCATTTTAAATGCATTTTCTAATTTTGCACATGGTTACCACCAAGTTCAACTTGGTTGTAATTGCCAGTTCCTAAATGCCAAAATCGCATTAAGGAATTGCTTCATACATGTGCTAAGAAATCACAAATAAGGAATCCTTATTTGCGATTTCTAATTTAGAGAGTCGCAATTTGTGACTCTCTAAACAGGGTCGCAATTTTAAGAAATCGCTATTTTAGCGATTCCTTAAAATTGCATTCAGAATGTATTTCATACATTCTGAAATGGCATTTTGCATTTGCAAACGGGCATTCGCACTGCTTTCATACATCTGGCCCCTAGTTGGTATATCTTTGGGAAAACTATCCCCAAATAACATGTCCCTTACCATCCCTTTGGAAGACGGTAAAAAGCATTAAGCCCACATATATAGTAGATCCCTGGTATCGCCAGGTCCTGTCCAATTAACATGAAGGCCCATTTACTCTGAAACAAAAACACATGCTTGCATTCACTCATTCCCACAACCACATTGTCATAATATGATTTCAGCCTAGATATACAAAGCTTCCCTATGTGCAATGCATCTAAAGCTAACTTCCCTTGCTCTCTAATTGCACCATAACCTTCATTACTAGCAAAAGCTCACTGCTGTAATCCTTTTTCTAATTTATCCTCTAAAGCTCTCTGTCTATCATCCGTGCGATCTAAAAAGCTTTTCTCTACAGGTGTGAGCAAGCATGTCAAGTTATTGCGGTGAGCATAAGATGTACTAATTTCCAATGTTGGCTCAAAGAATCCTTTATCTAACCTTATACTATAGTATCTAGCCACATCACTCAAATCCTCTATTATATGCACATAAGAAAACACAAAGTCATGATTAGAAAAAAAGTACCTGAGCTCCTCCTGGTTATAAAATATTGTCAGTAACAAACTACAACTTATCCAATATGTTCGTGGCAAGCTATGGTAGGGAAACCCCTTCTTGTACCGAGATAGGAATTTGTGTACACACAAAGCAATCCTTCGCATCCATTGTCTCAACATATTCACTCAGCAGGAGATAGAAAACGTTAGTAGAAAGTTCCCCTTTTGCATTATTTCCCTCATGTAAGTATCTCTCATCCAGCTCAAACCTCTCCAAAGCTGTTAGTGCAGTAGTAGTTTCAGAAACTGAAGCATTGTTAGTGCCACTCTTATCTATTAGCGTCATACCCACAATCACAACCACAATGATAATCACACACACAATACGTAGACCAACACCCAAGTATTTACAATGCCTACTCCCTCTATTCTCCTGCCTAGTATTAGCCATGATCTGTAAAGAATCAGAAAGTGAAGGATGGTTATTTAAAACAAAAACAGAGGATTGTTAATAATTCTCTCCCGCATCAAAGTCAAAACAAGCAAAATCTTCTTTCAGCAATTATTTACAGCTTTCAATCTCACTCCCAGCATCCCTTGTCAATTCAGGTTAGCAGCTTGTCAAAATCGGATTCCAAAAGTCAATTTAAGTTCTCAAAGTCTCATCCAGTAAATTCCAAGTCTCTTTTCTCAATTTAATGTTATCTCAAATCTTTACACCGATTTCTGTTTCCTTCAGCCAGACTCAGGTGCCAAAGTATTGACCTGGGACTTCTCAATCAAAACAAAATGCCAAGAATTTCTGTTGCCATTCGGCTGTAGTTGGATACGCCCATTCAGGATCTGCGTACCTTCTATTTGCTACTCTCTTCCTTTTCAAATTGCGATCACCTTGCAACTCTCCTTCACTCAGATCTTTTCTTCTTGTTGTGTCTACTTCTTCCTCTATGGCACCTTCGACAACCACTTCTCTCCTCTTTACTTGTAACTCTGGCCACTTGTCTCCTTTCAGTGTCTCTTTAGTCTTTGGTCTTTCCTGTGGCACCCCTTCTTTCTCTCTTTGCTCTATGCTGTTTTCGCTTGATGGACCTGCAATCTGCTCAGGAGCAGGCTGGCCCATATTTATCCTTTTTGACACACAACTGCGGCAACGCAGTTGTGCGTAAATTTTTTTACCGCCGGCTAACGCATTCCAAAGCGCCATGCGGGCGCCTTATTTATTGAATGACGTTAGCCGGCGCTGCGGACTGGTGTGCGTCAAAAAAAATGACTCACACCAGGAAGCGCCGGCGTAGGGGAAAATGGAGGTTAGGTGTCAAAAAATGGGGCAAGTCAGGTCTGAGGCAAAATTCAGGCCACAACCTGATTTGCGCCATTTTTTTTTACGCCCAACCTCCATTGACATGACTCCTGTCTTAGCAAAGACAGGAGTCATGCCCCCTTGCCCAATGGCCATGCCCAGGGGACTTATGTCCCCTGGGCATGGTCATTGGGCATAGTGGCATGTAGGGGGGCCCAAATCAGCCCCCCCTATGCCACAAAAAAAACGAAAAAAATACTTACCCCAACTTACCTCAACTTCCCTGGGATGGGTCCCTCCATCCTTGGGTGTCCTCCTGGGGTGGGCAAGGGTGGCAGGGGGTGTCCCTGGGGGCATGGGAGGGCACCTCTGGGCTCCTTCTGAGCCCACAGGTCCCTTAACGCCTGCCCTGACCCAGGAGTTAAAAAAACGGCGCCCATCAGGCTGGGCGCCGTTTTTTAAGGCCTGCCCCCTCCTGTGCGTCAAAATGACATCAGAGTATAAATATGGGGCACAGGCCTAAAAGTCATTTTTTGTAAGGGAACGCCTACCTTGCATATAATTAACGCAAGGCTGGTTCCCCCTTCCAAAAAATTACGCACATGGTGGAACTTTGACACCCGTGGGGTCGGACGTCAAAGTATAAATATGGGGCAGGGTTTGCGCCGATTGTGCGTCAAAAATGTTGACGCACATTCGGCGCTAACAGAGTATAGATATGCCCCTCTGACTCTTCTCTGCCTCAACTCCTTCGCCTTATGGGTCTGTCAAGTGCTCTGGCTCATTCTCATAATCGTCTACTTCTCTGACTAGGCTCCCCTGCTGCCTCAGTTGAGATAGGCTCACCGTCACCCCTTTGGATCTCTTCTCCCTCGTCTCTTACTGGATTGTCCAAGCCGTCCTAAACGGGCTCTTCCTCCATCTCAGTTCCCCTTCGATCACTCTCCGGCCCTGAGACTTCCCTGTCAGTTGTTGGTACTTTCAACAACTCAACTTCCTCATCAGTTGGACATGTTACCTTTTTCGTATGACTGGCATGGATCCAGTTCGGAACTCCTGCACACTTCACAGCAGTGGTAGTCATTAGTATCACTTGGTAAGGTCTCTTCCAACGTGGCTCCAAGCAAGTCTTCCTTACGTGTTTCTTGATGACAACCCAGTCACCAGCTTTCAGGTTGTGTCCGTGATCATAAATCGGTGGTAGGGTGGTAGCCTCCACCTGGTGAGAAAAAGAGTGGACCACATCAGCCAGACCCTTACAGTAGTCCAAGACCATATCATCCGTGATATTCACAAGAGCATTCACAGGCACTGCGGCCAGTCTCATAGCTCGACCCATGAGAATCTCATGTGGTGACAGTCCTGTCTTCTTGTTAGGTGTATTTTTCATTGACATTAACACTAGAAGTAATGCGTCAGGCTATTTCAAATACATGGCAGGACACACTTTCGCTATTCTCGACTTCAGGGTACCATTCATCTGTTCCACTAGTCCTGATGCTTCAGGGCGGTAGCCACAATGCAGCTTCTGCTCAATATTCAATGCTGCACATAGTAACTTAACCACCTCATTGATGAAGTGACTTCCCCTATCTGATTCTAAAGTGTTGGAAAATGGGTTATTGGTAAGGGCAGGTAGGTACCTACACTTAGCAATAGGCCACTAACCTCCACTAAGGTCCAATTAGGTCTCAGTAAATTAACCCCAGCTCAACCCTTGGTAGCTTGGCAACGAGCGTCAAGGCTTAGCTTAGGAGACAGAGTGTAAAGCATTCAAATATCACAAAACAGTAATTAAATAAAACACAGGAAACAGTTGAAAAATCCGAAACCAATTTATGAAAATAGATTATATTTTTATCTTTAAAATGACACCAAAACAAATAAAATCGGATAAGGGGAACCGGAGATATGAATTTTTAAAGAATTATTATTTTTTTAGCGCCTAGAAACAAAAAGCGCCAATCGGGTCATATGGTTGCACCTCGACCAGGGCAAAGTCAAAGTTTCAGGCCGACCGCGATGGAGCCCTGCACGGCTACAGGCCACGGGAGGCCTCGGTTAAAATGTTACCTTCACACTTAGGGGGTCATTCTGACCCCGGCCGGACTGGCTGGAACCTCCAGAATACCGCTGCGCAGTCAAAAGACCGCCGCGGGTATTCTGTGTTTCCCACTGGGCGGGCGGGCGACCGCCAGAAGGTCACCCGCCTGCCCAGCGGGAAACACCCTTCCATGAGGATGCCGGCTCCGAATGGAGCCGGCGGAGTGGATGGGGTGCGACGGGTGCAGTTGCACCCGTCGCGATTTTCAGTGTCTGCATGGCACACACTGAAAATCTTGGTGGGGCCCCCAGGGGCCCCACGACACCCCTTACTGCCATACTGTTCCTGGCGGCCACAACCGCCAGGAACAGGATGGCGGTAATGGGAGTGGGAATCCCCATGGCAGCGGGAAACCGGCGGTACACCGCCGGTTTTCCGTTTCTGACCGCGGCTGTACCGCCACGGTCAGAATGCCCATGGGAGCACCGCCAGCCTGTTGGCGGTGCTCCCGCGCTCGTTGGCCCTGGCGGATTTTACCGCCAGGGTCAGAATGACCACCTTAGTCTTTTTTTCAAAGATTTTCTTCAGCGGGACGAACCTGCCAGTCCAATCCGACCTCCTGGAACCCTTCTCTGGATATGCGATGCTGGAATCCTGGGTGGAGATTTTTACCTTCGGACTTAGTCGTTTTTTCGAGGTGAAAATCCTTCGACCGGGGTAAACGTGGATCTTGATCCGACGTCCATGGAGCCCTTCTCGGATACGCTGGCTGGGAGGTCCCGGTCAACTTTTTACCTTCGGACTTAGGGCCTCATTCCGACCCGGACGGGCGGCGGACGCCGCCCGCCGGGCGGAAACCGCCCAAACACCGCCCCGCGGTCAGAAGACCGCGGGGGGCATTTCAACTTTCCCGCTGGGCCGGCGGGCGATCTGCAAAAGATCGCCCGCCGGCCCAGCGGGAAAGCGCCTTCCACGAGGATGCCGGCTCCGAATGGAAGGTGTGCGACGGGTGCTGTGGCACCCGTCGCGCTTTTCAGTGCTAAGCAGACACTGAAAAGCAATGTGGGGCCCTGTTAGGGGGCCCCTGCAGTGCCCATGCCATTGGCATGGGCACTGCAGGGGCCCCAGGGGCCCCACGACACCCGTTCCCGCCAGCCAGGTTCTGGCGGTGTAAACCGCCAGAACCAGGCTGGCGGGAAGGGGGTCGGAATCCCCATGGCGGCGCAGCCATGGAGGATTCCCATGGGCAGCGGGAAACCGGCGGGAGACCGCTGGTTTCCCGTTTCTGACCGCGGCGTTACCGCCGCAGTCAGAATGCCCATGAATGCACCGCCAGCCTGTTGGCGGTGCATTCGCTGCCCTCGGCCCTGGCGGATTCAATCCGCCAGGGTCAGAATGAGGGCCTTAGTCTCTTTTTCGGACATTTTTCTTTACCGGGACGAACCAGCAAATCAGGCCGGGTTGCGGTTGAGGCAAGCCGGCTAGAGTTGCCGCGGCAGGTCGGTCCCTCTATGGAGCTTTTTTTCAAAAGTTGTCCAAACTTCTCCAAACTTCTGGGGCTTCTCCCAGATGTCCTTTTAAGGTTCTTTTGAGGTCCACAGCTCACCCCAAGGGTCCAGAAGTTCTGAGATGGTCCTTGGGGGGTGTGGACTACAACTCCCAGAATGCACCTGGCGCAAACTCCTTTTTTGCCACTGGACAGTGGTCAGCTGGTCGCTTTCTTCAGGAGTTGGTGCAGGGGACTCTGGATAGCAATTTTTCACCTGTAGCAAACAGGGAGTCCCTCCTTGAACCAGTTGAAGCCAGGCAAAGTCCTTCTTGTGGTGAAGCCGAAGTGTGCAGCTGGTGCAGTCCTTCTGAATACAGGTTCCAGGTGCAGGCCAGGGGTCCAGCAGGGCAGTCCTTCTTCTTCTGTTGTTCTTCCTTGTTGGATGTGGTAGGGATCTGAGGTGTGGGTGCAGGTCTGCCAGTTTTATCCTTGCTCCTGGGTGAAAAGCAGGGGCGTCCTGGTTCTCCAATCAGGTGCAGGGTCCTTCCCCCTGTGATGACCACTTCCTGGGAAGTGTGGCAAAAATAAATCCCAGGAGGCAACATTCTCTAAAAATCCATCATGGCTGAATCTGATTTTTGGAGGTTACATCTGGCTGAGCCCACCCACTGGTGTGGCTAAAAATCATAAACACACCCCTCTCCTGCCCTCTCCTAATCTAATCAAGGGGGCACCTAGTTGTCTGGGGTTGCAGGATGTGGGGGTGTTGCTGGTTGCTCCAAATGTCCTTCTCTGCCTTCGAAGACCAGTTTGGCAGCCCTCCCCCTTCCTGCCTCACCATCTGCGGAGGGTAGATTCCTTCCCACAGGCACATTCCTTTGTGTGAAGCCAGGCCACTTCACACCTCATCAAGGCAGCTTGCCCAAGCTGCTACAGGCTGGCCAATCAGAGCACAGCAGCAAAAACAATGCAGGGCTGAAATTGGCAACTTTTTAGGTAAAGTTTAAAACTCTTTACCTGAACAAGTTATATTAAATCCCACAACTGGAAGTTGTGGGATTTAATACAACAATTAATTTGATACCAAAATCTTGGTATGCATCATTTAAGGAGACTTTAAAAATTCAAATAAAGTCTCCCCATTTTAGCCTATGAAGGCCATTTACTACAATGAGGGAAAAACGAATTTGGCTGTTTTTATCTCACCAGGGCTTATAAAACTATTTTTAAAAGGTCCCCGCTTATAGTTACATGGCACCCAGCCCTAGGGGCACATAGGGCACACCTTAGGGGTGACTTATATGTAAAAATAAGGTAGTTTAAAACTTTGGAACTACTTTTAATTCCAAAATCGAATTTGCATATAACTTTAATTTAAAAGCAGCCAACAAGGCAGGCCTGCCTTTAAAATGACACTGGGCACCTCAGCAGTGCACCTATGGGTGCACTAACTATGCTGTGGTCCCTAAACCTACATGCCCTACCATATACTAGGGACTTATAGGTAGGTTAACTTAGCCAATTATAATTAGCCTAATTTGCATATCCATTTTACACAGAGCACATGCCCTGGGACTGGTTAGCAGTACCCAGAGCACCATCAGAGTCAGGAAAACACCAGCAAAAAGTGGAAAATGGGGGCAAAAAGTTAGGGGGCCTCTGCAATCAGCCCTGTTTTCTCACATAAAGAGATCGGGAAACCGAAACGCGGTATCAGTTCCCTAAGCAACAATTTCGTTACTGTGAGGCTGTCAGTTCTACATGTAAGCTTCAATCCAATGGCTAAAGACAAATACAATCAGCAACACATACCTCAAACCTCCACCCACAGGCATTTCAATGAAATCCAATTGCATTCTGCTAAATGGACCTCCCGCTCTTCCAATGTGGCTCAAGTTCACCACTATCCCTTTCCCTGCGTTCATCTGTTGGTAGATGACACAACAATGGCAAATCACTTCTGCAGCTTGTCTAAACTTTGGGTTAAACCAGTCAATCTTGAACAACCTGATCATGGCATCTTTGTATGCATTGCATCCTAACCCAAGAACGTTTCTCATCCTGCAACAATTTCAACTCTTCTAACTTGTCAATCACCCTCAATGCATAACCTGCGCACGTCTCATTTTCTTTTTCAGGTAACAATTCCCATTGATCCTTGAACGATATACAATTCAATACGTAAAACCTTGCGACTTGATCCCCATATCCATTTCCCATTGAAACAAAGTCTTGTGACTTCAGGTGTGCACTGCATTTCACCAGGGCAATTTTATGAGGTAACTGAATTGCATGCAGCAACTCTATAATTATTTCACCATTTTTCACTGGCGAACCAGAAGAGGTGAAATAACCCCTCTGTGACCACAGTTGGCCAAAATCATGAACAATTCCAAATCCATATTGACTATCAGTATAGATAGTTACTCTCATCTGAGCAGAGACAAGGCAAGCCCCGGTAACAGCTACCAACTTAGCTACTTGAGCGGAATACACTCCTTGAAGCCAGGAAGCTTCCAGGATACCGGAAATCGTGCATACGGCATATCTGGCTCTCAGCACTCCTACTGACTGAGTCTCTCAAACATGAGCCATCAACAAAGATCATTTGGTCATTTTCTTCCAAATGGGTATCTTTAATATCAGGTCTTGGTTTGGTGCACATTTCTGTTACATCAAGACAATCATGATCTACATCTTCCAGATTTTCAACCTCTGTATTTTCACTTGGAAGTAAAGTTGGCAGGTTCAACACTGTACATCTCTTTAATGTTACATTTGGTGACTGCAATATAATTGTTTCATATTTGGTCTATCTTGCATTAGTCATATGCTGTGTCTTCGTTCGGGTTAGAAGGATCTTAACTGAGTGAGGGACCATGACAGTTAAAGTATGTCCCATCACTATGTCTTCACACTGTGTGAGGCTTTGTCCAACTGCTGCTATGGCACGCAGACAACCCGGTAAGGCTAGTGCAACTGCGTCCAAAGTAGCTGAAAAATATGTTATTGGTAGGTTTACACCTCCATGGACCTGTGTCAAGACAGCAAAGAACATGAATTGCGTTCATGACAAAACAGAACAAAATACTTTGCGTAATCAGGCATACCTAAAGCTGGAGTCCTACACATGCTCTCCATAAACTCAGTAAATGCTCTCATTTCTTTCTCTTCCAAAACTATAGCATCCTGGCCCTCTTTGACCATCAGCCTCTGCAATGGCTCGGAAATAACTGAGAAATTCGGTATCCACTGGCGACAATAACCCACCATTCCTAGAAACATCCTAACACATCTCCGTGTCGTCGGGGGATTCATCTGTAACAGTGCTGTTATTCTTTCTCTGGATAACTTCCTTGACCCTTTCTCAATTTGATGACCCAAATACTTCACTTCTTTCTGACAATATTGCAGTTTATTTGGGGATACCTTGTGTCCATTTTTCCCCAAGTGATTCAGTAAGGCAATCGAATCATATTTGAACTTGTCCCTTGTTTTGGATGCAACCAAAAAATCATCAATGTACTGTACTAGAGTCGATTGGAAAGGCAGCTCCAATGACTCCAAATGCTTCTTCAGTATCTGATTGAATATAGAAGGTGATTCCGAAAACCCTTGAGGAATTCAACACCAACTGTAAACCTTGTCCAAGAATTTAAAACAGAAGAGAAATTGGCTGTCCTAATGAAGAGGCACGGAAAAGAACGCTTGGGACAGATCAATTACTGTGAACCATTCTGTATCACATGGAATCTGAAACATAATCACAGCCGGATTTGTCACCACTGGACAGCATTTCACGACTAGGTCATTGATCTTCCTCAAATCCGAACCTTCCCACAAGGCTTTCTCAGTCCCATTATTTGTGAGTTACATGGACTGCTCAACACTTCTTTCAACACTCCCTGTTCCACAAATTCTGCAATGATTTGCGCAACCTTTATATGGACATCTTGCGCCATATGATACTGCAGTATTTGGAGAAATACAGCGTTTGGCTTCACACTGACTTTGACTGGCTCTACTCCTTTTATCAGCCCTACTTCTTTCCCTGTTAAATCCCACACTTTTTCTTGAACTGTTCCCTGTAAGTCTGCTGGGAGATCAGCCACTGAGAACATCGGAAAGAAATTAATCAGAGGATATTCCTCATCTGTGGCCTCAATTTCAGGCTCTGAAACCTGTTCCTCCCCTTCATCGTCACTGTTTGTCTGGACCTCAATTCCCTCGTTGGAAAAGGTGATTAAACACCTCGTCTTGCACAATAAGTCTCTTGCCAATAGGGATATGGGACTTGAATCGCAAACCACAAATCTGTGTAATCCTTGGAAAGTGCCAAGCTCAACCTGAACCGGATCTGTGATTGGGTTAGTCAGGAGTTGGTTTGCTACTCCTACTACCTTAACTGTCCGTCCCGAAAGGGGCAGTTTCGGAACCTCTGCACTTCTGACTGTGTCAACCAAGAATGAAACCTTATGACCCATAACCTTCCCGTGAACATAGGGTCCTCTCTGATCTACCTCTAAGGATTCTGCAAGCCTGCACTCTTCTCCGTCTGAACTCTCATCTGACCATTCATTGTTTATTCCATTCTCACCACGCAATGGGAATTGTTGCACTGTGTGATTTTGATTCATTCTTTGACCCATGACCTGTTGAGGAAGCATTATCTGTTGTTGTTCTATTGTGGCTAAAGGCACTTGCATTTGCATTCTAGGTACCATGGGGACCTGCTGTTGCATTTGTTGTAACTGCATTGGCTGTATACGTGGCATCTGCAACTGCTGCATGGATTGAAAAACTTGCATTTGATTCACATTATTCTGAAAATTCGGATTTGGACCTCTCATATTTTGGAATGAACTGACATCATTGCTTTGTTGAATAACACCATCCTGCACCATCATTGGGCACTCCCGCTTCCAGTGTCCAATGACCCCGCAAGCATGACAAGGTAACAGCTTCTTCATTCCCTGTGCATCATTTTGAACCATAACAGTGTTCACGTCTGGACCACGGTTCACAATACCTCCTCGACCTCTACCTCTCACCTGTGCGTGAAACATCCCGTTCCCCTGCGGCTGCTGAACCATCTGCTGTAGAAAACCTCCCTGCATCCCTGTCTGTGCTGCCTTAATTTGCATCACCATCGCTTTCTCCTTCAACTTTCTCTGCTTCAACTCAATCTCATCGCTGCAGTACTTCGCATACTGCAACACCTCATCAATCGGCTTTGCTTGCCAGCAAATCAAATGATTCTTAATCATCTGGCCAATCTCAGGTCTTAACCCTTCCACGAATCTGCACACAAGGTGGTTCATGTCCTTCGCCTCAATAACCTCTGTGCCGCTGTAATGTTTACACGCCTTCAACAACCTCTCATAATAGGTATCTATCGACTCCTTGACTTCCTGAGCCGTTCGATCAATCCTTTGCTAATCAATATTCTTAGGCGAAACTCTTGTTTTCAGAAACTCAATCACCTTATAATAATACTTCATCACATCAGGAGACGGTGCACCTGTGCTTCTGTCCCTTGCTGGTTCCTCAGTCTGCCAATCTACGCTCCTTTTGCCCTCAATCCACAAATCAGCAGGAACTATGATCTCAAAGAGAGTATTCAGGCCTTCCCAAAGACACTTCCCAAGCTTCACAAACCTGTCTGTCTGCTGGTACCACTCTATTGGTTTCTCCCTCAGCCTGGGGCAATCATTTATAAATGACAGAATATCACCTCTAGTCCACGGTACATGGACAAGAACCCCTCCGGCAGTCTCTCTCATTGGTAACATCTTTACTGTACTTGTATCCGGTAATGTTTTAGCTGGCTGTTCTATGCACTCACTCTTCCTCTTATCTCTTTTCTTCGCCCATCTGCCTTCCCACTTCTCTAAGGCTCCCCAAACCTTTACACTTTGCAGTAGCTCATTGAGGTGCACTTTCTTTCCAGTAGACCTCATGTGTTCAAAATCCTTTGCCTCAAAATCTAATCTGTAACTTCTCTTCAAATTTTTGGTATTCTCTAAATCTATACCGTACTTGTCTGCCAAATTTGCCAACCTCTGGTGCACCTTACTCACTTCTCTAGTTATCTTTGGGCACAAGTACCTCAATTCTGCTTCCGTGTATGACTCTAGCCTGTTCACACCCATGCTCTCTTCATCAAGTTTATTGGCTTCCATACCCAACCTCACATGGTTCAGGTACTCCTCTCCTTCCTCTCTCCCTGCTGCTACAGGTGCAGTCTGTGAAGTATTAAGCTTGTCTATCCAGTCGGTCAGCTGTTGTGCTATTAAACCTTGCAATTAGATATTTCCAGCATGCACTAAAGGTGTCTGTGGTACATTCGCATTCGAGATCTGCGGTGTCAGCAGTCTTGAGCCTGACTGTCTCATGGCATTTGGAGGAGCCCCAATTGGACTGAAATCTAACAAGGATCTAGATCCTTCAAATGTCGGTTCCACTGGAATCGTCCTTGGGAGCTTCCTATGAACCCTCCTCTAGTCGCATCGTGTGTCATTAGCCCTTGATCGCATACTCTAGGCTTCGCCTGCGCATACAATGGTACTGGTGGACCAACTGTAATAGGCAAAGATATGGCATCTGGTGTCTGTCTGTTTCCCAAAACCTGTGGAAGACTAACTCCCAAATTCTGGCTCATCACTAGTGTCATGTCTGACCGTGGTCCTGTGACCGAAGTATATCTCGGGATCATTTGCGGCTGCACCTGGGGCATTAAAAGTGGAGTCAGTTCAGTCTGAATCAACTTTGGTTTTGTATATACCGGCTCTGTCGGCACCATCAGATTAGTGGCAGTATCTAAAATGGGTACATCAGGGTAAAGCCTCTGAACCTGTGGAGGTTGCAACTGAGGTTGCATAACATGGGGGGTGGGTATGCCAAAACTACTGTGCATCAGAACTTGTGTCGAGACAGGACTAACCTGTGTCGGATTCATTGTCGCCTTCTCTTGTATTGAACCTGTAGGACATGCGCTGGTACTCGGGCCATTTTCGTCTGCCACATATGGTGGTGGACGATCACTCAGTAACTGATTAAGGAATTCATCATCGTCTGAGTCCACTGTCCCTATCAAGGACTTTCTAGCTTCTTTGTCTCTGGAAGGATTTTTGTCAGTCTTACGAGTAGCTTTCCTCTCTTTGCCTTCACTCTCTTAGGCTATCGCTGGAAACAACTTAACCCCATATAATGTCTCTCTTTCCCAAACCCTCTGTAGTCAATCCCATCTAGCTTCCGCTAGTGTCTTTTCTGCTCTCCTCATTCTCCTATCAAATTTCTGTTGCTGTTGCTGTCTTGCCATTAGCTCAAAGATTGCTAATGCTTCAAACTGTGCTGGTCTCGGAGGTGGCTTCAGATCATATAGCACCATCAGCAAATTTTAAAAAATCCGCAAATTGAACGTCCCATTTGCAGGAAACGCTAGGCTCCCACTTTTCTCCGTTGCTTTGCACCACTGCTTTAGCCGAGGACATGGAGCAACACCCTTTTCCTCCATTACAATGTAAACTGCTGTACCCTCGGGCAGTGTAACCTCCCCTACGCTCGCGGTAACATATACGTCTCCCCTCAAAGCGATCTTTAAAGCCTTGAAAATTTCATCTTTACGTCTTTTATTTTGTTCACAATCAGATCAGGAAGTGACTTTAATTCCCAGAATTCTCTTCGCCTATCTTCTCAACCAATTGCTTCTCATGGACTTCTGCCAATCCGTGCGCAACCCTTCTCACTAACCAACCTATCCCAGCGCGGCTCCAATGATGTCACACTCACACGCACTGCAGCTGACAAAGTCTTGTGGCTTCTCTTCCTACTCTTGATTCAAACAAAACGAATGCAATATATTTAGAGCACCAACTAAAATAAAACTCAAATTTGCCGGTTTACTACAGGAAGAATAACACAATCGCTTCAGAACTTTACAGAGATTTCGCTTAGCCTCGGCCGCTACTCCCTCCTTCTCAGATCCCGCACTCACAAGCAAAATTTGACCCTCAAATTCTACTCTTGACTCGTCAATGGATTATTGTCCTAATGCACTTTAGAACTCACCAAATCTCCATTGAAGTTTTCATTCACTCACTTTGACTCAAACTCGACTCGTCAACTTCACTATCAACCTATTAAACCACGCAAATTACAACATAGACCAAGTGTCTCATACACTTATCAATGTACTCCAGAGTCTTAGACCACGCAGGCTCCGTCCATCATTAGCAACCACGTGGACAATCTTTTAGCACAAAGCCCTACACTCACATGAAGTTTGCTGACTTCCCTAATCTCATACTGCGGAGTACGCCCCTACTAAAACATCATCATCTGGCCTAAAATCCTCACAAACATCACAATTCACCTGCGATATGCATAGGCTGTGCAAGCGCAAAACCTACTTCATTTACACTATCAGTAGAACGCCAACAACAAACTAAAACTCCTTTCAGCAAGCTCCGAGATTCCGGGAAAGTCATTTAGGACTTATTGACACATCATCCCTCCAATTTGCATCATTGAAAAAGAAAAAAAAAACACAAAACCCAATTTATTCGGTACAACTTGCCTACCACCAAACCCTCCGTACCAGGACCTCAAAGGACCAACCAAATCAAATCTCTACCAAACTGTTAATCTTTCGTACCGGGGCCGTACTGCTACAAAAACTGTTAATTCTCTCACCCTGTAATCCTTCGTACTGGGACCCCAAAGGGCCAAACCACCACCTTTGCTACCAAAACTGTTAGCGCGTCAGAGCCTTAATAAGCAAACTTACAAGGAGACGCGTCTAGGTCAACAAACCTTTTGACTGCGTTTGGAGACTTCCCAGTACGAAGTATTTTCCTCACGATACAGCAACCAAATAATATCAATAAATAATCAATAATGACACTCACTAATCAATGAACAATCAATAAGAATCTAAATTTGAACACACCATGACCTTTCAGTCATGAATAACCACACCAGTTTACTTCAGTGTTAGGATATTTATTTCCCTATTTGTTACAATCTAATACCATGTCTATTAATCTCATTAGCAATAAACTCATCAGAAAACACTATCAATTAGCAATCAGAGCAAAACTTAATCAATGCATAGGCTCATCATTAATCTGAATCAACGTTGCAGCATCTCATTAGTACATGAATCAACCAAGCAATATCTTAATCATTTGGCTATTTGCACAAGATATTAGTGAACACCTCATCTAACCTCGAATTAGCATTAGCATGTTGGGCTTCATGCAAAACATTTAGTGAACACAAATTTGGAAAACATCTAAACTAAGGCCTCTTTCAAAATAGCAGTTGGTACCTAGAATGAAAAGGCAAACAAACAATCACAATTTGCATCAGATAGTTACCAGTCCAACAGATCAGCAAGCAGCGTCAGTCTTCGTCCTCAGGACATCAGTCGATTCACCATCAGCAGAGATAGGACAGGACAACGTCTCAAGATAGCATAGCTAAGGAAACAGATTACTTCCCTCAGATGGAGGAGAAATTAGTATCAGGCAAGAATGGGAGAGAGGATGGTTTGAAGTGACAGGACAACTAAACTATAATATGGCAACTAGCAAAAGTCACTCTAGCAAAAGTCTCTTAGCAAAAGGAATGGCAAATGGCAGAAGTAAAAGTTCCAGTTTTTACTCGGGTCACGCCGTTAAATCAAAACTGCCTAACTATTCCCTAATTCCTCATTGGATAAAGTTTGGTGCATCATTATCTCTGACCAATAATTTGGTAAGCACCTTGCTAGAATTTTCCACAGTTCACAGTTCCCACATCACGGATTGGTGCACGTTATTGATGTCTTCAATGGTTGGAATGTCAGGTAGAAAATGTTCCACTTTGCGCTCCAGTCAGTGTCTTCATTGTCTTCTCCTGGGAGAGTAACCTTGCACCTGTTCCAAATTACACTGTTGCATCAAGCAAGAACATCGCCTTGAGCAAGCCGGTTCTCATGAAAAATAATTTACCACGGCTACAAACATATGGCTCCTGGAAAAGTACAACTTCGTGTCCTTCAAAAAAAACAGCACACTACACATTAGAAAATGCAATTCAATATGAGGCCAGGCAGCTAGGCCCATGCCCTTCCTAAGTTAATGAAGCAAATTCTTAACGCATAACCCTAATTATGATATACTAATACAAATTCAAACATTATTGCATGATAATAAAGAATTAACAAGCCTTTTCATTAGTCTTCGTATACATTGGTAACCACTCCCCATGGGCGCATTTCAAACGTGTGCATTATTTTCTATGTTAACTCATTTTCTATGCAGCTTCATCACACAGTGTATTGCAAGCTTTCTTATTAATATTGCTTTAAATGTCTCACTCCAACACTTTCCTGTGTATTTATATAAAATTCAAATGCTGTAATTAATTTGAAATGTTTACATCTTCGTTGTTTGAATTATAGCAACCTAAAATATAGTCTAAAACGCACATGTAGCGTGACTGAATATATCAAAGCAGAGCTCTTTCTGTCAATAAAGTTTCTTTTGACTGATTCACCAGCAGGTTTAAATGCAGCACCAGTCAATTTACCTATGTAGTCCTGAACCCATATTCGGCTTATCAGCCTAGTGAATGACAATGTGTGTGCTTTCGTTCACCAGTCATTAATAACTTCCATGTCACTGGTATATCTCCTGCACCATATAATAAGACCTTAATGGTAAGTCAAATGTGCAAATTGGTTATTAGCCAGTTTTGTCATATTTAAGGGTCAAAGCACATACATTGAGACATGAAAAGCAGTGCCTGCGTGTGCAGAGAAGAAGAATCAGAAATACCAGTCAGCAGATGAACAGGTGACCACACAAAAAATGGATTTTCAAACAGTGTTGGAAAAGTTGCATAATGTTACAAATGTCTTACTAGCACAGGATTCATACTGAGTACTTTGGAAAAAAGGAACTGCAGGAAAGGATAACTCCTTTCCTATGTTCCACTTTTAAGTAGTATTTGGTATTGCCATTAGGACATCCATGCAGTGCCATTGTTTTGTGCAAGGTTGTATCCAATATTAAGATGCACACAGCCACCTGCTGTGCTAGCTCACATATTGCTGTTTTGTTATCCTCAAAACTTGTTCTATAATCACTGTTTTTACCAAGTACAGGAAAACAACTTCAAGCCACAGTGCTGTGGGCAATTACCATCATGTTCTCTCATTGCAGAGGTCAAATCCAAAAATGTCAGTATGCACTTTGTGACGTATAGAACTACATGCATATGAAAGCTGGTACACTTTCATAAAACACTTGCTATGTTTTCCAAGAATGTACCCATGCAATTTCACATGTGAATCCTACCCGCTCCCTTGCCTAACATCCCACGTCAAAGTTTACACATTCACCATGTAGAACATACGACAAATTTACCAGTTTCAAAGTAGTAATTTTAAATACAGTTCAGCAGATAATTTGTGCAAATTGGTCAATTGAGGTAAAAGTTTATGAAATTTCAAGTTTAGCTTTCCTATGAAGTGTTGTGCCCACCTTAATACAGAGAGAAAGAGGCTCTATTTGTAATAAGTCTATATAGTAGTATGCATGTGTATATACAAATAGATATATAAATGCCCATAACTACATGTACATATTTCATGCTTTCCCAGTCTCTTTATTAGTAGATTGCAGTTTTGATGATTTATATGCATTGTAGACATTACAAAGATTGTCAGCAACAAAATTAAACAGTGTCCAAAGGTCGTCCAAAAACTTTGTAAAGTCCCACATTCTCTGTTGCTCTATGATCTTTGCCACATTCTTTTCAAAGTAATAATAGCATTAATCATTGTATTATCATCAGTCCTGATTGTAGACGTAGCCTTTTACAAGCATGTATGCTTTTCTAGAAATCCAAAATCCATTCTAGACGGGCCTGGAAATAGTTGAAAAAAATAAAATATTTTCATCTAAATACATTGCTTGGAATCTCAACATCTGGCATTAATTTTCTGTTTTCCTCTTTGCGGGCGATCTAGTTGTTCCAACTACCAGAAAAGTGACAACAGTGCAGAAAGCAGGTAACTACTGCATCTCAGTGTAAATAAAGGGATGAATGTTTTATATGATACAGCGACATAGAATCATATGGCATGTAATGTCTCTGATTGTCCTGAAGAATTTTACAGCTAGGCTTTTCCAGATGTCCTTTGCACAATTGTGCATCTAGTCCCCTCTATTCTTTGCTACAGATATCCTGATGGAACTACTCAGAAGGTATCTAGAATAAATTAGAAATAACTACTTAAAAGTATTCCACATAAAATGTTGTGTTTAATGTATAGGTATCACCAGTTGCTACTTTGTGCGTTTTTTGATATCATACACTGGAACATTCAGACTCAGGGTATGTACTTTTTAGAAAAAAAACAAATTCCTGCTCTGCCCTTAGTGTGTTTCTTTCTCAGGCAAAGAATGAAAGTACCCGAGCAAATACTGCAAAGTCTGTCAGAGGCCAGAATGTCATACTGGATTGCTGTGGTAGTTTTAGGTGTGGAGGGGCAGCTATTTTTGATATCTCCCTACTAGGACACAAACATGCAGGGTTTTTTCTTGAATTTTGACACACTACATACCAAAATCTTAATATGATGACTCCAAAAAAATACAACCTGTCTGATGTTAGGGAACCTCCTTCGTTCTGTTTTTTCCTTGTATGGGATATGGTTGAATGCCAGCAAACTATCAACTTAGCCTCTAAGATGACCTTCAATATGAAAAGCAATGTTCCAGTTTTGTCTACAGTGCACAACTGCTGAACCCCACCTTGGAAGAAAGGAACTTTAGGTCAACTAAGATCCTATCCATTTTTTTTGTTTTCAAGAGGTCCTTGAAATAATCTTTATATCATAGGTGTGACTGTATTGTTTAGTGCAAACCACAGTCTCTGTCCATATGCACTCCACAGTCTGCTGTCTAACCTCTAATGATGTTGTATCATGTTCCTCCAAGGCTTATTAATAATAAGTGTTCTCACCAAATGCAGGACTTTAACTAATTGTCACTACAGTCTTGAGGTCATCGGACTTCCATTCATTTCCATTCATATTTTGAATGACTTTAAACTTCAGGTATCAGTATGTGGCAGTGCAAACTGCATGCAAATGACATTGGGTGCTTTTCAATTTGCAGTAGATTTGCTCATGCCATTAAAAGCCTATTAAGGTACATTGTAAGTTTAATAACTACTTGTTTGATATCCAATTGCAACCTTTCCTATTACTTCTTGGAAATTCTCAAACCACTTTGACCATTTCAAACTTTCAAATTTGTATGCCTTTATTCTGAGGTTTTGTGCAAAGTGCTCGGCTGGTCACTTGAGGAGAAGATCACTTGCAACTTTGATGTCCCTACAGCCATACAAGAGGTCAGACATCTGAGCAATGCAATCTACATCTTAGTGTTGCATGTAAGGCACAACAAGTACAGCCCTTCGGTGGTCCTGGCAGGTCACAAATACCAGGTGCAGTCTTATTTTTTACATGCACAGGTCTAAATAAATTCTCATTTGTAATCAGTCAAGAGCCACCTTGTTGAATCTAAGAGACAGTGGGTAGGTTGACTCATCAATAGTCCCTGACCAGTGGTTAAGAAGTTCCAAGGGCAAACATTCCCTATTTTTCAGCACTTCTTGATTGCTCTATCCCACAGTGTGCTATTCTTAGTTAATAACAGCATGGCAGAATTACTCTGTCACAGGGTTAGGATCTCAGCCAGGAGTGTGTATAGGAAAATGGGCGGTTGGCTCTTTCTCAACCAAACAAAATTGGATCTGGGACCATCTCTTCACCTCACTGGATTGGAACCAGGTTGGCTACATTGGTCCTTTACAAGTTAGTGAAGATCCTGAACCCTCCCCAGCTTGTCTTCCTGGAAGAGAATGAGTAACATACCTTAGAATAGGTTTTCCTACCAAAAGGCTCAAACCATTCTTTCTGCTGTGAGAGCAGTTTCTCTTCTCATCAAGAATACAGCGCTGAACAGAAAGGAAACAACAGGCCGGCTAATGATAATTAGAGTATTTGAGTTTCAAGCAGACAAATTGACAGTTATTAAATGGTAATTTCCTGTGTATTTATATAAAATCCAACTACTGCAATTAATTGGAAATGTTTACATCTCCGTCGTTTGATTTTTAGCAACCTAAAAGGTAGTCTAAAATGCACATGTGGCGTGACTGAATATATCAAAGCAGAGCTCTTTCTGTCAATAAAGTTTATTTTGACAGATTCACCAGCAGGTTTAAATGCAGCACCAGCCAACCTACCCATGTAGGCCTGAACCCATATTCTGCTTATCAGCCTAGTGAATGACAATGTGTGTGCTGTCGTTCACCAGTCATTAATAACTTCCATGTCACTGGTACATCTCCTGCACCATATAATAAGACCTTACTGGTAAGTCAAATGGGCAAATTGGTTATTAGCCAATTTTGTCATATTTAAGGGTCAAAGCACATACATTGAGACATGACCAGCAGTGCCTGTGTGTGCAGAGAAGAAGAATCAGAAATACCAGCCTGCAGAAGAACAGGTGACTACACAAAAAATGGATTTTCAAACAGTGTTGGAAAAGTTTCATAATGTTACAAATGTCTTACTAGCACAGGATTCATACTGAGTACTTTAGAAAAAAGGAACTGCAGGAAAGGATAACTCCTTTCCTATGTTCCACTTCTAAGTAGTATTTGGTATTGCCATTAGGACATCCATGCAGTACCATTGTTTTGTGCAAGGTTGGATCCAATGTTAAGATGCACACACCCACCTGCTGTGCTTGCTCACATAATGCTGTTTTGTTATCCGCAGAACTTGTTCAATAATCACTGATTTTACCAAGTACAGGAAAACAACTTCAAGCCACAGTGCTGTAGGCAATTACCATCATGTTCTCTCATTACAAAGGTCAAATCCAAAAATGTCAGTAGGTACTTTGTGGCACATAGAACTACATGCATATGAAAGCTGGTACACTTTCATAAAACACTTGCTATGTTTTCCAAGAATGTACCCATGCAATTTCAAGGGTGAATTCTAACAGCTGCCTTGCCTAACATCCCACGTCAAAGTTTACACATTCACCATGTAGAACATACTACAAATTTACCAGTTTCAAAGTGGTTATTTTAAATACAGTTCAGCAGATAATTTGTGCAAATTGGTCAATTGAGGTAAAAGTTTATGAAATTTCAAGTTTAGCTTTCCTATAAAGTGTTGTGCCCACCTTAATACAGAGAGACAAAGGCTCAATTTGTAATCAGTCTATGTAGTAGTATCCATGTGTATACACAAATAGATATATAAATGTATTCCCATAAATACATGTACATATTTCATGCATTTCCGCTCTCTTTATTAGTAAATTATATTTTTGATGATTTATATGCATTGTAGACATCACAAAGATTGTCACCAACAAAATTAAACAGTGTCCAAAGGTTGTCCAAAAACTTTGTAAAGTTCCTCATTCTCTATTGCTCTATGATCTTTGCCAGATTCTTTTCAAAGTAATAATAGCACTAGGCGTGAGGGTGGAAGTGCAAACAGGTAGATCGTAGAGGCTGCGTTGGCCGCTAGCCGGATCCAGCCGCCGCAAACTGGTGGGGGGCTATTTAAGAGCCCCCCCAAGAAGGCTCATCCTTCTTTTCCGTTTGCGGCGGCTGGTTGCATGCGGGGCCCACAGTTTTGTCGGTCACCTGCACCCTTGGGTCCTCTGTCGGAGTGTGGACTCCATCGACCCAGGTCAATCCTTTTGTTGGAGTTCGAGAGGCGTTTGCCGGCGCACGTATGTATTGGAGAGGGCACTTTTGCTGCACAGTGCATAGGTTATTGAGGCTGGCGCTTTTGCTGCCTAGTATTGAGGATGCCTTTTTTGGCTACATACCCCGTTTGTTTCAACTGCGCCGCGCGCTTCATGCAGGCCTTGGGACCTGCCATTTTCGTGTTTGCCACATTCCATGCTTGGTGTTCTGCTGCGATTGTTTGTGGGTTGCGCTGCGCGCCTCTGGGCCTCCTGAGCTTCAGAGGGGTAGTGCGGGGCAGGGGTCTGATAGATTTGTCGCTCATTTTGTTTTTTTTATGGCTACGTAGTCAGCAGGGCTTTGTAGCTCAGTGGCAGATCATTGGTTTTGTAAACCGGGGGACCCAAGTTCAATCCTCATAAGCTTCTGCTGTATATGGTTTCCATCTTAACTCTTTCTTTTCTGGCTATCTAATTGGGCAGTGTGCACAGCGTTTTTTGGGGGCAGCATTGAGGGGTGCTCGCTTGGCATGATATTTTTGCACGCTCGTTTTGACCATGTTATGTTGGATTTGGTTTCCACTGTGCTGTTTTAGTGTTGTTTTATACTTGTTGTTGCCCTTAGTTGAAGCGCTTGTATTTTGCTTGGTGCTCTGCGCTTAATGGGAAGTGGTGAATGGTTGGCATTTACTACAATTTGGTGTTAAATTTCGGGGATTGTGTGTTACCTGATTTTGGTGTAACTGTTTATTTGTCGCTTCTTTGATTACACTCAATATTTTTTGCCTCTGCTGGTCTTCCAATGTTTTAACAAGTGTGTGCAGGGCATCTGCTGCAGGGGGTCCCAAGTGCTTCTTTTAGCACCAAGTTTGGTGGCCAACTCTGGTGTGAAGCCTGTGCGTGGGATTTTTAGCGGCCTGTTTATTGTCCATCTAATGGTAGGACTGATTGGGTTTTATGGCCTCTTTTGAATAACTGTGTAGTGTCATTTTGTTTGCAGGGTCATCTCTAATGCCTTTCATTCCAATTATAAAAATAACAACAACAAAAAACCCTAATTTCAGCTGCACCACAGGGTAGCCACTGTTATTGCTTTTCATCATGCCACCTAGCAAGGCAAGTGCTGGGAAGAGAAAGGGGAGAGACCGAGAGTTATCTTAGTTATTGAAGTTGGTTCTGGAAATGATGACACTGACAGTAGTGACATCAGACAACGAGGTTAATGGGGGAAAAAGCAGCCGTCCAAGACGGTCCCATGTAGCCCCTCCCACTGCGTCTCCCCGGTTAAGCGCAGGAAGAATAGGAAGCCGCCGGCTTCCGCCCATCCTAGACAGGCTTCTACCTCAGTGGTCAGACCCCCGGAGCAGGTCGCCCTGACTGAAATTCCAGTTCCCGCTTTAGTCCCCAACCTGAGCTGCAGGGATCAAGTGAAGGTACACCCATGACACCGGCTCTAGGCGCGGAGTAAGTATTAGCTAGTATCCGGAAATCATTGGCTTCCTTGCACCCACTACTTTGCCAGGGGTCCCTCCAGCCCCCTTACGTGGGGTGCCAATGCCAGCCGCACTGCCCTTGTCACCAACTACACCCCTGGCCCCCAAGAAGCAGGTGCAGGTACAAGATTCATCCAGGCAAGCCTTACTAGAAGTGTCTAGGCTATTAGCCAGTATTAATGGCCCAGCCAGTAACCCGCCCCCACCCACAACTCCGTGGAATTCAAATGATTTCTTTCAAAATTCATTAACGGAACTGAAACGCCAGGTAGACGCGCCGGCGGCAGCACATACCTCAGTTCCATCTCAGGCGTCATCAAACAGCCCGTGTGTCACCCAGACACCGAGCTCTGTAATTACTGCACCCCCTTTAGTTCCAAATGTGTTGTACAATATCATCAAAGTTCCAGGCAGGGATAATTCTGCAAAGGAAGGGACAACCAATGCATTACTATCAAGACCAGGTAAGATGGCAGCACACGTAAGTGCAGAGGTGAAGGAAAACATTTTGAAGGGTGAATTTGTGGACATATTTTAGTTAATTAGGGCAAAAAGAAGGGAAGTGGATACTATAGATAAAGAGGCTAAGTCATCCTCCTCTAGGGACAGGAAACCAAAAGTGGAGGAGAACTTTACAAACTGGTTGTTTGGTTTTAATGTATTCATGTCTGTGTTGTTAGAAAAGAAAACAGATTTGGGCACTTCATTGATTTACTATGCAAACAAGATATTGAAGGCTCAGCACACTTATGGGGGGTCTGCCTGGTTGGAATATGATAGGGATTTCCGCTGGGCTAAAGTGGAAGATCCATCTATTGGTTGGGACCAAACGGAGGTTAACGTTTGGTTGGAATGCGTTAATAACAAAGTACCATGGAGGCACCCCTTTCAGACGCAATTCTCAGGTGAGAAGAAGGGATCCTGTTGGGCGTTCAATAGGAAGTTATGTTCGCGCCCCGCTGGGTCCTGCAAGTTCAGGCACAACTGTTCCTTTTGTGGGCATCCTTCCCACCCAGAATTTAAATGCATCAAAAAATCTAAAGAAAAAGGTAGAGATGCAAGCAAGCCCTCTAACTGACCCCCGTTGCCGTACCCTATTAACTTAGACGCCTTGCTCCCGTGGTTACAGGCTTACCCTGCGTCAGGTTCTGCAAAGATACTTCTTCAAGGTTTTTCCTCTGGTTTTAGGATTCCTGCCATTAATGTCTCACCAGTGAATCATTGTAAAATCTTAATCTCCGCTTTGTGGAACCCGTCGGTGGTGGCCAAGAAGTTAGCAAAAGAATGTACGCTGGGCAGGCTAGCGGGCCCCTTCCTGGGCCCACCTCTTTAAGGCTTTGTTTGTTCTCCTTTGGGGGTGGTTCCTAAGAGGGAACCAGGGCAGTTCAGGCTGATTCATAATTTGTCTGCCCCTCGGGGGTCATCGGTAAATGATGCCATTGATCCTCAGCTATGCTCGGTCCGCTATGCGTCTGTTGACAATGCATTAGAAAAGGTCAGGGCCTTAGGCCATGGAGCTTTGTTAGCAAAAACCATCATTCAATCAGCCTTCAGACTTCTTCCTGTCGACCCCGAGGATTACCACCTGCTGGGTTTTCAATTCCAGGGGGAGCTCTTCTATGATAAATGCATGCCCATTGGTTGTAGTATATCATGCAGCTGTTTTGAGCAGTTCAGCACATTCCTTCAGTGGGCTTTTTCACTTCGCACTGGTCACCTCAACGTCATTCAGTACTTAGATGATTTCTTAGTTTTAGGCCCTCCTAGGTCATCAAAATGCGAGTGGGCGCTACAAGCATTGATCACAATGTTTGAGGAATTTGGGGTCCCTCTGGCTCCAGACAAGACTGCGGGACCCTCTACCTGCATCATCTTCCTTGGGATAGAGATTGATTCTGTTGCAGGGGAGTGTCGCCTGCCTCAGGATAAGTTACAGGTATTCAAGGAGTCCATTCAAACAATTTTATCGCAGAAAAAAGTTACCCTCCACCAGCTCCAGGTGCTGGTGTGTCAGCTGAACTTTGCGTTTAGGATTATTCTCATGGCCCACCCCTTTTCTAGATCCATTGCTCGTTTTTCCTGCAAGATGTTACTGGGGCGGTTATTTGGCCTCACTGGGCGATTTACAGCCCTACGCTGGGCCTGTACACTGATGCAGCCGGTAGCATAGGTTTTGGCGCAATCTTGGGCCCTCTGTGGTGCAGGGCAGACTGGCCATCAGAATGGGTAAGCTGGGGATGGACGAAGAATATAGCTCTTCTAGAGCTCTTCCCCATCGTTGTTGCAGTCATTATCTGGGCAGAGGAATTTAAGAATAGAGTTGTAATCTTTTGGTCTGACAACATGGCGGTAGTTAAAGTCATTAATCGCCAAGGAGCTAAATGCCCATAGGTCCAACGCCTATTGAAACATTTAATTTTGTCATGTCTACAATACAACATTACTTTCAGGGCTGAACATGTACCAGGGATTCATAACAACACAGCTGCCGCCCTGTCTCGCTCATTAATGCAGGATTTTCTGCTGTACAACCCCCAGGTGAAGGAGATGATGATGGAGTTCCCGGAATCTCTGTGGAAAATTGGTGCCCGCCCTCCCAGATTTAGTAGCAACATCTCTAGCGGCGCGTACTAGCAGGGCATATGATAACGAGTTGTTCTCTGAGTCGGTGATATACGCATTTCTACAGCATTTAAAAGACAAGGGGCGCCCAGTTTCTTGTGCAAAAGCTTATGTGGCTGCGATACGTTTTTTCGCTAAAATTAAAAACATGGAGGCACCTTTGAACACTTTTATTAGTAAACGGGCTCTAGCGGGTTGGGCCAGGGTGGTCCAGGTTAGCTCAGACTCTAGGTGCACTGTAACGGCTCCCCTGCTGGAGAATCTTCTGCGCGCACTCCCAACAGTCTGCTCCTCGCAGGCTGAGTCAACCCTATTTTCGGCAGCAATTTTGTTAGCCTTTTATGGGGCCTTCCGCATCAGCGAATTGGTGGGCTCCTCCAGGGGCGACCACGCAGGTGGGTTGCAGTGGGGAGACGTGACTGTCAGTACGGGGTTTTTATCAATAGTCCTGTGCACGTCAAAAACGGATCAGCTTAAAAGAGGTGTGCGCATTACACTCAGTGCTGCGTTTGGCTCCCTGCTTTGTCCTGTGAAACTGACGAGTGCTTACCCCTCGGTCCGCCCTACATCGGGCTCTTCTGCCTTGTTCATCCACGCTAACGGGGACTGCCTCCCACGCTACCAATTCTTGGAGGTTTTCAAGTTAGGGCTGAGAGCGGTACTCCTCCCATTCCTTTTGAAACGGTGCAGCTATACTGGCAGCAGCCGCAGGCCTGTCGGCGAACACGCTGAAGGGTAGTGGTCGTTGGTCATCAGATTGCTATAGGCGATACATTAGGCCTGAATTAGGCCTGAATTCGTGTAGTGACGGCAATGATTTCTAGTATGTGATCTCCTCACGTTTTTTCTTTTCATTTCAGTGCAATGTCTCAGCATGTAGTTTGGGTCTTGGAGCATTCATTTGTTCGAAGGGCAGCGTACTGGGTGCAACAGCTCCGTGGGTCGAATCCGGCGATGGTGCAAGGTGTGGCTTTCCGTTGGTGTGGAATTGGCAGAGTGGGAATCACCCAAATCCAGCAATTGGTCAATTTAGCAAAGAGCTTTGGGGGGCTCCAGTCCCCGGATCTCATCGTCATTCATTTAGGTGGCAACAACTTGGTGCGGTTAGGTCGCAAGGCACTAAGAGAAACAATATTCTTGGAGATCACAAAGTTGACAAACCAATTCCCAAATGCTGCAATTGCCTGGTCCCACATGGTGCCTCTTTGCAAATGGGGCGCAGGAATCAAATCAAGGACAGTCAATGTCTCAGTACGTCGACTTAACGCCGAGATGGCCAAACTTTGCCCGGGCCCAGGGAGGTTATGGAACATTCCCCACAAGCCTTTAAAGGGTTCCCACATGTTTCACAAGGACTTGGTGCATCTATTGGATGCAGGTATGGATCAATTCATTCAGGACATATGGTTTTTTGCTCGCAGTCATTTCGCGGGTGGGGAGGGCGAAGGACCTTTGGGGCCCTGGTCGCCCTTGTGGCTGAAATTGAGATATAAAAGTGACTAGAAACAACATGGGGGTCCCCAAGGTTGGGGCCCCGGGAGGACACCAGGGATAGGATCCTGAAGTTCTGAGCCAACCTGCGGATGTACACATCAGATCAAGGGGTAAGGGAGCACAGATCGCAGGAGGGGCCATGGAGCTCCAGCTCTTGGTCACCCCGTTACACCCCGAGTCTGATTGGTGTTTGGAGGGGGGGTGGAACCCTGAGAGCGAGGACAAGGATCGGTGTAGTCAGGGTAACCACCCCTTCTAAGGATACAGGTGAGATATGGGTCACTTGTATGGTCCAAAGTGGTTCAGGAAGGGATCCTGTCAAAAAGATTTATGGTCACTAATTCTCATGACTTGTAAATATTTGTGGTATGTTCTTGTTAAATGTTCTTTAAGAATGATTTATGACTTTATGCTATAAAGATAAAAAGATGTTAATGAAAAACTCTTCCAACAAATAAGATTGTCGGTCTGCGTATAGCTGGTGGAGGATGTGTGGGCTGTCTGGGGGCTTCAGGATCCTAGGGTAAAGCGCCGCCCCAACATGGGGGGTGCGGCCTGTTAGGGGATGGGGCCTTCGAGACCCAGCGCCTCCTTTTCGCACCAGAGGTGCGCAATGCAAACAAGTGGATCGTAGCGGCTGCATTGCCCGCTAGCCGGATCCAGCTGCCGCGAACCTGTAGGGGGCTATACAAGAGCCCCCCCAAGAAGGCTTGTCCTTCTTTACCATTTGCGGCATCTGGTTGCGTGCGGGCCCGCAGTTGTCCCACCCACCCTCTCCTTAGTTTAAGTTGTGAAGTGTGGTTTTATGTGGAAATTGAGATATAAAAGTGACTAGAAACAACAGGGGGGTCCCCAAGGTTGGGGCCCCGGGAGGACACCAGGGATAGGATCCTGAAGTTTTGAGCCAACCTGCGGATGTACAAACCAGATCAAGGGGTAAGGGAGCACAGATTGCAGGGGGGGCCATGGGGCTACAGCTCTTGCCCGCCCCGTTACACCCGAGTCTGATTGGTGTTTGGAGGTGGGGTGGAACCCTGAGCGTGAGGACAAGGATTGGTGTAGTCAGGGTAACCGCCACTCCTAAGGATACAGGTGAGATATGGGTCACATGCGTGGTCCAATGGTGGTTCAGGACAGGAAGGGATCCTGTCAAAAAGATTTATGTTCACCAATTCTAATGACTTTTAAATACTTGTGGTATGCATTTGTTAAATGTTCTTTAAAAATGATTTATGACTTCATGCTATAAAGATAAAAAGGTGTTAACAAAAAACTCTACCAACAAATAAGATTGCCGGTCTGCGTACGGCTGGTTGGGGAGGTGTGGGCTGTTTGGGGGCATCTGGATCCTAATCATTGTAGTATCATCAGTTCTGATTATAGACGGAGCATTTTACAACCATCGATGTTTTTCTACAAAATCCATTCTAGAAGGGCCTGGAAATAGCTGAAAAAAATAAAATATGTTCATCTTAATACATTGCTTGGAATCTCAACATCTGGCATTAATTTTCTGTTTTCCTCTTTGCGGGTGATCTAGTTGTTCCAACTACCAGAAAAGTGACAACAGTGCACAAAGCAGGTAACTAATGCATCTCAGGGTAAATAAAGGGATGAATGTTTTATATTATACAGCGGCATAGAATCATATGGCAATTGATGTCTATGATTGTCCTGAAGAATTTTACAGCTAGCCTTTTCCAGATGTCCTTTGCACAATTGTGCATCTAGTCTCCTCTACTGTTTGCTTACCGATATCCTGATGGGACTGCTCAGAAGGTATCTAGAGTAAATTAGAAATAACTACTTAACAGTATTCCATATAAAATATTCTGTTTATTGTATATGTATCACCAGTTGCTGCTTTTTACATTTTTTGGTATCAAACACTGCAACATTCAGACTTAGAGTATGTAGTTTTATGATAAAAAAACAAATTCTTGTTCTGCCCTTAGTGTGTTTCTTTTTCAGGCAAAGAATGAAAGTACCTGAGCAAATACTACAAAGTCTGCCAGAGGCCAGAATGTCATACTGTATTGCTGTGCTAGTTTTAGGTGTGCAGGGACAGCTATTTTTTATATCTCCCTGCTAGAACACAAACATGCAGGGTTTTTCTTGAATTTTGACACACTACATATACGAAAATGTTAATAGGATGACTCCAAGAAAATACAACCTGTCTGAAGTTAGGGATCCTCTTTGATTCTGTTTTTTCCTTGTATGGGATATGGTTGAACTCCAGCAAATTATCAACTTAGCCTCTTAGATGACCTTCAATATGAAAAGCAATGTTCCAGTTTTCTCTACAGTGCACAACTGCTGAACCCCACCTTGGAAGGAAGGAACTTTAGGTCAACTAAAATCCTATCCATTTTTTTTGTTTTAAAGAGGTCCTTGAAATTATCTTTATATCATAAGTGTAACTATATTGTTTAGTGCAAATCAGTGTCTCTGTCCATATGCACTCCATAGTCTGCTGTCTAAGCTCTAATGATGTTGTATCATGTTCCTCCAGAGCTTATTAATAATAAGTGTTGTCACCAAATGTAGGACTTTAACTAAAAGTCACTTCAGTCTTGAGGTCATCGGACTTCCATTCATTTCCATTCATATTTTAAATGTCTTTAAACTTCAGGTATCAGTGGGCAGTATGTGGCAGTGCAAACTGCATGCAAATGACATTGGGTGCTTTTCAATTTGCAGTAGATTTGCTCATGCCACTAAAAGCCTATTAAGGTACATTTTAAGTTTGATAACTACTTCTTTGATATCCAATTGCAACCTTTCCTATTACTTCTTGGACATTCTCAACCCAATTTGGCCATTTCAAACTTTCAAATGTGTACGCCATTATTCTGAGGTTTTGTGCAAAGTGCTCAGCTGGTCTCTTGAGGAAAAGATCACTTGCAACATTTGATGTCCCTCCAGCCACACAAGAGGTCAGACATCTGAGAAATGCAATCTACTTCTTAGTCTTGCGTGTAAGGGACAACAAGTACAGTCCTTCAATGGTCCTGGCCGGTCACAAAGACCAGCTGCAGACTTATTTTCTATATGCAGAGGTCTAAAAAAAAATCTCATTTGCGGTCAGTCAAGAGCCACCTTGTTGAAACTAAGAGACAGTGGGTAGGTTGACTCATAAATATTCCCTGACCAGTGGGTAATAAGTTCCAAGGGCAAACATTCCCTCTTTTTCAGCACATCTTGTTTGCGCTATCCCACAGTGTACTATTCTTAGTTAATTCCAGCATGGCAGAATTATTCTGTCACAGCAAAAGGCTCCTGAGCAAGGAGTGTGTATATGGAAATGGGCTGTTGGCTCTTTCTCAACCAAACTAAATAGAAAAACTCCACCTCACTGGATTGGAACCAGGTTAGCTATATTGGTTTTGGGATCCAAGGACACCTTTTCCTCCGGTCCCTGTTGACTTGTTACTTTCAACTTGTAAATTTCACCCAGATCCTTTACAAGTTAGTGAAGATACTGAACCCTCCCCAGCTCTCCTTTCTGGAAGAGCATGAGTAACATACCTTATAACAGGGTTTCCTACCAAAAGGCTCAAACCATTCTTTCTGTTCTGAGAGAAGTTTCACTTCTCATCAAGAAAACAGCACTGACCAGAAAGGAATTGACAGACCGGCTAATGATAATTAGCCTATTTGAGCTTGAAGCAGGCAAATTGTCAGTTTTTTACTTTCCTCTGTATTTATATAAAATCCAGTTACTGCAGTGAATTGGAAATGTTTACATCTCCGTCGTTTGAATTCAATCAACCTAAAATGTAGTCTAAAACTCACATGTAGGTTGACTGAATATATAAAAGCAGAGCTCATTCTGTTAATGAACTTTCTTTTGACAGGTTCACCAGCAGGTTTACATGCAGCACCAGTCAGTCTACCCATGTAGGCCTGAACCCATATTCTGCTTATCAGCCTAGTGAATGACAATGTGTGTGCTTTCGTTCACCAATCATAACTAACTTCCATGTCACTGGTATATCACCTGCACCATATAATAAGACCTTACTGGTAAGTCAAATGGGCAAATTGGTTATTAGCCGATTTTGCCATATTTAAGGGTCAGAGTGATAACTTGTCTGAACCTTGATAAGTAAACTTACAAGGAGACACGTCTAGGTCAATGAATCTTTTGACCACGTTTGGAGACTTCCCAGAACGAGATATCCCTTTTCATCACAATCAATAGATCAATAACCTCATTAATATTCACAATCACTAATCAATTAAGCTAATCAATAACATTTAACATGGATCAATACAACAAATGCACCATGACCTTTCAGCCATGGAGAACCACACAAATCTAGTATGAGTTAGGATATTTATTCCCTATTAGTTACAATCTAATATCATGTTTATTAGTTTGACTATCAATAAGCACACCAAAACCACTTTGACAAGGCAATTAGAGCAAAACTTTATCAAAGCATAGATCATGAACATTTAGAATAAACACAACAGTATTATGAGTCAACTTCAGCAGATTAACATTAGTACATTATTCAACAAAGCAAGATCTTAGTCATTTGTCTATTTGCACCCGGTATTAGTGAACTCCTTAACTAACCTCAAATTAGCATCAGCATGTTGGGCTTCATGCAAAACAATTTAGCAACACAAATTTGGAAAACAACTAACTATGGCCTCTATCACAAGAGCAGTTGGTACCGAGCAAAAAAAGGGCAAACAGACTATTACAATTATCATCAGATAGTTACCTATCTGAATGAGCCAGCAAACAGCGTCAGTCTTCGTCCTCAGGACATCAGTCAATTCATCCTCAGCAAAGATAGGACAGGGCAAAGTCTCAGTATGGCATAGCTAAGGAAGAGAAGTCAGTATCAGGTAAGGATTCAAAGAGGATAGTTAAGACATCAGAACAGCAAAGTCTCAAAGTACAATAGCAAAAGTATAGCTCTGTGGAATATTCAGCAATGACCCCCTTCTCCTTGAGTCCTGTGATTATATTAAAACAGTCGAACTAGCCCATAATTCCTCATTGGATCAATTTTGGTGCATCATTATCTCTGTCCAATAATTCTCCACGCACCTTGCTAGAATTTTCACCTAACACAGTTTTTATGCAGTTTATTGGTTCCTGTGATTGACGTCTTCATCCGGTGGAATGTCAGGTAAGAAAAGTTACACTTTACGCTCCAGTCAGTAGTTCCATTGTCTTGTCCTAGTCCAGACGACCTTGCACCTGTTGTGAATTACACTGTTGCATTCCGCAAGAATGTCTCCTTGAGCGTGTCGGGTTCCATGAGAAAGAATTTACTGCGGCTACACACACATCTCTAGCTTCTGGAAAAGTACAGCTTCGTGTCCTTCAGGAAAGCAGCACATTGCACATTAGAAAAACACAGTTAATATGAGACCAGGCAGCTAGGCACAGATCTTTGCTAACTAAGGCCTAGTGATTAATTTTATAAAACCTCACACATGATTCTTAATGCTAATACAAAGTCATACATTAGTATATTGTTAATTCATCATTAATCAATTTCATTAACCCTTTCGCTGCCAGGCCTTTTCCCCCTCAGGTGGCAAGCCTTTTGTTGGCTATTTGGGGCAGTTCGCGATTAGGCCCTCATAACTTTTTGTCCACATAAGCTACCCACGCCAAATTTGCGTCCTTTTTTTCCAACATCCTAGGGATTCTAAAGATACCCAGACTTTGTGGGTTCCCCAGAAGGAGGCCAAGAAATTAGCCAAAATACAGTGCAAATTTGGTTTTTTTCAAAAAAATTGGAAAAAGGGGCTGCAGAAGAAGGCTTGTGGCTTTTTCCCTGAAAAGGGAATCAATAAAGGGTTTGTTGTGCTAAAATCACCAGCTTCCCAGCTTTCAGCGACAGGCAGACTTGAATCAGAAAACCCAATTTTCCAACACATTTTTGGCATTTTACTGGGACATACTCCATTTTTACGATTTTTTCAGTCAGTGACAGAAATGGGCATGAAACCAATGCTGGATCCCAGAAACCACAACATTTCTGAAAAGTAGACATAATTTTGATTTCAGCAAGGGGTAACTTGTGTAGATCCTACAAGGGTTTCCTACAGAAAACAACAACTGAAAAAGAAATTGAGGTAAAAAAACATAAATTTTTCTCTACGTTTTACTCTGTAACTTTTCCCTGCAATGTCAGATTTTCGAAAGCTATATACCGTTACGTCTGCTGTACTCTTCTGGTTGCGGGGATATATAGGGCTTGTAGGTTCATCAAGAACTCTAGGTACCCAGAGCCAATAAATGACCTGCACCCTGCAGTGGGTTTTCATTCTATACCGGGTATACAGCAATTCCTTTGCTGAAATATAAAGAGTAAAAAATAGCTATCAAGAAAACCTTTGTATTTCCAAAATGGGCACAAGATAAGGTGTTGAGAAGCAGTGGTTATTTGCACATCTCTGAATTCCGGGGTGCCCATACTAGCATGTGAATTACGGGGCATTTCTCAAATAGATGTCTTTTTTACACACTGTCTTACATTTGGAAGGGAAAAATGTAGAGAAAGACAAGGGGCAATAACACTTGTTTTGCTATTCTATGTTCCCCCAAGTCTCCCGATAAAAATGATACCTCACTTGTGTGGGTAGATCTAGCGCCCGCGACAGGATATGCCCCAAAACACAACGTGGACTCATCACAGAAAACAGAGGTGTTTTTTGCAAAGTGCCTACCTGTATATTTTGGCCTCTAGCTCAGCCGGCACCTAGGGAAACCTACCAAACCTGTGCCTTTCTGAAAACTAGAGACCTAGGGGAATCCAGGATGGGGTGACTTTTGGGGCTCGGACCAGGTTCTGTTACCCAGAATCCTTTGCAAACCTCAAAATTTGGCTAAAAAAACACATGTTCCTCACATTTCTGTGGCAGAAAGTTCTGGAATCTGAGAGGACCCACAAATTTCCTTCTACCCAGAGTTCCCCCAAGTCTCCCGATAAAAATGATACCTCACTTGTGTGGGTAGGCCTAGCTCCCGCGACAGGAAACGCCCCAAAGCGCAACGTGGACACATCCAATTTTTTGAAAGAAAACAGAGGTGTTTTTTGCGAAGTGCCTACCTGTAGATTTTGGCCTCTAGCTCAGCCGGCACCTAGGGAAACCTACCAAACCTGTGCATTTCTGAAAACTAGAGACCTAGGGGAATCTAAGATGGGGTGACTTGTGGGGCTCGGACCAGGTTCTGTTACCCAGAATCCTTTGCAAACCTTAAAATTTGGCTAAAAAAAACATGTTCCTCACATTTCTGTGGCAGAAAGTTCTGGAATCTGAGAGGAGCCACAAATTTCCTTCCACCCAGCGTTCCCCCAAGCCTCCCGATAAAAAGGGTACCTCACTTGTGTGGGTAGGCCCAGCGCCCGCAACAGGAAATGGCCCAAAACACAACGTGGACACATCACATTTTTTCATAGAAAACAGTGCCTACCTGTGGATTTTGGCCTCTAGCTCAGCCGGCACCTAGGGAAACCTACCAATCCTGTGCATTTTTGAAAACTAGAGACCTAGGGGAATCCAAGGGGGTGACTTGTGGGGCTCTGACCAGGTTCTGTTACCCGGAATCCTTTGCACACCTCAAAATGTGGCTAAATAAACACGTTTTCCTCACATTTCAGGGACAGAAAGTACTGGAATCTGAGAGGAGCCACAAATTTCCTTCCACCCAGCGTTCCCCCAAGTCTCCCGGTAAAAATGATACCTTACTTGTGTGGGTGGGCCAGGTGCCTGCAACAGAATAAGGCCCAGAACTTGTAGAGATAGAGGGGATAGCACAGCGAGTTTATAAGGACATATGCTTTTATACATCTTCAGACTGACTCTGCTTTGGGGACCCACATAAGTGAGGTGTCATTTTACTTGGGAGACTGAGGGGAACACTGGGGAGTAGGAATTTTGTGCTGGAGCGGTGATTGTACAAACAAAACTCAGGAAAATATGCTTTTTTAAGCAAATTTAGCAGTTTGCAGAGGCGTCTGGGTAAGAAAATGTTGGGGAATCCACGCAAGCCACATCTCCCTGCACTCCTTGGGGTGTCTAGTTTTAAAAAATGTCTGGGTTTGGTAGGTTTCCCTAGATGAAGGCTGCACCCAGGGCCAAAAACACAGGTGGCCCCTCCCCCCCAAACACAGGTAGTTTTGTAATATATCATTTTGATGTGTCCACATACGTCTGTGATGTGCCAAACACTAAAATTGTGAAAAGAAACGCACTTAGGTTATGTGAAAAAGACCCCTCACCCACCAACCAAGTTGGTGGCATGCTTCATCATCGGGGTCCCACCTGAGACACCTAGCGTGTCTCAAGTATGCTGCGACGCCTGATTACAGCGGAGCAGGTTTTGTCATTTGTACCATACTTACTGGTTGGATTTGGCACGAGGGTGAGTGATGGTTCAGTAGATCAAATTTTATTAACAAGAGAGTTCACAAAATTGAAATGCACTGGTAATAACTGAAAGACCAAAAAACGGAACCAACAACTCACAGCTCGTGAGCTGTAAAGCCATGACAAGGCACCAACCGCTTTACAGTACACTCACACACCTTTCATACATGACATGCACGAGACCATTCACGCCGCCAGCCATGGGCCCAGCACATTACAAGACTCGCATCCACAGACAGCGCAAGTCAAGGGCCCATCACTTTCATATGCCCACATGCCTGATACAGCAATCACACCAGCTGATGAATGTGTGGACTGGCGTTTGGCTGGCACCACCAGCCAAGCGGCACCCCACCCACACCGCCAGCCAAGCGCCACCCCACACACACCGCCAGCCAAGCGCCACCCCACCCACACTGCCAGGCAAGCGCCACCCCACACACACTGCCAGCCAAGCGTCACCCCACCCACACCGCCAGCCAAGCGCCACCCCACACACACCGCCAGCCAAGCGCCACCCCACCCACACTGCCAGGCAAGCGCCACCCCACCCACACCTCCAGCCCAGCGCCATCCCACCCACACCGCCAGCCAAGCACCACCCCACCCACACCGCCAGCCAAGCAGCACCCCACCCACACCGCCAGCCAAGCGCCACACCACACACACCGCCAGCCAAGCGCCACCCCACCCACACTGCCAGGCAAGCGCCACCCCACACACACCGCCAGCCAAGCGTCACCCCACCCACACCGCCAGCCAAGCGCCACCCCGCGCCACCCCACCCACACCGCCAGCCAAGCGCCACCCTACCCCACACCGTCAGCCAAGCGCCACCCCACCCACACCGCCAGCCAAGCGCCACCCCATACACACCGCCAGCCAAGTGCCACCCCACCCACACACCCACACCGCCAGCCAAGCGCCACCCCACCCACACCTCCAGCCAAGCGCCACCCCACGCACACCGCCAGCCAAGTGCCACCCTACACATACCATCCCTTTTTTTTTTGTTTTTAAACAACAAAGAAACCACTATTCATAAATTAGTACAAAACTACAAACGCAAAAGCTCTAACTGAATACATGACTAATGCCAACCGTGAAACCGAACATATAAAAATATAAAACAGCAGTTTACGCTCACGGAATTTCCCAATAATTCTTCTGTGTGTGGTAGCTCCTGAAACAGCCACCCACACACAGCCCAGGCTTTGAAGGACAATCAGGGCAGTACATCCTAGTCTCCTTCCTGATACCTCTTCGAGCACAGACTCTACATCTCTTAGCAGGAAAGTTTTTTTGGCCATGGGAGGAATGTGCTCAGCAAAGTGACGATCTTTCAATCTAGCCAAATCCTCCACCACTGCTTCTCTAGGAACTCTTACCTGTTCCAGCACAACAAGGCTAGCTATGATAGACTCCTGAAATTTCACAAATGTCATCCTTGACTCTGGAGAACTATCCTTGAACACAACAAAAGCATTAAAAGTTGCCAAGAGGAACAAGTGAACCGCTAATTTCTTATACCACACATAAAACTTACGAGCAGCAGTGTAAGGTTCTAACCTCTGATCTACTCTATCAACACCACCCATGTGCTTATTATAGCCTAAGATGCACATAGGTTTGCGCACTTCGGCAACCTGACCCCAAACAGCCACAGGTGAAGTACTCTCATCATGGATGGTGCTTAGCATGTATACATCCCTCTTGTCTACAAATTTCAGAGCTAGCAGCTCATCATTCCGCAAGGCACTGCACTGTCCCTTCTCAAGTTTTTTACAGACAAGCTCTTTTGGATAGCCTTTCCGATTAGAGCGAATTGTGCCACAAGCAACAGTGTCCACTCTGAACAACTCCGTGAACAACCGAACTCCAGTGTAGAAGTTATCTACATATAAATGGTGACCTTTGTTGAACAGTTGTCTACCAAGTTCCCACACAATTTTCTCACTAACTCCAAAAGTGGGTGGACAACCAGGGGGGTCAATATTGGAATCCCTACCAGTGTAGACCTGGAAATTATAAACATATCCTGTACTACTTTCTGACAGCATATACAATTTAATTCCATACCGTGCCCTCTTGCTAGGAATGTACTGTCTAAAAACCAAACGATCCTTGAACAGGACCAAAGACTCATCTACAGATATTTCTTTCCCTGAACACAGATCTCTGAAAACCGATCTACCAAATGATCAAGGACAGGTCTAATCTTAAAAAGACGGTCAGAATCAGGATGATCTCGTGGCAAGGCTAAAGCATTATCTACAAAATGCAACACCTGAAGAAGAAGCTCATACCGGTTACGACTCAAGATGGCAGGAAATATAGCAGTTGCCATCAAGGGACTAGTAGACCAATATGAAGACAGCGATGGCTTCCTTATCAGCCCCATCAAAAAAGTCAAACCCAAGAACTTTTTCAACTCTTCCAGATTTGAGGGAATCCACAGGCTAGCTCTAGAGTGTGGCCTAAGCCTGGCAGCGTTGTCCCTCAAAAACTGCTCTGCATACAAATTAGACTGCTCAACAATCTCTTCCAAAAATATATCGTCCATAAACAACTCAAAAAAGTTGACGGGCAAAAAGTTTTCCGTATTAACTCGACACCCTGGAAAACCAGTAAACGCAGGCAACTGTGGCTGCTCCATGTTTGGTGCAACCCATGTGTCAGGTCTTCCAATGGGAAGCCTTTCAGCCGCTGGCTCCTGCACCATTGGCTTCATCATCAGATGATTCCTCTCTGACAGAAAATTCACTTCCAGAATCCTGCACTTCCTCCTCTGCCTCAGATGCAGAGTCAGTCTCATATTCATGGTCAGAAGATGACTCAAAAGATGGGCCTAAAAAAAATTAGGCCAATCTACCCCCAGGGGGGGCAGAAATCACCCAGATTACATTGCACCCTTTGGGGGTGTGCCCAAGGGGCCACACCCCCACACAAAGCACACACACACACACACACACACACATATAGGCCCGTATTTATACTTTTTTTAGTGCCGCATTTGCGCCACTTTTTGACGCAAAACGGCGCAAACCTACAAAATACAATGGTATTTTGCAAGTTTGCTCCGTTTTTGCGTCAAAAAACAACGCAAATGCGGCGCAAAAAAAGTATAAATACGGGCCATAGTATCCCTGGCGCTATGGGGATTCTGCCCTCCTGGGGGACAGAAAGGCCTAAAAAATAGGCATATCTGCCCCCAAGGGGGGCAGAACTGCCCAATACTACATATGGGCCCCTGGGGGGACCCTTGCCCAAGGGACCGTCCCCCAACACAAATAAAAAAAAACAACAATAAAATCCCTGGTGTCTTGTGGCTTTCTGCCCCCCTTGGGGGAAGATTGGCCTAAAAATAAGGCCAATCTGCCCCCAAGGGGGACAGAAACAGCAATAAATACATTGGCCCCCCAGGTGGAGCGACCCTTGCCCAAGGGGCCACCACCCCCACACAAAGCACACATACACACATATAATATCGCTGGCGCTCTTGGGATTCTGCCTCCCTTGGGGGCAGAAAGGCCTAAAAAAAATAGGCATATCTGCCCCCAAGGGGAGCAGAACTGCCCAATAATACATATGGCCCCCTGGAGGTGACCCTTGCCCAAGGGGCCGCCCCCCAACACAAATAAAAAAACAACAATAAAATCCCTGGTGTCTAGTTGCTTTCTGCCCCAAGGGGGGCAGAAACGACGATAAATACATTGCCCCCCAGGGGGAGCGACCCTAGCCCAAGGGGCCACCCCCAACACAAAGCACAGATACAAAACATAATATTTCTGGTGCTATTGGGATTCTGCCCCCCTTGGGGGCAGAAAGGCCTAAAAAAATAGGCCTATCTGCCCCCAAGGGGGGCAAAACTGCCCAAAAATACACGTGGGACCCTGGGGGCGACCCTTGCCCAAGGGGCCGCCACCCAACACAAAAAATAAAAACCAACAATAAAATCCCTGGTGTCTAGTGGCTTTCTGCCCCTCTTGGGGGCAGATCGGCCTAAAAATAGGGCCAATCTGCCCCCAAGGGGGGCAGAAACGATGATAAATACATTGCGCCCCCAGGGGGAGCGACCCTTGCCCAAGGGGCCACTCCCCAACACAAAGTACACATACAAACATACTATTTCTGGCGCTATTGGGATTCTGCCCCCAAGCCTAAAAAAAATAGGCCTCTCTGCCCCCAAGGGGGGCAGAACTGCCCAAAAATACATGTGGGCCCCTGGGGGCGACCCTTGCCCAAGTGGCCGCACACCCCAAAACAAAAAATCAAAACCAACAATAAAATCCCTGGTGTCTAGTGGCTTTCTGCCCCCCTTGGGGGCAGATCGGCCTAAAAATAGGGCCAATCTGCCCCCAGGGGGGGCAGAAACGACGAAAAATACATTTGCCCCCAAAGGGGAGCGACCCTTGCCCAAAGGGTCGCTCCCCCACACAATAAAAAATCACACATACACAAATCCCTGGTCTAGTGGGCATTTCTGCTGCCCGATCGCATCGCAATCTGGCAGCAGGAATGCTCAAAGAAACATCGAGGGAAAGGAAAACCCTTTCCTTTCCCTCGATGCCTCTTTCAGGGCATCCCCCCCCCGCACGAAGGTGAAAATCTCACCTTCTCCCTTAGACACGCTGGAAGCAAATGGCTTCCAGCGCGTCTTTCCCCTTTTCCATGAAATCAGCACACGATCGCGCACTGATGTCATGGGGTGGTGGGGGGTGGGGGGAAAGGGCCACACTATTCAAATCCTCTATGATAGGCACATAAGAAAACATAAGGTCATTATTTGAATAAAAATATTGAATCTCTTCCTGGTTATAGAATCTTGTCAGTAACACACTACAGCTTATCCCATATGTTCGAGGCAAACTATTATAGGTAACTCCCTCTTGCACCAAAACAGGAATCTTTGTACACACATAACAATCTTTTGCATCCATTGTGTCAACATACTCACTCGCAAGTGATAGAAAACATTAGTTGATAGTTCCCCTTTAGCATTAGTTCCCTCATGCAAATACTTCGTATCTTGCTCAAACCTATTTTGCTGTTAGTGCAGCGGCGGTCTCAGGAATTGTGGCATTATTAGTTCCACTCTTATCCACAAATGGCATTCCTACAATCACAAATATGATGAATATCACACACACAACACCCAAACCAACACCCAAACATTTACAACGCCTACTTCCCCTATTATCCTCCCTAGTGTTAGCCATGATCTGTAAAGAATCAGAAAGTGAAATATTATTAGTGCAAACAACAACCAACAGAGGACGGTTGAAACTTGTTATTGATATTTTCTTTCTTCAGCAACTTTAAGCAAGCAAAGTCTTTCTTCCACAATTATTTACAGCATTCACATTCACTCCCAGGATCCTTGTCAATTCAGGTTAGCAGCTTGTCAAAATAGTTTTTTCAAAAGTCAATTCAGGTTAACAGTGTCACATCCGGTAAGTTATCAGTCTCTTTTCTCAATTCTTCTCCCTTTAAGTACATTTTCACGTCAATGCAGTCTCTTTGGCCGAACTCAAGTGCCAAAGTACTGACCTGGGACTTCTCGATCAAAACAGAACGCCATTAAGCTGATGTTGCGTACGCCCACTCAGGACCTGCGTATCTTCTATTTGCCACTCTTTCTTTTCAACTTGGGATTACCTTGCAACTCTCCTTCACTCAGATCTTCTCTCCTTATTGTATTGGCCTCTTCCTCTATTGTATCTTCGACAACCACCTTTCCCTTTGTCACTTGCAATTCTGGCCACTTATCTCCTTTCAGTATCTCTTGATCTTTGACTTTTCTTGTGGCAACTCGTCGCCCTCCTCTGACTCGTGGTGTTTTCTCTTCATGGACCTGCAATCCGCTCAGGAGGAGCCTGGACACTCTGACTCTCTTCCGCCTCAACTCCTTCACCTTCTGGGTCTGTCAGGGGCTCTATTTCATTTCCCTACTCATCTGCTTCTGGGAGAACCTCCTTCTGACTCGGTCCTCCTGGCGCCTCAGTTGAGATAGTCTCACCTTCACCCCTGTGGGTCTTGTATCCTTCGTCTCTTACTGGAGTGACCAAGCCGTCCTCATCGGGCTCTCCTTCCGTCTCAGTTCCCCTTTGATTACCCTCCGGCCCTGAGACTTCCTTCTCTGTTGTTGGTACTTTCAACAACTCAACTTCCTCATCAGTTGACACGTCACCTTTTTCGTGAGACTGGCATGGATCCAGTTTGGAATTCTCGCACACTTCACAGCAGTAGTAGTCGTTAGTATTACTTGATATGGCCCCTCCAACGTGGCTCCAAACATGACTTCCTTACATGTTTCTTGATGGCAACCCAGTCACCAGCTTTTAGGTTGTGACCTGGATCATTTATCGGTGGCAGTGTGGTAGCTTCCACCTGGTGAGAGAAAGAGGGTACCACGTCAGCCAGACCCTTGCAGTAGTCCAACACCATATCATCCGTGATATTCACAAGAGCATTCACAGGCACTGCGGGCAGTCTCATGGCTTGACCATGAGTATTTCATGAGGAGACAGTCCTGTTTTCTTGTTGGGCGTATTTCTCATTGACATTAGCACCAAAGGCAATGCATCAGGCCATTTCAAATTTGTGGCTGCACACATCTTTGCCATTCTCGACTTCAGGGTACCATTCATCTGCTCCACTAGTCCTGATGCTTCAAGGTGGTAACTACAATGCATCTTCTGTTCAATGTTCAATGCTGCACACAATAGCTTAACCACCTCTTTGTTGAAGTGACTTCCTCTGTCTGATTCTAAAGAGATCGGAAACCCAATACGTGGACCTCCTGCTCTCTCAGTGTGGCTCAAATTCACCACTGTCCCTTCCCCGCATCCATCTGTTGACAGATGATACACCTGTGACAGATCACCTCTGCAGCTTGCCTGAATTTTGGATTAAACCAGTAAATTTTGAACAACCTGATCATGGCATCTCTCCCAATATATGCTTGACCATGGTAAAACCTTGCAAACTGTGACAGGAGACTGTTCAGCAAAACCATGTTACCCTCATCTGAAACCCACAATTCATCTGGTCTTTGTACACATTGCATCGAAACCCAAGAATGCTTCTCATCTTTGCTGGCATGTCCTTGCAACAATCTCAACTCCTCCAATGTGTCAAACACCCTTAAAGCGTAACCTGTGCATGTCTCATTTTCTGTTTCAGGTAACAATTCCCACTGATCCTTAAATGATATACAGTTTAATGCGCAAAACTTTGTGACTTGATCCGCATATCCATTTCCCATTGAAACAAAGTCTTGTGATTTCAAATGAGCGCTGCATTTCACCACAGCAATTTCAGGAGGTAACTGAATTGCGTGCAACAACTCCTTAATCCTTTCACCATTTTTCACTGGGGAACCAGAAGGAGTCAGGAAACTCCTCTGTGACCATAGTTGGTCAAAATCATGGACAATTCCAAATCAGTATCCGCTATCAGTATAGATAGTCACCCTCAATTGGGCAGCAGCATGGGAAGCTCTAGTAAGAGCAACCAATTCAGCCACTTGAGCAGAATATACTCTCTCAAGCCAAGACGCTTCAAGGATACCAGAGATCGTACATACACCGTATCCAGCTCTCAGCACTCTTACTGATTCTCTCAAACATGAGCCATTAACAAAGATAATTTTGTCATTTTCTTCCAATTCGGTATCTTTAATATCAGGCCTCGGTTTGGTGCACATTTCTGTTACCTCAAGACAATCATGTTCTACATCTTCAGCATCCTCAACTTCTGTGTTTTCATTTGGAACCAAAGTTGCCAGGTTCAGCACTGTACATCTTTTCAATGTTACACTTGGTGACCCCAATATAATAGTTTCGTATTTTGTCAGTCTCGCCTTTGTCATGTGCTTCGTTTTTGTTCGTGTTAGCAAGATCTCAACTGAGTGTGGGACCATGACTGTTAAAGGATGTCCCATCACTATGCCCTCACATTGTGAGAGGCTTTGACCAACTGCTGCTACTGCACGCAAACAACCTGGTAAAGCTGCTGCAACTGGGTCCAAAGTAGATGAAAAATATGCTACTGGTCGGTTTACACCTCCATGGACCTTTGTCAGGACAGACAAAGAACATGCATCACGTTCATGACAAAACAGAACAAAAGGCTTCATGTAATCAGGCATTCCTAATGCTGGAGCCCTACACATACACTCCCTTAGCTCAGTAAACACCTTCATGTCTTTCTCTGACAAAGTTATGACATCTGGCCCATCCTTAACTGTCAGTCTCACCAATGGCTACAGACGACTGAGAAATTCGGGATCCACTGATGACAGTAGCCCACCATTCCCAGAAACATCCTAACATCTCTCTGTGTCGTTGGGGGATTCATCTGCAACAGGGCAGTCATTCGTTCCCTGGACAACTTCCTCTACTCTTTCTCAAATTGATGATCCAATTATTTCACCTCCTTCTGGAAATATTGCAGCTTCTTTGGGGACACCTTATGCCCATTCTTTCCCAAGTGGTTCAGTTAGGAAATTTAATCGTACTTGCACTTATCCCTCATTTTGGATACAATCAACATTGGGAAAAAGTTAATCAGAGGATACTCCTCATCTGTCGTCTCCGTTTCAGGCTCTGAAACCTGCCTTTCATCTCCTTCATCGTCACTGTTTGTCTGCACCTCAATCCCCTCATTCGGACAGGTGATCGAACATCTTGTCTTGCACAGTAAGTCTCTCCCCAGTAAGGACACTGGACTCAAATCGCAGACCACAAACCTTTGCAACCCCTGAAAAGTGCCAGGCTCAGCCTGGACCGGATCTGTGATCTGGTTAGTCAGGAGCTGATTCGCCACTCCTACTACCTTGACTGTACGTCCCGAAAGGGGCAATTTCGGAACCTCTGCACTTCTAACTGTAGAGCGTGTAGCTCCTGTGTCAACCAAGAATGAGACCTTGTGACCCATTATGGACCCTCTCTGATCTACTTCTAAGGACGCTGCAAGTCTACACTCCTCACTATCTGAGCTTTCATCCGACCATTCATTGTCTATTCCATTCTCACCACGCAATGGTAACTGTTGTACTGTGTTATTTTGACTCATTCTTTGACCTGTGACCTGTTGAGGAAGCATCACCTGTTGCTGTTCCATTGGTGCTAAGGGCAACTGCATTTGCTGTCTAGGTACCATAGGAACCTGCTATTGCATTTGCTACATCTGCACCAGTTGTACAGGTGGCATCTGCATTTGTTGCATGGGTTGGAGACCCTGCATCTGAACCATGTTATTCTGGAAGTTCGGATTTTGACCTCTCATCCTTGGTCCTTTAACATTTTGGAATGCATTACCTTCATTGCTTTGTTGAAAAACGTCCTCCTGCATCATCATCGGACATTCCCGCTTCCAGTGTCCGAAGCCCTCGCAAGCATGACAAACTAACACCTTTTTCATTCCCTGCACATCATTTTGGACTATTATGGTATTCTAATCTAGACCATGGTTCACAAAACCTCCTTGACCTCTCTCTCTTACTTGTTCCTGAAACATCCCATTTCCTTGTAGCTGTTGCACCATCTGCTGAAGACTACTTCCCTGCAATACTGAATCTGCTGCCTTAATCTGCATCACCATCACCTTCTCCTTCAACTTTCTCTGCTTCAACTCAATCTCGTCACTACAGTACTTCACATACTGCAACACCTCATCAATCGGCTTCCTTGCCAACAGATCAAATGATTCTTAATCATTTGACTAATCTCAGGTATCAATCCTTCAACAAATCTGAACACAAGGTGATTCATGTCCTTTGCCTCTATAACCTCTGTACCACTGTAATGTTTGAACGCCTTCAAAAATCACTCATAGTAGGCATGTATTGACTCCTTGGCCTCCTGTGCTGTCCGATCAATCTTTTGCCAATCAATATTCTGTGGTGATGCCCTTTGCTTCAAGAACTCAATCACCTTATAGTAGTACTTCATCACCTCAGACGACGGTGCTCTCGTGACTATATCTCTTGCCAGTTCCGCAGCCGGCCAATCCACACTCCTCTTACACTCAAGCCACAAATCAGCTGGAACTATAATCTCAAAAACCTGTCTGTCTGCTGATCCCACTCTATTGGCTTCTCCTTCAGCCTGGGAAAATCATTTGTGAAAGACAGAATATCTCCTCTGGACCATGGTACATGGACAAGAACCCCTCCAGCCGTTTCTCTCATTGGTAACATCTTTATTTTACCGGTATCTGGCACAGCTTTTGCCTGCTGTTCTATTCCGTCACTCTTTCTTTTGTCTCTTTTGTTCGCTCATCTGCCTTCCCACTTCTCTAATGCTCCTCAAACTTGTGCACTTTGCTGTATTTCTTTCAGGTGTGCCCTCATACCAGTATATCTCATGTGTTCAAAATCTTTGGGCTCAAAATCTAACCTATAACTTCTCTTCAGATGTTTGGTATTTTCTAAATCTATTCCATATTTATCTGCCAAGTTCGCTAATCTCTGGTGCACCCTGCCCACTTCTTTGGTTATTTTTGGACACAGATACCTCAATTCTGCTTGCCTGTATGACTCTAGCCTGTTCACTCCTACGCTCCCCTCAACTAGTTCATTTGCCTCCATGCCCAACCTCACAAAATTCAGGTATTCTTCTCGTTCTGACCCCTCTGCTGTCGCAGGGGTGGTCTGTGATGAATTTCACTTGTCTAACCATTCATTCAGTTGTTGCGCAGTTAAACCTTGCAAAGAGATATTTCCAGCCTTCATCATTGGAATTTGAGATACATTCGCACTTGGGATCTGCAGAGTCAGCAGTCCCAAACCTGAGTATCTCATGGTATCTGGAGGAACCCCAATCGAACTGAAGTCTAACAGAGATCTAGATCTTTCGAATGTCGGTTCCACTGGACTCATCCCTTGAGAGCTCCCTAGGAACCCTCTTCTTGTCATCTCTTGGGTCATTGCTCCCTGATCACACACGCTAGGCTTTATCTGCGTATACAATGGTACTGGTGGACCAACCGTAATAGGCAAGGATATGGCGCCTGGCATCTGCCTGCTTCCCAAAACTTGTGGAGCATTAACTCCCACATTCTGATTCATTATCGGTGCAATGGCCAACTGTAGTCCTGTGACCGAAGTATAATTTGGAACCATCTGTTGCGGTGTCTGGGGCAGTAAAAGTGGAGTTGGCTCAGCCTGTATCAGATTTGGTCTTGTATATGCCGGATCTGACAGCACCATCAAATTCGTGGTGGTCTCTAGTACTGAGACCTCAGGGTAGAGTCTCTGAACCTGTGGTGGCTGCAGCTGTGTTTGCATCTCTGGAGCAGTGGACACACTAACACTGTTCTGCACCGGAACTGGTGTCGCAACAGTATTAACCTTTACTGTATTTGTTGTTCCCTGGCCTTGGGTCGAATTTATAGGACTTGCTCTAGTTCTTGGTCTATTGTCATCTAGGGCATATGGCGGTGGTCGGTCATTTAGTAACTGATTAAGGAACTCATCATCGTCTGAGTTATCTGCCTCTGCCCAGGACTTCTTAGTCTCCTTCTCTTTGCTAGAACCCTTATCCGTCTTACAAGTGGCTTTCCCTCCTTGGGTTTCGCCTTCTTGAGCTATTGCTGGAAACCTCCTAACTCCGTCTATTGTTTCTCTTCTCCAAGCCCTCTGTGCGCTATCCCAACTAGCCTCTGCTAGTGTCTTTTCTGCTTTAATCATTCTCATCTCAAACTTCTGTTGCTGTTGTCGTATTGCCATCAGTTCCCAGATTGCTAGTGCCTCAGCTCGTTTAACACCCTCCGACAAATTTTCCAAAATCCTTATATTGAACATTCCGTGTTCCGCAAACGCCAAACACACTTCTTTCTCTGTCACTTTGCACAATTGCTTTAGCCAAAGACATGGCGCAACTTCCCTCTCCTCCATTATGGCATAAGCCGGTGTATCCTCTGGCGGGGTAGGCTCCCCTACACTCGTGGTAATGTACTCGCCTCCCCTCAAAGCACTCTTTAAAGCCTTGAAAAACAAAATTTTTGCATCTTCTATTTTGTTTATGATCAAATAAGGAAGTGACTTTAATTCCCAGAACTCTCTTCGCCTACCTTTTCAGTCAATTGCCTCTCACGGACAGCTGCCAATCCGTTGCGCGACCCTTCTCACTAACCGATCTATCCCAGCGCGGCTCCAATTACATCACACTCACACAAACTGCGGCTGACAAAGTCTTGCGGCTTGTCTTCCTCACTCTCTATTCACACAAAAACGAATGCAATATATTGCGAGCAATAATAAAACTCAAATTTGCCGGTTTACTACAGGAAAGGGTAACACAATCGCTTCATAACTTTACAGAGATTTTTCTTAGCCTCGGCTGCTACTCTCAACCTTCTCAGATCCCGCACTCGCAAGCAAAATTTGACCTGCAAATTCTACTCTCAACTTGTCAATGGGTTGTTCTAGTGTACTTTAGAACTCACCAAATCTCCATCAAAGTTTTCATTCACTCACTTTGACTCAAACTCGACTTTTCAGCCACACCCGAGTGACCTATTAAACCTCACACATTACAACATAAACCAAGTGTCTCATACACTTATCAATATACTCAGGAGTCTTAGACCACGCAGGGTACGTACATCACCAACAAGCACGTGGACAATTTTGTAGCACAAAGCGCCACACTCACATGAAGTTTGCCGACTTCCCTACTCTCATACTGCAGAGTACGTACACTCCTACTAAAACATTGCCTGGCCTAAAATTCTCACAAACATCACAATGCATAAGCTGTGCAAGCGTGATCCCTATTTCATTCACACTATCACTAGAACGCCAAGAACATGCCCAACTCACTTCAGCAAGCTCCGTGATTCCGGGAAAGTCATTCAGGATTTAGGGGCACATAATTTCTCCAATTTGCATCATTGAAAAATAACTATTTGCCCAAAACCCAATTTTCTGATACACCTTGCTTACTTCAAAACTATGCTCATCAATTTCTACCAGACCTTTTGAACTAACAATTTCATCAAACTGTGGTCCCTCGTCCTGGGGCCCCAAAGGGCCGAACCATTACCTCTACTACCAAAACTGATAACGTGTCCGAACCTTGATAAGTAAACTTACAAGGAGAAACGTCTAGGTCAATGAATCTTTTGACCACGTTTGGAGACTTCCCAGAATGAGATATCCCTTTTTCTCACAATCAATAGATCAATAACCTCATCAATATTCACAATCACTAATCAATTAAGCTAATCAATAACATTTAACATAGATCAATACAACGAACGCACCATGACCTTTCAGCCATGAATAACCACACAAGTCTAGTATGAGTTAGGATATTTATTCCCTAATAGTTAAAATCTAATATCATATTTATTAGTTTCAATATCAATAAGCACACCAAAACCACTATGACTTGGAAATTAGAGCAAAACTTTATCCAAGCATAGATCATGAACATTTAGAATAAACACAACAGTATTATGAGTCAACTTCAGCAGAGTAACATTAGTACATTATTCAACAAAGCAAGATCTTAGTCATTTGTCTATTTGCACCCGGTATTAGTGAACTCCTTAAGTAACCTCAAATTAGCATCAGCATGTTGGGCTTCATGCAAAACAATTTAGCAACACAAATTTGGAAAACATCTAACTATGGCCTCTATCAAAAGAGCAGTTGGTACCTCGCAAGAAAAGGCAAACAATTATCATCAGATAGTTACCCATCCGAATAAGCCAGCAAACAGCTTCAGTCTTCGTCCTCAGGACATCGGTTGATTCATCATCAGCAAAGATAGGACAGTGCAAAGTCTCAGTATGGCATAGCTAAGAATAGCCTCTTCCCTCATAAGGAAGAGAAGTCAGTATAAGGTAAGGATTCAAAGAGGATAGTTAAGACATCAGAACAGCAAAGTCTCAAAGTATAATAGAAAAAGTATAGCTCGGTGGAATATTCAGTAATGACCCCCTTCTCCTTGAGTCCTGTGATTATATTAAAACAGTCGAACTAGCCCATAATTCCTCATTGGATCAATTTTGGTGCATCATTATCTCTGTCCAATAATTCTCCACGCACCTTGCTAGAATTTTCACCTAACACAGTTTTCATGCTGTTTATTGGTTCCTGTGATTGACATCTTCATCGGGTGGAATGTCAGGTAAGAAAAGTGACACTTTACGCTCCAGTCAGTAGTTCCATTGTCTTCCCCTAGTCCAGGCGACCTTGCACCTGTTGCGAATTACACTGTTGCATTCCGCAAGAATGTCTCCTTGAGCAAGTCGGGCCCAATGAGAAAGAATTTACTACGGCTACACACACATCTCTAGCTTCTGGAAAAGTACAGCTTCGTGTCCTTCAGGAAAGCAGCACATTGCACATTAGAAAAGCACAGTTAATATGAGACCAGGCAGCTAGGCCCAGACCTTTGCTAACTAAGGCCTAGTGATTAATTTTACAAAACCTCATACATGATTCTTAATGCTAACACAAAATCATACATTAGTATAACGTTAATTCATCATTAATCAATTTCATTAATCATCGTATACATTGGTGGCCACTCCCCATGGGGACATTTCAAACGCGTACATTATTTCTAGGTCAACATATTTTCTATGCAGCTTCATTACACATTATATTGCAAGCTTCTCATGTTAATATTCATTTTAAATGTCACACTCCAACAATAGCATGCACATTGAGACACGATCAGCAGTGCCTGAGTGTGCAGAGAAGAAGAATCAGAAATACCAGTCAGCAGAAGAACAGGTGACCACACAAAAAATGGGTTTTCAAACAGTGTTGGAAAAGTTGCATAATGTTACAAATTTCATACTAGCACAGGATTCATACTGAGTACTTTAGAAAAAAGGAACTGCAGGAAAGGATAACTCCTTTCCTATGTTCCACTTCTAAGTAGTATTTGGTATTGCCATTAGGACGTCCATGAGGTACCATTGTTTTGTACAAGGTTGTATCCAATGTTAAGATACACACAGCCACCTGCTGTGCTTGCTCACATAATGCTGTTTTGTTATCCTTAAAACCTGTTCTATAATCACTGATTTTAGCAAGTACAGGAAAACAACGTCAAGCCACAGTGCTTTGGGCAGTTACCATCATGTTCTCTCATTACAGAGGCCAAATCCAAAAATGGATCCATGCATATGAAAGCTGGCACACTTTCATAAAACACTTGCTATGTTTTCCAAGAATGTACCCATGCAATTTCACATGTGAATTCTACCAGCTCCCTTGCCTAACATCCCACAAAAAAATTGACACTTCCATCATGTAGAACATACTACAAATTTACCAGTTTCAAACTAGCAATTTTGAATACAGTCCAGCAGATCATTTGTACAAATTGGTCAATTGAGGTAAAAGTTTATGAAATTTCAAGTTTAGCTTTCCTATGAAGTGTTGTGCCCCCCTTAATACAGAGAGACAGAAGCTCTATTTGTAATACGTCTATATAGTAGTATTCATGTGTATATACAAATAGATATATAAATGTACGCCCATAACTACATGTACATATTTCATGCTTTCCCGCTCTCTTTATTAGTAAATTACATTTTTTATGATGTATATGCATTGTAGACATCCCAAAGATTGTCACCAACAAAATTAAACAGTGTCCATAGGTTGTCCCAAAATTTTGTAAAGTCCCACATTCTCTGTTACTCTATGATCTTTGCCACATTCTTTTTAAAGTAATAATAGCATTAATCATTGTATTATCATCAGTTCTGATTATAGACGGAGCATCCATATAAAATATTGAGTTTATTGTATATGTATCACCTGTTGCTACTTTGTACATTTTTTATATCAATTACTGCAACATTCAGACTTAGAGTATGTACTTTTAAGAAAAAAAACAAATTCCTGTTCTGCCCTTAGTGTGTTTCTTTCCCAGGAAAAGAATGAAAGAACCAGAGCAAATACTGCAAAGTCTGCCAAAGGCCAGAATGTCATACTGGATTGCTGAGGTAGTTTTAGGTGTGCAGGGACAGCTATTTTTGATATCTCCCTGCTAGTACATAAACATGCACGGTTTGTCTTGAATTTTGACACACTACATATACCAAAATATTACTATGATGAATCCAAGAAAATACAACCTGTCTGATGTTAGGGATCCTCTTTGATTCTGTTTTTTCCTTGTATGGGATATGGTTGAATGCCAGCAAACTATCAACTTAGCCTCTAAGATGACCTTCAATATGAAAAGCGATGGTCCAGTTTTGTCTACAGTGCACGACTGCTGAACCCCACCTTGGAAGAAAGGAACTTTAGGTCAACTAACATGCTATCCATTTTTTTTTGTTTTCAAGAGGTCCTTGAAATTATCTTTATATCATAAGTGTATCTATATTGTTTAGTGCAAATCAGTGTCTCTGTCCATATGCACTCCACAGTCTGCTGTCTAAGCTCTAATGATGTTGTATCATGTTCCTCGAAGGCTTATTAATAATAAGTGTTGTCACCAAATGCAGGACTTTAACTAAAAGTCACTACAGTCTTGAGGTCATCGGACTTCCGTTGCTTTCCATTCATATTTTAAATGTCTTTAAACTTAAGGTATCAGTGGGCAGTATGTGGCAGTGCAAACTGCATGCAAATGACAGTGGGTGCTTTTTTATTTGCAGTAGATTAGCTCATGCCATTAAAAGCCTATTAAGATACACTTTAAGTTTAATAATTACTTGTTTGACATCCAATTGCAACCTTTCCTATTACTTCTTGGAAATACTCAACCCAATTTGGCCATTTCAAACTTTCAAATGTGTATGCCGTTATTCTGAGGTTTTGTGCAAAGTGCTCAGCTGGGCACTTGAGGAAAAGATCACTTGCAACTTTTGATGTCCCTCCAGGCATACAAGAGGTCAGACATTTGAGAAATGCAATCCACTTCTTAGTCTTGCGTGTAAAGGAAAACAAGTAGAGTCATTCAGTGGTCCTGGCAGGTCACAAATACGATGTGCAGTCTGATTTTCTACTTGCACAGGTCTAAATAATTCTCATTTGCAGTCAGTCAAGAGCCACCTTGTTGAAACTAAGAGACAGTGGGTAGGTTGACTCATCAATAGTCCCTGACCAGTGGGTAATAAGTTCCAAGGGCAAACATTCCCTATTTTTCAGCACATCTTGTTTGCACTATCCCACAGTGTTCTATTCTTAGTTAATTCCAGCATGGCAGAATTACTGTGTCACAGGAATATGCTCCTGAGCCAGGAGTGTGTATAGGAAAATGGGCGGTTGGCTCTTTCTCAACCAAACAAAATTGGATCTGGGACCATCTCTTCACCTCACCGGATTGGAACCAGGTTGGCTATATTGGTTTCGGGATCCAAGGACACCTTTCCTCCGGTGCCAGTGGACATGTTACTTTCAACTTGTAAGCTTCACCCTGATCCTTTACAAGTTATTGAAGATCCTGAACTTTCCCCAGCTCTCCTTTATGGAAGAACATGAGTAACATACCTTATAACAGGTTTTCCTACCAAAAGGCTCAAACCATTCTTTCTGTTCTAAGAGCAGTTTCACTTCTCATCAAGAATACAGCGCTGAATGGAAATGAAACAACAGGCCGGCTAATGATAATTAGCGTATTTAAGCTTCAAGGAGACAAATTGTCAGTTAATAAATAGTTATTTCCTGTGTATTGATATAAAATCCAACTACTGAAATTAATTGGAAATGTTTACATCTCCGTCGTTTGAATTATAGCAACCTAAAATATAGTCTAAAACGTACATGTAGCGTGATTGAATATATCAAAGCAGACCTCTTCCTGTCAAAAAAGTTGATTTTGACAGATTCACCAGCAGGTTTAAATGCAGCACCAGTCAGCCTACCCATGTAGGCATGAACCCATATTCTGCTTATCAGCCTAGTGAATGACAATGTGTGTGCTTTCGTTCACCAGTCATTAATAACGTCCATGTCACTGGTATATCTCCTGCACCATATAATAAGACCTTACTGGTAAGTCAAATGGGCAAATTGGTTATTAGCCAATTTTGTTATATTTAAGGGTCAAAGCACATACATTGAGACATGACCAGCAGTGCCTGCGTGTGCAGAGAAGAAGAATCAGCAATACCAGTCAGCAGATGAACAGGTGACCACACAAAAAATGGATTTTCAAACAGTGTTGGAAAAGTGGCATAATGTTACAAATTTCTTAGTAGCACAGGATTCATACTGAGTACTTTAGAAAAAAGGAACTGCAGGAAAGGATAACTCCTTTCCTATGTTCCACTTTTAAGTAATATTTGGTATTGCCATTAGGACATCCATGCAATACCATTGTTTTGTGCAAGGTTGGATCGAATGTTAAGATACACACAGCCACCTGCTGTGCTTGCTCACATAATGCTGTTTTGTTATCCTCAAAACTTGCTCTATAATCACTGTTTTTACCAAGTACAGGAAAACAACTTCATGCCACAGTGCTGTGGGCAATTACCATTATGTTTTCTCATTAAAGAGGTCAAATCCAAAAATGTCAGCAGGCTCTTTGTGGCATAGAGAACTACATGCATATGAAAGCTGGTACACTTTCATAAAACACTTGCTATGTTTTCCAAGAATGTACCCATGCAATTTCATGTGTGAATTCTACCCGCTCCCTTGCCTAACATCCCACGTCAAAGTTTACACATTCACCATGTAGAACATACTACACATTTACAAGTTTCAAATTAGTAATTTTAAATACAGTTCAGCAGATAATTTGTGCAAATTGGTCAATTGAGGTAAAAGTTTATGAAATTTTAAGTTTAGCTTTCCTATGAAGTGTTGTGCCCACCTTAATACAGAGAGACAGAGGCTCTATTTGTAAAAAGTCTATATAGTAGTATTCCTGTGTATATACAAATATATATATAAATGTATGCCCATAACTACATGTACATATTTCATGCTTTCCTGCTCTCTTTATTAGTAGATTGCATTTTTGATGATTTATATGCATTGTAGACATTACAAAGATTGTCTCCAACAAAATTAAAGAGTGTCCAAAGATTGTCCAAAAACTTTGTAAAGTTCCACACTCTCTGTTGCTCTATGATCTTTGCCACATTCGTTTCAAAGGAATAACAGCATTAATCATTCTATTATCATCAGTTCTGATTATAGACGGAGCATCTTAGAACCATCTATGTTTTTCTACAAAATCCAAAATCCATTCTAGATTGGCATGGAAATAGTTGAAAAATATAAAATATTTTCATCTAAATACATTGCTTGGAATCTCAACATCTGGCATTCATTTTCGGTTTTCCTCTTTGCGGGTGATCTAGTTGTTCCAACTACTAGAAAAGTGTCAACAGTGCAGAAAGCAGGTAACTACTGCATCTCAGTGAAAATAAAGGGATGAATGTTTTATATTATACAGCGATATAGAATCATATGGCATGTAATGTCTCTGATTGTCCTGAAGAAGTTTACAGCTAGCCTTTTCCAGATGTCCTTTGCACAATTGTGCATCTAGTCCCCTCTATTGTTTGCTTACCGATATCCTGATGGGACCGCTCAGATGGTATCTAGAGTTCATTAGAAATAACTACTTAACAGTATTCATATAAAATATTGTGTTTATTGTAAATGTATCACTAGTTGCTACTTTGTAAGTCTTTTTATATCAAACACTACAACAATCAGACTTAGAGTATGTCGTTTTTAGAAAAAAAAAACAAATTCTTGCTCTGCCCTTAGTGTGTTTCTTTCTCAGGCAAAGAATGAAAGTACCTGAGCAAATACTGCAAAGTCTTCCAGAGACCAGAATATCATACTGGATTGCTGCGGTAGTTTTAGGTGTGGAGGGACAGCTATTTTTGATATCTCCAAGCTAGGACACAAACATGCAGAGATTTTCTTGATTTTTGACACTCTACGTATATAACAATCTTAATATGATGACTCCAAGAAAATACAACCTGTCTGATGTTAGGCATCCTCTTTGATTCTGTTTTTTCCTTGTATGGGATATGGTTGAATGCCAGCAAACTATCAACTTAGCCTCTAAGATGACCTTCAATATGAAAAGCAATGGTCCAGTTTTGTCTACAGTGCACGACTGCTGAACCCCACCTTGGAAGAAAGGAACTTTAAGTCAACTAACATCATATCCATTTTTTTTTGTTTTCAAGAGGTCCTTGAAATTATCTTTATGTCATAAGTGTACCTATATTGTTTAGTGCAAATCAGTGTCTCTGTCCCTATGTCCTCCACAGTCTGCTGTCTAAGCTCTAATGATGTTGTATCATGTTCCTCGAAGACTTATTAATAACATGTGTTGTCACCAAATGTAGGACTTTAACTAAAAGTCACTACAGTCGTGAGGTCATCAGACTTCCGTTCCTTTCGATTCATATTTTAAATGTCTTTAAAGTTGAGGATATAGTGGGCAGTATGTGGCAGTGCAAAGTGCATGCAAATGACATTGGGTGCTTTTTTATTTGCAGTAGATTAGCTCATGCCATTAAAAGCCTATTAAGATACATTTTAAGTTTAATAACTACTTGTTTGACATCCAATTGCAACCTTTCCTATTACTTCATGGAAATACTCAACCCAATTTGGCTATTTCAAACTTTCAAATGTGTACGCCTTCATTCTGAGGTTTTGTGCAAAGTGCTCAGCTGGTCATTTGCGGAAAAGATCACTTGCAACTTTTGATGGATGTCCCTCCAACCATACAAGAGGTCAGACGTCTGAGAAATGCAATCTACTTCTTACTGTTGCGTGTAAAGGAAAACAAGTAATGTCATTCAGTGGTCCTGGCAGGTCACAAATACGAGGTGCAGTCTGATTTTCTACTTGCACAGGTCTAAAAAAATTCTCATTTGCAGTCAGTCAAGAGCCACCTTGTTGAAACTAAGAGACAGTGGGTAGGTTGACTTATCAAGAGTCCATGACCAGTGGGTAATAAGTTCCAAAGGCAAACATTCCCTATTTTTCAGCACATCTTGTTTGCGCTATCCCACAGTGTACTTTTCTTATTTAATTACAGCATGGCAGAATTACTCTGTCACAGGAATAGGCTCCTGAGCCAGGAGTGTGTATAGGAAATTGGGTGGTTGGCTATTTCTCAACCAAACAAAATTGGATCTGGGACCATCTCTTCACCTCACTGGATTGGAACCAGGTTGGCTGTATTGGTTTCGGGATCCAAGGACACCTTTTCCTCCGGTGCCAGTGGACATGTTACTTTCAACTTGTGAGCTTCACCCGGATCCTTTACAACTTATTGAAGATCCTGAACCTTCCCCAGCTCTCCTTTCTGGAAGAGCATGAGTAACATACCTTATAAGAGGTTTTCCTACCAAAAGACTCAAACCATTCTTTCTGTTCTAAGAGCAGTTTCACTTCTCATCAAGAATACAGCGCTGAATGGAAAGGAAACAACAGGCCGGCTAATAATAATTAGCGTATTTAAGCTTCAAGCAGACAAATTGTGAGTTAATAAATAGTTCTTTCCTGTGTATTTATATAAAATCCAACTGCTGCAATTAATTGGAAATGTTTACATCTCCGTCGTTTGAATTATAGCAACCTAAAATGTAGTCTAAAACGCACATGTAGCGTTACTGAATATATCAAAGCAGACCTCTTTCTGTCAAAAAAGTTTATTTTGACAGATTCACCAGTAGGTTTAAATGCAGCACCAGCCAACCTACCCATGTAGGCCTGAAACCATATTCTGCTTATCAGCCTAGTTAATGACAATGTGTGTTCGTTCGTTCACCAGTCATTAATAACTTCCATGTCACTAGTATATCTCCTGCACCATATAATAAGACCTTACTGGTAAGTCAAGTGGGCAAATTGGTTATTAGCCAGTTTTGTCATATTTAAGGGTCAAAGCACATACATTGAGACATGACCAGCAGTGCCTGCGTGTGCAGAGAAGAAGAATCAGAAATACCAGTCAGCAGATGAACAGGTGACCACACAAAAAATGGATTTTCAAACAGTGTTGGAAAAGTGGCATAATGTTACAAATTTCTTAGTAGCACAGGATTCATACTGAGTACTTTAGAAAAAAGGAACTACAGGAAAGGATAACTCATTTCCTATGTTCCACTTTTAAGTAGTATTTGGTATTGCCATTAGGATATCCATGCAGTACCATTGTTTTGTGCAAGGTTGGATCCAATGTTAAGATACACACAGCCACCTGCTGTGCTTGCTCACATAATGCTGTTTTGTTATCCTCAAAACTTGTTCTAAAATCACTGTTTTGACCAAGTACAGGAAAACAACTTCAGGCCACAGTGCTGTGGGCAATTACCATCATGTTCTCTCATTACAGAGGTCAAATCCAAAAATGTCAGTAGGCTCTTTGTGGCATAGAGAATTACATGGATATGAAAGCTGGTACACTTTCATAAAACACTTTCTATGTTTTCCAAAAATGTACCCGTGCAATTTCACGTGTGAATCCTACCCACTCTCTTGCCTAACATCCCACGTCAAAGTTTACACTTTCACAATGTAGAACATACTACAAATTTACCGGTTTCAAAGTAGTAATTTTAAATACAGTTCAGCAGATAATTTGTGCAAATTGGTCAATTGAGGTAAAAGTTTCTGAAATTTCAAGTTTAGCTTTCCTATGAAGTGTTGTGCCCCCCTTAATGCAGAGAGACAGAGGCTCTATTTGTAATAAGCCTATATTGTAGTATGCATGTGTATATACAAATAGATATAAATGTATGCCCATAACTACATGTACATATTTCATGCTTTCCTGCTCTCTTTATTAGTAGATTGCATTTTTGAGGATTCATTTGCATTGTAAACATTACAAAGATTGTCTCCAACAAAATTAAACAGTATCCAAAGGTTGACCAAAAACTTTGTAAAGTTCTACATTCTCTGTTGCTCTATGATCTTTGCCACATTTGTTTCAAAGTAATAACAGCATTAATCATTGTATTATCATCAGTTCTGATTACAGACGGAGAATTTTAGAACCATCTATGTTTTTCTACAAAACCTAAAATCCATTCTAGACAGGCCTGGAAATAGTTGAAAAAGATAAAATATTTTCATCTAAATACATTGCTTGGAATCTCAACATCTGGCATTAATTTTCTGTTTTCCTCTTTGTGGACGATCTAGTTGTTCCAACTACCAGAAAAGTGGCAACAGTGCAGAAAGCAGGTAACTACTGCATCTCAGTGTAAATAAAGGGATGAATGTTTTATGTTATACAGCGACATAGAATCATATGGCATGTAATGCTCTCTGATTGTCCTGAAGAATTTTACAGCTAGCTTTTTCTAGATGTCCTTTGCACAATTGTGCATCTAGTCCCATCTATTGTTTGCTTACTGATATCCTGATGGGACCGCTCAGAAGGTATCTAGAGTAAATTAGAAATAACTACTTAACAGTATTCATATAAATTATTCTGTTTATTGTATATGTATCACCAGTTGCTACTTTGTAAGTTTTTTGATATCAAACACTACAACATTCAGACTTAGAGTATGTACTTTTTAGAGAAAAAAAACAAATTCTGGCTCTGCCCTTAGTGTGTTTCTTTCTCAGGCAAAGAATTAAAGTACCTCAGCAAATAATGTAAAGTCTGCCAGAGACCAGAATATCATACTGGATTGCTGTGGTAGTTTTAGGTATGGAGGGACAGCTATTTTTGATATCTCCCTGCTAGGACACAAACATGCAGGGATTTTCTTGAATTTTGACACACTACGTATATAAAAATCTTAATATGATGACTCCAAGAAAATACAACCTGTCTGATGTTAGGGATCCTCTTTGATTCTGTTTTTTCCTTGTATGGGATATGGTTGAATGCCAGCAAACTATCAACGTAGCCTCTAAGATGACCTCAATATGAAAAGCAAAGGTCCAGTTTTGTCTACAGTGCACGACTGCTGAACCCCACCTTGGAAGAAAGGAACTTTAGGTCAACTAACATCCTATCCATTTTTTTTTTGTTTTCAAGAGGTCATTGAAATTATCTTTATATCATAGGTGTATCTATATTGTTTAGTGCAAATCAGTGTCTCTGTCCCTATGCACTCCACAGTCTGCTGTCTAAGCTTTAATGATGTTGTATCATGTTCCTCAAAGGCTTATTAATAACATGTGTTGTCATCAAATGTAGGACTTGAACTAAAAGTCACTACAGTCTTGAGGTCATCGGACTTCCGTTCCTTTCCATTCATATTTTAAATGTCTTTAAACTTGAGGTATCACTGGGCAGTATGTGGCAGTGCAAACTGCATGCAAATTACATCGGGTGCTTTTTTATTTGCAGTAGTTTAGCTCATGCCATTAAAAGCCTATTTAGATACATTTTAGCTTTAATAACTACTTGTTTGACATCCAATTGCAACCTTTCCTATTACTTCTTGGAAATACTCAACCCAATTTGGCCATTTCAAACTTTGAAATGTGTACGCCGTTATTCTGAGGTTTTGTGCAAAGTGCTCAGCTTGTCACTTGAGGAAAAGATCACTTGCAAATTTTGATGTCCCTCCAGCCATACGAGAGGTCAGACATCTGAGAAATGCAATCTACTTCTTAGTCTTGCGTGTAAGGGAAAACAAGTAGAGTCATTCAGTGGTCCTGGCAGGTCACAAATACGATGTGCAGTCTGATTTTGTACTTGCACAGGTCTTAAAAAAATCTAATTTGCAGTCAGTCAAGAGCCACCTTGTTGAAACTAAAAGACAGTGGGTAGGTTGACTCATCAATAGTCCCTGACCAGTGGGTAATAAGTTCCAAGGTCAAACATTCCCTATTTTTCAGCGCATCTTGTTTGCGCTATCCCACAGTGTACTATTCTTAGTTAATTCCAGCATGGCAGAATTACTCTGTCAAAGGAATAGGCTCCTGAGCCAAGAGTGTGTATAGGAAAATGGGCGGTTGGCTCTTTCTCAACCAAACAAAATTGGATCTGGGACCATCGCTTCACCTCACTGGATTGGAACCAGGTTGGCTATATTGGTTTCGGGATCCAAGGACACCTTTTCCTCCGGTGCCAGTGGACATGTTACTTTCAACTTGAAAGCTTCACCCTGATCATTTACAAATTATTGAAAATCCTGAACCTTCCCAAGCTCTCCTTTCTTAAAGAGCATGAGTAACATACCTTATAACAGGTTTTCCTACCAAAAGGCTCAAACCATTCTTTCTGTTCTAAGAGCAGTTTCACTTCTCATCAAGAATACAGCGCTGAATGGAAAGGAAACAACAGGCCGGCTAATGATAATTAGCGTATTTAAGCTTCAAGCAGACAAATTGTCAGTTAATAGTAGTAGTACAAACTTTATTAGACTTTCATCAAGTCATAAAAGTATCAAATAATATACATTTCAGTATGCAATAAATAAGATAAAATTTAAATTAAAATAATAAAAGGATACATACAATCGGCGAAAATAAGATATCTTTAAAAAAAAATCATAGTTGCAGTCCAATAATAAACTAGATATAAAATTACAACGCTACCTCCACACGCTTTCTTGTATTGAATACGGAGCATAAAAATTTAGCCAAGGTTCCACACATCTCAATAGAGGATAGCACCTGGAGGCTGGCATAGGCGGCGTGACACTGAGGCGTGTTGATTATCCTTAAGAGGGGGACTACTAGGCGTTTTCTCTGCTTAGCATAAAATTTACAAAATAGGACCACGTGAATTGTAGTTTGTGGTGACTTTGCATCACATGGACAGGGTTTCAGCGTGGTACTCCAATCGTTCATAGTAGGGAAGGTTCCTAGGCGATGAAATATATCTAACCTCAGTCTGGTGAGAACAAAACGGTAGGGGGGGTTTACCACATTCGACAAATAAGGCTGTATGCCCTCCGTCGACAAAATTATTTGATTGTGAATGACGGTGGGCTTTTTTGATTCAGCCTACCATCGTGAATCTTCTAGATATCTTAGTACCAGAGCACTCAGGTCCTTCCTAGAGATTTTCCCCAGCGAAGCTAGGTTTGTATAAAAAACTTTGTTTCCCATATTTTCGAAGAATGTCATAATATATCTTAACCAAGGCACCCTTGCTGCGTATGTGGACTTCATGCAGTGAGTCAGGATGGCCTTATTTAGTTCAGTATATTCTGAGGTCCAAACTTTATGCCATAACAGTAATGGTTGAATCTTTATCAAGTCTGTGATGAAGGGGAGCCCCAGTTCAGAGTGGACAATGTATGATGAAGAACCGTTTGGTACCATAAATAGCTGTCTTATCAAATCATTTTCCACCGTCTGCACTGGAGTGCAATTAGTATATCCCCAAATTCCAGACCCGTACATAACGGCCGGGGTGCACTTGGCTTTGTAAATTTTTATCATGTTCGTCGAGTGTAACCCCCTATCCTTTTAGAAAAAAGCCTTAAGGCCACCGTTGTTTTGATAAGCTGGGCTTGTTTAATTTTCCTACAGTTAGCCCAGGAGCCCTGTTTGTCAAACATTATGCCAAGATATGAGAAGGTTCGCGCTGTTTCTACCCTCCCATCCGCGGTAGTAATATTATAAGACTTGCCGCGTTTCCCGCCACAGTTCATAATAAAAGTTTTTGAGCGATTGACGGTGAGTCCCAATTGTCACATAAATGTGATGCAAGTAGTTAAAAGTTTTTGAAGAGCTAGCGGGGTTCTGACCATTAAAACTGCGTCATCTGCGTAGAGTAGTACCGGGACAGCGCGATTACCTATTGGGGGGAGATCTTTGCAGTCACTAGCCAATACTTTTTCCAAATTATTTATATACATTGAGAACAAGAACGGGGCAAGAACACAACCTTGGCGCACGCCTCTATGTATGCCAAAAGGGTGAGTACATTCCCCTTTTAGCACACTCTTGCTCGACACCCTGTGTACATTTCACGTATAAACTGAATTATGGCTGGTTCTACCCCCATGTTGCTTAAGATATCCCATAACTTATCATGTAGTACACAGTCAAATGCCGATGTTAGGTCAATAAAAGAAAGATGCAGGTTGCTTTCTCTAATCCTTGTACACTTTCCAATAATAATACTTAAGTTCAGGCTTTGCTCCACTGTCCCAATTCCTTTCCGGAAACCATACTGGACAGAAGATAAAGCATTCTTTTCTTCCGCCCATATTTGCAACCTGTTCAAGATAATTCTCCCTACTAGTATAGCCGTTGTGTCGAATAAGGAGATTGGCCTGTAACAGGCTGGGTTAAGACGATCACCTTTGTTATATTGGAATGATATTGGAGTCTCACCAGGATGGTAAGGGACCTCGTATGCAGATAGCCCTCAATGTCTGCATCAATACGGGCCCCCATAGCTGGATATTTGCCTTGTATAAATCAATCGGAACGCCATCGGGGCCCGGAGCTTTTCCTGATTTACTTAGAGTTATGGCTTCCTCTACCTCCTCAAGGCTAAATTGCGGGATTATGGTCAGAAGTGTACCTTCCTGGAGACCTTGATTGTGTACAGGAACTGTAGGCCTCAAATCGCTATCCAGCGAATATATTTTAGAAAAATATGCAATCCAATCCTCTTTGGAAATTGCTATTTCCATCCTGGGTGAATCTCTGTCCCCAAACACGGGAGAATTGATTGTTTTCCAAAAGAGGATGTTATCTTTTGTACGACTAGCTGTGTGTAGAGTCTCCCACAGAGATTTTTTTAGGGTCAATTTCCTTTCCTTCATTGCTGTTTTGTATTCTTGTCTGCACCGGTGTATGTCTGTTGTAGATTTATTTGGGGCTGTTAGAGCCTTTTTCAGATTCCTATGTGCTTGTCCCGGCTTACCACCTCTGATACTAAGGGCTTCTTTTATGGTTTGCATGATCAATGTAAAAGCACTTAAGCATCGCCCTGGATCTAGATTCTCACTTAAACAGTCTTCAAAAGCGAGCTTGCAGTTACATAATAACTGTTTCAACAGAGACTTGGAGTCTGTCTGAGACCATTTCAGGGTATATCCATTGCGCAGTGCTAATTCAATGTCATCTACCAGAGTGGCCCTGTCATCCCTATCTGGTTTGAGGGGAGTTAATGAGAGGTTCAAAGTCTGGGGATAATGGTCACTAATTGCTATGTCGTGCATAGCATAATTCATGAGGTAGTATGCAAAGTGAGTTGACATTAAAACATAATCAATCACAGTATTCGCACCCCTTCCATTGTAAGTTGGTTTAAACTGTGTTTCATCAGAATATAGTTCGTTTACAAAGGATAGGTTATGGATTTGAGCCAGTGAATTCATTGCATCTCCTTGGGTGTTATGAGCAAAATGAAGTCTTAAACCAACACCTTCAGGATCCCAGCCACATACCTTATCTTAGGTTTCTTTACGGGGGTGGACGTTAAAATCGCCGCCCCAGATCATGAAGATATCAAGGTTATTATTTGCACTTATTTTTTTTAGATTATCTCCCATCTCCGTTAGAATATTGTAGAGCTCACCAGGGGCTGCGTTATTATAAAAGTTAATAATGACTAGATGGGTCTTATGATCCAAGTTACCCTCTATCATTTGATAGAACGAGCTCGTAAATTTAATCTCTAGATTCTGTACTCGTAACTTGTTAGAAATATATATACATAGACCCCCTTTTGGTCTACCGTATCTGGACTGAGCGGCTGGCAAGTGAAATGTTTTATAGCCATTAATATGGAGAGGACTTAATAACCATGTCTCTTGGAGACAGATGCATGAATATTCTTCTATGAAGTTCACCTAGGTCTCATTGCCTATCTTGTTCGTTAGACCTGCAATGTTCCAGAACAGTAAAGCTAACTCCGCTTTCTGTTTAGGAATACCATACTGGTTCTTTGATAAACAGGGAGATAGAACACAGTCGGGTGGATGGATTATGTTTCTAGGGGGGCTCCTCTGATTTAAGTAGGATTGAATCCTATTTCTTATAGGGTCCGTTGTGTGAGATGTGTGTTCTTTATTTAAAACCCGCCCTGATTTATATGCTACCTGGGCTAGCTCATCTGAGGAAACTGTCTGGTTCTTGTCAAGTCAATCTATATCTTCTAGAGTTGTAAGAGGGTGGAATCTGTTACACCCTGTAAGGGGGTCTGGTGTATTTAGAGATGCTCTTACATGTTGTAGATTTATAAGGTTATACCCCACTGGTCTTTGATAAAAAGAGACCTAAGGGTAGTAGCGAGATACCTTGGGAAGTGACTTGTCTGGCTCCTAGCTCATAGATAATTCTGTCTACTAAGTTTGGTGAGCTGAATGAAAGGACCACACAATCTCCTTCCAGCACTTTCTTACTGCTTCCTATCCACTTAATTCTTCTAACCATTTTTATGTCTTTGAAAAGGGGCCCGACCATTCCCGAATGCAGACGAACTCCTGTCTAGTTTAGAGCCTTATTTCTCAGGGCCGTCCATGATTCTTGCTGCTGATCGTTTAGGGGTGGGACATTAGCCAAGACCACTACGTAAAGTGTAGCCTCTGGGGGGAGATGTAGTTAGTCACTTGGCAGATGTAGTAAATTCGAGGATTTGGTCCTACTAAAGGTGTTCCTTCCAGAGTTTACATGGGACTGAGTGGTCATTGTCCTAGATGGACTGATGCCTACTCTCTTGAATAGTCTAGGGTTTGAGGTTATTTGTTCGGGAGGAAAATTATAAGCTGTAGTAACGGAGGGTGAAGGCCGGGAAGTTTGATTCAAGTTGGATATTGATGGTTGTATTAATGTTTTTCTCAGGGGGTTTAGATTCGAGTATGTACCGCTTCTCCTATTTTGCAGGGGAATTTGAGTGTTATTTTCTTGCTCTGGGATCAGTGATGATGTATTAGGATCTTTTAGTACTGGGTATGAATCTTCCCGGTGTAAAGCCTTTATTAATCCTAGGCCTGCCTCAAGATTATTCTCCACCCCCTTTAAACGCTCCAGCATGGAGTCGAGGGTGGCCCTAATGGATGATTTCAGGGTATTTACTAACTCGTGGAGATTTATAAGGAGTGATCTAGTCATATCTCCTACACTATTTGACGATTTCTTCCGGAGTGGTTTCTTGGGATGTTTTATAACCGGAGTAGTTGTTATATCTATCACTTTTTTTTTTTTTTTATTCCTGTCTTTCAGGCCCACCTCCGGTTTTCTTGGTCGTTTAGCAACAGGAGAGAATTCATCCAGGGAGTAAATTATATTAGAGGTGTCTCTGATACATCCGTTAGTGTATTTTGCTTCTGTATACGCGTCCCCATGTTCATTAGATAGGGGCTTATTAAGTAGTTCTGGAGTTTCTGGTGGTTCATGGGATTGATCTTTAGACCGCAACAGTTTCTCTTCGACATTGGCAATTTGTTTATCTATCAAGCCCATCGACACTGAAATATATTTTAATATAGAAGTACCTTCTTATAGGTTTGCTGAATTATTTGATTTAAAATGCTTCCTTTTACCCATATTATATCTGGTGACAGGATTCCTGTCCAGGTAATAACGGAGGGGGAAATCAGATAGATTAGCCAGCCTCAAGTCACTGCGCTGCGCTGCCCTAGTTCAGCAGATATTCACAAGAGTCATAGCTTGCTCAAAAGGACTATTTGTCGTATATAATGGTATGACCTCTCTTGCTCAAGTCACTTAGGATACCCCAGGGCCTCGCGCACCCTATCAAGTTGGGCAGGCTAGGCAGGGGGGGAGGGGTCCTAGGCAGCCCTGAAAGAGTGAGGCTTCTTACAGTCCTTTTGCCCTTTAGCCTTAGACCGCAGGGTTAAGAGGTATTGGTCCCAAATACCAAAGATTAAAGAGGGGTGGCCCAGTCCAGTCTCCTCCTGGCGATGACGGGCGCATGACGGGCCCGCCCTTGGCCCGGGCGCTGCCCGCGCGTGTCCCGCGATAGCGCGAGCGCGAAGTTTTGTTTAAAGGGCTCCTGCCCCCGGCAACCAGTGACGCCTTCCTCCTCGCGGCCAATGCGCTTCCCGCGACAACAGGAGGGCGAAGTTTTGTTTAAAGAGCTCCTGCACCCGGCAACCAGTGATGCCTTCCTCCTCGTCCGTTAATAAATGGTTCTTTTCTGTGTATTTATATAAAATCCAACTACTGCAATTAATTGGAAATGTTTACATCTCCGTCGTTTGAATTATAGCAACCTAAAATATAGTCTAAAACGTACATGTAGCATGACTGAATATATCAAAGCAGACCTCTTTCTGTCAAAAAAGTTTATTTTGACAGATTCACCAGCAGGTTTAAATGCAGCACCAGTCAACCTACCCATGTAGGCCTGAACCCATATTCTGCTTATCAGCCTAGTGAATGACAATGTGTGTGCTATCGTTCACCAGTCATGAATAACGTCCATGTCACTGGTATATCTTCTGCACCATATAATAGGACCTTACTAGTATGTCAAATGGGCAAATTGGTTATTAGCCAATTTTGTCATATTTAAGGGTCAAAGCACATACATTGAGACATGACCAGCAGTTCCTGCGTGTGCAGAGAAGAAAAAACAGAAATACCAGTCAGCAGATGAACAGGTGACCACACAAAAAATGGATTTTCAAACAGTGTTGGAAAAGTGTCATAATGTTACAAATTTCTTAGGAGCACAGGATTCATACTGAGTACTTTAGAAAAATGGAACTACAGGAAAGGATAACTCCTTTCCTATGTTCCACTTTTAAGTAGTATTTGGTATTGCCATTAGGACATCCATGCAGTACCATTGTTTTGTGCAAGGTTGGATCCAATGTTAAGATGCACACAGCCACCTGCTGTGCTTGCTCACATAATGCTGTTTTGTTATCCTCAAAACTTGTTCTATAATCACTGTTTTTACCAAGTACAGGAAAACAACTTCAGGCCATAGTGTTGTGGGCAATTACCATCATGTTCTCTCATTACAGATGTCAAATCCAAAAATGTCAGCAGGCTCTTTGTGGCATAGAGAACTACATGCATATGAAAGCTGGTACACTTCCATAAAACACTTGCTATGTTTTCCAAGAATGTACCCATGCAATTTCACGTGTGAATTCTACCCGCTCCATTGCCTAACATCCCAGGTCAAAGTTTACACTTTCACCGTTTAGAACATACTACAACTTTACCAGTTTGAAAGTAGTAATTTTAAATACAGTTCAGCAGATAATTTGTGCAAATTGGTCAATTGAGGTAAAAGTTTATGAAATTTCAAGTTTTGCTTTCCTATGAAGTGTTGTGCCCACCTTAATGCAGAGAGACAGAGGCTCTATTTGTAATAAGCCTATATAGTAGTATGCATGTGTATATACAAATAGATATAGAAATGTATGCCCATAACTACATCTACATATTTCATGCTTTCCCGCTCTCTTTATTAGTAGATTGCATTTTTGATGATTTATATGCATTGTAGACGTTACAAAGATTGTCTCCAACAAAATTAAACAGTGTCCAAAGGTTGTCCAAAAACTTTGTAAAGTTCCACATTCTATGTTGCTCTATGAACTTTGCCAAATTTGTTACAAAGTAATAACAGCATTAATCATTGTATTATCATCAGTTCTGATTATAGACGGCGCATTTTTAAACCATCTATGTTTTTCTACAAAACCCAAAATCCATTCTAGACTGGCCAGGAAATAGTTGAAAAAAGTAAAATATTTTTATCTAAATGCATTGCTTGGAATCTCTACATCTGGCATTAATTTGCTGTTTTCCTCTTTGCGGGTGATCTAGTTGTTCCAACTACCAGAAAAGTGTCAACAGTGCAGAAAGCAGGTAACTACTGCATCTCAGTGTAAATAAAGGGATGAATGTTTTATATTATACAGCGACATAGAATAATATGGCATGTAATGTCTCTGATTGTCCTGAAGAAGTTTACAGCTAGCCTTTCCCAGATGTCCTTTGTACAATTGTGCATCTAGTCCCCTGTATTGTTTGCTTACCGATATCCTGATGGGACCGCTCAGAAGGTATCTAGAGTAAATTAGAAATAACAGTATTCATATAAAATATTGTGTTTATTGTATATGTATCAGCAGTTGCTACTTTGTAAGTTTTTTTATATCAAACACTACAACATTCAGACTTAGAGTATGGACTTTTTAGAAAAAAAAACAAATTATTGCTCTGTCCTTAGTGTGTTTCTTTCTCAGGCAAAGAATTAAAGTACCTGAGCAAATACTGCAAAGTCATCCCGAGACCAGAATATCATACTGGATTGCTGCAGTAGTTTTAGGTGTGGAGGGACAGCTATTTTATATATATCCCTGCCAGGACACAAACATGCAGGGATTTTCTTGAATTTTGACACACTACGTATATAAAAATCTTAATATGATGACTTCAAGAAAATACAACCTGTCTGATGTTAGGGATCCTCTTTGATTCTGTTTTTTCCTTGTATGGGATATGGTTGAATGCCAGCAAACTATCAAACCATCAACTTAGGGGCATATTTATGATCCGTTTGCACCACAATCAGTGCAAACGTTGCCCCATATTTAAACTCTGACGCCTGAGCCCGCGGACGACAAAATTCCGGCGTGTGCGTCATTTCTTGGATGCGGCAACCCGCCCTGCATTAATGATTTGCAGGGTAGGCGTTCCCGTCCAAAAAACGACGCAAACTGCTGTGCGTCTTATTTATGCTTCCGGGCAAAAATGACTCTCGGCAGGGAGGCGGAGCAAAATAATGACGCACAGCCCGATGTGCGTCAAAATTTAACGCCTGGGTCAGGGCAGGCATTTAAATGGGGCAAACACACCTGTATTTAATCAGAACACACAGAACAAACAGCAGAGCAGCAACAGGGAGAAATGGAGGTGATTCTTATCCAGCGTGCACGTAGACGCAGAGCCCAGCAGCAACAACAGCAGCTACCACAACACCAGCAGGGACCCCAAAGGCAGCGTAGAAGGCAGGAGAGGATATTCCGCCCAAGAACAACCCTGCATGGCCTCAGGGAACACCACATCATACAGAGGTACCCGTTGAACTGGCAGGCCATTCAGCAGCTGCTGCGCAACATTGAACCGCAGTTGGCCCCCACTTTAGTGACACCCCACACCATCCCAACAGAAACAAAGCTGCTTGCCGTACTTCACCTGCTGGCAAGTGGCTCATTTCAAACAACTGGTGCCCTGGTTGGCGGAATATCACAACCATCATTCTCTGCATTTCTGCCAAAAGTATTGGATGCCATCATTCGCCTGACACCCCTTCACATCTGCTTCCCTAACACACTGCAGAAGCAGCAGGAAACAAAACAGGGGTTCTACCTCATCAGTGGCTTCCCACACGTCCTTGGTGCAATCGACTGCACACACGTACGTCTTGTGCCACCTGCTGCAACAGAACACCTCCACCGCAACAGGAAGCACACACATTCAATCAACGTGCAGGACATAGTCGATCACCAGGGATTGATCACCAACATCGTGGCAAAATATCCTGGGAGTGTACATGACTCATTCATCTTCCGTCACTGCACCATCAACCAACACTTCCAGGATGGACGGTATGGCAATGGACTACTTGTTGGTAAGTACAGAAACCTACTTATATACACACTGCACAGCAACCCTCTAGGACACACAACACATACACCACAACAGCAACATCTAGACAGGAACACACTGAGGTCCTGACATCACTAGCCATGTTTCTTAACTCACCATTGAACCTGTCACACATCGGAATTTACTGTACAGGTTAATGTGAAGACATTAATGAGTGTGGTTGCCTAAATGTCACCTTGCAAATTGTAAGTGTCCCAATGACCTTTACATTAATACATTGCATACGTTTCAAGGTATGGGATGTACAGGGTACTTTGATATGAACGTGTTAACAACACTTACAATTTTAAATGTGCATGGAACTATCATCTCACCCTCAGTGAAGACACACGGACACCTGTATCACAAGTCACAATGCTAGGGAGGGCACACTGTACTGCAAATCCCAAAACATACTGCTGACAAACGGTTAGCAGACAAACACTTGCTCAGCCAAGGAAACAACACAATGCAGATGGTATAGCCTACAAGTATAGGATGTCACATTAGTACACAAAAGAGTCAGAGACAACACAAGACAACTACTGCCATTAAAGGTCTTTTCAATAGTGCCAGCTACATCTACATGATCCCATTCTGTGTTATTCTTTCAGCTTATCAGGGTTATGGCATCCAGCCATGGCTAATAACACCATTTGGGAACCCGAGTACTGCTGCAGAGCGGGCATACAACGAGGCCCATAAGAGGACACGCAGCATTGTCGAGCGGACCTTTGGGATCCTCAAGTCAAGGTTCCGCTGCCTTGACATTACTGGCGGTAGCCTACTATATTTCCCTGAGATGGTCTGTAGGATCATACTCACATGTGCAATAGTGCACAACATTTGTGTAAAAAGGAACATTCCCCTCCTCGAACCAGACCCATACATGCCTGAAGACGAAGAAGAGGAGGATGCTGGCCTGCAACCGGAGGGCAAACACGGCTGCTGGAGTGCGTAGGCGCCAACACATTGTAAATAATTTCTTTGCATAATTATCACCATCACCACTTAATGCACTATTGTAAATAAACACCACATCATGGTTTGGCCTATTCATTTCTGCCCACCTTTAGCTTGAAATATCAGAAGAAGAATGTCGTCTCATTGAGCAATAATGATATAACAATCCTCACACAAAACAAATACACCACACATGTAATGGCCACCATACAATGGTCAAATACACACACAATGTAAATGACAGACATCCTGTACAGTTCACCTTTGAAGGGCAATAGCTGAGGACCACACATATGACTCACATACATGTAGTAAACATGGATCATCGCAGCAGATGGCACACAACTAAAACACCATCACTCAACTAGGGGAAAACAGGCCTCATACATCAGGCAGTTCACATGCAAATGCTTCAGGAACAGGAATGTAGTACTAGACTCTTGCCAACAGTAATTCCAAATACTTACTATCATTGCAATGACTATCTGTCACTAGAGTTACACATAAGCAGAACATACACAGCACAAGTGCTACACCTATGACAAGCATCCAGCACATCACATCCCATCTACATGTCAGCCCTTTTCTAAAAACATTACACACACTTGCAGATGCTCACACCCCACCTGTCTGAAGAGGACCCTGGAATGCCGATTTGTGTACACTGAGATTCCCTCATCTACACACACACACACTCACAAGAGTCATCCAGTGTGCCACATCCTTTCCTATGCCTACCATTGTCATAGTACCATCTCACTGCATGGAACTCAGGTCATATAATACACTGGCTTGGATTTTTTGAGGCCTGGAATCACCTGTAGATTGATTCTTCTGTGAAAGGTACTGTAGGCTAATTATCAGCAAATCCCATCTGACAGGACTAGTGAGCCACTGATGGAGGCCACACCAGTGATCCCCTCCATGCACACCACCCAAATGTACATGCCCCGTCCCTGCTGATGCCTCCTACTGCATACATGTTTGAATTTGAGCTATTACATCATTAAGCTTTGACACTAATGTTGCCGTAGAAAACTTTATCAGGGTTCACGTGTCACCTTCAAAACAACACAGGACATAAACAGTGTGACATCTCAACTGACTGGCACCTGTCCGTGGGTCACTCTACAGATACCTGGGGTCCACCTATGGACCATACGTGCTGTCCAAAACCTCTTGTACCTCAGACACTAATTTGTCATTAGTCTCATCAATGTATACTCAAATACATAGTATTGCATCATCTGACTGTTATTTGCATCCGATTTGTGACAGTGCCCTTGAATAGCCAAATCTTGGCCCTTCCGTTGTCTGGCCCTCATTAATGCCTAAACTACAAAGTGTGACAGTGGACCAGGACCATAGTGTATGATGGTGTAAATGGCCTCCATCAAAACCAGCAACCTCAGATAATATCCATGAAAAGTCAACAGATATGAGGACCCTGACTGTTCAAACGCTGAGTAACATTGTTCAAATGATAAAGATGAGTTGTGTGTGTCGAATACCAGCCATTTACTTCTGCACAGAGGCTATGATGTTTCCTGATACATTACCATCCACAGAGGCCAACTGGAGTACAAATGTTGCAATGACACATGCCGGATCCAGACACCTGAGACATTCTCTCACTCAGCACACCAAGGTTGCCCAGTTGAAAGTCTCATTACACGTTTTCAGTGACAGGGTGGGACCATCCATGTGTAGGTGACCATGTCCTCAATGGCTTCTCTCAAATTTTGCTACAAACAATACCCAATAGAAACAAGATTAGCTGCCACTAACTCATGCGGAGACCTGGAAGTTACAGTAACAACATACACCCTGACAGTTGATACTGGATCAATATTGGACCACACACATGTACATGTACCATCCAATCAACAAAATATTTGCAAGCAGCCGATCACAGTAGTGTCCCAGTTGTAACCTAGCAGGAAGAATGAAACATGCCACTAAACCAGATAATGCATAAAGGGTCACATACATCAACAACCTATTTGCTATCATGACATGAGGAACGTTGAGATTTTGCAAAAAATATCAATGCAAAATGGTATGTCAGATTTCTCCAAAGAATCAATAGGGCAAATGTAAAATGGGCAAATGGGATTACAGAATGGCAAACAGTGAATCATACCCTATTTGCTTCCATGAGCCTGCTGCTGAAGGTTTAGCATTACTGAATTTGGGAAACCCTTGGATAAATTTGCAAGTCTGGAAGAGCAAACCCTAGGGTGCTGGGGGCCTAAGTCCACCTCTACTGCCCCCCAAATATACATTATTTATGCACATGTGAAGCACACACATGCATAAGGCGCATGTGTGCCCTACGTGTCAAAAGTAAAACACATTTAAGATACATTAACTCGTAATTAGGACATGGTTACCCCCTAAAAAAGTGTAGGCGACAATTGCACTACCTATTTGGCCTTTATATAATTTTGATTACCGTGATAAATGTGGACACATGTTTGCTAAGGAATACATCCTGGTATCCCATTCATATTTTGAAAATAGCCATCAGCAATTACCCACATATGTGTACAATTATGAGTAATATCCATTCTGACCAATCATTACCATTGCACTGTGAATACCTTCTATACATCCTAAAAGGGACATTTGCCATAGCTAACCCCAAATGTGTATCACTTAGCACCGTTTGGTCATGACAAAATTCATTTCTCAATTTGACAAATGAAAGACATATTTGTCATAATGCGTCATATTTCCACGCATACAGCTTGTGCATCATAATTTTTGACGCACAGGAGTGCAGATAATGCAGGGGTATCACACGGAGGCCCGTAAAGTCCGGTGGGGGAAGGTGTGCCATCACTTGGTCCGTGTATATGGTAGCCAAAGGAATGACCATCAACTGAAGCACCGCTGGGCTGATCTGATATCCAGGGAGCAAGATCTGCTGGACCACTTGGGAATCAGGATTGGTGGCCATGTTGGTGAGTACAGATCAATTACATGTGCACAATTTAAAGCTGTGTGGTGACATGTGATGATTGTTACCCAATCTGCCAGATAAGTAGCTGACTGTGTGTAATGCTAGGGAAACCTACTGGGTAATTGATGCACAATGTGAAGGAAGACAAATGCTAGCAGTCAGGTAGCTCATGTTTTCTACACATACAGGTTGCCTGTAGCAGTATGTAATGTAGTGCTGCCTTTGTGTCAGACAAGCGACACATTAATGACGCAACTAGGACTCTACAGGTCACAATATCCAGTGAAAAATGGATGTTGAAACATCATAACTACATATGTAGACACCATAGCTAGACTGACATTTGTAAACCCTACATGATGCTATAAATGAGTGCTGCCTTCACGTCAATTGAAGTTAGTAATGTTGTCCACACATATGTCACATGTCTGTCTGGTTGGTGTGTATGGAAAATTACCACATAGGCTGTTTGAGTTTGAGAGGTCATGCAGGCCTCATGTAACCAGCTTTTGGATGTCTCTCTTGGATGCACATGATGTGATGAATGCACCCCTATATTTGACTGTCCAGGCCACTGCATGTGTGTAGTAGGGTGTGTAACTGTAGCAGGAGACTCATCCAATGTAAATGTTGCTCATGAATAATTCCATGCAGTATGAGCATGTGTGAAAGGGTTTCATTACTCATGTCATATTCTCACATTGTCTTTGTAATTGCAATTGTTTGTCAGTGCACTGATTCTGAGTATATTCTTCCTTCCATGCTTTACAGGTGGACCTGCACCGTACACAGTGGGAGAGGTGGCTCATTTTGAGGACCCCAACACCTACAGTGAGTGTTGCATGTGTGCTATTATTAATGTTTGCTGGCGATGCATGATGGACTACTGTGTGTTCAACAGAATTCAAGGTTTGATGCGCTGCCCATTCACAGTTCCATTAGTGGGATTTCAGTTATCGCTTCATTTTGAGTTGACCTATGCTTATCCATTTCTCAGATTTTGGGACTGTAGGCCATTCTAGTAGGGCCCGCTATGGGGAATGGGGTGAGTCATGTGGAATACACTGGTTAATGTAAGAGTTGCTCTGGGACTTGTTTCGGACTGAGTCTGCATGTCAGACTGACATTCTCCCAGATAGCTTCTGCAAATGGCTTGTCTGAAATCTGCTGCTTCCCTAGTTAACGATGGACTGAGTACACTGTAGGTTGTATCTTTCGGGGGCATGTACTTCCGCAAGTTGTACTAGAAGTGTGTGGGACTAGAGTGCAATGGCCTAGGTGTACATTCTACTCATGATCATGGGTGTTCTTGCTCCTCTGTGTCTGTAGAAAAATATGCCTCACTGGTAGTATGTGATGTTGGCCTAAGTCAGTACATTTTTACATGTGTGGACCTTGGATAGGACAAGGTTTAGCTGACTCCGATTTGTTGATAGCCCTTCACTGGTGGTGTGTGTGTGGAGGCAAAAACTTGTTGAGCTTTCTATACACTCCTGGTTGTGCATTGATTATGGGATTGTTGGATGTTCTTCCCACCCCCCCTCAAAGTCAGCCATGTGTTTGGGAATAGGGTACATAGGACTGTAGCAACCAGTATGTTACACATACTTGTGACCATTTGAAACTTTGTTTTGAACCTAGTGTACACACTCGGTTATGGCACATGAGTTCTATACTAGCAAATCCAATTACAAATCGCAGATATTGAGGGTTGTGATTGTTATCACATATACTGACATATGTAGTCCAGGCAATAGGTGGAGGAGGTGCAGCCATAATGTCAGCTGCATTACTAATTATTTTGATGATAAGTTTAGGCTGATGTCACCCATCATGTAGAGACATGTGTATGCTAGGTGTGAGATGCCCTTTATGCATGCTTCCCATGTACTTCCTCTGAGACTTTCAATGATCTATGTGGTGATATGAGCTGTTACAACTACAGTAAAAGTAATTTCCAATTGACCCATTGTGCTATTCCACCCAATGCATTTCCTATGGTAAATAGTTGCCCTTTCTCTTCACAGTGCAAACATGAGTGCCACACAGAAGCATGAATTTGAGAGGCGGGCCATGAGATACCGGCACATCCTGCAGGTGCAGTCGGGGTTCCGACGGATGGCCCGAAAATTCCAGGCGGATCGGGCCTCCGGAGCATGGTGGGCCTCACCACAGGGTGGCCCAACGTTGCCCACTACAGCCACCACCACCACAACCACCAGTTCTCCCCAAGTGGCCCCAGCAACGGCGGGGACAGTTGTCCCTGCCTCTGCAGCACGACCTGGACCCAGCAATATCAGAGCTGCAGGACAGTCCAGTAGGCTACAAACAACTCCCACACAGAGCACCTCTGCCAGCACACAGACAGCAGCAGCACCTCCAATTGACCCTGCGGCACTCCAGGCTTTAGACCGCAAAATGGACAAGTTCATTCGGAAGGTGGACAAGCTGAGCCAGGATGTGGCGTACATAAAGAAGCGGGTCAGGTCCATCAGGCGGACCCTACGGAGGGCCAACCTCTAGGACTTATATGGTCTATTTTAATTTATCCCTCTCCTCTCTCCTCTTTCCTTTTTATCATGATAGGTGGGTTTTGGGGATTAGTGTTAGGTTAGTATAGGTTGTTAGCTTAGTTAGTGTTAGGGTAGGCGGGTGGGGGGTCCTTATTCTTTCTATTTTTCATTTTTGAGTGTGTGGGTGGGTGGGTGTCGTTCAATGTTAGGATTCCTGTCTGTTTAGAAAAAAAAAAAAAAAAAACAAATCATTAAAAAATACAAACAAATATATGATTGTTTAGGATAGTATAATATGTGTGTAGGTTAGTATGTGTTGCCCTGAATGTGTCCTGTCTCATAATGGTGGGTGGGGGGTTGATGTTTAGATCGATTTGTTATATGTGTAGAGTAAGTTTAGCTTAGGTTAGTTAGGGACAGTTGTGGGTTAGGAGTAGTCAGGTTAGATTAGTGTAGGTATGACTTTTCCTTTAGTTGCCTCTGGTGTGAATACTTATGAATAAATATATAGTTAACCCTTTGCATTATGTGTTAACTGCTACTTGATCATGGCCTTGCCATCAGTGTAGGTGATTGCTGTTCTATGACATTTGTGTCCTATGCTACACACCGAAGAAAAAAGAGGTTTAAAATGGCAGCTACACCTGTGCTAACTTGGTAAGTATCCACCATTTGATAGAACCACCATTTGGAGTTTACATGGATCAGAAAGGATTTGTGTTGATGAGTATGTTTTCTACATCACAAAGTATGCTTCCAGACTTGGTATTGTGGGTAATTTATTAGGTCGGACTGCAGTGTGATGTTCAGGGACATCTTTGTAGATGAGGTGTTGTTAACACTCTTGTCTTCTTGTCTTCATTACTGACATAGATCATGTGTGCAACAATTTAGCATGACTTCCCTTCTTGGAAGTATACTCAGAAAGGGTGATTGATGCTGTGTTTAGTTGTGTTTGCTTATATTAGACTGCATAATTTAATGTTTTAGTATTGCATGGTGCCCACATTTATCAGCCACCATTAGTTGACTTTGATTGCTATTGATGGAGCATTATTCTGTCCAACACAGCATGATTGTGTGTGGTTTCTCCCTTCATCAGTTATTCTCCTCAGGATGGTCAGGCTATGATGCAATCCTGGCCACTGCACAGATGTATCATACTACATGATGTCAGGACAGTTGTATTGACAAGCTACATGGTTGTCACACAGGCACTTTTGAGTTATCTACTGCACAGTTGATGTGTCAAATTACACAGAGACATATTAGGTGTGCAAGTGCTATTTATTGATAGGTGCTGTAGTGCAAAATGTACATTGTCCATGTTTGCTGAGTCTGTTCTAGTGCATTGTTACATGGTGATCCTACAGAAGGGGTGTGGATGATGCTCCTGACATGCTGGGGTGATGTTACCAACAGTGGAGAGGGACAGGATTTGCCGATTAGTAGGAGAGAGACATTCACTGGCAATGCTGACAAGTCATACAGTGGTTAGCAGAACAGTCATTGAGTATAGTTGTAGTGAGACTGGCAAATTGACAAAACGTAGGACCTTGGTCAAAGTAGGCCATGGTGCAGGGACTAGTGCTTCCGGGTACACTTCCGTGTGAATGTGATCTGTTCCATGTCTTCTTCTTCTGAGGTGTGTTTTGCATGCTTTGTCCTTGTTGTTGTTGGTTGTGAAGGGGCAACACACACCTCAGTGTTAGAAGATGTGGAGTCAGACATCCCGGTGGCTGCTCCCTGTGAAGATCTTAAGGGCAGTACTGCAGCAAGGAGGGCCTGCTGGTTTTTGAGAATAGCAGCTACATCACAATGGTAGGCAGCCAGGTCGGCCCTGAGGGAGTCATGATTGCATTCGGGCATGAAGTGGAAAGTTTGGGGTGCGAGGTGTTGTGGCAACTCCCTTACTGCAGTGGTGAATTCCTTTATAGTTTATTGTAGTCCTTGCAGTATGGATGTTAGGGCTTGCATAGCTGCTGCCTGATCTGCAGATGACATCATGCACGAGCGCACCCCCTCAAGGCTGGCTGCCATATTTTGCATCCCCATCCGCACCTCCTTGGCCAGCTCCCGCTGTACTCCAACTACAGTTCTTTCAAAGCTGGTGCCAGTGTCGTCAGAGTCCTCAGCTGTGTAGGAGCTGGCAGGTCTTGCAATTGGGGTGGTGGGTGGTTCTTCTGTGATGGCTGCTTGTTCTGTGCTCCTCCTTGTGACTGAAGGTGGGGTCTGGAGGGTTTCAAGGACCTTTTGGATGGTCTCCTGGGGAATGTTTATGGGCTCGTCATCCATGTCATCAGGGAAATCAGGGACAGGCATATCGGCAGGAGATCCATGTTCCTCTGCAATGAAACAGGTTACAATTAGTGTGTCTGTGTTGTGACAATTTTTACGTAACATGCCAGCCTTTTGATGAATTTACTTTGTGATCTTGTTTGGTATTGGTACCTGCTGTCCTTCATTTGGGCATTGTTATAGGCCTATGGCCCACCTGTGTGTCACATGTATGATATTGAGTTATCAGACTTGTCTGCCTAATCGCCTCTAGGTGTTGCTTTGTAACAAATAGGGAATAGCCATCTTTTTGTCCTACTCGACCCTCCGTGTATATCTATTCTTATGGTGAGACCTTTCACTGGCTGTGGTTGTTCTGATTGCCCTGGCAGCACACTTGCCTCTCAGGACCTGCCCCAATCCCTGATTGTTCACATTGACTTCATTGTAATTGACATGTGGCATATCCTATGCATGGCAATGTTATGATGTGATATGGATGTAGACATTGTTAATGTGTCCTGCTGATGTTGGGTAATGTGTGTTACATTGGATTGCCCTGTTTATCGTATCAATGTCCTATTTGGTCCTCTGACTGTGCAGGTGTATTTCAGTGACCAGTTGCATGTGTCCCCTCCTCAATGCTGTTGTCTGAGCAGTATGACATTTGTGATGTTGCCTTGTTAGCCAGGCACGTGAGGGACCCTGACATATGCAGCATGTGTGTGTCCTTAGTGCTGTGTCGCTCCTATTGCTGTTTACTGTGGCTGATGTATGTGACAACTATGGGCATTGACATATGAGTGTACTGGGGCCTTTGTCTTGTTTCAGGAGATTGTTGCAGATGTCATCCTCACCCCCTAATTTAGGTATGTATGTTCCATGGGGAGGTTACTGCCATTGGCTACTATAGCTGCACAGAGATCAGAGGTGTTAGTGGCAACTGTTGTTGCAGTTACATTGCAGTTGTTGTTTTGGCTAGTGGATTGCTGATAGGGCCCTAGTTAATGTAGGAGATATTTTGGCTGACGAGTGCCAGGATGTAAGTTTGACGTAGTGGCCTTCCCTTCTGTCGAGGCATTCCCTTAGCTCCATTGTTGTCATGACAGGATGCCCCCATGGGACTGTTGTTGGTGTTGTGTTATGTTGTGCCCCAACTTCTGTATGTGCAAGGCATGCCCCCCTGCCATACCCCTTTACCCATGCCACTCCATGTATATGCTGACTTACATGCAATGTGTAGTAGGTATTTCCCCCCTGCTTACAGTCAACATTATTGTATTTTAAATCCCCATGCAACTTACCCTGCATGTGCGTTGTCTCCTGGTAGTCTGCGCTGTCCTGTCCTTGAATCCCTCTGACGATCTCCTCAGGGATGATGGCTGCGACCATCTCCTTCATGTGGTCCAGGGCCTCCTGGTGTGCTGGACTCCCACCTCCAGTCTGCAGTGCTGCCTTCCTGTTCCTGGCCATTTTTTCCTTTGTCCTACGTTTGCAGTCATGCCAGCGTTTCTTACACTCAGTGACTGTCCTGCGTACTTCAGCCACACTGTTGATCTTGTCAACAATTTGTTGCCATATGGCCTCTCTCCTACTGATTGGCAACTTAGAGGTGATGAACAGTTGGTGCTGGTTTTCCGTCACCTCTTTAACCAGGATTTCCTGCTCCTCTGCACTGAAGCGACACTTTCTTTTTTTCTATATATGTCCTGGTTCTTGTATGGATCATCCTGGCTGGTTCCTGGTCTGCTGTCATCTTCCTGGGATATCTGTAGTGGCATCTGGGATCCATTTTGGCTCTCAAAATGAAAGGGCAGTGTTCGCGGGTATTTTTGACGCTATTGCGTCAAAAGAAATGGCGCATATCCAGGTTGCGGTGTCGTAAATCGACCCACAGTCATTTACGTCGCGCTAACGTTGTTTTCCTTTACGACTTGACGCCGCGATGTGAGTAAAAAAAAAATGACTCCCACCTGTTGATTGCACCGCCGTGCGGCAAAGTATAAATTTGACGCCCGCACGGCGCATCGAAATGGCGTTAGCCGGCGGTAAAATTTTTGACACAACACTGCGGCGGCGCAGCTTTGGTCAAAAAGTATAAATATGGCCATAAGCCTCTAAAATGACCTTCAATATGAAAAGCAATGTTCCAGTTTTGTCTACAGTGCACGACTGCTGAACCCAACCTTGGAAGAAAGGAACTTTAGGTCAACTAACATACTATCCATTTTTTTTTTGTTTTCAAGAGGTCCTTGAAATTATCTTTATATCATAAGTGTATCTATATTGTTTAGTGCAAATCAGTGTCTCTGTCCCTATGAACTCCACAATCTGCTGTCTAAGCTCAAATGATGTTGTATCATGTTCCTCGAAGGATTCTTAATAACATGTGTTGTCGCCAAATGTAGGACTTTAACTAATAGTCACTACAGTCTTGAGGTCATCGGACTTCCGTTCCTTTCCATTCATATTTTAAATGTCTTTAAACTTGAGGTATCAGTGGGCAATATGTGGCAGTGCAAACTGCATGCAAATGACATCGGGTACTTTTTTATTTGCAGTTGATTAGCTCATGCCATTAAAACCCTAATAACATACATTTTAAGTATAATAACTACTTGTTTGACATCCAATTGCAACCTTTCCTATTACTTCTTGGAAATACTCAACCCAATTTGGCCATTTCAAACTTTCAAATGTGTACGCAGTTATTCTGAGGTTTTGTGCAAAGTGCTCAGCTGGTCACTTGAGGAAAAGATCACTTGCAACTTTTGATGTCCCTCCAGCCATACAAGAGGTCAGACATCTGAGAAATGCAATCTACTTCTTAGTCTTGCGTGTAAAGGAAAACAAGTAGAAACATTCAGTTGTCCTGGCAGGTCACAAATACGAGTTGCAGTCTGATTTTCTACTTGCACAGGTGTAAAAAAAATCAGATTTGCAGTCCGTCAAGAGCCACCTTGTTGAAACTAAGAGACAGTGGGTAGGTTGACTCGTCAATAGTCCCTGACCAGTGGGTAATAAGTTCCAAGGGCAAACATTCCCTATTTTTCAGCACATCTTGTTTGCGCTATCCCATAGTGTACTATTCTTAGTTAATTCCAGCATGGCAGAATTATTCTGTCACAGGAATAGGCTCCTGGGCCAGCAGTGTGTATAGGAAAGTTGGAGGTTGGCTCTTTCTCAACCAAACAAAATTGGATCTGGGACCATCTCTTCACCTCACTGGATTGGAACAAGGTTGGCTATATTGGTTTTGGGATCCAAGGACACCTTTTCCTCCAGTGCCAGTGGACATGTTACTTTCAACTTGTAAGCTTCACCCTGATCCTTTACAAGTTATTGAAGATCCTGAACCTTCCCCAGCTCTCCTTTCTGGAAGAGCATGAGTAACATACCTTATAACAGGTTTTCCTACCAAAAGGCTCAAACCATTCTTTCTGTTCTAAGAGCAGTTTCACTTCTCATGAAGAATACAGCGCTGAATGGAAAGGAAACAACAGGCCGGCTAATAATAATTAGCGTATTTAAGCTTCAAGCAGACAAATTGTCAGTCAATTAATGGTACTTTCCTGTGTATTTCTATAAAATCCAACTACTGCAATTAATTGGAAATGTTTACATCTCCGTCGTTCGAATTATAGCACCCTAAAATATAGTCTAAAACGCACATGTAGCGTGACTGTCCAAGGTTGGATCCAATGTTAAGATACACACAGCCACCTGCAGTGCTTGCTCACATAATGCTGTTTTGTTATCCTCAAAACTTGTTCTATAATCACTGTTTTTACCAAGTACAGGAACACAACTTCAGGCCACAGTGATGTGGGCAATTACCATCATGTTCTCTCATTACAGAGGTCAAATCCAAAAATGTCAGTAGGCTCTTTGTGGCATAGAGAACTACATTCATATGGAAGCTGGTACACTTTCATAAAACACTTCTTATGTTTTCCAAGAATGTACCCATGCAATTTCACGTGTGAATTCTACCCGCTCCCTTGCCTAACATCCCACGTCACAGTTTACACTTTCACCATGTAGAACATACTGCAAATTTAGCAGTTTCAAAGTAGTAATTTTAACTACAGTTCATCAGATAATTTGTGCAAATTGGTCAATTGAGGTAAATGTTTATGACATTTCAAGTTTAGCTTTCCTATGAAGTGTTGTGCCCACCTTAATACAGAGAGACAGAGGCTCTATTTGTAGTAAGTCTATATAGTAGTATGCATGTGTATATACAAATAGATACATAAATGTATGCCCATAACTACATGTACATATTTCATGCTTTCCCGCTCTCTTTATTAGTAGATTTCATTTTTGAAGATTTATATGCATTGTAGACATTACAAAGATTGTCTCCAACAAAATTAAACAGTGTCCAAAGGTTGTCCAAAAACTTTGTAAAGTTCCACATTCTCTGTTGCTCTATGATCTTTGCACATTTGTTTCAAAGTAATAACAGCATTAATCATTGTATTATCATCAGTTCTGATTAAAGACGGAGAATTTTAGAACCATCTATGTTTTTCTACAAAATCCAAAATCCATTCTAGACGGGCCTGGAAATAGTTGAAAAAAATAAAATATTTTCATCTAAATACATTGCTTGGAATCTCAACATCTGGCATTAATTTTCTGTTTTCCTCTTTGCGGGCGATCTAGTTGTTCCAACTACCAGAAAAGTGGCAACAGTGCAGAAAGCAGGTAACTACTGCATCTCAGTGTAAATAAAGGGATGAATGTTTTATATTATACAGCGACATAGAATTATATGGCATGTAATGTCTCTGATTGTCCTGAAGAATTTTACAGCTAGCCTTTTGCAGATGTCCTTTGCACAATTGTGCATCTAGTCCCCTCTAATGTTTGCTTACCGATATCCTGATGGGACCGCTCAGAAGGTATCTAGAGTTAATTAGAAATAACTACTTAACAGTATTCATCTAAAATATTGTGTTTATTGTATATGTATCACCAGTTGCTACTTTGTAAGTCTTTTTATATCAAACACTACAACATTCAGACTTAGAGCATGTACTTTTTAGAAAAAAAACAAATTCTTGCTCTGCTCTTAGTGTGTTTCTTTCTCAGACAAAGAATTAAAGTACCTGAGCAAATACTACAAAGTCTGCCAGAGACCAGAATATCATAGTGGATTGCTGCAGTAGTTTTAGGTGTGGAGGGACAGCTATTTTTGATATCTCCGTGCCAGGAAAGAAACATGCAGCGATTTTCTTGAATTTTGACACACTACGTATATAAAAATCGTAATATGATGACTCCAAAAAAATACAACCTGTCTGATGTTAGGGATCCTCTTTGATTCTGTTTTTTCCTTGTATGGGATATGGTTGAATGCCAGCAAACTAGCAGCTTAGCCTCTAAGATGACCTTCAATATGAAAAGCAATGGTCCAGTTTTGTCTACAGTGCACGACTGCTGAACCCCACCTTGGAAGAAAGGAACTTTATGTCAACTTACATCCTATCCATTTTTTTTTGTTTTCAAGAGGTCCTTGAAATTATCTTTATATCATAAGTGTATCTATTTTGTTTAGTGCAAATCAGTGTCTCTGTCCCTATGAACTCCACAGTCTGCTATCTAAGCCCTAATGATGTTGTATCATGTTCCTCGAAGGCTTATTAGTAACATGTGTTGGCGCCAAATGTAGGACTTTAACTAAAAGTCACTACAGTCTTGAGGTCATTGGACTTCCGTTCCTTTCCATTCATATTTTAAATGTCTTTAAACTTGAGGTATCAGTGGGCAGTATGTGGCCGTGCAAACTGCATGTAAATGACATTGGCTACTATTTTATTTGCAATAGATTAGCTCATGCCATTAAAAGCAAATTAAGATACATTTTAAGTTTAATAACTACTTGTTTGACATCCAATTGCAACCTTTCCTATTACTTCTTGGAAATGCTCAACCCAATTTGGCCATTTCAAACTTTCAAATGTGTACGCTGTAATTCTGAGGTTTTGTGCAAAGTGCTCAGC